>NC_064644.1:200706976-202066976 GCF_023864345.2 Schistocerca serialis cubense
GTAGATTAGTAGGGACCTATGACGTCAGCAGTTTGGTGCCACAGGAACTTACCACAGATATGAAAGACAGTACTGCTCCTTCCAGCAAGATGGGGCAAGATTCCACACGTCTAAGATATCCCTGGAACGAGTCCGTGATGTCTTCACTCAGGAATGAGTTGTCAGCAAACATTTATGGCCACCACATCCGCCGGATCTAACAACGTGTTTTTTTTTTTTTTTTTCCTCTCTCTCTGTTTTGTAAGAACACTTGAAGAGCAAGGACTATGAAACAAATCCACACACAGTCAGGAAATAAAAGACAACATCGGCCGTGAAGTTGCCACCATCGATATCCGAATTTTACGCCGGGAGAATCTCAATTTGCTTACACTTGCACAACTGTGTATTGATGTTGCAGGGGATCATTTTCAGCATCTTCCATAAAAGTATTTTTCATTGTTAATAAATGGTAAGTCCATTTCAGCTCTTCGTTTCTGAATTTCACTGCATTTCTTTTATACTTAATGGCATACTTTTAGCTGCGCCACGCTGAAATTCTGCTTTCACATCAAGGAAGAAGGGAAAGTGGGGCAGCCTTTCTCTCCCGACGTGAACTCTGAAAATGACAATAGCGAAGCAGAATGAGAAGATACCATATCTTTAATGAGATGATGCAGATGTTGTAGACACTAGATTCGCAAATTGAACCAGATTGGAGACAGAAAGAATAAACAACAAATGAAGTCAGTCGAAAAATCTTAGAAGAAGAACAGAAACAAAGATGGGACGTGTGGTGAAGTATCTAGGAGTAGCTAATTTTGTAGAGGAGGGTTGTGGAGAGGCACAAGCTGCGAGTTGAGGTCGATGTTGCTATGACTGCGACAGAGTACTAAGGGATTATGTGAGATAATGTGATTTCTACGGAGTAGACAGAATATAGGACAGTGCTAAACCCGTCTCGAGAATGAAAAATGACGATAAAGAAACAAGCAAATTGGTGACAGATGTTACTTTTAAGCAGCACTCACTAGACAGTGGCGACGACACACGACGCAGTACACTTTTTCCCGGATTCGTCAAAGTGAGCCTAACAGCCTTACGCCTTTTCCTTGGCTTGTAACTTCATACCGATGTGAGGAAACTGGTGTTTCTACAGCTGCCGACCCAGTTCGCGCATCTGTCGTGTTTGCGTGGTTACGCAACTCTGCGGCCGGGGCTTCGGGCTGCTGGTTGTCGCGGCTCTTAAATCTGGTTTGTGGCGAGTGCCACGGTCGGACCCACGCGACCGACTTACGGCACAGTGATTCCTGGTAATGTCAGCCAATTGCCTTTCTACGTTACGTTACCATTCCCATGTTCTTTTTTTTCTTTTTCTCTCTTTTTAGTCTCCCAGTTCATTTGTGAAGGAGATTTTCTGTGAAAAGGTAATTGCCATATGGGCCAGTACTGTAGTGTATAGTTGGTAGAACATATGTGTGTGCGGGGAGGGATGGGAGCGAGTTTGGTAGGTAAGAGACTGTAAATTCTCAACATCAAATGAAAGTACATGGTAGTAGAGACCTTTCGTGCCTCAAGCATCTATGATGTACATATGCAGACTGAAGCGAGGAATAAAAATTTGTAGCAAGGCCAGGATTCGAAACCGGGTGCCTCGCTCACTTCGCAGATTCGCTAACTGCTACGTCACTGATGCACAATGGCTTTGCATAACTGCGCAGACTATCCTAGCATCCATTTCTCCTCAATCCTATTTCTGTTCGCCTCAGCCCACTTGGTATTCCCTCTAAACTCGAACAGAATTGCCGAGGCTCTCCAACTGTATGGGAATAGCACCTCATCAAAAGAAAAAAAGAAAAAAAAGGTTCAAATGCCTCTAACATTATGGGACTTACATCTGAGGTCATCAGTCCCCTAGAACTTAGAGCTACTTAAACCTAACTAATCTAAGGACATCACACACATCCGTGCCCGAGGCAGGATTCGAACCTGCGACCGTAGTAGCAGCGCGGTTTTGGACTGAAGCGCCTAAAACCGTTCGGTCACAATGGCCGGCAGCACCTCATCAACATCGAATGTAATGGGGAATTCGATTACAGTTACGGCTAATCTGTCTCTATACAGGGTGTAAACAATGTTTACAACCCACCATAGCGATGCAAGTGAAGCAGAGTCGAATAATTTGACCTGAGATTCCAGTATTCTATGAAGCCGAGGAACAATCCCAAAGCCGGCCGAGATGGCTACAGTCTGGTACCGCGCAACCGCTCCGGTCACAGGTTCTAATCCTGCTTCGGGCATGGATGTGTGTGTTGTCCTTAGTTAGGTTTAAGTAGTTCTAAGTTCTAGGGGACTTGTGACCTCAGAAGTAAAGTCCCATAGTGCTCAGAGCCATTTGAACCATTTGAACAATCCCAAATTTTCCTGTAAAAGGCACCTGAGATACGGCGCATGCGCGCCGCCCAAGATTTTAAGATATCCTCTCACTCTCTTCAACCACCGGATTGCCTTTACAGATTGTAAAGATAGCATTTGAGCAAATTTTACTACACAATTTTCGAATTAGCGATTAAATTGTTTCTGTGGGCTTCTGAGACTGGTGTGTTTGTAGGTGTTAAGTTTAGATCGAATTTGAAACGTAATTCGTTTCGACATAACGTGTTCAAATTCCTCTTCCTATCACTACCCTCAGAGGAAAGGTCAACTTATTAACGTCAGCGAAAGTCAATGGTATAAGAGAGCAATAGGAAAATGAAAATCTCGCAAATTTGAGGCTGTTTCCCTGCTTAGAAGCACACAAATGCCTTGTATCAAATTATTCGACTGTCCTACCCCCCCCCCCCCCCCCCAGGGACTGATGACCCTGTAGTTTGGTCCCTTTATACCCCAAACCTACCAACCAAACCTTCCCCTACGCCACGGAGTTATGTTGGAGCAATTATCATTTGCAGCCATTATACACTCCTGGAAATTGAAATAAGAACACCGTGAATTCATTGTCCCAGGAAGGGGAAACTTTATTGACACATTCCTGGGGTCAAATACATCACATGATCACACTGACAGAACCACAGGCACATAGACACAGGCAACAGAGCATGCGCAATGTCGGCACTAGTACAGTGTATATCCACCTTTCGCAGCAACGCAGGCTGCTATTCTCCCATGGAGACGATCTTAGAGATGCTGGATGTAGTCCTGTGGAACGGCTTGCCATGCCATTTCCACCTGGCGCCTCAGTTGGACCAGCGTTCGTGCTGGACGTGCAGACCGCGTGAGACGACGCTTCATCCAGTCCCAAACATGCTCAATGGGGGACAGATCCGGAGATCTTGCTGGCCAGGGTAGTTGACTTACACCTTCTAGAGCACGTTGGGTGACACGGGATACATGCGGACGTGCATTGTCCTGTTGGAACAGCAAGTTCCCTTGCCGGTCTAGGAATGGTAGAACGATGGGTTCGATGACGGTTTGGATGTACCGTGCACTATTCAGTGTCCCCTCGACGATCACCAGTGGTGTACGGCCAGTGTAGGAGATCGCTCCCCACACCATGATGCAGGGTGTTGGCCCTGTGTGCCTCGGTCGTATGCAGTCCTGATTGTGGCGCTCACCTGCACGGAGCCAAACACGCATACGACCATCATGGGCACCAAGGCAGAAGCGACTCTCATCGCTGAAGACGACACGTCTCCATTCGTCCCTCCATTCACGCCTGTCGCGACACCACTGGAGGCGGGCTGCACGATGTTGGGGCGTGAGCGGAAGACGGCCTAACGGTGTGCGGGACCGTAGCCCAGCTTCATGGAGACGGTTGCGAATGGTCCTCGCCGATACCCCAGGAGCAACAGTGTCCCTAATTTGCTGGGAAGTGGCGGTGCGGTCCCCTACGGCACTGCGTAGGATCCTACGGTCTTGGCGTGCATCCGTGCGTCGCTGCGGTCCGGTCCCAGGTCGACGGGCACGTGAAGCTTCCGCCGACCACTGGCGACAACATCGATGTACTGTGGAGACCTCACGCCCCACGTGTTGAGCAATTCGGCGGTACGTCCACCCGGCCTCCCGCATGCCCACTATACGCCCTCGCTCAAAGTCCGTCATCTGCACATGCGGTTCACGTCCACGCTGTCGCGGCATGCTACCAGTGTTAAAGACTGCGATGGAGCTCCGTATGCCACGGCAAACTGGCTGACACTGACGGCGGCGGTGCACAAATGCTGCGCAGCTAGCGCCATTCGACGGCCAACACCGCGGTTCCTGGTGTGTCCGCTGTGCCGTGCGTGTGATCATTGCTTGTACAGTCCTCTCGCAGTGTCCGAAGCAAGTATGGTGGGTCTGACACACCGGTGTCAATGTGTTCTTTTTTCCATTTCCAGGAGTGTATTTACAAAAGAAATTTTGTGTCTTGATGCACGTACGTTCCACATCGCCACTGAAGCATTCCATTCCGTCCTCAATCGGTACACGTATCAAGCACTGTGGGAGTAAAAATCATTACATCCCCATGGGCATAAGGGTGAAAAGAGGGTGAAGTAGAAGCGTAACGCAAGAACTTCTTAAGTAATGTCAATAAATTTTCTGCGTCCATGACTCACTTTCTGCATTATTTGTGTAGTTATTTGTAGAAATATTGTCTGGTAACATGCCCTTACTGTACTTATTTGTAAGATAATACTGTAGGGTAACACGCCTTTACCACCCTATGTGGGTGAGAAACTGTGATACGTAAACACGTTCACTAACAAAAAAATGGCTCTGAGCACTATGCGACTTAACTTCTAAGGTCATCAGTCGCCTAGAACTTAAAACTAATTAAACCTAACTAACCTAAGGACATCACACACATCCATGCCCGAGGCAGGATTCGAACCTGCGACCGTAGCGGTCGTTCGGTTCCAGACTGTAGCGCCTACAACCGCACGGCCACTCCTGCCGGCGTTCATTAACAATCGATGTTAATGTCGAATACCCAGTTTTCGGGGTCGCTAGACTCGTTGATGACAGTCACAACGAAGGTTCACCCTTGAGATTGGAAAGAGGTTTCGTGAGGTTCACAGACAGTAATAATAACACCTAAAGCAATTTCTATCAGACTTGGCACACATGTCGCTTCGCACCCATAGCACCACTATGGCTGAGGGTAGGGGTGTACATGCCGAGCGTGGGGGTGTGATGGATACATCCGGGAAATTGCTGCTAGTGTGAGACGAAGTATTTCGGCGGTGCAATGTGTGTGTGCCAAAAGATTCACGGGTTCACGGATGCCCGTAGAACACGACGAGATCGGTCAGGCCGCACCACCCAGACCTGCTCTCCAACCTCCACCACAGTAGAAGATCGACATCTCGTTCGCATGGAATTTCAGGACAGATCTGCGTGTTTCTCGGCTCTGGTGCGACAGTGGATCGGTGTAACACATCGTACACCATCAGCGGTGGGTGACAGTCCTTCGCCGTTTTTTAGGAGGGGCATGGGTTACATATGTGTCGTCCACTTCTTCGTCTACCTTTGACGAATGTTCAGAAATGTGGTAGATGGCAATGAAATATGGAACTACGTCAGATAGTGTTTGCATGCGAATCCAGGTTCTGTTTGGTTGAAAATGATGGTCGCATTTTGGTCCGGTGCAGAAATAGGGAGCGGCGTCACAATGACTGCATTCGCACAAGGCAAACCGCGCCAACTCATGGCCTTATGGTGTGGGGCGCTGTCAGGTACGACCAAAAACCAAAGTTAGGGCACTGTGGCCAGTGTGACCTACGTGAATGACATCTTGCGACCAGAAGCCATGCGCTTTCTGCACAACATCCCAGACGCCATAGTCCAGCAGGAGAATGCACAACTACACATTGCTGCACGAACACAAGCCTTCTTGGTGTCACAGGATGTCAACCTTTTGCCCTGGCCCGCCAGATCACTAAACTTGTTGCCCATCGAAAATTTTTGGGAAATGCTGAAACGATGGGTGCAGACTGTGACCCACTGCCAACCACCAGAGATGAGCTTTGGAACCATATTAATGCAGAATGGATGGCTATACCACAGGACGCCATTCGCGCCTTATAGGTGGCGATGCCACCACGAAAGGAACAAATTATTAGGGCCCATATTGGACCCTGTACCTGCTAGACAACAGGATACATGTTAAACTGAGGTGAGATAAATGCTAAATACATAAGTTTTGCATCTCCTAGCTTCCGAGAGTTCCGTTCCGGAACCAGTACAGAAGATTGGAGTAGAGATCAACATACATATCATTTCCGCCATTTTTATTGCTCATGAAAACCACACATTACATATTGTACCACCATACAGCGAGACCTTCAGAGGTGGTGGTCCACATTGCTGTACACACTGGTGCCTCTAATACCCAGTAGCACGTCCTCTTGAATAGATGTATGTCTGTATTCGTCGTGGCATACTATCCACAAGTTCATCAAGGCACTGTTGGTCCAGATTGTCCCACTCCTCAACGGCGATTCAGGGTAGATTCCTCAGAGTGGTTGGTGGGTCATGTCCACCATAAACAGCTGTTTTCAATCTATCCCAGGCATGGTCGATAGGGTTTATGTCTGGAGAACATGCTGGCCACTCTAGTCGGGTTATGTTGCTATCGTGAAGGAAGTCATTCACAAGATGTGCACGACGGTGGCGCGAATTGTCTTCCATGAAGAGGAATGCCTCACCAATATGCTGCCGATATGGTTGCACTATCAGTCGAAGGATGGCATTCACTTATGTAAAGCCGTTACGGCGTCTTCCATGACCATCACCGGCGTACGTCTGCACCACATAATTCCACCCCACAACAATGAGGAACCTCCATCTTGCTGCACTCGCTGAACCGTGTGTCTAAGATGTTCAGTCTAGCCGGGTTGCCTCCAAACACGCCTCGGAAGAATGTCTGGCTGACGGCATATGCGACACTCATTGGTGAAGAGAACGTGATGCCAATCTTGAGCGGTCCATTCTGCATGTTGTTGGGCCCATTTGTACCGCGCTGCATGGTGTCATGGTTGCAAAGATGGGCCTCGCCACTGACGTCGGGAGTGAAGTTGCGCATCATGCAGCCTATTGCGCACAGTTTGAATCGTAACACATCCTGTGGTTGATCAAGAAGCAGGGTTCCTCCGAACAATGATTCGTAGATAGCGCTCATCCACTGCAATAGTAGCCCTTGGGCGGCCTGAGCGAGGCATCTCATCGACAGTTCCTGTCCCTCTGTATCTACTCCATGACCGAACAACATCGCTTTGGTTCACTCCGAGACGCCTGGACACTTCCGTTGTTGAGAGCCCTTCCTGGCACAAAGCAACAATGCGGACGCAATCGAACCGCGGTATTGAGCGTCTAGGCACAGTTGAACTACAGACAACACGAGCCGTGCACCTCCTTCCTGGTGGAATGACTGTAACCGATCGGCTGTCGGCCCCCCTCCGTCTAATAGGCGTTGCTCATGCAAGGTTGTTTACATCTTGGCGGGTTTACTGACATCTCTGAACAGTCAAAGGGACTGTGTCTGTGATACAATATCCACAGTCAACGTCTATCTGTAGGAGTTCTGGGAACCGGGATATGTGTGTGTGTGTGTGTGTGTGTGTGTGTGTGTGTGTGTGGATGGGTGGGTGGGTGGATGGGTGGGTAGGATAGAGTTCTTGGAATAGGGGCTAGCGTGGGACGAGAAAGTTTGGAAAATGAGAGGCTGTAAATTTTATTACAGCTGGGACTAATATCTGCAAAATTTTACAGAAAAGAAGTTCTTCGTGTGATTTATTGTATCGCAGATAGATTATAAAATTTGTAGTCAATTCCCAGACACTTTATAAAGCTTCATCTTTCTTAAGATATAGCCATTCACTTGTATATCAATCAATTCGGTTTCAGTCTTGAAGCCGGCCGGAGTAGCCGAGCGGTTCTAGGCGCTATACTCTGAAACCGCGCGACCGCTACGGTCGCAGGTTCGAATCCTGCATCGGGCATGGATGTGTGTGATGTCCTTAGGTTAGTTGGGTTTAAGTAAATCTAAGTTCTAGGGGACTGATGACCTCAGAAGTTGAGTCCCATGGTGCCCAGAGACATTTCAACCATTCTTTTGGGTTTCGGTCTTGAATCGTACGTCAGGACATTAGAAAATAAGAACTATATTAGCTGTAATTCATAATTTTAGATATTTTCAGAATACGTATTGTGAAGTTATCGTACAACGGCATCATGAATCAGTACTGAGGAAGTTAAGCACCAGTTGTCGAAAATGTGTGATTCATATTGAATACTGTCTAGTCGTCGAACAGGGGGTTTCTAGGAAACCAGCTTTCTCGGATCGCTAGACAAACAACTCAAACAAATCGTAATAATGAGTTTTACTATGAAATGAACAATGACAGTACTTAACTCTGAGGATGACTAGATGGGTCCGAAGCAGAGGGTGACAGACAAAATAAAACAAAATAAACGAGCTTCTTCAGTATATACAATTTCTAAGTCGCTGGTCTTGAAGTGCCTTATCCTGATGCTGCTGTAGAAATGGACTGCGACCAGTCGGCGCGACGCTTATGTCCTCGTCGCGTAGAGGAAGCTGCTGTCTCGTTGTCGTCCTGAAGAGGGGTTGGTCAGCGTGCAAATGGCTGACGTCGTCTCACAGTCCTCTCTGCTCTCTCGTTTCCGATTGGCGTGCATGCGCTTGGCTTTACGCCGTAACAGTCCTCCGCCCCCCCCCCCCCCATTCCAAGTGACGGACCATCACTGTATAAGGAGCTCGTCGACAACGACGGGTGAGGCAGGAGTGTGGATTCGCTGAGGGAACTGGAAACTGTGGCTACAGGGGACGTCAGACTTCCAGTACCCCGCCATCCGACCTTCGCGCTGGCGGAAACTTCCCTCGGAAAACGACCAGAGGAGTACACGTGCACCACCTGAGGCCCATAAACAGATGTAGAGGGTGTTGGCTCCCGCGGCGCGGGCGGATCCAGCTCCATGGGTAGGACGAGAGGTGGCGGAGGAGGCGAAGGCTGCGTCTCCGTTTGGTCGTCCAGCGGTGTCGTGTTGACATCCTCTAGCAGCTGGTATGACCACGCTGTCCTCGGGATCCTGAACCTGGGGGAAGAGATACAGAAGGATCACCGTGCAAATGACAGTGGAAAATTTGATTGTGATGCCGGAGCTGCAATCCGTCTGGGTCTGAAATGACATATATCCGTGCGCCAAGTCGACGAAGGATGTCGTCTCGCGCTCACCGTCTGCTGCCGCTAAAAACGCTGAAAAACACAATATATGCGGCGTAAGTGATGCTTGCGGCCGTCCTTCGGCGCAGGACACAGGGGAATGGAGTAGGTGGAGCAGTGCCCGATGGCGGCCATGAAGCAATTCCGCCGGCGATCGTCCACCTCGTGGATGCGAAAGATACAAAAGGAGAAACAATTGCAATGCTTGATCCCTAGTGTGTGGGGTGCGAAGTATGGCCATCTGCTGCTTGAAGTTTCTGACAAAACGTTCCGCTTCGCCGTTTGACTGTGGATGGAACGTTGCACTACTTAGGTGCTGTACGCCATTGCGTTCACAGAATGTTTCAAATTCATATGACGTGAACTGAAGGCCGTTGTCCGACACTATGACTTAAGGTAAACCTTCGAGGCAAAAAAATTCAGGACAACACTTGAATTGTACTATGTGACGTTGTCGAGTTCATTGGCACGGCGAAAGGAAACTCGCTGTAAGAGTCTACCACAATCAACCAATGAGTGCTCCAAAACGGTCCCGTAAAGTCTACGTGCACACGTTACTATAGTAATTGTGACTTAGGCAAAGCAGAGAATTTTTGCGGCAGAGCGAACTGATTTTCCGCACATGCTCTATTTGGGGAACCGTACATTGCCAAGTATAGTGTCGACACGCTGTTTCGTACGAACAATCCCCCAGCGTCCTTGGTGAAGTAACTGCAACACTTCTTTTCGCAAAGCTTTGAGAATCAACACACATGACTGTCCACTGTCATTTTGAACGAGAATCAGACCTTTTTGTATAGCGAAGCTATGCTGACGTACAAAGTATCGGCGCACTGCATAGTTCTTTATTCTATGCAATGAGCGAGCGTGATCTGTGCGATTTTCCGATAGTTTAGAGCAAAGGATTGAAGCAATTCAGAATCCTGAGCATCAATGTAACAAGATGCAGCAGAAGCGCCGAAGTGTGTGTCAGGTCTAATCGGAAGACGCGAAAGTGCGATCGCATTACCATGTTGAGCTGTCGGACGATACACAATCTCGTACTAGTACTGCGACAACAACAGAGGTAATCTTTCCAATTTTTGGGCATTTCGTGCAGGAACCGGCTTCGTCGGATGAAACAAGGACTGTCGTGGCTTGTGGTCCATTACTAAGTAGAAAGGTCTGACATACAAATAGTGCTGGAATTTGGTGAAACCACACACAATAGCCAATGCCTCTTTCTCAATTTGTGAACACTTACACTGAGCTTTGGACAACACTTTCGATGAGAAAGCAATAAGCCTGTCTTTATCACCAAATCTGCGCGAGAGCACTGCACCGATTCCGTAAGAAGGAGCGTCAACAAGCAACATAACTGGTTTATCAGAATCAGAGTGAACCAATCATCGATCACTAAGCAACGCTTCTCTAAGTATTTCAAAAGCTTCTTGGCACTCATCTGTCCAAACAAAGGGAACGTTCTCTCGATGCAAGCGATACAACGGAGCTATGATTTGCGCCGCAGCCGGTATGAACCGAATATAATAGTTCATTTTGTCTAAAACTGACTGCAATTCTGTGGCATTGCGAGGAACTGGCAGATCAGGTATGGCTAACAAATGTGATTGAGGAGGATGTACACCGTGACTGTTTATGGCGAAGATACTGCTATTCAGGTTTAAAAAATTCACACTTGTCCAGTCTACACTATAGTCCTGCATCAGACAACACGCGGAACAAGGCACACAAATTTGCAATGTGTTCTTCAGATGAAGGACATGCTACAACAATATCGTCCAAATACTTTGAACAGTTTGGTACTAGAGCAGTCAGCTCATTGGAAAAAAGCGAGTGTGGAAGCACAGCCAAAAGGCAAACGCAAATATTCAAACAAACCCAAATGAGTGTTCACAACACACACGGTTTGAGATTCTTCATCTAGTGGTATTTTTGAAGACATGCGAAATTTTTGAAAAGTAGCGACCAGCGCCTAATTTAACCCAGACATCCTCTGGTTGTGGCAATGGATAAGTATCAATCACAGTTTGTGGGTTGACTGTCGACTAAGTATAAATCACAGTTTGTGGGTTGACTGTAGACTTAAAGTCAACACAGAGGCAAATGCGACCTGGAGGTTTGGGGAGCAAAACCAGTGGATTTGCCCATTGACTAGTTTATATGTGCGCAATAGCTCCGCTATCTTGCAATTCTTTAAGTTCAGCAGCCACTTTAACCAGCAATGCAATGGGAACAGTTGTGGCCTGGCGAACTTTCGGCTGAGCATTGAAAACAAAGTGTCTAGCCTTGCCTAAACCCTCAGAAAAGAGCTCTGGCAATTCTTTCAGCAAGCTAGCTGCACTGTCTTTTGCATTGAATGCGGTCACTGGCAACACATTGTCCTGAATTTTAAAGCCAAACAAATCTAACGAATCAAAACCAAATATGTTCTCACAATCGCATGATTGTAACACAGTGGAAGTTAGTTCACATCAAGCGATAGAGTGCAGGCTAAGCACATTTTCTGAGAATGGAACTGAAACGTCCCCTTTGAACAATTTATACACGTGAGCATTAAAACATAACAGAATAAATAATGTCTAAACATCTTTACAAAGAAAATAACATATTATTAGAAAAATTCTACAATGTAACTCATATCAGCTAACCACATAAGGACAGGAAAAACACAAATATACAAGAGTAGACAAACACATAGCAGAATAACACAAGAGGAAAGGACAGGGTTTGTTTTACTGCAGTATTCTGCAAACAAAACTGTCTTTACTTCTCGGAGATCTCCCTTCATTCATCATTATTCCCAAAATGTACTATCTATACCTGCTTTCTGTATTCTATTCATATTTATTTCAAAATAATTATTTCTCAGTGTACAATACTCATTTTGGCCCAAATATTTTTCATATAACTTCTCAATGCATTTTTTTCCTATTGTCCATAGTCAGTTTCTTATGTAGTCTACCCCCTCTTAAACTAACTTAAATCTACTGAGCTCAGATGCTAAACTAAGGGACGAGGCAATGCAGCAGCATAAAACTATTAATACAAACAGCAATAAAAAAATGGAAATTTGCAAAGCAAGCTACAGTAAATCTAAATTACCAAGCAATTCATTACAACTAATATGAGGCAATGCGCAGCAAACAAGAAAAATAAATCTGGCTTAGCAGAGTAACACAAATTAAAATTCAGTAGCACTATGCCTGGCAACCAGCTGCAGTAAATGCTATAACGTATACCTAAGCATGACAAAGCTCAAGCAGAAAAAGTAGTACACTAAAGACAACAAGCATTCATAATTTTCTTTTCAAGTACTTGGTAACTTTTTTGGTAGAATAACTTCTTGTGGTGCACCACTTTAATTATATAGACATTAAGATGCGATTATACATTACCTTTATCTGCATTGTTGTCTTTAGTGTACTATTTTTTCTGCTTGAGCTTTGTCATGCTTAGGTATACGTTATAGCATTTACTGCAGCTGGTTGCCAGGCATAGTGCTGCTGAATTTTAATTTGTGTTACTCTGCTAAGCCAGATTTATTTTTCTTGTTTGCTGCGCATTGCCTCATATTAGTTGTAATGTTGAATTGCTTGGTAATTTAGATTTACTGTAGCTTGCTTTGCAAATTTCCATTTTTTTATTGCTGTTTGTATTAATTGTTTTATGCTGCTGCATTGCCTCGTCCCTTAGTTTAGCATCTGAGCTTAGTAGATTTAAGTTAGTTTAAGAGGGGGTAGACTACATAAGAAACTGACTATGGACAATAGGAAAAAATGCATTGAGAAGTTATATGAAAAATATTTGGGCCAAAATGAGTATTGTACACTGAGAAATAATTATTTTGAAATAAATATGAATAGAATACAGAAAGCAGGTATAGATAGGACATTTTGGGAATAATGATGAATGAAGGGAGATCTCCGAGAAGTAAAGACAGTTTTGTTTGCAGAATACTGCAGTAAAACAAACCCTGTCCTTTCCTCTTGTGTTATTCTGCTATGTGTTTGTCTACTCTTGTATATTTGTGTTTTTCCTGTCTTTATGTGTTTAGCTGATATGAGTTACATTGTAGAATTTTTCTAATAATATGTTATTTTCTTTGTAAAGATGTTTAGACATTATTTATTCTGTTTTGTTTTAATGCTCACGTGTATAAATTGCTCAAAGGGGACGTTTCAGAACTGTCGTTTCCATTATAAGCTGTCAGGTGCATCCTAGTTTTAGACAGGTGTGGAGAGCCTAACAGTTCATATGTGTTACAATTCAGCAGTGTAACAGAGGCACCAATGTCCAACTGAAATTTCATACATTTTTCACTAATATGCAAATGAACAAAAAGTTTGTTGGACTGGTGTAGCACTGTAGAAACCACTCGCTTGCTAGATGCGCTAATACCCGCAGCAGGCTTTGAATACACTACATTGATTACATGGGCCTTGTGACTAGGTTTTTATGAGTGGGCGGAATTCTTATGTTGTTCCATTGCATGTGACCTTTTTGGCCACAAGAATAACACTGTTTTTCGGGGCGGACAGGCTTGACGTTTGTGCCATGAATAGCACCAAGGGCATGACTTAATTCTGTTTGCCTGTTTCGAGAACTTCTTATGTGGCGTGGGGAACTGTTTATGTGGCGTGGCTGGTGCAAGCTGTTGCTGCCTACTGGGCCGGTAGTGAACAAGTCACGGAGCAACCTGGTGGCTGCTCAGATTTATCGCCCAGCACAACACCAGAATCGTACTGGTCTAGTATCTGCAATAGGTGCTGGAATGATGGATCGGACTGTTTCAAAACCTGTTCTCTAAGTTTGACATCAGTTACACTGTACACGACTGCCTCATGCAACATCAGATCTGAATAGAAAGCACCACAATCAAATCTGAATTTTGCATTTCCTCGTCATACCCTGCAAATCTATTACCCACTCGCAATGCTTGCTCTAGCCATTTCTTATTACGAAAGGATTGGTATCTAGCTGCCACCACATTCACTTGTTGGTCATAATAGTCAGTTAGTGAATATATAACCTGATCATGCGAAAGTTTATTCAGAGTGGCGTTAGGTAACAATTTCTAAATAAGGTGAATACTGCACTTTGTACCATTGACAAAAAATAGTCCATTATGTAGTCCATTATGAGCAATTACGTGAGCTTCAAACTGTATCAACCACTCGAGCCGTTCCTCTTCTTTTTCATGAAACTGGCGAAATGGCACTATGGCACTTCGAGCTACAGTTGTATTTTGGTGTGGTAACTTGTGTAGCCAGGAGCTGCCGTATCGTTTTTAGCAGTGCAGCGATTTGTTGGGTCTGAAACTGCAACATCTCTGTGAGCTGTGTCGCAGCTGTTGCTTACAGCTAAGGTGCCTGAGCAGGAGGTGGGAGAGATGGCTTGCCCATGGTGGGAGAGGTAAATGCTATAAACAGACAATGCAAGCAATGAAAATAAACACACAATCAAAGAAAATTTCGGCAACGCCTACCCGACAACATTGATTAGCGAAAACATTATACGAGACATTGGTAAAGCAAGTAAACATACCCTTGCAATGGAAAAGACAAAGTAGATTTAAGGCTCCAGAAAAGCACAATAGAAAATTACTGGAAGTTAGGCTCTGGGTTCTAACCCATCCTCATCGCTAATATTCAAACCTGCCTAGTCGTCGAATATGTGGTCGCTAAGAGACCTGCTTTCTCGGATCGCTAGACAAACAATTCAAACAAATCGTATTGATGAGTTTTATTATAAAATGAACAATGCCAATGCTTAACTTTGAGAATGACATAGATGTGACACAAGCAAAGGGGACAGACAAAGTAAACAAGCTTCTTCAGTATATACAGTTTCGAAGTCGCTGGTCTTGAGGTGCGTAATCTGAATGCTGCTGCAGAAATGGGCTGCGACCAGTCAGCGTGGCCCTTACGCCCTCATCGCATAGAGACCGCTGCTGTCGTGTTGTCGTCCTGGAGAGGGGTCGGTCTGCGTGCAATTAGCTGACGTCACAGCCCTCTCTGCTCTCTCGTTTCTGACTGGCGTGCCAGAGCTTGACTTTACTCTGTAACAATTCACTTACCAGATATTCAGGATAATGTGACACTTGATCGCTAAGCAGATATCCTTTACCACAGATTTTGTTCATGGTGTCTTAGCTTTTCATGATTTTGAAAATTATATAGACATGTTGTAAGACGTGTATATTTCTATTGTTTATTGTCAAATCACAATTTATGAAAGATGTTTATATTTTATTAATAGGATTAAGTAGGAATAATTACTATATGTCATGTTGGAAATAATTTTGGTAGCAGGGAATGTCTGCACCAAAGCATTGTTGACAAGATAGACCGCAAATTGATATAATTTTTAAAAGAGTGGGAAAGACCGCGCATTGATACATTTTGTAATGGTAGTAGGGACGGTCTGCACCAGAAAGCATTGTTGGCAGGAGAGACCGCACTTTAGCGTTCGTAGGAAGTCAGTAGTAAGCGAGAAGTGAAGCGAGTCGGTAGCAGGTCTGGAGCGAGAGGTTGAGAGGAGCGGGGTGCCTGCCAGCCACTAGCTATGATTTACAAAAGATTATAAACGGATGTACAAAGACATCAGCTAGCTATTATCATAAGAGGAACTAATACTATTGAATTAATTTTTTGAAAAACTCAAGACTACTGAAGGTACGTTTACACATTGCTAGTTGTAAGATTATTGTAAAAAGTAAGTCCCATTTGAACGTTTGTAAAATCATTTCGTTCAGAATATAATTAACTTTTGCCAGCAATATTGCATTTATAATTATAATCCATCCCAAAAACCATCAACGTAAAACACTGCAAAATTTTATTGTTCTCAAGAAAAAGTTTGACTATGAATTACGTAATTTCAGCCAAATCAATTAAAGAATAATGTCAGCTTTGCTATTAAAGAATAACGTCAGCTTTGGTAATAAATACAGCCACTTATTATGAAAGTCCACCAGCAGCTAATAGAGTATAGTAAAACAGAGTAAGTATATTCATGTCGCAGTTCCTTGTAGCAGTCAGATGGCGATCCAGTAACAGTAAAAAAGGTAAGGAACCGTTTTGGGTTATTGCAGATAATGACTGAGGGCCACGACAACGACACATTCTATGTTTCGTATAAGTAATCAGAAAATCACTTTTAATAAGCAGCAATTAAATTTGCATGCGAAGATAGAGAAAGAGAATAAATTTCAAAGGGAAGATTTCATTTGTTATTATTAAGCAAGAGATAGAAATCCTAAGGAAAGGTTTCATAGTTTATTGTAAAAGGGAAGGATATCATTAACAAAAGAGGTATAGAGGAGACCGGAAGGTTTCAATATACACGGCAACTGCTATAACCACCGATATTTAGTATGCCACACATGGAATGGACATGAGTGTATCTGGTATTGTGAAGCACAGTTAACCGTATCTACGTTTTTGAACCAAATGATGGTCCACTCCAAAACTGAAACTAATGCCAAATGAAGAGTATGCTGTCATACAGGTGACTAAAACATAACACAAAGGAAGTTCCTAAAGGCTGCTGATGACTGTTGTTTCAGCTATCTTTCTTATCATATTATTTCCTCTTATTCTCTCGTGAGGGGAATCCACTTTGATTCGCAACAACTCAATATGCCTGTTCTACACGGAAACGTCCGCACTGTGTCGATTATGATTACCTTAAGCTCATTCTTTGCATACACACTTCGAAAAAACTGCGTCAAGAAACATATTTCTGTCACATTTTCAGAATTTAAGTAATAATTTGGTTTTGTCATTGTAGTCCAGAGAATATTTTCTAAACTTCTGAGTGCACTACATAGATTTTCACGACGTTAATAGTCGTGGTTAGTCCAAGGATCAGTATTTTTTTTATCCAAAGCAATCAATCGAAGTCGAAATATTTGATTATGTTTAGACTATCTTTTCATTTATGAATTTCTGGATCATCTTAACATAAGAGCCTCGAGACCCTCTTCTACAGCTAACCAGATATTCTTCATGTGTTGCCAGTACATTCTTTATGACACTTACTGCATGCTAGTACGGTTACAAAATTTAGTATGTAATATATCATTTAGAAATAATAGTGATTCTACGCCATCCTATTAGGGAAAAACAAGTTTATATTCGTTATTATAGAATGGAATAGTAGAGACAGTTAAACAGATTGAGTGACAAAAAAGGAAGAGTAACTGAGGAAGGGGCGCTATCAAATACTTGCTGACATCTTCTAGCGTCAAACCTGTCGACTCAAGACATATTAATTCCTGAGATTGAACCATCTTGATTTGTTGTTCACGGAAATGGGGCCGATATTTATTATAAATACGGAATGCGTCAAAGTATTCAGTGGTACAGTATAACATAACGGACGATGAAGTGCTCTTTTTATGTTATGTGTTGATTCACCTCTAGCTAGTAGCACGAATGGCAAAAATTAAAGTGTTTAAAATACGTCACCTTAATTCAATCGAAAGTATACCTTGTATACTGAATCACACAACTGAAACAAAAGGTTTTCTGCACCATCATAAACCAAGTTCAGAGTAGCCATTCCTACCAGGTAGTGTGACTTACTGTGAGAAGTACCAAGGCCGTTATTCTGATGTACTCCTCGGTTAAGCGACCGTAGGTGAGAAGACATTTACTACATAATATAATTTAAATTGGTAATTCGTTTATTATGTTATTCATAATTTTTATTTTTCGTGTGGAGCACATCATCAGTACAACATTTCGACGGCAGTACTGTCACTTAAACGGTCATCGTACATCCTGAGACAAAAGTAACAGGACAAAAGAAATTAGCGATCGCAAGAAGATTACTGCGTTGAGACTGCAGACCTCCGCGTTCATCATCATAAAATTAGTAATCGAACCTATGCTCTTTTGTAACAGTAATAACAAAATAATTAAATTGAAATGTTCTGACTTACTGTACGTCAGTTGGTCTGAAGTCAGTTCTGTGTTATCAGTTCACTAGTACTGTTGTCGTTACTGGTATGTACACATACATCATTGAAACTAATAAACTGTAATTAATACTGCGAACATCTAAAAAGAAAAAGTTTCATTGATTATTGTTATGGGAGTATCAAGATGAATTGTTTAACGCTAGTAACATGAGAAAAAATTACTCCAAGAATTGTTTTAGCAAGTTGTTATTGTGTTCTTCAGTCCGAAGATTGGTCTGATGCAGGTCTTCACCATAATGTATTCCGTCCAAGGCTAATCATCTCTGCAGAACTACTGCAACCTACATCCATCTGAACCCACTTACTACACTTCAGATTTGCTTTGCCTCATTTATCCAAGCTGTGCCACAAATTCGCTTTCTCCATTTCGATTTAGTACCTTCTCTTTAGTTATTGCACGTACACATCTAATCTTCAGCATTATTCTGTAGCAACACGTTTCATGTCTTCACCATTTACGATTCAAGTTTCATTTCTGTACAACAATGAACTTTATATAAACATCTTAAGCAGTGACTTCCTAACAATTAATTTCATATTCGATTCTTTTTCTGAAATACTTTTCTTGTTAGAGCCAGTCAGGGTTTTACACTCTCTCTACTTCGGACATCGTTAATTACTTTGAAGGAAACTCTCGTCAATTACACCAATGGTATTACTGTTAAATAGTGCAATTACTAGTTTTATGAAGGGCTATTGACAGAGCGATTATTGCAAAAAGAAACCGATTTTAATACCAGAGCTAATAAAAGTTCCAAGAACACCTACAAGTTACCGCGAAGCGCCGAGCGGTTCTAGGCGCTTCAGTCTAAAGCCGCGCGATCGCTACGGTCGCAGGTTCGAATCCTGCCTCGGGCGTGGATGTGTGTGATGTCCTTAGGTTAGTTAGCTCTAAGTTCTAGGGGACTGATGACCTCAGATGTTAAGTTCCATAGCGCTCAGAGCCATTTTTGTAACTGAAAAAAAAAAAATTAAAAAAAAAAATTATAATTTATTTCACCACCCACCCTTAAAAAATGAAATTTTTGTTTGTTTTCGAGATACTTCTATAAATAGACGGAAACTAAACCCAACTAATGTTTTCAGTTGACTGAAAAAGACCATTAATCGTGAGTTTCAGAAATAGCTGTGAAAATTAGGATACGTAGTGATGACTAAAAACGATCACTGTTGCGAACACAGTAACACAATACACGTTTATCTTCACAGAAATAAAGAAAAAAATTACCACGTGGATAAGATAGTGGAATGTCTGGTTCCCTAAGAAGTCGAGGAGAGTGCGTTCACAGTTCATATCTGTTGAAGTACGTACTTGATAAAGAAGAACGCCTAGGAGCAAGTACCATATATGGTGCCACACTCGGAGTTTCATCCACAGCCTGACGCATAAACCGGAAATAACATGAGAACTGATACGCTGTTACAGCAGGGGTTCATCCCTCCATATCAGACCGAACTGGAAGAAGGGATGTATGGTGTGCTCTATTACACAGGAAATCATTACAAAGATAAGAAGTTCGTGCTCCGCATGCCAGCGCAAGGCGAGGGGAGGGACAATGCTCCTATAACGCCTCATGTTGATGGGGAGATTAAAGTGATGCCATGGGGAAAAACGTGCGACGTACCAGACGGCCTCACGGACTGAAAGGACAATATTCATGCACAGAATGTGATACGACTCCAAAACACGTTCATACCAGCTTCAGACACTCCATCTGTACCTCACGATCATTTCAATCAGCAGCTCAATGCTGCTGCCGAGGATTAAAGTGCGTTTGTACTCGCCATATTTAACGGAAATGATTATCAACGATGCTCAAATTTGGCTTCAGTATACGGCAATACTGCTGCTGGAACAGCCTGCTACATGTCGTTGACGAGGTGTGTTGCTGGTGTTGTCCGCCGGGGGTGCAGCGCGTTTCGAATGGTCGGGTCAAATGTGCCTCTGTCTTTGTTATATCTCACGAATCGCGTCATCTGATGATTTCGCTTCAAAAAATGGTTCAAATGGCTCTGAGCACTATGGGACTTTACGTCTGAGGTCATCAGTCCCCTAGACCTTAGAACTACTTAAACCTAACTAACCTAAGGACATCACACAGATCCATGCCCGAGGCAGGATTCTAACCTGCGACCGTAGCAGCCGCGTGATTCCGGCCTGTAGCGCCTAGAACCGCTCGACCACAGCGGCCGGCATTTCGCTTCATTTCGCAAGTTTGCTCACTCTGTTCACACACGTAGAGGCACTCGATTTTTTTTCTTGACTACACTACATGAATGAAGAAGTGAATAAAGGAAATAACCAGCACCATTGGAATTATAAAGTTAAGTATAAAAGACTGCTGTCTGATAATTGGCATTCTCGCTACTATCGTCGTATTAGAATAAGATTTGCAGTAGTAAGCGGTAAATTTTGGGAGGAAATAAATATGATTGTGATGATGATTAATAAACTGTATATTTTCTAAGTTTTCTAAACTTCTTGTTGTTTTTTTCTTTTTTAAATCAGTCTTCCGACTTTACAAATGTCCTATAATCACGTCCGTTTTCGTTGTCTGTGTTTTCCTCTATGATTCTGCGCAGAACCTCCTCATTCCTTACCTTATCAGTCCACCCAGTTTTTAACATTCGTCTGTAGCACCACATCTCAAATGCTTCGACTCTGTTCTGTTCCAGTTTTCCCACAGTCCATGTTTCACTGCCAAACAATTCCGTGCTGCAAACGTACATTCTCAGAAATATCTTCCTCAGAATAAGTCCTGTGTTTGATAGTAGTAGACTTCTCTTCGCCAGGAATGCCCTTTCTGCCAGTGCTTGTCTGCTTTTGATGTCCCCCATCCTTCATCCGTCATTGGTTATTTTGCAGTCTAGGTACTAGAATTCCTTAACCTCACCTACTTTGTGATCATCAATCCTGATGTTAAGTTTCTCGCTGTTCTCTTTTCTGCTACTTCTCGCCGGCCGCGGTGGTCTAGCGGTTCTAGGCACTCAGTCCGGAACCGCGGGACTGCTACGGTCGCAGGTTCGAATCCTGCCTCGGGCATGGATGTGTGTGATGTCCTTAGGTTAGTTACGTTTAAGTAGTTATAAGTTCTATTGGACTGATGACCACAGATGTTAAGTCCCATAGTGCTCAGAGCCATTTGAACCATTTTTGCTACTTCTCATTTCTGTCATCGCTCTTTGATTTTCTCTGAGTGCTTGTTCTCAGTAGACTGTTCATTCCCTTTAGCAGATCATGTAATTCTTCTTCACTTTCACTCAGGATAGCAATGTCATTAGCGATTCTTATTACTGGTATAAGTTTACTTTGAATTTTATTCCACTCCTAAACATTTATTTTATTTCAATCATTTCTCCTTCGATCTACAGATTGAACAGACTACATCCCTGTCTTATCTTACACTCTTTACAATCCGAGCACTTCGTTCTTGGTCTTTCACTCTTATTATTCCGTCTTGGCTCTTCAACATGTTCTATATCACCAGTCTCTCTCTCTATAGCTTAACCCTATTTTCCTCAGAATTTCGAACAGCTTGCACAATTTGACACAATCTAACGCTTTCTCCAGGTCATCAAAACCTATGAACGTATCTTGATTTTTTTGTCTTGCTTCCGTTATCAATCGCAATGTCATAATTGTCTCTCCGGTGCCTTTACCTTTCTTAAAGCTAAACTTTAACATATGTGTTTCTAAAAGTGTTTCCATGCTCACAGGCAGCAACTTGGCAGCTCATCTGTCCGTTTGTTTTACCCTGATCTTTGTATTCTTTACTTTCTACAGCTCATAGCTTTGTTCGCAGAGATATAGCGCATTCATGATGTTATATAATCATTTGATTGTGACACTGCCCGAATGAAAGCAGCACAATCAAGGACAAGGTCATTTTACTGACAAGTGATGCGACAGGTAGTTCATACGATAGCAAATTCAGACCAAATGAAACACACATATTACAGCCAAAAGTATCCAAACAGTCGCATCAGTACATATTATATCCCCTGATGGGGACTGCGCATGCGTATATTCTCAATCAGCCGGCCGCGGTGGCCGTGCGGTTCTAGGCGCTCCAGTCCGGAGCCGCGCTGCTGCTACGGTCGCAGGTTCGAATCCTGCCTCGGGCATGGGTGTGTGTGATGTCCTTAGGTTAGTTAGGTTTAAGTAGTTCTAAGTTCTAGGGGACTAATGACCACAGCAGTTGAGTCCCATAGTGCTCAGAGCCATTCTCAATCAAACGATCATAAACGTGCAGGTAGGCATCCTATGATTTACTGTGCCAATCATCTTTCAGTTTCGGCAATAGTTCTTTCAAGCCCTGTAGAACGAATAAGTTCCCACTTGGTCATGTCCCACACGTGTTCGGTTGGTGAGAGACGTGGCGATGATGATGTCAAGGCAGTTGTTGTTCACCAGGAAGAGGACGTTGTATCACAGCAGCCGTATCTGACGTGCATTGTCTGGCTGAAAAAACGTATCACCTTCCTGTGGAAGGAATGGCAGTATGACGGTGATAACCTGGGCAATGTAGCAGGCACTGATTACTTTACCCTCCAGAGCAGTCAGTATGTATCCTATGGCCCCCCACACCATGAAGCCTCGTATGGCATCTGTGTGTGGTGGGCGAATGTACTCTAGAATAGGCAAATCACCAGATTTACGCCATACACGTGTACGCCCATTACTCACATAAGACTGAATCTGTTCTCATCACTGAAGACAAAGCGCCGTCCCACCGTCCAGTCACGACACCATAGTAGCCATGACTGGCGGTGTCGCTGTGTCACTGGTCGACTAACCAGAAGCACACGTCATCTTAGTCCTGCTGCAGTGGTCTCTGATGGCATAACAGGCGCATCACGTGCCCGGATTTCGTCTCTGGATGATGTCAGGACAGCCACCACTGCTCGCACGATGTGTCGATCTCGACGTGCGTCTACATTATGCAACGCCGAGAACTTAGTCTGCAGGTGTGGTAGCGTTCCACAAACCACTGTTGAAAGCAACGACACACGATCGATGCACTCAGTGGAACATATGAAGCAATCTGCTGATATATCCACCGTCCGGCAGGCCCACAATGCGACTCCGTTGAAATGGTTGAAGCTGCTCGACAGGAGTACCTATTCGTCGGTGGGGTATGATTGTAGCCTAGAATGTATGTAGCAAACACTGTTCACCTCTAAACTCATCTACAGTCACTTCCTACAGAGCCAAACCAGAGGGTTCACAAAACAGGCCTCCTGAGAGTAATCTGATACCCGATGGATGTGACAAATGAATCATTATGACTAGAACCCCTCAGAATGCACATCTTAAACCTTGGTGTTACTTAACACAGTCCCGGAACGTGTTGCATATTTTTTATTCGGCATTTTATTTCAAAGGTAATGAATTCCTCGAGTCCTTTTACCAAACGTTTGTAAACAACTGATACCTATAGGAACGTCGATGATATCTGAACCTTAGATATATAAAATTTCTGTATGCATTTCTAGTAACCAAAAAGCAAAGGTCGAAAGCGAGTCTGGTTGTAACTGTTATACAGACTCTCTTATTGATAGTGGCGTTAGCAGTTCTCCGATAAATTCCTCTTTCCAGTACCAAAGTGTGTTTCAACATTCCGG
The DNA here is from genome assembly GCF_023864345.2 of Schistocerca serialis cubense. NCBI lineage: Eukaryota > Metazoa > Arthropoda > Insecta > Orthoptera > Acrididae > Schistocerca > Schistocerca serialis. The sequence continues at coordinate 200,730,788 of NC_064644.1, forward strand.
TAAAGACCACGAGTTAAAATTTCGGAGGAAGTTCTACCTGAAAAGCCCGACTTCTCTTTTTGTTGCTAAAGTTTCGTCGTGTCCTAACACGGGACAGAGGGAAGACAAGCGGTTTGAGATCTTTCTGGTTAGTTGGTTGTTTTAGGGGAGGAGAACAGACAGCGAGGTCATCGGTCTCATCGGATTAGGGAAAGACGGGGTGGGAAGTCGGCCGTGCCCTTTCGAAGGAACCATCCCGGCATTTGCCTGGAGCGATTTAGGGAAATCACGGAAAAGCTAAATCAGGATGGCCGGACGCGGGACTGAACCGTCGTCCTCCCGAATGCGAGTCCAGTGTGCTAGCCACTGTGCCACCTCGCTCGGTGAGAGATCATTCTGCAATTTCCGAGTGGTGAGGAGCAAATGCAGAAAGAAAAATTCCCAGTGAAGGCAGGCTGATGAACTGGATCACCGCCAAACACTGTCAGGACACCTACGAGAGGCGTGGATTCTGGGACATGACAGGATGCTCGCAGTAGGAGACTCATGGAATTCACTACACAACTTACTTGGAATCAGACTAACTACTTCGCTGCGTAAGCCCACTGGTTTTGCAGTTCTCTGGAGCAAGTATCAAGCTTGCTGCCTCTGCTAAGACGTCTTGTTTCGTGACCATCTTGTACTCTGACCCCTTACAACAGCTTCTTGGCGGTGGCTGCAGTTACCAGTTAATTCTCTGAAGTGAAACTTCTCCCCTGCAACAGCTGCCTGAAGCTTCTGCAGTTTGCAGGTCTCTAATGTTACCGTTTAGCTCCGGAAACTAAACGCTAACACCCCTCCTTGCTCTCTGTATTGTGTCTCTGCTTTCCAATCTTGGAGCGTCCTTGATGGCTCCTAACAACCTTAAGCGTAACGACGTACAAGTGAAATGTGTGTGAATTCGTAAGGGACCAAACTGCTGAGGCATGGGTCCCTAAACTCACACAGTACTTAAACTAACTTATGCTAAGAACAACACACACACCCATGTCCGAGGGAGGACTCGAACGTCCTGCGGGAGGGGCTGTGCAATCCGTGACATAGCGCCTCAAACCGCACGGCAACGTACAAGTCATTAAGTTGTCAATACATGACAGTTTTTCGTTGTGAAAAATATAGCGAGCCACAGTCGCTTGCATTAGTTTGGTTTCTCATTTCGCGTTCTAACTGTAGCCCATGTAAACACATTTGGCTTTAACATTATTTGACGCAGACTTTGCTCTCTCACCGACAGAACAGTGCAAAACAATTACCCACATTTCAGTCAGCTGGACAATAGTGAACTTACGGAGAGACAGGCTAAATCCAGGAAGATGGTAACATGCTGTGTACGCATCACCTTGCAGTTAACTTGTTTTTGTAATATGTGTTTAAGTTATGGTTTTTACGTGGATTTATAGAATCGCCGTACGGCACAACTTTTGAAAACCAAAATTATACAGAATAGATACCTATCGTCCACAGAGAATGGTGGCACAGTGCCATTAAGTGTTACTCTGCAATTGTCAGCTGACGATCTGTGACCACACTTACACTTACCTCTTTATCCCAGCAACGACCGCGTGTACGCGGAGCTCTCGACGGTGCCACATCTGTCTTCCTCAACAACTTTCTCAGTAAATTATGCTGTTGCTATTGACAAAGCAGACTCCATCAGAACATTCGTGGTCATATCGTTGTTTTACAGTAGTACGCGCTGTGTACGAACAAAAAGCAGCTGAAACGTAGCAAATGGTTCAAATGGCTCTGAGCACTATGGGACTTAATATCTGAGGTCATCAGTCCCCTAGAACTAAGAATTACTTAAACCTAACTAACCTAAGGACATCACACACATGCATGCCCGAGGCAGGATTCGAACCTGCGACCGTAGCGGTCGTGCGGTTCCAGACTGTAGCGCCTAGCACCGTTCGGCCACCCCGGCCGGTGAAAACATAGCAACTTAGAAGTGTTATTTAGCCTTTTTCTTTTTCTTTTTAGATATTTTTGCATTGTGATACGTTTTAAGAAATTTAAAAAAATGCATCTGTACGAAGTGGGCACTCTTACATCCTGTGGTCGCAGTTGGGTTTCCGTTGACCTCTACCTTTGGTAACTGACACACCTGCTTGCGCTCCGGGGGCAATGACATCCGTATATTTTAAGGCTGCACGTTGTACCACACGTTAGCTATCATGGAGAAATATATTTTGAAAATATTATTATAGAGTTTTTATTATTTATTGTGACTTTTTTATCGTAGGATGGCTTGATGATGGTACTTAGTATTGAAAACGGTGATCATTTGAAAGTAAAATGGAAGTGCCCGCTACATTATTTTTCCTGGTCTACAAATTAACTCGACACCGTGAATAATTTAATAATTTTACGAGTAATACTTGTTGTAATACACAGAAATTCCTTTGAGAGAAAAATTTAGGGAAATATTAATCACAACTGATTTATTTTCGTTCTCAGTTTCGGCTTACATTGGTTATCTTCAGATGTGTTATCGATCATGTGGAGAAGGTGAACTGATGATTCTAAATAATATGACAGTTTGCTTAATAGTGCGTTGATCCACCTCGGGAACACAATACAGCAGCGATTCTATGTGGCATAATTCGAAAATTCCTTGGTAGGTTTCTGGAGGAATGTGACATTACATGTCTACGCACAGGCCATGTAGTTCCTATACATTAGAAGAATGGAAAATCTGGTAGAGATGGACATTGGGGAAGGTGAATTTGGGCTCCAGATAAATGTAGGAACACGCAAATGAACACAGCCCCTCAACTTCTTTTAGAAGATCGGTTCAAAAACTGCAAACCTACATTTATATGAGGAGCGTTCAACAAGTAGTATGAGTAGTGCAACATCATTTTTTTCTTTTTTTGAAAGCAGGTTTTTGCTGGCTTCCCAAACAGCTTACTATTCATCACTCTTTTTGCTACAATAAATGCTTAGGGCGATTTCAACACACGTATCTCAGATCATAGCATTGACTATAGCTATCATCCTGAAAAGCCACTAAGTTTTATCTAATCAGGATGTACGCGACAGCATGCGTACCTAATATGTGCTAAGCATAAGAAAGGGATTGTATGGTACCCGTACCTCGGCTTCTGTTAGTGATAAAAGGTGGGGTCAAATGCTTTGGATAGCCCTTGGACTAGGAATCATATGCATACATAGCAGAAGGATTGTCTATCAGTCCTACACTACAGGGTCAAAATATGAATATTACACACTCTAGAGCACTTGCCCGCGAAAGGCAAAGGTCCCAAGTTCGAGTCACGGCCCAGCGCACAGTTTTAATCTGCCAGGAAGTTTCATAGTACAAGTATGTTTGGATGCCAAAATTTTTGCATAAATTTATAAAGGTACAGAGGAAGAGAGAATGAGGTGGCTGGTGCCCCACTCTTCAGTAAGTCTTTTAAATAAACAGGACTGTTGATTTTCTTATATTAGCTCTGAATATAATTGCTCGGTTTGTAATCATTCTTTCTCATATGATTTTTGGGCGCTCATAGGTGCATTTTCTTCTGCTAGTTTATTTCCTAATTTATTATGTGTCTGTATCTTTTCCTTTATGCAAATTTTTGTCAGAAAATTGTATCCTCTACAATAACACAGCAACTCAATGCAGCATGAGTACCTCTTATCTCATCACACTTGTGTAATTATTTAAGGAATATATTCCTGTTTTTGCAAATTTATTTAAATGTTGATTGCAACAGATATTAAAAACTGTGATAATTTAAAAGTGGTCAGTTCTATGTGTCTGCTGACATCATCATTGAAAAGAGTAATAAAAGACACTTCTATCAGGCAGACATAGATAACTGTTTAAACAATATTTGACATTATGTTTTCATTTAGTGTGAACGATCTTGCACAAGATATAAGGAATATATTCCTGTTTTTGCAAATTTATTTAAATGTTGATTGCAACAGATATTAAAAACTGTGATAATTTAAAAGTGGTCAGTTCTATGTGTCTGCTGACATCATCATTGAAAAGAGTAATAAAAGACACTTCTATCAGGCAGACATAGATAACTGTTTAAACAATATTTGACATTATGTTTTCATTTAGTGTGAACGATCTTGCACAAGAACACTAGCTTATTTATTTGTGAATAAACCTTACTTATAGTTATTGTCAATGTTCTGAATGTGACCAAATGTTATAAAAGTTCTTTATTTATATATTGTTGTAATATGTTTGTTTAGTGCAGAAAGTGGTAAAGCTGAGTCAAATCCATGTCTCCAGAATGTAAGAACAATGTATTTTTGGTATGGATGGCCACCAGCCAATTGAGATGTAGACAGGCAAAGGTCCCAAGTTCGAGTCTCGGCCCAGCGCACAGTTTTAATCTGCCAGGAAGTGTGCTCCCTGCCGTCGTTGGGTAAGCAGCTGCAGCAGAAAGTCGTATACTCCTAGCTCACTCATTTGTTACATAGTTTAATTCTTAATTTCTTTGCGTGTTTTTGGTACTTGCATTGTTTAATTCATAAATTTCGGGCGTATTATAGTATTTGAGAGTTGTAGCATCGCGTTTTAGTACCTGAATAGTGTAAAATCGCGTAGTCTCCTTCCGTCGCCGAGCAGTGTGTCAGCAGTGCGCAAGTAGCAGCATTACTGCATTTACTACGCAATCTTGTATTTTAATAACCGTTTAAATTTTGTGTCGATTTGTTTGCGCTCTCTGTAGATTAGATCAGACGTTCTTTGCACAACAGTTTTTAGCATGGATAGGGACTGCAACTGCTGTGTTCGGATGCAGGCTGAGTTGGCATCCCTTCGCTCCCAGCTTCAGGCAGTGTTGGCTTCGGTCACACAGCTTGAGGCTGTCGCCAATGGGCATCACTGTGGGGTTCCGGATGGGGGTTTGTCGGGGACGGCCAGCTCGTCCCACGCATCCCCCGATCGGACTACGACTGTGGTTGCCCGGGATACTGCCCGCATTGAGGCTGATCCCTCACCTGTGGTAGAGTGGGAGGTCGTCTCAAGGTGTGGCAGGGGGCGAAAGACATTCCGGAGGGCTGAACGGAAGGCCTCTCCAGTTTGTCTGACGAACCGGTTTCAGGCTCTGTCTCAGGCTGATACTGATCTTTGGCCTGACATGGCTGCTTGTCCTGTTCCAGAGGTTGCCCCTCAGTCTGCAAGATCCGGGCGGTCGCAGAGGGTGGGTAGTTGGGAGCTCCAATGTTAGGCGCATAATGGGGCCCCTTAGGGATATGGCAGCAAGAGAGGGGAAGAAAACCAATCTGCACTCCTTGTGTATACCGGGGGGAGTCATTCCAGATGTGGAAAGGGTCCTTCCGGATGCCATGAAGGGTACAGGGTGCACCCATCTGCAGGTGGTCGCTCATGTCGGCACCAATGATGTGTGTCGCTATGGATCCGAGGAAATCCTCTCTGGCTTCCGGCGGCTATCTGATTTGGTGAAGACTGCCAGTCTCGCTACCTGGATGAAAGCAGAGCTCACCATCTGCAGCATCGTCGACAGGACTGACTGCGGACCTTTGGTACAGAGCCGAGTGGAGGGTCTGAATCAGAGGCTGAGACGGTTCTGCGACCGTGTGGGCTGCAGATTCCTCGACTTGCGCCATAGGGTGGTGGGGTTTCGGGTTCCGCTGGATAGGTCAGGAGTCCACTACACGTAGCAAGCGGCTAGACTGGTAGCAGGGGTTGTGTGGCGTGGGCTGGGCCGTTTTTTAGGTTAGATGGCCTTGGGCAAGTACAGAAAGGGCAACATCCTCAACGGGTGCAGGGCAAAGTCAGGACATGCGGGGACCAAGCAGCAATCGGTATTGTAATTGTAAACTGTCGAAGCTGCGTTGGTAAAGTACCGGAACTTCAAGCGCTGATAGAAAGCGCCGAAGCCGAAATCGTTATAGGTACAGAAAGCTGCTTGAAGCCAGAGATAAATTCTGCCGAAATTCTTACAAAGGTACAGACGGTGTTTAGAAAGGATAGATTGCATGCAACCGGTGATGGAGTGTTCGTCGCTGATAGTAGTAGTTTATCCTGTAGTGAAATAGAAGTGGATAGTTCCTGTGAATTGTTATGGGTGGAAGTTACACTCAACAACCGAGCTAGGTTAATAATTGGCTCCTTTTACCGACCTCCCGACTCAGCAGCATTAGTGGCAGAACAACTGAGAGAAAATTTGGAATACATTTCACATAAATTTTCTCAGCATGTTATATTCTTAGGTGGAGATTTCAATTTACCAGATATAGACTGGGACACTCAGATTTTTAGCCAAAACCTCTCAGACAAACAGAAGCTAAACGATGTCAAAGTTAGCGTAAGGAGGGCTAATCGTGAAGCGTTCAGTGAATTCGAAAGTAAAATTCTATGTACCGACTTGACAGAAAATCCTAGGAAGTTCTGGTCTTACGTTAAATCAGTAAGTGGCTCGAAACAGCATATCCAGACACTCCGGGATGATGATGGCATTGAAACAGAGGATGACACGCGTAAAGTTGAAATACTAAACACTTTTTTCCAAAGCTGTTTCACAGAGGAAGACCGCACTGCAGTTCCTTCTCTAAATCCTCGCACAAACGAAAAAATGGCTGACATCGAAATAAGTGTCCAAGGAATAGAAAAGCAACTGGAATCACTCAACAGAGGAAAGTCCACTGGACCTGACGGGATACCAGTTCGATTCTACACAGAGTACGCGAAAGAGCTTGCCCCCCTTCTAACAGCCGTTTACCGCAAGTCTCTAGAGGAACGGAAGGTTCCAAATGATTGGAAAAGAGCACAGGTAGTCCCAGTCTTCAAGAAGGGTCGTCGAGCAGATGCGCAAAACTATAGACCTATATCTCTGACGTCAATCTGTTGTAGAATTTTAGAACATGTTTTTTGCTCGAGTATCATGTCGTTTTTGGAAACCCAGAATCTACTACGTAGGAATCAACATGGATTCCGGAAACAGCGATCGTGTGAGACCCAACTCGCTTTATTTGTTCATGAGACCCAGAAAATATTAGATACAGGCTCCCAGGTAGATGCTATTTTTCTTGACTTCCGGAAGGCGTTCGATACAGTTCCGCACTGTCGCCTGATGAACAAAGTAAGAACCTACGGAATATCAGACCAGCTGTGTGGCTGGACTGAAGAGTTTTTAGCAAACAGAACACAGCATGTTGTTATCAATGGAGAGACGTCTACAGACGTTCAAGTAACCTCTGGCGTGCCACAGGGGAGTGTTATGGGACCATTGCTTTTCACAATATATATAAATGACCTAGTAGATAGTGTCGGAAGTCCCATGCGGCTTTTCGCGGATGATGCTGTAGTATACAGAGAAGTTGCAGCATTAGAAAATTGTAGCGAAATGCAGGAAGATCTGCAGCGGATAGGCACTTGGTGCAGGGAGTGGCAACTGACCCTTAACATATACAAATGTAATGTATTGCGAATACATAGAAAGAAGGATCCTTTATTGTATGATTATATGATAGCGGATCAAACACTGGTAGCAGTTACTTCTGTAAAATATGTGGGAGTATGCGTGCGGAACGATTTTGAAGTGGAACTATCATATAAAATTAATTGTTGGTAAGGCGGGTACCAGGTTGAGATTCATTGGGAGAGTCCTTAGAAAATGTAGTCCATCAACAAAGGAGGTGGCTTACAAAACACTCGTTCGACCTATACTTGAGTATTGCTCATCAGTGTGGGATCCGTACCAGATCGGGTTGACAGAAGAGATAGAGAAGATCCAAAGAAGAGCGGCGCGTTTCGTCACAGGGTTATTTGGTAACCGTGATAGCGTTACGGAGATGTTTAACAAACTCAAGTGGCAGACTCTGCAAGAGAGGCGCTCTGCATAACCTTACTCGACTGGAACAGGAAAGGGAGGTAATGACAGTGGCATGTAAAGTGCCCTCCGCCACACACCGTTGGGTAGCTTGCGGAGTATAAATGTAGATGTAGATAGTGGTGGAATACTGCTGGAGTCATGTAGAGGCAGAACCTTTCCAAGTGTGCAGCAAAGGGATGAATTCTACACACATTTAGAATAGTTTTGGAAGAAGGAGGACATGCCTGAGGGAACGAGTATAGTTTGGTCACTTGGGTGAGTGATTTCAGACAGTGAATGTCTGTTACCGTGCTCTTACTTCTCCATTTGAATTCAAGAACTGAGAACATACAGAGTATGAGTATCTACTCATTATCTGTTATGTGTTGTTGTATCAACTGTCATGCTGAAGTCTGAATTATTCTGCACTGTAGAAAATTTTGTGTACTGTGATCACAGAATGGACTTAGTTTTCGAAAGTCTGGATGACTGTTTACCTTGGGGATTCTGCTACCATTCTCATAATGCTCTCAACCCAACTTTGCTGCATTTAATACGGTTATTATTCTTTTTATATATCCATCCTTTTGTCAGGAGGTCTTTGGGATGATGGATCTTAACTATTCTGAGAAAATAAAATGCCTAGAGATGTCCTTTTATTTATTTTGCTGCAAACAGTTTTGGTGCTTCAGTGGTCTATTTTCAGGCTGTAGTTGATGTGGAAGGGGTTGACACTATCCCTCTATATATTGAATCAGTGGCCACCATAAATGGCTACACAGACTATCTGAAAACTTTAGTGTCAGCACTCTGTCAACTGCCAACTGTCTGTAATATATCTGGTTACCATGGGAGCACTTTCCGTTTATTTGGATGTACCGTCTTGGAAAAATATAATTCAACAGAAGTCTTTGGCAACGACTACATCAACTTCAGAGCCTAGAGTAGAACCTTTTTTTAATAAAATATTCATTTATCTCTTATTCAATGTTACTATTTATTTTATTAACTCACACTTTTATCTGATGCATAGACTCTTTCGCTGCAGCATCACCAATTCATGTTATTATTTGCCACATGTCAGCTGCAGGGCATGAAACTGTAGCTCAATCCTACAATATTACTGAGCTACTCTTTTTAAATGGAGCTGAGTATAGCCCAGTTAACTAAGGTACAAGCAACAACAGGTAAAGCTGCATTTGGTTTGCTCATATGGAATACTGGTTAGAGAAGTTACTACTTAGGGTGTGTCCATTAGGTAACATAGCTACTCACAGCAATAGTATTTTATGAATAGAGACCTGCATTATAAGAATTATATTTGGTGCCAATTCTACAGCATTCTGCAGAGACCTCTTCAAAGTATGTGATATCTGGACAGTTTTGTGATGTATACATTCATTACTGTTATTAGTTGCTTTAAATATGATTCTTTCCTCAAATATGTGGGTATAATGCAGTAACTTTGCATTTTTAGAGGAAAGAGTGAGATACATTTTTGAATTAATTTTCACCAGCCTGGTGGAATATGTTGAAAGTCCCATGGACAATGTTTATTTCAAGACTGAATTAAAAGTTTTCCTTAAGTATTTTTTGTGCCTGTTATGCTAATACCAATATTGTTCCTTTGAACAGGACATCACCAATTCCTTGAATCATCTTTTTCATATTTAAGACTGTCTTTGGAGTCTAATGACATCGTCAAACACGTGAAAGGATCTAAGGTTTGTTCCTACTAGTCTTCTAAAGATCACACACTCTCAATAATATACTGGATCATTGTGAAGTTGTTAGAACTGGTCAGTCATCATATTATGTATTAATGGTTCAATGCAAAATATTAGTCATCTTTTTTGTCCTTTTAGAACTATTGTTTAACAACAATAGTTTGGTCCCATTTTGTCTCTTTTATGTTAGCAGTGGTGCAGTTTGTTCATAAGTAATTCTTTGTCTACAAAAAAACTGAAATTCTTGTTTTCAAATTTGTGAGAGCTGGTGAATGAATGTTAAATAATTGAATAATATCGTAAAAAAGTTTTATTGAAGAGAGCATTTAGAAAACAGTTCACTTATGTTTTCTTTCTCAGGCATTACATGTCCATAAGAAATTAACTGTAAGTTATAGGATTTTATGACAGTGTTCAGTACCATACATTTAACAATGACACTAAGGAAATCAGAAGATTACAGTCCCTATTAATAAGATAACTCAGCAAAAATATGCAGAAGAATTTTGCTAGGAGTCCAGAAAGTGAATGTTACTCTCTGTAAGCAGGAAAATTGCGAATAATGTTCATTCTGTAATGTAATTTGTGAGGTTTTGGAACAGTGACCATGCTTCTAGTTCTCATTCGAGAGGTAATACAAAACAATTAATAAACAGTGTCAATCTCATTAGATATACAATTTATACAACAAACACCTCTCACAAACATAAAGTCTGCTAAGCTCACGCATTGCATTACCAGTTATCTACAATCGACATCAGTAGAACAATTTTCCTTGAAAGAACACTTGCACATTGCGGCTCAGCACTGAAAACTTTGTTCTATGTTTTGGCAGTCCATGCTAATCCATCATAAGCAAAGCATTCAAGTCACTCACATACCAATCACTTTAGAATGGTGTATTTTGTCTTTTTTCTGTCTGACAAGGTTACACACAACACAATCACTAAAACGAAGCCTATGGTAATATGTACAGGAGGAATCCTTCCATTCTATCGGCGTCCACTGATGAGAAAACGCTCGAAGTAGTTGACTAGACGTGGTTCCAGACACTCCTCAGTAGTTCAGCTGAATTCCAGCTGACGGCCCTCACAAGAGTTGAGGCCAGAGGAGTCAAGCTTGCACTTCGAGTGGCCTCTTCGATTCGTGAAGCGTCTCTTGTAGTATGTGCTGCCGTGAATCTGGGGACAGACGGGAAGAAAAGATAAATTACCCTTTCAGGAGGTACATCAGAGCAGGCATGCATCGCTATTCATTTACGAGTCTACGACAAGAATAAACGCGGAAGTCCACAATTAAGAAATTTAATTATTGTTTCCATTTTGTCACAAATCTGCGATGATTTAAGGTTGTATACGCTTAAAGTTCGCAACTGAATATAGGAGTATACTGCTAGACGGATACTCTCAATAGAAAAAAAAACGGTAATAATTATGCGTATAATGCCGAATCATTCAGCCGTTTTCTATTTTGTAGCTAGTTCCGTCAAGGTGTACGTCTAGTGGCTGAGTATAATTTATAACCTTTGAATGAGACCAGGAATATTGATCTATATGAGTAAATAACCTACCAAAATATTGCAGTTGCTTGGGTGCGAAGATAACGACAAACTAGTGCTATTTTTCACGAGAAGCATGAAGCAACTTGACATATGCACACGTTGGAGAACTTGCAGAGTATGACAGGTCTTGTCATCATTCCTTACACTCAACGTATCAAATGCTCTGTTTGTAGCTGCGACCACGAAAATGCAGTACTGATGTTCAAGATGCTAAAAAAGAAAGAAAACTCCAGCGGGAAGAACGACACCCATCCAGAAAGGTGAGTGAGTTCAAGTGTTCGTTTCGTGTCTGCCAGACTAGATGTGGTTTTTTGGTGGTTTTCCACATCCACAGAGGTAAATAATGGGCTGGTTCCCTACTCCGCATCAGTTACATGATTTGCAAATACTTCGTAAAATCTTATCACGTTTGACAACGCAATGTACACAAGACACAGACGGAACAGGTACACAGATTCCTCCTTTTGATAGTGGTGACCCCGTAGTAATAACAGCCGATATTCAGGTTCTCTGTGTGATCGGAGAAGTGCCACACTAGTTCTCGGACGGCATTGATTGGATAAAGGGATGGAAAGGTAGAATGAATGTGTCACTCTGCGGTTGGGCGAGACCTGTTTTAAAAACCCCTCGTAGAATAAAATTGTGTCCCGCCTGGAACCTGGAGCCTTGCCTTGAGCAGGCAATGCAATTAGCGTCTCAGCTGTTCTGGCATATTTCACAACTCATTTTCAATGCTTCTCGTATGCCAGTTCCCCCTTAATTACATTCCAAAACTTCGCAAGCGCTCTCCTGCATACCTTGGAAGACTAGCACTCTTGGAAAAATAGAGACTACAAGGCATTTTTCCTGTATGGAAACAGTGCCATATGTCTGTGTCAGCTTGAAGCGTACTGCAGCATCGAATCAAAGTTACTTAGCCAGCCACAACAATGTGTAACTTACTTTTTGAAGTCTCCTCGTGTTTGACGTAACACGATGTACTGTTTCTTTAAATTTTTGATCTGATGATGCAATCTGCCGAAACGCGTTATCCATTTGAAGGAATAAAGTGCGATACAGACAGATAACTTCTGTGAAAATATAGTGTGTGTCTGCTGTAGTAGTTTTAGACAAGCTGTCCTAACCATAAAAGCTCTTACTGGAAAAGCTCTTTAAAATGACTACTGAAATGTGGAAGACTGGATTCTATTAGTCTTGTTTTTCTTATCTCGCGCAGTCTCGAAAACTCTCCCGGTAGTATGACTAGGAGTATTGTAGGTACTAATGCTAGATTTTTTTTTCGAATAAAGTTTTAAAAAGTTCTTGCTCAGAGTTCATGCATCACTCTCGCAGTAACGGTCCAATGCCTACGTCTGGCTAGAGACAAACTGATGCGATTATTAGCAGAGGGCATCGTTCTATAAAAAGACACAACAGATTCCTGTCACCCATCCCATTCCAGGTAGTCTTAAACATTCGTAGATCAGAACCTTTTGTGGACTGGGCATATATTCGTTGGATGTTTTTCGCTCCTCTAAATTTAATAAACCGCTAGAAAGATAAAATATTTCACCACTCTCAAGACTTAGCCATTCTCTTAACCACAAATCACATTCTCAGTACTCTGTTAACCACACATTCTCAGAACCTAACACAGAAAATATGTAGTTGACAGTAAAACAGCATGCTTTCTCAGTCCAGTTGACTAGAGCGCCCTTTGTCTTTAATCTTTAACGGGAAAGTGCCGTTTCGTGTACAATGTTTTGTTTGTTAATATGCTTCGGAGTGCCACTTAAAGGTTAGACCACGAGCGCGTTGTCACTTTACGTCAAGAACTAGAATATACCTCTCAGACTATTCAGCAGGTCTTAGGAGACACACGACACTGAAGCTCTCCTTCTCAGAGGTCGTCCGCGGTCAACAACACCAGCTGACGACGTTTACTACAAACTATGGCTCAGGGTGGCACGAGGAGAACGAAACACAACCACGCGCTAGCTTTCTGGAGACAATGACAGTGTTCGTCAACCCAGACAGCATGCAATCGTCTTCACCTACATCTACGCTGCAATTAACCCATAAGTAAGTAAGTAAGTAGGGTTCATCGAAGAAGAACCACAATCACACTGTTTCACTACCGCACCCTCGAAAAAGGTGTGGGAAGAAAGAGCACATCAGTCTTCCCGAGTGAACTCTGATTTCTCTTCTTCTAACTACATTGATCAGTTTTCCCTACGCACATGGGCGTGAACAGAGTATTTTCGCATTTGATGGAGAAAGCTGGTGATACAAATTTCGTGAAAAGAACTTGCTGCAACGAAAAACGCCTTTGTTCTAATGACTGCCTACGCAACTCGCGTGTTATATCCGATATACTCTCTCCTCTATTTCGCAACAGTTCACTACACCTGCCCTTCTTTGACTTTACTGATGTCTTCCGACAATCCTGTCTGGTAGTCATCCGATACCGCACGGACACGCGTAGCTTAGGCAGTGTCTTTAGTGGGTTCGTTGCATCGTCTAATTGTCCTGAATATAAGAAGGCAGTTTTTGGTTCTCCTTCCCCATAACATTTTCTCTGCGATCGTTCCAATTTACGTTCTACGCAGTTGTAATCAGGATATTTAGCTGAATCGGGGACTTATCGTGTAGCCGAAAGGTAATGCATTCCGTTTAGTACTCACGCGGATGACCACACAGTTTTCAGTTTTTTAAATCGATTGTCACTTTTCGCAGGATACAGACATCTTTCTCGGTTCACTTGCCACGTCAAATACAGATAAAATTCCAACCTTTCGATAAGATCCAGCATCATTATCAGGGACTAAACCTGACTGTCGTGAATTGGCAAGATTCCCAGTCTTATATACCCCCCCCTTCCCCTAGAACGGCATGCGATTGTCTGGATTACGTCATTATAGTGCGCACAGAGCTGGTGCGCTATATGTCCGTAGACTTTCTTTGCTTGCACTCTCTAACGTTGCTTGAATCGCTATCCATCGCATCATGCGGTGAACTGAGTGAATTATTCGTTTTATCCTTGTCAAGTGCACGCTTCCATGCATTGCGAAGGACATAGCAGGTGTCTCTACTGAAGTTGTTTTCACAAAGTCTGTTTTCAACAGCTTCTCTGATCACAAAGTCCCATTAGTTCGAAGCGTGAGCCACTATTCTAATTTGGTTAAACAAGATCTCGTGTCACCACTGATTTATCCAAATGCTTGTACGTAAGTTGTTGGTGATGTTTGCTCCAACGATCAGCAACCGTCCGTATAGATTGGCCCACTTGAATCTTGCTACCCTCACAGGGAATGTTACAAATTCCCGGCGCTGTTAACCCGAGGCTATCTTTAACTGGTCGCAACATTTCTTTAATTTTTCTGGGAGGCAGGAAGAGTGGTCTGATTCCTTGCCTGTTTAGGACTTCACTTATCTTGATAGATGTTGCACTGCAGAATAGAAGCCGCGCCATGTGTTGGTCCTGATGCTTCTGAACACCGTCGTGCATAATCTTGGAACCGAGGTGATCCATATACGAAACACTTCTGGCTCTGTTACTAAGTTCTTCAGAGCAGCTTTTTCTGAGGTGGTTTGTGAAAGCTTCAGATACAGATCCGTGTCAGTCGGTTTTCTGTACAGATATTGGTTGAGTCGTCCGTCTGATACCCATGACTGTTCGATCAGTCATTTAGCACTTAGCAGTTCATGAAAGAGTGCACTTGGCAAGCAGAAACAAAAAAAAAAAAAAAAAAAAAAAGAAACACAGAGTAATACGGTACTTCCCGAAGTTCACCTCCTGCTGCAACGCGTGGCACTGTAACAACGCTTGATAGAGAGCGCGAGTGAAGTTTATGTACGTAGAGCGTGCCACCTCTGTAAGCGCCAGTCGACCGGATGCCGTTCTTAGGATATAAAAGAGGGAACCTTGCCAGCTCACGAAAGTCAGTTTCAGTCCCTGACGAACATGATGGTGAATATAATCGTAACATTGGAATTTTATCCGAGTTTGACGCGGCAAGTGAACCGAGAAATTTTTAAGCACGGTCGCTGCTGCGAGAAACTTCGTAGCCATACAGCTATCTTGTGTATATCATTTTTGAATTGATCTTCACCTTCTGATGGCTTTACTAAACGGTAATTGGCAGCATTGTCTCCAAATAATCTAAGATTACTGTTCAGATTATCTTCTCATTTACATACGTTATGAACCGCACAGGGCCTTAACGCTTCTTTGGGGAACGTTCAACTCGATGATCCTAGTACTACTTCATAACAATAAAGAGTGATTCACGACGAGCGAGATCCTCTGAATCCGAATTTTGTGAATAGATCATTTTGTTCGAGGTAATACGTAATTTTCGAACACGGTAGAGGTCTATATAATTCAAAATCCTACTGCAAACCAACGTCAGTGACATGGAACCGTAATTCAGACAATTATTCCTATTTCCTTTCTTATGTACTGGCGTGACTTGTACAATTGTGCAGTCTTTAGGTAAGAATCTTTCGTCGCGTGAGCGGTAGTATATTGTGGCAAGGTATGGGGCTATTATATAGGCGTAATCTGAAAGGAACCTAATCCAGTCAGTGAGTGTGGCCTCTTGGATTTCATTAAGGTTAACTGTTGAGGCCCTAGTACTGTGACGCGCGAAGAAGGGGTACAAGAGATACGAACGGGTTATTACAAAGTCGGGATTTCTTCACCAGGGAGTGAAGGATTTTTCTGAAGCATAACGATGGTTGTAGAATAGTCTGGAGTCGGCTCTGTGCCAATGTAGCTCTCAGGACTACATGACACGAGTGCAGCCAGGAGAGGGTTCAAATGGTTTAAATGGTTCTGAGCACTATGGGACTTAACATCTGTGGTCATCAGTTCCCTAGAACTTAGAAGTACTTACACCTACCTAACCTAAGGACATCACACACATCCATGCCCGAGGCAGGATTCGAACCTGCGACCGTAGTGGTCACGCGGTTCCAGACGGAAGCGCCTAGAACCGCACGGCCACATCGGCCGGCCAGCCAGGAGATGGGTCAGTGACATACCGGGCTTGTACCATGTACAGATGTCGGATGCTTGTCATGGCTATCGGGAATAAATGAGGACTGTGCAGTATCAGGATGGAATCTACCAGCCCTGCAATCAACATTTCCGTGATGCACCTTTTCTTTCGAGAGCACACCACAGCCATCTCTTGAGTGTTTTCCTGTATGGGGCAGGAATCAGCAGAGAGGAATGGCATGCAGTATCTGCTGACATGAAGCCGACTGTGTGACACCATTAGAAACTAGAGTTTTGTCGTCACACTCTCGTTCACGCTGTTTCAGTTCGCCTGCCCCTAGGTGGGCAGCCAGGCACTCACAGATTCAGTTGTGCTGGGGCGGGTAAACAGCTGAAGCTGGCAGGTCATAGCACGTGTGACAGTTTTGTTCTGGCTGAACACACGCGGGCAGGGTTCACCCAGTTGTTCGCACATGCGGAGAATGCGTGGAACAGAGCCACCTGGTGAGCAGCCTGTACTGAAATCGAGATGCCACATACCCAGAATGCGTGGAACAGAGTCACCTGGTGCGTTGCCTATACTTTAGTCGAGATACTGTAAGAATATCTTCGACAATTGCCGTGGGCTGGGCATGACAGCTTCGAGCGCGTGTTTCAGCCAATCACGTAACTGGAGCTTGTCTCTGTGTGAATGTTTCATTGTCGCCAGAGTTCTGTAGAAGGTCGTTGTATTCTCCTGGCAAGAGAGTTGCCCGCCATTAGGGACCTTGTTACGCCCTCTAGACCACAGCGAGAGTTGAGGGGTACCCGGCAGTGCACGCGCCCTCTCGGGCAGTGTTAGTACAGACTCTGCTCTAAGTGGCCTCAGAAAGAGTCGCCGACGAAGAGTGGGACGCAACTGACCAGCAGCGTCTCGACTACAATGAGGACAGCATGCCAAGGAGTAGCTGACTATGTTACGAGGAGCTTTCAATAAGTAGTACAACACATTTTTTTTTTCTAAAAGCACGTTGACTTTATTCAGGATTCCAATACAGCATATTATTCCCCACTCTTTTCGCTACAAAACTCTATTTTTCAACGTAATCTCTGATGAGAACGACGGTCTTACCCCATCGTACTGGGAGGACCTATATGACCGCAATGGTCGTACTCTACTGGTCGACGTTGGAACTAACGTCTTGCTCCATCAATAACCTCCCCATCATCCACGTTCTGATTCCCGTTGAGTGCACTCTTCACTGGGCCAAACAGATGAAAGTCGGAAAGTGCTGTAGGGTGGATGAGGAATAACAGACCAGTAAGTTTCGTGAGCTACTCTTGCGTTCACAGACTAGGGTCCGGCGTTGCATTGTGATGGATAAGGACAAGTTCGTTTTGTGGCGACAGACATGCTGATGTCTGTTCTTCAGCTGAATGAAGACAGCGCAATACACTTCAGAGTTGATCGTTGCACCATGAGGAAGGACATCAAACAGAATAACCCCTCCAGAGTCTCAGAACCTCGCCAATATCTCTTTACCAGCTGAGGTTGCGGCTTTGGACTTTTCTTTTGGTGGGGAGGTTGAGTGGCGCCACTCCATGGATTTGTTTCCGGTTGGAAGTGATGAACTCATGTGCCATCGCCTGTGACGATGTTCAATAAAAAGTTGCCACCATCAGCCTCTTTAAGCGCAAGCACTTCCGCACAGATCGTCCATAGTAGCAATTTATGATCTTCTGTCAGGTGGCGTGGAACCGAGCAGGCACACACATCTTTCAGTATCCCAGCTGTTAGACGAATAGGGATCACAACTGCCGGCACGCGCGAGATCGGACTGGTTGGCGGCACCTTTCTGCGATGTTGACAGATGTCTGGCCCTATACTCATGGTGCTTTTGTTCTCTGCCAGGACTCTGCACATATTCTGCAAGCGCCTATGAATATCTGTGATGCTGTGGTTTTCCACCAAAAGAAACGTAATTATAGCTGTCTGCTTGGAAAGCACCTCAGCTACATACGCTATTTTGGCCGCCACCAATAGGAACATGAATCTACAAGGACTGAAGCGGGAATATTCGACAAGATTGACAGAAAAAAAATGTGTCGCATTACTGATTGAACGCCCCTCGAACGATTCATGGCGCGGAGCATCACAGTATTTAATGTTACTCCACAGATATCAGAGATGACCACTTTACAAAGATTGCTATATTTTTGTTATTTCTTAATTTTTATATCACAGTAAAGCTATTTCTTCAGTTTTGTAACGCTTAAGCTTTCATTCCCATTTCCCACCGCCGGGGAGGGCCATGACACACACATGGATAAATATACAAGTGAGGCAAAACATTTTTGATCACTTGGAAAACGTCATATTTCAGAATCCACGAAGAGCTGCAGATTAAATATTTATTAACTCCTTTATGAACACCTTCAGGAATCATACAATTATTTACAACAGCCTGCATCACAACGTTCTTACTGTTATCGTCATTACAACGCAGGGACATAAAATGGCTTTTATTTCAAGTGACGGCACCATATAGGCTGTTCGAAATAATTTGATGGTATCTGAAGATAACCAGATGCTCGAAACGAGGAGTTAATGGCGAACTATTTTATCAGACGCCGCGAGGGGTAGCCGAGCGGTCTGAGGCGCCTTGTCACGGCTTGCGCAGATACCCCCGTCGGAGGTTCGAGTCCTCCCTCGGGCATGGACGTGTGTGTTGTCTTTAGCGTAAGTTAGTTTAAGTTAGATGAAGTTGTGCGTAAGCTTAGGGACGGATGACCTCAGCAGTTTGGTCCCATAAGACCTTACCTCAAATTTCCCAAATTTTTTTATTTTATCAGACGCTCTTTGTGTTTCTGAAATATGACCTTTCCTTCCTAAAGCTTAGGAGCTTTGGGGAATCAGCTACACAAAAAGGTTTTGGAGAATTTAGTAACGGTAGAAGCAGTGGATTTGTGGCTTACCTGGCAGGTCGGTGGTGTGCACGCCGGCCTCCTCGTGGCCGATGAGGCTCCACTTGTCATCGGCGGGGGCGGGCGTCCGCCTGCAGGCGCGGGAGGCGCAGTCGGCCAGCAGGTAGAGCGCGGGGGTGGCGAGCGCCAGCAGCGTCAGCGCCACCAGAGCGTACAGAGAGGCCCAGGGCAGCGCCGGCCACTGGCCGCGGGCCGGCGGGGTCGGCGGGGGCGGCGCGGGCCTGCCCGACGCGGGGGCGGCCTCGGGGGCGGACAGCTCGCGACGCACGGCGGGCGCGCTCACGCCGCTCGTGTCCAGCCGGAGGGGCTCGCTGTGCGACAGCGACCGCGAGTGCCACATCAGCTCCACCTGCCGGGCAGCCAACACGCTCGCTCAGGAGGGAGAACAGCGCCACAGTACGGCTTAACAAAGGACAAAGTCTGTGTAGGATATTAATAACCAAGATTTAAACTTAGTGCAAGATTCATAGGTCCAGTACGTCTTTGCTGCTGTGATATACCTGAGTGTAGAGTAAATCCCACTTCAGACCATGCTTTACCAGCCAGGAGGAAGAAGGGACGTAGGAAGACCCAGAACGAAGTAGCAGTGAAAAGTGAAGACGGAACACTTCAAGGGCAGAAGAAGACAAGTCTATTGGTCCGGTCACCCTCCATAGCACGTGCTATTGGTTCATGACGTCCTGCCCGAGGGTTCTCACCCAATGCATCGACAGACAACTGCACCAGAACTTACTTTCGGTTAGCCAATGTGGCTTTCGTCCAAATTTCTCCTCCGATGACCGACCTTGCTATCTCACACTTCTTCTATCGCATAAGCTTAGGAACCAACAATTTGCAATATCCGGCCCCTTGCTCTCGAAAATAACTATGACTGTGTTGGCTTTTTTTTTGTTTTTTCTCTATTGTATTTCGATCCCCCCCCCCCCCCCCGTCCTCCCAGAGGGGGAGAGGCGGGCTGGCAGCAGCGTAATACGCTGGACGACCTGTGGGGACAGGGCTGGGCAGTGATGGTGGATGGCTTTGTTAGAGATATGGGTGGCGACAACGTCAGGCAAGATCTGGTTGAGGAAGGCAGCAGTTCATGAGATGTCAAATGGAGATTGGAGGGTAGGGTCATTGCGTTCGACATGGGTGTGTACGCCCGGTAGGCATCACAATTGACGCGGGAGTAGGAGGAATGTCAGGGCGAGGAATGGGGCGGGGATAGCGACCATCACTGTGTTGACGTTTCATTCTCCTCTTAAAACTCCAGACATATGCATTTACAACTAACCACGTCATTCCTTTCTATCGAACAACCTATTCTTTCCAAAGCATCTACCCTGTTGAAGGTATATCTCAGAGCTCTCTCCTACACTATGTGATCATAGGTATCCGGACATCCACAAAAACTTACGTTTTTCATATTAGGTGCATTGTGCTGCCACCTACTGCCAGGTACTGCACATCAGCGACCTCAGTAGTCATGAGACATCGTGAGAGAGCAGAATGGGGCACTCCGAGGAACTCACGGACTTCGAATGGGGTCAGGTGATTGGGCGTCACTTGTGTCATCGTCTGTACGTGAGCTTCCCACATTCAAATGATTCAAATGGCTCTGAGCACTATGGGACTTAACATCTGAGGTCATCAGTCGCCTACAACTTAGAACTACTTAAACCTACCTAACCTAAGGACATCACACATAGTCATGCCCGAGGCAGGATTCGAATCTGCGACCGCAGCAGTCGCGCGGTTCCGGACTGAAACGCGTAGAACCGCTCGGCCACCGCAGCCGGCGCTTTCCTCATTCATAAACATTCCTATGTCCACTGTTTCTGATGTGATAGTGAAGTGCAAACGTGAAGAGACACGTAATCCTCGTCTGTAGACTGACAGAGACCGAGGACAACTAGGACTTCATAGTCGAACGGCTGCTCATAAGCCACACATCACGCCGGTAAATGCCGAACGACGGCTCGCTTGGTGTAAGGAGCGTAATCATTGGACGATTGAACAGTGGAAAAACGTTGTATGGGGTGACGAATCAAATGGTTCAAATGGCTCTGAGCGCTATGGGACTCAACATCTTAGGTCATAAGTCCCCTAGAACTTAGAACTACTTAAACCTAACTAACCTAAGGTGACGAATCACGGTACACAATGTGGCGATGCGATGGCAAGATGTGGGTAGGGCGAATGCGCGTTGAACGTCATCTACTAGCGTGCATAGTGCCATCAGTGAAATTCGGAGGCGGTGGTGTTATGGTGTGGTCGTGTTTTGCACCCCTTGTCGTTTTGCGTGGCACTATCACAGCACAGGCCTACAATGATTTTTTAAGCATCTTCTTGGTTCCCACTGTAGAAGAGCAATTCACTGATGGTGACTGCATCTTTCAACACGATCGAGCACCTGTTCATAATGCGCGTCCTGTGGCGGGGTGGTTACACGACAATAACAACCCTGTAATGGACTGGCCTGCACAAAGTCCTGACCTGAATCCTATAGAATATCTTTGGGATGTTTTGGAATGCCTACTTCGTGCGAGACCTCACCGACCGTCATCGATACCTCTTCTCAGTGCGGCACTCCATGAAGAATGGGCTGCCATTCACCAAGAAACCTTCCAGCACCTGATTGAAAGTATGCCTGCGGGAGTGGAAGCTGTCATCAAGGGTAAGGGTGGGCCAGCACAGTACTGAATTCCAGCATTACCGATGGAGGGCGTCACTAACTTTTAAGTCATTTTCAGCCTGGTGTCCCGATACTTTTGATCACATAGTGTATATTCTCTACATTGCTGATATGCCAAAAATCACTCCATGCAGTCCACATCATTCAGTATGTTTATAATGCTGCTTTCCTAGCCCCTTGCCCAACACTTCAGAAATCCTAACGACCTCTCCAACTCCATCGTAATCAGATTTCCTCCTGGAGAACTGGTGGCTCCAGAAATAAAACCCTCCAAAATGCTGGTAGTAATTGTAGAATAAACCATTCATACCTTGGGTGTGAAGGATACCTTGAGGATGCTACTTCCCAGTATACATAGTAACAATAGTGAAGTATGAGAAAATGGTTGAGACGTGGTGTGTTTTAATACCTTGCATTACGCTCCAGAAGTACTTATATTTGTCCAGAGACAGCGGGTGCGAAGCGTGGTCCATGGAGGAGGCGGAAAGCGTCGGCGACATTGAGACGGTTTCGGAGTGACGACGGGAGGACGAGGGTGGCTTAACAGCGACAGAGAGTAACGGTCGGCTCCGTCTGTATTGTGGTCACGTGGTCCCATTCTGTGGATCCTGAGATCTGTGCGTGGTATGTAGCCCCAGTGCCTGGGGAACGCTTCGGTGGTGGTTAGTGAACGCAACGTAAATGGATCAAGGTGGAATCGCCCGGCCAGCAGAAAGACATTGCTTTCAGCATTATTCCGGATGAGCAGCTCTGACAACTTTCCTCACCATTAACATTTCGTGTTCGCTGTGTAAACGTCTGTGCAATATCACTGTAAGCGGTATGCCTGTTTCATCTGAGACCATCTGTACTATGGTCACTCCACCCCGTTTCGATTTGTGCTCGGAACTAGTAATTTCGTCTCGCCGAGGATTTGAAAGTACAAGTATTAAAAATAGGATTGCGATCACTACTCGGCCTTCCTAGCTTTAAGTGCCACTAATGTGTACATTTCTAAGGAGTGTTAAAGGTTAGTGTTATTTTTTTCTAAGACCACTGCTGTGCATCGTAATGTGTGTTTCCCTAATGATTAATGTCATGAGGAAATTTTGCTGGCTGTTTATTCTGTTGGGAATAAGCTTGGAAAACACCTTTGTGTCCCGATCCTGCGCTGCATGCGGCTGCTCAAGTTCTGTTTATCACGCTGGAGCCCCAAATGATTGTCACCACATGTTTGTCATGTTTTCCGTTTTTAGGCGGTTTTTTACAAAGTATTCATTGAGCTTTTTTAAGGTAATTGACTGAACCATTACACTGTGTTGCGTTGTCGGTTAACCAGCTATTACGCCAGCGTCCATGACTGTAAGTTCCTTTAGGAATTAATAGCCGTCTTTTTTTCTTTAGAGTATTTCGTGGCATGTTTATACTTACCAAGAGTACTGAGCTTCTCCCTTCGTTTAAATTAATCATCGTTTGTATGATCGTGTTGTTTCGCCAAATGTTGTGCCTATCTTTTATGGGAGGAGCATTCACCCATATTTGACACCTGCATCTTACTTAGAACATTTTGCTTTGTTAAGTTTTGAAAAGGTTACCGCACCTCCCTCGAGTTAAAAAGTTAGTTATTGCACTGTGTTGCAGGGTGAGAGAGCATGGTGTTAACCGCTCTATTGTGGGCTTCCGTAGTGATTTACCACAGTAGCTTCCTTGTCGTAAAATGTGTTAGCGCACTTCATTTGGCCAGTGAAATAATTCCAATTCCCACTTCTCCTGCACTTTTGGGGTTGGTTCCACCAGTGGGCTTACTGGGTGGCTCTGTAATACATTTGGATGCACACCATGTTAATTGTTTGTTCAGGGTTCTTGTGTTGTTCATTCTTTAGTCACTTGTATACTTGCGGCTCCCATTTGTGAGGTGTCCCGTTGTGGCATGTCATCAGTCACTGGTGGCTCGTTGATAAGCAGAGTTCGTTATATGTGTGCATGCTTTCGCTCCAGTTAAGATGCTCCTTCACTGGTAATATGCAGTGATGATTCATAATTTGTTAGGCTGTTACACGTCTCTGAACAATTTGTTCTAAAATAAGAATTAACGATTTCTAGTAACTTTCCTTAAGGCAAACGCTGAAATTTGTTATTTGTTCAGACAACTGTTGACTTCTTTAAATAATTTGTTCAAATCAAGGATTAATACTGTTGTAATTAACCACAAAACAGGCATTTATATGGCCCTTCAATATGTGACCGCAAACTGGGTGAATGTCTTTATAATTGTTTCAAAGGAAAGGTCAATATTGTATATATTTGCCTGAGTACAATATTTAATAAAAGCAATTAAACATTGGTTGAGTCACGGATAATGTTCAGTACCCTGTTGTCCCAGTGCTTCTGATCCCATGGCAACCAGGCACAGAACCTGTGTACCGGTGGAGTTGTGGTATGTGTCGTTTTTGCGCATAATAAAATCCAAATGCGGAAGTATGTCCTCACTGTCAGATGTGAAAAGATGGTTATCAGCAAAAAGTGTTGTCATTAGTTTATTTCGTTGGTTAAAGTGTTCTTCCTGCAGTGCAGTATTTACCGGGCTTCCAGGCACATTGCGAATTTTATTTTAAAGGTATCTTCATTGGACTTTTTTCTGGAGTAATACAACAACAAAAATAAAAATATGTACATATAATATTGAATCACAGGGAAAATTGTGCTGCGACTATGTCGCATCTCATTTTGTGGACCTAGCTACAGTAGCTATCAAGACGTTTTCCTGATAGGCCTACTTAACATGATCGCCAATTCGGTCAGTGTTTTTTTTTATTTTATTGGTATATACAATCAGTTCATGCTTACAAACCTGCCTTACCACTGAAGGTGTCAATTTATCTTTTTCCAGATTTTTTTGTAAGTAAATTAGAACAGAGAATTCATTTCCATTACCGATAACACCGTATCGTGGCAGGAAAGTATCTCTGTCTTACGTTAGAAAAACAGTTTCTGCATAAACCACCAGACACACACACACACACACACACACACACACAAACCCAAATTGACATTTTAACAAGAATTATATGGGCAACAGTATCAAAAGACACCAAACGTACACTGTGGTTTGTTTGAGCCAGCTATCGAATTTGTGATTTGACGTCTTCAGTAAAGTCTGAGAAACAGTGAAAGTGCTATAGTTTAACATTTTGGTTTGAGAGTTCGGAATGGGTGGGTGGAGAGGCGCAGGGCAGCGCAGCTGGAGTGGAGGAATATATACCATTCTTTACATTCGCTCCCAGAAGCCCCCACATAAACTGCTTGCTTACAGTGCTCATATTTCTTAGGTGAACTCTATGAAATAGGAGGGTGAGTCAAATGAAAACCTTAAATACTTTTTTAAATATTATTTATTGTGCAGAAGTGGTACAAAGCTGTATCAATTTTCAACAATCTCCCCCACGCTCAATGCAAGTCCTCCAGCGCTTACAAAGTGCACAAAATTCCTTTGGAAAAAAAATTCTTTTGCTAGTCCGTGCAACCACTCATGCACCGCGTGGCGTACCTCTTCATTAGAACGGAACTTCTTTCCTCCCATTGCGTCTTAGAGTGGTCCAGACATATGGGATTCACTTGGGGCAAGGTCTGGTGAGTGTGGTGGATGAGGAAGACACTCAAAATGCAGGTCTGTGATTGTTGCAACTATTCGGGCAGTGTGGGGCCTTGCATTTTCATGTTGCAAAAGGACACCTGCTGACAGCAATCCACGTCGCTTTTATTTGATTGCAGGCCGCAGATGATTTTTTAGGAGATCTGTGTATGCTCCACTGGTGACAATGGTCCCTCTAGGCATGTAATGCTCCAAAATGACGCCTTTTTCGTCCCAAAAGAGAGTCAGCATAACCTTCCCTGCTGGTGGTTCTGTTCGAAACTTCTTTGATTTTGGTGATGAGGAATGTCGCCATTCCTTGTTCGCTCTCTTCGTTTCTGCTTGGTGGAAGTGAACCAAGGTTTCGTCCTCATTAAGGATTCGTGCAAGGAAGCCATCACCTTTTCGTTAAAAGCGCCGAAGAAGTTCTTCACAAGCATCAACACGTCGTTCTCTCATTTCAGGAGTCAGCTGCCGTGGTACCCATCTTTCAGACCCTTTGCGAAACTGGAGCACATCATGCACATTTCGTGTGCTGACCCATGACTAATCTGTAAACATGCTGCAATGTCACGCAATGTCACTCGGCGGTTTTCCTTCACTATGGCTTCAACTGCGGCAATGTTCTGTGGAGTCACAACTCGTTGTGCCTGACCTGGACGAAGAGCATCTTTCACTGAAGTCATTCACACCATTTGCGAACTTCCTACTCCATTCGTAGACTTGCTGCTGTGACAAACATGCGCCACCGTACTGAACCTTCATTCGTCGATGAATTTCAGTAGGTTTCACAGCTTCACTACGCAAAAACCGAATAACAGAGCGCTGTTTTTCCCTGGTGCAAGTCGTAAGTGGGGTGGCCATCTTTATACTGATACTGCGACGGTACGTGTGCATCTGCACTATGCTGCCACCTACACGCCATTCTGCACGCTGTTTGTAGCACGCTTACCAACTTACAGGATAACGGCGAGAATTTTCGATTTGTTATTACAAATTTAAAGTTTTCATTTGACCCACCCTCGTATAATGTATGTTTGTAACAACAAGAAAAATTTACCCGAATGTGAAACACAGTGTCAGGCCAGAGAGAGAGCGTGACGCAGGAGGAATCGGTGTAGAGGTTCCCAGTGATTCCCCCGCCGTCCACCTCCCACGTGACCAGGTACAGCGGGGAACCCCCGTCACGTCGCGCGGCCAGTAGGTCCTTGTCCGGCGCTCGCCATGACAGCTCCGCGATCACCAGCACTCCCTGGTGGATCACAGACAGCACCTGCACCGACCACACGCTGCCGTCCTGGAAAACAACACAAGCCACACATTCTCTCAGTCCACATGTCACCTTACATAAGAATCAGTCGTGCCCACAAATAATCACTATGACCAAGGGCAGATAAACATAGACACTGATAATGCCGGTTTAAATTCCCTTCTCTTTCATTATCCTTTCTGTTTCTGATAACACTAAGTACCACTTCAAATTTACTATGATAATCAACAGACTTGTGAATCTTGTTTTTCTTTATTATTATTATTAGCGCCAGACATTATTATTGACCTCCCCAATGAACCATTATTGTTGTACTTGAATGACGTAATTGAAACCAACAGCTGTGTTGTAATACAGACGTTTGTTCAAAACATGCTACCAGTTTCGACGCGAAAAAGCGTCATCTTCAGGCCCCAAGCGTAATCTGCCATCAACGTACGAACCACAATGACAAAGAGCAACGGAGTCTTCAAACGGAAAGAGTAGAACTAATTAAGCGTGTTACATAAGCATGTGCAACCAAGAAAGTCACGAGTGCAAGCGGGGCCAAAATCAACTGAATTCTGCAACTTCCAGTAAAAAGCCCAGCAGTGGTTTGACGATTTATTGAGACCGTCGTGTTGAAATAAGAATAAAAGTTGGGATTCATGGTGAAACAAAACTCAGGACTCAAATATTAAAAGATAGTTTATTATAATTATTAGCAGTTGCTAGTAGTATAAGTATTATGACAAAAAATTTTATACGTTCATACTTTAAAAAATACACATTTGTTCATTTGACTTCTGAATGCCCCGCTAAAACTCTTGCGGTGGTCACATACCTTTGTCTGACGTGATGCGACAGTAAACCATCTATCAGAAGGTAAGGATCTTACGGTATCTTGTACGTTTCCTGTAAAGTATCGTTGACGAATAAATGTATCTGAAAATAGATTCCCCCAACTTGAAGAGTTCAGGAAACCGCTTCTGTCTACAGGAAGCAAAACAACTGACATGCGTCCAGGTTTACACGAAATGAAGTGTAGAAGATATTTGATTCATGTCGTTTACGTTTATAAGAAAGTCCGCAGTACAACCTTGACAGAAACACTTCTTTTGTATTTCATGTTTTCTGGTGTCCTGTCATTGCCTGCCTCCACATGTGACCTCGTTATACAAAACCTGCAACATGGGGAGTCGCGACAGCTTGTAGGAATGTCTGGGGGCGCCGAAGCTACAGTTGGACAACCAACACTGCCTGCTTAGCACGCTGTCATTGAGAAGTCATATGCTTTCCGCCAGGAATTAGCTACTGGTGTTGCGCATACGCACAGAGGGCTTTCCTCTAAAGGTGCTCCTCGTTTGACACCGGATACCTCGTGGTGCGAACATAGCAAGTAGAAGTACGCTGGCAAATCAGTTAACTAAACGAAATTTTGTTCTGCTCCATACGTAAATAAGCAAATGCTACTTTCACTGTAAGTTACTTACGTTGGTTCAGTGGACAGCTGTGATCATAGCGATACTTTATTATAAGTTACCCCTTGTCCGTATCCACCAGGGACGAAATTAGCAGAAAACTCTGAAAAGAATGAAACTGCGGAGATCATGTGCAGAACGCAGGTGCCCTGCGGAGGCAACTATCACAGCGGACGAAAGATTTGCGAGTGGATAAACCATTTTAAAAGTGTTCAGTCTGCCAGATGGAAAAATCGCCTTAAAAGTGCAGAAAGAGCATTCGGATACGTCATCAACTTCTAAAATGAACAAGAATATCGAGTCAGTTGAGCTCATGATTATCGTCTGGGCAGGACTCTTGATACTACGCATCAGTTGAGCAACTATCACCGTTGACCATTTTCAACTGTCTATGAATCTCATAACCTATCATCTAGTTCGTTCGTTGTGTATCATATTAAAAAGACGAACGATAACGTTTCAAAAATGTGTAAATCACATTTAAGGCGTTGCGAAGAGGGAGGATAATTTCTCAGTTGCACAGTGATCGTTAATGAGACGTGTGTCCAGCGTTACGAATCAGAATAAGTAGCAGCGCATGGTGTGGTAACATGCGTCTTCGGTTATATAAAAAAATTAGAAAGGCAACCTTCTGTAAAAAAGTTTGTAATGACAATGTTTCTATTGATTGTGCTCTTGATACAGCTTTAATGAAGTTTTGAAGCAACACTACGTAAGACTGTAAGGTACTGTGGAAGTATTCTATAATGAGCGAACAGTTTCGATCAAAGACAATTTTTCAGCACCACTCAGGTTAGCAACAAGAGTTACACTCGAATACCATGACGGCAAAAAAAGGAGCACAGTGCCGAAAAGTCGACTATGCCTTTTCCTATCTTCTTTTTAACATTCTGTTCTTTAGACGTCATCGTATTCTGTTATAACTCTTGTTGTTAATCGAAGTTGTGATGGAGGACATTCTTTGGAACCGGTCGCTTATTAAAGAAATTTTTAAGAGCACCTTACGGTATTATATGGTGCCATTTCTAAAACACTCTTAAAGGCCATACAGTAAAGAGTGAAAGCGACTATTAGCTACTGCGAGATCTGAAACCCAAAATCAGAGCAAAGACAAATCTCTCAAAAGGTGTAATTTTGCTTCAGTATGACGCTCCCCCAGCACATTCAAAATCTTGGCTTTCGGCTGCTGGAGCACAACGGTGTAGGTCTGAACTTGCTCCAACCAATTTCCACTTTTTTTGATCCGGTGAAGTAGCACCGTCGGATTACGAGACCATGCTGGCGATCCAAGAATGGATCCCACAAAGTTTTTTTCAGGACGGAATTGGGAAGCTTATCAAGTACATACAGGTTGGGGAGATTACGAAAATGACTGATGCTACTCACATTGTCATTTTCTCACTACTATTGCCTTTACTTTTTGAATTGCCCTTGTAAAATCTCTAAGAAATAACATCACGCAATTTCCTTTTCCATCTCGACTCCCTAATTTTGGAGAGACATCCTCACCTGCAGAGCGCACTTGTTTTTCTGTTCGATACTCAAGTATCGTGAGAATTCGATAGTGTGCGAACATTTAGCAAACTTGTTGTTCCTTCACAGTTCTTGGTGTTTACTTTGTAATTCACAGCTGAGAAAACACTAATTGAAACAGTGGTTTTACTTTTCTCATAAGGAATGACAACGACTGATACTGATTGCAACACAAGCAAATCATATTTGCCAATGCAGTACATTTCTCTGTCACATACCACTTGAACAACTCTTCAGGCCTTGTCGGGAGTCGTCTCGTAATCTTTTTCATCCTGACGTAATATCTGGTCCTGGTTACTTTCTATACTAAGAGCTTCCCCAGATTGTCCGAGAAAACCAATAACAGCAGACGGAGAAGCAGGGGCATGGTCACCAATCTTAAAGATAACGCTAGGCTACGCCCAGGCAACGGCACGCAAGCTGCACTCTGCAGATTGCGTTTTGGTTGTGCTGAGGTATATGGCCTTCATCGATCGTTTTACAGCATGTGTGTATGGTTGCGGGAAGTTTTCTTCGTGTATGAGACCAACCATATACTAAAACTCGCCAAAACTCAGGTTTCCGCTGTGGAGGAGAGCTACTACGCCCGTTTCTTCAGGTAAGCCATAGAGATTCACAAACATAAAAATACGAAACGACAAAAAGCCTTAAGGTATACGGTTCCTGGGTTTCCGAGTTTCAGCGAACGATTGTTGCAGGTAATAAAGGGAAAATCACAGTGCTAAGGACCAGGGAAAAGCCTTCAGATGTTGGTGCGATAGGTACGTATGAAGAGTGGAAATGGCTGGTTCAAATGGTTCAAATGGCTCTGAGCACTATGGGACTTAATATCTGTGGTCATCAGTCCCCTAGAACTTAGAACTAAGTAAACCTAACTAACCTAAGGACATCGCACACATCCATGCCCGAGGCAGGATTCGAACCTGGGACCGTAGCGGCCACGCGGTTCCAGACTGAAGCGCCTTTAACCGCACGGCGGGTGGAAATGTAGAACGTTCTAAAAGCCATTTCTTCGTAAAACGCATTTTCAGTGCTGTTATGTTCTCGATAATCTGTTGTATGTCCCGAGCCTTGATACAGCTGGCAAACGAAGGAGAAAGACATTGAAACATACATTAAAGGATGGCGCCTGGTCTTTATGTCAAGCTATGTGTACCTCTGAAGTTCCAAAATTTAAAAGATAATGAGTGGTTTCTGTTGACCACAAATTTCTACAAGGTGGGGCGAATAAAAGCGGCCCAGACGAGTGGATACAAATTGTGTGAGAGTTTACGGAGAAGACCTACAGCTACGTCCAACAGGATGCCATGATGGAGTTGTTAGCAGAGGTGAGACTGGTCGCGGCTCTAGATGCCCACCCGGTCCACCTAAACTGCCAGTGTGCGATTACTTTGTGTGGGGAAGCCTCATAGTGTTGAAGAACTGAAGTAGAACATTTCGGATGAGATTGGAGCAGTTCCAGCAGTCCAGCTTCGATCCGCCTTCAGCAACTTGCTGACCATGGTCCAGAAGTGTCAAGAGATGAATGACGGTCACTTTCAACATCTGCTATAGTCAGATTAGCACTGCATTATCCTTTGCTTTGCTGTGTTTCTTTGTACCCTGCAACTCTGTTCTCCGGGACACTTTTATTTGTCCCACCCTGTACAAGTGAAAAGCTTAATCTTTTTCTGTTGTGTTCTCACAACTACAACGCAGTGACTCAGTATGAATGGCACTTTGAATAAAAACATTCTTCCTGCTATTTTGTCGAAAACTAACATTTTGAGACAGTGGCTAAGTAAAAAACACAAGCTGATCCTTGCAAGAGAACACCAATCAGCCAGTCCTTCTTTTCTTTTTTTACACAAATAGTGCCGTTACCGGTTCCGCACCGATAGCTTCATCTGCAAATGGCTGTTCATGTGTATATTACGTCTGTTGTTCATTACATTAGCTGTTGAAAAGAAACAAATGTAATATACACATAAACAGCCGTCTGAAGACGAAACTGTCGGTTCGAAACAGGTAACGGCGCTTCTTTTTGTAAGAAAAACAGCATTATTAAGAGTAGCTGGTTGCTGTTTTCTTCTGTTTTCAACGTGCAAAAAACTTCTTATTGACGAACTGTAAGAACTTTCCTATCGGCCGCTAAAATCAATTTCCTGATATGGCACTTAGAATGTTCTTAATGAAGTATTCATTTTCTAATTTGCCGTAATTTTTATACCGTAATGCGATGAATAACATAATCCGAAGGTATCAGACTACCTTCTCAATTTTCTGAATGTAAGTGAGTTACGTAAATAGAAAAGTTCCCAAGCCAAGATCGCAGAAAAAAAGTTTTTTGTTGGATCGACCGGTTTCGACAGGGCCAAGCAGTAGTCATCGAATCTTATACTTTTCAGTTTTTACAACATATTAATGATCAGTGTTACTAATCCCTTCGCACTGCATGCGCTTTGTATTGCATTCAAAAGCATAAGATCCGATAATGACAGCATAGCTCTGTCGAAACTGGTCATCCAATAAAATGCTTTTTTAGCGATCTTGGCTTACCATACATCGCACATCGCCTCCAGACTGTCCGTGTCAGGACCATACGAGGTGATTCCTATCGACGTTTGAAAAAACCAGGAGTGAGGTAGATGGCGTTGCGACAAATAGTTTAACAAGAATCACACGGAGCCGCAAAAGTGGATGACAAACGTTGAACATGTGACGTCACTAGATGACGTATCACGCCGCACGTGCAGCGGTTAGGCTTGTTGTGATCCTACATTCGCTGGTATGGGGCAGTGCTACACGTCGCTGTACAACGGGCAAATTTCGAATACCTTTTGTAAATGTGATTTTTTGAAAAAGCAGAAGTCACAGAATTAATGTCCTCACTGTAATCAGGCAGAAGTTGTTCTTACTTTAAGTTCCTTCCCTTTTGTGACAACTTTTTATTATATTTTATTTTCTTTATTTATTTATTTTTTTGCAGACATTTCTAGTAAATGAAATAAGGCCATTTTCTGGTAACGACGAAATTCAGAAGCTTATACTCTTTTACTTGTGACACAATAGGGCAGTTTTTTGTTGTACTGTACCTTTCAATAAACCAGCAGAGAACGTGAAATCGGCAAATGAAATAATCTCACCTGAATGTAAACACATACTTGTCTAAGGGATTGAAAAAGAAACTGCCTGCCGGAGCCTCACCCGCTTTTGAGGTATTTCCTGACGTCTGCGGCCCTGTGTTTCTTACATGAATTTACTTGTCCCGGCGTTTTTTTTTTTTTTTTTTTTTTTTTTTCCTGTGGGAGTTGGCAATCAGAACGTGTCCATTTCCACTCTACATATTATCTGCGGCCGCGGGATAGACTCCAAACCGTCGCCAGCGTTGGATGGTCAATCTTTGACAATGCCAGCCACTAGTGCTGCCGAAGCGGTATAAAGAAATTAAGGAAATTTGTGGTAAGGTCTTATGGGACCAAACTGCTGAGATCATCGGCCCCTAAGCTTACATACTACTTAATCTAACTTAAACTAATTTTTGTTGGGACGATACACACACCCATGCCCGAGGGAGGACTCGAACCTCCGTTGGGGGGAGACGCGGTATAAAGAGTACTAAACAAACTTCGGCCGAAGATCACGAGTAGAAGCCAGCAGGAAGTACTTTGATTCAAACACATCACCACTTTCTTAAAAGACATCATAGTCGCCGTTGACTGTATAAAATATTTATTATTACTATTGCAATTTCGGCCTTATGGCCATCTTCAAGTAACACTGCAAAAGTTACTTTATGTCAGAATATAAAACTATCATGTCGGATAGTTTTATATTCTGACAGAATATAACTTTTGCAGTGTTACTTGAGAATGGCCATAAGGCCGAAATTTCAGTAGTAATAATAAATATTTTATACACTCAACGGCGACTATGATGTCTTTTAAGAAATATTATATGACTGTGAATCCCAACCATGAGAAGTTAATCACATCACCACTTGTTAGTGATGGATACTGAAGCCTGTCGGAAGTTACTTAGAACTTGAAGCTTACCCCGGTGGCGGTGCTGGGTCCTGCGGGGGTGGGGTGCCGCACCGAGGCGCCGGCCAGGTCGCGGGCGGCTACGGGCCCCAGAGAGGCGGCGGGGGCGGCCCAGGCGGGGGTGTACACGGTGCGCAGGCCGCCGGCGTCTACAGCCAGCACGCGCGCCGACCCGGAGGCGGACGGCACGCGCGCTCCGCACTGCTCCGTCTGCAAAACGCCAGCAGCGCGCTGATGATGTGCGTGTCGCCGAAACGCTGCTAACAGCTACTGCCTTACATCTCGGCATCAGCCCCGACATAAGTTGGGAACAGCTCAACCAAGGGGATACACTTGAATTAGGAAAGAAAGACAGACATAGGAGAAATAACATAGGGCATGAGTACATCAGCGGGTTTGTAAGGAACATAGTAACGATGTTTTCGCAGGGCGCCAAGTAAAATGAATTGTCCTGTGCAAAAGTTGATATACCAGCAAGTTATAAAAATCAGACTGGAACCCATGCGAGACTTTTGTGCAGTGATCACTGACTAGAGACAACGAAGAAAATAACAGCTGTCGATGACGAACTCTTTCGTTTCATTATCGCAGATCTAGATTTCGACTGTTACACAGGTATCTTCAGTGCATATGACAACAAAGTGTCGCTTAGTAAACAATATTGGTGCAGAGCTTACAGGAGTTTAATTTGAACTGTCACCTGTTGTCGTATCCACTGAAGATGAATATGTAACTGTAATCTAGATCTGCTATAATAAGATGACGTGTTTTGCGAACGATTGCTGTACTTTTCTCTATTGTCAACTAGTAAGACTTTAGGACAGATTAAGTCTGTGCTCTAAATTTGCACTGCATCTTGGAGAATTACTTTAATCCAGGAATGTTACTACCAAAATACGTGCTTCGAAAGTAGCCTTAGAGGGAGGTGCGATGTTGCCAAATGGTCGGTGCTGATTTCTATATTATCATAGACGTTAATCATCGGTGACCGAAAATAATCGATACGAAAATACCGACATTAAATCATTAATTTATAGGATTGGGTAAAAAGCAACATACAAACACTTCAGCGCCATACATATTGACACTTAAATACGCCACTAATTAACATTACATATCCCACATCACACTGTATACAAATTTTAAATAACACGATTTCATTATATTGGGTTTCAGTAGGTTCGGGTTACATAATTTCACTTCCATTAAGATGGGCTTATGACATTTTGCATTTCAGTACAGGGACATAGAAGCGCTTTTGTATTTAATTTTCTCAGACTTTTGGTTGGTGATATTAGTAGGTTACTTGACTTCAGTTTGTGCCGTGTACTTTACGTTTGGGTGTACGCACAGTTTTTGTATTATGTTTGTTGGCATATATATGTAAAGAATATGCGTGCTTTGTGCATGTATTTTGTCCGTAAAAGGATCCCTGCGTTGAACATGGTCGTTTCACTGTTGTGATTTTATACTACCTTACGACATAATATTAAGTTGTGATGGTTCTATGTTGCTATGTACACCTATTGCCTTTGTATGATCGTCGTCCTTTATTGACTTCTTGCAGTGTACCTGTATAGTTGACAGCTATTGTGCTGTTTACAACTGATCGACTCAACGTATTGCTTCAGTAATGGAAACTTGCTTTACACATTTCAACTGTGGTCAATTTATTCGTTCTATATCAAGACATCTATGGCACATGTGAAGTTGTGATTATAATTTTTCGTAAGTATTTGAAGTTGACTGTGTAGTCTCATTGTATCTTGTATTCCGCTTTCGTGTTACATTGCGTTTTTCTTGCATTTTGTGAGGATGGTCAATGTTAGAAACCGTCGCAACAGATATGTCTCACAAGGCAGCATTGCGCACTTTTGCAGCATCTTGAAAGCTGGTTCAAATGGCTCTGAGCACTATGGGACTTAACATCTGAGGTCATCAGTCCCCTAGAACTTAGAACTACTTAAACCTAACTAACCTAAAGACAACACACACATCCATGGCCAAGGCAGAATTCGAACGCGCGACCGTAGCGGTAGCGCGGTTCCAGACTGAAGCGCCTAGAAACGGTCGGCCACACTGACCGGCCTTGAAAGCTTAATTCTGAAGCTTCTTGAGCGTGTATGTTCTCGAATCTAGGATCGAGAGATGTTGATATGGTTAATAAGTGAACGTGTTTTGATACATGTGGTAACGTTACTCTTCACATTGTCTCCAACAGTGTGCACTGCTTGCATGCCAAATATTTTCTTATGTAACATACAAGTTTTTTGGATATCTATACTGCTTGCAACGATTTTTCTCAACAAAATTTCACTAGTAGGCACTACTATACTCCGCGCAATACCACTACGATCTGCCTAATCTGTGGCTATCAGCACCAGTGGCTCATTGTCATGACCGTAATAATATTATTTGAGCAGTTGAAAAAAATCTTTCATTCGTATAGAACGTTGAATTCCAACTAGTGAACACTTATTGAACTACGATAATGATCGAAGCAGACGAAATTGGCGCTGCGGCCGGGACACGAGTCCTTTTGTTGTTGTTGTTGTTGTTGATGATGGTTGTGTTTGGTCGTCGCGAACGTCACAAGACATCCGTTCAAGATCGTTGTTGATCCTTTCGCTCGGTTTTTTTATTACAGAGGCCAACCAGCTCTCTGACCGAACACGCTGAGCTACCATGCAGGCACCCCTGGTCTTCTTGCTTGCTAAACAGAAATGCTAACCATTACACAACTGCAGTACGATGGTCAACATTGCTGCACGAACTACCTAAGCTGAGTTCTGTCCCCAACACAAAACTTCAATTCATTTTTCCCTTACATGTTGTCACTACTGCCTGGGCTCTCTGATATTGGCAAGCACCCCAGAATTGGACATAATGGGGCGTCCTTGTACCATTGGTGATCTTATAGATGTTATAATTAAATGTTTCCCTGAGACATTTAAGTCTCTTTTTATTATCTACGATAATGATCGCAGCAGACGAAAACCCGGGTTCGAGTCCCGGCTGCAGCAAGAATTTTAATTCATTTCGTCTGCTTATACTCGGCACCAATGTCGATTATAGACTCCTGATGGAAGCTAGCAGACGTGTGCTAGTGAAAAGAATCCCACAGTATATGCGCCAAGGATGTCAAATACTCTTTTTGGAGTGGTGGAGCCTGAGAATGGCTGTAATGTAGCCCCGTGATAGAATAAAGACATTCTGAAGACACAGCTGTGGTGGTACTTTTTCTCATATGTATCATCATGTCCCTCGCTCGTGCAAGACGACGGATATCCGTAAATAGAACCTGGAATTAATTTTGATTCTGAGCAAAGACAACTGTGAGGCAGATAACAGTATGGCTTATGAGTGTATCCCCATGCGCGGGGGAGTCGAGCAGTGCGTGGGAGGCTGACCTGCGTGACCTGCCGCCAGTGGGAGGCGTCGTCGGGCCTCCAGACGACGACGTAGACGAGCCTGGCGGTGCCCGGCGCGCCCTTGGGGCCGGTGGCGTTGCGGGGCAGCCGGCAGGGCCAGAAGAGGTCGCGGCCGGCCACGGCGAGCAGCGGGAAGGCGCGCGTCTGCGCCACCGGCGTCTGCTGCTGCGGGGGCGGCGCCGGCCCCGAGCCGCCGCCCCCACCCTGGCCGCCGCGGAAGAAGCGGCACGCCTGCCGGCAGCCCGGGAACTGCAAAAGCGCACACAACACACGCTGCCGTCACGCCGGTTTACTAGCAAAGTGAGCTGTGGAGCGGAAGTAGCCGGGGGCTGTGAGGGTGCAAGTGTACGGGGGCGCACAAAAGCATGGAAACACTACCAACACAACTTATCACCACATCTAATACGCTGTCCGAAAAATGTTTGGCATTCAGCACAAGTCAAATGGTTCAAATGGATCTGAGGACTATGGGACTTAACTTCTGAGGTCATCAGTCCCCTAGAACTTAGAACTACGCAAACCTAACCAACCTAATGACATCACACACATATATACCCGAGGCAGGGGTCGAACCTGCGACCGTAGCGGTCTCGCGCTTCCAGACTGTAGCGCCTAGAACCGCTCGGCCACCCCGGCCATCCATTCAGGACAGTTTCCAGTGATCTCGGAATAGATAAACACGGGTACTGTGTAGTTTTCAAGGGAATCTTATACCTGTCTGCCTGCAAGGAAATGGCAAGTCCTAATAAGGGTGGCGGAGGTGGATAGCGGTCCTGTACCCTTCTGTCCAAAATACACCACAAAGGCTCAGTAAATAATGAGATCTTCTGACTCTGGTGGTCTGGGGAGATGCAATAATTTGTCCTCGCGCTAACAAAACCAGTGCTGGACAATGCGAGCTGTGCGAACCACCACACGAAAACGAATCATTTTTCCGCGGTCGATAACGGTTATCTGCGACATAACGCACCCACGACTACAAGGAACACTTGATTCTGCTGTTGCGTGCATACACAAACTTCGAGTCTGGGATATTATTATCGCGAGTGGCAGCGAGCGAACAGTGAGTGGTAAGACAAGATGGACGCAGCCTGGCGTGGAGAGAAGCCGCGCATCAGGAGAGGTCACACCTTTCCCTGACCGTGCTAGTAGCGTCAGAGGAGATTTTTGTAGTAATCGAGAGTTTTTGGTAATCTGTCCTTTTGCTGCGCGTAGTTATTGTTTTCTTGCGCACTGGAGGGATTTTGTCACATTTGTGTAAGCATACATTGAAAGCAACATTTGTATATTCGTGGTGTTCAGGTATTTATTTTTGGGTAAAGACACTGTGGAATAACTGAAGTTTTTGCTACTCAAACTGTCGAAGCAAGAGAAACGTCTGAGTAAAGTTTGTCAGTGTCGGAATCGTTAATTTTTAGAATATAGAAAACTAAAAGATTTTATTGGTTCCTTTCATGTTTTACACCGCTAATGGCCTGTTTACCGAAGCCGTCCTGATCATTCAGTTTCAATTTTTTCAAAAAGGGGGATAGTACTTGCATCAGTAGTTGTGACCATGAATTGCGCTCTCCACGGAGCGCAGTATTTCTTTTGAATTATTTAAGCATGTCGTTGGATGCAGAACATTCGCGCCGCTACAGCGGCAATACGAGACAAGTTGTCTCTTCTGTTCAGTATTAATTGTTAGGAGATGTTAGAGAACATTTTAAAATCGCAGTCATATACAACAGTATTTTTCATGTTTTATAGGATGAGTAATAAATTTCTATCTTTTGTTCTCAATCAGAATACTGACATGTCCGATTAAGGCTTTTCATAATACAAGTTGTACGGCTACCAATCGGATTTTATGATAACGTTAATAAAGTTTCACTAGATAGCCTAGCATTTTTTTTTGTAGAGTTAAAGGATAGATAAGGACAACATTGTCAGTGATAGAGCTACACACATTTTTCGAACATCTGTTGCCATAATCATAATGTTTGACACAAAACTTTCACCGGGCTGATAATAATGACATTTTTTGATAATAAAACTCTTCTGACCATGATTGGCTTATGGAAGGATGCAGAAGTAAGTCGGCCATGCCCTTTCAAAGGAACCATCCCGGCATT
This sequence comes from Schistocerca serialis cubense, assembly GCF_023864345.2. Taxonomy (NCBI): domain Eukaryota; kingdom Metazoa; phylum Arthropoda; class Insecta; order Orthoptera; family Acrididae; genus Schistocerca; species Schistocerca serialis. The sequence goes on from NC_064644.1 coordinate 200,769,958, forward strand.
TGCCTGAAGCGTTTTAGGGAAAGCATGGGAAACCTAAATCAGGATGGCTGGACGCGGATTTGAACCGTCGTCCTCCCGAATCCGAGTCCAGTGAATTACCCACTGGGTCACCTCCCTCTGTCGTATTGAGGTCACTGCACAAGTGCCACTCGTGGTCAAATACAACAGCGCCACCTGCAGGCTTGACTAGCGTCTGCGTATGCTCAAGGATGCATATCTCGCGCAGTTTCCATATTTTTATGTAACTTTTGTATTTTAGCCGTCAGACGCTATTTAATAACACCATCTCCTCTACTGTACAGAACATCACAAGTAGGCCTATAAAGCAAACAAGTTTTAAAAAGATTAAATTGCAATTCTTACGACAACTTAAACAAAAAACTTGAAAGGGCTTTGCTACAGACAAGCAAATCGGGTCCCACCGATCGCCGTGTCGTCGTCTGCGAATGGCGTCATCTAAATGCGGCATGGATGAGTTTAGCACACTGCTCTCCCGGCCGTAGTCATGTTAGCAGGCCTGGATCCTTTACTTCTAATTCAAGCAGCTCCTCAAGTAGCATCACGACGCTTTCTGCACTCCTTCCCGTCCTCTCACGAAGGAAAGATCCATGCCAATCACGGTAAATGATAACAGCCAAACAGTCGCAGGATAAAGATTTTTTAAAATCTTTGACCACGGTTTCGGTATATGTAAATATACCATCATCAGAAGTAAAATACACTAAAATCACAGCATCAGTGGCTATGCTATGATTAGTTCACAATTATGTTGTATAAATGGAGATGATGTTTTTTTTTACTACTGACGACGCCTTTGGCACGATTATTTTATGTATCTCCACTGCAGGATGTGATTTTAGTGTATTTTACTTTTGATGAAGGTATATTTACATATACCTAAACCGTGGTGAAAGATTTTAATAAATCTTTATCCTGCAACTGCTTACCGTGAAGAATTTCAACAGTTTCTGTTCCAGCAATGTTTAAAATCTTGATCCATGCCAATATTGGGATCGGGCCCATTCCCCTGACATGGCAGCTACTAAGGCGGACAACCTAAAGTCGTGCCCTTTTCATTAACTGCGAAATGTATTTGCAAACTGCGAATATAATTGTACACCGGCTAACTGTTTACTAACACATGAAAATTTGTGCAAGCATGCATGTCTGCAGGAACATTGCATCGAACTATACAGACACTGTAAAATAAAGACACTGCCCTACTGTGCCTTTTCGATAACTGTCACACCAAAAGCGCAAAGACCTTTCGTGAGTTGAATCACGATTCCAAAAGTAGAAATAGCAGTAGAATGAAGTCACTCTTCAACATACGTCACAAATTTGCCCAGACACAACTAAATTCCAACCCAATTTCAAAAATTCCTCCAAAGGAAAATTTTGGCCAGGTGCCAGCAGGGCTGAGGGTTCAGTGCAAACTCAATTATATGGACAGACAGTTCATCCATTCCGGGAATCGAGAATTTCGACGATTTTTGCCTATAACGACATCGATACTGAGTGGACAGTTATCGGTCCTAGCGATTCCAACTCTTTAGAAAATGTTCCAGTTTTGCTGTTTGATGTCGGATCACTAACGACAAAAGAATATATTTTCGTGTAACATGATTATAGATCAGCAATCTTCTGATTTTTTCCTTTACTTGTACTGAAAAACCTTTCTTCTTGGCAAATTTCATGATTCTAAGTCAAGGCGAAGTAAGCTATAGGTCTTAATTAATGAGTTTGCATCAAAATGGCCGTATCTTTTAATTGCATTGCTTAAAAGCTACATCTTTTTACGGTCAACTTCACGCATATATTTGTTCTTGAAAAAAGACGGCGTAACAGACGGACAGATAACACACAGACTGTCAGAAAATAGTTGACAATTCATTTCGTGTGATATAATTAGGAAATTCACAGTTTTAGGATTTTAGGTTTACTTTTACAGTGAAACGCTGCTTCTTGGCAAATTTCATGATTGTAGGTATGGCGTCGATAGTTACGATGCCACAAGGTAGATGCACGCTCTCGTAAGTTGGCACTACGAGAGAAGACTAACTACGCCGTGCACATCTACATCTACATCTACATTTATACTCCGCATGCCACCCAACGGTGTGTGACGGAGGGCACTTTACGTGGCACTGTCGTTACCTCCCTTTCCTATTCCAGTCGCGTATGGTTCGCGGGAAGAACGACTGCCGGAAAGCCTCCGCGCGCGCTCGAATCTCTCTAATTTTACATTCGTGATCTCCTCTTGATCTCCTCTGGAGGTGCAAGTAGGGGGAAGCAATATATTCGATACCTCATCCAGAAACGCACCCCCTCGAAACCTGGACAGCAAGTTACACCGCGATGCATAGAGCCTCTCTAGCAGAGTCTGCCACTTGAGTTTGATAAAGATCTCCGTAACGCTATCAGTCTTACCAAATAACCCTGTGACGAAACGCGCCGCTCTTCTTTCTATCTTCTCTACCTCCTCTGTTAACCCGATCTGGTACGGATACCACACTGATGAGCAACACTCAAGTATAGGTCGAACGAGTGTTTTGTAAGCCACCTCCTTTGTTGATGGACTACATTTTCTAAGGACTCTCCCAATGAATCTCAACCTGGCACCCGCCTTATCAACAATTAATTTTATATGATGATTCCACTTCAAATCGTTCCGTACGCATACGCCCAGATATTTTACGGAAGTAACTGCTACCAGTGTTTGTTCCGCTATCATAAAATCATACAAGCCACAGCGCCCCCTGGCCTACGCTGCCGAGCTCAGCGGGTGCCGTCTTGATTTCTGCCCCATTTTATCAAGATCAGAGGGCCTGGAAATATCGCTTCTAGTATCTAGTGGGCTAGCTTGCTATTGAGACTTTGTATTAAGTTCAGTTAAAGTTTGGACAGCAACGAGTATTTGTTAGCTTTGAAATTGTACAGAACAGTCATCTTAACTTCACAGGATTAGACACTGACTAAGGCTTCACACGTACGTGCTCATCCTAGCCAAAGTTATGTATGCATCTGATATTTATTTGTGTTTTTTTTTTACTCTATTAAAAGTCTTAAAGTTACATGCAGTACCAAAGTGCTTCACCTCTCCTGCTCTTACTCGCTTCCTTCACTCTCGGCCTATATTACAGAAGCAGTTCACAGGAGCAGACAAACGCGCCGCCTATCCAGGCGGGATACAAAAGTAGGCTAACGGAAAGTACCCTATAGTATTAGATGCTTGAGTATCAAAATATGTTACATTAATAGCCGTATCTTTTGATTGTATTGACTTAAAAGCTGTATTTCCTTGCATCTCCAGGGGACCGTAGACCTTAATATGTGGCATAATTTTCAACTTGATACGTAGATTCACTTCTACGAAAAAATGTTTTGAAAAGTCGGACAGACAGACGGGCGGACGGACAACAAAGTGATCCTATAGAGGTTCCGTTTCTATCGATTGAGTACGTAACACAACCCCAACAAGCTATAAAGGACTGAAATTGAATTAAAATTCCATAACATTGCCCTCGCAATAAATTTATGTTCCTTGTGGAGTCCTGCATGCAAGCCACTCGGCACAAGGCGCAGTCACTGTCCGTTCTCTCTCCAGGAAAATACTTCTCGGGAAGCAACACAACAACGTCTAGCCCGTACTATCTGAATTTGTCGTCGCTATCTTTTGTCCGACCGCAACCGCCCACCGAACGTCAAGGCGTTCGCTCTAAGTTCCGGCTATTCAGCTACTCGCCGCACCATCGCGTAACAGACTTCTCGAGAAGCATGAACCTACACCTTAATCCGCCTTCCATTCTCGGAAACCGAGACAACACCGGACTGCACAACTTCCGTACAGCAGACGCCGCTGTCTCGTTGTTGTCAGCCACCGTCTGCACTCACTACAAGTTCCCGCTGTTCCACTGCTCGCCCCAAGACCCAGCGACAGACTTCTCGGAAACCTAGTCAGCACCGCACGGCGCGTCCGAGCTGAATTCGACACCCCTATCACTTCAGCCAGTTCTGTCTTCCGAGGTCCTGGTGCTACGTTCCGAGTCAGCTGCTGCGATTCGTAAACTAGTCCACTCAGTTATTTCAGATAGATTCACACGGTTTTAGAAGACTGTATCTTCTTCATGAATTGAGATAGAACTTTGGGGGAGATTTTGAGCTACGCAATGAGACAAAGTGTACCTCGCCTCCTTGCCGATTCCTTTGCCTGTCGTTAGCGGTCACCTTGGTGTGCGTTTAACTACCTATGCTCAATGTGTGTCGAGTCGAGATGGGCATGACACGGCAACTAAAGGCATTTTACTTCTTCGTTTCGACAGGAGCGATTAAGATACAACTGTATGATGTGACTTTCGGCTAGAGCATGACACTGCAACGATGGATAGCCGTAAGGTGCCTATGGATCTCTAGTTGCACCACTGGTCAAAAGGTCGCCTGATAAATGATATTTTTGTACGAGGTGCTATGAAGGAGTCCATCTCTGTGGCAATGTGTATCTTCATCCGGCAACTTTGAGTGAAATGCGACGCTTCACAGTAACAGCAACGAATACAGCAGCTCAAGGGGTGCTCGCTAAAGTGTGGTTGCAGTTTGACTATCGTCTGGATATCTGTCGTGTGTCCTATGGAGGGAACATTCACCATTTGTGAAAAGTAAATCAAAACGTTGGTGACACACGTAATTGCGATAAGTACCTCAAGATTGTGGAAATATATACACTTGTAAAACTAGAAGGCCGTGTTTGGAAACAATAACATAGTGCATTATGCATAAGGTAAATATTATTTCTAGTTTCTATCTTCTTCCATGCAGAACATATAGTCTTGTGAATCGGACGAATTTTTTGAAAATCTGTTAAGTCCAGCAGTTAGTTCGAGAAGGTGCAGAGATTGGCCTGCCTTGCCATAAATGGCGGGACTGTAGCACACCCATTGCTGCGATGTAGACCACCAGCTTTGGGTTAAAATACAAGCAGCGGCAAGAGCATGGAAATTTTAGGATACCCATAGCCCCACACTAACATAATGAATGTGGTAAATATAGGAATGGTCGGACAAAAGTTGGCTCACTATAAAACAACTTCGGTCTTTCAGTAATCCTTTAAATGTAGCAGTTTAAAGTATGAAGCAATGGGAGAATGAGCCACGATGCCTTTCTCGTGACAGTTTGGTTTACTCATGGGCCGAAATCACACGAAGGCGCTGAGGCCGGGATGTATACGTAATACAGCCTGTACTAGAGACCGCAGTCTCTCTCTGGAAGCTGGCAATGGTATTCCAGGTGGAGGTACTTGCTATCACTGCGAGAATACACGTTGATGCCACAAGGTTCGTAGAATCTGCATTGATTCAAACAGCCAGGTAGCTACGAAATCTCTATTAGCCCCACCAACGACAGCCAAGATCGTTGCAGAATCCCTGGTAAGGTTAGGAGAAAGTAACTGGGTAGACATGCTGTGGATCCTTGGCCGCTGAGGTATTACTAGTAACAAACAAGCTGGTAGCCTAGCCAAGACAGTGGAAACGATCCCATTTGTTGGACCGGAACCTTCCTATCATGAATTTGTGGATAAAATGTTAACACATAGCTGGAGCAAAATGCAGCACGTAGAACTTTGGACTAAGAGCTCAAAAACAGACACATGATTGGCTAATGATAACCGAAATCATGTTCAGGAAGAAGTTCTGCAATCCTAGACTTGAGCAGGAGGCTGATTAATCTCAAGGTAAGTATAATGCCTGGTGGCCAAAAGAAGAGACTGTATCTAACAATGACTTAGCAAAGAAACTTCTTCTTCCTTTCAAGAATACTGGCTTAACTAGACTGACACGATCAACCGGCGGCCAAAACCACTGTTGTTTACCTACGTGATTAACTCAAATCAAATCGAGGTTATCCGTTAATTTCTCCTGTTCGGTGGCTAAATGGGTGTTAGTTACAAGTTCCAAAATCATTTGAATGATTTTTCTAACGAAATGATGTGAACGTTCAGTTCACGGGATATGTATTCACAATTAGTGTTAGCATTGATGAACACATTAAAGATTTTAGTCTTACTCATGCAACTACACTTATTTTGTTTATTTATTTATTTATTTAGTTCTGCTGGCTACCAGTTTTTAAGTAGAAATGCGTCAATCGAAAAGGACTTGTCTAGGAGAAATGATTTTAAATTAGATGTAAAACTTACTTCGCTACCTTTCAGATATTTTATGTTATTGGGTAAGAGATCAAAAAGTTTTATTGCTGAGTATTGAACTCCTTTCTGAGCCACTGAATGCTTTAACAATGAGTAGCAAAAGTTATTTTTCGCTCTAGCGTTGTAAGCATGGACATCACCGTTATTCTAAAACTATGATTTGTTATTTATGACAACTTTCATTAGCGAACATATGTAGTGTGACGGCGCAGTTAAGATGCCTGGGTACCTGCATGACATCGGTGGGTGAAAACCACACATTATTCTTACTGCTCGCTTTTGTGCAATCAATAATTTCTTCCTAAATGATGAGTTACCACAGAAAATTATTCCACAAGGCTTTACTGAGCGAAAATATGCAAATATGTCAGGAGGATGATACGTCTGTTTCGAAGATTAACAATTAAACGAAGAGCAAAAGTAGCTAAACTCAAATGTTTGAGAGGCTCAGCAACTTTTTTTTTTCAAAATTTAGGAAGAGCGTTTTGTAGAGAACAGTTATTTGGAAAATATTGTTAACCAACTCTTCCGTTTCTTTCCCTCTAACCGGATTTATCATAATACTAATATAAACAGCAAGAAGTACCGATTTTCCTTGTCGAATGTAAAGTGGAAGATCACTCACGCATAAGGAATAGGAGTGAATACAAAACTGAAACCTATGGGATTCCCTTCGTAACTTTTTTCCCTCACAAAAATTTCTACTTTTCCAATATCGTCTGACTTATTCATCACAACCTTCCGCATTCCGTTTATTATGATTCAAGTCAGCTGTGCGTAAAACCATCAATTCCGCAAAATTTGAGTTTTGCTCGGACAGTAACATGCTCTATACAACCCGAAGATTTCGTATGAACATGGAACTGGGCAAGACACGCACAGTGAATTCTACGCCTGCAGGCCCTCACGGAGGTATACAACAAACTGTGCACATGACTGTAAAAGTACTCGAAACAATAAACTCTTTATTATGAATCTGGTGAACTACGTTCACAACCCCAGGTACAAATATAACCGGCTACAGACATTTTTTTGTGAGGAAAACGGACCATCTGTGGGAAAATCAAACCGAATAACGCAATCATGGTGTCGGCGTGTCTCTGTGAAAATTTAACTCGCTCTGCCACCTATGTTTACACAGTTTAGCATCCGACTGATACAGGAAATCCGTCAACATGTAAAACACACCCATAAAACACACAATAATCTACACTACCGCAATCAAACAGAAGTCTCTGATGACGACTTCGGCATATTAGAGGGAGAATTCCAGTGCGATAGTCGCTGGAGACAACATCGATATCCAGCAACAGCACCTGTCTGTAGTTGCACCTATACATGAATAGTCGTTGCTGGCTACCCAATCCGCCAGCGGACCCAATACCCATGAGGATCACGGCCTGCCACCGGAATTTCTTTGCTCTAAGCATATCCGCTATCTCCTGGACTGGACCGTATTACTGATAGCACACACCCAGACGTATGAAAAACTTGACAGGCCCACATTCTGTTCATCCGTAATTGCTAAAAACCCTTTCTCAGTCGAGGCACTGGAACTTTTTATGCTGGCTACCATGCAAGTTCGGCGCGGAGAGGCTCCAGAGCAAAACTGGAACAATTACGGACGCGCTGTCGTGAAGAGAGGTAATACAGATCGCCGTCCCCAGCTGACGTGGAAGGTAATAATAGTAGAGCGCAGAGCAACAGGTGGCAAGGCGTCCGCCGCTGTGCTGTGCTGTGACAAGGAGTCAAGGGCAGCGGGGTCACGCCGCCTCTGGACGAGACAACTTGTCGCGGCGCAACAGGTGGAAGCAGTCTGCGGGCTCAGCGCACGGCCCTCTCTGCAGACGCCTCCCGGCCGGGTGACAGGCAACGACCAAGTCATCTGTCAGCGGTCCTCCATCTGATACCGCTTTCCCGTGCCTACGCTACTTTCCTCGCCGATTTATGCTAAATAATATGTTTTTGAGACACTACACAAGCTCAGCCTTACACGCAGCTAACGTTCTCCAGTTTACCAATTTCTGTTACAGTCTCTGGGTTCCGTGCTGTCTCCTGATATCGATTTCTCAAACGGAGGACCAAAGACAGTCTGACGAAATTGTGAGTTAATTTTCTTACTTTACCTTACCGTGCGTTTCCGCTTATCAGCAGTTTCCTGTTTTCAGATCCCACAAAATTCTATCGCGCCATTCTTCCAATAGACCCCTCACTCCCACGGCTTTGGCTATAGTTACCGTCCACGTTCCCATCGGCCTCTTTCGGTTTCCTCTTCGTGGTGAAGATCAGTTGAGTAAACACTGCTGCCATCGTTGTTCCTTCATCCCTCGGACATGTCCATACCATCTCAGTGTTGGAACATCAGTCCTGTCTGGGACGGGTCACAGTAACCGAATTTCTTGCCCAAATAATCATCTTTTTGAAGCACATTTACCGCTACTAATCACACACCTAAACTGTTCGTTTAACATACAGTGACATTTGATCTGGGAATGGGTACATTTTGGCATTATCAGTGCGATGTCGCCATCAGAATTTCATTAATGAAATTAATATAAAAGTATGCCAATGGCCGGGAAAATGCCGGCTCACTATACGATAGCCTCTAGTCGCTTCAACAAACCTTTCAAAGTAACAAATTTGGCCAGCTGTCAAAAATCATCCGCATCTTCATGTTATTTTAGACGATTTCTTATCGTGTTATTGGCATATGCCAGCGACATACGAAATAAGATGAGTTATTACGTAGAAAGTAAAACAGTTACACAGTTCCTGCTGTGGGGAAACGTTATCAGGACGAAGGACAGGTAGTAAGCAAAATGGTAAGAAATTCGTGAGCTACTATTTTATGAATGAGAAGACGAGCAGGGTAGAACAGCTATACTTATGAACAGATATCGGGGTTTAAATCTATACCCCCGAAGTCCGATTAGAATTAACAATACTTAGTTTGTAAAATTTGTAGAATCATTTTACATATCAAATGAACATGAGTTAACTTGGTGTTAATCGCATGCTACGTCACGTTTTGTAGGCGGAATATTTTATCTCTAAAAAGCAGTAGCTGATATCATGGGGGACTTAAGCCTTGTACGGTAGATGAATTTTTATGAATCTAAAATTTGTTTCAAATAGACGAAATTTCTCTCAGATACGAAGGTCATATTTCTGATCACGTACTTAGTAACGGAATGTGTGTGGAAAACGGTAGGGAACAGGATTAACGCAAAAAGCAATGAGGTTTCACTATATGTCAAAACCAAATGCGAGCAACAAAAATGAACGAAACTAAAGAGGCAAATCGTGTACAGGGTGCAAATTCGATACAGTCAAGTATGTATTCTGTAGCATTTGAACACAAGTACATTTCAAACGTTGACTTATTTTTCTGTCAGATACGGAAATCGAGCTAGAACGCTGCATAAAACGCCTTCACATATCGAAATGTAGCAATTTCTGATCCAAAACATTCTATCGAAACCACGCCATATTTTTATGATTGCTGTATCGAATGAAAAGAAAAATCATCTAATAATCACATGAAAGTGTCACAATGGGAACATTTGCAAACTTACATATTTCATTATTTTAAACATAGCTGCACAACAACAACGGTTCCATGTAATAAAATTATAAGCAGCCGACCAGTTGCAATGGATAAAGAATTCTTTACCTAGGTTTCAACAAATTTAAATTTGTCTTCTTCAGAATACATCAGTCCATACTAATGTAAAATTGCCACCTTCTGAAGAAGACAAATTTAAATTTGTTGAAACCTAGGTAAAGAATTCTTTATCCATTGCAACTGGTCGGCTGTTAATAATTTTTAGGGCTATATTTTAATTCTGACAAATGGATCTATGCAGACATTTGTAAAAACGGCGATCATACATCAGTCCATACTAATGTAAAATTGCCACCTTCTGAAGAAGACAAATTTAAATTTGTTGAAACCTAGGTAAAGAATTCTTTATCCATTGCAACTGGTCGGCTGTTAATAATTTTATATTTCATTATACTAGAGAGACATACATATTCATTTACCGTTTTACAGTTGTGTGTGATAGGAACGCCTACTCGGTACCTACATTTCTTTTCAGTTGCAAAGCTTTGTTGCTGATATAATGTCAATGAAATTGAAACTTTGCACCCGAAGGACGAATGTAACTTTAACACAATTAAGAAGTCTGCTACAAGATGGAATTTCAAATGTCCGCGTAGTGTGTGACAGGATCGTTGCAGCATTCAAGTTAGTACCTCCAGAGTGCATTCTTTTGCAACATATTCAATCCACTATTCACCTGAAACGGGCACAATCACAGATTCAAAATACTCGTTAAGAGGCTGTGGACAGACCTGAGAGAAACTAGTTTCATCATTGCTATTTAAATAATCGTGTAGCACTTGGGGGACTGACACAGACCAAGACCTCTCCAAAATACAGTGTGTCTGATCCATCTGTTTACGGAACATGTGGTCGGTCCTAAGAAGAAAAAGCTATATATTTATATATCAGCTTCAGCTGTACTTACGCAGACACTCTGCTCGGAGCACATGGAGCCCCACACCGACCAATCAGACTGCAACAACTCGCAGTTCTCCCAACACTGAAACAAGAAAGCGTCATGGATTAATAATGAATAAAAACGAAACGTAACAACAGCTATGATGTCAACAAAAAAGGCTATGTTGAAGGAAAACTACCTTCCCTAATAAAAGAAACTGGGACTGAAAATTAAAGCATGAATGAACGTAAATATGATTTTAAGATTATTCACAAACACAATATTGCGTACAAGGCAGAGCAAGGGTGCGGGTTGAAATCGGACGCGGGTCTGTTGACAGAACCGCAACACCGCTCACCAGTGGGAACTTAAATACCGATTAAGCAATGACGGTTTGAATTCCGCTACTCTGTGTATGATTTCAGTGGGTTACTTCTGTGATGCAACGCTCGCTAGAAACTATGTACTCTTTCTGGATTACAGATCAGATAAAGCAGATGGCAATGGTCGTACTGGCAGCACAAGTAACGGAAAAATGCAATATATGTCCAAAACATTCCCGGTCATTCAGTATTTTTCACTCCAAAAATGTCATTCATAACACAATTAACGTTATCACTGTCTTCGTGTACTATTGCATGTAACCGGTCATAGAGGTCTCCACTAAGCATTAGTACGCTGAAGGTGAAATTTATTTCCATTCTTCCTGTATCAGGATGGAATGTTATCGCCGACTTCATCAGCGAACTTGCCTAATACATCAGTGTTCGAAAAGATTTAGTCTGGGACTTTAAGCAGGTCGAAAAAATTTGCTTGATTAAATTCTGATCGTTGTGAAATTGTCCTTGTTTTGGGAAGTTAGGTATTATGATGTCGATAAAAAGTACCCCATTCCAAGCTTGTTATCACCGTGAGCGGTACATGTTACTGACAAAAACATCTCCATAAACACCGGTGCTCGTTTTATAATCGTCAAAACGTAATCTTTGTTAGTCAAACATACACGGGGTGGTCATAAAAAGTCTGCAGGAGACTAGTGCTGAGAAATAATTCTCAAGAAGAAAATTCGATACGTTGCGGCGAGTTATTTAGCATGGAAGTTAGTCAATAAGGCCGTTGTGCGCGTATATTCAAGCGGCCAGTCAGATTCAGTTAGTGTCAGTATTTCTCGTAGCGTGTATGGCAGCGCACGACACTGCTCGGCCTTTGGCTCAGGGTCCATCCTTACTACCGCCCCATGTCCAATTTTTGTACCGCTCTCCAGTTCGGTTTTAGGGGACCAAACGAAGAGCTCGTTTGGCGACTCTGTCACCAGCAAGCTGCTTGAATGTGCGCACGCAGCGACCTGACCGGCTAACTTCAATGCTAATTAAATCGGAAACGGCACAATGCTTCGATTTTTTTTCTTAACACATCTTTCCCAGTACAATCTGCCCTGCAATACCATTACAAGTTTGTTAGACTGTTGCTGACCAACCTTTGTATACAGTACAGGTTCATTCAGTTGTCCCTACTGATAAGTCTTACGCAACCCGCAGTACCTTAAAAAAAACCACGTAAGATACTTCATATTCTCTCGCTTGCAACATGCAAACAAACTGTTAATCTTACAGAAAAAAATCAACAGGAGCTTTTTGTAGAAAATTTAATGAAGTTACATTTGTAGTGGAATATGTTTTCGCTGGAGGACATGGTTTTCAAGAAAAATGTATCTGAAGGTCACTTTTGTACGTTTTTGTTGAATAATTCGGCCTCTAGCGAAAAAGTATCGCAGTACAAGATTCAACTACGTTAAAGTTCCTACAACAAGGTTCTGTTCATTTTTTCCGTAGATCTAGTTGTTTGAGCATGCGAGCGAGAGAATACGAAAATCTTACACCTAGTATTTGAAGGTGTTTCGGGTCCATAAACTCCACGAGTTTTCAGAGTCTTTGCGATACACGTCTAGGGGTGATAGATCACGTTCTAGGGAACTACTTTTTTTTCGATACAAAACATCTGACACTTACCAGCAATGCTAGGTGTCTTTCGACAATGGTTATGCCGCTGATTGACGGCAGGTTGTAGATACACTGCGGAGTGTGTATGCATTATGTGTTGCCTACAATATAATCAATGCTCTGAGTGGAAAGGGATAATCGTGTTCCTAGCTCGCTTCTAAATTAACTTTCTGCGCTTAGTAAGACACAATATGCAGATTTTCTGGTCGATAATCATGTCAGTTTACTGGGGTAGGTAATATGAAGATGCAGCACACCTTCTTAATAGACCCAGCTAGCCCGGATAAATCTCTTACATTCCCATGACATGATCTCTCACCCCTACACGTTTGACGGAAACACTTCGAAACACCGTCCATACACTGAAGAACATATGTCCTGTAAAGGTTTCTTTGCATAGCTTGGCAAAGCTTTTACTGAATTTGTAAAGTATTTAAATACAGTCATTTACTCTAATGTGAGTTGAGTCTCAGGCTAATACAACGTATTTCAATATGCGTAAAACAGAAAAAAAATATAAATAAAAGAACAGTGGGGTAAGAACTTATTTCACTGACGTCATCGACTCTAAATATGTCTAATTTTATTACTGTCGTGAAAACGTTCACATATTACGCCTAGTGAGGAAGGATTATGAAAAAGACATGTAACGGACTGTATACTGTGTACAGTACAGAAAGAGTACGTACTAATATGTGACTGTCTTTGCTTGCCTATTTTTGAATGTTTTACAAGCTCGACCAATATTCTGTGTAGCCACATTTTAGCTACCCGACAGTTCTACAGTGGGAAAATGACTTTCAGAACAGAGGGTGTGATAGTATTTCTTCTGACTCTTCCGCTATTTTTTATTAATACAACATGAAACAATTTAATAATTTCTTTAAAAAAATATGCTAATTTCCTTTACTGCAATAACCTTTTTCGATGTAGACGCTTAACTAGTAATCTACTAACGTGAAATAAAATAATCAAACAAATACCACGCTGTCGGAGATATCAGATAAGTTATTGAACATAAAATTACGCCTGCTGCCCATCAAAATCATGTGGAGTAATGTAAAGACTAAATTCTCTTTCGTTTACATTTTCTGAATTCTCTCTTCTTTTCGCCCATAGTATTGTCCAGATGGTCAGAAACTCGTATCGTCAGGTGCATATTTCTTTACTTGCTATCGGAAATAATAGCTGACGACGAAATGGTGGGCTAAGAGTCCAGAATTAATAACTATTTAATTCTATATCAGTAAGTCCCCGATTCTTTAAAGGCTCGAACTTCCGTGTATAGAACAGCTTCAGGCTTCCAATTTCTTTACAATGAGTTCATGTGCTACATTTGACATAAAGCATGTACGCGAGAAGAGGTTTCTGAAAGATTATAAATTACGTTAAAGGTCTGTTGGAAGTTACCATGTGCTCTCATGAGAGCCGTCTGGCTAATTTACGCTGAGTTTTAAGAAAAAAACTAGTTTTTCGAGCATCTCAATTTTTGTGACGTAATTTCTCCCGAGTTATGTGTCGTAAAATGGTACAACTTTGCAGATACAGTCAGCAGTATATCTGTATACCGTATGGAAAATGTGTTGGTAAGAGAGTTAGTAGTAAAGAAGCAATAAATTAGAACATTCCTGATGCTACAGTTTTACTGCACAAACAACGAAAATGTAGTACACGATGAACTTTTCTCTTCGATCATTTTAAGGGTATTCAGTGAGAACGGGTTTCGTAAGGATTTGAAATCATGTGCACAGTTCTTTCCTGATCACTGACTGCTCTAATTCTCAAGTAGGCCTACTGGATGAATATAGACGGGGTATTTGCGCGCCGTGAATTGCACTGTGTCGAGACATGTACACAGTTTCTAATACTTGACCTATTGCGTAAACCTTTAAGATAAGATCAAACTTCTCAAGGAAAGCTTCAGATGTGTAGCTGGCAATCCACCGAGACACACGCGTCACTTCATGATGTGTTACATTAGTACAAACGTCTTACCTAGAGGACACCGTTACCATTTTTAATGTTCTACTCTCTTTTTATTATGAGTCCGTTACTATGGTACGGAAACAAATGTGCCGTTTATCACACAACATGATTTCCTAACCTGTACAAGTGGCTCTTAAGATGGCTGTTTGGTCTTGCGGAAACCAGTAATCCAGTGCACCTACATGCGGTAAAAGAAGACCAAAGTTCATATCTGAAGCTTTCTTTACATTGAATTCATAGATCGCCCTCCAGCCGAGACATTTACAATGAGTTGGTTATGACAGAATTAAAAAATTTTAAATTTGCCCAATAATTACGTGAAATATTGAAAATCAGTTTATTGCTAACTCTGGAAGTCCTTGGATAAGCAACCTGCAACTGGGAACTAGAAACATGACTCGGGTCAACAGTTGATAGATACAAATTTTTCACTCGAACTTCTCGGGACGCTCGCCTTGTGCACCTTTAAAAGGAAAGAAAAGAAGAGACGCTATTACACCGTGTTGCAGTTTCCATGATAACATGTGGGTACTCCTACAATGTTGGTCAGGTAGGATCAGAGCGAACCGCATTCAGTAGAAACATGCCTAGCGTAGCACTGTAGTATTCAAACTAATCTTTGGATGCTTACAGCTCCACTTAACAATGACGCGTTGGATTATTGTTCAGTCTAATCCTTACGCGCGTAGACCATCATTCATTCATATAGTTTCTTGCCCCTTGTTTTCCCTCAAGCAGTCATCTTGGTTTATGTAGCGAAATATTTCCATCAGTTCAGAAGATTTGTGGTACGTTATGTAGTGATCGTCCGTTGTAGTAAATGGAACGTTTAACAGACTTTAGTACAATTTTCACTTTTTTGTATTTTCACGAATTATTTTAAAGTTAGAATTTGGTTGAGCTGTGATTCCGAGGATGTCTTTAAAGTCGACGATTGTCTGTTAGGGTACTGCACCGATTTATCAACGACTTTTAGATTGTAGTAAGTATCGTCAACGAAGAGAAAAAGGAAGTGTGTAAAACTGATTACTCAAAACCCCTGGACGTGCATATTGATCAAAATTCGAATTGTATATTAAGCATTGCTGATAATCTAAAGCTCGTGAATCCTGCACCGTTTGATGCGTCTGCAGATTTTGGCTATGAAAGTATTAGAAAATTAGCTTACTTCGCCTTTCTCCCGTCCGCTGAAGTCATAAAGAGTGTCTGGAGCAACTACACCTATAGACACATTCATTGCAAAGAAACGCGTTATAAGTATAATACTTGGAGTCAATCCTCTAACTTCAGGTAGGATTTGGTTAAATAATTAGGCTTATTTACGATGGCCTCAGAATGCATATACTATCTTTTGAAGATTGTTGTTAGGAATCAGGTTGAATTTGAAAATAATTATAGTACCTATGAATAAAACATTACCAAGAAAAAGAGCGTCCACTGTCCTTAGCTTAACCCTGCTGCTGCACAGAAAAAAGCAAAGTATGCAATCATAAAATTTGTTTCCAGTTTTCCTTGTGAATTAAATGTGCTAGCAGATAATGAAAAGTTTTAACAACAGATTAAAATTGTTTCTGACTGAGAACTCCTTCTGCTGCATAGACGAATACCTGAGGAGACAGTATTTATCTGGCCTACATTTATCGAATTTTGTTGTCGATTAAGATTTAAAACATCTAGTCGTGTAAATGGTCAGTATGCAGCCGTGTTTTCACAGAGAAAACGGCCAGTTAAACCAACAAATCCTGTACATAGTATTTCACCGGTCACATAAATATGTTGTAACTCGTTACACTGTAACTGCACAAACAGAACGAGAACAGATTATTTTCAAGATTACTTTGACTGTATATTATACGTAGGAATCTAAATTGTGGTGCACCGTTGCTCGATGTTTAGTTTAGGCTGAAAGTTGACAGTGCGGTTGTGAGCTCCCGTCAATGGAAAATCTCAGTTATACTGAGGCCTGGGTAGGACTGAAAGGTAACAGTCTGGTTTTGAAGTGGTGAAGGCAACAAACGCTATTTAATGAGAATAACTTCAGTTCTTGTTATGTTGTTTATGTTAAGAATATTCGATTTATATTAGACCTTGCCGCGCGGCTCCCCACGTCGGAGGTTCGAGTCCTCCTTCGGCATGGGTGCGTGTGTGTCTTGAGCCCAAGTTAGTTTAAGCTAGATTAAGTAGTGTGTAAGCCTAGCGAGCGATGACCTCAGCATTTTGGTTCCACAGGAACTTATCACAAATTTCCAGATTTAGATTAGACCTTAATTCATTCACATTCATGACGTCGTCGGTGAAAGCCGACGGGTAGTATCGAAGACTTCCATTGGCTCATTTTATCTTATTTGTACACCTTTCGACGATCCACATCACAGAGCGTTGTCGTGAATAAGATTCAAGAAGAATGCAAAAACCTAAGTGAAATTAAACTATCTATCGTCAGTCGCTCCTCACAGAGCAGTCCGCATCTTCTTGTACACCGAATACACTACTCGTTCGTATATAAAAAAAAAATAAAAAATAAAAAAATAAATAAATAAAAAAAAGTATGCAGAAGGGGATGAGGAATCGAATGAAACTTCACGGGCTGAGGGTATGTGATGTTATGTCAGTGATTACAATGCCATGGGGGAAATGTACAAAGAAATTGGCACTTCGCGCTCGCTTACCGATAGGACATTTCAGCCCGGCTTCTTTGGAAGCATGCATGATTCGGCCGGGAAGGGTGTTATAAAGCTATTATATTCTCTTCTGATAAAGCTATTATATTCTCTCCTGAAGCAAGATGGCGCTGGTTCTTGATAGCCCGGATTCTGCCACTGTGACACAGCTGAAGTCCGAGGTGGTTCCACAGATCGGGGACAGATCTTGCTATTGACAGGACAGCTCATAGAAAGACCTGCCAGGTATGAGCGGGCGTTACCCTGTTGGAAAAATGCGCGATAGCACTGTCGCATGAGAGGTACCACGTAAAAGAATGTGATGTTCGTGATGCACAATCACTACCAGTCGTGGCCTGAAGCCATGCGCGATGGCTGCCTATACCGTAATGCCAAGAGTAACACCGCTGTCTCTCTGCAAAACGTTGGAAGAATGGGACCTCTCCCCAGTCACTGCCATGATCACCCCATCGCTGAACACTATGCGATGCCATTTGTAAGCAGTCCTTGATGTCCAGGTCACAGCACCACACCAAATGCAACCGTTTGTTTTATGGTGTTCAAAAATGTTCAAATCTGTGTGAAATCTTATAGGACTGAACTGCTAAGGTCATCAGTCCCTAAGCTTACACGCTACTTTACCTAAATTATCCTTAGGACAAACACACACACACCCATGCCCGAGGGAGGACTCGAACCTCCGCCGGGTCCAGCCGCACAGTCCATGACTGCAGCGCCTAAGACCGCTCGGCTAATCCCGCGCGGCTTTTGTGGTCTTAACGGCAGCCTACGCAGCGGTCAGTAATTTCCTAATCTGGCTGTCGCTAGTGTAAGGCCAATGGTGCAGGATAACACAAAATGTTGTAGTCAGTGCTTTATGTGTTGACGGCTGTCAAGCGACTGTGTGAAGAGGTTACTATATGCTGCTGTCCAATACGGCGAACCTTCTTTGTGGTGGCCAAGTGTGGCCGACGACGTCAAATGCGCCAGCACTCACTTTCACATGTCATACAATATCGGGCTACTGTCTCAGTTCAGTGCCCATGAACTGCGAATATTGCGCGATTCAACCATCCGGCCAAATGGAGACCCCTTGAAACTGTCAACTGTTCATAACCCTGTCTCATACAAGTAGGAGGTTTCTCCGTGTCCTTGAGAGCGATCACGCGGTATCTGATACTGTTCACGTACCACATATGCCATCCTGACTGGACAACAGCACTAAATACGAACAACACTAATGCACCCTTGTGGCTGGTGTACCTGCCATAGATAATTGCAACTCCGCTCGTATGTGCGTGTACTAAGTTACATTGACAATCCACCATGGCTTCTTCTAGATGCTTCACTTTTTTTGTCACGCTGTGTAATCGGAACGTATTTCCAAGCTCTTTCAGTGGTGGTATGAGCTAGTTGGTTTCCTTTCTGCCACTTTCCCACGCCCGGGTTCCCGGGTTCGATTCCCGGTGGGGTCAGGGATTTTCTCTGCCTCGTGATGACTGGGTGTTGTGTGATGTCCTTAGGTTAGTTAGGTTTAAGTAGTTCTATGTTCTAGGGGACTGATGACCATAGATGTTAAGTCCTATAGTGCTCACAAGGGAACCTCCCCATCGCACCCCCCTTAGATTTAGTTATAAGTTGGCACAGTGAATAGGCGTTAAAAACTGAACACAGATCAATCGAGAAAACAGGAAGAAGTTGTGTGGAACTATGAAAAAAATAAGCAAAATATACAAACTGAATAGTCCATGCGCAAGATAAGCAACATCAAGTATAGTGTACGCTCAGGAGCGCCGTGGTCCCGTTGTTAGCGTGAGCAGCTGCGGAACGAGAGGTCCTTGCTTCAAGTCTTCCCCAGAGTGAAAAGTTTAATTTTTTATCCCTCGAGTGAAAAGTATAATTTTTTTTATTTTCAGACAATTATCAAAGTTCAGGCACTCACACATAATCAACTTCGCTCTCCAAAATTCCAGAACATATTCAGATTTGCTTGGACATATGCAGGATTTGACGGTCTATACACGGAAAAATTTGAAAACATTAAAAACATATATTTTGACAGAGCATAGGGAAAACTGTGCGAATGTGAAACTGTTGCATTCATTTGTTGCAGTTTATGTGACAAACTCTTATGTTTTCATCACTTTTTTGGGAGTGATTATCACATCCACAAGAAAACCTAAATCGGGCAAGGTAGAAGAATCTTTTTGCGCTTTCGCCAAAGTGTACAAGTTAGGTGGGTCGACAACATATTCCTGTCATGTGACGCACATTCCGTCACCAGTGTCGTATAGAATATATCAGACGTGTTTTCCGGTGGAGGAATCGGTTGACCTATGACCTTGCGATCAAATGTTTTCGGTTCCCATTGGAGAGGCACGTCCTTTCGTCTACTATTCGCACGGTTTTACGGTGCGGTCGCAAAACACAGGCACTAAACTTATTACAGTGAACAGAGACGTCAATGAACGACCGGACAGATCATAACTTTGAGAAAATAAAAAAAGTTAACTTTTCACTCGAGGGAATACTTGAACCAAGGACCTCTCGTTCCGCAGCTGCTCACGCTAACCACGGGACCACGGCGCTCCTGAGCTTATACTGTCCTTGATGTTGCATATCTTGCGCGTGGACTACTCAGTTTGTATATTTTGCTTATTTTTTTCGTAGTTCCACACAACTTCTTCCTGTTTTCTCGATTGATCTGTGTTCAGTTTCTAAGGCCTATCCACTGTGCCAACTTATAACTAAATCTGAGGGGGGTGCGATGGGGAGGTTCCCTTGTCAGAGCCATTTGGACCATTTTTTTTCTGCCACTCTCTGGAATTTAAACAGAATGGTCCTCTACAACCCTGAACCAGGACATACACCCCGCTACTGCCCTCCCCCTGTCCCCTCCCGTAAACTCGATGCTGCGATGTTACGTATTACCGCCACAGAGGGCTGGATTTACACTGACAACATTCCGACAGTCTGCAGAATTTTATGTGGATCGCGTTTCACAGGGTATCCAATAAAGCGTTCGCGTCGCGGAATTAAAGAGAATTTGTCAGGCCGGCGGCCTTTAGCGGGCGCTGAGCACCCTGACGTGGACGCGCCCTCCGCCACCGTGCCCCGGCGACCGCAGCCGCCCCTCCCAGAGGGCATTCCGGCGTTCCGGAGCCTCGTCAATAATTCTGCAGCCGCCCAGAGAGGCCGGCCTTAATATTTAAGCCCCACCCCCCACCCTGCGCCGTGTGCGAGCGCGCCCCATCCATCCATCCGCCGCACTGAAACTTTAACAGTAATCTCCACCGAATCCCGCTGCGTCGGCCGCGGACTCTCCGTAAATTCCGGAAGGGAAGGCTGCTGCCGCTGCAGTCCGGGAAAAGGGTTTGTGTACCGTCCCGGCCCGCTCGAGGTAAGCCTGAATTAATTAACAGGCGTGGGTGCGCGCTGCATCCTCTGCGTGCACGCATGTTCGGGCCAAGCGCGGCGGACACAGAGGTTGGGTGGAAGGGTAGGGGGGGGGGGGGGGCGGAGCGCAATTTGATTGCGTGACGAAAGGGCCCCACAGATCCCGCAGTGGGGCGTCCACTCCGCGAGCGCCACGGCTGCAGGCTTAGGCTGTATATCCCTCTAAGCCGACCTACTTGCATCAGGCGATATCCCCTTGACTTAGAGGCCATCCCGCTGAGCATGGCGCGCTTCAGCACATAAACGCTTGGAGATCTGATGTTGCATCTTATTGCCGTGACCATCCTACTACTTTTTTTGTGTATGTCAACAGAGAATGGATTGATAGGCGCGCCATGTCTTCATATCATACTAGCACTTTCTCAGCTTTTCCCTTGTACAGCTCCCATCATTTATTTACAATTATATATCTTTACTGATGTTACAACAAATGGTTCAAACGGCTCTGAGAACTATGTGACTTAACTTCTGAGGTCATCAGTCCCCTAGAACTTAGAACTACTTAAACCTAACTAACCTAAGGACAACACACACATCCATGCCCGAGGCACGATTCCGAACTTGCGACCGTAGCGGTAGCGCGGCTCCAGACTCTAGCGCCTAGAACCTCTCGGCCACTCCGGCCGGCGATGTTCCAACACCCATCTCACTAAACTGGCTCTTTTTAATGACATAATGAAATGAACGTAGTACCAAAAAATGCAAACGTTGGTACCGTTGTTTACTGAAACAGCAAGGGTACACTGCTGTAATTTTTTCTTCTAAGAAGTAGCCATAAGTAACCAACTTTGATTCCATAGGGAACTGTTGCGCACAGCGATCGTAGACTATAACGAAGGAGAGGCACACTGTTATCAGTTGCAACCCAATTAGCTTTCATTATTCTTGCAAATCTAGATTTCGGCTGTAAATAGCCACCTTCAGTGCATTTCAGTTACGATCCAATAGACTCGCGGTAGGACATGTCACCATCTTTTCTTACAGGTGTATAGGCATAAGGAAACAAAAAGGTTTCCTTCTGCCTATACACCTGTAAGAATAATGGAACTGAGACTAATAGCGCGGGATTAGCCGAGCGGTCTGGGGCGCTGCAGTCATCGACTGTGAGGCTGGTCCCGGCTGAGGTTCGAGGCCTCCCTCGGGCATGGGTGTGTATGTTTGTCCTTAGGATAATTTAGATTAAGTGGTGTGTAAGCTTAGGGACTGATGACCTTAGCAGTTAAGTCCCATAAGATTTCACACACTTTTGAACAATTGTCCTTTTTTTTTTTTTTTTTTTTTTTTTTTTAAGACTAGTAGCTGTGTGCCTCTCCTTCCTTGCAGCCATAAGTTATTGGTAGGAACGTATTTTTATGTAACACATTTATGCTTGTCGTTAAATATGTGTAACTAAGACAGAAGTTCGCGAAAGAGCACAGTCCAATCGTATACGAATTTTTTTCATATAAAAGTATACGTTTTTGTAATATTTTCTGTAGAAAAAATATGTTAAATAAGTTTGCTAAAAATACAGTCTGTCACTTTTGTTTGTTACAAATTTTAAATTGCAGGAAAAAAAGTCTCGTGTGTTGTCATATTATGAGAACGTATTCTGAATGAACCTCATTCCTAAACATACTGCGTTGTGAGTGAGTTCTCACAGCACGTGCTGCCTCGCTATCTGTATGGGGAAATCTGTATTTATGATGGGGACGGCTGAGGCAGTATACTCAACAGTCTTCAGTCATTACCAACGTCTCGCTTAAATCAGATTGTCTATACAACACGTTATCCTAAGTGAAGTGATTGGCCGCCATATAATGCCGAAATAGTATGTTGCCGAACGTAGTGGCATCTTTTCAGCTGATGGAAGAATTCTATTTTTTCAGAAATGTGAGTAAGCAGTGAATGCAGACAAGATATCCGAAGTCTCACAGCATTTGGTAGATGGTAACTATCGAAAACCAGTCTCACGTACAACTTTTTTTTTTTTCCTCTTCATCTCAGAGTAGCACTTCCAACCTACGTCCTCAATTATTTGCTTGACGTATTCCAATCTCTGTCTTCCTCTACAGTTTTTGCCCTCTACAGCTCCCTCTAGTACCATAGAAGTCATTCCCTCATGTCTTAGCAGATGTCCTATCATCCTGTCCCTTCTCCTTATCAGTGTTTTCCACATATTCCTTTCCTCTCCGATTCTGCGTAGAACCTCCTCATACCTTACCTTATCAGTCCACCTAATTTTCAACATTCGTCTATAGCACCACATCTCAAATGCTTCGATTCTCTTCTGTTCCGGTTTTCCTACAGTCCATGTTTCACTACCATACAATGCTGTACTCCAGACGTGCATCCTCAGAAAATTCTTCCTCAAATTAAGGCCGGTATTTGATATTAGTAGACTTCTCTTGGCCAGAAATGCCTTTTTTGCCATAGCGAGTCTGCTTTTGATGTCTTCCTTGCTCCGTCCGTCATTGGTTACTTTACTGCCTAGGTAGCAGAATTCCTTAACTTCATTGACTTCGTGACCATCAATCCTGATGTTAAGTTTCTCGCTGTTCTCATTTCTACTACTTCTCATTACCTTCGTCTTTCTTCGATTTACTCTCAAACCATACTGTGTACTCATTAGACTGTTCATTCCGTTCAGCAGATCATTTAATTCTTCTTCACTTTCACTCAGGATAGCAATGTCATCATCGAATCGTATCATTGATATCCTTTCACCTTGTATTTTAATTCCACTCCTGAACCTTTCTTTTATTTCCATCATTGCTTCCTCGATGTACAGATTGAAGAGTAGGGGCGAAAGGCTACAGCCTTGTCTTACACCCTTCTTAATACGAGCACTTCGTTCTTGATCGTCCGCTCTTATTATTCCCTCTTGGTTGTTGTACATATTGTATATGACCCGTCTCTCCCTATGGCTTACCCCTACATTTTTCAGAATCTCGAACACCTTGCACCATTTTATATTGTCGCTTTTTCCAGGTCGACAAATCCTATGAAAGTGTCTTGATTTTTCTTTAGCCTTGCTTCCATTATTAGCCGTAACGTCAGAATTGCCTCTCTCGTCCCTTTACTTTTCCTAAAGCCAAACTGATCGTCACCTAGCGCATTCTCAATTTTCTTTTCCATTCTTCTGTATATTATTCTTGTAAGCAGCTTCGATGCATGAGCTGTCAAGCTGATTGTGCGATAATTCTCGCACTTGTCAGCTCTTGCCGTCTTCGGAATTGTGTGGATGATGCTTTTCCGAAAGTCAGATGGTATGTCGCCAGACTCATATATTCTACACACCAACGTGAATAGTCGTTTTGTTGCCACTTCCCCCAATAATTTTAGAAATTCTGATGGAATGTTATCTATCCCTTCTGCCTTGTTTGACCGTAAGTCCTCCAAAGCTCTTTTAAATTCCGATTCTAATACTGGATCCCCTATCTCTTCTAAATCGACTCCTGTTTCTTCTTCTATCACATCAGGCAAATCTTCACCCTCATAGAGGCTTTCAATGTATTCTTTCCACCTATCTGCTCTCTCCTCTGCATTTAACAGTGGAATTCCCGTTGCACTCTTAATGTTACCACCGTTGCTTTTAATGTCACCAAAGGTTGTTTTGACTTTCCTGTATGCTGAGTCTGTCCTTCCGACAATCATATCTTTTTCGATGTCTTCACATTTTTCCGGCAGCCATTTCGTCTTAGCTTCCCTGCACTTCCTATTTATTTCATTCCTCAGCGACTTGTATTTCTGTATTCCTGATTTTCCCAGAACATGTTTGTACTTCCTCCTTTCATCAATCAACTGAAGTATGTTTTCTGTTACCCATGGTTTCTTCGCAGCTACCTTCTTTGTACCTATGTTTTCCTTCCCAACTTCTGTCATGGCCCTTTTTAGAGATGTCCATTCCTCTTCAACTGTACTGCCTACTGCGCTATTCCTTATTGCTGTATCTATAGCGTTAGAGAACTTCAAACGTATCTCGTCATTCCTTAGTACATCTGCATCCCACTTCTTTGCGTATTGATTCTTCCTGACTAATGTCTTGAACTTCAGCCTACTCTTCATCACTACTATATTGTAATCTGAGTCTATATCTGCTCCTGGGTACGCCTTATAATCCAGTATCTGATTTCGGAATCTCTGTCTGACCATGATGTAATCTATTTGAAATCTTCCCATATCTCCCGGCCTTTTCCAAGTATACCTCCTCCTCTTGTGGTTCTTGAACAGGGTATTCGCTATTACTAGCTGAAACTTGTTACAGAATTCAATTAGTCTTTCTCCTCTTTCATTCCTCGTCCCAAGCCCATATTCTCCAGTAACCTTTTCTTCTACTCCTTCCCCTACAACTACATTCCAGTAGCCCATGACTATTAGATTTTCTTCCCCGGTTACATACTGCTTTACCCTTTCAATAGCCTCATACACTTTCTCTATCTGTTCATCTTCAGCTTGCGACGTCGGCATGTATACCTGAACTATCGTTGTCGGTGTTGGTCTGCTGTCGATTCTGATTAGAACAACCCGGTCACTGAACTGTTCACAGTAACACACCCTCTGCCCTACCTTCCTATTCATAACGAATCCTACACCTGTTATACCATTTTCTGCTGCTGTTGATATTACCCGATACTCATCTGACCAGAAATCCTTGTCTTCCTTCCACTTCACTGCACTGACCCCTACTATATCTGGATTGAGCCTTTGCATATACCTTTCCAGATTTTCTAGTTTCCCTACCACGTTGAAGCTTCTGACATTCCACGCCCCGACTCGTAGAACGTTATCCTTTCGTAGATTATTCAGTCTTTTTCTCATGGTAACCTCCCCCTTGGTAGTCCCCTCCCGGAGATCCGAATGGGGGACTATTCCGGAATCTTTTGCCAATGGGGAGATCATCATGACACTTCTTCAATTACAGACCACATGTCCTGTGGATACACGTTACGTGTCTTTAATGCAGTGGTTTCCATTGCCTTCTGCATCCTCATGTCGTTGATCATTGCTGATTCTTCCGCCATTAGGGGCAATTTCCCACCCCTAGGACAAGAGAGTGCCCTGAACCTCTATCCGCTCCGCCGCCCTCTTTGACAAGGCCGTTGGCAGAATGAGGCTGACTTCTTATGCCGGAAGTCTTCGGCCGCCAATGCTTATTATTTATCAAATTTTAGGCAGTGGCGGGGATCGAACCCGGGACCGAAGACGTTTTGATTATGAATCAAAGACGCTACCTTTTTTTTTTTTTTTTTTTTTTTAAATCTCATTTTGTTCGTTATAGTTCGTTGCAATTGTTCGTGGCGGACGTCTCCCGATGCCCGTTGAAGTTCGTTATTGATCCATTCACTCAGTTTTTTTATTATAGAGTGCAGCTAACGCTCTGACCGAACACGCTGAGCTACCGTGCCGGCAACCCCTAGACCACGGGTACTTGGAATGTACAACTTCTAGACAGGATATTTTAGGCAAATCAGGTTCTTCACATATCATAGTTTCAAAAAGTTCCGAATATTATGCAGATTTGTGCAACATTTTTCTTTCGTGCGATTTCCCTTTAAACCGAGAATCTCATGGTTCAGAATTTCTCTTACGAAACAAGCAAATCTCGAAACACCAGAAGAACCAACATTTAAAAAAATCGTATGTGCTTGCCTGTTACGAAAAAATGCAAAGGAAGATCAGAGTACGATACAGAAATAAAAAGAAAATTGGGTAAGCATTGACGAATCATCAGATTTTGTTCTGGTAGATGTGCTAGAAAATTATGAAACGGTTTCCAAGCTGTGTTTTCTATTACCATGTAAAGAACTATCAACATCGAATCATGTAACAATGCCTCGCTTACTCAAAGAATATATACTGTTGTTACGGCCGAATGGGGTGAAATCTGATTAAGTTCAACACTTAGTTACAGATGCCTTTCTGTAATCATCCCATACGTCATAACATACCGTGTGTAGTAAGTACATGGGCTACACTCTGCGAACAGATACGTGTATCGTATCCTAAAGTGGACGAATTGATCTCAAATGACAGAAATAAGTTTGCAAAAGCGCCAACAACAACTGATTTGTTCAGTCAAAACTACAGATCTTTCACTTCCACCTGGACCCATAATTACTCGTTGGGGGACATGATTGGAAGTAGCAGTGTATTATGCTAACAATTATGAGAATTTTAAATCAGGGGTTGATGAACCAAATAAGGATGACGCTTATCCAGTTGAAATTCTTCACAACTTACTCAACGATAGTACACTAAAAAAGAATTGTCTTACATTACATATCTTCAAATTTGAGTTTTTATTTCGCTCTGACAAAAAATTAAAACATGAACCAGCTTGTTAACTAAGACAGTTGATGAAGTGCATGACATTGAGAAAAAAATTAGTTCACTTAGAGCACAAAAGTGGAAGCTATTACATATAAATTTAAAAATGTGTTCGAAAAAAATGGTGAATTTCATATTACGTGCAAAATTGCCAAAGTTTTGGAAGGAGAAGTAGGTGTACGTGAAACTGCAAATGTGTATGCTAATGACATTCATATGCAGTACGAGATGTTGAAAGGTCCTTCTCTCTGTATCGTGCATTGTTTGGAGACAGCCTATATCGGTTTGTGACGGCAAACTTTGAGAAAGATTTGGTGGTTCATTGCAGCAGCAAGTTGGTTCAATCCATCACTACGTCAGGATGACTGGGGAGTTCTTTTCGTAACGTAGGTTTTGCAGCTTTGTAATACTGAAACAAAATAGTTTTGCATTCTTATGAATACTTTTTCAATATTCTTCCTGCATAATAAATGAAATATTTTAATGTTTTTCAGTACATAAAAACTTGTTCCCCATTTATTAGTAAATTACCTATTAAAGCTGCAAATTAAATTTAACCTTCAACTAATATTACACGAAATCTGATAATAACAATAATGATAATGGTTTTAGACGCACCCCATGCAATGCAGCGTAGCGATTAGCATCGCTCGCTGGCGTGCGTCGGGTCATTAGTTTGAAGCCAGCGCCCAGCGACGATTTGTTATTCGATATTTATCTTTTCTGGAAGATTCTCGAAACTTCTTATGTTTGTAATGTTTGTATATTCTGGAATATTCGATGTTTATATAAACAATAGTTCGTTCCCTCCAGGGGTTAAGTTCCCTTCTTCCTGTAAGTTGGTGTTCGCAATAAACGTACCTTCATTGTTAGTGTTGTACTGCATTGACTACCACGCTTTTAGATCTGGAAATGTGGGTATCAGGTAATAGTAATAATAATAATTATAAAAAAATAATATAATGATACAAGCTGATAAAAAGGAAAGAGCAAACGGTTTGACGAAAAACATTTACAACAAGAAATGCGTAACACCTTGGTAGACCAGAATGTTTATATGCATTTAATTGTTTAACGATAAACTACAAGCTGGGCAGAACGGAGAAACTGGAAAGACGGCTGATTGTAAACGTAATGGGTGTTATGCAAATTACAGATGGCTGGATGCTAACGATATCTATGAAAAGATATGGAAAATGTCAGAAGTAATGGCAAAGCAATGATTGTTTCCTTGGACAGCTCTACTGAATTATCCAGAACAGAGAGACAAAACAAATATTCTTGTATTTCTGTGTTACTTGTTTTTCTTGAATTACAAAAATAGGAAAAGAAGTAGTAAGAAACAATATCAAAGGAATGCAGATAACAGAAAGAAAATATTTAAGAACAAAGTAGTATATTTAGAGGGATTACAAGAGAGAGGATGTAAGAAATCGGGAACAACATGAACAGATGAAAGGGAAAAGCTGGGGGAGAAGATGAAGGAGTACTGGAAAAATAAGAAACAACGAAGTAAGAACAGGAATTGAAGTTTACGTTATCCTAGTTAATGAATACCAAAGTACTGAAAATCATAATTAAAGAGGAGAGATAGTAATAAGAAGTTAGAACGGGAATGGAAAGAAGAATAGAAAAGAGCAAGAAAAAGAAAGGGATATGTCATTGTTATGAATAATACGTGGAGGAGACGACGAACTTTATGGTGATTTTTCAGTGACCTTACGTAGCTTCGTTGTGTTGCTGGGGTACTTTATGTGCACTTTCTTTTTCACTCTAGCTTTAGGAGCGCTGAAGATGGTGTCCCTTCTAACAACGTGAAACAAATCTGATCATTCAGTAGGACGTGGTCAGCTGTACCTAGGGTTCTACTATCATAGCTTTTTCTCTAGATTCAGCAATGTAAGGAAAAAATAGATTGCTACTTACTGTAAAGATGACACGTTAAATTGCGGATAGGTACAATTAAAAGACACTTACACGTTAGCTTTCGGACGCAGCCTTCGTCAAAAAAATAAAGAGAAACACACACACACACACACACACATTCATTCACGCTAATAATCGATCGAGTAGTTCGTCAATTGACCTCGCGAGTCCTCAGACTGCTTAGCAGTCCTTCCACCGAGGAAAAAATGCCGAACGAAAAAATTCCCATAGCATGGGAGGCAGCCATGCTGATCTCCTCCTCACAGTACCTCCTTCCAAATTTCTCGGAAGTTATCTCGCATACCTAAGGAGACTAGCGCTTCTCGAGGAAAGGACATCACAGTAAAACAGCTTAGTCGCAGCCTAGATGATGTTTCTGGAAAGAAAAACTTTGCGGTGGAGCGTGCACGGACGGCATTATAGCGTTTTTATGCCCTTTACGTATATCATCTGGTTTCGCATCCATTTGAATTTGACATCACTCGTATGGAAGAAAACATGTAGTGAAATCTACTCTATATACTCTATATATGCCCTTCTTTATTGACGAGCACTAAACCATTCAGAGAAGAAGACGCTATGCGTGCTCTATACTCAGTGTTCTCAAGACACTGATACGCCGTACTCAAATAGCTCGACAGCGGTGTCGTTGCCGACAGTTGGCACCGAAGACCATTTGTATATTTACTGAATTTAGTGCTACATTATTAGACTAACCTTTATGACACTGTTGTGTAGGTACTACAGACTTGTAAATTGCATTACTTGTACCTGAACCTGATACGCTCTTCCGGAATCGCGTGAGACGGCGTAATAAAGTGGCTGAGGTTATGTTACGGAGCAGGCGAAGGCCGATCGTTAAACACCTCGTCATCTTTTCCAATAAAGCATCCTGTTTACTAGTGAGTCGTCGTTCGTTGAGCAGCTGCATTATAGCAGCCTAAATTTATTGGCTCTTCATCGAATATTATAGTCTAGCTGCAGCAGTTTAGAGGACCCTCTATGGGCGTTTATTATGCTTATACCGCAGGGACGACGCGCAAGACTTGGAGTTACGGCCGTATTATGTTTATGGGAAGTCGTAACAAAATGAACGAACCAGGCTTGCGGCGCAAGTTACTGTCACCGATAACGACCGACATGAT
The DNA here is from genome assembly GCF_023864345.2 of Schistocerca serialis cubense. NCBI lineage: Eukaryota > Metazoa > Arthropoda > Insecta > Orthoptera > Acrididae > Schistocerca > Schistocerca serialis. Next base: position 200,800,147 of record NC_064644.1, read on the forward strand.
TCGCTAAGTACTCACGGACATTGGCTGTAATACAGACAGCTCCGAGTGGGTTCTGGAGAAAAGAACCGAAGCAAGACCTCGGTGGTTCATTAACTAATTTTAAAATAAATTAATAATCTTCGCTTCGTATCACTCAAAGACCATCACCAACCTACGCAATGTTTCCTGCTGTCCAGAGAGAACTATATTTGTTTAATAGCTACATTTTTTTAAGAGCATGTATTCTCCAGTAGCTGCCCATTGGGCGAACGGTTTTCGAAAGCGCCCGTGTTCACAGGACTGATTCTGGGCAGTTGTATTAGGTTTTCCTTCTTACGACTGATGACCCATTTCCACGTAAAGGAGCACAATGGAATAATACTACTTTACTTTTCTGTTATAAAAGAGGAAATGAAAAGAAAGCGTACAGGTCTCCTCGTCAACTGAAGACGCCCTCTGGAGGTGAGAATTAGCCGCCGGCATGATATCCACAACTTTACGTTATTAGGTAAGGGCTCAGTTTGTTCGAAATACACCACCCGATGAGATGTAATGCGGAACTGACCGTTAGATGTCAAGAGGGGCAGGGTGTATTGTTTTGTCAGTAGAGAAACAGTAACAGCGGAATGATCCTGTCCGGATATCTCAGTGATTTCAAACGTGGACGCGTCATTGGATGTCATCTGAGCAACTGTTTCATACCGGATGTTTCAAACGTTCTACACCTGGCCAGACTGATAGTTCATTACGTGACTGCGAAGTGGAAACGTTAAGTGATAACCATAGCTAAAACAAGTCCAGGAGGAGGAGATTAGCGTTTAACGTCCCGTCGACAACGAGATCATTAGAGACGGAACACCAGCTCGGATTAGGGAAGGATGGGGAAGGAAATCAGCCTCGCCCAAAGGAACCATCCCGGAATTTACCTGAAGCGACTTAGGGAAATCACGGAAAACGTAAATCTTGATGGCTACACGCGGGTTTGGACCGTCGTCCTCACGAATACGAGTCCAGTGTGCTAACCACAAACCAAGCCCAGGGAGACCTTATATACCAACGGGCAGGGTCCGTCGAATATTGCGGAGGATACTTATAAAAAAATCGCATGAAATCTTCTGAGTGAATCTCGAATATTGCGGAGGCTACTTAGAAAAAATATGAAATCTGCGGAATTAATCAATCGTGAGTTTCGAAGTCCAGCTAGCACAACGACTGTGCCTGGGAAGTCAAAAAGAAGGGGTACAGGGAAGAGTAGCTCCTTAGAAAACGCACATTTTTTGTAGTCAGAGCTAAGAGAGATGTGGAGAGCGCTGGGGTAAAGAGCGATGCCGTTGGACACGGATTGACTGGAAATGGGTGGTGAATCAAGCTACATCCTGTGGCAACCCGCTGGAAAGATTTGGTTTTTATGAATGAAGTTCGCCAACAGCCTTGTAATTGAGATGCTATTTTATGTTATTTTGACTACGAGTTTCGGCATTCCACTATGCCATCTTCACGCCCCATATGCATGTCTCAAAGCTGAACGATATTGTCATACAGTGCCATATATTGCAGAATGTCGTGAATTTACGAATGACGAAACTGATAGTCAAAATAAAAAACATCTCAATTACACACACCAAAAAAGTTTTGCGTTACCCCAGTTCCCAGAACTCCTGAAGATAGACGTTGACTGTGGATATTATGTCACAGTCACAGTCCCTTTGACTCTACAGAGATGTCACTAAACCCGCCCAAACATGTAAACATCCATGCATGAGCAGCGCCTATTAGATGGAGGGCATCCGACAGCCGATCAGTTCCAGTCATTCCATCAGGAAGGAAATACACGGCTTTCAACAAGGGAAGTGTCCAGACTTCTCGGAGTCAACCAAAGCGATGTTGTTCGGACATGGAGGAGACACAGAGAGACAGGAACTGTCGGTTTCATGCCTCGCTCAGGCCGCCCAAGGGCTACTACTGCACTGGACGACCGCTACCTACGGATTTTGGCTCTGAAGAACGCCGACAGCAACGCCACCATGTCGAATAATGCTTTTCGTGCAGCCACAGGACATCGTGCTACGTCTCAAACTGTGCGCAGTAGGTTGCATGATGCGCAACTTCACCTGGCGAGATCCATCTTTGCAACCATGACACCATGCTGCACGGTACAGATGGGCGCAACAACATGCCGAATGAACCGCTCAGGATTGGCATCACGTTCTCTTCACCGATGAGTGACGCATATGCCTTCTACCAGACAACCGTCGGAGACGTGTTTGGAGGCAACCCGATCAGGCTTTTTCACCTGCCTCGAGATGACTGGGTGTTTGTGTTGTCCTCATCATTTCATCATCATCCAGGAAAGTGGCGAAATTGGACTGAGCAAAGATTGGATAATTGTACGGGCGCTGATAACCACGCAGTTGAGCGCCCCACAAACCAAACATCATCATCATCATCATCATCCGATCAGGCTGAACACCTTAGACACACTGTCCGGCGAGTGTAGCAAGGTGAATGTTCCCTGCTGTTCTGGGGTGGCATTATGTGGAGCCGACGTAAGCCGCTGGTGGTCATGGAAGGTGGCGTAACGGTTGTACGATACGTGAATGCTATCCTCCGACCGATAGTGCAACCATATCGGCAGCATATTGCCGAGGCATTCGTCCACAAGGACGACAATTCGCTCCCCCATCGTGGACATCTTGTCAATGACTTCCTTCAGGATGATGACATCGCTCGACTACAGTGGCCAGCATGTTCTCCAGGCATGAATCCTATCGAACATGCCTGGGATAGGTTGAAAAGTGACCCACCAACTACTCTGAATCGCCGCTGAGCAGTGGGACAGTGCCTTGATGGATTTGAGGATAGTATGCCACGACGAATACAGGTATGCATCTATGCAAAAGGACGTGCTACTGGGTATTAGAAGTACCGGTGTGTACAGGTCTCGTTGTATGGTGGTACAACATGCAGAGTGTGGTTTTCATGAGCAATGAAAAGGGCGGATCTCTATTCCAATTTTCTGTACAGATCCCGGAACTCTCGGAACCCAGGAGATGCAAAACTTTTTTGATGTGTGTACATGGCTGTTGGTGAATTTCATTGATAATTACGTGACCAGCTAATGTCGGTGTCCATGATGGATCAACAGACACTGGATTTGGTTTTGGCGAATGGGCCTGGAAAACATTATCTGCCATAGTGTGTTGTGCCAAATGGTGGTGTTACTTTATGGGGTGTTTTAGATGCTTAGAGAGTGTTGCTCTTACTGCACTGAAGAAAATTCTAAAGGAGGAAGGATATGAACACATGTAACAGATTGTATACTGTGTACAGTAGAGAAAATGTTCCGTGATGATGACTGTTTTTGGCAGCATGACAAAACACCTCGCCACAACGCCACTACAGTGAGGCAACTGTTTGTGGACCAATATACGTCCCTGATATAGACTGGCATGCCCAGATCCCCGACCTGAACCAACGAAATGCTTCTCAGATGAGTTAGACTGATTGAACGTCGACTTCGATTTAGACCCCTGCGTTCAATTTCACTACTTTCACTGGTTTCGGCTGTTGAAGGGTAGTATGGACTGGCATTCCTCCATAGACATTCACTCACTGAAGGACCGCCATCACAAAGACGGAGGGCTCACTCATCCCACGTCAATATCCACTAAAAGGTGTGCGGATACTCTTGATAAGGTAGGGTACTTACGAGGTTTCAGACCCGTCTTGCTCATCTGCTTCGCTATGCCCACTGAAACAAACTGACCGCTCTGTTCTGTTCCTTATTAGGCTGCGATACTATTCATGCGAGAGAATGTACGAACAGTGAGTACACGTCGAACAAGTTAACGACTATTGTCCAGTTGGTCAGCGAAGACCTGTCTGTCTTATTTATTTTTATTTACACCTCATGTTCCGTAGGACCAAATTGAGGAGCAAATCTCCAAGTTCATGGAACGTATCAGTACATGAAATTACAACATAAAACTAGCAATAGATCAAAATAAATGTTTATGGACCCGAAAAATGTCAAGCCATTAGTTTAAGTAAATGCAATAAAAAATCAGCTCAATTTTTCAAGGAACTCCTCGACAGACTAGAAGGAGTGACCCATGAGGAAACTCTTCAGTTTCGATTTGAAAGCGCGTGGATTACTGCTAAGATTTTTGAATTCGAGCGGCAGCTTATTGAAAATGGATGCAGCAGTATACTGCACACCTTTTTGCACAAGAGTTAAGGAAGTCCGATCCAAATGAAGGTTTGATTTCCCCGAGTTTTATCCGAGTAAAAGCTCCTTATTCTTGGAAATAAACTAATATTGGTAACAAGAAACGACAATAAGGAATATACATATTGAGAGGCCATTGTCAAAATACCCAGCCTCGTGAACAGAGGTCGACAAGAAGTTCGTGAACTCACACCACTTATTGCCCGAACCGCCCGTTTCTGAGCCAAAAATATCCTTCTAGAATGGGAAGAGTTACCCCAAAACATAATACCATACGACATAAGTGAATGAAAATAGGCAAAGTAGACTAACCTACGTGTTGAAGTATCACTCACTTCTGATACCGTTCGTATAGTGAAAATGGCAGTATTAAGTATATGAACAAGATCCTGAACGTGGGCTTTCCACGACAGCTTACTATCTATCTGAACACCTAGAAATTTGAACTGTTCAGTTCCATTAATCATATGCCCATTCTGTGATATTAAAACGTCAGGTTTTGTTGAATTGTGTGTTAGAAACTGTAAAAACTGAGTCTTACTGTGATTTAACGTTAGTTTATTTTCTACAAGCCATGAATTGAGGTCATGAACTGCACTACTAGAAACCGAGACAATGTTGTACATAACATCCTTTACGAGGTGCATTCAAGTTCTAAGGCCTCCGATTTTTTTTCTCTGGACTGGAAAGAGATAGAAACATGCGCATTGTTTTAAAATGAGGCTGCGTTCATTGTCAATACGTCCCAGAGATGGCAGCACCGTACGGCAGATGGAATTTTACCGCCAGCGGCGAGAATGAGAACTGTTTTAAATACTTAAAATGGCGACGTTTTCCTTACTTGAACAGCGTGCAATCATTCGTATTCTGAATTTGCGTGGTGTGAAACCAATTGGAATTCATCGACAGTTGAAGGAGACATGTGGTGATGGAGTTATGGATGTGTCGAAAGTGCATTCGTGGGTGCGACAGTTTAATGAAGGCAGAACATCATGTGACAACAAACCGAAACAACCTCGGGCTCGCACAAGCCAGTCTGACGACATGATCGAGAAAGTGGAGAGAATTGTTTTGGGGGATCGCCGAATGACTGTTGAACTGATCGCCTCCAGAGTTAGCATTTCTGTGGGTTCTGTGCACACAATCCTGCATGACGACCTGAAAATGTAAAAAGTGTCATCCAGGTGGGTGCCACGAATACTGACGGACGACCACATGGCTGCCCGTGTGGCATGTTGCCAAGCAATGTTGACGTGCAACGACAGCATGAATGGGACTTTCTTTTAGTCGGTTGTGACAATGGATGAGACGTGGGTGCCATTTTTCAATCCAGAAACAAAGCGCCAGTCAGCTCAATGGAAGCACACAGATTCTCTGCCACCAAAAAAATTTCAGGTAACTGCCAGTGCTGAAAAAATGATGGTGTCCATGTTCTAGGACAGCGAGGGAGTAATCCTTACCCATTGCGTTCCAAAGGGCACTACGGTAACAGGTGCATACTACGAAAATATTTTGAAGAACAAATTCCTTCCTGCACTGCAACAAAAACGTCCGGGAAGGGCTGCGCGTGTGCTGTTTTACCAAGACAACGCACCCGCACATCGAGCTAACGTTACGCAACAGTTTCTTCGTGATAACAACTTTGAAGTGATTCCTCATGCTCCCTACCCACCTGACCTGGCTCCTAGTGACTTTTGGCTTTTTCCAACAATGAAAGACACTCTCCGTGGCCGCACATTCACCAGCCGTGCTGCTATTGCCTCAGCGATTTTCCAGTGGTCAAAACAGACTCCTAAAGAAGCCTTCTCTGCTGCCATGGAATCATGGCGTCAGCGTTGTGAAAAATGTGTACGTCTGCAGGGCGATTACGTCGAGAAGTAATGCCAGTTTCATCGATTTCGGGTGAGTAGTTAATTAGAAAAAAAATCGGAGGTCTTAGAACTTGAATGCACCTCGTACTACCAAGATGGTGTCATCAGCAGACAGAAATATTTTAGAGTTACCCATAATACTAGATGGCATATCATTTATATAAATAAGGAACAGGAGCGGCCCCAACACTGATCCCTGGGGCACCCCCCACTTGACAGTACCCCACTCAGATCCCACACCACAGCCGTTATCAACATTGTGAATAATGACCTTTCGCTACCTGTTGCTAAAGTAAGAGGTGAACTAATTGTGAGCTACTCCCCCTACTCCGTAATGGTCCAACTTCTGGAGCAATATTGTGAGATCAACACAGTCAAATGCCTTTGTTAAATCAAAAAATACGCCAAGCGTTCGAAAATTTTTATTTAGCCCATCCAGTACCTTACAAAGGAAAGAGAATATAGCATTTTCAGTTATTAAACGACTTCTAAAGCAGAACTGTACATTTGATAGCAAATCGTGTGATATAAAATGATCAATTAACCTTACATAGACACCTTTTTCGATTTATCGTTTTCATAAATTATGGCAATGAATCATTAATATCAAAAACACATATTGGAAAGTGCAAAATCTAGCCGTAGAAGAAGTAATTATTTTGCCCAGGAAACAAACTAATCTAACAGAGAGGACAAACAAGAGCAACGATGAAAGGTTTCTTCAATAAATTGGTTTCAACAATTATTAAAACAGCAGCAGATGAAAGAGGAAGTAGCACATACCACTGCTGAAAATAAGTCTAAGATATCAGAGAGATGAAGAGGTAGACAGAAGATAAATGGACAGTGTGAGGCCACTAGAAAGAATGAAATCTTAAAAAAGAAACGATTTTGGCATCAAGACCTGTAAAAAGAACTTATGCATATGAATCCTTTGAGAAATAGCCCACTAAATCTACAAAGCCATAAGCGGTTTATTTGAAACGTAATACCCTCATGAATAGCTTAACATTCTATTTTGACTGTAGATGCAGTTAATGAATAAACATTCAACTCGTGGCGTAAGGTGGCCGAGAACAATCTGTTCCGAGAGCTGGAAGGGGAGAAAAAAAGTTTCGTTTCCTTCCGTGGTAATCGACGAGCAAGCAAGGTCAGCGGTTACCTGCACCACGTCGAAGCGCATCTGCAGGCGTCAGCCAGATGGCGCCCCATTACCGGAGCACTCCGATTGGTCGCAGTGCCACGTGGAGCAGCATCCGCCGCTGCAGGTAGCACCATCAATCGGGCACCTGTCGCCTGGCCTTCACCCCCGGGGGCCGGCGGCAAAAAAAATCCAAGCAGCAAATCCTCCGCCGGCTGCGCATTTGTGGCAGGTAGCGGGGGTTATTAGGCGCACAGATTGGGGAGGCAGCGGTCCGCCGCCACCTGCCGACCCTGCTGCCATCTGGCGGGGGTTGCTGGGGTTGGCGGCGGTCCGAGGCGCCTCGAGGAATGTGTGCCGTGCCAGAGTGCGGTGTGTGTGCCAGCTGCCACGGCCGCCTTCGTAATTGCGCCCGCCCAAAGTTGTTATTGGTTTTTTCCCCTCGTGAAGGGTAGGGCACGCCGGCCGTTACAGGCGGCGAGGAACACTCGAAGCTTCTGATCGCTGAACTCTTCCAGCCGTCAGTTCGTATAACTGTTTTATACACTACTGCTCATTAAAATTGCTACACCACGAAGCTGACGTGCTACAGACGCGAAATTTAACCGACAGGAAGAAGATGCTGTGATATGCAAATGATTAGCTTTTCAGAGCATTCACACAAGGTTGGCGCCGGTGACGACACCTACAACGTGCTGACATGAGGAAAGTTTCCATCCGATTTCTCATACACAAACAGCAGTTGACCGGCACTGCCTGGTGAAACGTTGTTGTGCTGCCTAGTGTAAGGACGAGAAATGCGTACCATCACGTTTCCGACTTTCATAAAGGTCGGATTGTAGCCTATCGCGATTGCGGTTTTTCGTATCGCGACATTGCTGCTCGCATTTGTTGAGATCCAATGACTGTTAGCATAATATAGATTCGGTGGGTTCAGAAGGGTAATACGGAATGCCGTGCTGGATCCCAACGGCCTCGCATCACTATCAGTCGAGATGACAGGCATCCTATCCGCATGGCTGTAACGGATCGTGCAGCCATGTCGCGATACCTGAGTCAACAGATGGGGACGTTTGCAAGACAACAACCATCTGCACGAACAGTTCGACGACGTTTGCATCAGCATGGACTATCCGCTCGGAGACCATGGCTGCGGTTACCCTTGACACTGAATCTCAGACAGGAGCGCCTGCGATGGTGTACTCAACGACGAAACTGGGTGCACGAATGGCAAAACGTCATTTTTTTGGATGAATCCAGGTTCTGTTAAAAGCATCATGATGATCGCATCTGTGTTTGGCGACATTACGGTGAACGCACATTGGAAGCGTGTATTCGTCATCGCCATACTGGCGTATCGCCCGGCGCGATGGTAAGGGGTGCCACCTCTTGTTCGCAATGACGACAATTTAAACAGTGGACGTTACATTTCAGATGTGTTACGGCCCGTGGCTGTACCCTTCATTCGATCCTTGCGAAACCCTACATTTCTGCAGGATAATGCACGACTGCATGTTGCAGGTCCTCTACGGGCCTTTCAGGATACAGAAAATGTTCGACTGGTACCCTGGCCAGCACATTCTCCAGATCTCTCACCAACTGAAAACGTCTGGTCAATGGGGCCGAGCAATTGGCTCGTCACAATACGCCAGTCACTACTCTTGAGAACTGTGGTATCGTGTTTAAGCTGCATGGGCAGCCGTACACGCCATGCAAGCTCTGTTTGACTCAATGCGCAGGCGTATCAAGGCGGTTATTACGGCCAGAGGTGGCTGTTCTGAGTACTGATTTTTCAGTATCTATGCACCCAAATTGCGTGAAAATGTAATCACATGTCAGTTCTAGTATAATATAATTGCCCAGTGAATCCAATCCCAAAGGAAGCAGGTTTTGACAGATGTGAAAATGACAGAACTGTCAGTTTAATAAGCCACGGCTGCTAAATATTAACGCGAAATCTTTACAGACGAATGGAAAAACTGGTAGAAGCCGACCTCAGCGAAGATCAGTTTGGATTCCGCAGAAATGTTGGCACACGTGAGGCAATACTGACCCTACTACTTATCTTGGAAAATAGATTAAGGAAAGGCAAACCTACGTTTCTAGCATTTGTAGACTTAGAGAAAGCTTTTGACAATGTTGACTGGAAGACTCTCTTTTAAATTCTAAAGGTGGCAGGGGTAAAATACAGGGAGCGAAAGGCTATATACAATTTGTACAGAAACCAGATGGCAGTTATAAAAGTCGAGAAGCATGAAAGAGAAGCAGCGGTTGGGAAGGGAGTGAGACAGGGTTGTAGCCTGCCCCCGATGTTATTTAATTTGTATACTGAGCAAGCAGTAAAGGTGTAGGTATTAAAGTCCATGGAAAAGAAATAAAAACGTTGAGGTTCGCCGATGACGTTGTAATTCTGTCAGAGAAGCAAAGGACTTGGAAGAGCAGTTGAATGGAATGGACAGTGTCTTGAAAGGAGGATATAAGATGAAATCAACAAAAGCCAAACGAGGATAATGGAATGTAGTCGAATTAAGTCAGGCGATGGTGAGGGAATTAGATTAGGAAATGAGACACTTAAAGTAGTAAAGGAGTTTTGCTATTTGGGGAGCAAAATAACTGATGATGGCCGAAGTAGAGAGGATATAAAATGTAGACTGGCAATGGCAAGGAAAGCATTTCTGAAGAAGAGAAATTTGTTAACATCGAGTATAGATTTAAGTGTCAGGAAGTCGTTTCTGAAAGTATTTGTATGGAGTGTAACTATGTATGGAAGTGAAACATGGAAGATAAATAGTTTGGACAAGAAGAGAATAGAGGCTTTCGAAATGTGGTGCTACAGAAGAATGCTGAAAATTAGATGGGTAGATCACATCACTAACGAGGAGGTATTGAATAGAATTGGGGAGAAGAGGAGTTTGTGGCACAACCTGACAAAAAGAAGGGACCGGTTGGTAGGACATGTTCTGAGGCATCAAGGGATCACAAATTTATCATTGGAGGGCAGCGTGGAGGGTAAAAATCGTAGAGGGAGACCAAGAGATGAATACACTAAGCAGATTCAGAAGGATGTAGGTTGTAGCAAGTACTGGGAGAAGCTTGCACAGGATAGAGTAGCATGGAGAGCGACAGGTAGATTTTGAGTTCGCAGCATTTGACGAAATGTCTTTATGGAACTACAGTGAAACACGTCAAGGCTTTTACCTCATCGAAATAATGAAGTCGTTAATGTATAGGGATAGCTGCAATTTTTTATTATAATCATATTCCGTCAGAGAAAACAGCAAAATGCGTTCTGCAGTATACGTAATCATTGTACGTCTATCAAGTTAAATCGATAAATTATATATCAGCGTTGCTAGAATCAGTTTTTAAGCACTTCGTAAATGAACAATACACATTATTAACATATCAAAAGGCAACTTAAGGATTTCTAAACTCGTAACATAACCTGCATTGCTCGCATGTGACTGATCTTAACCAAGCACTTTGTAAGGCCATGCCACAATACTTAGCGCTGCCTGGTTGACGTCTATCGCTTCATTGCAGGTCATATAACGGAATATAATATAAATAAATGTGATGTAATATTGACACACGATGTTCAGAGACTTTGACTCACTTCTTTTGATGTGGCAGGAAACCGCCTCACAATTCCGATTTCAGTTTAATGGCTAGATTTAGATTCTGCGGCGCAGCTCCAAAATGAAGTATAAAATATTTAGTTCATATTTTCGGACGAAGATTCCTGATCACTGAAATGACTTGTCGTAACTAGTATATGAAGTGGGGTTTTCATTACAATTTTCCGCACCTACCCTGACTCCTTCTCGTTTAAGAGATGTAATTTCAGGGATCAGTAGTGTATTGCTCAGTATTCATTGCAGTTTCCGAACTAAAATGCAACGAATGATGAATACAATTACTATCGGATTGGCTCGCTCTCTGTCCAAGTTCAGTAAACAATACTGACACCATTCTGTTCAAAGGTAGCTAACCGGCATTCCAGTACATCCAAGAATTGAACCAGTGACCTCATCAGTGGGACATTAAACCTTAACCCAAGTATTGAAATCTGTTACCCGGAAAGATTGCATTGATCCACGTCTCATTCTAGACATCCGTGGAATGTAATAGGGTCAAGCTATCGGAAGAAGAGATTTGGCGCCTGATGAAGGGAAAGACCTCTAACAGCTATACACTGCCTAGCAAAAAAAGGGAAGCTCCCAGAAGGACAGGAGGAAACGAAGAGAATCTTCCGGCGTTGAGAGGGAATGTGACGTTATTTGTTATTACAATAGCGAGTCAAATTAACAAAGAACTTGACAGTAGGGGCCGACATATCCGTCTGACGTTGCAGCTCCCTCTAGCCTGGAAGGATGCACTTATTATGTTGGGGAGAGTGTCATACACCGCTGCATGCTCCCCCGAGGCAAACTGAGGTACCGCTTTTCTATCTGGTCCTTGACATCCTGGATACTGACTCTGGAAGTTGATGTCCGACCTAGTACCACACAGGTTCTATAGGAGAAAGATCTTGGGACCTTGCTGGCAACAGGAGTCCCTCAGCATCAAGCAGAGAGTTTCTAGAGAGACGTGCCGTCTGTGCACGTGCATTATACTGTTCGAAAATGGCACTACGAGATCGTCGAATAACAAGTAAGACATGAGGATGCAGGATGTACGTCAGACACTACCAGCTGTATCCGATGGATCCGCACACCGTGACAGCAGGAGTGGCATCGCTGTGGTTCTCTAAATCACCAGGAGAATGGGACCTCCATCCAGATCGCCGCCGTATTCGGCGACACTGGTCATCCGGTGTACTGCAGAACCGCAATTCACAGCTGAACACAATAAAACACCATCAGGATGCTATAGGCCTTATAAGAACTTAAACACAGGCAGTACTAGTGCACCCTGGTGATCTTTCTATTTGTCGCAGAGAATTCCAACTCCAGTCATTTACATACCCGCCGGTGGTGTGCACGATTTCTCGGTCACGGGACCAGTCTGTGTTTCATGCTGACGGCAGTATAACCACGGGACAGTAATTACATACACCGGTTGCTGCTTGTCTCCCACCAATTGTGTAGGATGACACAGAATGTTGGAGCGAACGTCCTTAGTTGTGACCATATGTGGTCGACCAGATACTTGACGTGTACGCCAGCCGTCACGTTCCCATGACGTCGAACTTCGGGCCACTGTCACATCCGAATGCCCACAAATCTGGATATTGCATGATTCAAACAGCTGGCCAAATTACGACCCACAATCAAATCCCTTCCACAGTCTGTCAGATCCTGTCAACACTGTCTCACAGTCGCACGCGCATCCCCGTTTCTTTTACAGTGATCACTCTACATCTGACGCTATTCACGTCCCTAATATACCCTACCGCGCATGGTAACAGCACTAAACGTAAACAAAGCTAAGGCCATTGTTCTTGTCACAGAGAACTGCAACTTTAATCATTTACACAAGCGCCGATGGTGCGTACGTGTACGAGGTTGAAATAACGTTCCATCATATCTTTTGGGTGCTTCTTCTTCTTCTTCTTCTTCTTATTTTAAGGCAGTGTAATTTGACATTTGGATTCTTCGACAAGTACGACGATACTACGTGAAAACGTGTTCCAGTGATGCACTGACAATGGATAAGCGAGACTGCAAACCGTTAAAGAGGCTGATAAAAACGACTCAGTCCGGAGAACATGTAGTTCGCTGACGGTAGGAAGTTAATTTGGTTGGTCCGATCATAAAATAGGAAGAACAGTACGAACGAAAGGAAATGTTCCTCCCAGTGGGGCACCTAAGGAAAATGTGTAATTAAAGCCTCACAAATGTAGTAATTACTTTATTTTCAGTGTAACTTGAACCTCATCTTTTACACTTCACTACAGCAGACACAGAAACCGTGAATAATCACGGTTAATGAAATGTTTGAAAAATAAAAACATATGTCATTGGCCCAATCCAAGGCGACTGGTGTCATTCATTAGGTCAGGCAGTTCCCGTGAGTGGGCAGTAGTGTATTAGTTTTTAATTGCTGTACACACCTAAATAAATGTCAACATATTTCAGTTTTCTTTTTAGGAATTTTTTTTGTCATCTGAAACCGAATAACATATATTCGAAACCAGGCTTGCCAAAAGTAGAAACGTCGCCATAAAAAGGGGGGAAGCCTTTAATGAAAACCATTACTTAAATTTTATTTATAGTGGTCTACTTAAGCCTGAGATTAGATAAAATTCGATGTTGCTGATTCAAGGCAACTCGCAATGCTTCGGTTAACAATATGTAGCCTGTGTCCACAGTTCTTAACCTTATATTTTGAATATGACAGAATGATATGAACTGGTTGTAATTTCTAATGAGAGCTGCAGAACTTTAATCATTATTACTATGTCAATATGACTTTTGAATCACTAATACTAGTCAATTACAAGACCACTGTGCTAATCCTATCTTTTTTCACTGTTACTTTGTGTCTTCGTGGAACAACTCGTCAATAATATGGTGAATCTTTGCCAACGCGAGGTATGCAAATATTTTAATATCGACAGAGACACTGAGTCGACCCATCGAAGGAACTGGACCGTCGATAGTGTGCTCCATGAACGTAATGGGAAGTCAGGTTCCACAGATGAAAGTTTCCACTGCATTATCAGACCACGCAGTAAGACGGTCAAATCTATTTGTCAGATGCTCACATAGCGAAAGCGATTTTCCTAGACGTAGAATGTCACTGTATTTTGGGAGTCCATGCAATGACAACAGTTCTCCCCGTACGAAGGTTGCGAAAATTTCTTGAACGCTTTAGTCCATGTCTTCAGAGACAGAACATTTAAGCTCCTCACATACGACGTCGCTTTAGAAATTCCCTTTTTTGAGTCATCAGTTATCTACACCTATATCTACATCCACACAGATACCCCGCAAGCTATCCTTTACCATTATTTGTCAATTCCCCTCCTCTTCCACTTGCAAATAGAAAGAGGGAAAAACGACTGTCCATACGCCTCCATATGAGCCCTAATTTCTCGTATCTTATATCCGTGGTACTTACGCGCGATTTATGTTGCCGGGAGCAGAATGCAGAGTCTCTAAATTTTCTCAAGAGTGTTTCACGAAAAGAATGCTGCCTTCCCTCTAGGGAAGCATCACCGCAAAACTGTTGCTCGAAACCTTAAATAACAAATATAGCAGCCCTCCTCTGAATTGCTTCGATGTCTTCCTTCAATCCGACCTGGCCCGTATCACAAACACTCGAGCAGTACTCAAGAATAGATAGCACCAGAGTCCCACATGCGGTCTCCCTTACAAGTGAACCATTCTCTCCTAAAATCCTGCCTATAAACCGAAGTAGACCATTCGCCTTCCCTACCACAATTTTCAGATGCTCATTCCAACTCATATCACTTTGCAACGTTACGTCCAGATATTTAAAGGAGTAGATTGTGTCAAGTAGGACACTATTAATACTGTATCCGACCATTACAGGTTTATTCTTCCTACTCATACGCATTAACTTACATTTTTCCACACTTAGGGCTAGCTGCCATTCATCACAGCAATTGGAAGCTTTTTCTAGTCCTTTATCTTCCTACATTCACTCAACTTCGACGTACCACCTTACACCATGGCATCATCGGCAAAAAACCGCAGGCCGCTGCCTACCCTGCCAGCCAAATCATTCATGTCTATAGAGAACAACAGCGGTCCTATCACACTTCCCTGCGGCATTCCTGACGATACCCCTGTCTCTGATGATTGCTCGTCTTCGAGGACAACATACTGAATTCTATTATTTAAGAAGTCTTCGAGCCACTCATCTATGTGTGTATTCCATACGATCGCATCTTCGCTAACAGCCTGTAATGGGGCGCCGTGTCAAATGCTTTTCAGAAATCTAGAAATATGGAATTTGCCTGTTGCCCTTCATCCAAAGTTCTCAGTATATCATGTTAGAAAAGGAAAAGCTGAGTTTCGCACGAGCGATGCTGTCTAAAACCATGCCGAGTCGAGGACATAAGCTGCTAAGCCTCAAGAAAGTTGATTATATTCGAACTGAGAATGTGTTCAAGGATTCTGCAGAAAACAGAAGTTAGGGATACTGGTCTATAATTTTGCGGATCCGTTCTTTTACCTTTCTCATACACTCCTGGAAATTGAAATAAGAACACCGTGAATTCATTGTCCCAGGAAGGGGAAACTTTATTGACACATTCCTGGGGTCAGATACATCACATGATCACACTGACAGAACCACAGGCACATAGACACAGGCAACAGAGCATGCACAATGTCGGCACTAGTACAGTGTATATCCACCTTTCGCAGCAATGCAGGCTGCTATTCTCCCATGGAGACGATCGTAGAGATGCTGGATGTAGTCCTGTGGAACAGTTTGCCATGCCATTTCCACCTGGCGCCTCAGTTGGACCAGCGTTCGTGCTGGACGTGCAGACCGCGTGAGACGACGCTTCATCCAGTCCCAAACATGCTCAATGGGGGACAGATCCGGAGATCTTGCTGGCCAGGGTAGTTGACTTACACCTTCTAGAGCACGTTGGGTGGCACGGGATACATGCGGACGTGCATTGACCTGTTGGAACAGCAAGTTACCTTGCCGGTCTAGGAATGGTAGAACGATGGGTTCGATGACGGTTTGGATGTACCGTGCACTATTCAGTGACCCCTCGACGATCACCAGTGGTGTATGGCCAGTGTAGGAGATCGCTCCCCACACCATGATGCCGGGTGTTGGCCCTGTGTGCCTCGGTCGTATGCAGTCCTGATTGTGGCGCTCACCTGCACGGCGCCAAACACGCATACGACCATCATTGGCACCAAGGCAGAAGCGACTCTCATCGCTGAAGACGACACGTCTCCATTCGTCCCTCCATTCGCGCCTGTTGCGACACCACTGGAGGCGGGCTGCACGATGTTGGGGCGTGAGCGGAAGACGGCCTAACGGTGTGCGGGACCGTAGCCCAGCTTCATGGAGACGGTTGCGAATGGTCCTCGCCGATACCCCAGGAGCAACAGTGTCCCTAATTTGCTGGGAAGTGGCGGTGCGGTCCCCTACGACACTGGGTAGGATCCTACGGTCTTGGCGTGCATCCGTGCGTCGCTGCGGTCCGGTCCCAGGTCGACGGGCACGTGCGCCTTCCGCCGACCACTGGCGACAACATCGATGTACTGTGGAGACCTCACGCCCCACGTGTTGAGCAATTCGGCGGTACGTCCACCCGGCCTCCCGCATGCCCACTATACGCCCTCGCTCAAAGTCCGTCAACTGCACATACGGTTCACGTCCACGCTGTCGCGGCATGCTACCAGTGTTAAAGACTGCGATGGAGCTCCGTATGCCACGGCAAACTGGCTGACACTGACGGCGGCGGTGCACAAATGCTGCGCAGCTAGCGCCATTCGACGGCCAACACCGCGGTTCCTGGTGTGTCCGCTGTGCCGTGCGTGTGATCATTGCTTGTACAGCCCTCTCGCAGTGTCCGGAGCAAGTATGGTGGGTCTGACACACCGGTGTCAATGTGTTCTTTTTTCCATTTCCAGGAGTGTATACTGGAGTCACCTGCGTTTTTTTCCAGTCACTAGAGACTTTGTGCTAGGAGACGGATTCACGATAAATACAAGATAGATAAGGGGCAAATGCCCTAGAGTACGCTTTCTAAAATCGAACTGGGATTCTATCCGGACATCGTAATTTATTTCATTTCAAATCTTTAAGTTGCTTCTTTACCCAGGTATGCTTATTTCTATGTCATCCATACGGGAATTTGTCCGGTGGTCAAATAACCGTAAGTGTGTACGGTTTTAGTTAAAAATTGTTCAAATGTGTGTGAAATCTTATGGGACTTAACTGCTAAGGTCACCAGTCCCTAAGCTTACACACTACTTAACCTAAATTATCCTAAGGACAAACACACACACCCATGCCCGAGGGAGGACTCGAACCTCCACCGGGACCAGCCGCGCAGACGGTTTTCGTGCGCGAACGATTGCTTGAATGTGAAATTTAAAACTTCGGCTTTCGTTTTGCTGTCTTCTACTGCCACATCAAACTGGTCAAGAAGCGAGAGAGTGGAGGCCTTAGACCCGCTTAGCGATTTTACATACGACCAGAATTTTCTCGGGTTCTCTGCCACATCTTTTGCTAAGGTCTCACTCGTTTGATGCGGCCCTACACGAATTCCTCTCTTGTGTCAATTCTTTCATCTCAGAGCAACGCTTGCAACCTACGTCCTCAATTAATTGCTGGATGTATTCCAATCTCTGTCTTCCTCTACAGTTTTTACCCTCTATAGCTCCCTCTAGTAGCATGGAAGCCGGCCGGAGTGGCCGAGCGGTTCTAGGCGCTTCAGTCAAGAACCGCGCTGCTGCTACGGTCGCAGGTTCGAATCCTGCCTCGGGCATGGATGTGTGTGATGTCCTTAGGTTAGTTGGGTTCAAGTAGTACTACGTTCTAGGGGACTGATGACCTCAGATATATTACTCCCATAGCGCTCAGGACCATTTGAACCATTGGAACCAGTACCATGGAAATTATTCCTCATGCCGTAACATCATGTCCCATCATCCTGTCCCTTGTCCTTGTCCGTGTATTCTATACCTTCCTTTCCTCGGCCATTCTCCAGAGAACCTCCTCATTCCTTACCTATCAGTCCACATAGTTTTCAACATTCTTCCGTACACCACATATCGAATTCTTGAGTTGTCTTCAGTTCAGGTTTTCCCACAGTTCATATTACACTATCAAACAATGCTGTGCTCCAAACGTAAATTCTCATAAATTTCTTTATTCCTCATGCCGTAACATCATGTCCCATCATCCTGTCCCTTGTCCTTGTCCGTGTTTTCTATACATTCCTTTCCTCGGCCATTCTCCAGAGAACCTCCTCATTCCTTACCTATCAGTCCACATAGTTTTCAACATTCTTCCGTACACCACATATCGAATTCTTGAGTTCTCTTCAGTTCAGGTTTTCCCACAGTTCATATTACACTATCAAACAATGCTGTGCTCCAAACGTAAATTCTCATAAATTTCTTTCTCAAATGAAGGCCTATGTCACTTTTGAACCTTTCTTTTATTTCCTTCATTGCTTCTTCGATGTATAAATCGAAGACTGCATTCCTGTCTTGCACTTTGTCCTTGGCCATAGGTCTTATTGTTCCCAATTAGTTCTTGTACAAATTGTGTGTTGCCCGTCTTTCCCTACAGCTTACCCTTATTCTTCTCAGAATTTCGAACATCTTGCACCATCTGACATTGTCGAACGCTTTTTCCAGGTCTAAAAATTCTATGCATGTGTCTCTATTTTTCTTCAGTCTCGCTTCCATTATCAGTGAACTGGTTCTGTGGTGCCTTTACCTTTCCTAAAGCTAAGCTGATTATTATCTAACAGATCCTAAGTTTTCTTTTCCATTCATCTGCATATTATTCTTGTCAACAACTTGGAAGCACGAGCTATTAAACTGACACCCGTAGCATCCCGGAAATACAGAGGAACTCAGCGTTATCGTATGGAAAATCTGCAGTATAGCGCAAGAAATCGCACCGACGATGGATGATTGTCTGGAAACACTACAGCAGCCAAACAATGGGCATACTGAAGGCGTGTTTTAACTCCGATTATACATGCATTCGTGTTTGAACTTCCCGATTTATCAGGTTTTATGATACACAAGACATTAAGTTCTAAATATAAACGGCTCAATACTTTTTGCGCTCTCGTTTTTATGGGGACTCTTTGTGACTGCAGACCCTCGTCACAGACGTACAGAGCTTCGCATTTTTCTTGGGCGGCGTATTGCTAGTAAGTATCCCTTCACGGGCAGTTGCTCAAGCAGAGCTAAATGCGTAACGACTGGAAAACAATAACAGCCGAATACTTCAGTAATAAGGACAACGCCTTCGCCTTGAAGCACGCAGTTGGGAACTATCTTTGGCTCTGCTTTTTCAAACGTTACGTTATGCTCGGACGGCCGTGCCCATCAGCCTTTAAACCTACAAAAAAGGTACCCCAGTCCTAATGGTGCGGTCGCACAAAGAGCTTGAATGCCATACAACAACACTCGAGATCGAAGTCTCCGTATACCGTAACATTCTTCTCTTTTTTTTAAATTATTTTTCACTCTTTAACCATGTCCCTACAAGGTCGTACTCACTAAGCACGAAATAAGCCAGGTGTCAGTCAAAAAGAAAAACGCTGTTGTCATGTAAGAATGTAATCATTTCGACACTTGGGTGCTAGGCAACTTGTGTCCCTAAGAAGCAGGAAAATCGATAGAACGGCTTACGAGATGGTAGTCTGTAACGAGGATGTCTCACAGCGTAGAGGGCAAGGGCTCGCATACTACTTCCATTCCCAAACCATGTTCTAAGTTCGAATATACGTAATAAAATTCTGTGAGACAGAAAAGCTTCTGCTATAAGCAAATCTGCATGATTTTAGAACGAGTAGATCTTTTTCCACAAGACATTTTGCGAATCAGGATGAAGGGCAACAGACAGATTCCATTTTTATAGAATTCCGGAGAGCGTCTGACAAAGTACCCCACTGCAGACTTAACGAAGGTCCGAGCGCCCGGGCTAACTTCCTACACCTGTGAATGGCTCGAAGACTTCTTAAGCAACAGGATCCAGTGCGTTGCCCTGGACCAGCGAATGTTCACCAGCGGAAGTGGTATTTTCAGGAGTCTCCCAGCGAGGTATGATAGGAGGGCTCTTATTCACTATTAGCTGAAAAGCCTGGCATTGCTCTGTTATTCATTCTGCCTATTTTATATTAGAATCTTACAGTTTCTGCACGCTGGGTACAGCTGCTTCACGTACCTACAACGGGATTTTCTGAACGTCCCCGTGTCTACACTTCTTCATAGCTCTATAGACAGCTTCTGATTTCGCCCACAGCCGTTTGCGGTTTGCCGTTGCAAGCTGTCAAAAGCGCTGCTGGGTGTCGGGCATTTCCTTAAGCTCGCTGAATAAATACATTAAAACTTCATACTTGATAGGGCATTTCAACACAGTGTCTGTAACATATCTCTTCAACTTTGTGCCGTACTATGATATATTTGTGTAGGTAAATTCAGTGGTATACGAGGTGCGACAATGAAGTAATGAGACTGATGTGAAAAAATGTTGCTTACCAATTTAGTCACGTTGAGTGTTGTCTCCTTCAAAGTAGTTCCCTTCTGATTGCTCACACTTTTCCCAGCGCTTCTGCCATTGATGGTAACATTACTGGAACTCATCTTCTGTAATATCTTCCAAGACCCTCGTCACAGCTTTTTGGACATCTTATGTTGTTTGAAAATGGTGTCCCTTGACCGCCGTTTTGACTCTTGGAAATAGAAAAAAGTCGCATCGAGCGATATCTGGTGAATAAGGTGGCTGTGGTAGTACTGAAATTTGTTTTGAGGTTAAAAATTGTTGTACTGACAGAGCAGTATGGGATGGCGCATTATCGTGATACAGCATCCAATTATCAGCAGTGTTGGCAAGGGCAGGAAGAACTCTTTTACGAAGTCTTTCTAAAATTCCTTTGTAGTCGTATTGTTTAACTGTTTGTCCAGGAGGCACCCACTCTTATGAACAATTCCCTTGGAATCAAAGAAACACACAAGCATGCATTTCACTTTTTCTTCAACATTCGTTCTGCCTTCACTAAACATTTTATGCCAACGAAAAACTTGAGCTCTTCACATAACCTTCTCTCCAAAAGCCTTATGAAGCTTACCGTAAGTTGTCGTCGCGTTTTCACCCAATTTAACGCAAAAAGAAATGGCATACCATTGCGCAATATTATGCGGTTCCATTTCCGTGACGATAGACACAGACACGTGTTAACTTATTACAGCACAACTCACGACTGATTAGTTGCATCGATGTGCCGCTTGGACTAGAAGCAGCTTATAGACCAAGGTCAAAGACATTGTGCGTACGCAAACCTGCAGGGTTGCCACATCTTGCAAAGAAAATCAGTCTCATTACTTTATTGACGCACGTCGTATGTGGGTACTATCTGCGAAATATGCTGCGAATAGAGTTATTAGCAAAGAAAGAATAAATTTAAACATCATGCTTGATGCGGCAGTTTTCGACACATCTCAACGTTTATGACGTCGTATCTTCTGATCTGTGTGTCACACAATGATATAATTTTGTAGGTACATTCAGCGGGATACGTGGATACTGTCTGAAAAACATGTTGCGAATAGAGTTTGCAGCACATACGTTTTAAATTTAAACATCATGCTCAATGCGCCATTTTTTCAGGCATCTCGGTGTTTATAATGTCATATCTCCTGAACCATCTGTGGTACCATGCTATAACTTTGAAGGTGCATTTAGCGATATATGTGGAAGCTGCATGCGAAATTTCTGGCGAATGGAGTTTGTAGCACGGAAGTAACAAATTTAAACCACATGCATTACATGGCAGTTCTTCACTGATCTCATTGTCTATCAGTTGAAGGCGGAGCTTTACAATTACAGTGCGATGTCATTGTTTACGACGTCATATCTCCTCAACTATGGTAGCCAGGTGGCTCGTATCTCCACAGCGATTGTTGACTGATTGTAAGGGGTTTGTGTGCCAAGTTTGGTTGAACTTTATCCAGTGGTTTAGGAGGATATGTGGAACACACGCAGATAAACATACACACATTTTTACAGTAAGTATGGGTGTACGTAAGCGATCTGACTGACAGGATGATCAATAATCTGCGGCTGTTTGCTGATGACACTGATCACGTCGAGTGACTGTAGGAGGATGCAGGATGCGTAGAGAAAAATTCTACTTGGTGTGATGAATGGCAGCTTTCTCTAAATGTAGAAAAATTCAAGTCAATGCAGATGCTGTTTCACACATTCAAGTCGATTAAATCAAAAGATCTACTTCGGCGTGTTAGATGAATTTTAGGGGAAGTGTAGCTCATCTACAACGGAGACCGCATCTGGAATACTAATGCACCCCTTCTTGAAAATCAGTGGAGTGTTTGGGTTCCAAGTCTGGTCGGAATGAAGGAAGACATCGAAGCGATTCAGAGGTGTGAAGCTACACTTGTTACTGCTAGATTCGATCAACAAGCGAGAGATGAATGTTTCGTGAACCGCGATGGCAATCCCTGGTGGGTAGGCGACGTTCTTTTCGCGGACCAGTATTGAGAAAATTGAAGAGAACGGCGTCTGCAGCTGACTGCAGAGCGGTTTTACAACCACCAGCGTACACTTCGTGTAAGGACCGCAAAGACAAGAGAAATTAGAGCTCTTACGAAGGCATACAGACAGTCGCTTTCCCTCGTTGCATTTGCGAGTATAACAGAAAGGGAATGACTAGATGTGGCCTAGCACCATATAGTGCCCTGCAGAGTATGTTTGTAGATGTAGATATAAACAGCGGTAATACTCCATTGTTAACAAGTTATTAAGTTCAAAACTTCTCAGTAGTAGAAGTCTACCAATGTAAATGTATTTGCCAGAATTACATTACGATGTTCTATGATTGTGAACGCATTAGTTAGTTTATTAAGTATTAGCAATTCGTTTATCTGACGAATGCTAAATCTTTGCTTTTATATTTGTGTACAGCAAGATCTTTGTCAGTAAAGCTAAGCAATAGGCTAACAGCACGATACCATGTTGCTATCGTTGTGTTCTTCCATCCGAAGACTGGCTTCATCAGCTATTCGCGCTAATCTGCCGTATGTATGCCTCTTCATCTCCAAGCAACTGTTGCAATCTATATGCAGCTAAAACTGCGTTCTGTGTACACTGAAGGGTCCCCCTCTACAATTTTTATCGCCCTTTCTAAAGCCTTCCTCACACGGGGCGAGACAGGCAACGCTGACGTGGGCGTTGACGGGAAATCCAACCTCACGAAACGCAGCGCCAGGCGTCACATCGGAAGTGCTCGTTAAAGTTATTTGCAGCTGAAGCGCTCTCCAACGGTACCTGTCGGCTGTATCTGTCTCTCAGACTACGCAGTTTGTTTACGAAAATGGATGCGCGTATAAATCCTAAGTTGGCTCAATTAAAACGCACATTTCCTCCCTTGTCCATATAATGGTCATGTTGCGCTGCTTGTCGTATACATAAATAGAGACTTCAGTATCCACGGACATGTTATAAGACAAAAAGAAAAGTTCCATGTCTAGTCAATAAGGACTTAGCTTCTAAAACTTCGCAGAGAGAGATAGTGCACTTAGATTAACACTGAATATTACAGAAAGTATAACTATTATTCATGGAGGTATGTTCCATACTTGCAGCTAATTGAAAGATAGTTTGTTTTTCCCATAAACGTTTTGATCCTTTTATTGACGAAGCATCTTCAGTAGCCTGTAATAGATCTTTCCTTTTATATACCCCAATAACTGAATAACGTAGTAGTTAAAAGTATGTTAATATGTCACATTTTGTCACATCACATTTCAGTTTTTCAAGTTAGAAACAACTTTATTTCTATTAATGTAATAAGAAAGGCGCAGAATCTTTTAGAAAACACGAAGGTGAGAAGAAACTCTGATACACGAACATCTGAACTCGCTACACTTTGTTTTGTAATGGCGCCTATATCAGCCACGCTATTCTGAACTTAGTACAATAAACATGCTGCTATTTTAGGTACGATCTTCTGAAGGCCTTAATCGCCATTTCGTTATTAAGAGGTGTAACTGATCTATCAGGGCTACCAGAAAGATTCCGTTCGAAGGCCGTACAGTCCAGAATGAGTATGACAATCAGCAAAAATCGCCGTGAGCGTTGAGGTTGTCATCCCACCGACGCAGGTTGAAAATACACGTTTGGTAAAACACTGTGTCATGCTGCGTGAAGAAATTCGTGTCTGCTGCACACTCTCGTCCAACAGGAATCGCCGACCCTTCACGGTCTTCTTCGAGGATCCCAAGGCGTGACCATCGCAAGGGGAAAGATCGGGACTATAGGGCGGGTTTTCGAGTGTCCCCCCCCCCCTTTGTTTAGCGTAACGTCTGCGTTAAAAAAATGTGATAAGGAGGTGTGACGTATCATGAAGCAGCAGCACCCCTTGTCACAGTTTCTCCGGACATTTCGTATTAATTGACGGCGTAATATCTCCAGCATTGCTCAGTACGATTCCCCAGTGATGGAGACACCAGGTTCCTTGAAATCATTAAGCAATGGCTACCGCTAATCAAAGAACAGGGCACCATCAACATTCCAGTAGATGAGTGGTTCTTGAACTTCTTGGGACGAGGGGACAGTCACGCTGCCCCAGAGACACTCCGCATTCTCCGATGGATATCTACCGGTGTTTCTCCTTTAGCAGGCAAGAGAATAATAACAGCACATTCGTTCTGTTTGGACGAATTTCATAATAACGCCGTTGCAGTTCACTTTTCCGCATTTACGGCACGCACGACGGAAAGGCACGAATGCCTGCTTAAATGTCGGTGCTCATACACCCACATCAGACTTGCGCTACGCTGCGTACACGTTGCAGCAACGACCTCAAACGGAAATTTTTTCATCGCTCCTTGTATAGGGCATTTGTCTTAAACTGGGACAACTAAATATCTCGAAAAAGACGCATCACACTTAAAATGTTCTAGGTGAAAAGCTGATATCAGTAAAGGTGACAAGTGTTTGTGCTACATCCAACCACCTCTTCTGCACCTCTCCTGCGTGGCCGGGGTCAACTGTCTGTTTTCAAAAGTGAACGCTCCATTTATATTGTAAACTCGGATCTACGCCAAAAAATGGGTACGGTTTACTCAAACCATTGTTGTCCATTCGTGGTTGATGGAGCTGTGAATTGACAGATGTCAATTGTGCGTTGTCCTGCAATGAAGAAGTGGTGCATATGATTCTATATTTCATTTACAATGCAAACGTAAATCTTTGTGTTCTAAAGGTTGGTACTTGTCCTCGAAATCTACTTTAGTGTTGCAAATTTGACTGTAAACTACAAGTACGGTTAGCTCTTTCCATGACTCGTTAGAAACTACGTTTAGTGTGATCCAGGAACAACGACGTGGATGTAACAGTTTTGTGTTCTCATCGTGATGTTCGATGTTGTTGAGTCACCTTGCCTCTCACCAATGTGGTGCTTGATTTTGTGAGTATGCATGGCTGGCGCACCTGTCACAGACATTTCGTGGACATTTTACATCATTGCTCTGGATGTTGTTTGTATACCGCCAGTAGCTGCTTAGCGACCAGAGCGAGAGCTACTGTGGTTGGCTGGAAACACACAGAGAGCAGTCACCCAGATGACAGGGTTCGAGGGTGGCCACCGAAGCAATCCGATGGTTTCGTGAGTCACCACAGTCAACGCAATAGCTGACAGAAAACTACGTTACCATACAGGCCATATTATTTGCACTTTACGGTTACATTTGCAACACTCAAGTAACGTTTGAACGTCAGTATCAAGCATTAACACACAATGGTTTAAATTTTACATCGTAAATGAAAGGTACAATGGTACGAGGTGGAATCCAAAATTTTCGGGACTGGTGCTGCCATCTGGAATGCAGGAGTAGTATATCTTTGCACCGATAGGTGGCGAGAGCAGCATATTTGATGAGTCAGTGTGCTGAGTGGTATTCAGCTGGGAGGAAGTGTTGCGTGTCCACAGTGATTTCCCTAATACTCTGTGTTTGGTGTGTGGCGATTTTACGACGGATCCGCGAACAGAACAGCGCGTGTGCATCAAATTCTGTGCGAATCTCGGGAAAAGAGCTGCAGTTATGACCCAGAGACAAAGCAACAATCGCAGGCCTCTGTGGCCGAGCGGTTCTAGGCGCTTCAGTCTGGAACCGCGCGACTGCTACGGTCGGAGGTTCGAATCCTGCCTCGGGCATGGATGTGTGTGATGTCCTTAGGTTAGTTAGGTTTAAGTAGGTCTAAGTTCTAGGGGACTGATGACCTCAGATGTTAAGTCCCATAGTGCTCAGAGCTACTTGAGCCGTCTGAACAAAGCAACAATCGTCCCAGCGGAAGAGCCCGTGCTCTCCAAGACCCAAAAAAGCGAGACAGATGAAGAGCAAAGTGAAGAGCATGATCATCGTGTTCTTTGATAACAAGGGAATTGTGCACAAAGAATTCGTCCCACCCAACCAAATAGTGAATTCCGAGTACTACTGTGACGTTTTGCGACGGCTCCCTGAAAACGTGCAGCGACAACGGCCCGAACTTTGGCGTCAAGGGAACTGGCTGCTGCATGACGACAACGCGCCCTGTCACACGTTCTGGCCCACCAGGGCCTTCTTGGCAAAAAACAACATGGCGGTTGTACCTCATCCACTGTACTCGCCAGATTTGGCACCTTGCGACGCCGCGCTATTCCTAAAACCGGAACTCAAGTTGAAAGGCCGTCGGTTCGACACTCTAGACAGGATTGAAGAAGCATCGCTGATGGTGATATAAACCCTCAAAGAACAGGACTTCCAGAAAACGTCTGACCAGAGGCAGAAGCGCTGGAAGTAGTGTGTGCGTGCGTATAGGAACTACTTCGAGGGTGATGGTGACCATGTGTCGCTTTTTCACCTGAAAAATAGACACACCAGATATTTGCCGATTACACATCCATCCATCCACCACGAATGGAAAACATCAGTTTGAGTAAACCGTACGTATTTTTTGCAGTAGAATGCTAATATGCAATGAAAATTGCAGGAGGGAGTCCATTGGAAAATACAGTGACCCCGCCGACGCACAAATGATGGTTACGAGGTGTCCAGTTTTATCACAGACAGATGTCCCATTTACTGATAACTTTTTAGCTACAAACTTTCTTCCGTATGATTCGTCGTTTTGGAGGTATTTAGTTGCCTCAAGTTAAAACAGTCATCTTGCATAATAAACTCTACCACGGACGACGCATTTTTAATGAGTCTCCATTTGCTGTTGTCTTAAAACAACGTACTCTTGTAACAACCGAGTTAAAAGATGAAAATAACTAAATATTAAATGCTTTAACTAGTAATATGACGCATCCTACCAGTTTCTTACAACAAATCGTACCAATGAGGACGAGTTTTCGAGGGATCGTCATTATATTTCTTAGGAGCAGCATATATTCATAGGTTGTAAGTTACAATATGAAACTCACCAAATATGGTATTCAGCTGAAAACGACAAATACAGTATGGCAGTTAGTGAGTTCTGCTTGTGACAGTGAGCTTTCTTGACCCTTATTGGTCCAACCTTTCGTGTCGCGTTGCCGAAATTAGGGAGAAGTTACTTTTTGTTTCACGAGAGGCAATGGACCCTGAACGTGAATCAACCGGAAGTGACGTCACAAAACTCGTACATTTCCACGTCAACGTCGGCTAACTCTTCTCGTGTGAGAACGGCTTAAGTACATTTCCTAGCAGGAAATTCTTTCTTTTTAGCGTCCTCTTGCGCCGGAGTACTGCAAGACAGTGCAATATTTAGTCCAGTTGGAAGCCGTGAAAAGCTGATAGCCCGCACCTGGCGCTTGGCGACGGCTGTGAGAGTGAATGGAACGGAGTGATTGGGTGGGGGCAGCAAAGAGAAGGCAAGAGAATGGAAGACAAGAGGCTGCTGGCGCCACGACAGGTGGTGAACGGATGCCTGGCAGCTGCCAGTGCTCACAGTCTCTGCCGGCGGCCGCCTTCACCTCCCGCATAAGTGCCTCATCTCTTCTGCTCGCCGGCCGCCATATGACAGCCGTCACTCCCCACTTCCGGCGAGTACTTCTCCCACTGACGGACTGAGCGGAGGAGAGGGGCGTGTGTCGCCATGGAAACTCTTTGAACTGTAATTCTGCCGGCTTCTGTAGCCGATGTCACTGAAATTTTTCAGGGTTGTTGGGTCGTATCGTTTTTCTTCTATTCGAGTGACGTTTCGACACATCCGGTGCAATCTTCTTCAGAATCTTGTCGCTTCCACGATTAATTTACAGATAATCGTTCCTGGCCAAGCGAAATCTAAATAGGCCTTCATATGCGAAAGAAAGTTTTCAGAATGTACGTCTGGGGCACAGCATTTTATGGGAGTGAAATACGGGCTGTGGGAGGAGAATCGAAGCATTTAAGATGCGGTGCTACAAACGAATGTTGAAAAGTAGGTGGCTTGATGAAGTAAGGAATGAGAAGGTTCTCCATAGAAACAACGAGAAAGGAATATGTGGAAAGCGCTGACGAGAGGAAGAGACAGATGACAGGACATTTGTTAAGACATCATTGAATGACTTCCATGGTACTGGTGGGAGGTAAGTTTGGGCTAAATTTCAAACTGAAACACATACGGGGAACATAAACACTTTCGTCTACTCCATGCAAGCCTCTTCATCTCTGTGTAACTACTGCGACCTACAACCATTTAGATGTTACAGTAGTCAAGCCTTGGTCTGTCTCTACAATTTTAACACCCCCGAACTTTCCTGCATTACCAAATTGATAATGCCTACATTTACATATACAGTGTGATTTCTCGATGATGTTACAAACTTGCAGCGATCATGGATAAGGGTAAATGTACGAACCTGAGATAAAGAATCCTGGTCCGGGAACGACAGAATCGATATTTATACGCGAAAATCCTTCTGATACGTCGGACAGTGGACATCATCTACTGGCAAGCTCTTGACTGTATGGACCAGAACAAGAGAAAATTGTCCAGTAAACATGGGATTTAAGATGCATACCTTAAGAGTTATGAGTACTTCTTCATTAGAAGAGATGTGTTTCACATTATCGAGTATGAATAAGTGGTCATAGCTCTTAAGATATGCATTTTAGAGCTCATGTTTAATGGAATTTTTTCCTTACTTTGCTTCGTACTGCCAAATCCCAAAATATGAAAGCAAAACGCTAGCAGGTATCGGTACGATTTTCGCTTATAACTTCCGACTCGATCGTTTCCGGACAAGGGTGTCGTACCTCAATTTGGTACGTTCACCCTTCTCTATCATCCCTTAATACTCTTCAAGCGATGGTACCGTGCATGGTGGAGTGCACATCATATCAATATTATTAGTTTTCTTTCCTATTCCATTTCCGTATTGAGTGAAGGAAACATGACTCATTACATGCTTCTGTACGTGCTCTAATCTATCCTGTCCTATTCTCAAGATGTCTGTCCGAGATATACTTCGGTGGCGGCGTAAAGGTTGCATATTCATCTCTAAATTTAGCCGGAAGGGGTTTCCGAGAGTGCTTTATCTTTCTCCTTGCATTTTCCATTTGAGTTCCTCGAATATTTCTGTTGCCCTTTTGTATGGGCTATGTCGCCCCCAGTAGCTGAGTGGTCAGCGTGACGGGGTGCCACGCCAAGGGGCCCGGCTTCGACTCCCAGCTGGGGCAGGAGATTTTCTCCGCTCAGGGACTGAGTGTTGTACTGTCATCATCATTTCATAACCATCTCCGACGCGCAAGTCGCCAATGTGGCGTCGAATGCAGTAAGTAATTGCCCTCGGCGCCCGAACTTCCCGGAATGGGGGACTCCCGGCCCACAGTGCCGTACGCTCATTTCCATTTCCATGGGCTATTCCGACCTGTTACGTTCGCAACAACACGTCCCTGGATTCTTTCGATGCCTGTCGCCAAACGTAAGTTGCAAGAATTACAAACACTGAATCAGTACTCTAGAATCGATGGCACTAGCGTCTTGTATGTTAATCTCTGCATAGGTGCATGACCTTTTCTGACAACTCTTCCACAAGTACTTCCACGTGATCATCCCATTTTACTCGTATATCGCTTGTTAGTATTATTACTAAATATGACTTTCCCATGACGTTCACCACTAATCTCCAAACATCAGACCGAGCAATGGTAACACACAGGACTCATATTCAAAATGATGGCATTTTAAATCTCTTTATGGCCATCGAGATTTCCATTTCCCGCCATTCCCTAAACCACATAAGTTGAATGCCCGCATTGTTCCTTTGAAAGGGCGCGGCCGATTTCCTTCCCTCTCGTACCCTAACCTGAGACCGCGCTCTGTCGTTCATAAGCTCGTTGTCGACGTACTTAAGGCCATAATCTTCCTTCCTTTTTCGTTTGTAACATCAGGGTATGTCGTATCAATCAGTCCCTCGCCAAGTTGCACCACAAATTTCTTTTGCTTCCTTACTCAATCGTGTACCTGTTCATTAATTATCCGAGTATTCTTCTGTAGCATCAAATCTCGAACGCTTCTATTCTCAACTTGTTGGTTCAAATGGTTCAAATGGCTCTGAGCACTATGGGACTCAACTGCTGCGGTCATTAGTCCCCTAGAACTTAGAACTAGTTAAACCTAACTAACCTAAGGACATCACAAACATCCATGCCCGAGGCAGGATTCGAACCTGCGACCGTAGCGGTCTTGCGGTTCCCGACTGCAGCGCCTTTAACCGCACGGCCACTTCGGCCGGCCAACTTGTTGGAAACGTTTATAATTCACGTTCCATTTCCTTAGAAGGCTAGACTCGAGAAAATTACATTCAGTTTCAAAAAAATTGTATTTTTCAGAAACGCTTCTCTCGCTATCCAACATTCAGTTGTAGTCTCCATAGACTGTCGACGATCCGTTACCTGGAGGAAGTACAGTGCTTCACACTTACAGTCTGCTACCCGGACATCAGCAACATGTAAGATGGCGCTGGAAGAAGTGGTAGAGAGGAAAATGTGGTAGGGGTAGACAGACCGCAGTGGATGATAAGATGAAGTAGTTCCGTTAAGATGAAAAGATCAGTACAAGGCAGCAAAAGATAAAGCGCATTTAAAACCAGCCGAAAGCCTGATGAATTAAGAAAAGCAGTTCGTACGGAGACACACGTACAGCCATTAGTCCTAAATCCATTTATGAATGAGAGGAAGAACACACGGCAAACAAAGTATCCTCCGTCAGACACGCCAAACACTTCTCAATGACACACAGAAAAATAAACGCGGTCTTTGAAACAAATTTCTCACACGTTTTAGCGGTAACCTCTTCTTTTATCCACAAAATAACGACAGCTCGCAACAATAACTCGCAGATTCTTTATAGGCGATCTATTCTCTCTATTGCACCTAAAATATATTAAATCGTTGCATTTTGGGTACAGTGTGTATTTTTCAGCTACAGTTATAGCTAGTAATCTTTTTGTGTAGTATGAGTGCGACTCCGCTCCTGTACTTGACAGCTATCTCAATTTGTAATGGAATGTTTACAAATTTCTATTTACAAGGTTTTGACCTCATTCATTTTCAGTGTTTGACGGTCCTTTTAAATAGTAATTAATGCTAATAGTTTCTGTGCTGTGCTGTTTGAGACTTCCCAGACGTAATAATTATTTCTGTGGTTCACGGGCGTCGCATCGGATAATTTTGTGAAAGCTGCACAGTGTTTCAACGAGAAAGCTGCTCATCGTCGTCAGATGCTTGTATTGTAGTGTACAGTATGTTAACCGGGGATCTGGAAACGACGGAGAGGCTCCGCGCCCCCCGCAGCTGCAGTGGTCCACAACCCCACGACGACTTCCGCCGCCCCACACCGAACCCAGGGCTATTGTGCGGTTCGCCCCCGGTGGATCCCCCAGGGAACGTCTCACACCAGACGAGTGTAACGCCTATGTTTGCGTGATAGAGTAATGGTGGTGTACGCGAGGCAGATGGAAAACCGCCTAAAAACCATCCATAGACTGGCTGGTTCACCGGACCTGGACACAAATCCGCCGGGCGGATTCGTGCCGGGGACCAGGCGCTCCTTCTCGCCCGGAAAGCCGTGCGTTAGACCGCACGGCCAACCAGGCGTCGTCAGATGCTTACTGAGGTGTCGCTGTAGCCACTCGCCAATATACTGAATGCGCAGGCTCGCTAGAAAAGCGCATTCGTCAAGAGGAAGGTTATGACACCAT
Source organism: Schistocerca serialis cubense (assembly GCF_023864345.2). NCBI lineage: Eukaryota > Metazoa > Arthropoda > Insecta > Orthoptera > Acrididae > Schistocerca > Schistocerca serialis. The sequence continues at coordinate 200,832,225 of NC_064644.1, forward strand.
AGATGTATCATAGACGACGACATCTACAGTCCGCTAGGGAGAGACAAATATTCGTTCTTCCGACTTCTCGTAAAGGGACTCCGCCTTTAAAGGAGCACTAGAAACAAATATAAGTAACGACCTGATTAACAGAGGTACGGAATTACAACTCAGAGATGTATGAGAACCAACACTGGGGGGCAATAAGGCATCGTCGGTCGCAGATGACCGAAACCGAGTCAACACAGACGGAGAATGGAAGTTCACACACTTCTGGGCGCCAACACACCGCCTGCGCGCGCGCTGAGCCGTGATTTGCGGCCGAGCTTTTCCCTTGTCGCGCATGCGCACACCGTGGCCCGTGTCTCCGGCAGGGGGCACTGGATGTCGCCGTGTTCTATGATTCGTCTACGATGACTTGATAGCCCCACCCCTTGGCGCTTGCGCTTCTCTAGCGAGCCAGCACATACTGCGTATTGCCGTGCGACTGCAGCGACACGTAGGTAAGCACCTGATGATAACGGTCAGCTGTCTCCTAGAAATATTGTGCATCTATGACAACATTATTCGACGCGACGCCCGTAAAACACTGAATCAGTTTATCTGCTATTTGTACGTTCCATCCAGAATTGACGTAGCGACAGAGACGCGGCCTTAACGTTTTCCAACTTGAACTGGAGCAAAAATAAATAAATAAATGAAAATAAAAAAATTAACACTTCTGTTTGTAGGCATAAACACACACATACTGTATGTTCAACTTCGTACGTCAGCTTAACGAGCTGGAAGTGGTTGTGAGAGCTGCAAAAAGGAACACTTTTCTCTCTGAGACGCTGGGGCGATGTTGGCTGCATGCAAATTGTTACGGCAGCTGTTTGTTTTGGCAGCAGAACAGCGAGTACAGCGGAAAGTGGCAAGGAACCGGTTCTGCCCGGTGCTCAAGTGCACCTCATTTACACCGGACATTACCTGGACGCCGCCGTCGTGTTTTCATTTTTTTCCTTTTCCTTTTTTATTTTCGAGCATGCATGTGGACTGTGTATTTGAGGAAGTGCGCACGGACGTGTGTGCGTGTGCGTGTGTGTGTGTGTGTGTGTGTGTGTGTGTTTGAGCGAGACAGAGATGTAATGTAGAAGTAGTTTCAAGCGTGCTTGAGGGAGATTTGTTGGCAACTTCTCTCCTCGAGTTGTATTTTAATGACCTGGAAGACAACATTAAGAGCAAACTCAGACGTTTTGCAGATGATGAAGCTACCTATAATGAAGCACGGTCTGAAAAAAGCTACTCAAATACTCAGTCAGATGAATTTCTAACACCTGCCCGTACGGGGCTGCAGCTCTGGAGCGATGAATGAGACCCGGATCGAATCCACGTAGCGGATTAACGACCGTGGCTGGTCCACCGGCCACCGGAATGTACTTTTTAGACGGTTTTCCACGCTCGTTAAAACAAATGTTAGACTGGTCCCCAATTTCTGCCTCAGAAAACACGACCTACAAAATTAACACTTGAAATAAGTTGTAACTGTAAGAAAATTTACAAAGTTCTCCAAAGAACATAGAAAAATACTTCAAAACATTTTAGAAAATGAATGAAAATTCTACTGCATTAGCTGTTTACTGATTCCTTTATTAGGCACCACAACCACGTCTACACCATTTCAGGGGCACCTTCAGGTGATTGTATTGAATACAAAAATATCTTTTATAAAATGCTTTTACTGCTTAGTGAATAATAGCGAGAAAACAAGAACAGGTTTCACTTGTCTTTCACTTCATGTAACGAGAAAATACACGATGTCGGAACAGTCAGGTTGTAAACCGATCAGTTCTGTAAACTCTCAGAAGGATGATCACTGAATGGCTAAACTCAGGATTATGTACCGTAAGGTGGACATCGGAAGCGTCATAACTAAATGTTGAAAAATAAAATCTCCAAAATCTTGAGCACAGCGGACACCGTACTAGGATGAACGCTAAGAAGAACATCTTCACAAAATTTCAAAATTGTGTAAAGGTTGATAACTTACTTTGAATTTTCAGAACTGTAAAACTGTTTACTTCACAAAACGCAGAAACATAGTACCCCATGATTATAAAATCTCAATCAGTCACAACTGGAATCAGGTCAGCTCCTACAAGAAAATCGGAGTGCAGGTATTTGTAGGGGACAGACTATAGATCATTGGAACAACACTGGGAAAACGCAGTAAGTCTACAAAAGGTATTGCTTACCGAACACGCGTGTGACATACTCTAGAGTATTGTACAAGTTTGTTCGACCCATACGAAACAGCACTCACGGAATACTGAAGATGTATAATTCAGGGAAGTACGAATGATCACAGATTTGTTCAACCCATGTGAGAGCCTCATAGAGATGTTGATAAACTACAACTGGTAGACATCAACTATCCTGTTGCAGCTTACGAACTTTTAAGAACCATTACTAAGTGAAGAATTAGGAATCTATTACAATATTTTACGTATCGCACCTCTAATGTCTCTGAAAACAGGATTAGATTAACCTATGGATGGTAACAACCAACCTCTTACAATCGACACCGCTATTTTAGTTATGAATAACCGGTCTCGGTTATAACAGGTGTTTTCCATCTTTTACTAATAAACGAGTAAAAATATCTAAATATCAATATCCATAGCAGCAGCGCTTAAATCTTTCTTTTTTAAATAAACCATTTTTTAAAAAGGAGGAATTTTTAGTTCTAAAATATGCATTTTTGTGCTAAATTCCTTTGGGACCAAACTGCTGAGGTCATGGGTCCCTAGGTTTACACATTACTTAATATAAATTAAACTAACTTACGCAAAGGACAACACACACACCCATAAGCGAGGGTGGACTCTAAACTCCGAAAGGGGAAGCCGCGCGAACCGTGATAAGGCGCCCGAGACCACGCGGCTAATCAGCGCGGCTGAAATCTACATTAGCTTGAAATACTGTATTATGTTATCATAGAAGACGGGAAGACCGGTCAGTGCTACGTTAGTAACAATGCCGACAGAAATGAGCAACAAAAACATGGATAAATATCAGGACAGCATTCCTGACACGATAACGTCCTTGTTGGCGGCCGGCCGCTTGATCGAGCGTTTCTAGGCGCTTCGGTCCGGAACCGCACGGCTGCTACGATCGCAGGTTCGAATCCTGCCTCGGGCATGGATGTGTGTGATGTCTTTAGGTTAGCCAGGTTTACGTAACTCTAAGTTTAGGGGACTGATGACCTCAGATGTCAAGTTCCATCGTGCTTAAAGTCATTTGAACCACTTGAATTTCAATATTAAAAATAATTTTAGCATTACATTCTCTTCAGTTGGTCAAAATCTTTATATTTGTAAAATAAAAATAAAAAAGAAAATATGGTCGGTGAGTTACAATAATTTCAGTATGTCAAAGTTTTTCGTAGCGTATCATGAGGTTTGCAACGAACCCTTTTTTCTCAAACAATGGACACCGACGTGACGCAACATGTGGTTGTAAAACTCTGTAAGAGAAGATGGCCGAGATGAGACAATATAAATTTCATCCTTAGGAAACCACTGAAATTTGTGCATTAAAATCTTTTCGGGTTTTCGCCTCAATCCGCAGGGGGATCGTGACGTTTTTAGGAAGGCACTCTGCACACTTTCCAGTGTTTAATATTTGCGGACTATTTTTAGGCAAGCAAACTGGAAATGCAGTTGCCATTCACCTAAACGAAAAGGAGGAATACACTACTGGCCATTAAAATTGCTACACCAAGAAGAAATGCAGATGATAAACAGGTAGTCATTGGACAAATCTATTGTACTAGAACTGATATGTGATTACATTTTCACCCAATTTGGGTGCATAGATCCTGAGAAATCAGGACCCAGAACTCTGGCCGTAGTAACGGCCCTGATACGCCTAGGCATTGAGTCAAACAGAGCTTGGATGGCGTGTACAGGTACAGCTGCCCATGCAGCTTCAACACGACACCACAGTTCATCAGGAGTAGTGACTGGCGTATTGTGACAAACCAGTTGCTCGGCCACCATTGACCAGACGTTTTCAGTTGGTTAGAGATCTGGAGAATGTGCTGACCAGGGCAGTAGTCAAACGTTTTCTCTATCCAGAAAGGCCCGTACAGGACCTGCAACATGCGGTCGTGCATTATCCTGCTGAAATGTAGGGGTTCGCAAGGATGAAATGAAGGGTAGAGGCCGGCCGCGGTGGTCTCGCGGTTCTAGGCGCGCAGTCCGGAACCGTGCGACTGCTACCGTCGCAGGTTCGAATCCTGCCTCGGGCATGGATGTGTGTGATGTCCTTAGGTTAGTTCGGTTCAAGTAGTTCTAAGTTCTGGGAGACTGATGACCACAGCTGTTAAGTCCCATAGTGCTCAGAACCATTCGAACCATTTTTTTTTTTTTTTTTTTTTGAAGGGTAGAGCCACGGGTCGTAACACATCTGAAATGTAACGTCCGCTGTTCAAAGTGCCGTCAATGAGAACAAAAGGTGACCGAGACGTGTAACCAATGGCACCCCATACCATCACGCCGGGTGATACGCCAGTATGGCGATGACGAATTCACGCTTCCAATGTGCGTTCACCGCGATGTCGACAAATACGGATGCGACCATCATGATGATGTAAACAGAACCTGAATTCATCCGAAAAAATGACGTTTTGCCATTCATGCACCCAGGTTCGTCGTTGAGTACACCATCGCAGGCGCTCCTGTCTGTGATGCAGCGTCAAGGGTAAACGCAGCCATGGTCTCCGAGCCGATAGTCCATGCTGCTGCAAACGACGTCGAACTGTTCGTGCAGTTGGTTGTTGTCTTGCAAACGTCCCCATCTGCTGACTCAGGGATCGAGACCTGGCTGCACGATCCGTTACAGCGATGCGGATAAGATGCCTTTCATCTCGACTGTTAGTGATACGAGGCCGTTGGGATCCAGCACGGCGTTCCGTATTGCCCTCCTGAACCCACCGATTCCATATTCTGCTAACAGTCACTGGATGTCGACCAACGCGAGCAGCAATGTCGCGATACGATAAACCGCAATCGCGATAGGCTACAATTCGACCTTTATCAAAGTCGGAAACTTGATGGTATGCATTTCTCCTCCTTACACGAGGCATCACAACAATGTTTCACTAGGCAACGCCGGTCAACTGCTGTTTGTGTATGAGAAATCGGTTGGAAACTTTCCTCATGTCAGCACGTTGTAGGTGTTGCCACCGGCGCCAGCCTTGTGTGAATACTCTGAAAAGCTAATCATTTGTATATCACAGCATGTTCTTCCTGTCGGTTAAAGTTCGCGTCTGTAGCTCGTCATCTTCGTGGTATAGCAATTTTAATGGCCAGTAGTGTATATTTAGGCAATAAAATGGAGATGCACTTGCCATTCACATAAACGAAAAGGAGAAATATGTATAAGGGTGGTAGATGGCACAGTAGGTCGATGGTTGTTAATGAGGCAAAGAGTGGCTGTCTCGGAATCTTGCATTAGTCCCCAGTGCCCAAATCTTCCGAATTCTCCTTAAATTTCCAACGTCGAATTAAGACCTGCGGCAAATAACTCGTTGGTTTTGCCGCCAATGGGACACAAACCCAGACCAGCACGCCGTTAATTAAAACGCGGCTAAGCCGCCGCGTCTTGGAGGCGCGGTATGGTGGCAGCCTTGACGCCTACCGGCTACTCCTTTGTTCGGGAGGCAGGTCGCGCCGCCACCCTCCCACGCCTACCAACCACCCTGCGGCAATTTTCCGCTCGACTTGAGCAGCGCCGGGGCCGGCACGCCGCGGATGGCTGGAGCCGACCTGCCCTGTTTTGTGCACGGCAGCCTCCCAGTTCCACTTTCCGGCGGGCGCTCGCCCCACGCCCCATGCCCCTAAATAGGAGACGCTACCTGCTCCGATACATCCCCCACACCAAACACGAGCGCCAGATTCCAATCCCGGCGGATACCGCCGAATAGACGACACCCACAGACAAGACTTTTCTCTACAGTTCTGCTTTCGTTGGGAGACTGACACAGAGAATATACAACGACTGTTCTTTCAGTTTTCAGAGAGACTTTCGAAACCGAGCGAGGTGTCGCAGTGGTTAGCACACTGAACCCGCATTCGGGAGGACGACGGTTCAATCCCGTGTCCGGCCATCCTGATTTAGGTTTTCCGTGATTTCCCTAAATCGCTTCTAGGCGCGCAGTGCGGAACCGCGCGACTACTACGGTCGCAGGTTCGAATCCTGCCTCGGGCATGGATGTGTGTGATGTCCTTAGGTTAGTTAGGTTTAAGTAGTTCTAAGTTCTAGGGGACTGATGACCACAGCTGTTAAGTCCCATAGTGCTCAGAGCCATTTGAACCATTTTTTTGAACCCTAAATCGCTCCATGCAAATGCCGGAATGGTTCCTTTGAAAAGGCACGGCCGACTTCCTTTCCCGTTCTTCCCTAATCCGATGAGACCGATGACCTCGCAGTTTGGTCTCTTCCCTCAGAATAACCCAATCCAACCCAAGACTTTCGAATGCCGCAATCGGGAAACATTTAATCGTGAAATTATAGAAAGGAAATCGCACTGTTTTACAGCCTGGTCTGCTTAGAAGATTACTGCAAAGCTGTACGCTACAGGCTTCCATTCCTGGTGTTATATCGCTTTAATTGGAGGGTGTCCTTTGCAAGAAGCCGTTGTGCGTCGTCGATCTACCACCTATTTCTCTTTAGCCGTTTGTTTTGGACGCCATTATAATCTGTGGAAAGAAAGAAAGGAAGGTTGTACAGACGTACATAAAGTTCCGCTATCATTTCAGTATGGACAGGAACCAAGAGGAAACAATAAGAATGGAAGAGCGGGAACGAAGTGATCGAATTAGAAAAGGTGTAAGATGGTTGGTTGGTTGTGTGATAAACCTTTTGCATTTCCTTTATGTTTTCGTCTTCCTTAAAGGCAAAGAGACAAGATGAAGCGGTAGCCCATCATAGAGCCTATGCCTACCGTCATGTATTTTTTGACTTTCAGTTGTTAATAAACAGAGGATTTTTTTCTGGTACCGGTAGGAGGAAGGAGGGATTCGCGCTCAGCTAGTGAAAGAGTGAGAAGCACGTCAATTTTTTAGCGAGTAATTGTAGACCGCCATTTTGGGGTCGCTATAAATAAGTGAGGAGTGTGGATTTCATATGTGCACCGTTTAGAAAAATACAGTATTGTTTTATTAACAGAAAGGTCGTGTGAGTTGTTATTTCAAATAGTACAATAATTACAATAACTGAAGCCCACCTGTGTACTTTGGAAAATTAGGAAGATCCGATAAGCTTAATAGGAACACGGTCAAGACTTCAAAGGTGAACGCGGCGACCAAACGTAGTATTACAAAGAATGGTAAGCACAAATCTACAGCGGAGAAAGAAACTACTCCGCCCTGCAAAATAATATGAACTAATACGGACTTATTTCCAGGCATAGCTTGTCATTCACGCCGAAAAATTAATCTCATTAATTCAATACATTTTAAAAAGCCACGCATTTTATTATCATCTGTTCCATTATTTTATTATACTATAGTTGTTTCGGGGAATCAAACCAGACAGCGAAGTCATCGGTCTCATCGGATTAGGGTAGGACGGGGAAGGAAGTCGGCCGTGCCCTTTGAAAAGAACCGTTCCGGCATTTGACTGGAGCGATTTAGGGAAATCACGGAAACCCTAAATCACGATGGCCGGACGTGGGATTGAACTGTCGTCCTCCCGAATGCGAGTCCAGTGTCTAACCACTGCGCCACCTCGCTCGGTAAAGGGTGTAAGGCATGGATGTAGTCTGTCGCCTACTAATGTTCAAATAACACATCGGAAAGCTATGGCGGAAATAACAGAAAAATTTAAGAGTGGAATTAATATTCTGGATGGTTCAAAAATGGTTCAAATGGCTCTGAGCACTATGGGACTTATCATCGGTGGTCATCAATCCCCTAGAACTTAGAACTACTTAAACCTAACTAACCTAAGGACATCACACACATCCATGCCCGAGGCAGGATTCAAACCTGCGACCGTAGTGGTCACGCGGTTCCAGACTGAAGCGCCTAGAACTGCACGGCCACAATGGCCGGCAATTCAGGATGGAGATAGGTCAACGAGAAGATTCGCTGATGACACTGATATCGTTAGTGAAATTGGATTTACAGGAAGCGTCCCCTCGACACTTTTTATATGCCCTCCACTGCTAGTGCTGCCACGTCATCTGTGAGTGGTTATTGCACTTTTACGTCGAACATAGGCAGTGGTCATATTAATGTGACTGGACTGTGTAGTTAGCAAGGAACCAGTGGAAAAATGAAGCTGTTTAAAACGTCGATTGTGACTCCTGATTTTCCACCTCTTGCAACAGCATTAATACAGTTGATATCAAATGTGTGGTATTTCGTACTGAGAAGTTGTCCTTGTGTAAGACATCACACTGGGGTTGATGAAACATATCAAAAGAAGAAAGAAGAGAGTACAGAAACTGCAGAGCACAATTTTTTTTCTTTCGATATTTACAGTTTTATAGGATGGGGTGGAGTTAAAATCATGGCCACGTAAAGAAAGAAAGCCGTGGTAACTTTGAGGCGAGACTTTCCGATTCCACGACGACGGCGGCTGCGCCCCGGGCTGAAACGCGATATCGTTCTCGCCGTGACATCCTGAGTCAGGATGCCTCCTCCCCCTGCCTGCTTTCCTTTTTTTTTCTCCTTTTCTTCCCGGGCCAGCGTCGTTTATACGGCGAGGTGCAAAGTCACTAAATTTCTGTTTCTCTGCGTGGGCAGTATAAGGTTACAGCTTCTTTTGTCCCGTTATAAAAATTGCTGTCACATTCTTGGCAGTTATGGTCGAAAGCGAAATAAAGGACCACGTTGCAAGTTATTTATCGCCAGGTGAGAAACACAACACAGCCGGAAACCCCGTGAAACAGAGTGTTCGGCCAGTGAACCTGATAAACAACTACCTCTCAGAGTAGATTTAAACTGCGACCAGAAGAAAGTATTGTGCACTCAAAATGCCGGTAGAGCACGATTCGGTGTGACATGAGAAAACGACGATCAATCAGGACCCTACATTTTTTGACACTGGCGCCTATGACCAAGCAGAGATGGTATGTAGATCGAGGACACTGGGTCGGTATGTACTGATGATCAAGATGAGATTCAGAGTAAGTGAGAAATAGATACAACTGTCAATACGAAAGAAAAACAGTGAACAATTTCAGTCATCCAGGAGATAAAACGGGCTGAATTTCAAACCGCAGGTTTGAGAAAGTAAGTAGCATGGATGGAAGTAACTTAAGAACATAGCAAACTCGTCGACGTAGAAATGGGAAGACCACCTTGGCGTTATTATTTCTTACTCTTTCACAGATATGGTCAACAATCAACAGTTCATGGAAATCTTAACAAATTTAATTCTGTATTGTTGTCAAGAGTTTCCTCTCGAAATTTAGCGGAACTAGTACAATATGTCTGTCTATGTCAAAAATTTTATTCAACGCAGTGTGTCAGTCCCACATCGTTACACTGGCATCCGAACAGCTTTCACTGCCGAACAATATGGTTATGGCACAGCTGTAAATGTCCACATAACAACTTCTTACCGTAGGGCGGTAACTTTAGCGTTTGAACGGGACCGGTACGTTCACGATACTGTGACATTCGTCCGCATTTAAGGTAAACTAAAATTCTGTACCAAATCGACTTTGCACCGAAATCTGTGCAGTCCAACCGAAAGAACTCGGCTTTACTGTTCAGTTTTGGACTCCGAGAAGAAGCAGTGTACTGTTCGCCCATTTCTGGTATGTGATAAATGGAATACTAGGTATAACCTCTTACGTTCCGTGTTATTCTCCTGCATGTATATAAAATACATATGAATAGGGATAAAAGATGGTTAGGGTCACTGCACCTGAGGTAGTACCAAATGCGACTGCAGTCACAGGTTTTACTCGTTAGGGTATAAAGCTACAGTTCGTCGGAAATCACTTGCTGTGCAAGACGTAACTGTGTTCATACGCCGGTAGTGTGAAACGTCTAATGGATGCACTGTCCTAAGTCTACGATTTTAAAGAAAGAGAATGATCTGTGTTTTCGAGTGAGATATATTTGTTTTTCCAATAAGTACAGGGTGATTCAAAAAGAATACCACAACTTTAAAAATGTGTATTTAATGAAAGAAACATAATATAACCTTCTGTTATACATCATTACAAAGAGTATTTAAAAAGGTTTTTTTTTCACTCAAAAACAAGTTCAGAGATGTTCAATATGGCCCCCTCCAGACACACGAGCAATATCAACCCGATACTCCAACTCGTTCCACACTCTCTGTAGCATATCAGGCGTAACAGTTTGGATAGCTGCTGTTATTTCTCGTTTCAAATCATCAATGGTGGCTGGGAGAGGTGGCCGAAACACCATATCCTTAACATACCCCCATAAGAAAAAATCGCAGGGGGTAAGATCAGGGCTTCTTGGAGGCCAGTGATGAAGTGCTCTGTCACGGGCTGCCTGGCGGCAGATCCATCGCCTCGGGTAGTTGACGTTCAGGTAGTTACGGACAGATAAGTGCCAATGTGGTGGCGCTCCATCCTGCTGAAATATGAGTTGTTGTGCTTCTTGTTCGAGCTGAGGGAACAGCCAATTCTCTAACATCTCCAGATACTGTAGTCCAGTTACAGTAGCACCTTCGAAGAAAAAGGGACCAAAAACTTTATTGGCTGAAATGGCGAACAAATGTACAACTAAATGAAACTTTATAGCTCCCTTAATTCGCCGACAGATAGTGCTTAGCTCTGCCTTTTGTCGTTGCAGAGTTTTAAATTCCTAAAGTTGTGGTATTCTTTTTGAATCACCCTGTATATATAGCAAGTAATGTTTACAAGCCGAACACGATGAAACATTTGCCAGAATTATTTTACATTTTTATTACTTATAACACTAGAATCAAGATATCAAGTCCGTTTGAGCTTTGGGTCTGTAATGTCTTGTGAGTCATTCCCCTGAGAGTCGCATCACTGTTCATTTTCTCCAGTTGTCTTTGGGAATGTTGTATTACTGTGTTCAGTAGATTTAAATGGTCAACAGAGTATTCTTTTCAATTCCTGTTAGATCTACATAAATCCAAAAGGTGGGTGTCGGATCAGTTCACTGCCTGAAGAGGTGTGAAGGTGTGAAGTAGCTCTCAAATAAAGCTTTACAAATATTGGAATACGTTCTCTTCACGTAATAAAGAAAAATTTTCTCAGATACCTCAGGATGTAGAGAAACGTCTCAGACTTAACTGAGCCAAGAGAAACGTCGTTAAAGTTGTCTGACGTGATTTATGGAAATGGCGGGATAGCTAATCCAGAACGGCTGGAACCCACAACTTCAGAAACTTGTGATCTGCGTGTGCATTCCACCTTCCCGAGCGACTCGTAACACCAGTATCTTCAACAACATGCTGTATGTTCGGGAATTATCTTCGTTGAAGGCAAATGTTCCGTGCCTATCGCTTTACTTTTTTATTATTAGTTGCCACTGCCGCCACGAAAATATCAACACCATGGTTCCACTGTGAATGTAAATTTCTTGTCGACATGTAAAATTTTTACACATACCATACTTGGTAGTTTTGGCCTCAGAAGCCAAATTCAACACTATGTGTCTCGGTGGCTGAGTGAGTGGGTGTGGAACTGCAACATAAAGGCTCGGAGTTCAAACGCTGCTAATGATTTATGTTACAATATTCAGCTTGCTCCTTAATCCAAGTTAAGTTTTAAGTCCTCATACAAGTGGATATTTAAGTTAGTTCAGAGATCAATAGAGAAGGACGTAACATCTACAACAGATCTATCACTAGCAAAGTTGGAGGCAACGTACGCATGTTCTTCACAACAAATTATGAACGCAGATGGACTTTAAATCTGCGAAGTGTTACATCGACCAATGAGTTGGAACAGACAGACACGCCAAATACCCGGCTACCATTCACATACGAAACAGAACAAAGGACGGAACTTCAAACTGTATTGAGCCACACTTCCTCGATACAAACAGGACGGAATATGTGTACAAGAATTACTTGAAAACACATTGAGTTTCACCATCATAACTGTGTTACTTGGGGAAGTTATGTTTCGTGAATATAGAACCACTCAGTTCGATCGTTCTGCCCAAACTTCAAAGAATAAATAATGGGTATCAGTACTTCATCAACAATCCAACCAACGGGAACAAAAGTACGTCTGTGAAATTAACTGTGCTTTATATTCTACCTTCTCTTATTTCAAAATTGTTTGCACAGTTTCACTCTAAATCGGATTGCACCACAGAGAAAACCTGCGGCCACAATGCTTCTGCGCCCCCGTTTTTCACACTAACGCAACCGCTCTCTTGGCACCGACAGCTCACATTCTTGGGGAGATTAATACCACCTCGCTATTTAAGAGATCACGGCAGGCATCAATTCCACTAAAAGGGGAAACCTCCATTATTTCTTCGGCTTAAGGCTTATTTTGCTGCAATCCTGTTGCGTAGACGCAGAGAATTCGAGCTCGTAATTCTGAAAGTTTTGACACGCAAAGCCGAGACATTTTATAACGGGCCGCACGCCGCCATTTGCATTTGTTCCGCTGGGTCGAGATTTGTGGCTGTCGTGGTGGTCGTTTGTTGTCGCCGGTGCCCCGGTCGGTACAATGAGATTTTCCAGCAAAGTAGAACCCCGCCCGCCGTCGCCGCAGAGACGTATGGGAGCGTGTCACGTATGAAGAATGCGCAGGGCGTGGCGGGGACGGTTTCACGTTGCCGAGGAGGAAAGAGAGCTGCTGAAACGCTTAGCGGCAACTGGGTGTGAAACAGACACTTTCAGTCGAATGCCTTCAGAAGCTAACTGAATGGACATTCCTTGTTAGAGCAGTCTAGTCATAGGAAGCAACTACTGTGATATGTAAGTCTGCAGGCTTTCGTGGCCGTAGTCACTGAAGTTAAAATCTTTTGGGTAATTAGGCCGCGTCATGTTTCTTCTAAAAAGTTCGACGTTTCGACCCCTCTGCTGGGATCTTCCTCAGGATCGTTTGGTGACCATTACTGCTAGAACACTTAGAGAGGACATTGAAGGCAAATGGGTATGATAGTTATTCAATCGACAGGGCTTTTAGGCGGAATGGTTATACCGCTAATAAGAATGACGAGGAACCGCCTTCTCACTCCGTCAGGTTACCGTTCGTTTCTGGGGTCACTGACCGCATAAGCAGAATTTTAAGGAAAAATGGTATTCAGACATCTTTCTTTAGTCAAAACAAAATAAAAGACTTTTCCCGACGGAAAACGGATGCACCTGATTGCCTCCACAATGAAGGCGCCAATCAAGTGTCTTGCGGCTGCGGCAAAGTGTATATAGGCGAAACGGGAAGAACTGTTAAAGAACGCATTAAGGAACACGAACGGCATATGCGGCTAAATCAAAGTGCAAAATCGGCAGTAGCAGAACATCACGAGAACTGTGGCTATGATATCGATTTTAATAACGTACGTGTACTGGCTAAGGAAACAAACATTTGTAGAATTAAGGTCCGAGACGCGGTTGAAATTTCTAAGAATTCATCTAATTTCAATAGAGAGGACGGCTGTAGGCTTCCGGCATCGTGGCTCCCCGCCATCAAGGAAGTAAATACGCGGCCGCGGTGTGTGAGCGGCATAAACAGCGCGCTGCAAGTCACCTCGGCGGACAATAATATTTTGGGTAAACATTCCCCCTCTCTTGCTCTGTCCGTTTCGAATCCAGCCACTGATGAAGACCAACCAGTAGCGGTAGGAGGCATTTCAACCAACAACCCTTCTCCAGCATAAGTGTGAAACAGTGGCTTTCTATCCAATGACGATGACCGCCAATGGTATCCACAGGAGATGAGCTACCAACGCCTCTTCTTCTGTATTAGCCTATGACTATGGCCCACCAATGGTAGCCACATAATTTTAACCAATACTATCACTTCTCCAGTACGAACGCCAGAAAATTCCCCCTTTATAAGTGGACGCGACACTCGTCTCTGACAGTGTTCTAGCAGTAGAAGACACCAAAAGATCCTGAGGAGGATCCCAGCAGAGGAGTCGAAACGTCGAACATTTTAGAAGAAACATGACGCGGCCTAATAACCCAGAAGATTTTAACTTCAGTCAACTATTGTGATTGATTGTAAGGGATTTCATGACGTCAAATAAAACGTAGAGGAAGGGCCCTATTTTGCTCAAGATGGTTACAAATACCTTACCGATTTCTCTTCTGATGTTCTTGGTGTATATTGGACGCATCGAGTGCTAACCTTAATTACTGTGGTACTACGGATTGGTTTGATGACTGTGGTGTATTGCAACCCATCATCCTGGTGAGGGTACTCTGCCTATTGCTTCCTACAGCTTGAACTACACTTACGTGACGTGACGGGATAGCGATATGCACATATACATATCATGATAGTATCGCTTACTCAAGGCATAGGTGGGCAGTTTATTGGCAGAGCTGTGATTTGTACTCAGGTGAATCAAGTGTAAAGGTTTCCGGCGTGATTATGCCCGCACGACTGCGATTAATAGAGTTTGAAAACGGAATGGTAGATGGAGCTAGACATATAGGACACGCCATTTTTGAAATCGTTCGTGTATTTAATATTCCGAGATCGACAGTGTCAAGATGGTGCCGAGAATTACCAAATTTCAGACTTTTCATATCACTACGGATAACGCAGTGGCCGACGGTCTTCATCGACGACCGAGAACAGAGCCGTCTGCGTACAGTTGTCAGTGTGTGAAATAACCGCAGAAATCAATATGGGTCGTACAACGAACGTATCCTTTACGACAGTATGACGACGTTTGACTTTAATGGACTATGGCATCAGACGACTGACGAGAGTGCCTTTGCTAACAGCACGACATCGCCTGCATGGCCTCTCCCGGGATCGTGGCCCTGTCGGTTGGATCCTGGACGATTGGAAAACCGTGACCTGGTCAGATGAGCCACACTTTCAGCTGATAAGATCTGATGGTAGGATTCGTGTGTGTAATGGTAGGGTTGGAGTGGTGCAGACTCCGTAAAGCTATGTACCCAGTCTGTCAACAGGGCTCTGTGCAAGCTGATGGTGGCTCCATAATGGTGTGGGTTATATTTACATGGAAGGGACTGGGTCCTCTCGTCCAAATGAACCGAGCATTGACCGAAAATCGTTACGTTCTGTTAGTTGGAGAGCATTTGCAGCCAATCAGCGATGGACATTTTATGGGTGCAACGCACCATGTCACCGGGCCACAACTGACATAACAGTTTTCTGGGTATGGTACCGCGTCATAATGTAAAACCTACTGCTGCTGGAGAAAAACCAACGTTTCGGCCACGGTTGCAGCGGCCATCTTCTGGGTCTAATGGTGCATTCTAGCTATGCAATGTCCTTTATATTTTGTTGTTACTGTTCACTGCGCATGCCATTACGTCTTAATTTTAAAAGGTAGCTAGTTTCATTGGTCAGTTAAGGAATAAAGAGAGGGACCTTTATTTTAATAGGTTGTTGCGGTGGAGGGAGAACGTAACCTCTGTTGTCTATTGGCTCTTGTGTTTTGTGCCATGATTGGTGGTCACCGTCGAATGAGATGATGGCTGCTGTTTACGAACTGCTGGACGTCGGCCGCGCGGCGGCAGTTACTCGCCGGTAGTGCTGTCATGTTGACAGTGCGGTCTGTTGAGCTCTGATTGCTGGCAGACAAGATGGGGCAAGCCTGAGTCCATCCTCCCTGTTCATGTTATTAGGGTGTTTAAGTATTTCGATGGCCTCTCTGATTTTGCGTGTCGTCATAACTGGCTGCTTGGTCAACACAAAGGCTTCGCTGAATTTTATTTCTTTTCCGCAATCTTGCTGATGTTCTGCCACTGCGGATTTGTGTTGCCCTAGACGAATATAGCGGTCGTTTACCCGATTGTGCGTTGCTATTGGCCTACCAGTCTCGCCGATGTATGCCTCTCCACATTCGAATTCCACCATGTAAACTCCTGCAGTGTGTAATGCATCCACGTTGACCTTACTGGAGCCTAGTAAGTCCTGGATCCTACGACCACTGTAGATGACAGGCTGCACCCTAACGCGGCGAAGTTGCCTATTCGCTTACCTTATGTGAAAAATGTTACTGACCGAATAGGCAAACATCGTAATACTTAAACACCCTAATAACATGAACAGGGAGGATGGACTCAGGCTTGCCCCATCTTGGCTGCCAGCAATCAGAGTCCAACAGACCGCACTGTCAACACGAGGCACGAGCACTACCGGCGAGTAACTGACGCTGCGCGGCCGACGTCCAGCAGTTCGTAAACAGCAGCCACCATCTCATTCGACGGTGGCTATCAATCATGGCACAAAACACAAGAGCCAATATACAACAGAGGTTACGTTCTCCCTCCACCGCAATAACCTATTAAAATAAAGTTTCCTCTCCTTCTTCCTTAACTGACCAATGAAACTAACTACCATTTAAAATGACGCAATGGCACGCGCAGTGAGCAGTAACAACAAAATATAAAGGACACTGCATAGCTAGAACGCACCAATAGACCCAGAAGAAGGCCGCTACAACCGTGACCGAAACGTTGGTTTTTCTCGAGCAGCAGTAGGTTTTACATTATGACGCGGTACCATACCCAGAAAATTTTTATGTCGTCTGACTCTGGCCGCGTAGCCCGTCGTGGTGGCCAAGCGGTTAAAGGCGCTACAGTCTGGAACCGCGCGGCCGCTACGGTCGCAGGTTCGAATCCTGCCTCGGGCATGGATGTGTGTGATGTCCTTAGGTTAGTTAGGTTTAAGTAGTTCTAAGTTCTAGGGGACTGATAGCCTTAGAAGTTAAGTCCCATAGTGCTCAGAGCCATTTGAACCATTTGACTCTGGCCGCGGAAGTCTACGCAATTATATGGGGCCCGCATCTCGTGGTCGTGCGGTAGCGTTCTCGCTTCCCACGCCCGGGTTCCCGGGTTCGATTCCCGGCGGGGTCAGGGATTTTCTCTGCCTCGTGATGGCTGGGTGTTGTGTGCTGTCCTTAGGTTAGTTAGGTTTAAGTAGTTCTAAGTTCTAGGGGACTGATGACCTCAGATGTTAAGTCCCATAGTGCTCAGAGCCATAGTGCTCAGAGCCAATTATATGGGCCACAATTGTTTGCGACTAATTTTAAGAATGAGCTGGACAGTTCGAGCGAATGATTTGGTCACCCATATTGCCCGACGTGTATACCATCGAACATTTATGGGACATAAACCAGAGGTCAGTTCGTGAATCACAACTATGGACGCTATAGAGGCAGCACGGCTCTATATTTCAAGAGAGGACTTCCAACGAATTTCTCAGTCCATCCACGTCGAGTTGTTGCACTACGCCGGGTGAAAGGAGGTCCAACACGGTATTAGGAGTTATACCATGACTGTTTCGTCTCAGCGTATACTCTTTACCATGAATAAAGAGCCCTGACATTTAAAAGAGATTGTCGCGTTTGCTTCATGCGTCTGCTTCGACCGATCACGCAACATGATACTGAATATGTCTCTATGGCAACGTGCCGCATTTATGTAGACGACTACTGTTTTTGCTGACAGCCGTTTGGGGTATGCAGATTGAAAGCTGGAGTCAGTGATGTCAGCTACCAGGAATCTTCTTTCAAGGAATGAAAAATAATTCTGACTGTAGTGTATAGCTGGAGCGGATCTGAGCAACTGTGAAACTTGACTTTTTCAATAAACAAAGCTTCGTCAGCCCTTATATCTGCCAGAAAAAAAATCAAATCTAGATCACCTAATCTTTAGTACATCCACGAAGTCAGTGACTGTTCCGAGGATGTCTCTGTTGATCGGTTGTAGGCTGGTCAAATATTTAACGAAGAAATTCGCAAAACAGCTGTGCAAATTGCGGTGTTATTTTATTTTACTTTCTCTACCAGTTTCGGAAATTCAATACACCATACTCAGGCTCCAAATGCGCCTCTCAAGATGGTATATTCAATTGCCGAAACTGTTAGCGAAAGTAAAATAAGTAACTTCTCAATTTGCACGGCTGTTTGGTGAATTTTTTTTGTTAACAAAGTCCTAAAGAAGAGTTGAAATATATTCATTAAGTGGAAAGTTGGAAGGCACATCACAGTCTTCTAGCAGGACAGATTGATGAACATCATGAGCTGCACTTCAGAAGAACACCACCATTCCCTGTAGCGGAGGAAAAGTTAGATTATCGCATATGTTGAAAAAAAACACACACGTACAGCCATATGTTCAAACATATAGAAAACGTCCTTCACGAACATGTAAAGCTAAGCAATAAGATTTGCATACAGCACTTTAACAAATTGTAACAAGAGTATCTATATGGCCAGAACGAGAATTTGAGCCACAACAGACAGGAATTCGTGTGCAGTACATTTTCCAGTGGGTCATCTCGCGCTTAAATAGCAGCACACTTAAAAAAAAGGAGCTTCAAAATTATTGTTCATGTGCGACTAGTCACAAGTATTCTGTACGTATGAGAAGCTCAACCCATGAATGGGTTTCTGGCCTGACAGCAGGAAGAGTGCAGCCTTTCCTTCGCTTCGGCACCTGCCCCGACTGTCTTTCATTCCTGGGAAAAGATTCCTGCACTCAATCTGAAGGCAGACTGAGTGGAACTGAGGCTGTCTTGGAGGGAAGGGAAAGAGGAAAATTCCCACCCTTTCCTAGGACTGAACCCGGGACCTGAGTGGCTGGGTTTTGAAATCTACAGACTAGACCACGACGTTTTTTCCCCCTTAGACCGCTTTTTTAAAGACTCTCCTTTTTTTATAGGGAGATCAGGGCGTGGTACACGCCGCACTAGCAGTGGGGTCTCTTCACGGCACTGCCAGTGCGTCGAGGCCCAAACCCCTCCCACCCCTTTTTTCATGTTCCCTGTTGGGTCATAGCACTAAGTGTGCAGAAATGTTACAAAACTCCCATTCTCCGATATAAGAAAGACAAAGAAACCTCTTCTCTGAGTAGAAACTGAACACTGATAAAACTTAACAATTCTTCTTGAATCACACAAATACTTTGGAAGTCGAACACGAGTAATTCTGAACAAAATGTTTTGAAAAAACTCTTCGTGTAACATAGAAGTTTCGGAAGCAAGGTAATAGTAAATAATAATAACACAAGTGACTTTTAATTATCTTCTGTTCGTTCTCGTTCAAGGTGTTGTAGTGGTTCCACATACTTAACCGACACCCATTCTTTCAAAAATGATCTTCAGCATGTTGCCGTAGTGATTCTTGTGTTTGCGATACGATACGTGCTAATTTTTGCGTATTCACACTTCAAGTAAACGCGAAATTCTATCTCGTTGTCCGACCCAAGTTTGTTGATGACATAACTAACATATTTTCCCAGTAACCAGCTAATGGCGTTGGTTTTTAATCTCGGAAAGTACGTCATGTCTGGTCTCAGGAGGAGCGATGGCGTTATATATTCCGCCGTGGAAATGGTGAGAAAGGCGATTTGTTGCGTGATCCAATTCCAGTTATTCACATTACCGCCACAGGTGAATCTGTGGATGAGTGTATCCACCAGATTGCATTTTCCACAAAGGTGTGTCTGGTTTAAACCGATCCCATATAGACTCTCGTTGGTGCTGATGACATTGCTTACTGTTTTGTACCATGCGGAAATAGCGTCTGTAGATAGCCCGGCATAGTTGATGTTCCGCCATACAGCTTTCCAGTCACAATTAGGGAATTTCTTTTCAATTTTGTTTCTGCCCTCATTTAACTTCCTTGCAAGTATGATGTCGCGCGCTGTGATACATGCGTTGCTTCTGATTTCGTTAATAAGGTAACTTGCTTCGAGGAAGAAGTTCCTCACATACTGCAGACGGGCATTAATCCTTCGCACATCCTATGGGGTGTCACAGCCTCAGAGAGCTATGCGGTTGTACATTGTGGAAGTTTTCTGAGTATATGGAAAGTCCGCTGGTCACTTACATAAACCAACAAAACAGCAAAATGAAAACATTAATTTGCAACATTAAATTGTGACTAAAAGGAAAGAAAATTATGAGTACATAGTAGCAGAAAATTCTATACTTCACTAATATTTATTATTCTGGAACAATTAATACGGCACGGAACTGAAAAGCAGTCGGAATCTGTTTAGGTCTGTCATAGAAACAGAAATGTACAGCAGCGATAAATTTACGAAAACGATAACAGTTGTCAGATTGAGGACATAAACACTGATTTTGTAGAACTCGTAACGTGCCAACGTTCTGTTTATCTTTTTAAACACGTGAATGGCCGGCTAAAAGCTTTTTTTGACCGAGAAGCAAAGTAATTCTTACATTTAGTAGCTGTTATCGTTTATGCTGCCCGTGCTGAAAGGTGCAGCAGAGAAATAAACGTTCCGTCGGCATTTGTCTATGTGTTTATGAGTGGAGTTTAAACTCACACTCTATTTTGATACTTCACACGAACCTAAAGTCATCATGTTATTCGGTACATTGCCTTTACAGTAACATCTTAATGCTCACAAGGCTGATGAAATAGAAGACATAATAAGAGAACTTAATTTTGAAGGCATCCCTTGAAGCCGACTGACAATCATACAGTGGTCGTCGGCCGCTACAGAATTATCTAAGAGATGCAAAGAACGACATGTACTTACAAGTTGTTCCGCTGCTGTTGCTTCACTTTTCCACAAATACATTTATGAACCATAGCATTCGAAACCTCGTTTTCTTGTAATCGAAAATTGCGGCTACATCGATTTACCCACAAAGATACTGAAGAACATTCTTCAAATGGTTCAAATGGCTCTGAGCACTATGGGACTCAACTGCTGAGGTCATTAGTCCCCTAGAACTTAAAACTAGTTAAACCTAACTAACCTAAGGACATCACAAACATCCATGCCCGAGGCAGAATTCGAACCTGCGACCGTAGCGTGAACATTCTTCCATCGGAGCTGTGCACACAATAGTATCTTGGGGAAATGTGAAAAAATTGATTAGTTTTACTGTTGAAAAGGAGATTTTCGTAATGGTTGTATGAAATACAAGTGGATACCTTTGTACGCCTTCAACCCGCTCATCAAATCATTGTTTACTATTAGGCTTAAGTATTCTGTACTTAACTCGGAAGTGTATGGTGGCAGCCATGTTTTCAAGCCAGTTGCAAGTCGAAAACAGCTTCTGATGATTTTTAACTGACAAGCACAGAGCTAACACACACGACAATCATTACATTCCTTGCCATTTTGTAAGTAGTGCCACCAACTTTTTTTGACATGCCAGGTTTCTCTACAAAATGGAACGCACAGCCTAAAACATTTTCAGACTTATCTAAGAATTGATGCGGCTCGTTTATGAAAGTACTATTGAGTGGAGAACAAGGGTTAACTTTCAGAGGCCTTAGTTGCTACGGGTCACTTGCGTAAGCTTAATAACAGCCTTACCATGAAGCAATCTCGGTGCAGCTTGCAGGAAGAATCCTTTCCATAGGTCGGCAAGAACTGCAACAAAAGACACGTCCACCATTACTATTACGTCATTTTAAGCAAGATATGCACATTATTATTAAATCATCTCTGCTGTGACGCTGCTGCCGCGGAATGGGTAGCAACCACAAGCAGAAAAGATGAACAAAAATGACAAAATATATATGTTGGTACAAGCCGAAATGTTTCGGATCTAACAAGCTAAGGCTTCATATCGGCCGGGGACACGAATTAAATTCCACATTTCTCAGATAACGATAGGGATATTGAGCCATTCGGGCGGCCGGCCGCTGTGGCCGAGCGCTTCTATGCGCTTCAGTCTGGAACCGCGCTGCTGCTACGGTCGCAGGTTCGAATCCTGCCTCGGACATGGATGTGTGTGATGTCCTTAGATTAGTTGGGTTTAAGTAGTTCTAAGTCTAGGGGACTGATGACCTCAGATGTTAAGTCCCATAGTGCTTAGAGTCATTTGAACCATTCAGGCGCACTGCCTGAAACGTTCATCATGGCTCGATCCTATTATCTCTCAGTCAGTCTTTCAGTAACAACAATTCAGATTCGAAGTGCATGCGTTCTGAGTGAAAACAGAAAAAATGTATATCATTTCAGTTTTTCAAGATCGCGCTTTGTACGCTTTAATTCATTAGGCAGAAGCAAACTACAATAAGGTTTCTTCAGCGCGACAGCAAAGTAGTTTCTTTATGTTTCTCACAGTTGTCATCTCCCCTTTCGACACAAATCAGGTTCTCTCCTCACATGTAGCCTTGCCATGCAATTCTTACGGTTTCCTCTCCCTCTCTCTCTCTCTCTCTCAGCCACAGTGGGTACTGCGTTGGCTTATCCGAGGCAGGTTGACGAGTTGCATCCAACAGTTATTTTTAATCTCACTTTTAAATATCTTGCGCTGGTTCACAGACACTAAGGTAACGCAAGAAAGTGGTTAGCGAAGGGCAGTGGTGTTTAAAACAGGCCTCTGGCCAATGAGTTAGCACTTCGCTTTCAGATCCTGCTATTGAACTTCCATCGACAAGCACCATGTAACAGCGGAGTAGCAAAAAGGGATGTTGATTCGCGAAAGTGTGAAAGTCGTGCATGTTTTGCTATTCACGGGCGCTGTTTATCGCGACGATGCCCTCTCGCGCTGAAGTGTGAAACATTGGCGGAGTGGTTCGCCGCTGCTGTGATGGCTACATAACGAAGAAAACAAAAAACGGAGCCTTTTACAAAGAAGGTCCCTCCAAAGAACGGGGAAGGCGCGCTCGGAGCATGTGAAGTCCGACACGAAGGCGCCCGAAAATAAACGAAGCTGCCCGGCCGCACGGACTTCACGGTTTAACGGTAACACCTTAACAAGGCAGAGATACGACGCCTCGATCCCCCGAGCCCACGCCGCGCTTCCCAATCTCTCACATTTATTTTCCCGTTAACGGGGCAGCCACGCCATAGACCGCGCCGCGGAAAACGCGCTCCTAATTTTTATCGATCACGGCTCCGAACAGGAACGACGAGACCCCACGGCCGAGCTGAGAATTCCGTTGCCCTTTTAACACGGTTCCCAGATTAATAGGACCGCTCCGAAGAGGTAGCGTCAAATATTTGATTGACCGATATATTTGCTCGTGGTATAACGAGGCTCGTTTCCGAACGAGGCTGGGAGCTCGGAACGGTCGGTCGCCCTCGAGAACTTTCTGGGGGTTTCGGAGAACCAACGAGCTTTCACGACTCCGACTAAGGGGTAAACGCGGTGCGATATGAACCAAGGTACAAGCTGCTCTATAACATATGTATTAATTTCGTATTTCCTTTGCCTTTGCAGGCAATGTGATTCCTTTTCTTTTTCGTTTTGAATTACTAATTCTGCAAGATGTCGTGTTCGCAACCACATGGCTGATCTGATTAATTACATATCTATATTTTCACATTTTTTTACTTAATGATAGGCTTGTCTTGTGCCACTGTTAATGAACGTATGCAATTTTTTTTCTGATTCCTGCGAACCCATGTACAGCTTCGTGTCCGTTTACCACCTGTGTACGAGTGTGTGTGTGTGTGTGTATGTGTAGAGAAGAGAGAGAGAGAGAGAGAGAGAGAGAGAGAGAGAGAGGAGTGAGAGGGAGTTGGAGTTTAATCTCTATTAATTGAAATGGAATTCACTGTTCATTTCCTGTGTTGTGTGGGGTGAGTGGTCGGTATACCAAATTTTGATGTGCTGTCACATTATCGATATTATTCCGGTACTTCAACTTTTTTTATGCCATCGTTTTTCAGTCGACTTGCCACAAATTCGTCTGCATTGCTAATATCTTCACCTCAGAGTAGCGCATACACGCAACTACCTCAGTTATATGTTCTAGATAAGCCGTTCTCTCCCTTCTGCTAAAATTTCTCTCCTCGACGACTGCCTGTAGCACCACAGAAGCTACTGCTTCACTCCTTGAGATCCTAACACATTTCCAAATACTCCGTCCCTTCTTATAGTTAGGGTGCCGGTATTAATTTCTTCGCCGATTCTGCGAAGAGTCCCCTTATATCTTTTGACTCCACTTAAACTGCAGCTACATTGTAAAGTATACAATTTCAGACACTTCGATCTCTTCTTCACACAATATCTAACACACGAGATCATGAGGATATCGATACAGTGTTGTACGAAGATACGACGACACTCCTGTTCACTCTCTCCTGATGGACATAAGAATGACTTGTTTTCCAAAGTGCCTAATACGTATATTCATTAACGAAATTCGTCATAAATAATCCATCACAGCTTGAGAAGAACGGTGATTTCCATAATTGCACAATTAGAGGCAGAAATGGCATTTATTACCCAGTCTCAAGGCTGTCAGTTGCTCAGAAACGAGTTCAATATGCAGCAACGAAAATTTTTGATCATTTGGTCAATAACATAGAGTGCCCGGCGGGTAGCAAAGCAATTTTTAAATCTAATTCAGAATCATTTCTCCTGAATAACTCCTTCTTTTCCATTGACGAATTTCTGCTTAAAAACTGGAAACAAGAAATAAATTATAGTATAAGTATGTGTACGACTAAAAACAATAGTGAGTAGATTAACGTTAACACCAAGTATGTATACATATCCTGTAAACTGACTCGTTCTTACTTGATAAATGAATCGTTCAATTGACCAATGGAACATGTACCTAAGTAATTAACTAACTAAGGCTTTCTTATACCTGTTCACCGTGGAATAAATGATAAAGGTCATGTACCTGTACCTCGAAGCAGTGCTCAGACAACAGCTTTCTTTTAAACTGACGGCATGGCTACCAGCCTACAATAGTGATGTAACTCATTCTTGTATGTTGGTCTTCAAATTAAATGTCTTTCTTTCCTCACACGGCTGTGACAATGCCTATTTCAAAGCGCAATATTCCAAAATTACTTTCTATTCTCCTTTATGAAGTTCTGCATTCTTCAAAAGCAGTTGCCGCACAGTATCTTATTCGTCCCGTAGAGAGTTAAACACAGTCGTCATCGTAAAGGAACTGAGGAACCCCTCATTTGCTCTTATTTCTTGTGCACTTAGTTATCTCTTCCACGAAGCAGAGCGGTCTATTACCACAGAACATTTTCCCTTCTTCCAGCCTGGTCATTATCAGTTACGTGGTTTGGATATAAACGTGTGGTGCAAAGGCCACATTACAGCATATATGGATATTACTAGAGGCTTGAGTAAGTCCATGTACAGCCGGCCGCTGTGGCCGACCGGTTCTAGGCGCTTCAGTCCGGAACCGCGCTGCTGCTACGTTCGCATGTTCGAATCCTGCCTCGGGCATGGATGTGTGTGATGTCCTTAGGTTGGTTAGGTTTAAGTAGTTCTAAGTCTAGGGGACTGATGACCTCAGATGTTAAGTCCCATAGTGCATAGCGCCATTTTTTAAGTCCATGTACTGCTTTACTTTCCACCTTAACTATGTCTGTATCCACGCTTCTTCATCATAGACCTTGCCCCTCTGTCTGTCTGTCTGTATGTCTCTCTCTTACACACACACAACTGGGGTGTATGCAAAGATATTCTACTTTCGCCTTCAAACATGGTATCGATATATGGCACAGCGAAGAATGGGTAACTCGATTAATTGTACTTAACTCAATGTCTTGAGGATAATCTCCCAGGTTGCTTCTTCTTGTGCAAGCTTGTAAAAATAGATCACTTAAGCACTGTCGGGCTGGACTAGCATTTGGAGTCACAATCCGGGTCTGCCGAACGCTGTTGGCTAGCGGGGTGATCTCAGTCCTTGTGAGAACAACTTAGGAGAAAGTAGCTGCTATGGTCATGAAAACTGACAACGGCCGTGAGAGCGGCGTCCTGACCACATGTCCCTGCATATCCGCAACAAGTGACCCCTATCGACTGAGAATGACATGTCGGTGGTCGATACCGTTGGGCATTCGTGGCCTGTTCGGACGGAGCTATGTGTTGCATATTTCAGTTTGAAAGTTCCTGGCAGATTAAAACTGAGAGCCGTGCCGAGACTCTAACCACCAACCTTTGCATTTTGCAGGTAAGTGTTCTACTGACTGAGCAATCGAAGAACGACTCACGGCCTGTCCCCACAGCTTTACTTCCGCCAGTACCTCGTCTCCCACCTACCAAACATCACAGAAGCTCTCCTATGAATCTTGCGTGACTATCACTTCTTGAAGAAAGGATACTGTGGTGACATGGCTTAGCTATAGCCTGAGAGGTGTTTCCAGAATAAAATTTTAACTCTGCAGTGGAGTTCGCGCTGATATGAAACTTCCTGGCAGATTAAAACCGTTTGGCGTACGGAGACTCGAATTCGGGGCTTTTGCCTTTCGCCACCAAGTGTTCTACCGACTGAGCTACCCAAGCAAGACTCATGACCACTACTCAGATCTTTATTTCCGTCAGTAGTTCGTCTCCCACGTTACACACTCCGCTGTAGAACGAACATTTCATGTTGCAAACATCCCCCAGGTTGTGGATAAGCCATGTGTCCTCAATATCCTTTCTTCTAGGAGTGCTAGTCTTACAAGGTTCGCAGGAGAGATTGTATAAGGTTAGGAAGGTAGTAGAAAAGGTACTGGCGGAAGTAAAACTGTGAGGGTGGAGTGTGAACCGTGCATCGGTATCTCAGTGAGTAGAGCACTTGCCGACGAAGGGCAAAAGTTCTGATTCGAGTCTCGGTCCGGCACACAGTTCTAATCGGCCACCAAGTTTCATATCAACGCAATATGTTCCATTTCGCTGTCTCTTGGCATCATGAAACACTGCACATCATTACCTGAATATCTACACTACCCATGGTAACAAGTTTCTTCTTAATCCAAAGCGCAAAGGAAATTATTGCTTAAATGCGTGTAGGAGTGGTCTTCGCGATGTAACGAATTGTAGTAAATTCCCAGCTTTCATATTTAACGCTGTTTCGTGTAATCTTTCTGTGTAGACTTTCGCAGGAGAGTGGACGCTTATCTTCAACCGTCTCCCAGTTCATGTTTTCCACGATTTCGACGATCATACAAATCTGAGACCATTCTTGCTGCCTCTCTTTCGTAATTGCTACATGGAAAATGTCGACAGTCTGCAATGTTCGAACGTCTTCCAAGGACAGATCTAGAGGGGTTGGACAAAAATATCGAAACAGCACGAGAAACGCATGCTTTAACGTAAATACAGATGCTGGAGCAGCCTGCAGGTTTCGCTATTGTATTTGACAACTAAAGGCACCTGTGCAATATCCGCAATTTGCTGCAACTCCTCAGAACAGTGTTCTGCGTATTTGTGAGTGCATTACGTCGGAGGTGAACGACACTGAACTTGAGCAGATTGTTGGTGCTCTTAAGGTGGCTGCTTCCGTAACCAGCGTAGTCGAAGTATTTTGTGTTTCAAGAGCCAGGATGGCTCCAATATATTAGGACATGTTTTTATAAAACAGATCTGAAGATGGCCATTACTGACCGAAACAGGTAGTCTAAGGACTTAAAAATTTGTGGCCATAGGCGCGAAGTAAAGGAAACTTATTCTATTTTCGAGACACTGTTCAATTCACGACCATGTCGCAACTTGTGAAACTGTTTTGCAGTGAACACATAGTGCGTAGTGGGGCGATCACTCTGTTGTAGAAATAATTCAAAAGCCAAGATCGCTTAAACACTGTTTACTGGATAACCGGTTTCAACACACTAAAGCTAGATTCAGATCCGATGATGGCACCTATAGTGTGTAGAAACCGGTTATCCAGTAAACAGTATTCAAGCGATCTTGGCTTTTGAATTATTTCTATTGTGAAACTGTACCGAAGATTTATACTGCCTACAGGGAAAGCGAAAAAACATCATCTGTTGAATGACAACGCAGGCGAAACTATATGTTGACTGATCGTGACGGACGCTCGTTGAAGAGGACTGTGACGATAATTAAGGTGCCCAGAATACCTACCCTTATACAATCGGTGGGCAATATTATGGAAACATAAAAATGACACATTACCTTGATTGATATGGTGTAGAAAAACCGTTGGCAGACAAAAAATCTATCAGTCGTCTCGGAATGGATAAGTACAGGTCCTCTGTGGTTTTCAAGGGAATCGAATTCCTTTTTTCCCACAACGTAGTGGCTTTTCTGGTAACGATAATGGAAGTGGGTAGCCATCACACCCATGTAGACCATAAAGTTTAACAATAATGAGATCTGGTGACTGTGGAGGCCAGGGGGATCTGCGACAAATCACCCCCGTACTCACAAAACCAGTTCTCGACGACAGCTGCAAAAGCCGCTGCAGGACTGGATGTCGCACTCTTGAATCGTGCTACCACCAAAACAACACGAAAGAACCTCCAAAAGCAGGGAACTGTAAGGCGAGCTGTAATTTCAAAACCACTTATGGGAAATGCAAATACGTGGTGCTGAAGCCATAGAACCTGGCCTCAGTAGTAATGGAAGAAAGTGATTTGGTATGATGAGTCTTGTTCCGCAGGGTTTCCAACTCCTGGCCGAATTTACGTCCCAAGGGTGATACGTGGTGTGGGTTCGGTGGTCATTGTGGCAGGCATGTTGTAGTGTTCCACATGCTCCATAGTTACATTGCGAGGTCCCAGTACTGCCATGGATTAAGTGACCCATTTTGGCTGACCAGGCCCATACTACCGTACAATGTTTATTCTGGCGATACTGTGTTCCAAGACTACAGGACCCCCGTCCACATACCTCGCATCGTCCAGAACTGGTTTTGTGAGCACGGGGTTGAATCGTCAAATATCTCCCTGGCCACCACAGCCATCAGATCTCAATGCAGTTTAATGCCTACTTCGATGTGATCGCTACCCTCTTCCATCATTATTACCAGAACAGCCACTACGATGTGGGAGCCCGTATAGCTAGCCGTGCTGTCTAACGGACTGCTTTTCGGGCGGGAAGGCGTGCCCGTCATCGGCACCAATCCGCCCGGCGGATTAGTGTCGAGGTCCGGTGTGCCGGCCAGTCTGTGGATGGTTTTTAAGGCGGTTTTCCATCAGCCTCGACGAATGCGGGACGGTTCCCCTTATTCCGCCTCAGTTACACTATGTCGACGATTGCTGCGCAAATACTTTCTCCACGTACGCGTACACCATAATTACTTCACCACGCAAACATTGGGGTTATACTGGTCTGGTATGATACGTTCCCGGGGGGTGGGGGGTCCACTGGGGGCCGAACCGCACCATAACCCGTGGTTCGGTGTGAGGGCCAGCCGGAGTGGCCCAGCGGTTCTAGGCGCTACAGTCTGGAAATGCGCGACCGCTACGGTCGCAGGTTCGAATCCTGCCTCGGGCATGGATGTGTGTGATGTCCTTAGGTTAGTTAGGTTTAAGTAGTTCTGAGTTATAGGGGTCTGATGACCTCAGAAGTTAAGTCCCATAGTGCTCAGAGCCATTTGAACCATTTTTCGGTGTGGGGCGGCGGTAGGGTGAGTGGACTGCTGTACATTGTTGTGGAGTTGTCAAGGCGGGGACGAAGCCTCTCCGTCGCTTCTGGCTCACCAGTTCCATACAGTACAATACGTTGTGGGAAAAATGGTATTTGATTCTCTTGAAAACCACAGAGGACCTGTATTTACCCATTCCCAGACTGCTGGAAGCTTTTTTGACTGACAACAGTTTTTCTACACCGTTTCAGGCAAGGTAATGTGTTGTGTTTTTGTGTTTCCATAATTTTGTCCACCCATTGTATAAGGATAGGTATCCCTGGCATGACGTTAAATACGGAATAAAATTCCTTCGTGTTGATTTCCGTAAATAGCGTCCATGGACAAAAGTTTTCCACTGAAGGAAGTGAGTTCCTACACTCAACCCTCAAACAGCCTGCAGTGCTGTAGTTAAAAATCCTTCTCTCTCTAGGCTCGAGGATAGATGCAGCCTGTTTTCGAGGGGTCTCTTTTCAGATAATGATCTTAAGGTCCTTAGGCCGGATCCGACTGAGCTGCTATTTCCGGCACGGCTCCGACGTAAACGCAGGCCCGATGGGAGCAAGAAAGTGACGCCTCCGGCCGTCACACCGACCCCCTCGTGACGTTATCAAGCTCCGGCGTCAAACAAACAGCGCGCCTTTTTATCAGTATTTGAAGACGTCGGAACGCACGTTTTATTGGAACTGTATATTTACCAGCGCGCTGATGACATACGTCGTCTCCGCCGCTACAAAGCAGTTGTCATGTTTAAGTGGAGATGATATACAGGACACCTGTCTAGCTTGCTGAGGCGCTGTCGACGCAGAATGTCTACCTCGTTGCGGAGATCTGATGACAGCCCACAGTGGCATATCTGAAAGGCGAGTTCTGCGGCCAGCCCAGGCCAACACCGACCGACGTTCGCGAAGCCACTGTTCGTAGCGAAGCGTTCATTGTATTACTTGAGCGTTAGCTTGGTTCTGAGCCCACATTAATCTACAGTTCCTCAAATAACTACTTGACTGTGGCAGTTCAAAGGCAAAGGAAAAGGCAGACCACCTCGAAGAGGACCTTACCTAGTAAAACAACATGGTGTTCAAACTAACATTTGTGTTTAGTTCATCTCTAGCCTACCTACCTTGTATATGAGAGGTGAGAACTGCCTTCGTTGAATCTTCAGATATCTTTAGGATAGGACTGCATCTAGCATCCGACTAAATTTAAACACTATATATGGCACAGAAACACAGCTAAGACGCGGCGAAGAATGAAACTAAAATAATCAGTTGAAATTTTTTCGTAAAATCGTACCTCTTAATGTAAAGATTCAGTTGGATGACTGGAAAAATAGGCGTAGCCTTTAAATGGAACAGTCCTCACCTCATCTCAAATAATTTAAGGAGACCGTAGAAAACCTAATTCAGGAAGACCAGTGGGGATTTGAAGCCCGTCAGGTGCTACATACACTCCTGGAAATTGAAATAAGAACACCGTGAATTCATTGTCCCAGGAAGGGGAAACTTTATTGACACATTCCTGGGGTCAGATACATCACATGATCACACTGACAGAACCACAGGCACATAGACACAGGCAACAGAGCATGCACAATGTCGGCACTAGTACAGTGTATATCCACCTTTCGCAGCAATGCAGGCTGCTATTCTCCCATGGAGACGATCGTAGAGATGCTGGATGTAGTCCTGTGGAACGGCTTGCCATGCCATTTCCACCTGGCGCCTCAGTTGGACCAGCGTTCGTGCTGGACGTGCAGACCGCGTGAGACGACGCTTCATCCAGTTCCAAACATGCTGGCCAGGGTAGTTGACTTACACCTTCTAGAGCACGTTGAGTGGCACGGGATACATGCGGACGTGCATTGTCCTGTTGGAACAGCAAGTTCCCTTGCCGGTCTAGGAATGGTAGAACGATGGGTTCGATGACGGTTTGGATGTACCGTGCACTATTCAGTGTCCCCTCGACGATCACCAGTGGTGTACGGCCAGTGTAGGAGATCGCTCCCCACACCATGATGCCGGGTGTTGGCCCTGTGTGCCTCGGTCGTATGCAGTCCTGATTGTGGCGCTCACCTGCACGGCGCCAAACACGCATACGACCATCATTGGCACCAAGGCAGAAGCGACTCTCATCGCTGAAGACGACACGTCTCCATTCGTCCCTCCATTCACGCCTGTCGCGACACCACTGGAGGCGGGCTGCACGATGTTGGGGCGTGAGCGGAAGACGGCCTAACGGTGTGCGGGACCGTAGCCCAGCTTCATGGAGACGGTTGCGAATGGTCCTCGCCGATACCCCAGGAGCAACAGTGTCCCTAATTTGCTGGGAAGTGGCGGTGCAGTCCCCTACGGCACTGCGTAGGATCCTACGGTCTTGGCGTGCATCCGTGCGTCGCTGCGGTCCGGTCCCAGGTCGACGGGCACGTGCACCTTCCGCCGACCACTGGCGACAACATCGATGTACTGTGGAGACCTCGCGCCCCACGTATTGAGCAATTCGGCGGTACGTCCACCCGGCCTCCCGCATGCCCACTATACGCCCTCGCTCAAAGTCCGTCAACTGCACATACGGTTCACGTCCACGCTGCCGCGGCATGCTACCAGTGTTAAAGACTGCGATGGAGCTCCGTATGCCACGGCAAAGTGGTTGACACTGACTCCGGCGGTGCACAAATGCTGCGCAGCTAGCGCCATTCGACGGCCAACACCGCGGTTCCTGGTGTGTCCGCTGTGCCGTGCGTGTGATCATTGCTTGTACAGCCCTCTCGCAGTGTCCGGAGCAAGTATGGTGGGTCTGACACACCGGTGTCAATGTGTTCTTTTTTCCATTTCCAGGAGTGTATCTTAATATTAATTGTTTCTCCAACGAATAAAGCTGGAGCCTAACCTTTTTATTTTCCTCGACTAAATGTTTGTTTCCAGAAGTTTACAGCTGTGGGAAGCATCTTCCACTGGGGAGGCACATTTGGGAGCGTTCTGTCAGCCTCTCGACATTTACAACTTCTGTCAAGTATCAACTACCTGACCTGTCGACTCCGGTCAGCGCGAATGCTGTTATGCCCCTTGAAGACTGGGAGAGGCGTCGTGGCTGAAGCACCGGTGTTAGGAACAGCGACTACCGCCATACCTAGGTTTTCCGCAGCTTCCATAAATCGCTGTAGACGGGAGCGTTTCCTGCGTAGCCCTTCACTTACAGAGTTCGTATTGTATTTAGCGACCTCGACGTCGATGGGATATTATATGTTAAGTTCGTACAGCATTTTTATCCTTTTGGACGTCTCGAGCCTTCACCACCATGCACTACCGTATTCTATCAGTCACAAATTCTACTATCGATCAAGCTGTTTCGCTTGTCGAATTTTACTCGCAGAAAATAAAATGGAGAACGGTGTAGCGTGTGCGCGCATTTCATCTGCAAGGTCGCATGTCGGGCTATCACAACGTGTTTTAACTTTTCTTCCAATATAAGACTGGTTGGTTTGTGGGGGTTGAAGGGACCAGACTACAAAGGCCATCGGTCCCCTTACAATATAAGAAACACAGTTAAATAACATTTACACTTCCAGAAAAACAACTTTAACTTGATGCAGAAGCGTAAAGACTGTAAAATACAATGAAGTCCCTTTTGAAACCATGCATGAATTGGTACATGCTGACTAATTATACAGCTCGTTTCTTTCATGAGTTGTTTCTTAACTTTGACCACACAAGCCCATAGGTAGTGAATTGACCTTTTCGGAAAGGTAATATCAGAAAAAATCATGATAGGAAAGTAGTCAAATTGAGTAATCCTAAAATACATAACATTTGCAATCCACTCTTGATGCATCTGTATTAGCCAGTTTTCTCCACTTTCTTCTTGTTCAGCTGTTGATCTTCCCCTCTGAATATCGGATCTAACATTTTAGCAAGATAGTGAAAGAGCCTAGTGCTTGATCCTTTCTGTGTTTTATTACTTCCTTATTGCGTTCTGTACCAGGACTTTCTATAAAAACACAATTCAACCCACTGGGTTGGTTCTTAGAAATATACGGTTTTTTTTCTCAACCACTGCCACACACAGATGAGTAGCGAACATGACAGCACGTCGCGATGCCACTGGCTTTGAATATTGAATGATAATCGGTGCAAAACGTGTGGGTCAGAGCATGTCTGAAATACACATCTCTGGTTTCCTTCGTTAACAGTGTCTAGTGTGAATCTTTCTACACGCGTTAACAGCAGCAAGGGGCAAACATAAGCGTTTGACGCACGACGACGCCTGATTTACCCAGTCTTATGGGGGCGATCGACGGTCTACTGTGCTACGTATCTAAATATGAGTCGACAGGAATTCCGTTTCACCACGCCTGTACGTAGGCTTCAGCCGCCAATAAGCGACTTGTGCCCCTGTGCCTTCCCATGATCTCTTTGCCCACGCACTGTTTGTTCGCTACTAACAAGGGAACCTTCCCATCGCACCCCCTTCAGATTTAGTTATAAGTTGGCACAGTGGATAGGCCTTGAAAAAGTGAACACAGATCAATCGAGAAAACAGGAAGAAGTTGTGTGGAACTATGAAAAAATAAGCAAAATATACAAACTGAGTAGTCCATGGGCAAGATAGGCAACATCAAGGATAATACGAGCTCAGGAGCGCCGTGGTCCCGTGGTTAGCGTGAGCAGTTGCGGAAGGAGAGGTACTTGGTTCAAGACTTCCCTCGACTGAAAAGTTTATTTTCGCAAAGTTGTGATCTGTCCGTTCGTTCACTGACGTCTCTATTCACTGTAATAAGTTTATGATCTGTGTTTTCGCGACTGCACCGCAAAACCGTGCGATTAGGAGACGAAAGGACGTGCCTCTCCAATAGGAACCGAAAACATTTGATCGTAAGGTCATAGGTCAACCGATTCCTCCACAGGAAAACACGTCTGATATATTCTATACGACACTGGTGACGGCATGTGCTTCACATGACAGGAATATGTTGTCGACCCACATAACTTGTACACTTGCCGAATGGGTAAAAAGATTCTTCTACCTTGCCCGATTTAGGTTTTCTTGTGGATGTGATAATCACTCCCAAAAAGTGATGAAAATATAAGAGTTTGTCACATAAACTGCAACAAATGAATGCAACAGTTTCACAGTCGCAGTTTTCCCTGTGCTCTGTCAAAACATATGTTTTTAACGTTTTCAAATTTTTCCGTGTGTAGACCGTCAAATCCTGCATATGTGCAAGCAAATCTGAACATGTCCTGGAATTTTGGAGAGCGAAGTTGATTATGTGTGAGTGCCTGAACTTTGATAATTATCTGAAAACAAAAAATTAAACTTTTCACCCGAGGGTAGACTTGAACCAAGCACCTCTCGTTCCGCAGGTACTCACGCTAACCACGGGACCACGGCGCTCCTAAGCTCACATTATTCTTGATGTTGCCTATCTTGCGCATGGACTACTCAGTTTGTATATTTTGCTTTTTTTTTCATAGTTCCACACAACTTCTTCCTGTTTTCTCGATTGATCTGTGTTCAGTTTTTCGAGGCCTATCCACTGTGCCAACTTACAACTAAATCTGAGGGGGGTGCGATGGGGGGGAGGAGGTTCCCTTGTAAGCACTATTTGCCAACAACTGGAAGAATCTAATATAAGTAATCCTCATAATCGGCATTTAATGGGTAACCCACTGACAAGAATAGTCTCTGCCAGAAATGCTCCACCAATTCGGCTTCGTGAATTATCCTTGAGGAATGTACCACCCCAGTATGCAACGCTAGGAATCAGGTGACGTACCGCAGCTGTTGAAATAGCTGAGTGTAACCGTGTGCGCTTTAAGAGCTGTGGACAGGTATAGCGACATCGAACCGAGGCGCTGGCACAGTGCCCAGCGGCAACATACTGTTTAGGCTGCCTTCCAAGTTTACGTAGCTGGCTCGCTGCTGGATTATTTGAAGATTTCCGTTTGAATTATATTTCACAATCCTGTCTTCTGTTCAGTTCTTTATTATGATTATTACTTCTTTTTGTTGTTGAACTACGATCTCGACTTAATGTGTCAACGCGGGCTCGCCACCGTCTGTTACTACAACATCAAAACACTTCGAAGGACTGATTCGAATTATACGAGAAGCAGCTGAGATGTTTTCGGCCCACCCAGGCAGCGGAAATATTAGAACGACTGTCTTACAGGGGTAAATACGACGTTATTTTGCAGGAAGCTGTTTTGTAACACATCCCTGCCTGAATATTTTCCTTCCTTTGTCGTTGCTGTTGTAGTCCGAAGACTGCTTTGATGCAGCTCTCCATGCTACTCTTTTCTGTGCAAGACTCTTTGTCTCCGAATAAATGCTGCAATCGACATCCTTCTGAATCTACTTACTGCATTCATCTCTTGGTCTCCCCTTAGGATTTTAATCCCCGCTCAACCCCTCCCCCCCCCCCCCCCCCCCCCCCCCACCACACACTCTCCCCTACACATATACTTCCTTCCAGTACCGTACTGGTGACACTCTAATGTCTCAGAATGTTTCCTATCAACCGATCTCTTCTTCTAGCCAAGTTGTGCAACAAATTTCTTTTCTCCCCAGTTGCATTCAGCATCTCCTCATTAGCTATGTGATCTGCCTACCTAACCTTCAGCACTCTTCTGTAGCACCAGATTAGAAAAGCTTCTATTCTCTTCTTGTCTAAACTCTTTATCATCCATGATTCATTGCGATACATGGCTATACTCCATACAAATATTTTCAGAAAAAACTTCCCGACATTTAAATCTGCATTAAATGTTAATAAATTTCTCTTTTTCCATCACTAGTCTGCAGTTTATATGCTCTCTAGTTAGGTGACCATCAGTTATTTTGCTGCCCAAATAGCAAAACTCATCTACTAATATATGTGTTTCATTTCCTAATTTAACTCCCTCGGCATCGCTTGATTTAATTCGACTATATTCCATTATCCTTCTGTTGCTTTTCTTAATGTTCGTCTTATTTCCTCCTTTCAAGACACTGTCCATTCCATTCAACTGGTCTTCCAAGTCCTTTTCTGATTCTGAATTACGTCACTGGCAAACCTCAAAGTTTTTATTTCTTTTCCCTGAAATTTCCTACTCCAAATTTATCTTTGGTTTCCTTTACTGCTTGCTGTATGAATAGATTGGGTAACTCGCTGCACAGTTTGAATAACATAGGCGATAGGCTGCAGCCCTGCCCCACTTCCTTCTCAATCACTGCTTATCATTTATGCTCCTGGACTCTTATAACTGCCGTCTGTGTTCTGTACAAGTTGTAAATAACCTTTCGCTCCATGTATTTTATCACTGCTACCTTCAAAATTTCAGAGAGGTTATTCCAGTCAACATTGTCAGAAACTTTTTCTAAATCTACATGTGCTATAAAAGTAGGTTTGCCTTTCCTCAACCTATCTGCTAAGATGAGTCGTAACATCAATATAGCCTCGTGAGTTCCCACATTAATCATTCTCGAAGTCGACTTCCCCCGGTTTTTCCACTCTTCTGTAAAGAATTCGTGTCCTTTAAGGCATGGAATATGGAAGAACTCTTGCATCCCCGTTCGATCATCAAGATTTAATTCTTTTGTTGTTCATCCGAAATGTTTAAGCGAAACGCAACGATGGTTCCTTTGAGAAAAACGCTGTCTCTTTCCTTCCCCACCCATCGCCATTCCATTCTTGTGCTTCGTCTCTGAAGACTTCGTTGTGGACGAGATATTACACCCTTATCTCCATTCAGTCCATGCCATTTTCCAGTCGTATATGACACAAATTGAATGTCAAGCTGATTTCTCTAGTTGGACTACAAACAGACATTCAAGAGCATTCCACGCTGCACCTAAGAAAATGACTAGGTATTAAAAATATTTTTCAGAAGAATCGAATCGTGAACCATGCGGGCCCCGCAGTAATACACCTCCTGCATGAAAATCTGAGAATATCTTAGAAACCGCATTCCTCTCTCTGCACGTAGGAACAAGTTTTTTTTTGTATGGTGTCCACGCATCTAGAAGCCCATTTTCTACCGTTTGTCCTGCATGACGAAAGTGATACTTTCGTGGTAGTTTATGGGTCTGGTGGTACTGTCTAAAGAAGAACTGACTTCGGCTTTCAAGTCATCAGTCTTCTGGCTGCTTTGGTGCGGGCCGCTACGAATTCCTCTCATGTACCAACCCCTTCATCTCAGTGTAGCACTTGAACCTACGTTCTCAATTATTTGCTGAATGTATTTCAATATCTTCCCCCACAGTTTTTATACTCTACAGCTTCCTCTAGTACCATGGAAGCTATTCTCTGGTACCTTAACAGGTGTTCTATCACCCTGTCCCTTCATTTTGTCACTGTTTTCCATATATTCCTTTCCGCGACGATTCTACGGAGAACCCCCTCATTCCTTACCTTATCAGTCCTCCTAATTTTCAATATTCTTCTGTAGCAACGCATCTAAAATGGTTTGATCTTAAGAGCGAAGTAGCCACGTTAAGGGGGAAGCACTTTTGTCAGCCTAACAACGATAATTTCTTTCATATTAAACTTGCCGAATTTAGAACTAACAGCTTTGTTCAGGCACGCACTGATAAACGTTAGAACTTTTACTTTCTCACTGGTCAGTAGACTGCACTATTGTAGAGATCTGATATCCGCTTTGGCAGACGTATTAGCTCCATGATGCATCTTTCAACGATCGCACTGGTTGTTACACAGAGATAGTCCTTTGAAATCTCGGCTAGTGCACAAGAGTTCATCACCAGTATTTGGCCGACAAGGCGAGTAAAAGCAATGGTTCATATTTCCGATCACCATACTGCGTGCCCACGTCCCGCAGTGCTCCTAAAATCTCAGTGAGTTTCAAAGTGATGATGTGCGACGAATGTGATCGGTTATCTGCCAGTCTGAGGAAAACTGGAACCTAACTAATCCGTTCTACTTTTGCAAAGGAATTGGTTTATGTGCTCCCACTGAATTTTGTCTTCTCTGTTCACTACACTCTACATATCGTCGTCACAACCTATACCAAACACGTAGACTTAATAGTATGTATTTTTCTACATATCGTCGTCGCAACCTATACATAAGAGTATGTATGTAAAATCACATGTTGTAAATGAAAGATGTCAAGGTAGGAGATAAAAAAAATTACTTCTCATTATGTGGCTGAGCATCCCATCAGGATTTGCCATGAGACAATTCCAAGTAACATTTTTCTTCTTTACTCTTTAATAATCTTTTACGGAAGTAAGCGTTACATTGAATAGTGCACATAGTTCTCTGGGTACAATACACGACTTGCACATAGTTGATATTCTTCTCAGGTTTCCTTCTAACCCATCACCAGACACTTGCCGTCACTTTTACGTGACAGATGAGGATTATAATCTGGTTCACTGGGGTGTCAACATATTCTCTGTCACATTAAGGCATGAAGTTCTGCGCTTGCCATACTGAGGAATTCTAGGAGTGTGAATCCAGTGATGACTCGGCGGTTACTTTGTCTCCAGAACGCAGCTCCATTCCCCCAACTCAAGGGGCTGACGATAAGAACGACTTTAACTATTGTTCGGATTTAAGTTTCATGTATCTCCCAAGAACAATGAGAAAAAACAATAACGGGTAAATGCTTGTAACCGACCCGAGTCATCTGGTTGAACATCAGTTCCTTGTGTACGCTCAGTACATTTTTCTGATTCCGATTATGAAAGGGATTTTATAAAGTTAGCTTTTGAACCTTTCGCCGAAAGGTAACTGGAGCTCAAAGGTGTTCTTACTCAGCATCTCCCATCCTCCAGTGTTGATTTAAGGGGTAGTAATGAGCCTAATAATAAGAGAAAAATTCGAGCATAAAAGCGAAGTTACTCTAAAGGAATAGAAGAGATTTTACATGTAAACAGTATACTAGCAACTAATGAAGAAGCTACTGGCAGAGAAGACATTAACCACAAAAACAAAGTGCTGCAGGTGCTTTGCGCCCCATCTAGAAAATATGGAAAAAC
This sequence comes from Schistocerca serialis cubense, assembly GCF_023864345.2. NCBI lineage: Eukaryota > Metazoa > Arthropoda > Insecta > Orthoptera > Acrididae > Schistocerca > Schistocerca serialis. Next base: position 200,871,632 of record NC_064644.1, read on the forward strand.
AAGTAAAAGAAGTTTGACAAAAAAATACCAATTTATAGGATCGTCTGTTTTAGTGTATTGTTGATTTACCAAAATTAAAACATGTTCAACAAGTAGTTGAGCGTCCTTTTGCTGATGTCCACAATTTGTGGTTATAAAAAGACAGTGTTTTAATTGGTCTTATAAAGATATTGCAACGGCCCCGAATTTACGTTTTATATGCTGTAAAGAGTAACGTTTTAAGGCAAATGCACGTTTATTTGTAGACGTGACTAAGAAATAAGTTAGTAATGATAGCACTTTATAACATGAAAGATCCCAATCGTACGCGTTAAACAAGTGTGAGCAGTGTGCCTACCTAAAAGGCTAACCCGAGGCACGGTCGCAGTTGCAGGTTCCCCACATAATGGCTTCCACGGGCACCAAAATTTTGATTTTCCATATCTCATACAGTTATGACCGAATTTAAACACAATATCAAACTCTTACGAACATTTTTTTAGCCGACACCTGTTAAAAATTGAAGAAAAGAAGAAAGTTATCGCCTACTACGTATTCGCTGCTCATGCAGTAAAAGTACAACATCAGCCATGACGTTTCAATTTATTTAACTTTTTTACTACTGAATCTATTCACAACACATTTTGCTGGCAGTATCCACGTATACCACTGAATGTCCCCGCAAAATTGTATCAGCGTATGACAGATAGTTCCAGAGATGTGACCGTTTATAAAATACGGGAAATAAAGGATATCTCAGTGGACCAGCGCCTCATTCCCCAGAAGTTATCTGAAGATGGCATGGCAAAATCGTTGCCGAAACATCGGTCAGAGCCACCAATTCGGCTCGGCTTGAACAGCCGAAACAATTTGAATTTACGATTTGTTTGCACACATATATTCCGCAATTATACGTATTTAAAGGATTCTCAGCATTGTTTAAATTGTGTATATTCATATGTTTGAATGATTTTGGTAGTTATCTCTACCGACCGACAAATATCCTGGGTGGCTCAAATATATATGATCTTTGCCTGCCAGGCGCTACAGTCTGGAGCCGCGCGACCGCTACGGTCGCAGGTTCGAATCCTGCCTCGGGCATGGATGTGTGTGATGTCCTTAGGTTAGTTAGGTTTAACTAGTTCTAAGTTCTAGGGGACTGATGACCTCAGATGTTAAGTCCCATAGTGCTCAGAGCCATTTTTGAACCTAACTAACCTAAGGACATCACACAAATCCATAGCCGAGGGAGGATTCGAACCTGCGACCGTAGCGGTCTCGCGGTTCCACACCGTAGCGCCTAAAACCGCTCGGCCACTCCGGCCGGCCCATCAGACACCAAAAGTTCTGAAGTGTTTTCGCTATACGTTTCCATCTAGCACCATTAAGCGGTGGCTTATCGGCACAGAAGGACCGCAACAAAGCGTTCAGCAAGTGTCGTGCACGTGCGATCTATAAACAGCCCGTGAGTGACGGGGGCGCTTGGTGCCTTGTCTGCCACCGCGCTCGCACACAGTTCGATCGTCCCCACAACGCAGTATCTGTAAATAAACTCGCCATGCCAGTGTATGCAGTACGTGTTTGACAACGACCGATCCTTCTCTATGTCCCATCATACGCACGGACATTCTCTGTCTGACACTCACACACACACACAAACACACACACACACACACACACACAGACACACACGCACACACATATGCACGCATGCACGTACACATACGTAGTGTCACTCAAACACTTTTTTTCCCCACCACCGCATGTTGCGCAACTTGTGCTTTTTTGTACTCCCTTTTTTCCCCGCTTGTCGTCCCGCTGACGCAAATGCAATTATTCCGCCTACACGCGAAATTAATTTTCAATACTGCCGTCGCCGCCATTACTGGATTACAGACACGCGCGCGCACCCACACGTACGCCAGACGGGCCGCCCAGCTAAGCTGCTGAGCGATCGGGCGGTGGGAGGCTAAATGAAAGAAATTATTTCGGAGTAATGGAGAAGCTGTCAGGGCCGGGCGGTGCCGGACGAATAAACAGAAAAAGAGAGAGAGAGAGAAAGGAAGGGAGGGAGAGAAAGAGAGAGAGAGAGAGACAGAGGCGCAGAAGCAGCCGGCGGTGGGCTGGGCCTGGGTCGTCCCGCGTGTGCGGCCGCCAGACGTGCATGTGTGTGTATGTGTGTGTTTGGAGTGTGTGTGCATTAGGGAATTAATGGCGGGTATTGCGTTTCGCGTGTCCCGCGGGGCTCGACGGACAGCCCATAATTTTGTGTCACGGCGCTGGCCGGCCGCCAGAGCCGACTCGCCGCCCGGCTGGTTTATAGCGCCGCCAGGAGGCGGCAGCACCGGCAGCAGCGTCTCCCCGGCTGACGGCAGACCCCAGGGTGCGTAGACCCTACCTGTCCAGTCTGCGACCGGCCGTCTGCAGCGTCTGGGGGGCCCGGCTCACTACAGATCTTGTTGGGAGACACAGCCTCCCACCCCCCCCCCTCCCCCTCCCCTGGTCTCTCAATCAACACGTTTACTACGTGGCCAACGGCTTGAAACACGTCCTGGACAGTCGTCAAGTGTAAATTTTAACCCTGATTGATTTCAGCAACGCTTTTGATACTGTTGATTGTGGAATTCCTCAAATAGTGCAATGTAGCTACCTTAAAACCGTATGTCCCTCAGATAAATTTCTATGGAAACATTTACTGTACTCTCTCATGTCCCACAGGGCTCGATTCTTAGTTCACTTTTTTCGGTGTATAACAATGGTCGTGTGACTAGAGCCTCCCGTCGGGTGGACCGTTCGCCGTGTGCAAGTTGTTCCATTTGACGCCACATCGGTGACTTGCGCGTCGATGCGGATGAAATGATGATTAGGTCAACACAACACCCAGCCCCTGAGCGGAGAAAATCTCCGACCCAGCCGGTAATCAAAGCCGGGCCCTTAGTATTGACATTATGTCGCGCTGACCACTCAGCTACCGGGGGTGGACTATAACAGTAGTAATCCATGTGTGCTTTGTTTTCTTAACACCAGTTATATGGCGACGATATCTGATAGTATCTAAGTGACCGCCGAAATATTGCCGCTGCTGCTGTATCCGTAAATACACGTAATTTAAAGTCCTGGTTCAAATGGCTCCGAGCACTATGGGACTTAACATCTGCGGTCATCAGTCCCCTAGAACTTAGAACTACTTAAACCTAACCAACCTAAGGACATCACACACATCCACGCCCGAGGCAGGATTCGAACCTGCGACCGTAGCAGTCGCGCGGTTCCGGACTGAGCGCCTATTACCGCGAGACCACCGCGGCCGGCAATTTAAAGTCCTCTGATGTGTTTTTCTGCCTCTATGTGAAGTTTACGGCATTCACTGATATACAGCGTGATTACTGCAACGATGAGTGTATGATGTATCTATTGTTATTTGTTTCATATTACATTGTCGTTTGGAGTGACATCTCGTGGCAATAATGGGAGATAGGACCTGGTCAGGTACAGATGAGAAGGTATATCGCGGGAAAAGCGGTAAAATAAACAGCCGTCGCACCCTCACACAACAGTGAAGCATGACCAGACACTATACTTCTCAAGCGTCCTGTAAAGCTTAAAATTATGTGTGGGACCGAGACTCAAACTGAGAATCTTTTTCCTTTTGCAGGCAAGTGCTCTAACAATGAATGTTCGTCCGCAACGGACAGCGCTATGAGGGCTGTGACTGTTAAGTGCAAATACAACTTCTTGAGCGTCAGTGCGTTTTAGACAGGTACGTGCCGAGTAAAACTGTGAGGGACGGGAAAGACCCACCGTGGTACAACAACAAAGTTAGGAAACTACTGCGAAAGCAAAGAGAGCTTCACTCCAAGTTTAAACGCAGCCAAAACCTCTCAAACAGAAGCTAAACGATGTCAAAGTTAGCGTAAGGAGGGCTATGCGTGAAGCGTTCAGTGAATTCGAAAGTAAAATTCTATGTACCGACTTGATAGAAAATCCTAGGAAGTTCTGGTCTTACGTTAAATCAGTAAGTGGCTCGAAACAGCATATCCAGACACTCCGGCATGATGATGGCATTGAAACAGAGGAGGACACGCGTAAAGCTGAAATACTAAACACCTTTTTCCAAAGCTGTTTCACAGAGGAAGACCGCACTGCAGTTCCTTCTCTAAATCCTCGCACAAACGAAAAAATGGCTGACATCGAAATAAGTGTCCAAGGAATAGAAAAGCAACTGGAATCACTCAACAGAGGAAAGTCCACTGGACCTGGCGGAATACCAATTCGATTCTACACAGAGTACGCGAAAGAACTTGCCCCCCTTCTAACAGCCGTGTACCGCAAGTCTCTAGAGGAACGGAGGGTTCCAAATGATTGGAAAAGAGCACAGGTAGTCCCAGTCTTCAAGAAGGGTCGTCGAGCAGATGCGCAAAACTATAGACCTATATCTCTGACGTCGATCTGTTGTAGAATTTTAGAACATGTTTTTTGCTCGAGTATCATGTCGTTTTTGGAAACCCAGAATCTACTATGTAGGAATCAACATGGATTCCGGAAACAGCGGTCGTGTGAGACCCAACTCGCTTTACTTGTTCATGAGACCCAGAAAATATTAGAGACAGGCTCCCAGGTAGATGCTATTTTTCTTGACTTCCGAAAGGCGTTCGATACAGTTCCGCACTGTCGCCTGATAAACAAAGTAAGAGCCTACGGAATATCAGACCAGCTGTGTGGCTGGATTGAAGAGTTTTTAGCAAACAGAACACAGCATGTTGTTATCAATGGAGAGACGTCTACAGACGTTAAAGTAACCTCTGGCGTGCCACAGGGGAGTGTTATGGGACCATTGATTTTCACAATATATATAAATGACCTAGTAGATAGTGTCGGAATTTCCATGCGGCTTTTCGCGGATGATGCTGTAGTATACAGAGAAGTTGCAGCATTAGAAAATTGTAGCGAAATGCAGGAAGATCTGCAGCGGATAGGCACTTGGTGCAGGGAGTGGCAACTGTCCCTTAACTTAGACAAATGTAATGTATTGCGAATACGTAGAAAGATTATGATTATATGATAGCGGAACAAAAACTGGTAGCAGTTACTTCAGTAAAATATCTGGGAGTTTGCGTGCGGAACGATTTGAAGTGGAATGATCATATAAAATTAATTGTTGGTAAGGCGGGTACCAGGTTGAGATTCATTGGGAGAGTGCTTAGAAAATGTAGTCCATCAACAAAGGAGGTGGCTTACAAAACACTCGTTCGACCTATACTTGAGTATTGCTCATCAGTGTGGGATCCGTACCAGGTCGGATTGACAGAGGAGATAGAGAAGATCCAAAGAAGAGCGGCGCGTTTCGTCACAGGGTTATTTGGTGAGCGTTATAGCGTTATGGAGATGTTTAGCAAACTCAAGTGGCAGACTCTGCAAGAGAGGCGCTCTGCATCGCGGTGTAGCTTGCTCGCCAGGTTTCGAGAGGATGCGTTTCTGGATGAGGTATCGAATATATTGCTTCCCCCTACTTACACCTCCCGAGGAGATCACGAATGTAAAATTAGAGAGATTAGAGCGCGCACGGAGGCTTTCAGACAGTCGTTCTTCCCGCGAACCATACGCGACTGGAACAGGAAAGGGAGGTAATGACAGTGGCACGTAAAGTGCCCTCCGCCACACACCGTTGGGTGGCTTGCGGAGTATAAATGTAGATGTAGATGTAGATTTTGCTACTACGGATTTCGAGGTTCACAGCATCATCTTCAGGCGGAGAATTGTTTATTCACATGAAAACTACAGACGTCTTTTCACAGTAGCAGACCAAGTACGGCATAGGTTACGTTTCCCATTTTTCTAATAACTCTGCTGTCCCTGCAAGTACAATTCAGTGTTGGAAATTCATATCTTTTAACCTCAATAGAGCCTTTTATAAATAAACAATTTTTATCATTAGCAAAAAACACAAGATTGCTGACAATGCCCTTTTTATGTACTCATCACCAACACCAGCTATGTAAAGACACAAATCTTCAAATGCAGATGATGGTTTGAACCATCGAAATGCAAAGTGGCAAAATAAACAAGTGACTGAAGCAGAAATTGTTTTATTTGCAAGTGTTCTACTAAATATGCTAAGTTCGACTCACACCATGTTCTCACAGCTTTACTTCTGCCAGTATCTCATCTCCTACATTACAAAGCTGTGAGGGCAGATCGTGGGTCGTGCTTCGGTAGCTCAATTAGTAGGGCATTTGCTCGCGGAAGGTAAAGGTCGTGATTTCGAGTCCCAGTCAGACACCCAGTTTTAGTCTCCCAGAAGGCACGTCGCTGCAGAGTGGACGTCTCACTTTGCATCATTACATCTGCACATACACTGAGGTGACGAAAGTCATGGAATACCTACTAAAATCGTGTCGGACGTTCTTTTGGACTTGCAGCAACTGGATGTGGCATGTGCTAAACAAACCGTTGAATGTCCCCTGTAGAAATATTGACCCATGTTCCGCTTATACCGTTCACAATTGCGAACGTGTTACCGGTGCAGGATTTTGAGCACGAACCGACCTCTCGTTTATGTGACATAAATTTTCCATGGAATTCATGTCGGGCGAGCGGGGTGGCCAAATCATTGTCCCTAATATTCTTCAAACCAGTTGCAAACAATTGTCGCCTGGCGATATGACGCACTGTCATCCGTAAAAATTCCATCTTTATTCGGGCAGAAAATAGTCTCCAGGCAGCCGAAGACTATTTCCAGCAACGAAACACCACCAGCTTGCACGATGCCTTATTGACAATTTGGGTCCGTGGCTTCTTGGGGTCTGGACCACACAGGGACCCTACCATCAGCTCTTACCAATTGATATCGGAATTCATCTGACCAGGGCACGATTTTCCAGTCGTCTACGTCTACATCTACATTAATACTCCGCAAGCCACCCAACGGTGTGTGGCGGAAGGCACTTTACGTGCCACTGTCATTACCTCCCTTTCCTATTCCAGTCGCGTATGGTTCGCGGGAAGAACGACTGCCGGAAAGCCTCCGTGCACGCTCGAATCTCTCTAATTTTACATTCGTGGTCTCCTCGGGAGGTATAAGTAGGGGGAAGCAATATATTCGATACCTCATCCAAAAACGCACCCTCTCGAAACCTGGACAGCAAGCTACACCGCGATGCAGAGCGCCTCTCTTGAAGAGTCTGCCACTTGAGTTTGCTAAACATCTCCGTAACGCTATCACGCTTACCAAAAAACCCTGTGACGAAACGCGCCGCTTTTCTTTGGATCTTCTCTATCTCCTCTGTCAACCCGACCTGGTACATATGCCACACTGATGAGCAATACTCAAGTATAGGTCGAACGAGTGTTTTGTAAGCCACCTCCTTTGTTGATGTACTACATTTTCTAAGGACTCTCCCAATGAATCTCAACCAGGCACCTGCCTTACCAACAATTAATTTTATTTGATCATTCCACTTCAAATCGTTCCGTACGCATACTCCCTGATATTTTACAGAAGTAACAGCTACCAATGTATGTTCCGCTATTATATAATCATACATTAAAGGATCCTTCTTTTTATGTATTCGCAATACATTACGTTTGTCTATGTTAAGGGTCAGTTGCCACTCCCTGCACCAAGTGCATACAGGACGCATAATGGCAAACGGCTACCGTGTCATCTTCTACCATATGGGGTCACACCTATGTGGTATGGAGGTGCCTGGGGACAACAAATCATTCTCGCGGTGGTTGTCGGCTTTCCAGACCATGGAACAGCCAATTACCATGCAGACAGCTGTGTAGAAATAGCTTTTGACTGGATCCCGATCTATTCCTCCGACCACTGAAAACTCCCTGGGACTACTGCAGACTGATCATGCGTCCTTCGCATGGCAGGGACACACACTTTCCACACAGCTATGGAGAGAGACATTTTGGTGGATGGAAACAGGATAAGTAAGTAAACTTTCCGACTTTCTCATCTCCATAATCTGATACTATCCACAAAGTAAACGTTGCAGAAATTAGACTTTTAAGTACTGTAAGTGTAAGTACTATAACGTCTGAAGCCCATTCCCCATTCACATGAGCACAGGTTGAGTTTGCTAAACTGGGACAGAATAAAGGGCAGAAAAATTTTAATGGTCACAGTTGCACTCCGAGGGAAGTACATCAGCTTGAAGTTTGAGATAAAAGATCTTTGACTAGGTTTCAATGACTGAAAGGCACATAGAAATACTCTGCCTTTACAAGTGTTTTAATTCCATACTGAACAGTATGGTGAGCTGGAGAATCATCATGTAACAGTCACGTTACACGCTTCCAGTGATGCGTCGTCAGTTACTTGCAGTGCGGGTTTAGTTCGTAACAGGCCACGACACCAAATAGCGACCAGGCGAGTGTCTAATAGCTGGACTAGCAGTGAGAATTAAAGTTTTTAATTGCAAGATTACCGATATTGCTTGCAACAGGGCTGTTATTGATGAGCTTGTACCACAACGCATGGACTCTATTCAAATTAAGTAGCAGCTCCCTGTACCTGTAAATAAAGAACCATATTAATCCACGTGTGCATTTGTGATGTAGAAAGATGATACGTGTCACCAATAACTTGCTTCCTTGCGGTACAACACTGTAGTTTGTACCACCAAAGGCACGTCTCTCAGAATGTGAGGTAGGATCACCCACATGGAGTACAGACGCGCCTCTCCTGAAAGGTGCTCTGGCGTGATGACTGGGCCCACGTGGCGGTCGCCAGTAATCTCACCCCACACATTGAGGCTCAATCATAGCTGATGGTTCACTGCCTCCATACGAAGCGGATTCTCTGTGGCTCTTGGGTGAATGTTGTGATGGTTGACAATAACGCCCTTCATAAAGGGAATGCATGACAGAATTCCCAGAAACATGCTAGCCTGTGCGACGAACCAGCGCCAAAACCATCACTGCAGAGACAAGTCTGTAGCTAAGAAGTCGTGCACAACGTTTTGATACAGACAGCGGTAGTACTTGTAGAGAAGGTTCCGTACAGTCGTCTGGCTTACTCAATGCTGACAGGGCACCTTGAGAGGTGGCTAACCTTTCCAGCTAGTCACTTCTCCATGCAAACAGAGATGGAATGGAGTATTATGCTAATGATGTTTTTAATGGGACAGCTGAATTTAGAATTTTAAGGATGGATATGACAGCGAATCAAGGGGCAGTGATAATTTCCTGCGCCTTTTCTTTTCTGCTTGGCTTTCATGCATGCCATATCACGACGTGTAGAGGGAGACGCTGAGTCGTCCAGGACACACGAGCGCTAGGGAGCGAGGGGCTACCACAGGGATCATTCCCAAGGGCCGCAGATTGCAGGGTCTTTTCATCAGCTGGCCAGTGAACTCAAGTCAGAGAGAAAGTGGGAGAACTGACTCTGTGCAGGAGGATGGACAGTCGCTAGGCCAGCGCCGGGCCATATACCGCAAAGGCCTTGGACAATATAGCAGGATGGAGCTAAAGATGCAACCCCCACTGTTTTCCCTAGGCCGACATGCGGATCGGACAGTACGCCCCAGGTGAAAAACTTGCCGTTCATCTACATCTACATCCATACTCCGCAAGCCACCTGATGGTGTGTGGCGGACGGTACCTTGAGTACATCCATCGGTTCTCCTTTCTATTCCAGTCTCGTATTGTTCGTGGATAGTTGTGTGAAAGATTTCAACGGAATGTTATTTGCGGAGTGCGAAAGTACAGGCACTGCGCACAGATAAAGTCTTTAGAAAGCACACCACAAAATACCACTTGGCTGTGACTTTAATATGCAGCTGATGTCCCATCAAACCGAAGCCGAGTGGGTAGAACTTTTCTTCATTTTTTTCCCCCAAGGTGGCGAAATCGCGACAAGGGGAAAAGTGTGCTCTTGGTAGGCGTCTTGTGGCACTATTCTTCATTTCCATTTTTTGGACAGAAAAAGAGGGAGGATGCAGGACATTACAAAACAATGTCACTGGCGAATGTTTGAGACAAACTGGTTGACTTGCCAAGGAAACTACAGCGGGTCGCAGAGGAGTCTGCTTTCTAGACATTCCAATCGTGACTTTTGAGTACAACGATCTGACTGAAGCGCTGGGAGAAATCTGAGGACCAGAGTCATTCGCTCTCCACCTCACACCTCGCGGTCACTGCATGCATACCATACAACTTCATGGTTTTAGTTAGCGTGATGATAAATCGTCATAACAAAATCACCATCCCATCCATCTCCGAACCTTGTCAACACCTAGTTAGTCATTGATGTAACCATCCAAGTATTATCTGAATCGAAATCTTTTAGTAACAAATGTCCAATCCTTCGAAGATTTACCATTCCGATTGTGAAATAAATTATGACTATCGTATTATGCGATTTTACTTTCACGGTCAATGAATTCCATGTCCACAGGTAGAAGATATAAGTTCAATGAGACCCACACAGGATACAGACTTTCAGGCCACCTATAAGAGATCACGTTTTCATTATGTTCCGTTGCCTAACTGGATTAATACGCACTGGCTCCTGGGGTGTGATCTGTGGCCGTGATTGTAACGGTAAGATCAGCCACGTGACAAGTGGTGTGAAAAGGTATGTATGTGTGGGGGGAGGGGGTCTTACAAACTGACTGGTGCTGATACTGGGGTGCCAACGATCTTTTACCTCCAGTCTAGCATTAGGATGGGTAACCGTCGAGGTCTGCTGTTGGCAAGCGTGTGCAGCACTCAGCATTTCGAGTCCAATTGAGGAGCTACTTGACTGAGAAGTACCGGCTCGGGTCACAAAAACTGACAAGGGCCGGAGGAGCAGTGTGCTGGTTACATGCCTCTCCATACCAGCATCCAGTGAAGCCTATGGGCTGGGAATGACACGGCGGTTGGACGTTATCGTCGGTCGATTAAGGTATGTTCGAACAGAGTTTAGTTTAATGGTCCAGTTCTGTGTACAGAACTGCACGTTTTGTACAAGACCACCGACATAAAGCAGCTAAATTGTCATCCCGATGAGGACAGATGAAAACACGGTCGAAACGTCGCTTCTAATTCATAGTAGTTCTCAGTGTTACTCATCGCAAGAGAGAGCTTGTTTGTATAACGTCTCGTATCGCTACGATTGCGAAAACAGAGGACACGCTCTCAATCCGTTAGCACCTCTGAGTGTTTCATCATGCATTGTTCAATCAACAGAATGGCGCTCCAAAAGTCTCCTCTCAATTTTTAATTCCAATTCTGGGAATAGGCAGGCACGCAACCACGCGGCGCGGCGTCGGGTGCGGGCGGCGTTTTGTTCAATAAACTGTGCAGGACGGCGAGTGAGACGCAGGGCGCGCGCCCACGGGCGGGGAGCGGCAAAAAGAGCGACACGTGAGCGCCACGCCGTGTGCGTGTTATTAGTTTTGCTAACACACGGCCGAGTGGCCGCGTATTTTTCCGGCCGGGCTTCCCCCTGACCCCCCCCCCCACCCCCACCCCAACCCCACCCTCTCCCCTCCTACCCCCGCGGGCGCTCCGCTATTGTTCACAGTTAATATTTTTTTGTTTTGTTTCGTTTCTCGATTTTTTGTTTCAAGTCACTGCGCGTATAAACTTTGTCTTTGCTCGTTGGAGTTAAATATTTACAGTGTAATAACAGCTACCGATAGCCGTGATGCGTATGTCTCTTCCGGCAGCTCAAACACTGAATTAAACACCGGCCTCAGAGCGCCTTATGTAGTGGTGAACTCAGCCACGTTCGTCCGAATCTGAGGTCTGACGCCTCATACGTAGAGAAATGAAAATTAAGTGTGAGAACTATTGCACAACCGTGGCTCGTACGTAGAAAAAGGCCAGATGAGTGAGAGGATTATTGGACAATCAGTTTAACAGCTCATGCATCCAATTCTGTTCACAAGAATGATGTGTAGAAGAATTGGAACGAAAATTCAGAACCTGTCACATGACGATCAGTTTGGGATCAGGAAAGGTAACGGCACAAGAGAGGAGCTTCTCACTTTGCGCTTAATAATGCACGTAGGACTTACGAAACACGAAGACACATTCATAAAATTTATAGATCTAGAAAAAGTGTTCACTCATGTAGAGTGGTGCAAGATGTTCGAAAATCTCAGGAAGATGTGTGTAAACTATAGAGAAAGAGGGGTAATATGCAATATGTACCTGTCACATGACGATCAGTTTGGGATCAGGAAAGGTAACGGCACAAGAGAGGAGCTTCTCACTTTGCGCTTAATAATGCACGTAGGACTTAACGGAACACGAAGACACATTCATAAAATTTATAGATCTAGAAAAAGAGTTCACTCATGTAGAATGGTGCAAGATGTTCGAAAATCTCAGGAAGATGTGTGTAAACTATAGAGAAAGAGGGGTAATATGCAATATGTACAGAACCAATAGTGAAAAAAGAAGGATGGAAGACAAGGAACAAACGTGCTGTGATTGGAAAAGTGATATTTGGTAGTCAACTTCTGGACTAATATGTCTCATTTTTTATTGTCAGGTTGTCCACTATTTCATTTGGTTTCAGTCTGACTGAAGCTAGTTGATACATTCTTACGTTTAGTAGAAAGCAATATTCAGTGATTGCGGAAATCAGGACGTCATTTAGAGTCTTCTTGTCCTCTATATTGGAAGTCGAATGCAAATCTTCCGGTAAATTTTGCGAAGGGAGAATCCTACAAAGTCGCACAGTTTGAGGATCTTGTTTTTCTCAGCTGAGCGAGGTCTCATTCTGCACCCACATGGCTATTGGCAGGTATAGGGTGTTTCAAAAATGACCGGTATATTTGAAACGGCACTAAAAACTAAACGAGCAGCGATAGAAATACACCGTTTGTTGCAATATGCTTGGGGCAACAGTACATTTTCAGGCAGACAAACTTTCGAAATTACAGTAGTTACAATTTTCAACAACAGATGGCGCTGCGGTCTGGGAAACTCTATAGTACGATATTTTCCACATATCCACCATGCGTAGCAATAATATGGCGTAGTCTCTGAATGAAATTACCCGAAACCTTTGACAACGTGTCTGGCGGAATGGCTTCACATGCAGATGAGATGTACTGCTTCAGCTGTTCAATTGTTTCTGGATTCTGGCGGTACACCTGGTCTTTCAAGTGTCCCCACAGAAAGAAGTCACAGGGGTTCATGTCTGGCGAACAGGGAGGCCAATCCACGCCGCCTCCTGTATGTTTCGGATAGCCCAAAGCAATCACACGATAATCGAAATATTCATTCAGGAAATTAAAGACGTCGGCCGTGCGATGTGGCCGGGCACCATCTTGCATAAACCACGAAGTGTTCGCAGTGTCGTCTAAGGCAGTTTGTACCGCCACAAATTCACGAAGAATGTCCAGATAGCGTGATGCAGTAATCGTTTCGGATCTGAAAAATGGGCCAATGATTCCTCTGGAAGAAATGGCGGCCCAGACCAGTACTTTTTGAGGATGCAGGGACGATGGGACTGCAACATGGGGCTTTTCGGTTCCCCATATGCGCCAGTTCTGTTTATTGACGAAGCCATCCAGGTAAAAATAAGCTTCGTCAGTAAACCAAATGCTGCCCACATGCATATCGCCGTCATCAATCCTGTGCACTATATCGTTAGCGAATGTCTCTCGTGCAGCAATGGTAGCGGCGCTGAGGGGTTGCCGCGTTTGAATTTTGTATGGATAGAGGTGTAAACTCTGGCGCATGAGACGATACGTAGACGTTGGCGTCATTTGGACCACAGCTGCAACACGGCGAACGGAAACCCGAGGCCGCTGTTGGATCACCTGCTGCACTAGCTGCGCGTTGCCCTCTGTGGTTGCCGTACGCGGTCGCCCTACCTTTCCAGCACGTTCATCCGTCACGTTCCCAGTCCGTTGAAATTTTTCAAACAGATCCTTTATTGTATCGCTTTTCGGTCCTTTGGTTACATTAAACCTCCGTTGAAAACTTCGTTTTGTTGCAACAACACTGTGTTCTAGGCGGTGGAATTCCAACACCAGAAAAATCCTCTGTTCTAAGGAATAAACCATGTTGTCTACAGCACACATGCACGTTGTGAACAGCACACGCTTACAGCAGAAAGACGACGTACAGAATGGCGCACCCACAGACTGCGTTGTCTTCTATATCTTTCACATCACTTGCAGCGCCATCTGTTGTTGAAAATTGTAACTACTGTAATTTCGAAAGTTTGTCCGCCTGAAAATGTACTGTTGTCCCAAGCATATTGCAACAAACGGTGTATTTCTATCGCTGCTCGTTTAGTTTTTATTGCCATTTCAAATATACCGGTCATTTTTGAAACACCCTGTATCAGATTTCGTTGCGGCTGAGCATAAGAGTTGCAGGGCAGGGCACTGTCAGGATTTTGCGTACTGGCCGCGGTGAGTCCGAGAGCAGTCGCCATGGTGTATTTCGCACCATGTGCAGTCCGGTGCCTTCCTAGTTGATCGTACTACTTAGCGTGAGAGCAGTCAGACCATCCGACGAGCTTAGTGGGCGGGAGGAGCGAGGCGTAACTTTAAAAATGGACTTAATACATTCTCCACCGTAATAAAACATGTATTTACTATGGTTACCGGTTTCTGTCAGAATGTGACCATCTTCAGACCAGAATGATGGCAGGCAGTGGCGGTGAACGCAGCAAGGTTTATTAGTCCTCTGCTCGCTGCTACCGCCTCACATCAAGTGGTCTGAAGTGGTCGCATTCTGACCGAAACCAGTAACCACTGTAAATAAATATATTATTTCTGTGGAGAATGTTTTTATTCATTTTTCAAATACTTTTTTAGCCAGACCGCTGTTCTTCGCGAGAAATGTTTACAAAAATTACCAAGGCGTAACTGTTTCCAAAAAAGTTCATTTTCTGGTTGGAAAGTCCATCCCAGAGGCAAGTAGTGTGAGATGCTGACCACTCTGTGGAACTGTGAGAAACTATCAGGTCCATCCTACACACAGGATTGTCCAGATAGTTTGTTGTAAATTTAGAACGAGATTCATCAGTGGTTAATGCCAATAATTCAGCAGTGGGGCAGCGCCGAGCACTGGCCTCCAAAATGTCCACAAACCTAGGCCAGCGGACTGGCGGTAGCAGAATGGGGATGCCGGAAAGACTTGTTCAGAACTGAGTCCTTCCATTGGTTAACATTCCAGACTCTGAAATTCTTGATTTATTTGCGATTTTGCCATTGGGCAAAGTTCTGTAAAATCATCGGATTGGCGCTCCAAATGGGACACAGAATTGGTCTGCAGAACGTACCATGCTTCATATACTGGAGACTTCTATTGCGGCCACCGACTACTAGAATTACCCACCGTGAGCCCACGAGGGCTGATTTTCTGTCCGCCAGCAACACTTAACAGCATATCATGACTTCTCCTCCACTACATGTAGAGTTTGGTAAGATGACACGAGCTTAGGGAGAAAATTGGGGAGACTCATAAGTTACTAGTAGGTGCTATCACGGAAGTGAGAAATAGTTTCGGGCATTGTTATGTCGTAGAGAGTTGGAGGGCAGATTCACCTTCTGTGCTAATGTCTGTTCTTTGGCAAGCTTTAGTATTAGTCCATTTTCATTTCGTAATTAGATGACCTCCTTGGCACTACGTCAATAGATAGCTAACCCTAGTCGCATAAGTTAACCCCCTGCGGCATATTCAAAGAATTCACGTGAGCCTAAGGAAGTTCAGTCATGTCACCGGTGACCAACATATGGTAAAAGTTATGAGGCAGAAATGTAGCCTTTCACCCCCTGTTGTTTAATCGCCCGTACTGTTTAATCTATACGTCGAAGAAGCAATGGGAGAACTAGAAGAATGGTTCACTAATAGGGTTAAAACTCCTGATGAAGGTATATGAACGATAAGATTAGCAGATGACATTGACGTCCTTAATTAAAGTGAAGAACAGTTTCAGGACTATTTGAATGGAATTAACAGTCTAATGAGCAAATAATGAGGTTGAAAGTAATGAATAGTAGAAATGAGATTAGCGATAAACTCAAAATAAAAATTGGGGACAACGAAGTAGACGAAGCGAAGGGACTCAGCTACCTTCGAAGCAAAATAATGCATGACGGCCGGAGGAAAGAAGAAATAAAATACCGAGTAGCACAAGCAAACGTGACACTTTGCCCAAAAGAAGTCTACTAGCATCAAACACCTGCCCTAATTTGGATAACAAACGTCTGTAAATGTATGTTTGGAGCACAGCATGTTATGGAAGTGAATAATGAATTGTGGGAAAATCGGAAAAGAAGAGAATCGAAGAGGTTGATATTTGACACCACATAAGGATTCAAAAAATTGGATAAACTGATGAAAAAAGAAATGAAGAAATTCTCTGCAGGTTCTACAGTGACTTTGTGCATAAATACTCCCCTGAAACGAACAGATTGGCACAGGAGATGAATTCGTGATTCATAAGTGTGAGAGGGCTGGTGATCTTCTCCCCCTCCCCCCTCCCTCCCCTCCCCCCCCCCCAAAAAAAAAAAGAGTACGAAAAATGTTCAGTCCTACAAAACATTCCGAAGAGTCGTCATAAAGTTTTAATTTCCACGTTGAAAAAAATCAAGCTGTGATAATGAAAATCGGTGATAGTGCTTCTCTACATATTCACATTTTTTTTTTTTTTTTGCAACTGACGAGTTTGTGAAGAATTTGGATGTAGAAGTCTGCATTTCGGCTGTTTAGGAAACATTCTATCTCGAAAAGCCTTGCACACGATGAGCACTTCGCCCCAGGAATTCGCACTGGTACCATGTCATGCTTGTAAAGTAGAAGCTGCTAGAGATTCACTTTATTTATCTTTCATCATTAGAATTTCTTTATTTTTATGGTTTAAATTACTGCAGTAATTCACTTCTTATTCAGGTTGATTGATTAATATAAATACTAAAATGTTATATTCAGCTACAAGAGCTCTTGAGAAGGTCGTCTAAAAAAGAACTTCTTTACAAAGCACCAGCTGGTCCATTCTTTGAACGTATGTTAAGCATTGGACTAACGCAGGACACTAACCTAACTGAGAACTGTCCTATTCAGTTCAGCGTTAAGTCCGTAGCAGGGTGCAATTTGGCATTTTTCACTTTAACCAATCATTGCTAGAGGTAAAAAGAACGATAAATGGAAATAAAAAAATCGTAGTACCGATGCGGGAGAGACACCTCGTATTTACTGATGGAGCCAGCGAACCCAACAAGTGTTACCAGTTAAACACACCCATCCAGCCGTTTACTGATGGGAAGTTGTTATCTCTTATAAAAACCATGTAAGTAGCGAGAACAAAGTTGGCAAGTTCTGAGTTACGAAGGAAGAAAAAGCAGAAATAGCTTCCAAAATTTCAACTCAAGTGTCACTTGGAAAATATAACGATCTGCTGATTTACATCTTCTGTACCGTACTGGATCACAATACTGTGAACGCAGGGACATCTGTCGGAGACCTCGGCTGGCGACGATCCACAACCTGTCCGTGCCGAAGTGCTATTGGCGGTGTCGTCGCGTAGGAGAGGATTTTACGTTAGCCGCGCGTGCCGCGTTTTATGCGCCATTTTTCACCAGAGCAACCGCCTCTGCCGTCGTGCGCTGTATCCACTGCCTCGAAACCGTGAGGTCGCGGAATCGAATCTTGGTCGGACTGCGGAATTCTGTCAACCTTTAATAATAACCTTCGCCTCCCAGCGATGTGAGAAATGACATTCGATTTGGATTCCACATTAAACTGCAGGTCCGCATTCCACCCATCGATAGATTAGGGCCGCGCGGGGTTAGCCGAACGGTCTTGGGCGCTGCAGTCATGGACTGAGCGGCTGGTCCCGGCGGAGGTTCGAGTCCTCCCTCGGGCATGGGTGTGTGTGTTTGTCCTTAGGATAATTTAGGTTAAGTAGCGTGTAAGCTTAAGGATTGATGACCTTAGCAGTTAAGTCCAATAAGATTTCAAACACATTTGAACATTTGAAAGATTAGGGACAAGCATGTCGCCAAAGTGTCATGCAGTTGAAAGTCTTGTAATCGACCAATGAGCCACAAGAAGTTCCATTATTACACCTAGAATATTTCCACCACTTTCGAGTCCCACTAACAGCGGTGAACTGCGTTTTGTAAATTTTGTGTCCCGCTAGATACACGCGCCGAACGAGAGTCCCGAAAAGCGATGCCAGGGCTGTAGTCCACAAGCAATAGAACGCGAGACTTGCAAAGCGGTCCTTGATTTCGAGACCACAACCGCTAAACGATGATGGATTAGCAGGAGAACGTAAAGGTCACGTTCAGAGTTCGGTCCTGCCGGGAGATGGGGACGAGTGATTTCACACAAGTTTGAGCAAACCGTTCTGTAAACAAAGTCCATCAGCAGAAGAGTACGTCGAAGGAGAAACTTAACACAGAAAACATCTACATAGCGAGGTCGTCAATACTGAGCTAGTAAGGTACGCTCCGAACACCTTCGTAGGTAGAAGTAAAATGTAAATGCCGTGTGACTAGGGCCTCCCGTCAGGTTGACCCTTCGCCGGGTGCAAATCTTTCGATTTGACGCCACTTCGGCGACTTACGCGTCGATGGGGATGAAATAATAATGATTAGGACAACACAACATCCAGTCCCTGAGCAGAGAAAATGTCCGACCCAGCCGAGAATCGAACCCGGGCCCTTAGAATTGATATTCTGTCGCGCTTTTTTTTATGTCGTTGTGTTCGTTCATGTTCGTTGCCTTGTTCGGGGCGGACGTCCCATGACACCCGTTGAAGTTCGTTACTGATCCATTTCTTTTTATTACAGAGGGCTGCTACCCCTCCGACCGAACACACTGAGCTACCGTGCCAACTACCACTCAGCTAACGGGGACGGACGTAACAAGAAGTGATCCTCTGTGTATACCTACATGCTCTGGTAGCCACCGTATGCCTCACGGCGCAGGATACCTTCTAGTCATTTCCCTTCTTATTCCACTCGTAATTAGAGTGAGGGGCAAATGGCTATTTGCCTCCGTATCAGCTATAATGTATGGTTATTACGCAAAATATACGTTCGCGACAGTAGAAACTAGCGTTAACTCCCTGAACTTTAACTTTGTCGATAGTGTCGTCTTCCGTCCAGGAATTCCTATTTGAGGCCAGAAAGCATCTCCCCAATACTACTCGCGTGTAGATCTAACCTATCAGTGACGAACATAACAGCACGCTTCTGCCTTGTACGCTTTGATGTCTTCTTTTAAGCCCGCCGCTGTGGCCGAGCGTTTATAGGCGCTTCAGTCCGAAACCGCGCTGCTGCTACGGTCGCAGATTCGAATCCTGCCTCGGGCATGGATGTTGGTAATCTCCTTAGGTTAGTTAGGACTAAGCAGTTCTAAGTCTTGGGGACTGCTGACTTCAGATTTTAAGTCCTATAGTGCTGAGAGCCATTTGAGCCAACTTCCTTTAATTCGACCCTGACGTACTCATTCCATTTCAGAAAAGTTTGCCAGAGGGACAATCCTGGCTTCAGATTACAGAAGTCGGTGTCCGTAAAAGTAGTTCAGGATTGCATTTCTTCCCGGGTTTCGGATTTCAGAGAAATGTTCTGACGCTATGTATATCCTTTCCAAATTTTTGGGTGGATCTGTATTTCAAAGCCAGCTTTTAAGCTAAATAATGGAAGTCTCTATTATCACAGTTACTTAGTGCCCCTTAAGAAGTATTTCTATTTGGTAGGGCCGCGGAGTTTCCATTATTCTTCAGTGCTTCAGTCCAATTTAAGTTCTGCAGCAACTTGGTTCCCTGTTTGTCTGTCTGAGTCGTATCGGATTAATTTGTTTTTAAAGTGTTTGACTGTTTGAACTGAAGTCAAAATGAGAAAAAGGACGTGTTGAGTCCAAGAGAAATATTCAGAAGAATGGTTTTTCATAAAAGGAGGGAGAAGTGGCCTGAAGTACGATGTGTAACTTGTGTTTGTGTTTCCATTGCACTTAGGGGAAGAGCAGATATTAAGGATCATTTAGGTACAGTAAAGCATAAATCAAGCGTGTTCTCTAAAAGCACTTAAAACGGACCTTTATTTTGTTTCCAATTTGTTTGATTACTAACAGCTGCGGAATTACCAATGTGCTATCATACCATTAAACATCAAATGTATTTGAAATCAGTGGAGTGTACTTCGAGGCTAAGCTGCAAATATTTTAATGATTCCGAAGCAGCACAAAATATGACTTTGGGCAGAATGAATTCTACAGCAACTTTTTAATCAGTGTTAGAGTGTGACACTGTCAAATTTTTATATGCGATGAACTTTCAACTGTCAATTATTTTGGTGTAGCTGAAGACAGTATTAATTACAAACCCAAGAAAATATTTTCATTAATTAAGTCACTTCTTAAGCTCAAGAGAAGTGTACCAATTCGTTTCGGTTTCAGCTTTCCATATTACGTCAATTTTTTGCCATTTTAAGAGAAATGTCGCAGTCCGTCAGAAATGATGGAACCGTTATTTCAGATTGCTTTGCAGAGTTACGCCTAAAACATAGGGTGACAATTATTGAACTAAATAAAATCAAGTTCTGAACGGTTTTCGTTAGGACGTCCAAAGTGCACGGTATGAGCTTGCAAGGTTCGGTTTGGAGACGAAGCCCACTTTCATTTCGGTGGGTTCGTCAATAAGCTAAATTGGCGCATCTGGGGGACTGAGAAGACGCATTTCGCGCTCGAGAAGCGGGTCATGCAGAATTTCGCTATTCGTCGATGCCACATTATCGCCAATGATGGCAGGCATATCTAACATGTCATAGCCTGAACGAATATCTATAGTGACGTTTACATGTTGAATAAAGTGTGCATACGCCTTAGTTTGTAACTAATTTACATATATTTTCATATAGTTCACACTGTATTTGATCGAGGTGACAATGCCAAGCAGCACAATACAAAATAAGTCATCTTGTTGATGGTGTTAGGACAGCAACCAGGCACAAATTTACTTTCAGTTCCTTTATTCAAAGAGTACCGTTGTGATTCATCCTCAGACGGTTTACACGCTTTCTTTATGACATGTGGTGTGTTTTTTACAGATTAATTGTCCTAAAATATAAATAATACATAATTATAAACACGCCACACACTGATGGTTGCGTTACAGATTTTTGTTGCATATGACTTACGTCAAACGTCGGTTTGGATTAAAAAATTCAGTGTCTCTGTACTAGTGTAAAAGGCATTACAGTAGCGTAAACGAATATATAATACTTTCCAAACATAGGACATCATCGTCAAATGTTACGATATATCAGAGCATCTTTGATACTCATATGTTTGTAAGCTCTTTGTATGTATCAAAACATGTGGTGCGTGGTCGAAATCTTCTCAATGACAAATCTAAAGTGTTCAGTGAGAACAATTTACGTGTGCAACAATAAGAATGCAGTGGGAATGTATTCACATCTGTTGGACGGATGTTATGAAAACAAACACTCCAAACCGACGTTTCACGTAATTCGCATGCAACAAAAATCTGTAACGCAACCATCTGTGTGTGACACGTTTATAATTACGTATTATTTATATTTTAGGACAATTAATCTGTAGAAAACAAAGCACATGTCATAATGAAAGGGTGTAAACCGTCTGAGGATGAATCACAACGATTCGAAACCGGTAACGGTACCCTTTGAATAAAGGAACAGAAAGTAAATTTGTGGCTGGTTGCTGTCCTAACACATTTGTGCTGTCCTAACACATTTGTCTTCAAACAACAGCCACGGTCTCCATCATGTCATCATATGACAAAATTGCAAGTCATCTTGTGTCCTCCCGCAGTCACAAGACATATTAGCTCTGATGTACACAGTGATGGACTTGCACAAAAATGGTTCAAAGGGCTCTGAGCACTATGGGACTCAACTGCTGAGGTCATTAGTCCCCTAGAACTTAGAACTAGTTAAACCTAACTAACCTAAGGACATCACAAACATCCATGCCCGAGGCAGGATTCGAACCTGCGACCGTAGCGGTCTTGCGGTTCCAGACTGCAGCGCCTTTAACCGCACGGCCACTTCGGCCGGCGGACTTGCACAAGCCGCCTTGCTCCAGCGGGTTACAATACAACACAGTCGGCCTCTACAGCGCACTCCAGCTCTGCGCGAAGCCTCTTGTCTGACTGCTTGTTGTTGTTGGGTTGTTTTTTGGGGAAGGAGACCAGATAGCGGGGTCGTCGGTCTCATCAGATTAGGGAAGGACGGGGAAGGAAGTCGGCCGTGCCCTTTGAAAGGCACCATCCCGGCATTTGCCTGGAGCGATTTAGGGAAATCACGGAAAACCTAAATCAGGATTGCCGGACGCGGGATTGAACCATCGTCCTCCCGAATGGGAGTCCAGTGTCTAACCACTGCCCTGTCTGACTGCCTCCCAGCGGTATGTCCTGTGCTGGTCATATCCAAATCCTTATCCAGCTGTTGAAGACACGTTTCTGCTTCTTCATCACTGCAGGATGTAATGGTACTTGAATTACGTAACCATTACGGCACCTCACCTGAACTTCTCGGTACCAGCAACATTCTACGGTGTTTCTGTAAAGTAGTTGACATATTTCTGAGACAACATTCATATTTGATTTCATTAATGTAGAGGTACTTTGACACATCGATATGTTTATGTTGCAATGATATTATTCTTATGTGTATTCTTTCTTTTGTCACTATGATCTTTGACGTACTTGTAACTGATTTTTGGGCGCGTAAGCGATTACTAGTTTGTTAGAGAGTCGGACCTTGAAAAAGTTATGTCTTGGACGTTATGTTGGAAAGACGCATATTGTAGGCAGTTTATACAATGTGAACTTTAACAGTGAGGAAGATGTTTTCAAGTATGTTTTGTATTGTGAAGTGATGTTTTGTGTGTTACGTGCCAGTGCAACAAAAGCAATAAAAAGAAGTGTAACTTGAATTCGGAGTGCTGATTACTTTTTTTACATCACCATTGTGCTAACTTTCAAAGATTTAATCTTCAAGAATGGTTTGTGAAACACATCTATAAAACTTTTGAACACAGCAGAATAAAACCTAGGCCTCTTTGCATCCGAGCTTGGAATCATCACCACCTAGATTTTCGACGACTGAGCCATGATTTTACAACGAGACCAGCGTGGGAAACACGAAAAGATGAGTGCCTAGTTTATTTATTATTACATGAAATGACTTTATTAACTGTGCTCTAATGACACCTGCCACATAATAACTTTGTTGTTGCCCGAAAATGCAGTACTTAGCAGCGTGAGCAACACCATTTTTTTTTTGGTCATCAGTCTACTGACTGGTTTGAAGCGGCCCGCCACGAATTCCTTTCCTGTGCTAACCTCTTCATCTCAGAGTAGCACTTGCAACCTACGTCCTCAATTATTTGCTTGACGCATTCCAATCTCTGTCTTCCTCTACAGTTTTTGCCCTCTACAGCCCTCTCTAGTACCATGGAAGTCATTCCCTCATGTCTTAGCAGATGTCCTATCATCTTGTCCCTTCACCTTATCAGTGTTTTCCACATATTCCTTTCCTCTCCGATTCTGCGTAGAACCTCCTCATTCCTTACCTTATCAGTCCACCTAATTTTCAACATTCGTCTATAGCACCACATCTCAAATGCTTCGATTCTCTTCTGTTCCGGTTTTCCCACAGTCCATGTTTCACTACCATACAATGCTGAACTCCAGACGTACATCCTCAGAAATTTCTTCCTCAAATTAAGGCCAGAAATGCCTGTTTTGCCATAGCGAGTCTGCTTCTACATCTACATCTACATTGATACTCCGCAAGCCACCCAACGGTGTGTGGCGGAGGGCACTTTACGTGCCACTGTCATTACCTCCCTTTCCTGTTCCAGTCTTGTATGGTTCGCGGGAAGAATGACTGTCTGAAAGCCTCCGTGCGCGCTCTAATCTCTCTAATTTTACATTCGTGATCTCCTCGGGAAGTATAAGTAGGGGGAAGCAATATATTCGATACCTCATCCAGAAACGCACCCTCTCGAAACCTGGCGAGCAAGCTACACCGCGATGCAGAGCGCCTCTCTTGCAGAGTCTGCCACTTGAGTTTATTAAACATCTCCGTAACGCTATCACGGTTACCAAATAACCCAGTGACGAAACGCGCCGCTCTTCTTTGGATCTTCTCTATCTCCTCCGTCAACCCGACCTGGTACGGATCCCACACTGATGAGCAATACTCAAGTATAGGTCGAACGAGTGTTTTGTAAGCCACCTCCTTTGTTGATGGACTACATTTTCTAAGCACTCTCCCAATGAATCTCAACCTGGTACCCGCCTTACCAACAATTAGTTTTATATGATCATTCCACTTCAAATCGTTCCGTACGCATACTCCCAGATATTTTACAGAAGTAACTGCTACCAGTGTTTGTTCCGCTATCATAAATCATACAATAAAGGATCCCTCTTTCTATGTATTCGCAATACATTACATTTGTCTATGTTAAGGGTCAGTTGCCACTCCCTGCACCAAGTGCCTATCCGCTGCAGATCTTCCTGTATTTCGCTACAATTTTCTAATGCAGCAACTTCTCTGTATACTACAGCATCATCCGCGAAAAGCCGCATGGAACTTCCGACACTATCTACTAAGTCATTTATATATATTGTGAAAAGCAATGGTCCCATAACACTCCCCTGTGGCACGCCAGAGGTTACTTTAACGTCTGTAGACGTCTCTCCATTGATAACAACATGCTGTGTTCTGTTTGCTAAAAACTCTTCAATCCAGCCACACAGCTGGTCTGATATTCCGTAGGCTCTTACTTTGTTTATCAGGCGACAGTGCGGAACTGTATCGAACGCCTTCCGGAAGTCAAGAAAAATAGCATCTACCTGGGAGCCTGTATCTAATATTTTCTGGGTCTCATGAACAAATAAGGCGAGTTGGGTCTCACACGATCGCTGTTTCCGGAATCCATGTTGATTCCTACATAGTAGATTCTGGGTTTCCAGAAATGACATGATACGCGAGCAAAAAACATGTTCTAAAATTCTACAAGAGATCGACGTAAGAGATATAGGTCTATAGTTTTGCGCATCTGCTCGACGACCCTTCTTGAAGACTGGGACTATCTGTGCTCTTTTCCAATCATTTGGAACCCTCCGTTCCTCTAGAGACTTGCGGTACACGGCTGTTAGAAGGGGGGCAAGTTCTTTCGCGTACTCTGTGTAGAATCGAATTGGTATCCCGTCAGGTCCAGTGGACTTTCCTCTATTGAGTGATTCCAGTTGCTTTTCTATTCCTTGGACACTTATTTCGATGTCAGCCATTCTTTCGTTTGCGCGAGGATTTAGAGAAGGAACTGCAGTGCGGTCTTCCTCTGTGAAACAGCTTTGGTAAAAGGTGTTTAGTATTTCAGCTTTACGCGTGTCATCCTCTGTTTCAATGCCATCATCATCCCGTAGTGTCTGGATATGCTGTTTCGAGCCACTTACTGATTTAACGTAAGACCAGAACTTCCTAGGATTTTCTGTCAAGTCGGTACATAGAATTTTACTTTCGAATTCAATGAACGCTTCACGCATAGCCCTCCTTACGCTAACTGACATCGTTTAGCTTCAGTTTGTCTGAGAGGTTTTGGCTGCGTTTAAACTTGGAGTGGAGCTCTCTTTGCTTTCGCAGTAGTTTCCTAACTTTGTTGTTGTACCACGGTGGGTTTTTCCCGTCCCTCACAGTTTTACTCGGCACGTACCTGTCTAAAACGCATTTTACGATTGCCTTGAACTTTTTCCATAAACACTCAACATTGTCAGTGTCGGAACAGAAATTTTCGTTTTGAACTGTTATGTAGTCTGAAATCTGCCTTCTATTACTCTTGCTAAACAGATAAACCTTCCTCCCTTTTTTTATATTCCTATTAACTTCCATATTCAGGGATGCTGCAACGGCCTTATGATCACTGATTCCCTGTTCTGTACATACAGATTCGAAAAGTTCGGGTCTGTTTGTTATCAGTAGGTCCAAGATGTTATCTCCACGAGTCGGTTCTCTGTTTAATTGCTCGAGGTAATTTTCGGATAGTGCACTCAGTATAATGTCACTCGATGCTCTGTCCCTACCACCCGTCCTAAACATCTGAGTGTCCCAGTCTATATCTGGTAAATTGAAATCTCCACCTAAGACTATAACATGCTGAGAAAATTTATGTGAAATGTTTTCCAAATTTTCTCTCAGTTGTTCTGCTTTTGATATCCTCCTTGCTCCGTCCGTCATTGGTTATTTTACTGCCTAGGTAGCAGAATTCCTTAACTTCATTGACTTCGTGACCATCAATCCTGATGTTAAGTTTCTCGCTGTTCTCATTTCTACTACTTCTAATTACCTTCGTCTTTCTCCGATTTACTCTCAAACCGTACTGTGTACTCATTAGACTGTTCATTCCGTTCAGTAGATCATTTAATTCTTCTTCACTTTCACTCAGGATAGCAATGTCATCAGCGAATCGTATCATTGATATCCTTTCACCTTGTATTTTAATTCCACTCCTGAACCTTTCTTTTATTTCCATCATTGCTTCCTCGATGTACAGATTGAAGAGTAGGGGCGAAAGGCTACAGCCTTGTCTTACACCCTTCTTAATACGAGCACTTCGTTCTTGATCGTCCACTCTTATTATTCCCTTTTGGTTGTTGTACATATTGTACATAACCCGTCTCTCCCTATAGCTTACCCCTACTTTTTTCAGAATCTTGAACAGCTTGCACCATTTTATATTGTCGAACGCTTTTTCCAGGTCGACAGATCCTATGAAAGTGTCTTGATTTTTCTTTAGCCTTGCTTCCATTATTAGCCGTAACGTCAGAATTGCCTCTCTCGTCCCTTTACTTTTCCTAAAGCCAAACTGATCGTCACCTAGCGCATTTTCAATTTTCTTTTCCATTCTTCTGTATATTATTCTTGTAAGCAGCTTCGATGCATGAGCTGTTAAGCTGATTGTGCGATAATTCTCGCACTTGTCAGCTCTTGCCGTCTTCGGAATTGTGTGGATGATGCTTTTCCGAAAGTCAGATGGTATATCGCCGGACTCATATATTCTACACACCAACGTGAATAGTCGTTTTGTTGCCACTTCCCCCAATGATTTTAGAAATTCTGATGGAATGTTATCTATCCCTTGTGCCTTATTTGACTGTAAGTCCTCCAAAGCTCTTTTAAATTCCGATTCTAATACTGGATCCCCTATCTCTTCTAAATCGACTCCTGTTTCTTCTTCTATCACATCAGACAAATCTTCACCCTCATAGAGGCTTTCAATGTATTCTTTCCACCTATCTGCTCTCTCCTCTGCATTTAACAGTGGAATTCCCGTTGCACTCTTAATGTTACTACCGTTGCTTTTAATGTCACCAAAGGTTGTTTTAACTTTCCTGTATGCTGAGTCTGTCCTTCCGACAATCATATCTTTTTCGATGTCTTCGCATTTTTCCTGCAGCCATTTCGTCATAGCTTCCCTGCACTTCCTATTTATTTCATTCCTCAGCTACTTGTATTTCTGTATTCCTGATTTTCCCGGAACATGTTTGTACTTCCTCCTTTCATCAATCAACTGAAGTATTTCTTCTGTTACCCATGGTTTCTTCGCAGCTACCTTCTCTGTACCTATGTTTTTCTTCCCAACTTCTGTGATGGCCCTTTTTAGAGATGTCCATTCCTCTTCAACTGTACTGCCTACTGCGCGATTCCTTATTGGTGTATGTATAGCGTTAGAGAACTTCAAACGTATCTCGTCATTCCTTAGTACTTCCGTATCCCACTTCGTTGCGTATTGATCCTTCCTGACTAATGTCTTGAACTTCAGCCTACTCTTCATCACTACTATATTGTGATCTGAGTCTATATCTGCTCCTTGGTACGCTTTACAATCCAGTATCTGATTTCGGAATCTCTGTCTGACCATGATGTAATCTAATTGAAATCTTTCCGTATCTCCCGGCCTTTTCCAAGTATACCTCCTCCTCTTGTGATTCTTGAACAGCATATTCGCTATTACTAGCTGAAACTTGTTACAGAATTCAATTAGTCTTTCTCCTCTTTCATTCCTTGTCCCAAGCCCATATTCTCCTGTAACCTTTTCTTCTACTCCTTCCCCTACAACTGCATTCCAGTCGCCCATGACTATTAGATTTTCGTCCTCCTTTACATACTGCATTACCCTTTCAATATCCTCATACACTTTCTCTATCTGTTCATCTTCAGCTTGCGACGTCGGCATGTATACCTGAACTATCGTTGTCGGTGTTGGTCTGCTGTCGATTCTGATTAGAACAACCCGGTCACTGAACTGTTCACAGTAACACACCCTCTTCCCTACCTTCCTATTCATAACGAATCCTACACCTGTTATACCATTTTCTGCTGCAGATGATATTACCCGATACTCATCTGACCAGAAATCCTTGTCTTCCTTCCACTTCACTTCACTGACCCCTACTATATCTAGATTGAGCCTTTGCATTTCCCTTTTCAGATTTTCTAGTTTCCCTATCACGTTCAAGCTTCTGACATTCCGCGCCTCGACTCGTAGAACGTTATCCTTCCGTTGATTATTCAATCTTTTTCTCATGGTAACCTCCCCCTTGGTAGTCCCCTCCCGGAGATCCGAATGGGGGACTATTCCGGAATCTTTTGCCAATGGAGAGATCATCATGACACTTCTTCAGTTACAGGCCACATGTCCTGTGGATACACGTTACGTGTCTTTAATGCAGTGGTTTCCATTGCCTTCCGCATCCTCATGTCGTTGATCATTGCTGATTCTTCCGCCTTTAGGGGCAATTTCCCACCCCTAGGACAAGAGAGTGCCCTGAACCTGTATCCGCTCCTCCGCCCTCTTTGACAAGGCCGTTGGCAGAATGAGGGTGACTTCTTATTCCGGAAGTCTTAATCATTATTAAATGTTGACCTTTGTTGTGGTAGGGTTGTTAGAAGGAGTAACTAAAACGAGTACGGTACACGCGGCTTTCGGCTGAAATCGACCGATTAAACTCGGCCCGAACGTAAACATTAGCATACGCTACAGGTCGACCAGTAACCACAGATTCATTCTGGCGTTCGCATTCCTTGGCTTCACGAACTCACACACGAAATGGCCTAGACCTCGGGCTACTCTGCAGGTGTGCCACCACAACCATAGCCGCGCGGGATTAGCCGAGCAGTGAAAGGCGCTGCAGTCATGGACTGTGCAGCTGGTCCCGGCGGAGGTTCGAGTCCTCCCTCGGGCATCTATGGGTGTGTGTGTGTGTGTGTGTTTGTCCTTAGGATAATTTAGGTTAAGTAGTGTGTAAGCATAGGGACTGATTGATGACCTTAGCAGTTAAGTCCCCTAAGACTTCACCCTCAGCCAACCAACCACAACCATACCGACCGATTACAGCTGAACACCAGCTGTGCCGTACTTACTTTAGCTACTCATGGTCGCCGCCGGATGCAGATACAATGGTAAACGAAATCTTTCGCACAAAAAAAAAAAAAAAAAAAAAAACTGCAGCATATAAAGAGAAGAGGAGACCTGTCTGCTCAAAGCGGGTGGGCGGTAAGCTAGAGCAGCGTTTCGTGTCGAATGTCTTGCTCACTGTATGTGTGTGTGTGTGTGTGTGTGTGTGTGTGTGTGTGTGTGTCAGAGAGAGGGAGAGAGGGACGGGGAGAGCAGAGTCGTGACAGCAGCACCTGCAGTCCCGCGGGGCGTCGTGTCGGGACCCGTGTAATTACGGCCGAGGGCGGCGCGGCCCCACTCGGCTGTCCCTGGTCGGCGAGGCGAGCTGCCTCGCGGTCCGGGTCCCCGGCACGACGCCTGACCGCAGCCGGAGCCGAAGCGACGCGGTCGTGTGCTTGCGCTGTGCTGTGGTGTGGTGTGGCGTGGGCGCCGAACCATGCCGCCGCGCTGCAGCTGCATCACGCCTGCTTCGGCCTCCCGTCACCGATCAGCCGTCTCCACACGTGCATATTCACTTTACTTTCCCGTGTCCAGATCAAATTTTATTTTTCCAGTAGTTAGCCACCGCTACGGCTTTGTCGTTGGCTTGTAGCAGGTCAGTAAAACTGCAGGGCTCCGGCAGTAGTCGGCACATGAGCAGATGTGCCTCGTCTTGTACCTCTCCGCATCCGCAAAGAACGTCGTCATAGTTAGTCAGCAGTCCCCACTTGCACAGATTAGTTTTGCATCTGGGTACACCAGGCCTCAGCCTATTTAGTATTCTCCACACTGTATAAGGAAGTATGTTTCCAGGTGCCATTTGCTCTTTTGGTATTACCTGCAGTGCGGTTTGTTCATCCTCCCACTTACCGTCTCTATTATCTTCCTGTGAACCGTCAAGGATCTTGGTTCTTGCAATAAAGCTATTTCTAGACTTAAGCCTCCGAGCCTGAGTGACGTGCCCATTCAGTGGGTGTCGAGAATCTGTTTCTTTCTTTGTTCTCTCAGCGTCTGCTGCCACCTGCCTTCTGATCTTGGATGGGGCAAACCAGCAAGTAGGTACAAATTCCCCGTTGGTGTGGGTCTGAGACAGCCTGTAACAATTCGCATTGTCTCATTTACACTTACATCAACCTATTTAGCATGTGCAGATGCTTCCCATACTGGCGCTGCATAGTCTGCTGCAGTAACACACAGAGCAAGTGCTGATGTTCTCAGTACTGATGGTTGGGTTCCCCATTCATAGTTTGTCAGCCTGCGGATGATCTCCCCATTCATAGTTTGTCAGCCTGCGGATGATGTTATTCCTGGAGCAGACTTTAGCCTTGGTGTTTTGGCAATGCTGCTTGAAGGAAAGCGTTCTGTCAAGTACAACCCCAAGTATTTAGGTGTTGGACAGTGCTTTAGCTTCTTACCTTGCCATGTAACGTCGAGCTCAACTCTAGCATCTCTATTGCGCAGATGGAAAGCACATGCTTGGGTTTTGTCAGGGTTTGGCTTGAGGTGATTGGCGTCGTAGTATTGAGCCAGTTCTTCAAGCGCTCTAGAGAGATTTCCAGATGTTGCATCAAAATTGGACCCCTGGACCACCACAGCGGTGTCATCAGCATATACGAACAGTCTTCCATCTTGAGGTATAGGTTGGTCATTAGTGTACACATTATAAAGGATGGGAGAAAGTACACTTCCTTGTGGTAAGCCATTCTTCTGCAGTCGCCATCTACAGTTCTTACCATTTAGGGACACATAAAATCTTCGATTCTGCTTAGTGGTGATGTTACGAACTTTCAGGGATGGTGAAGAAGAATCTGTTTGAGGTAACTGACCCTGGTCTGGAAACAACCCAGCCGAAAGTTATAAGAGAAAATCATTCCGATACCTCTGACAAAGAATACGTATACCGGTAGTGTTGGCACTAAGCTTGTGCGATAGGCATGTTTCTACATCTACATCTACCTGACGGTGTGTGGCGGTTGGTATCTGGAGTACCTCTATCGGTTCTCCCTTCTATTCCAGTCTCGTATTGTTCGTGGAAAGAAAGATTGTCGGCATGCCTCTGTGTGGGCTCTAATCTCCCTGATTTCATCCTCATGGTCTCTCCGCGAGATATACGTAGGAGGGAGAAATATACTGCTTGACTCCTCGGTGAAGGTATGTTCTCGAAACTTCAACAAAAGCCCTTACCGAGCTACAGAGCGTCTCTCTTACAGAGTCTTCCACTGGAGCTTATCTATCATCTTGTAAGTAGGCTGTTTAGGTTTTTTTATTGGTAACGCCACGTAGCGCTCTGTATGAAAATCACTGACTGTGCTGTGTGCAGTCTGTGGCTGATTTGCATTGTTGGAATTTGCTATTGTAGTGTTGGGCAGTTGGCTGTTAACAGCGCATAGCGTTGCGCAGTTGGGGGTGAGCCGCCAGCAGTGGTGGATGTGGGAAGAGAAATGGTGGAGTTTTGAGAGCGGATGATCTGGACGTGTGTCCATTAGAGACAGTAAATTTGTAAGACTGGATGTCATGAACTGCTATATATATTACGACTTTTGAACACTATTAAGGTAAATACATTGTATGTTCTCCACCAAAATCTTTCATTTGCTAACTATGCCTATCAGTAGTTAGTGCCTTCAGTAGTTTGAATCTTTTATTTAGCTGGCAGTAGTGACGCTCGCTGTATTGCAGTAGTTCGAGTAACGAAGATTTTTGTGAGGTAAGTGATTTGTGAAAGGTATAGGTTAGTGTTAGTCAGGGCCATTCTTTTGTAGGGATTATTGAAAGTAAGATTGCGTTGCGCTAAAAATATTGTGTCAGTTTAGTGTTCATCAGAATAGATAAAAAGAGCGAAATGTCTGAGTACGTTCAGTTCTGCTCAGCTGTTTGAAAATCAAATAATGTAAGAGGTTTATCAGCACAGTAATTCATTAATTTTTCTAAGGGGACGTTTCACTCTCCGTAACGCTTTCGCGGTTACTAAATGATCCTGTAACGAAGCGCGCTGCTCTCCGTTGGATCTTCTCTCTCTCTTCTATCAACCCTACTTGGTAAGGATCCCACACCGGTGAGCAATATTGCTATCGGATTGCATTTCCTTAGGATTCTTCCAATGAATCTCAGTCTGGCATGTGCTTTACCGACGATTAATTTTATACGGTCATTCCATTTTAAATCGTGGCGACGGCCTTGCCGCAGTGGATACACCGGTTCCCGTGAGATCACCGAAGTTGAGCACTGTTGGGCGTGGCCAGCGCTTGGATGGGTGACCATCCAACCGCCATGCGCTGTTGCCATTTTTCGGGTTGCACTCAGCCTCGTGATGCCAATTGAGGAGCTACTCGACCGAATAGTAGCGGTTCCGGTCAAAGAAAACCATCATAACGATCGGGAGAGCGGTGTGCTGACCACACGCCCCTCCTATCCGCATCCTCACCTGAGGATGACACGGCGGTCGGATGGTCCCGATGAGCCACTTGTGGTTTGAAGACGGAGTGCCTTTTTTATTCCATTTTAAATCACTCTCAATGCCTACTCCCAGATAATTTATGGAATTAACTGCTTCCAGTTGTTGACCTACTACATTGTAGCTAAATGATAAATGATCTTTCTTTCTGTGTATTCTTGTCTAAATTGAGATTCAATTGCCATTCACTGCACCATGCGTCACTTCGTTGCAGATCCTCCTGCATTTCAGTACAATTTTCCATTGTTACAACCTCTCGATATATTACAGCGACATCCTCAAAAAGCCTCAGTGAACTTCCCGTTATCCACAAGGTCATTTATGTATATTGTGAATAGCAATGGTCCTACAACACTCCCCTGCGGCACAGCTGAAACACCAAAACAAGAAAAAAATATCAGGTAGACATGGGCTCCAAAATGCATATCTTGTTCAGGGGATGTTTCACAGTAGCGAAAATGAACAAGTGCTCATAGCTCTTAACACATGCAAATTGGAGCCCATGTTTACTGGACATTTTTTTCTTCTTTTAGTCCTTACTATTACCGTTGAAAGTTGCCTACTCTACAGTCTTGTAAATAACAATACCGGTATGTGCTCCACTGTCACATGTATAAAAACGATTTTCGCTTGGAACTTTCGACTCGGTAGTTTCCGGGCCAGTGTCCGTTACCGTATGGATAGGACCTTCCACGTACGAGTCGGTGCATCAACAGCGAGGCAAAAAAACAGGCGAGAGTGCCGCAGACGTCCGTGCTAGGCCACGTGGTGTACTTCCTTTACACCTCCGACACACCGAAGGTACAGTTGCGTTAGCGCTGACGACACTGCTCTATACAGGAGGTGTCTTAATGCGGACATCATGAGCCTGAACCACTAAATGGCGCCCGAGATATGATGTCACAAACAGTCAGGCCCTGACTATCACAAGAAAAAGAGTGCCTGCCGAGATCCACCCGGATCGTGGGAGGCCCCACCCCATGGTCTCGCACTGAAAAATATCTGAGCGTGATACTCGATAGGCACCTCTCATGGGAACTTTCGTATACCCTTGTCGCCAGTCTTGTAAGGGCTTCGTCCACTACTCCTTTGGAGGCCGAGTTGCCACTGTAGCTACTGTAGGCCGAGCTTGAGGGATCGTGAAACGGCTTCTGGTGCATTACACCGCAACGAAAATTTCTCCCTGCCACTGTTACACAACCGTGTCACAGGGTCAAGTAACAAGATAAGAGACGTACTACAGCACCCCATCGAATGAGTGACAAGGTCACACAAATGAGTTAAAGGGTCTACTTATCTTTGTGACTTGTCGAATGATTAAGTCTGCAACACTGCATGTAACACAACACAAAAAAGGCCAACAATGGCTTAGCGCAAATAATCGTAGGTAAACTTCACAGTGCCGGCCGGTGTGGCCGAACGGTTCTAGGCGCTTCAGTCTGGAACCGCGAAACCACTACCGTCGAATACTGCCTCGGGCATGGAAGTGTGTGATATCCTTAGGTTAGTTAGGTTTAAGAAGTTCTAAGTTCTAGGGGACTGATGACCTCAGATGTTAAGTCCCATAGTGCTCAGAGCCATTTCAACCATTTTTGAATCTGTAGTAATGAACACTTTCTAATCCACACTTTCTAATTCTGGGGTGCAATAGCCGCACAGAGTGGCCGTACGGTTTGAGGCGCCATGTCACGGACTGCGTGGGCCCTTCCACTGGAGGTTCGAGGCCTCCCCCGGGGCATGGGTGTGTGTGTTGACCTTAGCGTATGTTAGTTTAAGTTAGTTTTCCGGAAGAGAAATTAGTTAACATCTAACATAAATGTAAATGTTAGAAGGTATTTCCTGGAAGTTTTTGTCTGGAATGTAGTATTAAAGGCAAGTGAGACAACGGCAAAAACAACATAGACAAGAGAAGAAATACTGTGATAAGTAAGAAAGCGGAAGATTAGATGAGCAGGTCGAGTAATTAGAGTAGAAGAAGGGATAGGTTGATAGGGCATTTCCTGAGGCATCGAGGAAAGTTTTAGTCGTGGAGGGAAGCAAGGGGCGACGTTGAGGGAGGGAGGGGGGGAGGGGAGTCCACCATTACAGAGTGAATCAAGGCTCCAGTGGGTGTGGGTTTTAATATTAAGATGGAAAGACTTGACTTTTACATGACAGGCTAGCGTGGAGAACTGTATCAAAACACTCTGCAGATTGAACACAACATCTCTCAATGTACTACAAAGTTTCGTTATGCTTCACTGTTCACTATCTTGACCTTGGACAAAATATTAATACAGCTACTTTTAACGCTGAGATACGTTCAACTCTTAACATACCATCCAGTTTGTCCCAGTCACGAAAGGCTTTTCGATTATCGTCTTCATCGGTACATTGCGGGTGTACCGTTTCAGCAGACTTCACACTGAATAAGGTAATGCCATTGCTGCATACCTCGAACGGCACACAAATCGGCAAATAACACTTTAAAGATTTCAACATTCCTCGCTGTCAAGCGGTACAAATCCAGGTGGATCTTGGCGAAGCGCTGTGCAACCTAACATTCGACTTGTGAGCGAGGCACTGCACACAGCGTTGTTTGAGATACTCTTCAGAGACTCGGCAACTCAGTACTGAGCCTGTACTTCCAGCTAGCGACGACGCAGCAAGAAATTGACGGTGTTTGAGGTAAGAAAGGAAAATTTATAAGCCATGCTGTAGGCCAGGGACTGTCCAAGAAGTAGTGACAAGAGTTCGATGTTGTATGAGATGTTTGGTGTAGTTCTTTTGTAATGATATGTGCAATTACTTTAAAATAACTTGTCCTGGGTAGCATATTACACAGTGCGCAAAAATTCTGAGCCTACTATATTTTGTAAGAAGGCATTATTCAACAAAAGATAACAGTACTTTTCATGTAAGATTCAGATTTAATGAGTACCACTCGTATCAGTTTTGCTATAACATTACAAATGTAACTTGCCCCTCGAAATGTTCAGCTGAGAGACAAGGAATAGCATTTAAAGGTTCTTTCGAAGGGCTGACACCTGCGCCTTTCTGACACCTGTGCCTTTCACCAGTATTTGTCAGTAAGTCCATCGTATCTACGAGTACATTGGACGTCACTCACAGTCCTTCAGTTGACATTGCATGAGAGACAGTTTTATGTTACGTCTGATATCGAATAGCATGTCGGTCGTCATAGCTACTGCTGACGTCAAAGTGGTACGTGAAAATTGAGACGTCGCTTGGTTACGGCGTGACGTTGTTCTCTTGTAGCGTAACAGGGCAACGCTACGGGCAGTGACGTCGTACTGAAGTTATGTAATTCTGTGTTGTAGTGCTACCATTCAGTCCAGCTGACGACGACGGCATGAATCCCACCTGGCACGAACAGTAATGATGAACGTTGCTCTAGTATTCTGATCCATTTTATTTCTTTCCAGCGCTGCAGACTGCTTTTATTTGCAGCTACACCACTACGGATGTAACAAGTGTGTAGTTTTCACAAACATCCTGTGAACTACTTATAAAGATTGGTGCAGAGTCGTCGAAACGTTTATAGTCTCCAGTTATCCATATGATTACGAGTTAGTCACTGAAAGAATTAATGGAGGTTTCTTACATTAACCATAACTGTTGAGATATTTATTCGACGAGATTTCGAGATTGCACACGGTCGTCGTGAACTTCACCCCACGATATTTCCTGCCACTTATATTTATCATAATGGGTAAAAACACCTTGAATCCTATCACAAGATCACTGAATAAATTAACATACAGTCATAAATACTGCGCCGGGGCGAAACTACACGTCCGAAAGTCGTCCTCCGGACATCACAGGAGTTTGGCGATGAAAGGTATGTCAAGTGTAGAGCCACGGTGTCAACGTATCTTCTTCGGACTCAATGACAAGTTTCTTAGGCATCTTCCGATAAGTCTGGGTGTGACATCTGCCCACCTCACGATTTTAAATTGTCGCATCAGCATCTATATTGTACAAACTAATGCAACATGCGTGGTATGGGGTACTTCTCATTGCAACACGTATTTCAGTTCTGTTGGTTGGTGAATCTCGGGAAGAATAGCTGCTTACATGGCTGCAGGAGCCATACGTTGGGGCAGTAGCATATTCGTAGGTTATCGAAACTTTCTAAGCAACTGTTCTGCGAATAGTTGGCATCAGTCTTCAAAGATGTGCCACCTAAGCTTCTTCAGCTTCTCTGTGACGCTTCCTACAGGTCACGTGGTGTCCCTCTTTGTATTCCGTCAGTCCAAAAGGTAGCGAGACTGGATTAGAAAAAAACTTAGAGAAAAGATGGCAGTTTTAATGCTTCAGGTATTCTACAGTCTCCAACCCAGTTCTGTACAACTCACAGAACGTTGATATAACAATGTGAAACTCTCAGTAAATTCCTTCTTCTGGGTGTTCAACCAGTTTGTTACACTGGCTTGAATGGCGGGTTTGGCATCAAACCGTAGACCCTTCGCCTGAGTGGCATGTACATTATTCATAAAACTAAATTTCATCCCTCCCTTCCCCCCACCTCCCTGCGTGTTGTCTGCGTTCTGCATTTCAATCAAGCCGCTGCAGGCCTCCACGAGTCGTTTTTGTTCGTGAGTCAAGATATGAGCGATAAACTTTGCGCACACTATTCTCTTCCTCAAAAAATTCTGGAGGACGCCTTGAAACCCTTGGTGTTGCTCTATTGTAATTTGCGACAACACGACATTGACGCACTACTGTAGCACATCCACTACTGAAACTGCCTCCCCACGACTGAGTAGCTGCATGCACATGTGTCCTTTATTCTTGTTACTGAAAGCTGCCATCGTAGTTACTGCCCTGGCGTCACTTACACGCAAGGAATGAAATCAGCCCGGAAATTTTTGGCGGTGTATTAGTTCTACGTCCCCTGTTAGTTCTATCTGGAGTGGGTAGTATGCACTGGCTCGGTATTTGAGTGACTCGCAGCCGATCTCCTTTTTGTAACCGCGCTGTATGGTCCCAGTATCCTACCAGTGACTATGTCCGCCACCAGCTCACCTATGAATGATAAAGCGGTCGCTGCTTACGGAACCACTGTGCTTTCTCACTTGCTTACCGTCAGTACCTCCCTGAGCAAATTCATTGCAAACATTTGCCGGGCAAGGACGCTGCAGCAAGGTCTCGGCCGATCACTGTGGTGTGTGTGTGTATGTGTGTGTGTGTGTGTGTGTACCCCTTCGGGCCGCCCCTGCTGCTCCTTTTTGTGCTGCCTTTCCTTCCCCTGCCCGCCGTTCTCGTCGCCTTCTTTTTTCGGCGATTAAGAGGCAGCAGCGGCGGCGGCGGCGGTGGCTGGGTATACGTTACGGTTGTTGGCCCGCAGCGCAGCGCAGCGCGGCTCGGCGCACAGTAATTAGGGGCAGCTAGTCTCCTCTGCTCTCGTCTCGTCCCAGGAGCGGCCTTGGCGACCGCAGAAGCTACTCGCACACGTGCCCGCAGCCTTGGACCTTACCGTACAGCTTTGGCTGCGGTCGCACTGGCTCCGACATCGGCCGAACAAGGTGGTCGGTGGAATTCAAATCATTTATTCTCTTCCGTCGAATCGGCCGACGTTACAACATGCAAAACTTTGATTTGAGAAATTCTTTTTTAGTTTAGTACGACCGGTATTACACCATCAAATTTCTTTGTCAAATATCTTTGTCCAGTATCTTTGTCAAAGATATTTGATGGTGTAATAGGGAACTTGTCAAATGTCGTCCAGTATTTGATCAAATCTAGGGCCTCGCTGTAGATTTGATCAAAGAAGTCGCTTGTCTTCTGTTCACTGCAATGTGACATGTTACCACATGGAGCGCTAGCATCGCTGCAGCATTCTGTCGTCTGTGTTGTTTTTATAAACATTGCCGGTAAATACAATTGGTGTGTGCCGACAACTACAAAATTAACAGAGATGTATGAAGCTGATGAGGCGCTTTACAACGTGAGGCAAGCTGAATACAAAAGTAGATTAAGAAGATTGGAGTCCTGACCTGACCTGACCTGACCTAACCTAACTTAACCTAACCTAACCTAACCCTCTCCTGTAGCAAGGAATCGGAGTGTTACAGTGAGCCTGTCTTCTGCAGATGCCGCAGTTCTTAAGAATATTGTGCTTTGTGAGTTGAGGATACACTTCATTGAGCACATACAGAAATGTATGCTCATCCATTCTTAAGTAATTGATGTACGACTTGACGTCCTCCACTATAACCTCACGTATAAACAAGTTTTGTTGAATGGTTTTATCTTGTAGTCGTAAAACCCACGGCTTCACTCAGGTATGTTTCTTCCCCGCCCCCCCCCCCCTCTCCCCCCCCCCCCCCCGCTTCTCTTATACATGTGCACACAGCGCAATTGTGGTACATGCAACTGCTGCGGTTAGTAACAAGTTGTTGTCAGCCATCTTGAACTTTGATGAAAAATGTGAGGACAGTGTAATACCCCTTCTAGCGCTACGTCAAAGATCTTTGTCAAATATATTTGACGGAATACTTGATCACATCTTTGATCAAATCTTTGACAAAGAAATTTGATAGTGTGTAATACGAGCCTACGAAAAAGAAGGAAACCATAACATCCTAAGGACGAGTAAGGTTATAATAGAAAAAAATGTCTCGGAATGTATGGCCTGAAATCACTACTTTATTCGAAACCACGGTTTTCTAACAAGTTAGAAATTTAGTAGTAGTTTACTGAATGTTAACTTACATTACCTCATGCATGTTCGGGGCTGTCTATACATTTCATCCTCATGTCTAATCAATATGTCATCTGCAACACAGGCGAAACTTGCATCGGAAATTTTAGGTTTAGATTATAGCTTCAGAAAGTTATGTTTACAAACGAGAAAGATGGTGTATGTCTATTTAGTCGTTAAAGTTTCTGTAGTGGACAAGGCAAGCTTCACTGTCTGCTTTGAGTTATGGTAGGTTGGAATTACCTGTCCACAAATTATTGTTACTGCTTACTGGCATTCTTAAGCCCACCATTTGGTTAAGTGTCTTGCGGCAGGTTTAGACGTCGTAGGCCTGTATGCTTCTATGTCCTCTACTTTCCTTCCTCATTCTTCGGTACCCTCCATCCTGTCTACTGACGTCGTCCAGCATCTGGCTCCTCTGTACTTCCCTCTTTTACCCGGAATAGAACCTTCAATTGTCTCTACTAGAAATCATTCTCGTCCCAAATCACGTCCTGTCCAGCATTGGTTCCTATCCTTCACTTCCGCAATGTATGAGGTGGTCTGCAAATGTGTATGTCCAGAACGAATTTTCGCTCTGCAGTGGAGTGTGCGCTGATACGAAACTTACTGGCAGTTTAAAAGTGTGTACCGGACCAAGACACGAACCTGGGTTATTTGCCTTTCGCGGGGAAGTGCTCTACAACCTGAGCTACCCAAGCACGACTCACGACCCGTCCTCGCACCCTTACCTCCACCACTACACATCCTACCTTCCAAACTTCATAGAAGTTCCTCTGCGTAACTTGCAAGACAAGCATTCTGGAAGAAAGGATATTGCGGAGACATGGATTAGCCACAGGATGGGGATTGGTGTATGTGCTTCCACTTTTTTGTGCTTTAGGTGTTCAGAATATCTTATTCTGAAATTTGTGTTTGTCTTCCACACATATGCTAAATGAAAGTCACGGAAGCTTAATTGACATACGTCTGTTTTGCTGTATTTATTTGAAGTGGTGCAGAGTATTTGCAATCTTACCTTTCTATGTCACCATGAATCATTTCGAGCACGTAATTAAACGTTTTTCTCTTTGTCTCGTATATTTGCAAAATTTGTCTGGTTATTCCAACCACTCACAGAAAGAGATTCTAACCTCTATAATAGAATACTTTCCAACTTGACCTGGGCTTCTTCATCCTGCCAAAAAATGACGGAGATCGGACCCACTGTAACCAAACTGTTGGTCTATTTAACCTCCAAGTCATTTATAGTATCTCATCCATCGACAAAATAAGATAACAATCTACAGTTACAAGGGAGATGGACACATGTGAAAACCACAATAATTTCCTCTGCAGCAAATGGATTTTACGTCTTCTATAAGGCGCTGCCAAGTACACCTCGTTGTTATGAAACATTTCGATCAGGTTGCTGAAGCCCCATATTGTGATACGGTAAACCAACTACCAACTTTACTGGTCGCTAGGGATCAGAGGGACGGCTATCAATTTTGCGAGCTGCTACAGCACGAAGCTGTTTTAACCCACGTCTACAGCTACATGACTCCTCTGCGCTTACACGTGTACTTGGCAGAGGGTTCACAGAACCACTTTCAGACTGCAGAACTTTCGGACTATCATCTTCCAGAGCAGGAGATATCCATTTAAACTGGCTATTTCCTGCTAATGCTCGTTCTTTCGTACTTTTTTTATGAAATGTGCTACTTCCAGCCAAGCCTATGACAAGATTCTTTTAATAAAGGTATTAATAAACAACGACTTTCATGAGAAAATCACTTGGCTTTGAAAACAGCAGAGTCGGTCAAGTCCACCGCTCATTTTGCCGAGAGGGTCCTTGCCCATTCTCCAGGCTCGAGAACAGCCGACTTCCGGGGTACACGGGAAACCGATTAGCCAACGGTTGCGACCGGAAACGATGTGTTATAAAAGCTGCTTAGCTTCAAATACGTAACTGTTTTTGGTTTCTGCATCTCCAGAACTCCACCGACAAACTACAGAGGAGGCAGTATAGACCAAAACATGAAAATCATGGGCTCTAAAACGCATACCTTCAGAACGATGAGCACTTCGATACTGTAAAACATTTTTTCTATTGCAAGCTGTTTATTTTCCATATTTTGGAAGGAGGTAGTATGGACCAAAACAAGGAAAAAAGTCTGTCAAATGCATAGCGTAAGTGTTCCTTCACGTTTCCCCTTCACTATCACATCAGCAACTGTGGACCTAGGGAAGTTTAGGAATGTGGAAATCTCGCGTACAGACCTATGAGAGAGAAGTGACACCCAATCACCTGACCACGTTCGAAGCCCGTGCGTTCCACGGAGCGCCCCATTTCGCTTTTTCACAATGTTGAATGACTACCGAGGTCGCTGATACGGAGTACCTGGCAGTACGTGGCAGCAAAATGCACTTAATATGAAAAACGTATGTTTTTGGGGTGGTCCGGATACTTTTGATCTCATAGTGTACATAGCTGCGACTCATACGCCCTTTCTCCAGACTGCAGAATATCCCCGTCACATGAAATGACAGCTTGCTGTAAGTGTAGAAGATTGTAAGTTAACATCAGTAGGGTACAGTTTGTCAACGTCTAGGCGTAAAGTCGCAAAGCGATATGAAATGCAATGAAGATGTCAGATTGGTAGGACGGAAGGCGAATGCTCAACATACTTTTATTGGGAGAATTTTGGGAAAGCATAGCTTCATCCATAAAGGAGACGGCTTGTAGAAAGATAGTGCGACCAATTCTTGAGTACTGTTCGAGTGATTGGGATCCCCACCAGGTCAGATTAAAGGAAAATATTGAAGTACTTCGGAGGTGGGTTGCTAGATTTTTTAACAGTGGGTTCAGTCAGCACTCAAGTATTACGGAGGTGCTAGGTGAACTCAAACGGGAATCCCTGTAGGGAAGATTGTGCTCATTCCGCAAAGCATTATTGTGCGAATTTAGAGGAGCAGCATTAGTGGCCGACTCTATAGTGGTTCTACTGCCACCAGTGCATATTTTGCGGGAGGACCATTGAGATAAGATGCGAGAAATTATGACTATTACGAGTGCATTTAGGCAGTCGTTTTTCCCTAGCTCTATTTGGGAGTAGAACAGGAGAGGAAATGATTCGTAGCAGTACAAGGTACCCTCCGTCATCCACTGTACCATGGTTTGCGGAGTATGTATGTAGATGTAGACGTAGATTACTTGTAGAGAAGTTGGACAGTCCACGTTGTATCAACGCAACAAATCGGGCAACGGCATTCACGTTGTAGTCCTCGGCAGGTCTAAACATGATATCTCCTTCTGCCATTCGGCTACGTTCCACTTGGACACATCTTACAGCACTGACTGTACACGACAGACTAGCACCAACACAGCACTTCATTGTCAAAAATGTTCAAATGTGTGTGAAATATTATGGGACTTACCTGCTAAGGCCATCAGTCCCTAAGCTTACACACTACGTAACCTAAATTATCCTAAGGACAAACACACACACCCATGCCCGAGGGAGGACTCGAACCTCCGCCGAGATTAGCCGCACAGTCCATGACTGCAGCGCCCCAGACCGCTCGGCTAATCCCGCACGGCACTTCATTGTCATGACTTGCGTCATCAGTGGGGGCTCACATCATCGATTGGTAGTAGTTGTACATTATCTGCTGCATTGCAAAGAGACCAAGTGCTCTTTGAGTATGGTTGCCAATATTTCGTCTAGTTGTAGCTCTTTTAGTAGGGTTGCTAATATTTCTTCTAGTTGTATTATAATCTTATTTTGTAAACGTTTTTTTCGATTAGTGACTATTTAAGCTGTAACATAGAAACTGCAACGATTTTAACTGCACAAGTTGGGGTCACACATGACTGATTTTAAAATAACCCTAAGCATATATAATGACTCATACGTCATACATTTGAACTACATGAAAATAACCAAACAACTGCAAACGCTAATCGTGCATTGTGAAGTGGATCCCTCGAATGATGAGCATACTTCTCGAACGTTCTCTATCATTTAGTAATGACACATAGCGTGGGTGAAGCTAAATAATAATGAGTCCGGTTCAGTGGCCAAGTGCAAGTCTTGTAATTGGATGCCACGTCGTGGTCTTGCGTGTCCTTAATGTATCCCCCTTATCCAGCTGGAAAAGCGTGACGTAGAGTTAAACGTGGAACTCGAACCACGTCTCGTTCCTGGCAACTCCTCGCACCGTTGGGAGTGGAAGGTTGGTTTAAACGCAAAGCGGTCCGGCCGATATTTGATCTGGCCACCTCTCGGTTTCGAGTCACGCTCCTTACCACTACCCCACCAGGCCTGACGGTAAAGCGAGATGCCACATTTAGGGTAAGGAAAGCAATACGTCACCGACGATCCAGTCGATACCAGTAGCAGCGACAATTTATTTTAAGCCATGGTATGAACGGTAATTAAGGAGCACTGTGCGCAGATGAGTTGTGGTGCATATTTCACGCTTACTGACGTCACGGCGACAGAAAATTCTAGAGTTAACGTCTAAATGAGTCACAACAGGTGCTCCCCTCTCCCCCCGCTGACCTGCATCCGCGTTACGTAAGCTTAAGGCACCTGCTATCGATTAAGTGCTGCGGTGAAATTTTGATGAACGATCGGGTCGGACGAGAAGGGCAATAGAAGTCGATAGAGATAAAACGGAATGTTGTTCCAGCGCTGGCCCGCACGCAACCTCAGCGCTAGTGCGACGTCACAGGTGACCGCTGGCTCAAGCCGCGGCACGCCGAGCGTTCTGCGGAAACGAGAGGGGTGCTGACGGAAGTCTCGGACAAGAACAGAGTTGTCAACATGCGAAAAGATGCACGGCTCTTAGTAAGGAACCGATAAGCCATTTACGAAGAAAGAAGTCATTATAGAGGCAAAAAATAAAATAAAAACAGTGAAAAAATTTTAAAAATTTTCACGAAGGATGAATCAGGAAATCTGTTATATCCCATAGGAGCCATCCCAACGTTTCTACATGAGCATCCACAGTAGGTAAGCTACTATGATAATGGTAGAGAGTACGTTTCATTCTGCTATACATTAGAATTTCTTGCCTTTCCAATCGCACTTGGAACATGAGAAAAAATTAATGTTTAATGATTCTGTGCACT
Organism: Schistocerca serialis cubense; assembly: GCF_023864345.2. NCBI lineage: Eukaryota > Metazoa > Arthropoda > Insecta > Orthoptera > Acrididae > Schistocerca > Schistocerca serialis. The sequence goes on from NC_064644.1 coordinate 200,916,296, forward strand.
ATGCAATTAGTCCGGTCTTGACCGTTTAGGCTTATTTGATATGGGGTCGAACAATCAGGGCAATTTTCTGGAACGGGTCGCACGACTGTTTAGTAAGAGCGTTTGTAACCAGTCACCATTGTAGACCAACTAGATTTTCCCAGTATTCTATCATTGAACCCATTCCTTTTCGTACGACACAATCACAAAAACATGTAACAATGTAGCAACCGGCTTTCTACCACCAAATACAACATGTAACAAAACTTCTTCCCTTCTTTACTACATTAGTAAGCACGCTTATTTATTATGCCTATACAGTAATTTTGTTGTTTAATACGTTCACATCGTCATGCGCCTGTGAACCACACTCCTCCAATACACCCTCCATCCCACCCCCAATCCCTAACCCCAAATGTTGACCTTTCATTAGATTGCCATCACAGTCCAAAACTCGCAAGGATTGCCAGGTGCTTTCAGATGTTAACGGAGGTGATCCAAGTTCATATCAGCAGCCCATCTTAAATTACGACTTGAGCTGAAAAACATCGAACATTCATAAGAGATAAACGAAAACTTTTACCTTTAAAATAACTGTAGTAAGTACCCCAAGGTCTTACGCGCATGTATGTAAGAGGTACATCCTTCTAAAACTGGGTCGTTCTTTTCAAAATAAATGTTTTGCACTTCTATGCATAAGTTTCTATCTTCATTTGGGTAGAAATTGTCTTGCGAAGTATGATGAACTATTTACATCACTTTATTGATCATCTGTACCACGTAGATGTAGATGTTGAGTCTCAAATAAATTTTATACAGCAGACTTGTTTTCCCTCAGTGTATTTCATTTTACATTTGTTCCTTAATTTACAGCCGACAGATAATTTAATTCTTACCTGGATGGGTCTACTATGCGTTATAACTCTCTACCGACTTACAGGTATAACTTAGGGTCCATCGCAAAATGGAGAACTCTGCGACGAATTGAAGATTAACGACTATGTCGTGTTTTCACTTCGAATAAAAACTGTAAAGCTTATAACAAAAAGCTGCCATTTCAAGCTTTACTGTAATACCAGGAAGGATATAGGGAAAGCCGTTGGACGTTTGTCACTGCAGTCTTCACATTTAATTTATTTCCATTCCGTTCCGTACACCTGCTGGCATTCTTGCCGTCACGCATGACGGAAGCTCATCAGCAATGCTTCATTATCCCCTCATCGGCCTTCTGCCAGCGTTGTTTTCACCGCGACTGCATGACATAAGCTCTTCTTGGTGTTTATCGGTTCACAGAGAAAAACGCATCTTCAAGGACTTCATGATTTACATCCCGCTTACTATCCATAAGGATGACGGAACTAGCCGTGCATAATGTAAATTGCTGGGGAATCTGCTATGACGCCGTGGACTGGAAGTCATCATCGAAAGCAACATAACATCGGCTGGCAGTAAGCGTGACAGGATTGCTCCTGCTCACAATAAATATGAGTGAATTAATAAGTACGTTCTAACAGCAGTGAGAGAGTATTCCGACATTTGCAAAAGGTGATAAAAAGATGTGAGTTCAGGATGCCGGTTGATTAATCACGGCGCTAACAATAAATAAAAGCCAATATTTACTACGAAAAGAATGTAAATAGTCCTCGCATCAAAATAAGGTACTGGAATTCTCTGTAAAATTTCTTAACACTGTTACTGGGATTTATTTCAGTTCGAACTACCGAGCGACTCGATGTAAAATGGCTCTGAACATTATGGGACTTAACATCTGAGGTCATCAGTCCCCTAGAACTTAGAACTACTTAAACGCAACTAACCTAAGAACATCTCACACATCCATACCCGAGGCAGGATTTGAACCTGTGAGCGTAGCAGCAGCGCGGTTCCGGACTGAAACGTCTAGAACCGCTCGGTCACATCGGCAGGCGACTCGAAGTAAGGAAGAACTTGTGGTTAAATGTTTGATAAAATTAACATGTCGCTTCACATGTTATATGAACATGATAGCATCACAGCAGTTACAATACCTACAGAAATATCGAAGCAGTCGATCAGTCTGGAACCGCGCGACCGCTACGGTCGCAGGTTCGAATCCTGCCTCGGGCTGGGATGTGTGTGATGTCCTTAAGTTAGTTAGGTTTAAGTAGTTCTAAGTTCTAGGGGAGTGATGACCTCAGATGTTAAGTCCCATAGAGCTCAGAGCCATCTGAACCACTTGAAGCAGTCGATTATGCCAGACAGCAGCCTTAAACGACTGAAAGCAAAGAGCGCTAAGGCGTGCCCGCTTTTAAAGCGACGTGAAGCAGAACGTGCGATATGAGAAAATTACGCTCTACTGTAACCGTTCAAGAATGTTTGTTTTAATGTAGATTAGCGTATACCAATGCCTGCTTGCTACCTGAGAACTGGTTGACCCTGCCAGTTACTTGTTAGCACTAAGTAACTTTCAAGTTCGGTCACGTCATATATGAGGTATTGCCAGCATTGATAGTCACTTCAGGTATACAAAAATGTAAAACCATACCAACTCTGTAACTCTCGCGTTTGTATTTGTAATTTTACATTACGTCAGAATTCCACCACAGCTCCTGAGAATTGTTTCTGGCTTCGTTTTACGTCAGGGAACAAACATCGTAATTCACATTGATTTCGGCATTTCCAACGCTTGCCATCAGCTGGAAGGTGCTACGGCACAGTGATACAATACACCAGATTCTTGTTTCATCCGGGAGGACGACGGTTCAATCCCGCGCCCGGCCTTCCTGATTTAGGTTTTCCGTGATTTCCCTAAATCGTTTCAGACAAATGCCGAAATGGTTCCTTTGAAAGGGCACGGCCGACTTCCTTCCCCGTCCTACTCTAATCCAATGAGACCGATGACCTCGCAGTTTGGTCTTTTCCCCCAAAACAACCTCCAACCATTCTTGTTCACCTCCTTCTGCAATGAACAGAATACTAAACCGACAAGTCAATAGCTTCCTGAAATGCCGTTGCTCTTTCCGCGACTCAAAACAAAGTTTTGTTCAACACCTTCGTAAAGCGCATTCCACGTAATGGATCTCGTGAATCTGAACTATTCTCTCTTCCAACGAAATGCTATAACTTGATTTCAGAAGAATAGAATTTAACAAAATAACACAAAAGCTGAAACGAATGAGTATGTCATATTCTACATATTTAGTAAGGAAAACCTGTTGCGAAATTTAGTTGCAGTGTGAGGTAACATTACGGGGAAGGGTAGTCGTTAGGTTGAGTATTCAATCAACGACGTAATGCGCTGAACAATCCCGCGTACGCAGCGCTACGAAGATCTTGATTGTATTGTCCGTTCTTCCTGTGTGTGTGTGTGTGTGTGTGTGTGTGTGTGTGTGCGCGTGCGTGTGTGCTTCTCCAGCTTGCAACACCGCTTAGTCTAACGAAAGTGAAAGCAGTTATTCTCCTGCCTTCAGTTCCCGCGCCTTGTTCTTGACCCTAGCGGAGGAGTCACCACTGGAATACAAGCATAAAGTATTTCACAAACTGTGTGAGTAATCGTCGTCAGTAACAATACAAAGAAAGCTTTTAATGAAAAGTAGCCTTTAGTGACTTTCAGAGGAACTTTAAAAATTGTTTTGATAATCACTTTACTCATTTTACCACAGATAGCGTAATGTTGTCTTCTTCAGTTACGTTTTCATTTATGGAACATGCTTTATTTTTTGTAAAAACGCTCTGCAATATATTTAACGGCGTACTAGCTATCTTTTATGCGACCTTTTACAAGAGCTGAAGCCTGATCGAATACTCTTACAGTTTAACTCCATAGGAACTATATATTTAATAATATTGAACAGAAAACACACTTTCAAATGGAAGTAAGCTACTTTTAGCACGTTGGATTCAGAACTCAAAATTATACGCGACCTCTCATGACTTGCGGGGCATCCGAAGAAGATAGACAAGAACGCTCGATCCTATAAAGAAAATCAGTTCGTGTTTGTTCATTCCTGCAAAGGAAATTTACAGATTGTCGGAGTCTTAGCTACTGAATATTACGTAGCACACCTTTGTTGTTGTCTGTTATAGCACAGATGATATCTGCATAAACCGATCATTCGATTGCTCAGAATACTGAAATGGAATGAATATGCACATTTTGTCGTTCATCTCCGTGATTCCGGTTTGCAACTGGACGATAAATGTGTTTAGTACCATCGAACGCGCAATAATTAGCTAAATATTTTATTCCTTGTTTGATGAAACATAACAGTATATCAAATTTTTAATACCCGCATAACATTGAAGTTCTGTTGCAATGATTGAGGCTAGCAACTGTTGAAAGATGTGAAAGGATGTCGATATGATTTCGTCATGGGTAAATCTGGAGGTTAAACACAGTTCGGCAGTAACACGTTTGGAGAAGTGCAATTCACCTGCAATCACAACACTTAGCTAATAAAGCGTCACTGCGATCTTACACTATGGAGAAAAGTACTTCTGGCTCCACTATCTCGTCTTCACTTCCCTGTTCCATTCACAAATGGCTCCTGTGTGAATTATTGTCATTGAAGGTGTGCATTGGCTCTCATTTATCTGATTTTGCCGGTTCACCATTTCGCGAGAAGTGTGTGAGAGGAATTATTATGTTACTAGACTCTTTTCAAGAGAAAACCTCTCCGCGATGCACAACACCTGTCTCGAAGTGACTGTCACTGGAATTAGTTGGGCATCTCTGCAAGGCTTTAGCGCTCAGTAAACGATTCCGGGTTGATACTCTTTGATCTTGTCGCTTCTATTCATCCTAGTTGGCAAGGGTCCTAGACTGATGTGCAGTACTCAAGAAGCTGTCGACCAAGTGTTTTATAAGCCACTTCTTTCGTAGATGAACTAAATTTTCTTCATATTCTCCCAATGAATCTCAGCCCGGATCCTGTTTTTCCCACTGTTTGTTTTACGTGACCGTCCGTACAGTTACTACTAAGTATTTGATAGGACTTACTGTTACCAGCGATTTTAGTCAATAGCGTAACGTAAGTGTAGTGGTTTTCTTTACATACCTACGCTACAGTCATATTGTTCTAGATGCCGTTTAAGTGTCTTTGGTACTGTATAAAAATAGCGGATATCAAATGTTCGCAGATACAGGCAACAAGTCTAGCCACTTACATTTCGAGACTATGGTACACCGGACTTCCAGAGCCGACAGACGCTTCATGATGACGGCGGTAAGCTCGGGAAAATGTCCACATAATACAAACGAGGAATCCAGAAATCCTGTAAGTACTATGAAGCTTCGATTCGTATAAGTGCCGTCCTGTACAAACAGCCGGTATTTAAGCCACCATACCATAAATGAAACATTCGTTGTAGCTACACAAACACTTTTATTGCATGGAAGTATAACTCCGTGTGTACCTCCTCTTACACTTGTTCAAAAATGTGTACGAACACAGACAAAACAGACCGTCGCTAACCTGGAGGTACTTTCCCAGAGACGCTAATAATCTGGTTTGGCAGGTTTTCGTGAACATAAACTGTTATGTCAGGGGAACCTAGAGACAAACTCGAAGAACATGGTGCAGTCCCACACAGATTTCGGCCGTTTTTACACCGTCGGGGATCTTCGATCAATCATTTACAAAAGCAAAGACCACCATGCAACCTTTATAAAAACAGCCAGTACAGCATCAAATACTCTAACTCTAACTGGACCTTTGTAAATGATGTTTGACAATATATATATATATATATATATATATATATATATATATATATATATATATATATAGAGAGAGAGAGAGAGAGAGAGAGAGAGACAGATCTTTATTTATGACGCGACTACTCAACTACTACGTCATCTACGTCATTTGTAAAATAGAATCTAGCGACCCGTTTCGGCTTCGCACGGGTAGCACCAAGAATCTACGAGCGGACGACCAACTTAACATAGCAGCAGTAGATTATATGCAAACTCGCCTTCCTCACATATCAGTTTGTTACTGAAAACAGTCTCCAAATCCCTACAGCAGTTCCTGAGATCAGCCTTCACATACAGACAGTAAAGCACATTGGGAGCATTTTTAATTCACCATAGTTCGGCCAGTTCGCACGGAGTATTTATAAATTACACACACGAAGCTTCGTAGTGAATCGGTCGGCTGTTAGTGAATGCCGTATCAAAATCTATATAGTATTTCCTGAGAGTAGCCTTCAAATACAGACAGAAAAAGAGGGCTGGTGACTTCCATATAGATGTAGAGGCAGTGCATTAACATTTTGCTATCTGTGAGCACACGATTAACGTAGACTATCATATTGTGTTTTCAGTATAAATGACATCGTACGTGTGTGCTTTGAAAATGTGTAACACATTAAACACTACCGTTTTCCTAACGAAAATAGCAGTATCAGGACGAGGAAAACGGAGGGAAAAAGAGAATTTTCGGCAGGAGACAAGTTTTCCAAGCATGAAAGAGTACATAAGCAGATTTTTTTCCAGTCGAAAAACAGACATTTCGCAAAACAAAACAGTTCTGGTCGCTGCTGCAAAGTAGATCAATTTGTACTCAGACTGTAGTTTGACAGTGTTAGTGACATAATACATTTTTTTTTTTTTTTTTTTTTTTACGTGAAACGACGACTATTGTCATGCAAGGTTTTCGCTGCGGCAGCACGTGCTGGTCGTTAACAGCGAAGCTGATTCCGCGCGTTCGCTCACCTGTCGCAGACACGTGGCTCGGCAGTGCGCGACGGCCAGAGGGGACCACGTGGGGTCCTCCAGCGAGTCCGCAGCGCCACCGGAGGCTCCAGAGACGGCGCCGCTCCAGGACAGCGCCAGCAGCAGCACGCGCGTCGCCGCCGAAGCCGACCTGCCCGCACTCACAGCCATCGGGAGACGAGATGATGGTGTCCTCCGATCAGCTGCTCCTCACATAGCGGACACACGTCACAATAGGTCACTCTGCGCAGGGCCGTAGCGCGCGGCGGTGCTCGCGTGAAACAGTGATACGACAAGTGCAGTTGCAAGCGTCCGCGCTGATAGCAAGAGTGAGTACTGTGCTTTTCAAACCTAAGTGCAACGGATGACACGCATCACTTCATTAAACAAAAAAATACTGCTCGCTGCTTGTATTCCTCCCATGCTCCACTTCAGGTCACTCACAAGCGAAACAAAGCGTGCGCTCGTGGTTTTACTCAGTAACCGTAAATACGTATCAGTAACCGTAAATACGTATCCCACTTGTTAGTGACGTTTTCCTATAACTTTAAAACGAGGTACCTGACACATTGACACACTTGCTCTACTCACGACATTGACTGCGTCATCGGATCGAATGAGACGGTGCTTGCATAGTGTCGTGACACACCATATAGGTTGACGCTGCCTCTTTGGAACGTTGTCTTTCCCTCGAAATAGAAGCTTCGTTGAAGCACGATCCAATGTACACTTGCTCCTTCTCTCAGAAAACCCACCTTCCCCGCGTGCGTTCGAGCACGCACTGAAAGTTAGTCTGCCACCCGAGTAGCTACAGCTGCTCCATCCCCACTACCGTCGCCCGGCGCCGTGAGTCACGTGACTGTCCCCCACCACAGGCAGGTCCGCCCCATCTGACCTCTGCTGCCACCACGGCGGGAGCGGCATTCTCCAGAAACAGCCTACAGTCCGCGTTGGAACATCGAGGCTGTTGCTGCCGCTCCAAGTCAAACAACGTGTACGCTAGATGCGTTTGTATTGGAAGGAGAACGCTAAAATCTTTCCTGCTCAACAACGTATCTGCATCTTCAACCTGTGAATTACTGTGAAGGAGACGTTTTATCGTTTGTAAGGTCAAAAGCAAGAAGAAGGGACCGGTTGGTAGGACATCAAGGGATCACAAATTTAGTATTGGGGGGCAGCGTGGAGGGTAAAAATCGTAGAGGGAGACCAAGAGATGAATACACTAAGCAGATTCAGAAGGGCGCAGGTTGCAGTAAGTACTGGGAGATGAAGAAGCTTGCACAGGATAGAGTAGCATGGAGAGCTGCATCAAACCAGTCTCAGGACTGAAGACCACAACAACAACAACAACAAGGTCAAAAGAATATCAGTAAGCTGCATTTGTTCTAGTTTACCAAGTCTAATTGAGCACAGTTTTGCGGTAGAGTCGAGACTCCATAGGAAGCGGGGATACTGGCGTGCTAAATAACAGAAAAATAACAAATTTATTGCATCACAAAACAATTTACACACGGCACGCGCTGATAGCATTAACACATTTCATCTTAAGAAGTCAGATACTTATACTACAATTATATAAGACTGCGAAGTATTAATTAAAAACACTGTCCACATTAAGTGAATGACTTGCGAAATAATTTCATGGCGCTAAGTATCTAATGAAGCAGTAGCTTTTGCGCTTTTAAACGCGCCAACGAAAATAATTGTAAGATCATGTACTTCCAAAAAAGGGCGCTAAGGATTCAGTTAAAAAAGTTTTAACTTCAGATTTTTAAGGTGCCAATAATCACACTAAACACAGTTCAAAGGCGCCGTTGAGCATTATCACGAAAAACTTTTTCTTAAAAAAATATCAACAGTAAATCAAAATAACGTAACATTCAAAAAACTCATTTAAAAGCCTCAGTGACCATCTCAGTTCCAACAGGCTTCTACTGATACAGCCTGAATTATAACTGTTGTTTTATACCAAAATCCTCAGGTAGTAACTATCGAAAACCTACCCCTCACCCCTGAGGACCTTTCCCCAAAAGATGATTTTCACATTCGACATTAGTCCCAACAGGCCATGCCGTTAATTTTTATCTAGATGGAATAAAAACAGATTTTAGAGCTCTAAAACTGAAAAAACAACGATGTTACAACACGTACAACCTATAAAACACTATCTGTATGAATCGCATTAAAGTTGGTTTCATTCTTTGTATGTGGACTATTTCATCATGGAATTTATTTATATGGAACGTATGATCACGCTCTATTTCATGCCAAGGTTTTTGATTTTTCACTGTACAGCTTTTTCTCCAGTGATTATGCTTGTAACATGAGAAACGGGCTTAAAAATTAAGTTGCACGAGTACAGCTGAAGGCTGAAGATGCTTTATTTCAACCACCATAAAAATCTTACAAATCATTTAATATATGAGCCCGCCTTGCATCTCCTGTATCGCTTTATCATTAGAATAAACATACCAATGAATAATCAGTTATTATGTGACCCCTTTTGTCAAACAGCACGCCTTTAAGCGAATTCCGACTTGTGTGGTTTCAAGAGGACGACTCGGGTGGTATAATAGTTCAACACAGTGAAATCACCTAAAGCACACATAAGTCAGCATTGACACTGCCTTGAAGAAATGATACTGCTCGTCAGTGATGGTGCTCTGGAACACCCACGATGGCTGTCAAATTTGGAGCAACTCAGTTATTATCCGATACTGCAGACAGGAGCTCGCAATCAGCTACTCGTATGATGGTAATAACGGCCTCGCGATCTCTTAGCAACAACTTCGCGGTGAAATAACTTTGCTTCACGGGCTTGTATGTTCCATACCAGCAGTAGAGATGCCACGAAGGAAACGACAACTTCGCCTGTGGCTATTCTTCACGTAGTCGCCCTAAAGGAGTCGCTTCACCTGTTGCCCAAACATTACACTTTTATCAAATAACTTTTTCGTTCATTAATTACTTTTTTTCATCCTTTTAATAGACCTAGCACATCGTTTCTTACTATCGTCTCCTTGTAGTGCCTTAACAGATTTACAGATTATCCATGTTGTATGTGAAAACCATCATTCCAAGGGACTGTGAACTTTTCTTCAAAATTAAAAATTTACTAACATTCATAACAGGTTGATCTCGGCTTTTAGCACATTGTCACATGGTACTAGCTTATGCACGTGTTATCATAATTGAAATGTCCCCTTAGAAAAATTATGAATTACTGTGCTGGTAAACTTATGACGTTATTTGATTTTCAAACAGCTGAGCAAAACTGGACGTACTCAGAAATTTCTGTCTTTACTTATTCTGATCAAAACTAAACTGACACACAATACAGGGTTATTACAAATGATTGAAGCGATTTCACAGCTCTACAATAACTTTATTATTTGAGATATTTTCACAATGCTTTGCACACACATACAAAAACTCAAAAAGTTTTTTAGGCATTCACAAATGTTCGATATGTGCCCCTTTAGTGATTCGGCAGACATCAAGCCGATAATCAAGTTCCTCCCACACTCGGCACAGCGTGTCCCCATCAATGAGTTCGAAAGCATCGTTGATGCGAGCTCGCAGTTCTGGCACGTTTCTTGGTAGAGGAGGTTTAAACACTGAATCTTTCACATAACCCCACAGAAAGAAATCACATGGGGTTAAGTCGGGAGAGCGTGGAGGCCATGACATGAACTGTTGATCATGATCTCCACCACGACCGATCCATCGGTTTTCCAATCTCCTGTTTAAGAAATGCTTCTGCTTTAGCCTTTTCCGTAAGATTTTCCAAACCGTCGGTTGTGGTACGTTTAGCTCCCTGCTTGCTTTATTCGTCGACTTCCGCGGGCTACGCGTGAAACTTGCCCGCACGCGTTCAACCGTTTCTTCGCTCACTGCAGGCCGACCCGTTGATTTCCCCTTACAGAGGCATCCAGAAGCTTTAAACTGCGCATAGCATCGCCGAATAGAGTTAGCAGTTGGTGGATCTTTGTTGAACTTCGTCCTGAAGTGTCGTTGCACTGTTATGACTGACTGATGTGAGTGCATTTCTAGCACGACATACGCTTTCTCGGCTCCTGTTGCCATTTTGTCCCACTGCGCTCTCGAGCGCTCTGGCGGCAGAAACCTGAAGTGCGGCTTCAGCCGAACAAAACTTTATGAGTTTTTCTACGTATCTGTAGTGTGTCGTGACCATATGTCAATGAATGGAGCTACAGTGAATTTATGAAATCGCTTCAATCATTTGTAATAGCCCTGTATTTTTCGCGCAACGCAGTCTGCCTTTCAATGATCCCTACAAAAGAATGGCCGTGACTAACAATAACCTATACCTTTCATGAAATCACTTACCTCACAAAAATCTTCGTTACTCGAACTACTGCAATACAGCGAGCGCCAATACTGCCAGCTAAATAAAAGATTCTAACTACTGAAGGCACTAATTACTGATAGGCATATCGTTAGCAAATGAAAGATTTTGATAGAGAACAAACAATTTATTTACCTTAATAGTGTTCAAAAGTCTTAATATATATGTATAATTTGTGACATCCAGATTGGCAAATTCCATTTTTCTGACGGACACACGTCCAGCTCGTCCCATCATATTAACATCTCAATGCTGTCTTCTCTCTCCCCACATCCACCACTGTTGGCGGCTCACCTCCAACTGCTCAACGCTACGCGCTGTTCACATCCAACTGCCCAACACTACAATAGCGAATATTCCAACAGCCTCGCGCATATGAACTATTGTTATATCAAGTCCCATGTAAATTTTTTTAAAAAAATCTCTTAATAATAATCTTTCTTCTAAAAATTAACTTTTGACAATCATTCATCTCAATCTAAAGAATTTACTAATTTCTCCAAACCATGGTCATTCCGATTATTGTAAAGAGAAAATCATTTGTTTCTTTTTATACATGACAAATCTATCGGCCAGCATTGCACTGGGCTGTGTCAGAAAAATTTATTATAGGTGCAGATTTATCGCGTTATCCGGCGACTTCATTGAGGTAAGATTTTTCAATTTGTTCAGAATGATCTTTCAGGGCCATGACGCAGCACTGCTGACGTCCAAAATTCAGTAGTTTAAATTCACAGTCAGTTATTGAAAGGTTATATATGAGTCACATTTTTTATTAGGAGGCTATTCACATTGTATGATTGGTAGGTTACGGAATTTTTCATTGGGAGTTTACGCTGAAAGTGAATGATACAATTATTTTTACTGTTGGGAGGTATTTTTAACTGTGTCACGCTGAATGTGAATGAATGCTATACTTACATTTTTTATCTGTTGGGAGGTTACAATGTAAATAAGTTTGTAACATGGTTTTTCTATTCGATAATGCATGGATTCGGTAGCCTAAGAATTATCAGGTTTATCATGTGTATCGAAACTTTACATGTCTTGTGACAGGTTATTTATTACCTTTTAGATGAAAATATGTTTAAGATTTTTTTGACTTATTCCAAATCCATGAAGAAGAATCTGTGTAATATACATTAGTATATTTGTTTTTCCTTGTAAATATTTGTTTATGATTTTTTTCCAGATGTGATCTACATCCTGAAAGATCTCCACTCTATGGACTTTCCGAAATGAAAGGGCATCTAATCTAATCTGATCTTAACATTTCAAGTACATTTGATAACAAGGGCAATGTTTCATACTGAATTCAATTGGCGGCTCGCAATCACACATTAACAGCACCTGGTAGGCCAGTGGCTGCAACTTACTAATCACGGAGATAAAAGCTAGTTCTTTCTGCTGATGATACAAGTACACCACTGGAAATGCCGTGTGGCTAGGGCCTCCCGGCGGGTAGACCGTTAGCCTGGTTCAAGTCTTTCGAGTTGACGCCACGCCGACGACTTGCGTGTCGATGGGGATGAAATGATGATGACAAGGACACTTCTTTTTCATTAGCTGCTTATTTTTTATGACCCACCGTCTAATTTCTTATGGTGGGTTCGTATGTTGCCACTTAGCCGCTGTGACTGGGTCCGGGGTCCGGTGTGACTAAAAGTGACACCAACCCGTCTCCGGTCCCCGCTCACACTGTTGCCCGTGTCCCGCCACGTGAAGGCGGGCTCAATTTGTTTACATCCAAGGACAACACAACACCCAGTCCCTGAGCGGAGAAAATCTCCGACCCAACCGGAAATCGAATCCGATTCGTTAGGCATGACGTTCCCACGCGCTGACCACTCAGTTACGAGGAGCGAACAAATATAGCAATCACACCCAACAAGCAAGAATTAGATGAGGGAATTTTAATTAATGTCATTCAGAAAATTATTTAGTGGTTTTCTGCAGATCGACTCTTACTGAATTTTGAGTAAACAAAGTATATTCCGTTTTGTAAATATAGACTTTAAACTGAAGTATGTTGCTGCAGAATATTTGAAATTTCTGGGTGTGTGCATTGATGAAAAACTGAACTGGAAGAAGCACATTGATGATTTGCTGAAATGTTTGAGTTCAGCTACTTACGCTATTAGGGTTATTACAAGTTTTGGTGATAAACATATCAGTAAATTAGCCAACTATGCCTCTTTTCATCAACTGCTTTCACGTGACGTATTTTAAGGGAAATCATCATTAATAGAAAAAGTATTCATTGCACAAGAGCGTGTAACCAGAATAATAGCTGGAGCTCACGCAAGATCACTTTGCAGACATTTATTTAAGAACCTGGGGATATTCACACTGCCTTCACAATACATATATTCAATTACGAAACTTGTTATTAATAACCAATTCTAGTTCAAAAATAATAGCAAACTGCGTAGCTACAACACTAGAAGAAAGGATGTTCTTCAGTATTGTGGGCTATATCTAACTTGGGCACAGAAAGGGGCGAATTATGTTGCCACAACAGCCATTGGTCATTTACCAAATAGCATATTCTATTTTCATCGCTGTGCAATTCTCTTATGTGGCGTCAAATAGAGTGACTTGTACCAGGCGGGCTAACAGCTCCACGTGGTGTCTACATGCCAATAATGCCAACCATCATTTCATTTCGCAGCAGGATATTCGTGAAGCCATGATGACCAGAATATTTTGTTTATTTTATCGTACATTTTCACCTCTGCCAATTTTCGTTGTTGATTACGATTCACTCTGCATACGCGCGTCAACAACATTTCTGCACCGATAACTCATTACATTTTGGGCTATGTGTGCATCAACGGAAACTTGAGAACACTGAGCGTCATGTGCATCGAGAAGTAATTTTTACATTGACAGTCTGCGACATTACCAACAGCATGAATTATATTGCGTACACAGTAAAAAGTTGAGAAGTTTTACAAAATGCGTCAGGCGCGTAGAGGTTTTCTTGTGTGTTATCGTAAACTACTTCACACAGATTAGCGTTCTCGTCGCCGACTTTCTGGTGGCTCTACTTACTGTACGCTACCGCACTACCAAGCGTTCACAGGAGACCTAGAACATTCAGCACTAGACTCAGAGCTGCAGCAACACTTGAGGAGCTTTGTATAATATGAAGCTTCGGAGCTGTAGGAATGGTCGATTCCTATCGATAATTCGAAACCTCTTTTGATTACAGAATCGTTGTGAAGTGCGCCGGCATCGCCTTCGCACTCATTATTTCGTCAATTAAATTTCGTCGCCATTATATTGATGATGCAATTGAAGTTTTTCTTCATTAGTTTACGCACACTTGTCGTGCACAACGCTCAAACTCTGTGACAATATCCTCCTTTGGTTCACAACACCTGCTGCTTCCACGGTTCTTCATCTACATGTCATATGTTTTATCGAGCATTATCGTTATGGCTGAACTGGTGGTATCCGAATTGGAGAACGAAGAATCCGTAATTTGTGATACACTGATGCCACCATGGTGTGCAAGAAGCACAAGTCGAAATGAAGTGACTGCTGGATAAAGAGAGAAAGTAAGAAACTAGAGTTTCCGGTGAATAAGAAAAAGACCAAGATCATGATAATTGAAAGAGGTGAGTCAGTACCAGTACATGAGTTCTAAAGTGTTGTAGGTATGTGAGATGTGTGTGCTGTTTTTATTTTTTTGTTTCTTATGAAGTAACTTTAAGAAATAGAAAATGTCTTCTTTTTTCAACCTAAAACATGGAACATGTCCTCTTTTTGGCAGTCCGTAATGTGGTCATCTTACGTTAGCTTGCACCAATAATTGGAACCCAAGTTCCTGTACTTCATGTGGACCAATCTTAAAGGCAGGTTGCACAAGCCGTCAACAGTTGTCATCGTATAGAAACAACTTATATGAATAAATGTTCAACACACTGACACGAACCAGAAAAGAAGGCTCAGAAAAGAAAATGTATCCATATTAGACTGAGAACAACCCGTATAAATAGAACACGTGTGTTACGAACGACTAATAATAAATGCATAGTTGAAATGTAAATAGGTTAAAACAAATCATGAAACCCATGTCATCAACACGTAATGTGATAAAGACAACGCAATGTTGTAAGACAAAAAATACTAACTCAGCAAGCCCCGTAGAAACGCAGGTGACGAAACAAAGAAACTTTCTCTAGACAAAAAATACTAGTTCAGCCAGCCCCGTAGAAACGTGGATGACGAAACAAAGAAACTTAGTTGAAAAAGGTGGTTGGGGGGGGGGGGGGGGACACGTAAATATGACGTATTAGAAGTCGTAGCACAAACTAGTGGAGATTGTCGAGTCAGTAAGAGTAGTTCCAAGAAACCGTCTCACACGACACACTGAAACTGATATAATCTACTGAAAATGCTCATAGAGTAGCAAGCCTAAATATTTACAACATGACCACTTCTTTAATTTTACGTGTCGATGACATGAGTTTCATGTCTCTGGTTTAAACTCTTTTTCAATGCATCGTTCATTTATTGTCAGTGGTTTCTAACGCGTGTATCCTCTTTATATGGGTTGTCCTCAGTCTAATGTGGTTACATTTTCTTTTCTGATCCGTCGTTTTTGGTTCGTGTCCGTGTGTTTTGCGTTCATTCAAACATGTTTTTTCGTATACCATGACCACTGTTGGCCTTTTAAGATTGGTATTCATAAAGTATGTCTCTATACCAAGCCCAATCTTTGTGGTATGTGTGGCCTGCTTCTTTCCTTTAGGATTATTCCGCATTAAGTACGGTAACTTGTTTTTTCAATAATGGTTGCAGACGAATGTATAACTTATTGAAGTTTTACATTTCTGACCGTTTGATTCATTGATAATTACAATGATGTTATTACTTTAATTTTGTGTTTTCCAGTGTATTAAAATACATTGACGTAGTTTTCTGGTTATGAATTACTATTGATGTTTGCAGTGCTTTCAAGTGTGCTGTATATGTGGGATACCATTTTACGAACGATGCATAATTGTAAACCGTAATTGTTGTACTTCTCGCTAACAGTTTTGTACTATCGGCGTGTAGCTGCACGTGATATTGTTTTACTGGTCTTCATTACACACAGGGGTAATTATTCACACATTGTTTCTTATTTGGTTATTAATGTCATTTTTCTAAACTGCACTACAGCCCTTACTATTCATGGAACAAAATATATGTTTTGTGTCTTCTTGAAGAACCCTTCTAGATTTTCGCAAGTCCCGTATTACGTAAGTGAACGTCGTCTTGATCTACTCACTTCCTTGCTTTCATTCTTTGGTCTGTAACCATGATGGTTACTACACTACATTTGTTGGCATTGTGGTGTTCGTATTGCTTGTTCTTCCCTCTTACGCTGATTCACGTTACATGACAGTTGTTTTTTTCCGCGCGTCTGCAGTTTTTTTAGTTGTTGTGGTTGTTCGGATAATATGCGACATAGTGTTCTGGTTTATCTCTTGACACCCATGTTCTCCTTTAACCAAATATTCATGAAGATAGCAACCGACAAATTATACATTCTGTAGTATACAGTGACACAGTTTTTGTTTTAGAGCTGATTTGTTGAGATATTTGAGAAAGATTTGATACATTGGTTGGCCTCATTACTGATATGACCGTCCCTCGCAATCTGCTCTAGTACATCCCATACACGTGTTTCTACGTTATTTCTAATTCTATACTGAGTAGGTATACAGCATTAATATATTGTTCCCCGTATGTTTGTTTTTCATTATCTTCCTTTTTCATTCATCTAATGGGCCTGTTCGTTTGTCCATCTTTACTGATATTGCCTTGTGATGTGTTGCTTGCATATTTTGGGTAAACTACGTCACAGGTAATTACATACTCCTGGTTCCGAAGCATAAATACTCACCCCATAACTTTTGTCGTCATTAGCATGTTGATATCCCCCTCACTATAATCCAGTATTTACTACGCGACATGGGGATTTATTCTTTACTGTACGAAAATTTTATTGATATCTTTTTCTGGTCTTAGACCACACTATCCTCTGTCTTAAACCTATATAACGCTTACATGTCATATAGCGGCAATTGCGTTTGGTTCTTCTGATTGAATGAATGTCTTTCTGATATTCTGTGTACACTATGTGATCAAAAGTATCCGGACACCTGGCTGGAAATGACTTACAAGTTCGTGGCGCCCTCCATCTGTAATACTGGAATTCAGTATGGCTGCAATGAAATGAATACCCTTAGCTGCATACAGGCGAGCCGGCCGGAGTTTCCGAGCGGTTCTAGGCGCTACAGTCTGGAACCGCGCCACCGCTATGGTCGCAGGTTCGAATCCTGCCTCGGGCATGGATGTGTGTGATGTCCTTAGGTTAGTTAGGTTTAAGTAGTTCTACGTTCTAGGGGACTGATGATCTCAGAAGTTACGTTCCATAATGCTCAGAGCCATTTGAACCATACAGGCGTTGATATAACGGGGACAGTTGAAAATGTGTGCCCAAACTGGGACTCCTGCCCACATGGCTGACGCTCTATCCAGCATTTTTTATAATTTTTTTTCCCTGGCAAGTGCTCTACCATCTTTTTTTCAGGATAAATATTATGTAAATAATACATGAATCATTAAATATTGATGATTTGCAGTCATAACAAATCTATTGTTAGAATCACATGGGAGTAAAAAAAAAAGTAGCACCAGCAAAATTCGTACCCCAGAGACTTTTTTTTTTTTTTTTTTTTTTAGAAAAAAGGCGTCTGTCAGTGACGACAAGCAAAATTAGAGTTTACATTATAGCAATAACAGAACAGGAGTACCTTCACCACTATGAAATGGAAAAAAAATGGTTCAAATGGCTCTGAGCACTATGGGACTCAACTGCTGAGGTCATTAGTCCCCTAGAACTTAGAACTAGTTAAACCTAACTAACCTAAGGACATCACAAACATCCATGCCTGAGGCAGGATTCGAACTTGCGACCGTAGCGGTCTTGCGGTTCCAGACTGTAGCGCCTTTAACCGCACGGCCACTTCGGCCGGCTATGAAATGGAATTTAAAACTAATCGTATAATGATAGGTAATACAGAAAGAAAAATGTAAGCTGGTCTTGCACGCCATTCCATGTGCATGGTCCATCTGCGTACAGATTCCATGTTCCAAGTTGGTAAACATTTCGCAGCGTGTGGAGTTCCATAACGGCGATCATCCCCTGCCCGGTACTCCCCCACTGTGAGGGGAGTTATCGAAGACACTGAGCAAATAGTTCACAAATAGCTGTTGGTATCGTGTTGTACGCTCAAGTGTGCTATGACTGTTCTGGAGAAATTGCCAGTAATCAAGTACCATCTTCTCATCATCTCGAAAGAAGTTGTATATGGACTTGCATTTAAACCATGTGAGAGTGTGAGTCTTCGCTTGCGGGAAATAAGTATCCTCCGGACAAAGGAGAAGCCGTGGCTCAATTGTGAGAGGCGCGATACGCAGGTATAATAGGCAACGATCTTCTGCACTCGCAGCCGTAGCTCTAACGCCGATCCACGTGTTAAACGGTGTTCATCAATATCCACAAGGTGTCAACGTGGGCAAAGGTGGGAATCCGTCACCCCAATAGTATGCAGCCTATGTCGTGTTACAACTTTCCCGTTCACAACCTGGTACCACGTGGCTCGTATCCGCGTGGGCAGGAACGGCTTCTGGACCGCTCTCAACACTGCTGGCCATAGGGTGATCGGGCTTTTCCTCTCAGTCACATTGCGAGAGATGGACCTTAGCAGGAAACTGTAAATGTGTCTCGCCTTGGTAGTGCGAGTGTTGGGAAGGTCTGCCGAGAGGTGCGAGAGTGAGGCAGCAATGTGCGCAATCGTGACAGGTGGCAGATGAGACGTCCGCATCAATTCCTCTAACAGACATCCCGTAAGGGAAGCATCTTGATGGGTCCACAACTTCATCACTGTGCACAAGTATAACGCTGTAGCTCTCGCTCGTACATTTGTAAGTCCCAGTCCGTCTTCACGCGGAGGGAGGGTGAGTGTTTCGTAGCGGACTTTGAATAGGAGTCCACCAGTAAGGTAATATCCAAATGCTGCTTGCAGTCTGTGTGCCATCGCTGTCGATATTGGTAGAGCCTGAGCCATGTGGATCATCTTAGTCGCCAAATGAAGGGTGAGGTATTCCACACGCTGTAGGAGGTCCAACCGTCGAAATAGGTCACGGCGAACTTCTGTGCGTATCGCCTGTAGTAATCCTTTATAGTTCATGGCAACTGTGAAGCGCACATCCTGTGTAAATGTTATGCCCAAGAACCGGATCTTGTTGACTATTGGGAGTGGGGCTAAAGCGCCATTCTGTAGACCTCTCCCAATAGGCATCGTTGCCGACTTGGCCACATTCATGAGGCTGCCCATTGCCAATCCGTACCGATTGATCCATTGTAACACCGACCGTACCTCCTCACCAGATCGGACAAGTAATAGAAGGTCATCAGCATATATTCTGCGGTGAAGGGTGTGATCCCCTAACGCCACGCCCGAGAGCCTGTTTTTCAACCCTCAGACAAGTGGTTCTAGTGCGATCGCGTAAAGGATCGTGGAGAGTGGGCATCCTTGGCGAACTGACCGTCGGATCGGCAAAGGACCCGCAATCCATCCATTCACCAGTACACGGGATGCAACTCTGCAGAAAAGTCGCTGAAACATGTCAAGAAAGTCAGGCGGGGAGCCCAAGCGGGCCATAACTGACAGAAGGAACTTGTGGTGAACTCTGTCGAACGCGTGGTCGAAGTCAATGGAGATCAGAGCAGCTCGAAGGCGACAGGATGTGGCGATGACTATTAAATCCCTGCATTCGCTGGTTGTCGTTTGCATGTTGGTCATTCTGTCCTGTGTCGTTTGCTCCATGAATAGGAGTAGTGGCAGAACCTTCTTTATGCTGCTGACGAGTAGTCGGGCGAAGATTTTGTAGTTCGAGTTTAGCATTGTAATTGGCCTGAAGTCCTCAACCATCCGACCTCTGGAACGCTTGTGTATCGGTATGAGGAGACCTTCCACGAACCCAGGTGGCACCTGGGAACCGGGGGTCATCAGTTCGTGGTACATGGTGATCCATCGGGGCATCATGAGATCGCGGAAAGTCCGATAAAACTCGAGCGGCAGTCCGTCTGGCCCGGGCGACTTGTTGAGTGCTCCCTTGTTAAGCGCATCCTCGATGTCGTCCCGTGTCAGTCCACGTAAAAGCGACGCCGCTGCTGCGTTGTCGAGGGTGTGCGACACGTGATACAGTATGTCGTGATCGTCCGCGTACTCCGTAGTCACCTCTTCGTAAAACCGGTGCTAGGTTTCTGCAACCGCCGCCTGAGTCATTACGACCCTACCATCGGGCAAAATGAGATCCGTGATCAGCTGCTGTCGGCATCGGCGGGTGTCGTGCACGATGTGATGCATAGACGGATTTTCTCCTCCCGCTCGGTCTTGGCGTCGAGACCCCACGACGACCCCCTCCAAACGTTGCCTTGTAAGAGACAATATTTTACATTTTTCGGTCTGGTGACGGTGGTTGGGTGGCGAGTTCGCAGAGCATTGTGTAATAAAAGTCCAACGTGTGACGATGCCACGCTGCGAAGTCTTTACCATATTGCGTTAGCGCAAGCCGAAACGCTGGTTTTGCACATTCCATTCACCATGCTAGAGTCGAAGGATATCGGGGAAGACGACGATCGCACTCCATCCATGTGCTAGCGATAATCCGACGGCATTCCGGGTCCTGAAGGTGTGCCACATTCAGCTTCCAGGGTCCACGGCTGCGCCATATCCGCTGCTGCTGTAGAATAACCGTGCATATGAAAGCGCTATGATCGGAGAAGGCAAGCGGCCATCGTTCGGCGTCCAACACTCCCAGCGCTAGAGCTCGTGAGACATAAATGCGGTCTAGGTGACTGGCTTAGCGACTAGTAAGGTATGTGGGTCCGGGACGTTCATCATGCATTTTCTCCCTAGTGTCGGTGAGAAGCAAATCTTGAACCATTAGCCGAAGTTCTTGACTAATCGAGAAATGTGGGACTTGGTCTTTGGGGTGGAGCACACAGTTAAAGTTGCCGCCGAAGATACACTGATCGAAGCGACTAATAAAGAGGGGGGTGATATCCTCCGAGTAGAACTTCGAACGCTCACTATGTTGGTCAGTTCCTGATGGATGTTAATGATGCGCGTGCTCAGTGCTGTGATCGCCAGCCCCTGCCTGACGGAAGGTAAGTCACTTCTTCGATGGCAATTCCGTCGCGCACTAGTATTGCCGTACCGCTGTCATTTCGGTCCGCCGGTGTCACATAACCACAAAAGACGGGGAGAGCCACTATATACACGTCTTGCGACACAGGAATGTCAACAACCGAAGAACGAAGCTTCTCACGCAGCAACTGGATCTTCACTGCCGTTCTTATCGTATTGAGGCTAATCGTGACGATACGATACGCTTGTTGTCGAACCGCAGGTGCTAAGTTATCCATTGAGATTGGAAATGTCTATGGAGCTTCCGATATATTGGCTCCTCCGCATCCCCCCAAACCTCACCTGCAGTCGTTTCTAGACAGTCAGCGCCAATGGCGTGGGCCCTGTTGGCGTAACTTGCGTGGTGCCGTCGTCGTCGTGGTCATCTGCCCACGCCGGGGAACTCGGAGCAGGATCGGCTTCCCTAGCTTCCTCAGGGTACGGCATGGGGGTCTGCACTCTAGAATGTGGTGGGCAGCATCTGTCCTGCATATTGGCATCCGATTGCGCCACTATGGATATGTGTGATTTGTCCTCAGTTCGGTGGTGCCACACTGCAGCAAATGGCGACTGCTTCTGTGGTAGTGTCGTCATTGAAGGTGAAGTACTCGTCTACATCTACATCTACATCCATACTCCGCAAGCCACTTGACGGTGTGTGGCGGAGGGTGCCTTGAGTACCTCTATCGGTTCGCCCTTCTATTCCAGTCTCGTATTGTTCGTGGAAAGAAGGATTGTTGGTATGCTTCCGTGTGGGCTCTAATCTCTCTGTTTTTATCCTCATGGTCTCTTCGCGAGATATACGTATGAGGGAACAATATACTGCTTGACTCTTCGGTGAAGGTATGTTCTCGAAACTTTAAGAAAAGCCCGTACCGAGCTACTGAGCGACTCTCCTGCAGAGTCTTCCACTGGAGTTTATCTATCATCTCCGTAGCGCTTTCGCGATTACTAAATGATCCTGTAACGAAGCGCGCTGCTCTCTGTTGGATCTTCTCTATCTCTTCTATCAACCCTAACTGGTACGGATGCCACACTGCTGAGCAAGCGTACTGTAACTTACTTCCTTTGTTTTCGGATTACATTTCCTCTGGAAGCTGTGTCGCATCCCGTTTGGAAGTCGCTCTCCGACTCCGCTTCCGTCGCTTCGGAGAGCGTTGATTCCTGGTGTGTCCTTGTGTGTCAGACGATGGCAACGACTCACGACTTTCCAGCACAAAGGCTGCTGTTGGCACAATAAGCGAGTCTACTGCCATGCTATCGTCATGCATCGCGTCATCCGTCGACGGGGGCGGCGCCATCGTTGAATCCGTAACATGTAGAACGGATGTGTCGTCATCGCCCTGTGTTGGAGGATGGAGCGGCAACTCAACATTGGATATCGGCTGTCGCGGTGAAGTTGTAGTTGCCGTGAGGGCTGCTATGTAAGTCACAGGAAGCAGCGTCGGCAGCGATGGCGGGTCCTTGTCAGCCGGCGGCACGTGAGTGATTCGACGTTGGATACTTTCGGATCTGAGGTGTCCCTCCTTCCCACAACCAGAGCAGGTCTTTGGTTGCCCGTTGTAGGTGACGATGACACGGCAACCACCAATATTCAGATATGAAAGTAAATGTCTTTTAAGTTATATTCGGACCTGGCGAACTCCGTTCAGTACAGGATATGTCTGCAATTATGTCCATTTTTCCACAATATGATTATGCACCCCCCCCCCCCCCCCATGAATCCATGGACCTGGCCGTTGGTGGGGAGGCTTGCGTGCCTCAGCGATACAGATAGCCATACCGTAGGTGCTACCACAACGGAGGGGTATCTGTTGAGAGGCCAGACAAACGTGTGGTTTCTGAAGAGGGGCAGCAGTCTTTTCAATAGTTGCAGGGGCAACAGTCTGGATGATTGACTGATCTGGCCTTGTAGCACTAACCAAAACGGCCTTGCTGTGCTGGTACTGCGAACGGCTGAAAGCAAGGGGAAACTACAGCCGTAATGTTTCCCGAGGACATCCAGCTTTACTGTATGGTTAAAAGATGATGGCGTCCTCTTGGGTAAAATATTTCGGAGGTAAAATTGTCCCCCATTCGGATCTCCGGGCGGGGACTACTCAAGAGCATGTCGTTATCAAGAGAAAGAAAACTGGCGTTCTATGGATCGAAGCGTAGAATGTCAGATCCCTTAATCGGGCAGGTAGGTTAGAAAATTTAAAAAGGGAAATGGATAGGTTAAAGTTAGATATAGTGGGAATTAGTGAAGTTCGGTGGCAGGAGGAACAAGACCTTTGGTCAGGTGAATACAGGGTTATAAACACAAAATCAAATAGGGGTAATGCAGGAGTAGGTTTAATAATGAATAAAAAATGAGAGTGAGGGTAAGATACTACAAACAGCATAGTGAACACATTATTGTGGCCAAGATAGACACGAAGCCCATGCCTACTACAGTAGTACAAGTTTATATGCCAACTATCTCTGCAGAGGATGAAGAAATTGATGAAATGTATGATGAGATAAAATAAATTATTCAGGTAGTGAAGGGAGACGAAAATTTAATAGTCATGGGTGACTGGAATTCGAGAGTAGGAAAATGGAGAGAAGGAAATATAGTAGGTGAATATGGATTGGGGTTAAGAAATGAAAGAGGAAGCCGTCTGGTAGAATTTTGCACAGAGCATAACTTAATCATAGCTAACACTTGGTTCAAGAATCATAAAAGAAGGTTGTATACATGGAAGAATCCTGGAAATACTAGAAGGTATCAGATAGATTATATAATGGTAAGAGAGAGATTTAGGAACTAGGTTTTAAATTGTAAGACATTTCCAGGGGCAGATGTGGACTATGACCACAATCTATTGCTTATGAACTGTAGATTACAACTGAAGAAACTGCAAAAAGGTGGGAATTTAAGGAGATGGGACCTGGATAAACTGAAAGAACCAGAGGTTGTACAGAGTTTCAGGGAGAGCATAAGGGAACAATTGACAGGAATGGGGGAAAGAAATACAGTAGAAGAAGAATGGGTAGCTCTGAGGGATGAAGTAGTGAAAGCAGCAGACGATCAAGTAGGTAAAAAGACGAGGGCTAGTAGAAATCCTTGGGTAACAGAAGAAGTATTGAATTTAATTGATAAAAGAAGAAAATATAAAAATGCAGTAAATGAAGCAGGCAAAAAGGAATACAACGTCTCAAACATGAGATAGACAGTAAGTGCAAAATGGCTAAGCAGGGATGGCTAGAGGAAAAATGTAAGGATATAAAGGCTTATCTCACTAGGGGTAAGATAGATACTGCCTACAGGAAAATTAAAGAGACCTTTGGAGAAAAGAGAACCACTTGTGTGAATATCAAGAGCTCAGATGGAAACCCAGTTCCAAGCAAAGAAGGGAAAGCAGAAAGGTGGAAGGAGTATATAGAGGGTCTATACAAGGGCGATGTAGTTCAGGGAAATATTATGGAAACGGAAGAGGTTGTAGATGAAGATGAAATGGGAGATATGATACTGCGTGAGAGCACTGAAAGACCTGGGTCGAAACAAGGCCCCGGGAGTAGACAACATTCCATTAGAACTACTGGCAGCCTTGGAAGGGCCAGTCCTGATAAAACTCTACCATCTGGTGAGCAAGATGTATGAGACAAGCGAAATACCCTCAGACTTCAAGGTGAATATAATAATTCCAATCCCAAAGAAAGCAGCTATTGACAGATGTGAAAATTACCGAACTATCAGTTTAATGAGTCACAGCTGCAAAATACTAACGCTAATTCTTTACAGACGAATGGAAAAGCTGCTAGAAGCCGACCTCGGGGAAGATCAGTTTGGATTCCGTAGAAATGTTGGAACACGTGAGGCAATTCTGACCCTACGACTTATATTAGAAGAAAGATTAAGGAAAGGCAAACTGTAACGTTCCCTGGCAGCAAACACACTGTTAATAAACTGAAATGACGTTTAATTGTACTATGTACGCCGCTATGAAGCAATTCGTATGCACTGTAAATGTTTAACAAAAAATATTATTTAATTTTGTATAAAGGACGTTCGTTATTATTGTAATATTTTCTGTAATAATAATCTCGAAGTATTTATGATTGTAATATTTCTATACTCATAATGTAATTACGAAATATGTTAATATCTGCGATGAAAAAATGTAAAATATAGCCACAGAGGAAAATAATGTTGTAAGATTACAAAGAGATATTAATAATCAGCAATAGTATAAATAGCACTACATAATGTGCATTCTTTGTCGTCTTCCTCGAGAGCTGAGAGAGAGAGGAACCTGTGGCGTATGCATGAGTAGACTTCTTTTGTCTGTATCTGTCTTTAGCCGCAATTAGAGGAGAAATTATAAAGGTGTGTAATTTTAATTATTGTTGTGGTCTAAATACATTATAATTTATCAAAATTGTGTATTACTAATGTAAATTAGCTTGCCCATGTCATCCATAATATTTCTTAAAGAATTTTCAGCACTTTTAGCGATTATCGTTGGTGTTGCTGTGCTGTGCCGCGACCGAACTATTTGCAGCGGCGGCACATTTAAAAAATTGTTCCGCTATAAAATTAACCAAACCCGAAAATCGGGAGCAGGTAAAATTAGCAATGAATTACGAAATATTTTTCTTTTACAGCGATCCTGAGGCTGACTGAATTTATTACTGGTTTTACATTTGTGCATTCATAGGCGGATAATTAACGTTGAAGTTGTTAATCTGTTGGTTCTTTCAGTTTCTAAAGCAAATAACTTAAACGTATAGTGAAGTGTATTTTGTCAATGATGATTAAACGTTCAGGTCGGCTAGGCAATATTTAACCATTTTATGCTAACAGAGACAGTCTTGTGTTTCATAGCTAGCGCCGGGAAGGAATTCAGTAAATATTTAAAAACCCACTGAATTTAGAAAATGTGTGCCAAGGCCGAAATACGTAAAAAATTTAATTTACATAATTTTCAAAGTCGTAAATGTTATTAATCAGTTAGTTTGAATTTATCAGCATGAGAGGGTTACTAAAGTTCACGTAATTTTAAATGTGCTTAATTCTGTCTAAATGAATTTTTATTACCACACGTAAAAAAAAGGGTTCTACAACAAAGTTCGTACTGAAAGAGTAAATAACAAAAATATATTAAGCCATTTCTTCCCCATGTAAATAACAAAAATATTTAAAGCCATTTCTTCCCCCATTTTCATCCATTCATTTTACATTATATATATATATATATATATATATATATATATATATATATATATATATTTAAAAACCTACGTTTCTAGCATTTGTAGACTTAGAGAAAGCCTTTGACAATGTTGATTTGAATACTCTCTTTCAAATTCTGAAGGTGACAGGGGTAAAATACAGGGAGCAAAAGGCTATTTACAATTTGTACAGAAACCGGATGGCAGTCATACGGGTCGAGGGACATGAAAGGGAAGCAGTGGTTGGGAAGGGAGTGAGACAGGGTTCCCCAATGTTATTCAATCTGTATATTGAGCAAGCAATGAAGGAAACAAAAGAAAAATTCGGAGTAGGTATTAAAATCCAGGGAGAAGAAATAAAAACTTTGAGGTTCGCTGATGACATTGTAATTCTGTCAGAGACAGCAAAGGAATTGGAAGAGCAGTTGAACGGAATGGATAGCGTCTTGAAGTGAGGATATAAGATGAACATCAACAAAAGCAAAACGTGGATAATGGAATGTAGTCGAATTAAGTCGGGTGATGCTGAGGGAATTAGATTAGGAAATGAGACAATTAAGTAGTAAAGGAGTTTTGCTATTTGGGAAGCAACATAACTGACTATGGTCGAAGTAGAGAGGATATAAAATGTAGACTAGCAATGGCAAGGAAAGCGTTTCTGAAAAAAAGAAAATTGTTAACATCGAGTATAGATTTAAGTGTGAGGAAGTCGTTTCTGAAAGTATTTGTATGGAGTGTAGCCATGTATGGAAGTGAAACATGGACGATAAGTAGTTTAGAAGCTTTCGAAATGTGGTGCTACAGAAGAATGCTGAAGATTAGATGGGTAGATCACATAACTAATGAGCAGGTATTGAATAGGATTGGGGAGAAGAGAAGTTTGTGGCACAACTTGACTAGAAGAAGGGATCGGTTGGTAGGACATGTTCTGAGGCATCAAGGGATCACCAATTTAGTATTGGAGCGCAGCGTGGAGGGTAAAAATCGTAGAGGGAGGCCAAGAGATGAATACACTAAGCAGATTCAGAAGGATGTAGGTTGCAGTAGGTTCTGGGAGATGAAGATGCTTGCACAGGATAGAGTAGCATGGAGAGCTGCATCAAACCAGTCTCGGGACTGAATACCACAACAACAACAACATGATTATGCACTGTGCCGTAGGGCGCAGCGCTGCCACGACGTCCTCCGCCGGTAGTCCGAATGGAAGATCGAAAAGTCTGATCGTGCGAAATCCCATGCCAGAGTAATCGACGTGCACAGTCCCTACATTGCCATCAGCATGGCAGAAATGGAGGCCCTGTTTCGTCTCCCGAAGGATTCGTTCACCTGTTGCGTCGCTGATGATCTTGACAAATACGATGCTACTCACAATGGACAAGTGAAGGCCAAGAATGTCGGTCGCCGGGAGTTTTTCCTCTTCTCGTAGGAATCGTTAGACTTCAGGTGCTTTGGGTCGTGCAAATTTGTTGCGGAACGTAAATTTGAGCGTCGATTTTCTTTATTGGTGCGCCATTGTGATCTATAAGCTGAGTACGGCACGCGCGAAACGGCGGAGTAGATTTAAGCAACACGAGCGCTCGCTCCAAGGCAGGGACACAAACAGCGAGTCCTCACCGCAGCACGGCAAAAGGCCAACTCGATCCAACTGAGCCACCGAGGACACAGAGGATAGTGCGACTGCAGGAACTTATCTCTGGCACGCCTTCTTTGAGACTTCATATATATATATATATATATATATATATATATATATATATATACTCCTGGAAATTGAAATAAGAACACCGTGAATTCATTGTCCCAGGAAGGGGAAACTTTATTGACACATTCCTGGGGTCAGATACATCACATGATCACACTGACACAACCACAGGCACATAGACACAGGCAACAGAGCATGCACAATGTCGGCACTAGTACAGTGTATATCCACCTTTCGCAGCAATGCAGGCTGCTATTCTCCCATGGAGACGATCGTAGAGATGCTGGATGTAGTCCTGTGGAACGGCTTGCCATGCCATTTCCACCTGGCGCCTCAGTTGGACCAGCGTTCGTGCTGGACGTGCAGACCGCGTGAGACGACGCTTCATCCAGTCCCAAACATGCTCAATGGGGGACAGATCCGGAGATCTTGCTGGCCAGGGTAGTTGACTTACACCTTCTAGAGCACGTTGGGTGGCACGGGATACATGCGGACGTGCATTGTCCTTTTGGAACAGCAAGTTCCCTTGCCGGTCTAGGAATGGTAGAACGATGGGTTCGATGACGGTTTGGATGTACCGTGCACTATTCAGTGTCCCCTCGACGATCACCAGTGGTGTACGGCCAGTGTAGGAGATCGCTCCCCACACCATGATGCCGGGTGTTGGCCCTGTGTGCCTCGGTCGTATGCAGTCCTGATTGTGGCGCTCACCTGCACGGCGCCAAACACGCATACGACCATCATTGGCACCAAGGCAGAAGCGACTCTCATCGCTGAAGACGACACGTCTCCATTCGTCCCTCCATTCGCGCCTGTCGCGACACCACTGGAGGCGGGCTGCACGATGTTGGGGCGTGAGCGGAAGACGGCCTAACGGTGTGCGGGACCGTAGCCCAGCTTCATGGAGACGGTTGCGAATGCTCCTCGCCGATACCCCAGGAGCAACAGTGTCCCTAATTTGCTGGGAAGTGGCGGTGCGGTCCCCTACGGCACTGCGTTGGATCCTACGGTCTTGGCGTGCATCCGTGCGTCGCTGCGGTCCGCTCCCAGGTCGACGGGCACGTGCACCTTCCGCCGACCACTGGCGACAACATCGATGTACTGTGGAGACCTCACGCCCCACGTGTTGAGCAATTCGGCGGTACGTCCACCCGGCCTCCCGCATGCCCACTATACGCCCTCGCTCAAAGTCCGTCAACTGCACATACGGTTCACGTCCACGCTGTCGCGGCATGCTACCAGTGTTAAAGACTGCTATGGAGCTCCGTATGCCACGGCAAACTGGCTGACACTGACGGCGGCGGTGCACAAATGCTGCGCAGCTAGCGCCATTCGACGGCCAACACCGCGGTTCCTGGTGTGTCCGCTGTGCCGTGCGTGTGATCATTGCTTGTACAGCCCTCTCGCAGTGTCCGGAGCAAGTATGGTGGGTCTGACACACCGGTGTCAATGTGTTCTTTTTTCCATTTCCAGGAGTGTATATATATATATATATGGTGGTCGGAAAATGTCTGAAACGCTCGTAGGGGTGTTGCAGGGCAGGTTGCACCGTGACATAAATGTTAAGAAAAAATTCGATACGTTGCACCGTTTTCGAGTAATTAAACACTGAATGTAGCCAATCGGGGCGTCGCGCGCTCACATTCAAGCGGCCTGCCAGGGGGCGGTGTTACCTAACGAGTGCTTTGTTTTGATAGCAGAAACTTGAATTCGCGCCCCCAACGACCTTCTTGGCTAACTTCAATGCTAAATATCTCGGAAACGGCGCAACGTATCGCCTTTTTTCTTAAAATTTATGTCTCAGTACAATCTGCCCTACAACATCACGACAAGCGTTTCAGACATTTTCTGACCACCCTGTATAATGGTGTTCGCCCACCCTTAACCTTGATGACAGCTTCCACTGTCGCAGGCATACGTTCAATCAGGTGCTGGAAGGTTTCTTGGTAAATGGCAGCCCATTGTTCACGGAGTGCTGCACTGAGGAGAGGTATCGAGACAGGTATCGATGTCGGTCGGTGAGACCTGGCATGAAGTCGGCGTAACAAAACATCTCAAAGGTGTTCTATAGGATTCAGGTCAGGACTTGTACAGGCCAGTCCATTAGAGGTATGTTACTGTCATGTAACCATAGGCCGTGCATTATGTACAGGTGCTCGATCGTGTTGAAAGATACAACTGCCATTCCAGAATTGCTCTTCAACAGCGGGAAGCAAGAAGGTGCTTAAAACATTAATGTACGCCTGTGCTGTGATAGTGCCACGTAAAACAACAAGGGGTGCAAGCCCCCTCCATGAAAAACACGACCATATTTTACCATAGCACCACCACCTCCGAATTTTACTTTTGGCACTACACACGCTGGCAGATGACGTTTGCCGGTCATTCGTCATACCCACACAACGTTTTTCCACTGTTTAGTCGTCCAATGTTTACGCTCCTTACTCTAAACGAGGCGTCGTTTGGCATTTACCGGCGTGATGTGTTGCTTATGAGCAGCTGCTCGACCATGAAATCCAAGTTTTCTCACCTCCTGCAAGTCCGTGAGTTCCGTGGAGCACCCCGTTCTGCTATCTCACGATGTCTAGTGACTACTGAGGTCGCTGATATGGAGTATCTGGCAGCACACTGTACCTATTATGAGAAACGTATGTTTTTGGGGGTGTCCGGAAACTTTTGATCATGTAGTGTGTATTCTAAAAACCAATGTTGCGTGCATGGTATAGAGTAGTTCCCATTCCTACACTATTAGGTCTTATTACCGCTCTGTTGGCGTGTGGATCGTGGGAGGAATAGCTGCTTAGATGGCGCAGTGCCAGTTGTAAATAGTTCGATGTCGTCTTCGCTATCGCTATAGGTGTGTTATTTTGGGGATGTAGTATATTCCTAGATTATCGAAACTTTTTAAGTACCCTTTCTACGGACAGTTGGCGTCTCTCTTCCAAGGATCTGGCACCTCAGCTTTTTCAGCTTCTCTGTGACGCTGGTTTTTCTGATTGAAATGTGTGTCTTTCTGATTTTTTGTGTATATAGTGTATTGTAGTACTTTTATTTGGAGTTACTTCACAGTTTACAGTTTGGTATATCGCCTAGCCACACGCCAGCTTTCCATCAGATTTCCCACTTTCATGATAATGTTGGTTATGACTTTTTCCATATGACGTTCAATTCTGACTGCTTTGTGGGAATGTATTACTGTATATTACATTAGCTTCACGGTTTTGCTCATTAAAAATGTCTTTATTAAGTATGTGGCTCCTTATGAATCACTGACTGATACATTATGTTGATGTAATTTTATATTCTTATTTTATTACTTATTGTTAGTATATGGTACATGGTGATACAGGTAGTTAATGTGGGGTTGACCTCCAATAAGTGGTTTTACATTTTACTATTATGTGACAACATATAAATAAATATTTTACCTTCGGTTTGTACTCATCAGTATATGACTTTGGCTGTTTTGCTTCAGTTGATTAACGGGCATTAACATTAGCAATACATACTGGTTGTTTGTGAATATGTGACACCGTAGTTACCTATGCATAGCATGCGATTCTGGCTATCGATTACTATGTTTTCCTTACTATTTTATGCCATATATATCTTGTTCCCCAGTTTACATTCATACAGTGTGTAACTGTTCTATCGTTTTATTCCCTAATTTATTTTAAACTTTGATGTCATTGCCTGTACAGTTTGGTTTTAGTTATGCTTTTACTACATTTAAGAACTGTTTATAATTTGATTTCTAAATTTAACAGCGTACCATTTTTTATGTAGTTTATCATGTTATTTCTGCTGTATTTACACAGAGGCCTGAAGATGGCGTAATGTAGCGCCGAAACGTGTAGCATAAATAAAATGAAATAGGGAATGTAGACGGCTGAAGATGTATTTGCTTTGATATTTTACATTGACCAGCCGACGTAATGGAACCATCGTGTATAAAGATGGGCTTCATGGAGTTGCACTTTCTCGAGTTGGCAACAATACTTCATTCTGGCAGGAAGATGCCAGCCGTGACTGAATATCTGTAACCAACCAAGTGACTTAAGCCGACAGGCGTCTGTCTTTCAAACGTATTGTTAGTTTTAAACCGCCACAAAAACAGAAACATGTGAAATACTTATATGACTTCCTATTAATCTGCACTGTTTTCTTGTCGGTGTGTTCATTATATGTAATGAATTTTCATGAGCTGTTTTTCACGCTTCCTGTCTAAGTGCCACTATTTGTTATTGAAACTTATCTGCACTCGAGACAAGCTTTATAATATTATCAGCAAGTCGGAGGAGTTTCAGGTGTGATCCGTTAACATACGGCCGGCCAGGTTGGCCGAGCGGTTCTAGGCGCTTAAGTCTGGAACCGCGCGACCGCTACGGTCGCAGGTTCGAATCCTGCCTCGGGCATGGATGTGTGTGATGTCCTTAGGTTAGTTAGGTTAAATTAGTTCTAAGTTCTAGGGGACTGATGACCTCAGAAGTTAAGTCCCATAGTGCTCAGAGCCATTTGAACCATTTTTTCGTTAACATACGGCGTGGGCCATAAGTCAGCTGTATAAAATGCGTTTGATGCTGCAATATTTACCAAATGAAAATCCGAATTCTTCATCAACAGAGAAATAAATATGGAGTTGATAAAAGTCGTTTCAGTGCTGTTCGAAGCAAACATGGCATCTTTCCCACACTAATCTACAAATTTCGTAGTAAGTCTTCCAGCTTCTCAAATTCTAATTAGATTCATTTCTTCAAATGATCAACATCATTAATCCTGATGGAACAAACCTCATTTTTGAGAACGCTACAGACTGAAATATTCATGGGTGTGATATATGGAGGTTCGAGTCCTCCCTCGGGCATGGGTGTGTGTGTTTGTCCTTAAAATCATTTAGGTTAAGTAGTGTGTAAGCTTAGGGACTGATGACCTTAGCAGTTAAGTCCCATAAGATTTCACACACATTTGAACATTTGTGATATATGAGGTTCGTAGAGACCATTCAGTAGCACACCATCTGCCAATCCATTGATCAAAAGTTTGCTGTAGTAAGACCCTTGCTGTAAGTCCATAATACGGGGTGTCCCGTTTTGGCCCCATAACAATTTTTCTTAACCAGCTGTAGATGTTCAAAAAGTGGAATATTTTGCAGTTTTGACAACACTTCTTGATGCATGTCCAGGTAATTTACAGAACTGATAGTACATTAAAGCCATCACTGAAAATCCTGTCACACAACGAACACATGGGGCTTCGTAGAATCCCAGTAGACATATTTGTGTTTGATCACCTTAAAACTCACTTCGTCGCCCCAAAGAACGCGTCTCTAAAACTTGGGACCCGCTTCTTGTCAGATTGTATACAACTTGCAGAATTCCGTACCCATCTCCAGTTCACCTCCATTTATGCCTTTTACACTGCATAACAAAATTAAAGGATCGTTTTTTCCTCCACATTGCGACACTTAAGTTTGAAATTTGGCTCAAAGATGCTTACATCCTACCTCTGTAATGGTGAAAAAAGTATCGCTCTGCAGCATCTCCCTCAGACTTCACGGCGCTTCAGACAGTGAGGTGTCGACACTAGCAAAAAAGGCCACAGCTCAGAAGTTCATCTGACATTTAAGGTCGGTTAATACTGTCATATTGGCACAAAATTTCATTACAATTATGCCCGATCCCACCGAGAACGTGTCGCCCCATCTCACCTACAGTTCACCACTTCTTTGACGCCTCTGCGATGGAGGTCAGAGCCGCGACATCTAATGTTGAAATCACGCGGTCTTCTTACAGGTGGCCGAGGAAAAAGTCTGAGAGACACCACCTCTCAGATTAGGCAGAAAATGCCGTAGAAATGACTACCAGTGCCGGCTGGCAGGCTATGCTGCCGTCCTCGCGCCTGACAGTAGGCCATCCGGAATCGGGGGGTGTCAAAGGGGTTGCCGGTCTGCAAGCGCCTATGACGTCGCACACGTCGTCTGTCTGTACAGGCGCATGTCTAAAACTCTTAGTGAAGAAACTACGGGTCTTAGAGAGACGCTTTGGCGTTCATTTATACACTACTGGTCATTAAAATTGCTACACCATGAAGGAGACGTGCTAAAGACACGAAATTTAACGGACAGGAAGAAGATGCTGTGATATGCAAATGATTAGCTTTACAGAGCATTCACACAAGGCTGGCGCCGGTGGCGACACCTACAACGTGCTGACATGAAGAAAGTTTCCAACCGATTTAACATACACAAACAGCAGTTGACCGGCGTTGCCTGTTGAAATGTTGTTGTGATGCCTCGTGTAAGGAGGAGAAATGCGTACCATCACGTTTCCGACTTTGATAAAGGTCGGATTGTAGCCTATCGCGATTGCGGTTTATCGTATCGTGACATTGCTGCTCGCGTTGGTCGAGATCCAATGACTATTAGCAGAATATGGAATCGGTGGGTTCGGGAGGTTAATACGGAACGCCGTGCTGGATCCCAACGGCCTCGTATCACTAGCAGTCGAAATGACAGGCATCTTATCCGCATGGCTGTAACGGATCGTGCAGTCACGTCTCGGTCCCTGAGGCAACAGATGGGGACATTTGCAAGACAACAACCATCTGCACGAACAGTTCGACAACGTTTGCAGCAGCATGGACTACCAGCTCAGAGACCATGGCTGATGTTACCCTTGACGCTGCATCACAGACGCGCCTGCGATGGTGCATTCAACGACGAATCTGGGTGCACGAATGATAGAACGTCATTTTTTCGAATGAATTTAGGTTCTGTTTAGAGCATCATGATGGTCGCATCCACGTTTGGCGACATCGCGGCGAACGCACATTCGAAGCGTGTATTCGTCATCGCCATACTGGTGTATCACTCGGCGTCATGGTATGGGGTGCCATTGGTTACACGTCTCGGTCACTTCTTGTTCGCACTGACAGCACTTTGAACAGTGGACGTTACATTTCAGATGTGTTACGACCCGTGGCTCTACCCTTCATTCGATCCCTGCGAAACCCTACATTTCAGTAGGATAATGCACAACTGCATGTTGCAAGTCCTGTACGGGCCTTTCTGGATACAGAAAATGTTCGATTGCTGCCCCGGCCAGCACATCCTCCAGATCTCTCACCAATTGAAAAGTCTGGTCAATGGTGGCCGAGCAACTGGCTCGTCGCAATATGCCACTCACTACTCTTGATGAACTGTGGTATCGTATTGATGCTGCATGGGCAGGTGTACCTGTACACGCCATCCAAGCTCTGTTGCACTCAATGCCCAGGCGTATCAAGGCCGTTATTACGGCCAGAGGTGGTTGTTCTGGGTACTGCTTTCTCAGGATCTATGCACCAAAATTGCGTTAAAATGTAATCACATGTCAGTTATAGTATGACATAATTGTCCAATGAATCCAATCCCAAAGAAAGCAGGTGTTGACAGATGTGAAAATTACCGAACTATCACTTTAATAAGTCACGACTGCAAAATACTAACGCGAAATCTTTACAGACGAATGGAAGAACTGGTAGAAGCCGACCTCAGCGAAGATGAGTTTGGATTCCGCAGAAATGTTGGAACTCGTGAGGCAATACTGACCCTACGACTTATCTTAGAAAATAGATTAAGGAAAGGCAAACCTACGTTTCTAGCATTTGTAGACTTAGAGAAAGCTTTTGACAATGTTGACTGGAACACTCTCTTTCAAATTCTAAAGGTGGCAGGGGTAAAATACCGGGAGCGAAGGGCTATTTACAATTTGTACAGAAACCAAATGGCAGTTATAAGAGTCGAGGAGCATGAAAGGGAAGCAGCGGTTGATAAGGGAGTGAGACAAGGTTGTAGCCTGTCCCCGATGTTATTTAATTTGTATATTGAGCAAGCAGTAAAGGAAACAAAAGAAAAATTCGGTGTAGGTATTAAAGTCCATGGAAAAGAAATAAAAACGTTGAGGTTCGCCGATGACATTGTAATTCTGTCAGAGAAGCAAAGGACTTAGAAGAGCAGTTGAATGGAATGGACAGTGTCTTGAAAGGAGGATATAAGATGAAATCAACAAAAGCCAAACGAGGATAATGGAATGTAGTGGAATTAAGTCGGGTGATGCTGAGGGAATTAGATTAGGAAATGAGACACTTAAAGTAATAAAGGAGTTCTGCTATTTGGGGAGCAAAATAACTGATGATGGCCGAAGTAGAGAGGAAAGAATGGTTCAAATGTCTCTGAGCACTATGGGACTTAACATCTACGGTCTTCAGTCCCCTAGAACTTAGAACCACTTAAACCTAACTAACCTAAGGACATCACACACATCCATGCCCGAGGCAGGATTCGAACCTGCGACCGTACACAACACCCAGTCATCACGAGGCAGAGAAAATCCCTGACCCTGCCGGGAATCGAACCCGGGAATCCGGGCGTGGGAAGCGAGAATGCTACCGCAAGTAGAGAGGATATAAAATGTAGACTGGCAATGGCAAGGAAAGCGTTTCTGAAGAAGAAAAATTTGTTAAGATTGAGTATAGATTTAAGTGTCAGGAAGTCGTTTCTGAAAGTATTTGTATGGACTGTAGCTATGTATGGAAGTGAAACATGGACGATAAATAGTTTGGACAAGAAGAGAATAGAAGCTTTCGGAATGTGGTGCTACAGAAGAATGCTAAAAATTAGATGGGTAGATCACATAACTAATGAGGAGGTATTGAATAGAATTGGGGAGAAGAGGAGTTTGTGGCACAACCTGACAAGAAGAAGGGACCGGTTGGTAGGACACGTTCTGAGGCATCAAGGGATCACAAATTTAGCATTGGAGGGCAGCGTGTAGGGTAAAAATCGTAGAGGGAGACCAAGAGATGAATACACTAAGCAGATTCAGAAGGATGTAGGTTGCAGTAAGTACTGGGAGATGAAGAAACTTGCACAGGATAGAGTAGCATGGAGAGCTGCATCAAACCAGTCTCAGGACTGAAGACAACATCAACAACAACAATGAATACCCGTTTATCATCTGCATGTCTTCTTGGTGTAGCAGTTTTATTGCCCAGTAGTGTACAGGTGTCAATCTCACATCCGCTAACGAAAAAAGCAGAAACGTTTCTAGGTGTTACGGATTAGGTTCAGATTTCGTCGAATGGTTTTGAACCGTCCCTAGTGTTTCCAACCTGTACAAGAAAGCAAGATTCTGGTCGGCTGCACTCCAAACGGGTACGATCACATTCAATTGATACGCAGCCCCACATTGTCCTTAGAGAAGGGTTGAACCACCCAAGGGTGCTAGCTGTCATTTTCGACCACGAAGTGTGCGGGAATCGACGCCCCAGGAAAAGGGGCCTGTGGCCTGTACGTGCCGATTCAGAGCAGTGGAGTGGCTGAGATGTTTTCCTCGGCCGCTCACAACATAACAGCGTGATTTCAACGCTGGGTATCCCGGTTCTGATCTCCGTCACAGAGACGTCAAAAGAAAGGGGTGAAATGTGCGTAAGAAGTGGTGCTACGGCCTTTAGATCGAGTGATACGTCCACAGTGGCACTGGACACAATTGTGACGAAATTTGGTGCGAATGTAAATTATTGAGCCACCTTAAACGCCACATAAATTTTTGAGGTATGGTCTGTTTTTCGCACGTGTCAACACATCGCTGATTGAAGCGTCGTAGCGTCCGAAGGTTACGTCGCAGGACGACAAGCTTTTGCACCGTTACAGACGAAGCGTCGCAATGGATGGGGATTACGATGTTTAGAAAAAAATGACCTTTTAATACTGTTGCGCACTGTAGTAAAGTAGCCCTAAAAGCTCTCAATTTCAAATTTCTGAATCCCTCGTAGGCTTGTTCTTGCCGTTCCACAATCGTTGGACATATTTCTTAGTCAAATTTCTGAATCCCTCGTAGGCTTGTTCTTGCCGTTCCACAATCGTTGGACACTTTTCTTAGATATTTATTCGGTGACTGCACGAAACATTGCACTGTAACATTAAGGTTATAGGTTCGCAGTGTCTGTATTAACAGTGTGTGTGTAGATTACTCCACAATGTCCTTCGGACATGCATGCACGTATTTGTGAAGGATCAGATACTACCGACAATCTACAGCCGTATTAAATCGAGGAAATATTTTCGCAAATTCTGACAGGAAGTTTTAAGACAGCTCTAACTCTCCTGCAGAGAGAAAACTTCGTCTTAAAGGAAGCCAGTATTGTCCTCTAGATGGAAGCAACAATGCGTACCAGTGTACATGCGTGCGTGTGTGTATGTGTGTGTGTGTGTGTGTGTGTGTGTGTGTGTGTGTGCGGTTGTGAGTGTGTTTGTGTGTGTGTGTGTGTGTGTGTGTGTGTGTGTGTGAGTGAGTGTGTGTGTGTGTGTGTGTGTGAGAGAGAGAGAGAGAGAGAGAGAGAGAGAGAGAGAGAGAGAGAGAGAACGGGTATGTGTGTACGTGACGTGATTGCAAGGCGGTCGTCGGCGAATGGCCCTCCACTGGGGTCATACGCTTTCGCCAGGCGCTAAAGTGTGGCCATCTGCAGGGAAAGCTGCCAGCGGCACAACACCGCAGGTCACCCATCCCTGCCGCTGACCCCTTGCTACCAACCGGCTTCCTGACTCCCTCGCCCCTCCTCGTGATACATCCTAACAGACAGCTTTCGCTCTCCCACTGTCTCCTCTCACTGCATCATTGCAAGATTTAATCAGACACCGTCCAGTGGACACCCATCTAGAGCCCTTTATCGCGTCAATTCGCAGAGAATGTCCTTGGAGAAATGAAACGTCTCGTAAAGTAAAACCCTATGTTACAGTGGCGTGCAAGCAAGATTGGCGGCTGCGTGATGTGTTCTCTACAGAATGATACGGACCGTACTTCGCAGGCGCCAATGTGCTGTGGTCTCTGTCTCATGTGCTAGTTGTTGCCTACCCTGGTAATGGCAACGCTGTGGTGAGTGCCACGTTGGGCCAGTGTTTTTGTCTCTGACTTCTTATAGACCGGTACTCTAAAAATTATCGCTGTTGCTTGCTAACGTTGTACAACGACGGCCAGTAATTGGTAGTAGCTGGGAGGAAGGGAGCGAGGTGAAAGGGCTGTTTCTCTCTATTTGAACTATTATTTATTTTCTGCAATTGTGTTCAAAGTAGTACATCGATTCTAGGAAGGAAAGGAGACTAGAATTTAACATCCTGTCGACATCGAGGTCATTAGGGGCGGTTCACAAGCTTGTAATGATGCAAGGAAGTGGAAAGAAATTGGTCGCTCCCTTTAAAGGAAACACCCCGGCATTTGCCAGGAGAGATTGCACATTAACATCGAGAGCATGTGATATTTTCATAGTGAATGTCTTGTAGATTACTGCAAGGTAAATATGTTGATACTATAAGAATATACTGTAGAATACATTCACAAAATCTGTGGAAGGTATGAGAACAAAGGTAAAACTCTCTTTTTCATACTGGTAGACTCAATGATAAATGAAAGTGAAACAACTTGAAGAAATCACGCAAGGTATACATAACTTTGTACAACTAGACTTACCAGACAAATATTAGTCACATTCTTCAAAGAACACACTAGAGGCTTTAAGCGCTGTAAATGATGTGGAATGGTACCAGATGATTTTTGACCCTCCACCACTAACATAAGTCGTGGCAGGGGAATGTTGTTTAAGTGGTAGACAAGGGTAGCTAGAGCTGAGCTACAGAGGAACGTAGCAGCTGTCGTCGTAGGGAAGCTGGACAGAGGCAGAAATGATTAGGTACAGTAAACAAAAATTTTACTAACTTGTAGCTGTCTCCAAGTATTGCGAAGGAACTTTACAAAAGAACAAACAGATACTAAGACCAGCTGTTACAATAATCAAATTATAGAGCATCGCGCAATATGAGACTCCCACTACGAATGCATGAGCGAACTGTCGAAGGCTAAAGATTGTCGAAGAATGCGACTGAGACTGGTCCATATAGCTGCTGCCAGCCACTCTCCATCGTGGCAACAGAGGGTGCTCATAGCCAGAGCCGGTGAAGGCATGGCTCAGCGGGCGCGCATCATTGGATCCGCGCGGTCCTCGCACGACTTTTGTTGGCATCTGGCGGAAATGTGCTTTTGCGCTGCCAACCGTGAGACGGGGGTCAGGGCGCTATCGATCTGTGATACCACAGAATTAACGCAGTAAGCTGGGTCACGTGCAAATGTGACAAAAAGGAGCTATCATATTTGGATGTGCCCATGATCATACCGTGAATGAAGTTGTCCCATTTGTTGATGTGTCACTGCACACTGCTCAACGGACCTAGAAAGAACAGTGTACCAATCGCGGCCATGGAATACACCATAAGAACGGTGGTCCTAAAAGATCCTGAGAAGGACAGGAGGTGAGGTTCACGTCTTATCGATGATAACAGGTTTCAGATGTGACAGTCATAGTTATTTTAAGTGAATGCATATGCATCTTAACCAGTTTCCGTATGAACAGTGCGAAGGAAACAACGTGCAGTGGCCATCTGGGATCGGACACATTGCAGGACCTTTGGTCTAGGGTCAGCGTCTTTGATTAACAGACAAAGTCCTCGGTCCTGGGTGCGCTCCAAGCAGCTGCTTAAATTTTGAGCAAAAATCATCAGTAACGACTGCTGAAGGTTTCTGCTGTAAGAAGTCATCTCCGTTCTGTCAACGTCTTGACGATACCCTCTTGCCCTTCGCATGGGAAATCGACCATAAAATGCAGAAGAATCAGCAATGACTAAAGGCATGAGGATGTGGAAAGCAATGGAATCAACGGCATTAAAGACACACTGAGGGTATCAACAGAAAATGTGGCCTGTAATTTAGAAAATGTCATGACGATCATTGCCAAAAAAAATTCGTATTAGTTCCTCATTCGCAGCTAGGGGAGGGGTTTGCGAAGCGGGAGGTAACTTCGAAAAAAGTATTGCACAACCAAAGAAAAAGTAACATACTGCGAGTCGGACGGTGGAATGTCAGAAGTCTGAACGTGGTAGGAAACATGCAGAATCTGACTCCCGAAATGCAAGAGCTAAGTCTCGATGTAGTGGGGGCCAGTGAAGCGTAATTGAAATAAGAGATGGGTTTCTGATAAGGCGAATA
Source organism: Schistocerca serialis cubense (assembly GCF_023864345.2). Classification (NCBI taxonomy): domain Eukaryota; kingdom Metazoa; phylum Arthropoda; class Insecta; order Orthoptera; family Acrididae; genus Schistocerca; species Schistocerca serialis. The sequence goes on from NC_064644.1 coordinate 200,957,568, forward strand.
TAAAATAATATCAATAGTAGTAGGAAACGGTATAACGGGAGTAGTGTTCATTATAAATAGGAAAGTAGGGCACAGAATGAACTGTTGTGAAAAGTTCAGTGACAGGGTTGTTCTCACCAGATTCACAGCAAACCGACGCCGACAATAGTAATTTAGAATGCATACCGCCGTCCCGGAAGATGAAAAGATAGAGAAAGTATATGAGGCTACTGAACGGCTAATTCATTATGCAAACGGAGATGAAAATCTAAAAGTCAAGGGGGCTCGTAATGCGGTTGGCGGGGAAGGAGCAGAAGAAAGAATTGCGGTGATGAGTATGGGAGAGGAGAAGAAACGCATTGAGTCCTGGCGTAAATTTCAGACGGTAATAGTGAATACTGTGTTCACGAATCACAAGATGAGGAATTATACTTGAAAGAGGTCTAGAGACACGGGAAGAATCCAATTGGATTACATCATGGACAGACAGAGAATCGGAAATCGGATATTGGATTCAAGCGACGATGCAGACACGGATCACAATCTAGTAATGATGAAGGCGGACTGAAGCTTTTGAGACTTGTCCGTAAGAATCAGTGTCCAAAGAAATGAGATACTAAAGATCAAGAAACGATTAGAGGCGCTTGAAGTACTCTGAAGCAGTAGTTGCCGTGATAGTGAATGCCTCAGTAAGCAGTTCCGTTGAAGAGGGATGGACATCTGTGAAAAGGACAGTCACAGAATTTGGAAAGAAAAACATGGGTCGAAGCAAGGTAGCTGCGAAGAAACCTTGGGTAAAAGAAATACTTCAACTGGTCGGCGAAAGAAGGAAGCACAGAAGCGTTGGTGGAAAGACAAGAAAACAGCAATATGAGTCACTTGAGAATGGAATAAGTAGGCAGTGCAGGAAAACTAGTCCAAAATGGCTGCAGGAGCAAACTGTGAAGACAAAGAGAAAGAAATGGTTTTAAATGGACTGATTGAGCCTATTCAAGAAACAAAACGATCTTTGGTGAAACTAAAAGGAAGGGTGTCAGCATAGCAACGCAATGTAAATTCCACTGTTAAACACAGGAAAGCGGATAGATGGAAAGAATACATTGAAGACCTTCGATGACGTGACAGAAGGAGGAAGACGCTAAATGTCCATCTTTTTTTTGAGATGGTTGTGGGACTCGACTGTTCGATACATAATGTCAAACACATTTCAGCCGTCTAGTTTCCAAATTTATTTTATATGGCTACCAGTTTCAGCGTTTTACTAAGACATCTTCAGGCCCCTGAGCAACGTGTAGGAAGGTTCTACCTCGATTCTGATCAAAACTGGGGCCATCAGCACTGGTATTAGTAGTTTTTTGCTATAGCCATCAGTTCAACCACCGTCTGCCGACCAGGGTGGTGGACTGACAGGATAAGTAACGAGGGGGTTCTTCACAGAATCAGTGAAGAAAGGAACATGTGGAAAAGCTGACAGGAAAATGGTATAGGATGATAGGAATTGTGCTAACGCATCAGGGAATAACCTCCATCACACTAGAGGGAGTTGCAGAGGGGAAAGAGAAGACTGGAAATCATCCAATAAATAATTTAGGACGTTGGGCGCAAAGGCTACTCTGAGATGAAGAGGCGTGTACTGTGACGGAGTGTCGCGATTTTGTCTCTTTTCAAATGATGAGAGCTGTCGAGTACATCGCCAGTCCAATGACGCGTTTAACCCCAAATCTATTTGGTTCTGTGATGTATTCGTGACGATTTTCGTACCGTAGCGTAGGGTCGTACATTTAAGTCACCGTGAACATGAACCACGGTATTTACTTCAACATCCTCGCGACCCTATCTTTTGCAACTTAGTGACGGGTATGCTGCGGAAATTTCCGTCTTAAAAAATGATATCAGCCGTGTTCACAGGGCTGCACACATACGTTCCTAGCTTTAAGAACACACCTCCCAGTCACATCATCTTTGATCCACTTAATCACCCAAATCCACAGAAAATGTCTTAGACTGCTTGGACCAACAGGTGAAACTAACACCATCCTCCTCCCCCCTCTCCACTTTGGGAATTCCCCGGGATCTAATCATCAAATGGTTCAAATGGCTCTGAGCACTATGGGACTCAACTGCTGTGGTCATTAGCCCCCTAGCACTTAGAACTATTTAAACCTAACTAACCTAAGGACATCACACACATCCATGCCCGAGGCAGGATTGGAACCTGCGACCGTAGCAGTCGCACGGTTCCGGACTGCGCGCCTAGAACCGCGAGACCACCGCGGCCGGCTAATCATCAGTGAGTGACTCTTTACCTTGCGGGATTGTTACACGATATTAGAGAGATGGTTCCTGGGGATGATAAATACTTGTCTGTTGTGCTCACGGGTGTGCTCGCGTATCTTCAGCTGCAGGTATGTAAGTGATTTGAATTGTAATGATCTGTGGCGGTTAAAATTGTCTTCAGATGCATTAGTGTTTAAGCACGTGAGACCTTTCAGGGTATACTGGATATCCAATGAGGAATGGTCATTATTCAGAGACATCACAGGAATCATAATTTGAAACAAAAAATCTACTAAACATGGTCTTTAAAATGAATAGCTTGAGAGCTATGAGCACTATTTCATCTTCGATTCTGTGAATCATATCTCTTCTATTGCCATTTCTTTGTTTTCCACATTTTTACAGATGGTAGTATGGACCATAACAAGAAAAGACCAGCAAAGACGGGCTTAAAGTGCTTCATTATCTTCGCTACTGTCAAAAATTTCTTCTACTGAACATGTGCTCATAGCGCTGAAGGTATGCAAGTTAGAGCCCATGTTTACTGGACAATTTTCTCTTATTTTGGTGTTTACTGGAATCTTTTCCTTCGAATGATCGTTCCTTTCATATCTGTGAATAGTGACTATTCCTCCTGGGACACTCTGTATATTGGGCGATCACTGGATCAGATAGCGAGCACTATGAGAACACATGGAGAACGCTGCATGCTCGTGTGAGGTGCGATGTCGTTACCAGCACCTGTCACAGTTTGCAACCGCCGTCATTGTGAGTCCGCTGGACGGCTCGTCGTATCATGAGATGACTAGGCATGCGGTACGGGAGTTCAGATGTGAAAATGGTCTGATGCTGGACTGAATAGGATCATGAGGGAAATCACGCGCTTCCTAAAGATACTGATCGATCCACTGCAAGAGATGTTAATGCACTTGTCAGATTTCGTTAAGTATTTCTTGCTCGGAGAAAAGAAGCGAATAAGGAATAAAACTGGTAAGAAGAAAGCCTTAAACAATATCGTTCTCTGTTCATTTGTATGAGCAACATCCATATTAATTCGTTTCGGTATGTCCTATCGATGTCCATAAGAAAGATATTCTATTGCACTGTAACTGTTGTCGTAAGGCTAGAAAAATAAGATTCATAATGAGTATGGTGCCTACCGAAGCGTCCAGTATTACTTACTTTAACTAATTGTTAAGGATGCCTCATATGGCTCTTGTTTGAACTACCATACGTCCAAGTCCGAACTTAAACAGCTAACTGACAGTTTGGCGCGAAACTCGCACCTACGTGCGATCTCATGATTGGGTTATATCCTCTCTTTATATTCCCGTGATGACGCAAAATGAAAACTCATCTAAATACGACGCTTTCGACGAACCAGTCTTTTGACTGGTTTGATGTGGCTCGCCAAGAATTCCTCTCCTGTGCCATCCTTTTTATCTGAGAGTAGTTCTTGCAACATGCGTCCCTAATTATTTGCTGGATGTATCTCAATCTTTGTCTTCCTCTAAACTTGTCTCCCCTACAGCTCCTTCTGGTACCATGGAAGTTATTCCCCGACGTCTTAACAGGTGTCCTACCATTCTGCCCCTTCTTCCTGTGTTTTCCATATATTCCTCTCTTGACCGATTCTGCGTAGAACCTCTTTATTCTTTACCTTATCAGTCCACCTAATATTCAACATTCTTCTGCAGCAATACATCTCAAATGCTTCGATTCCATTTTTTTTTTTTCAGTTTTCCCACAGTCCTTGTCTCACTGCCATACAATGGTCCATAATTCGTAGAAATTTTGGCGAAGAATACGAAAGTACCGGCCTGGTAACAAATAACATTCCCACTTCTTCATTGAGTTAGTAGCATTACAGCTGAAGTAACTGTGGCAAGTCTGCCGTATTGTTTTCGATGTTCTGATATCCACGCTTGCACGAGATCATCACGCGACTATAGACAGTGCGTTCCACAAACGTCCCTAAGAACTTGGTTCCTCTGATCTAATTTCGCTCCTGCTGTGCACGCGACGTGCGAACAAGTTTCTTGGCAGATTGTCATAAGCCGATGGAGTGCCTAATGTTAAGGAACAGTTACGAGCAAGCACGTAGAATACCATGACTGATAATTTTTCGGTGCGACTCTGGAGTCTCACATACACTGAAGAGTCAAAGAAACTGGTACACCTGCCAAATATCGGAAGGGTCCTCGCGAGCACACAAAAGTGCCGCAAAAGACGTGGCATGGACTCAACTACTGTCTGAAGTAGTGCTGGAGGGGAGTGACACCATGAATTCTGCAGGATTGTCCATAAATCCGTAAGAGTACGAGGGGGTGGAAAGCTCTTCTGAACAGCACATGCAAGGCATCCCAGATATCCTTGATAATGTTCATGTCTGGGTAGTTCGCCGGCCAGCGGAAGTGTTTGAACTCAAAGGAGTGTTCCTGGAGCAACTCTGCAGCAATTCTGGACATGTGTGATGTCGCATTACCCTGCTGGAATTGCCCAAGTTCGTCGGAAAGCACAATGGACATTAATGGGTGCAGGTGATCAGACAGGATGTTTACGTACGTGTCACCTGTCAGAGTCGTATCTAAACGTATAAGGGGTCCGATATAACTGCAACTGCACACGAACTACACCTTTACAGAGCCTCTACCAGCTTGAACATTTCCTCGCTGACATACAGTGTCCACGAATTCATGACATTGTCTCCATACCCGTACACTCCCATCCGCTCGATACAATTTGAAACGAGACTCGTCCGACCAGGCAACATGTTTACAGTCATGAACAGTCCAATGTCGATGTCGACGGGCCCGGGCGAGGCGTAAAGCTTTGTGTCGTGCAGACATGAGGGTTACACGCATGGGTCTTAGGCTCCGGTAGCCCATATCGATGATGTTTCGTTGAATGGTTTGCACGGTGACGCTTGCTGATGGCCCAGCATTGAAATGTGTAGCAGTTTGCGTAAGGCTGCGTTCACACTGCCGGCCGGGCCGAGCCGAGCCTGGCCGGGCCGCCGCCCGCTTCGATATCAAACACATGGTTTTGAATTGCGGTGTTCACACTGGCGGCCGGCCCGCGCCGACACGGCGTGAGCCTCCCGGAGCCGAGCCGGCGACATCCCGAGTGTTTAATACTGCCGGCGCGAGCCGACCGCAGGCGCGAGCCTCTGGAGCAGCACTACAGCTGCTGCAGTACACGCATCACACGTCTCCCTTCTGCTTTCATCACAAGTGTGACTGCACACGTCTTTTATTTTAAGATGTTACCTCACATTTCACAATCAGTGAGGAAAAATTACGTTTATTATAATGATACATGCGAAATTACTTTTATTTCATTTATTTAATCTACCGTATTTACATGCATTTACAACAATAGCTTGCCAGCGATCGCGGCATTGCCGCCACTGAATAGTTCGCATTTACTTGTAAACGGAGACAGATATGAGTGTCACTGAGGGACGGAAATGTGTCCCTACCAGATGATAATGCATTGTAAAGTCATGCTGTGGCAGCTCCTTATCAGTGGAAATAGAACCACTGAGTCAAAGGGCATTATCTCAAAACTCTTCGCCTATGAATCTGTCTATCTTACAAGGTAATGAAAAGAATTCTGTGAGGTCATCAGTGGCTCCACATGATGATCCATCACCACTGCCAAGCGCTGCATCATGAAGAAAAAAGAAGAAAAACGTTGGAAAATTCTGAAGGAGTATTTCTGCGATTCTCTGTTGAAGGCACAGCAAGACATTACCCAAAATGAGGAAGCTAATTACTTCCTAATGATTCTCAGGAGTCCCATAAACTCTCTTCCCCTCAGAGGTAAGCGTTTGTGAAATTTAAAATACAAATTGGCTACAATTAATTGGATGTAGTGAATGCTGTACAAAGTACTACTGCAAACCAAAAAGTGTGTACTAACGAATCTTACCTTATCGTTATACACAATTTTTCTTCTGCTGTTATACTTCTGCGAAAATTTGTGTTCTGTTTAGAAATTTTGTCTTGAATGTTCTGCAGCATATACTGAAATGTATTATGATTCATTCTGTAATTTGAATAAAGCTTTTCAGGATAGTTTTTAAGTTCTTCATATAAAGGAAAAAACTCTCCTAAATGTCTGTCGCTATTTATGGGATGAACCCATAACCTCCTAGTTCTTCTGTACTTCAAAACTCGACGAGTTACTGCAGAGTCAAAACAATACCAATAAAAGAGTGAAGACATTGTTCTACACGACAGCACAGACTAGCTAAGGCGAGCAACTGTTGACTGTAGTTGCGTTTTCTACTGACTTGCTTGTCAGCTGTCGAAGGGTGGGGATCTTTTTAAATTTATTTATTTGGCCTCCGGCCAGCCATTTAGCCAAAGAGTGGGGATTACCTTGACAGTGCAGCGCAGCCCGCCAAGGAAAAAAAAAAAAAAAAAACTATGAAGAACAATGAAACGCACATCTGTGCCGATCTACAGTAGTTTCATTAACTCTCCATTATTTTTTCCGTCAAAGTAGACAACGAAACTACAGAATTGCGCTTCAGTTATCTTTTAGTTCGAAATACGAAATGTACATCATACTAATTGTACGATGTTGATGACAAATAATTGTTTGTCTTTTCTGATGCGACGTGTGGACAATTATAAAAGCATAGCAGATGATTGTCCAGCAGCCGAGGGAAAAATTCTTATACATTTGGATTTATCTAGAGAATGAGACCATTAAAATAATAAGAGGGACCGGCACTAGGTCTGCGCTGATCACTAGTAATTAGTTTTTTTCTGTCCTGCATTATATGACTACACTAAACCAAGCTGTAACCGCGCGAACTCCGTGGTTTGCGGACGCGGCACTGACGCCACTGAATAGCTCGCATTACTTGAGACCAGAGACAGATATCAGTATCATTATCATTTCAAAACGTTTTTGGTACTTTTAGCTACATTTCATTCCCAACAATGTATGGTCTAAAACGGATCTAACAGTAAGCTACCCGCTACATAACTTTTTCACTACAAGATTTGTAAATCAAGTGCACAATGTTGACAAATATTATCATTTCACAATGACTGTTAAGAAATATGGAAAGATAAATGATTCAATACGAAGCTAAGATGTTGCACTACCGCGTGTACAAAAATCAGATTCTTTAGCAGCATACTTTCTTCAAAATCGGTTGGGAAGCGTTACGGAACTAAGAAATCACGCGAAACGAAAAGTAGACTTTTTCTTTTTTCACGACGTAAGTAACGCTTTTAAGGAAAAAATAAGTTCATAAAACGATGTGGCGAAATCTTATATACCGCTAAGAATTTTTAAAACATGAAAATCGGAGAAGTGGATTTTCCCCCATTTCGCCGTCCCGGCTCGGCGCGGCGCGCAATGTGAATGCACTACTCGTCGGCCTAAGCTGGCTAGGCACGAGTAGAGATGGGCAAAACTGTTCTTTTCAGAGATCGGATCAGAACTGTTCACTCCCTGAAATGAATTAGCTCTTTTTCATGACTCACCACTCATTTACAATAGAAAATAAATGGAAGGCACATTGCCCTTTAAACTTGGTTTATTCCAGTACTATACCTGTATTTTGATCTTATTTGATCCTATTTTGAAGTAACACAGATAATGAGTAAGAATTTTGTATTGTTTATTGAAATTTCCACGATATGACAAAGTTTTTGATTATTGATTTATTTTGCACTATCGTGGTTTTTTGGGTGATCGGAAAATGTTGTAACTTGAGATTTACATTAACAATATATTTGGCTACAATGTACTAAAATTTCATTAACCTCATACAAATACATCGCAAGCCATATATTTTTAAAGTGAACGTTTCCTTCCGAAGACGCCTAAAATCGCAAAATCCGTACCAGAATAAGAAAAAAACTATAAATTTGACTGTAAAACGAAAGTGCTGCATATAGCCTTACGCAGAATAAAACAAGGAAAATATTAGTGTATCACATTTTGCGATACGTTTATCGGTTCGCTCGTAATTAAAGCGTAAATTCGAGTGTCCATAATAAAAATCCTATAGTAAGAGGAGTCGTCAGGAACCTAATCTAATCAGTTTAAACAAATAAAAATAAAATAAAAACAAATGATGTATACATAACATAATAATTTAATATACGTAGCGGTATTACTACGAAGAACAATATCCAGTAGAGACGAACTCCGATGCAGAGCCGCTGAGTCGAGCAGGTCGAGCCGCGAGCTGTATTACTGCGTGAGCCGAGACCGCAGAGACCAGAGTGACACCTGAGTCGCTTTGCTCAACGCTCTGGCTAGAGTCGAGACGGTGGGGTGAGCGTTGAGCGGGCGAGTTCCGTGGATGGGGGGAGCGGTGAACTCACCCGCTCCGAGACAAATCGTCTGTTCTCTTGCGAGCAGGTTGTTGCAAGTAGTTCCTATGTTATCCGCTAGGTGGCTCTCTGTCCTGTTGCTCGCATCAACTGCCCAGAGGGCAGGACGTGCGACTGAAACGATCGCCGACAGGGTGCGATGCGAAGTCAAGCTGCGCCAGACACTGCGCGCAGCAGACGACGCACAGAGATGGCACGGCATATGTGAAACACTAAATCCAATGGGGCACTGCACAATGGAGGCAGCCAAGGTAGAAGCAGGGCAGAGGCCGGCGCTGGCTGTGTTGTGTGGCGTGCACTGTGCTCTGACCAGCAGAGGCGCCGCTGATATGGTCCGTCTCTCTCTCTCTCTCTCTCTCTCTCTCTCTCTCTCTCTCTCTCTCTCTCTGCCGTGGGAAACGTTTGGAGCTACCGTTCTTTTTTTCTGAATCACTGATTGTTCACTCCTTTGAAAGATTCAACTCTATGAATTAGTTCAAGAGTGCATCCCCCATCTCTAGGCACGAGCCGAGCCAGTACGCGTCAGCCCGGCTCGGCCCGGCCGGCAGTGTGAACGCAGCCTAAGGGTTGCACTTCTGTCTCGTTGAGCGATTCTCATTATTCGTCGTTGGTCCCGTTCTTGCAGGATCTTTTTCCGATCGCAGCGATGTCAGAGATTTGATGTTTTACCGGATTCCTGATATTCACGGTACACTCATCAAATGGTCGTACGGTAACATCCCCATTTCATCGTTGCCTCGGAGATGCTATGTCCCATCACTCCTGCGCCGGCCATAGCGCCACGTTCACACTCACCCACATCTTGATAACCTGCCATTGTAGCAGTAGTAGAACTAACAACTGCGCCAGACACTTGTTATCTTATATAGGGATTGCCGACAGCAGCTCCATATTCTGCCTGTTTACACATCTCTGTATTTGAATACGCATGCCTATACCAGTTTGTTTGGCGCTTCAGCATAGTTTGAAGTATTAAGGAATGTAATTCAGCACCGCATTTCAACGAAATGCGAGGAATGTTTAGATAGGAAAGTGTGAAAGTCTATGATTCGTTCTCATAAAACGCCATATACAGTACAGAGGGAAGATAGAACGAAACGCAAATCGATTATAAAAAACGGAAAGTTTAAAATGGTAAGTGAACGTAGTCCACTTCCTTGGAAGTTAGCGAACTAAACGTCCCTATGCTAATACTGTAGGCAGTCTGTAGGGCCATTAAACCCTAAGGCATACAGAGAAGTCCGGAATTTTGGGCAGCATATTGGTTTTCCTAGAAGCAAAAGAATTTCTAGATTCAAAACGCCTCAGGCTTCGATTGAATGGCCAGCATGGGGTGTCAAAAGGCAAAACTGTGATAGGCAAAGAAGGCATGAATGTAAGTAAACAGTTGCCAATAAAGGTGACAACAAATTGGTCTATCAGTCTCCAACAGAAGCTTCTTGTGAACATTGTTGTGATAGGAAAAGGGCGCATGCATGACCGTAAGGAAATAATATATGGCATTTGCCGATAATTGTGGTCAACATAAGGTCTAATAACGTCTAGTGAAAGAAGCGTCCCACTTTACGAAGAGAACAGCGGATAACGTATCTTAGCACTTCGGTTCCAGTTTCACAGTATATAGTGCTCGTGAAGCGTCCCACTTTACGAAGAGAACAGCGGATAACGTGTCTTAGCACTTCAGTTCCAGTTTCACAGTATGTAGTGCTCGCTTAAGGAACCTTTGCACATGGAACACACTGATTCATTAACAGGTCAGAAATTATAACACCATAAATATGATAAGCATCGGTTAGTTAGTAATATGCGAGAAATTAGCTGTTCGTCTGCGAGAAAGAACGTCCATGAAATACTTCTATAGTCCTAACCTGCAATGGAATATTGTTCGAAGAAACTCTAAGGAAAAAAACTTCCACTAACTGTTATAGGTTTTCTTAAGTACGAGAGAGTATCATAAAATTAGAAAAAAATATAAAGTGGCACTGGCCCAGGTGAAACATACTGAATCTGTTGCGGAATTCGTGTTACAAAAACTCAAACGGCATTTTTCAATGAGGAATCTGGAACTAAAGTAATGCGCTACTTACTTCTAGCGAATGAAGTGATTCGAGAAGAAAATATCAGTTTTCATACTATCAGACGATAAACTTTTTGTACTGAAAGAATCCTTAACAAATAGTAAGACGAAAATCCTCTCTGCTAAACAATATACACTGACGCACGATAGCTGCGAGTGCTACATAAGTTCAAAAGGTCGATCATTCAGTCGCTTTTCAGTTCTAACACTTTTTGAGCCACTTTCCACTTCTTTCACCTTCGAAGATGTTTGTTTATACGAAAAACGCCGAGCTGCACTGTGATTCTGAGGCAGTATTAAATGTAGGTTCCTCCTGCAAGTTCAGAAGTCACAGGAAAACAGCGGCATACTATCTCCGACAGCACAATGACTAGTAAAACACTGTGCTGATCACAACAACCTTCGGGTTGATTTTTATGCAGTAGAAGCAGATGAAAATAAGAAAAAAGAAAAACGAGATGAAATGAAACAATAAAGGAATTAGTTAATATAATATAATTCAACTCAGCGAAACTGTGAAAGTCATTCGTATCGTTGGAGTAACCTTACATGCTAATCGTACACGTCAAAAATTTGCTTGAACCATATATCGGTACTTAACTTTGTTTCGTGCATTTACGCTGCGCATTTTACGTTACTGAATGCAGCGAACGTGATGTCATTTATGGAGCACAACGAGTAAACGAAGAAATAAATGAGTGGGCAACTGATATAACGAAAAACACGTGTTTCTTGATGATGAGGAGGAGGATATTAGTGTTTAACGTCCCGTCGACAACGAGGTCTTTAGACACGGAACACAAGCTCGGATTAGGGAAAGATTGGAAAGGAAATCTCGGCATTTGCCTGAAACGATTTAGGGAAATGACGGAAAACCTATATCAGGATGGCCGGAGACGGGTTTGAACCGTCGTCCTCCCGAATGTGTTTCTTGATGAATTAACCAGTGAGTGCCAAGATACAAAGTCAAAGATCTGGAATTCAATCCTTTGTCAATCGTAAATTTTTTTTTTTTTTTTGTTATTTTGCTGATATCCTTACCTCCGAAACTTATTTGTGTGCGTTACAACTTGGTTCGTAGTACTTGTTGTGATACAGACCCGCTGGGTAAGTCAGTTCAAACGTTGGTGGAAGGCAAGGGCAAACACCTCCAAGAGAACCACGTATAATAAAATACTGCGGTGTTGAAACCAACTTTCACATCGAGTACAGTGTTCCTTCTGCATTATTACAGTCACTCGTTCAAACGGAATCATCTTCAAGCAAATTATGTACTAAGTCATTTAATTTTAATAGCGGTACCAAATACACACAGTAAAGTAGATAAAACCGCCAAGCGGAAATAATTACAAATTTAGTTTCAAGTGCTACGTGTTATCTATGCGTAGTTGCATTGTTGTGCGAAACTTCTGGCGTATTTCAGCATCTCAGTACTTCTTGCTCCCAGTTCGGATGGTTGCGGGCAGAATAATTATGTGACTACAAAACCGAATCCAGGTCACGAAAACTGGCAACTACCAGAAGAGCTGACCTCATGCCTCTCCGCATTCCATCCAGGAACGCCGTTGCTGGAGGATGACACGGCAGTCGGTCGGTACCGGGGACCCGCCAGGGGTCTGTGAACGTTTACGTTTACTACAATTATGCTGTGCCTACTTAATCGACTCATCCGTGTGCGTGTGCCCCACTACCTCGAATTAGAAATGTCATCTCATCGCAAATGCAACAATAGGTCTCACTTGCCTAGAACCTTAATTGTGGCCATACACGAAAGAAAAGCATTTAGTGAACTAATTATGTGTTGCTACTTTCCATGTCTAAAACAAGCTATCCTGCGGTCCGCCCACGACGCCCCGTTGCTTTTAAGAAAAAGCTGAAGCACTCCGTTCTACGAAAATCCGATTTTTCCGTAATAACCAGTGAGCATAGTTAATTACGCTCCTCCACTATTCATTTTTCGATTCAGTTTTCTTTTTCATTATCTTAATTACTTGTATTTTAATTTCCTCTCTCTCTCTCTCTCTCTCTCTCTCTCTCTCTCTCTCTCTCCTACGTCCCTCCTTTCCCACTCCTCTTCTTCAATGTTCCCTCGTCAATCGTTGTCAGCGCTCATAATTTAAATATCCACAAGCCTGTAGTTTGTCTTTATCGTTATACTTCCCAACAACGAAAAAAATGAGTTTTTCTCCTCCTACAGCTACAACTGTGCCGTTACTCATTTTATTTCTAAATGTTGTGTTCTATTACGTTCCAGATCTTTTGTAACATACATCTTGCAATGAATGTTACGCCTTGTTGGAAGTAGGGCCTGAAGGATCTAGTTATCCCAGGATAAACTGGTAGCACACTGGAGGCTCTACACAAGGTCACAAACGGCAGAGTTACGAATTTACTTGAAGAATAGAGAGATACAGCCATTTACGTAAACATCTTGACAGAATCCTCAATGAACTAATAGAACTAAAGGACAGAAGATTTTTTGAACACTTCGAACAATTTCTCTGAACTCGTCTTGTTTTCTGTTTACACAATGACGCCGCATGTGATACGGGCATATTATTTTATTTTTATCTACTGTGCCATGTACTAATAAAATGTTCAGAGCCAACAGGTGTAATCTCCGTTACTTTAGGTCTTTTAAGTTCTGACCTGCCACCGTGTTTCATTTTATCCTCTCGATTTACACTGGCATTATTACTCTGGCACAGCATGTTATTTTATACTTTCATTTTTATACCAGTACAATTTCATACCCCCATGAACCATGGACCTTGTCATTGGTGGGTTAGATTGCATGCCTTAACGATACTGGAAGCTGTAAACTAGATACAACCACAGTGGAGGGGTGCCTGTTGAGAGGTCAGACAAACGTGTGGTTCCTGGAGAGGGGCAGCAGCATTTTGAATAGTTGCAGGGGCAACAGTCTGAATGACTGACGGATCTCACCTTGTAAAATCAACCAAAACGGCATAGCTGGGCTGGTACTGCAAACGGCTGAGAGCGAGTGGAAGCTACAGTCGTAATTCCACCAGAAGGCATGTAGCTCTACTGTATTGTTAAATGACGATTCCGTACTCTTGGGTAAAATATTACGGAGGTAAAATGGTCTCCCATTCGGATCTCTCGGGGACAGCTCAGGAGGGTGCCGTCATCAGCAGAAACAAAACTGGCATTCTACGGATCAGAGCGTGGGATGTTAGATCTCTTACTCGGGCGGGGAGATTAGGAAGTTTAAAAAGGAAAATGGATAGGTTGAATTTGGATGTAGTGGGGACTGATGAAGTTTAGTGGCAGGCGGAACAGGACTGGGTCACGTGAACACAGGGTTATAAGTACAAAGTTAAATAGGGGTAACGCAGGAGAGTGTTTGATGATGAACATGAAAATAGGAATGCTGGTAAGTTACTACGAACAGCATAGTGAACGCATTATCGTAGCCAAGACAGACACAAAGCCTACGCCTTCTGTAGTAGTGCAAGCATATATGCCATCTGACTCGGCAGATGACGAAGAGATTGAAGAAATGTGCGATGAGATAAATGAAATTACTCAGATAGTTAAAGGAGACGAAAATTTAATTGTTATAGAGGTCTGGAATTCGACAGTAGGAAAAGGAAGAGAGGGAAAACTAGTAGGTGAATATGGACTTGGGAAAAGGAATAAAAGAGGAAGCCGTCTGGTAGAATTTTACACAGAACATAATTTAATCATCGCTAACACTTGGTTTCAGAATCATAGCAGAGGGTTGTATACGTGGAAGAGACTTGGAGACAGATTGGTTATATAATGGTTAGTCAGAGATTTAGGAACCAATTTTTAAAATGTAAGGCATTTCCAGGGGCAGATGTGGTCTCTGACCACAATTTATTGACTATAAACTGTTGAGTAAACGTGAATAAGGTAGAAAATTAAGGAGATGGAACCTGGATAAGTTGAAAGAACCAGAGGTTGTTAGGAGTTTCATAGGGTGAATTAGGCAACAGACGACTAGAACAGGGGAAAGAAATACAGTAGAAGACGAATGGGTAGCTTTAAGAGATGAAATAATGAAGGCAGCAGAGGATCTGATTAGTAAAGAGACAAGTCCTATGGAAATCTTTGGATAACACAAGAGACATTGAACTTAATTGATGAAAGGAGAACATTTAAAAGTGCAGCAAATAGAGCAGGCGAAAGGGAGTACGACATTTAAAAAATGCGGTTGACAGAAAGTGCAAAGTGGCTAAGCAGGAATGGCTGGAGGACAAATGAAAAATTTAGAGGCATATTTCACTAGGGGAAAGACAGATACCAACTACAGGGAAATGAAAGAGCCTTTGGGAAAAACAGAATCAGCTGCATGAATATCAAGGGCTCAGACGATAAACCATTCGTAAGCAACGATGCAAAAGTTGAAAGTCCGAAGAAGGTCTATATGAGGGAGATAAACTTCAAAGATTGGAGATACGATATGGTGAGAAGAATTTGACAAAGCTCTGAAGAATCTAAGTCGAAACAAGGCAACGAGGGTAGATGAGGTTCCGTGACAACTGCTGATAGCCTTGGGAGTGCCAGCTATGACAAAACTCTTCCACTGTGTACAAGATGTATGAAACAAGCGAAATGCCTCAGACTTCAAGAAGAATATAGTAAATCCAATTCCAAAGAAAGCAGTTGCCGACAGGTGTGAAAATTACCGTACTATCAGTTTAATAAGTCTCCGTTTCACATTACTATCACAAATTCACTACAGACGAATGGAAAAACTGGTGGAAGCCGAACTCGTGGAAAATCAGTTTGGACTCCGGAGAAATGTACGAACACGCGAGGCAATACTGAGCCTACGACTTATCTTAGAAGATAAGTTAAGGAAAGACAGATCTACGTTTATGGTATTTTTAGACTCAGAGAAAGCTTTGGATAATATTGACGGGAATACTCTCTTTGAAATTCTGGAGGCTCTAGGGGTAAAATACAGGGAGTGAGGCGCTGTCTACAACTTGTACAGTTATAAGAGTCAGGGGACATGAAAGGGAAGAAGTAGTTGAGAAGGAAGAGAGGCACGGTTGTAGTCTTCCCCCTATGTTATTCAGCGTGTACATTGAACAAGCGGTAAAGAAAATCAAAGAAAAATTTGGGGCAGAATTAAAGTTGAAACAGAAGAAATAAGAACTTTAAGTCAGCCGTTGACATAGTAATTCTATCAGAAATAGCAAAAGGCTTGGAAGAGTAGTTGAACGGGATGGAGAACGTCTTCAAACGAGAATGTAAGATGAACCTCAACCAAAGAAAAACAAGGATAATGGAATATAGTCGAATTAAAACAGGTGATGCTACGGAAATTGGATTAGGAAACGAGACACTTAAAGTAGTAGATGAGTTGTGGTATTTGGGCAGCAAAACAACTGATATGGCCGAAGTAGAGAGGATATAAAATTTGGCCTGCAATGACCAGCAAAGAATTTCTGAAGAAGAGACATTTGTTGACACCGAATATAGATTTAAGTGTTAGGAAGTCTGTTCTGAAGATATTTGTCTGGAGTGTAGCTATGTATGGAAGAAACATGACGGATAAACAGTTCAGACACAAAGAATAGAAGCTTTCGAAATGTGGTGCTACAGAAGAATGTTGAAGATTAAATGAGTGGATCACATAACTAATGAGAAGGTACTGATTAAAATTCGGAAAACTAGGAAACCGTGGCACAACTTAACCAAAAGAATAGATCGGCTGATAGGACACATTCTGAGACACAAAGGGATCACAAATTTAGTGTTGAAGGGAAGTGTAGGGGGTATAAATAGTAGAGAGAGACCAAGAGATGAATATAGTAATCCGATTGAGAAGGATGGAAATTACAGTAGTTATTCGGAGATGAAAAGGCTCGAACAAGATAGAGTAGCATGGCGAGCTGCATCAAACCAGTTTCCGGACTGAGCACCGCAACAACAAACGACAATCTTATAAGAATGAACGTTGTAAATTTCATTTGCTGTTCGTCATGTGGGTGGATTCCAATCAAAATTGATGAGTTTATGCTGTGGTAAGGATTACTCTTCTAATGGTCTCACCTGTATATTTTTTCAAATAATGGAGATACTGTAAGAGGCGGTTGTGCCGTGCCATAACAACCATGATTAGTAACACTCAATGTTTGGGTGATGGTGTGTCCAATGCAGGTACCCGATATGTGTTCAGCTGTTTTTTGATACAGTGTGTTGCTATGTTTTCAGACGCATGTGACGATGGGCAATGCCCGAAACCGGTAGTGAAAAATAGAATTTTTATGCACAGCCTGGTGGAAAAGTGTTGTTCTTCAAACGCTGTGCGGTAAAAGATATATTTCAAGTACAACATCGTATACAGACTTACATATTAATGTTATCTGTTTTCACCTTATGTCTTGCTGTCAATGTTTTAATTATTCTTTGTATGTGCACGGTTATTTGTGACACGTGGAAAGATTGTTTTGGCCACAACTGATTGCAAGCGTCATTTCTCCACATTTGTCACACGTTGTAAGTGTGAACACTATGTTTTACGTGAGGAATGTGGACATATTTTCACACATTTTTCTACTTCACGAGCCGAAGTGCTACATTTGAGATTTGACAGAGTATTACATCGATTAACAGTATTTTACTGAATATATACAAGGTAAATAAATTTGTTCAGTCCACGAAATACGTCTCGACATATGTACTAAAGATACTGTAACGATGCTTATGTGTGACATCGACTTATTGGTATTATGCGTTACTGTTACTGTTACTAAGATATAAATATTTTTGAAATTGCGTCGATAGTTGTAAGATGCCTGTATTTTTATTCCCTGACTGACAGTTCGAAATGTTGCACGGAAACTGAACATAAGATATTTCTTTGAATGAATGTATACAGTGTGATTCGTAGAATATATTGCTTGATTTGTTTTCTTAGTGCTTTTGGCTGGATGTGGCATTTTAAGAACGCCGTAGTAGTATTTTTTCCATAAGCACTTTCATGCTATGCATCTTTATATTATAGATTAGGACGTTTGACGAGTGTGTTTCGTATAATTTTTAATTGTAGCCATATATAAATGTAATGTTTGGGTAATGGTGTGTCCAATGCAGGTACCCGCTATGTGTTGAGCTGTTTTTGCTACAGTGTGTTGCTATGTTTTCAGATGCATGTGACGATGGGCAATGCCCGAATCCGCTAGTGAAAAATAGAATTTCTATGCACAGCCTGGTGGAAAAATGTTGTTCTTCAAAAATTAAATAATTTCTGTTGTGTGCAGTTTATCCGTATTTCCGTTAGTACGAGATTATGTTTATGGATGGCACAACTATTTTCAAATTGTGATCCGACTGTCAACGACAACCTTTATTCCCGGATACCACGTTTCGTGACATCATGTTTATGCAAAATTTAAGTATGGCATTTTCCGCAGTTAACGAGGTGAAACCGCTAGATTCCATAATCTGATGGAAACTTGAGGGGATTACTGTAGCACTGTGCATAAAAAAGCGTGTCTTATCCCAGCAGTAGACCCCATAAGAATTCTGATTATATAGCGGCATTTTATTTCCGCGAAGATTCCGTTCGAACTACAAATCGGCGGTCATCTCGAGGATGACGCAGCGCAACTATTTTAGGCCCTTCCTTAGCATCGTGAGTCGGCATCTCCGATTGTACCAGCCGGCTGCGGCCCTTGATGGCGTCATGCTGCGTTACACGCGTCTCGGTGGCCAACGCAGCGGAGCTTTTCTTCTGTTCGCTGGCGTCTCAGGCCAGCACGGACTGAAGGTATTCCGGAGAGAGTACATTGTTCGGTGAAGGCGCTGCTGCAATTATAATGGCGGTTTCCCGTAAGTACTTTCCTCTAATCACCCGCGCTACTAAAGCTTAAGAATTCCTGTAGTAGCATCAGAACAAGAAGACGATCACCCGAACTCTAAAATGATGATTCCCGGCAAATCTCCGAGGTACATAAAGAAGTGAGTTTGAACTTCATTCTCCAATGCAGACTTTGACAACAGGACGACAGTGGCGAGACGTATGTCGTCTCCTTCCAAATAGGTCAAGCCATCTCTTCATTGGTGCTAAATCTCTTTTGCCTCTTGGTATACCGGGTGATCAAAAAGTCAGTATAAATTTGAAAACTGAATAAATCACGGAATAATGTAGATAGAGAGGTACAATTTGACACATATGCTTGGAATGACATGGGGTTTTATTAGAACCAAAAAAATACAAAAGTTTAAAAAATGTCCGACAGATGGCGCTTCATCTGATCAGAATAGCAAAATTTATCATAACAAAGTAAGACAAAGCAAAGATGATGTTTGTTGTGACTTGGCAAGACAGCCAAGCCACTATGAGGTAGCCGAAAGGCACGCGTTTAAACTCACGCATGCTGGCGTGAGGTCTGGAACAGTTAAAGGAGTTGAGTCTAGTAAAAAAAGTACGGAGCTTCTGGAATACTTAACTTTAATTCATAATTGGTGAACATCGGTCTGACGGTACATGCATCACAAGATAAATAGCAAATGATAATGGCGCCTTCCTAGGTCGTAGCAAATGACGTAGCTGAAGGCTATGCTAACTATCGTCTCGGCAAATGAGAGCGTAATTTGTCAGTGAACCATCGCTAGCAAAGTCGGCTGTACAACTGGGGCGAGTGCTAGGAAGTCTCTCTAGACCTGCCGTGTGGCGGCGCTCGGTCTGCAATCACTGATAGTGGCGACACGCGGGTCCGACGTATACTACCGGACCGCGGCCGATTTAAAGGCTACCACCTAGCAAGTGTGGTGTCTGGCGGTGACACCACAATGTTCTTTACAGGAAATGCTCAATACGTCCACCATCATTCCTCAACATTAGCTGTAGTAGCTGTAGTCGGGGAATAATGTTGTGAACAGCACTGTAAAGCATGTCCGGAGTTATGGTGAGGCATTGGCGTCGGATGTTGTCTTTCAGCATCCCTAGAGATGTCGGTCGATCACGATACACTTGCGACTTCAGGTAACCCCAAAGCCAATAATCACACGGACTGATGTCTGGGGACCTGGGAGGCCAAGCATGACGAAAGTGGCGGCTGAGCACACGATCATCACCAAACGACGCTCGCAAGAGATCTTTCACGCGTCTAGTAATATGGAGTGGTTCTAATAAAACCCCATGTCACTCCAAGCATGTGTGTCAATTTTTACCTCTCTATCTACATTATTCCGTGGTTTATTAAGTTTTCAAATTTATACTGACTTTTTGATCACCCAGTATATTGTTCTATGGTTTTAGTGATTCTTGGACCTGGCATACGATCTATATTTTCTTTCCGTCTTAACTTATATTGTTTTATTACACCAATTTAAAATTTTTAATGCAGCAGGGGTAAAATACAGGGAGTAAAAGATTATTTATACCTTGAACAGAAGCCAGGCAGCAGTCATAAGAGTCGTGGGTTATGAAAGGGAACCAATTGTTTATAAGGGGGTGAGACAGGGTTTTAGCCTACCGCAGATGTTATTCAATCTGTACGATGAGCAAGCAGAAAATGAAATAAAAGAAAAATTTGTAGGAGGAATCGAAGTTCAGCGAGAAGAAATATAAGCCTTGAGGTTTGCTGATGACACTGTAATTCTGTCAGAGACAGCAAAGGATTTGAAAGAGTAATTGAACGGAATGGACAGTGTCTCGAAAAGACAATATAAGATTAACATCAGCATAAGCAAAATAAGAATAATGGAATGTATTTGAATTAAATCAGGTGATATTGAGAGTATTAGATTAGAAAACGACATACTTAAAGTAGTGGATGAATTTTGATATTTTGGCAGCAAAATAAATATAAATAGTGATGGCTGAAGTAGAGAGGATATAAAATGGCAAGAATATCATTTCTGAAGAAAAGAAGTATGTTAAACACAGTATAGATTTAAGTGTTAGGAAGTCTTCTCTCAAAATGTTTGTTGGGGATGTAGCCATGTATGGAAGTGAATCATTGACGATAAATGGTGTAGAGAAGAAGGAAATAGATGCTTTTGAAACGTGATGCTAAAAAAGAATGCTGAAGATTGAGTGGGTAGATCACGTAAATAATAATGAGGTACTGAACAGAATTGACGAGGAAAGAAATTTGTGGCCCATCATGACTAGAAGAAGCGATTGGTTGATAGGACACGTTCTGAGACATTAAGAGACACCCAATTCAGTATTGCAGGGAAATGGGTAGGGGGTGGGGGGAGTAAAAATTGTAGAGGGAGATCAAGAGGTGAATACAGTAATCAGATTCAGAGGGATGGTAAACGCATCAAAGTACGAGTTATTCGGAGATGAAGAGACTTGCACAAGATAGGGTAGCATGGAGAGCTACACCAAACCAGTCTTCAGACTGAAGGTCACAAGAACATGTCAGTTATATTCTGCATGTTCCGTTCAGTTCGGAGGTCATCCTTTCTGTTTTTATTCATCAAAGTACGAGGGTTATTCGGAAAGTAAGAAACGATCGGTCGCGAAATGAGAAATACAGTGAAAATCTGATGAAGCTTTGCACAGATGCGTTGGGCACTGTGTCTAGTACGCCCGCCGATCGCATCATGTCGCTCTTCTCAGTTCTGAGCTCACAGTGAGAACGTAAAGATGGCCAGAAATTAGCGTCTCCCGACTAGCATGAGGGCCTGGTGAAAGATTTCGCCTGAGGCTATGCAATCCACATAACATAAGTTTAATGCTGTTTGTTCTACATGACGATTCTCGGTCGCACTCTGCAGGGGCAATGAAGATGCTCCTGCAGCGTTTTCGATGGGAACTGTTTGATCACCCACAATACAGCCCGTAATTGGCTACCCCTGAGGTTCACCTCTGCTCAAATGAACCGCTAGCTATGAAGTCAATATTTTGATACAAACAATGAGCTGCAGTCCAGAGTAGAAAATTGTCGAAAAGCACTGGCGGCTGTCTTCTATAACTAGGGAATTGAAAAGTTGTTACAACGCTACGACAGATGTCTAAGTCTGAGCGGTGACTGTGTAGAGAAGTAGCTGAAAGGTGCAGCTAACCATTGCAAATAAAACAGTTTTGATTTTCACTGTGGTTTCCATTTCACGACCTATCGTTCCTTACTTTCCGAATAGCCCTCGTATATCCAGCCATTTATCTAAAGAAATTCATTTCACATGCTTCTATTCTCTTTTCATCACTCTTCTTAAGGGTCCATTTTTCGCATCCACAGAGCAGTGCTGACGTAGCCGAACCCTTATAGAACTTCAGTGGAGTCTCACTGTGGAATTTCTTTCCCGATGTTCTGCGTAAAGTTCCACAGAAATTTTTAAATAACTCTATCTTATTTTTGATTTCATTATTTGTCTGTCAATACTGCTCCATAAATATTTAAATGAATTAACTTGCACTATGACCTACTTGTCAATTTCAATGATAACTCGAACAGGCTGGGGCCCTAAAAATTCCGCTGAATTTGTGTTTGTGATGGAGATGTCCAGAGCGTATTCTCTGGCTGTTTTACTTAAATTTAAAGACAGCTTCTTGCAAGTAATTTTCATTATGTCTAACAGTTATTTCGTCGGCACGAAATAATAGTGTACGAAAATACGCATCGTTATTTTTAAAATGTTTTATCGTCACTACCCAAGTTTTTCTTAAATCTTTTATGCATGAAGGGTGAATCAGCTAAACCTTGCATCGCAGATGTCGCGGAAATAAAAGGTGTTATTGATGTGCGGTTTTCACAGAATGGATTAGTAGTCAGGGGGTCGTATTGTTAGCCAATAATAAACATACTGTAATAATACTAAGAAAGTGTATCTTTGTGCCACCATACACCTTTTTAACGGGGAGAAGTCTATTGACATTAACAAACCAAAAGAAAGGTAAATTAGAATGTCAGTGGTGTCTGTTGTAGGTGTCTAGTGCGAATTGTTTACGAGATATCGCATTTTGAAAAGTTTCTACACCGACTTTTGTTAGTGCCATTCAGCGAGCGTAGCTGCTAGGTACAATGTTGCTATATTTGATTACAAGGTGCTCTGTATCATTGAGTGCAGTGCAACTTGCTAGTCAATTAATGTGTATCAGTCCCAGCAGTAGGTCGTTGGTGGATGATGAGATACACCAATGCAGGAAAAGTCGAAATGCTCATGGTGTATGGAGCATGTAGGAAGAATGGATGTCCTTCTTGTACGGCGTATGCAGAAGGTACCCCATTAGGCGTCGACGATCTCGGCGGTTATTTATCAACCTCTTCAACCAGTTGTGGTAATGTGTTACCTCGACAAGGTAACAGAAAGAAACAAGTGACGACAGGAGAGGGGTAATTAATATTCTTGGCGCTGTTGCAGTTGATCCTTATGTTAGCTCCCGCACAAACGCACGAGGAAGTGGTGTGATTCAAGCAAGTGTCCTATACGTTCTCCATCGACATAGGTTCCACCCTTATCACATCTCTATCAAGAGCTGCCTGGAAACGATTATGAGAACCGATGTAACTTTTGTACATGGGCATTAAGAACTGGATATTGTAGATGTATCTTCCTTGGTAATGAAGCCACATTCACCAATCACGGCTGGTAAGCCGCTTAAACACATACCTCTTGTCTGTTGACGACAATCCCCGTTGGGTTCGTCTTGTGGAATGTCAGCGTCCATGGAGTGTAAACGTGTGGTGTGGGATAGTGAACAATCAGCCCATACACCCATTTTATATAGGCAGAACACCGATCGCACACACAAAACTCAGACTCCTAGTACACCATTTTCCACAGATGCACCCAAAAGACGTTCCTCTGAGGACTAGAATGGACATGTGGTAGCAAAATGATGGCTGTCCGGCCCATAGTGTAAGAAATACCACAGCATGTCTTCACGAATCCCTTCGAATTTATTGCGTTCCACGCAGAGGACGTGTACTTGGCCGGCTCTTTCCCCGGATTTCACGCCTGTGGATTTCTTTCTGTGGGGAAAGCTGAAAGACGCTGTCTACAAGGGTACACCAACTACATCGGATTATATACAACAACGTATTACTGCGGTCTGCCTGTACATCTTGAAATGCTATCACGTGTGCAGCAGTTGTTCCATTTTGTGAGTGTGTGTGTGTGGGGGGGGGGGGGGGGGGGGGTGTCATCAGTCTTCTGACTGGTTTGATGCGACACGAATTCCTCTCCCGTGCTAACCTCTCCATCTCAGAGTACACTTCCAACATACGTCCTCTATGATTTGTTGCATGTATTCCAATCCCTGTCTTCCTCTACAGCTCCCTCTAGTACCATGGAAGACATTCCCTCATGTCTTAACAGATTTCCTATCATCCTGTCCCTTCTCTTTATCAGTGTTTTCCACATATTCCTTTCCTCTCTGGTGCTGTACAGAACCTCCTTACCTTATCAGTACACTTAATTTTCAACGTTCGTCTGTAGCACCATTTCTCAAATGCTTCGATTCTCTTCTGTTCCGGTTATCCCACAGTCCATGTTTCAAATATTCTTCCTCAAATGACTGGGTGTTGTGTGCTGTCCTTAGGTTAGTTAGGTTTAAGTAGTTCTAAGTTCTAGGGGACTGATGACCATAGATGTTAAGTCCCATAGTGCTCAGAGCCATTTGAACCATTTTTTTCTTCCTCAAATTAAGGCCGATATTTGATGTTAGTAGATTTCTACTGGCCAGGAATGCCCTTTTTGCCATTACTAGTCTGCTTTTGATGTCCTCCTTGCTCCGTCCGTCACTCGTTATTTTACTGCTTAGACAACAGAATTCCTTAACATCATCTGTTTCATGACCATCGATCCTGATATTAAGTTCCTCGCTGTTCCCATTTCCACTACTTCTAATTACCTTCGTCTTTCTTCGAATTACTCTCAATCCATACTCTGTACTCATTAGACTGTTCATTCCATTCAGCAGGTCATGAAAATCTTCTTCACTTTCACTCAGGATAGCAACATCTTCAGCGAATCGTATTATTGATATCCTTTCACCTTGAATTTTAATTCCACTACTGAACCTTTCTTCTATTTCCATCATTACTTCCTCGATGTACAGATTGGAACAATACGGGTGAAAGACTACATTCTTGTCTTACACCCTTTTTAATACGAGAATTTCGTTCTTGGTCGTCCACACTTATTATTCCCTCTTGGCTGTTGTATATATTGTATATGACCCGTCTCTCCCTATACTTCCACCAGTTATTCTCAGAATTTCGAACATCTCGCACAGTTTTACATCGTCGAAAGTTTTTTTCATGTCGACAAATCCTATGAATGTGTCGACTTTTCTTTAGTGTTGCTTCCATTATTAACCGCAACGTCAGAATTGCCTCTCTGTTGCCTTTACCTTTCCTAAAGCCAAACTGATCGCCATCTCACGCATCCTCAATTTTCTTTTCCATTCTTATATACACTCCTGGAAATGGAAAAAAGAACACATTGACACCGGTGTGTCAGACCCACCATACTTGCTCCGGACACTGCGAGAGGGCTGTACAAGCAATGATCACACGCACGGCACAGCGGACACACCAGGAACCGCGGTGTTGGCCATCGAATGGCGCTAACTGCGCAGCATTTGTGCACCGCCGCCGTCAGTGTCAGCCAGTTTGCCGTGGCATACGGAGCTCCATCGCAGTCTTTAACACTGGTAGCATGCCGTGACAGCGTGGACGTGAACCGTATGTGCAGTTGACGGACTTTGAGCGAGGGCGTATAGTGGGCATGCGGGAGGCCGGGTGGACGTACCGCCGAATTGCTCAACACGTGGGGCGTGAGGTCTCCACAGTACATAGATGTTGTCGCCAGTGGTCGGCGGAAGGTGCACGTGCCCGTCGACCTGGGACCGGACCGCAGCGACGCACGGATGCACGCCAAGACCGTAGGATCCTACGCAGTGCCGTAGGGGACCGCACCGCCACTTCCCAGCAAATTAGGGACACTGTTGCTCCTGGGGTATCGGCGAGGACCATTCGCAACCGTCTCCATGAAGCTAGGCTACGGTCCCGCACACCGTTAGGCCGTCTTCCGCTCACGCCCCAACATCGTGCAGCCCGCCTCCAGTGGTGTCGACGACAGGCGTGAATGGAGGGACGAATGGAGACGTGTCGTCTTCAGCGATGAGAGTCGGTTCTGCCTTGGTGCCAATGATGGTCGTATGCGTGTTTGGCGCCGTGCAGGTGAGCGCCACAATCAGGACTGCATACGACCGAGGCACACAGGGCCAACACCCGGCATCATGGTGTGGGGAACGATCTCCTACACTGGCCGTACACCACTGGTGATCGTCGAGGGGACACTGAATAGTGCACGGTACATCCAAACCGTCATCGAACCCATCGTTCTACCATTCCTAGACCGGCAAGGGAACTTGCTGTTCCAACAGGACAATGCACGTCCGCATGTATCCCGTGCCACCCAACGTGCTCTAGAAGGTGTAAGTCAACTACCCTGGCCAGCAAGATCTCCGGATCTGTCCCCCATTGAGCATGTTTGGGACTGGATGAAGCGTCGTCTCACGCGGTCTGCACGTCCAGCACGAACGCTGGTCCAACTGAGGCGCCAGGTGGAAATGGCATGGCAAGCCGTTCCACAGGACTACATCCAGCATCTCTACGATCGTCTCCATGGGAGAATAGCAGCCTGCATTGCTGCGAAAGGTGGATATACACTGTACTAGTGCCGACATTGTGCATGCTCTGTTGCCTGTGTCTATGAGCCTGTGGTTCTGTCAGTGTGATCATGTGATGTATCTGACCCCAGGAATGTGTCAATAAAGATTCCCCTTCCTGGGACAATGAATTCACGGTGTTCTTATTTCAATTTCCAGGAGTGTATATTATTCTTGTCAGTAACTTGGATGCATGAGCTGTTAAGCTGATTCTGCTATAATTCTCACATTTGTCAGCTCTTGCCGTCGTCGGAATTGTCGGAATTGTGTGGATGATGTTTTTTCCGAAGGTCAGATAGTATGTTGCATGACTCACACATTCTACACACCAACGTGAATAGTCGTTTTGTTGCCACATCCCCCAATGATTTTAGAAATTCTGATGTAATGTTATCTATCCCTTCTGCCTTATTTAATCTTCAGTCCTCCATAGCTCTTTTAAATTCTGATTCTAATACCCGGTCCCCTATCTCTTCTAAATCGACTCCCATTTCTTCTTCTATCACTTCAGGAAAATCTTTACCCTCATAGAGGCTTTCAATGTATTCACTCCACCTATCCGCTCTCTCGTCTGAATTTAACAGTGGAATTTCCGTTGTACTCTTAATGTTATCACCCTTGCTTGTAATGTCACCGAAGGTTGTTTTTACTCTCCTGTATGCTGAGTCAGTCCTACCGACAATCATGTCTTTTCCGATTTCTTCACATTTTTCAGGCAGCCATTTCGTCTTAGCTTCCCTGCATTTCCTCAGCGACTTGTATTTCTGTATTCCTGAGTGTCCCGGAACGTTTTCGTACTTTCTCCTTTCATCTATCCTATACCAGACTGCAAACGTGTATCGCCGCAGCCGTTGGTCATTTTGAACAGAATCTGTGATGATCAGTTGCCTCATTACTGGTCGGAATCCACAGAACTAGTTTATGCACTTATGTTGTTCTTCAGTGTGTGCTATTACAGGAATTCCAAAAGTGTCGGTGTGGGACCTTTTCAGACTACAATATCTCGCAAACGACTCGCACTAGAATCCTGCAACAAACGCGACTGACATTATAATTTACCCTAATTCTAGTTTGTTAATGACAATAGCCGTTGTTCCATTTAAATAAATGTCTGTATGACAGTTTCACCCTGTGGTACTTAACTGACAGTATGCAAACGAGGAAACTATGATTGGACTCCGCTGGGGAAACGGTGTAACACCAGCAAATTCTTCCAAATATGTGCTGCACACAGCAACAAAAAATTTGGAACGCAACACAGGTGCAAATAGTCATTCTCAGTACCAGTCAGTCAAACCGATTAACTGGTTATAATTCACTAGTTCATCAACTGTGTACAGAATGAGCATAGTTTAAACACATTTATCACAATTACCGCAACAGAATTTTTTAACTCTATACAGATAATATCCCCGATCACTTTTGTAAATTACAAACAGAAATATGGAATTAAAATCTCCTTTAAAAAGCTATAAAATTCAAGAAATTGTCTTCCGTAAGAAAGTGACATTGATTCATTGCATGCACTAATGTGGTCCGTTTCTCTTTGAAATAAACATTTGTCTAAAAGTGCTCCAAAAGAGATGATTTACTGGATATCATCGCTAAAATAGTGCCATCAAAAGTTGTTCGTAATTTCACAGCAAACAAAAAAAATCAGAGGAAGAAATACCTAATCTAAGTAAAGTAAACGAAGAACAGTATATATGTGTGTGTGAAATCCTATGGGACTTAACTGTTAAGGTCATCAGTCCCTAAGCTTACACAATGATTAACCTAAATTATTCTAAGGACAAACACACACACCCATGCCCGAGGGAGGACTCGAACCGCCGCCAAGACCTACCGTACAGTCCATGACAGCGGCGCCTTAGACCGCTCGGCTAGAAGAACAGTAAATATAATATTTTAGCATATGCAGTTTACCAATAACATAAGAATTTAGTGGGAATAGTTTCAATATGCTTCGTTTTTGATTCCTTCAAAACTGTTTATGCTTTTCCCCCCTTGCCACACAGTCCGCAAAGAAGGAGAAAACGATTGCAAAAACTTAATGTTGATGTGTTTGAGTACAAAGATGCTACAATTAATGTCTCGGACACAGTTATTTTCACATTTCATAATTAGTAGCTGAATGCCCGGCTTTGCTCATGTACGTATTTATTCCATTCTTCTATTAGACCTTCACCTCTGTCCCCCTCTCTGTCTCCATCTCCACTTTCATTTCCTCTTCGTCCATCTCCAACTCTCTCCTCTTTCTTTCCAGCTCTTCCTTCTCGGCCCCTTTCCTCCTCCCCCTCTTTGTGTTCATCTCCTCCTGCCCCTCTCTCTGCTATCTTTCTCCCGTCTCTTTTCTTTACCCGTCTCCTCCTTTCGGTCTATTTCATCCTCTTCCTATGTCTGTCTCCTCCTTCTCCCTCACTATCCATTCATCTCCTTCTCCACCAGTGTCTCACCACGTTATCACGTTCACCTCAATAGGAAGCTGGTGGTTCTCAACCCTACAGTTTTTCTGTCCAGATTGTGACTACTATGTGTACCAATTCTGACTGAAATTGTTCCAGGGGTTTATGACGACCTTTTTACCCGTAGCTTTTTCCACACACACTTGTCAAATATATTTCACACACATTTAACATATTCCACATGTATCTGTCACACATTTCACCTGTATGTCTAGTGAGCTCGGCCCCGCAGTTTAATTCTCGCGCAGCTCAATGTTTATAACGTCGTATGTCCTGAAATAAGTGCTGTACAATAATGAAATTGTGCAGATACAACCAGTGTTATACGTGGCTATTGCATGCGAGATGTGTTATGAACAGAGTTAGCAGTAAATAAGTAATAAATTAAGACGTTGTGCATGATGCAGCTGTTTTACACTCATCTCTGTATTTGACGTCATACTTCATGAACTGTGTGTGTGTATTGCGTATTGAACCACGACGGGGAGGCTTCGTCCCGCCGTAGCCCTCAGGGTTCACAACCCCACAACAGGCCTCAGCAGTCCACCCACCCCACCGCCACCCCACATCGAACCCAGGGTTACTGTGCGGTTCACCCCCCCCCCCCCCCCCCCCGCCTGCCCCCCGGGAACGTCTCACATCAGACGAGTGTAACCCCAAACCCCAATGTTTGCGTGGTAGAGTAATCATGGTGTACGCGTATGTGGAGACCGTTTGTGCAGCAGTCGCCGACATAGTGTAACTGAGACGGAATAAGAGGAACCAGTCCGCATTCGCCGATGCAGATGAAAACCGCCTTAAAAAGCATCCACAGGCTGGCCGGCACACCGGACCTCGACACTGATCCGCCAGGTGGATTCGTGCCGAGGACCGACACTGCTTTCCCGCTCGGGAAGCAGCGCGTTAGACCGCGCGGCTAGCCGGGCGGGCCTCCTGAACTGTCAGTCGTACAGTGATACATTTTTGCATATACATTTACTGGCGATGTAAACACTGCCGGCGAAAAGTGTTAGGAATTGAGTAAGTAACAACATGGTAATAAATTTAGACGTCTGCATGGTTCGGTAGTTTTTCAGGCATCTCGGTGTTTAGCTCCTGAACTAAGTGTCGTACAATGATATAATTTTTCTGGTATGTTCAGTGGTGTATGTGAATATTGTCTGTATTGTCTGCAAAATGTGTCACGAATACAGTTATTAGCAAAGAAGCGATAAATTAAAACGTCATACTTCATGCGGCATTTTTACTCCATGAACAGCGAAAACGCAGTAAGCCATAAACTTTTTATATCTTTCATCTTTTTTTGGGGCCGTCAGCGAGAAAAAGTTTTGTAAAGGTTTGACATAACGTGTAAATTTTGTTGCAAGCCTCTAAGTGCCCTCATTCTCAAATACCGGATGACTGAACTATTGGTATTCACGCGTCGTGGGCTACACTGCTTCTCCATCCCCAAACCCTTCGGAAGTTGTGTGATTCTTATCCCCACAGTGCTTCTTTCCAGACAGTAAGTGACATGTGTACCAACTATGGTTGAAATCCGTAAAGTGGTTCAGGAGGAGATATGGAACGTACTTAAATACGTAGCCTACATCCATTTTTAAAGTTTGCATGGATTAATTCATAATTGTCTGTTCTTTTTCTTATATATTTTTAGATGAGCAATATATTGTGAGAACTTTTGACAATATCGTTTCATGTACCTCTTGTGAAGAAAAATCTGTCGGTGTTAGGTTCTTGTCTTTGCTGTATCCCTGTTCTTGCACACATGCCTTAAGGCTGAATTGCAAATCTTCTTCCATCATTTTCATTCCTTCCTGTCTGTGAAATTCCTTTCAGCATCGTTCGTAACAAAAATTACGTATATCTATTTTACTTTGTTATCATCTGGACAATGAAATACAAATACTGTGGTACACAAAAGCGTAAAGGCTGGTCAACGCTCCGTAATGTGTACCCATTCGATGTCTCTGTACATCCAAGTAAACACGCCCCGGCTTTTACGGATTTCTTCGTTTGAACGGACATCGCGGTTAATGAGCTGGTGTGCCGTTCCCATGTTAGAACGCCCCATCTTTCCAGCGTCATCGATTCAGAGAGTGCATTAAGTCATCAGTAACGTGTCCATGCACATCTACATGCATCTAATAATCACATTATGGTCTGAGGCAAGCTCCCACAATGATTCATTTCCCCCTTTTTTGATCATTCATGAATGTTTATAGAGTAAAAATCCTCTGCAGTTGCCGGTGTTTTCTTAATTATATTACAACTGGTTTCGGAGCATAAAGCTTTATCTGCGGGCGCTACCAAGTAACTATGGGAACTTTCGTGAATGGCGTATGGGAAGGACAGCCACTGATAAACCTCCATATTTACTATAATTTCACTGATATTTCAACCATCTTGATTGAGCTACATGTGAGTAGAAATACACTCCTGGAAATGGAAAAAAGAACACATTGACACCGGTGTGTCAGACCCACCATACTTGCTCCGGACACTGCGAGAGGGTTGTACAAGCAATGATCACACGCACGGCACAGCGGACACACCAGGAACCGCGGTGTTGGCCGTCGAATGGCGCTAGCTGCGCAGCATTTGTGCACCGCCGCCGTCAGTGTCAGCCAGTTTGCCGTGGCATACGGAGCTCCATCGCAGTCTTTAACACTGGTAGCATGCCGCAACAGCGTGGACGTGAACCGTATGTGCAGTTGACGGACTTTGAGCGAGGGCGTATTGTGGGCATGCGGGAGGCCGGGTGGACGTACCGCCGAATTGCTCAACACGTGGAGCGTGAGGTCTCCACAGTACATCGATGTTGTCGCCAGTGGTCGGCGGAAGGTGCAAGTGCCCGTCGACCTGGGACCGGACCGCAGCGACGCACGGATGCACGCCAAGACCGTAGGATCCTACGCAGTGCCGTAGGGGACCGCACCGCCACTTCCCTGCAAATTAGGGACACTGTTGCTCCTGGGGTATCGGCGAGGACCATTCGCAACCGTCTCCATGAAGCTGGGCTACGGTCCCGCACACCGTTAGGCCGTCTTCCGCTCACGCCCCAAAATCGTGCAGCCCGCCTCCAATGGTGTCGCGACAGGCGTGAATGGAGGGACGAATGGAGACGTGTCATCTTCAGCGATGAGAGTCGCTTCTGCCTTGGTGCCAATGATGGTCGTATGCGTGTTTGGAGCCGTGCAGGTGAGCGCCACAATCAGGACTGCATACGACCGAGGCACACAGGGCCAACACCCGGCATCATGGTGTGGGGAGCGATCTCCTACACTGGCCGTACACCACTGGTGATCGTCGAGGGGACACTGAATAGTGCACGGTACATCCAAACCGTCATCGAACCCATCGTTCTACCATTCGTAGACCGGCAAGGGAACTTGCTGTTCCAACAGGACAATGCACGTCCGCATGTATCCCGTGCCACCCAACGTGCTCTAGAAGGTGTAAGTCAACTACCCTGGCCAGCAAGATCTCCGGATCTGTCCCCCATTGAGCATGTTTGGGACTGGATGAAGCGTCGTCTCACGCGGTCTGCACGTCCAGCACGAACGCTGGTCCAACTGAGGCGCCAGGTGGAAATGGCATGGCAAGCCGTTCCACAGGACTACATCCAGCATCTCTACGATCGTCTCCATGGGAGAATAGCAGCCTGCATTGCTGCGAAAGGTGGATATACGCTGTACTTGTGCCGACATTGTGCATGCTCTGTTGCCTGTGTCTATGTGCCTGTGGTTCTGTCAGTGTGATCATGTGATGTATCTGACCCCAGGAATGTGTCAATAAAGTTTCCCCTTCCTGGGACAATGAATTCACGGTGTTCTTATTTCAATTTCCAGGAGTGTATGTATTGTACTGAGTAACTCTTCCTGGAACTCTGCACTCGGAAGTTTAACAGTAAACGCACGTCTCTTCTGACACTAGAAGTTGATGAGAAGTTCACCTGTGAGGAAACAAGCAGTCTTTCGATATTCTCTACATACTATATAAATTTACTGGATAAGAGATTCGAGATTTATCAGCAATACTAAAAAGTTGCCCGAACGATTGTTTTAGAAGCCACTTTTTCCGTGAATGAGTTGCCTTAGGATCCCAACATCACATCTGATTTTCCTACAATTGCCTACATGTCAGGTCGCTCCGCACGGGTTTTCCTAAAAATTTTACGATTGTTGCTAGTGTCAGTCATTTGTAACAAATAGTATAAAAGGCCAGCAATGACTCTACCCGCCTATTTACACGCAATACTTACAACTTGTCCAATGAGATCTATCAGCCACACTGGTAGGTCATTTGGCCAAAGTCATGCTTCAGCGCACACCTCGACAAAATGTGACATTCAGTCACAAAACTGAACTACAATTTCTCTACTACGTATCGTCAGGAGAAAGGCCTGATTCCTAACGTCATTGAGGAAGGTGCGATTGTTCGCAGTAAGAAACTGCTCCCACTGCATACTTTAAATAACCAGATGGAGCTAAGATACTGCAGTATTCTAAGTAATTCCGATTAGTTAAAAGTGGAGTCTGTGATTCCTTGGATTCCACGACTTTGGTATTCACCTTTAGTACCTTCATCCTTCACTATTTATATTTTTATCATTCCCACTAATACAGCGTCCTCTCCTGATGATACGTCTTCGTCTTTACAGCGTTCTTTGGTTCCTAAATGCAATGTTCGATCGTTAAGGCGCTCCCAAACCTTCAAAATCTCACCGCACTTATCACGTATTGTGATCTTTCATCATACACTAGTGTCTTCGGTCGTGTGGCGATCCATGCCAATTTAGTATACAGCTGACCGCCTCTACTGCTTTACCCTCGCGGCAACCAATTACAGGGTATAGAAATTTTGTGTATTGCTTATTTGGACATTCACGTTATATTAGGTGATTCATTAATCTGTTCGTCTGGTTCCTAGATTTACCTCTATAAATGGGGTCCCCTATTACTTGATGTTCATTCTCGGTTCTTACTAGTTTTTGGTAGGGGTCTTAAATAAAGTTAATAACCTCATAAGGTTTTTAATACAGTTAGTCCTTCATCTACCTTCAATTTGCATATAGCTGCATTTATAGATCCAACAGCTTAATTAACTTCTCGCTACTTGATTTTTAATCTTGCATAATTTTATCCTTCTGGGGTATTTTTATCTTTGTTGTAACTGGGCTGGTTCCTCAGACAGACGCTCTACTGATGATATCTTATTATATGTTTCTTGCACTGCATTTTAACCATATTTAGTCCATTAACTACATATGCTTTTGCTGTAGTGCCTCATCGGCTATCCTAAGTCATTGCTGTTCTTTTATACTATTTGTTACAAATGACTGACACTGGCAACAATAGTAAAATTTTTAGGAAAACCCGTGCGGAGCGTCGTGACATGTAGGCAATTGTAGGAAAATCAGATGTGATGTTGGGATCCTAAGGCAACTCATTCACGGAAAAAGTGGCTTCTAAAGCAGTCAATAAGCTTAGATATATAGATTACAGGAATGCCTTCCTTTCTATGCACTACTGCCTGAAGATGCTGCTTTAACACAGCGAAATCGATCCTGAATAAATGATTACTTTACAGCTTTTGTGATTTTATTTGAGTTCAATTTGCCATACACACATTACATTAACGATCAACTCGCACTCACCGTATCAGTCGTCGATACTCTTCCAGGTCTTCCTAAATTTCGATGCAGTTTTCTGTTGTTGCAATTTCTTATATGTACAACAGCATCATTCACGAACTGCCTTGCATTTCTTCCGGGGTCTGCCTGTTTACCATTTCTCTACTTCATGAAATGCGATGGCCCTGTAACATTGTGTTGCACTACTCCAGAAATTACTGTTACAACTAATTACCTCGCTCCGTAAAGAGCGAAGTACAGAGCTTTATC
This sequence comes from Schistocerca serialis cubense, assembly GCF_023864345.2. Classification (NCBI taxonomy): domain Eukaryota; kingdom Metazoa; phylum Arthropoda; class Insecta; order Orthoptera; family Acrididae; genus Schistocerca; species Schistocerca serialis. The sequence continues at coordinate 200,992,270 of NC_064644.1, forward strand.
TGCTGTGAAGTTTTGCTAATGCGGTACCACGCAAACACGCAAACACATCTCGAGAAAGGAATCTCCTCGTTCGAAAAACAGGGAACCGCTATAAATTATTTGTAGGTGTAACCGACTCTCTTACTTGATTGGTGTATTGCTACTGTTTCTATTCTGGTACTGGACCGCACTGCGAATACTTGTACATGGCGCATTACGAAATAAAAACATGCATGGTGCATTGAAAATTCAGGACGACACACTCACCTTCTAACAGTACATAGGTTGCAGCCGTTCACTGTCGACAATGCAGCAGATCGTACCTGAATACCTTATTTACGTAAGTAGCAAAGCGAGTTCCGAGCAACGAAATACAAATCCAGAAATGTACTCTCGTAAGTTCTAAAAACTCTACAACGAAAATAGCCAGTTGCACTTTACATTTGACAACTATTAATCGTACGAGAGTGGCCATAACTAATTCTTGATTGTTAATTATTGTACACGTAAGTTCAGAATATTTTTTGTGCTACAATAAAGTATTGGAGTCGAAAGACGTTTGTACAAAAGAATCATAGATTAATTAAGTTCTGTTTGAGAAGCGGGATGCACTCAGCCCTTGTGAGGCAAAATGAGGATGTATTTGGTTGAGAAGTAGTGGATTCAGTCTCATAAACTGACATGCGGCTGGAGAGTGGTGCGTTTACCACATACCCCTCCATATCCGCATCCAGTGACGCCTGTAGGCTGAAGATGACACGGCGGCCGGTGGCTACCGTTGTGCCTTCATGTCCTTTCTGCACAAAAGTCCGAGCACACACAATGACTGCTTGTGTCGTTGCTGGCTACAATGACCAGCTGTGGCGGCAATGCCTTAAATCAAATCGCAAGCATCAGCGCACTACATGAATGTTTAAATATTGCATACAATGTGTTGTCAGTGCGTCCACACAAGGGCGATAACACATATTACTAGTTAAAACACTTACTTTCATGTAATACACTTTCATTTCTGTATCTTGCGAAAAATCATCAGTGAATTATTCCTCTTATTATACAGGTTCTAGCGAGTATAAGTACAGTTCTTTATTAGTGACTCAGGACAGTGTACTGAATAACATTACATCACTATTTACGTCGTTTGCAGATTATTGATTCCAGTTGTTAGAGTAAGTATGTTTCTAGTTTGGTTAGTATCTTCAAGTGCATGTGACAAGAGCAAGCTTTTAATACTTATTTTTCCCTGGGCAGCACGTCAAGTGTTGAAATTGGATGCATGTACGAGATGTGGTTAGTCTATACTGCAGGCATAGTCCACTTAGTGGAGCAGATAAAACTGTGCAGAAAACATCAGGTAGTAAATTATGTGGTGTTTTTGCAGGAAGACTGACACAAGGCAGAAACAACCAACACACTTATGTGTGTGCATATTACATTCTACATATAAAAAATCTGTACTTCTATACACTACACCCTGTGTACATTTGCTGGCTCCATTGTATTTTAATAACGTAATAGCATTTTATTAAATCTTTCTTCCGTCCAATATACAGACTAGTCTTCGTAGAACTTTTTCTGGAAGAAGTATGTGTATTCTCTTAGCAAACGAATGTTAACTTTACTGTTATAACCAGTAGATAAGCTACTGGTCGATCAGCTCTACTGTATCAGTATTTCAATACACCGTTTATAGAAATTACTTTCAAATGATTCGAGTAGTTTATGTAACTACAGTGATTTGTTTGTTGCTGACACACTTACGTGGCTACTGACCGGTAATCTCGTACTGTTTTAGCTGGTGCAGTTAGTTCTGGGAGGATATTCCTCCGAGGAAAAATACTACGCTATGCCGCCTGGATTGATGGAAATAGGTAGATTTAGATATCATTACACATGATTATGTAGAAATGCTTTGCTTTTCTAAATGTCGCTTAGGACAATACCGATAGTTGATTTGACTGGCCTTGCTGCTTATAAGCCAACAGTAATGAACATTAGAAAGTTGTGAAAAACGTACCTATGTCTTCATTAACATGCATACTGCAAGCCACCATATGATGTACGGTAGAGCGTCCCTGTCTCGTTCCAATCGAAAATACAGCAAGGGAAATATGACTGCGTATGCGCTTCGTACAGGCCGCAATTTCGTTGTCTTGTCTTCTCAGTCCTTACTCGACTTGTAAATTGGCAGTCGCAAATGCCATACTTCTAAATTTTCTCGATAGTGTTTCGAGAAAAGGACGTCGTCTTACCTAAGGTAACAAATCAAGCAACATGTCTCTGAATGGCTTCAACGCCTTCTTATAATCTGACCAGGTGGGGCCCCCAAACACTAAAGCAATAATCAAGAACTGGTCGCACTATGGTTCTACACGCTGTCTCCTTTATAACTGAGCTACACTTTTCCAGAGTTCATCCAATAAAGCGAAGTCGACTGTTCGCATCCCTTCCTTGCCCCCGAAGTGATCTCAAATCCGTGTTTATAGTAAAATAATGTTTTCTGTTCCTTTCTATGTAGAGAAATACGTTTTGTAATTAATATAGTAATGATATCGTTTGCCCAGAGAGATTTGCTAAGAGAACCAAATGGAAATAAGGAATGATAGTGTCGGTAAAGGAACAAGCCGTGATTATGTACTCCACTTTTTCTTGCAGTCTGTGGTGCTTTTCTCTGTGGAATACAAAGTGTAAGAAGCATCTGCTCCTATGTACCTCTGAATTTAATTAAGTATATATTTAATTAAAATATGCAAGACGAGTTATTTAGGAAGCACACCTCACTGATCCCTGTGATAACATCTATTAGCCTACTACGATCAACTACCGTCTAACAATGGCGTAGGCGTCGTTTCACTAGCCTGCTGGTCTTCTGTCCCAAGAAATTAGTGGACGGCGACGAATGTTTAGTTCGCATCTGTTATTAGTACTAATTAATTCCATTTTTTGCTTACTTTTGCCCTCTGTGGATGTTTCTCTAGCCCGTCATGGAAGTGTACAACACTCAGTAATTGTTTTATCGTGGCATGGTGGGAAAGCTTCGCTTAATAGTTATGTCTCAGAATCTTTTCGTTCACTATAAATTCATAGAGAGAGAGAAACGTTTCAATTGGACGCAGAGGATCTGTACCTTGACTATCCCGTTACCTGGATTTGACGCCTGTAGTCTTTTCCTGCGAGGAAACCTGAAGGACGCTCTCTACACGGACAAACCAACTAACCCGATGATACGCAACGATGTATTACTGCAGCCTACTCGGACATCTCCGCTGAAATGCCAACAAGTGTGCAGCAGTCGTTCCATATCAGACTGGAAGCGTGTATTGTCGCTGCCGGTGATCATTTCGAGTGATCGTCAGTTGTTTCGTTAATAGTCAGTATCCATATAATTAGTGTATTGTAGAAGTGTCGGCGTGGATACTTTTCTAAACACTATATCTCGTAAAAGACTCGCACTAGAATCTTGCAACATACACCACTGACATTCTAATTTGCTCTACCATTTTGTTTGTTAATGTCAATAGGCATTGTTTCATTTTGTGTGTTTGCACAAGAAATACATTTTATAAGTATTGTTACAATCGTTTGATTGGCTAAGAATACGAGCCCCTGAGAACCAATCTATTCCGTGAAACCTTCACATCAGTAGCACTTCCATTTCCCGCAATATTTGTGGTGCAGGTTTTAGGTGATTCAACCCGTATATCACTTGATACAGGCGTACGCATAATGTAAATGTTGGTTTACTTTACATTATAATCCTTATGTAATATGAAAGTTAGGATTTCCACGTATACCCACACTAAATATTTTTTTTGTGATTTAAAATGTAACACAAGTCTAAAACTTGATCGATATTAACTAATGACATTTTTATGATAAATATACAATGCATATACATAATAATTATTAGATGCATAGTTGCTTAATAGGAAAGGAAGTTTAACGTATTCACTTCCTGTTTTTGTTACATCGGATTCGATTAGAGACTGCTGCAGAAAGTATCACGGCATATAAGTTATTCAGAAAGAAGTGCATTTGTGGAGGCAGAACCGTTTCATATTACTTGACTGAGGAATTGCGAATGCTTCACACACACAAGGAAGGCATTTTCTTTTGTAATCTCGAAGTTAACAGAGATGAAATAGATTTTTCAAGGAAACTTGATGGTTGAGAAGAAACGATGAGTTGCTTGATTTCACGAATTTTCTCTAGTACTTCGTTCGTCAACGACAGATAAATTCTATAGCGCCCTCCGTCGTACTTCCATTCCACTAGTGGCCAAAATCTAGTCAGGAAAACAGAAGAAATAACGAAACGTACATTGGAGAAACTGTCGTAACGATGCGTATTTAGGATTTTTATAGAAAATTGAATTCCCAAACAAATCTGAGAAGCAAGTTTGCAAGTCCATTTGTGAATTTTTCCGAAACACTATTATTTGGTCACTAACATAAACTATACATTTATATCAGTTTTCGTGTAATTTGTGAGTTTTAAATTTTGCCATGTTTCCGAGTACTGCGCACGCTGTACAACGCCACAGTATCTGCCCAAGCATTCTACACTACTACCGAGCGAGGTGGCGCAGTGGTTAGGACACTGCACTCGCATTCGGGAGGACGACGGTTCAATCCCGCGCCCGGCCATCCTGATTTAGGTTTTCCGTGATTTCCCTGAATCGCTTCAGGCAAATTCCGGGATGGTTCCTTAGAAAGGACACGGCCGATTTCCTTCCCCATCCTTCCCTAATCCGAGCTTGTGCTCCGTCTCTAATGACCTCGTTGTCGCCGGGACGTTAAACAGTAATTTCCTCCCCCTCCTCCTCATTCTACACTACTGGCCATTAAAACTGCTACACCATGAAGATGACGTGCTACAGACGCGAAATTTAACCGATAGGAAGAAGATGCTTTGGTGACACCTACAACGTGCTGACATGAGGAAAGTTTCCAACCGATTTCTCAAACACAAACAGCAGTTGACCGGCGTTGCCTGGTGAAACGTTGTTGCGATGCCTCGTGTAAGGAGGAGAAATGTGTACCATCACGTTTCCGACTTTGATAAAGGTCGGATTGTAGCCTATCTCGATTGCGGTTTATCGTATCGAGACACTGTTGCTCGTGTTGGTCTAGATCCAAAGACTGCTAGCAGAATATGGAATCGGTGGGTTCAGGAGAGTAATACGGAACGCCGTGCTGGATCCCAACGGCTTCGTATCACTAGCAGTCGAGATGAGAGGCATCTTATCCGCATGGCTGTAACGGATCGTGCAGCCACGTCTCGATCCCTGAGTCAACAGCTGGGGACGTTTCCAAGACAACAACCATCTGCACGAAGAGTTCGTCGACGTTTGCACCAGCATGGACTATCAGTTCGGAGACCATGGCTGCGGTTACCTTTGACACTACATCACAGACAGGAGCGCCTGCGATGTTGTACTCAACGACGAACCTGGATGCACGAATGGCAAAACGTCATTTTTTCGGATGAATCCAGGTTCTGTTTAGAGCATCATGATGGTCGCATCCGTGTTTGGCGACATCGCGGTGAACGCACATTGGAAGCGTGTATTCGTCATCGCCACACTGGAGTTTCACCCGGCATGATGGTATGGCCATAGGTTACACGTCTCGGTCACCTCTTGTTCGCATTGACGGCACTTTGAACAGTGGACGTTACATTTCACATGTGTTACGACCCGTACCTCTACCCTCCATTCGATACCTGCGAAACCCTACATTTCAGCAGGATAATGCACGACCGCTTGTTGCAGGTCCTGTACGGGCCTTTCTGGATACAGAAAATGATCGACTTCTGCCCTGGCCAACGCATTCTCCAGATCTCTCACCACCTGAAAACGTCTGGTCAATGGTGGCCGAGCAACTGGTTCAAAATGGTTCAAATGGCTCTGAGCACTATGGGACTCAACTGCTGAGGTCACTAGTTCCCTAGAACTTAGAACTAGTTAAACCTAACTAACCTAAGGACATCACAAACATCCATGCCCGAGGCAGGATTCGAACCTGCGACCGTAGCGGTCTTGCGGTTCCAGACTGCAGCGCCTTTAACCGCACGGCCACTTCGGCCGGCCCGAGCAACTGGCTCGTCACAAAACGCCAGTCACTACTCTTGAAGAACTGTGGTATCGTGTTGCATGGGCAGCTGTACCTGTACACGCCATCCAAGCTCTGTTTGACTCAATGCCCAGGCGTGTCAAGGCCGTTATTACGGCCAAAGGTGGTCGTTCTGGGTACTGATTTCTCAACATCTATGCACCCAAATTGCGTGAAAACGTAATCACATGTCAGTTCTAGTATAATATAATGTCCAAAGAATACCCATTTATCATCTGCATTTCTTCTGGGTGTAGCAGTTATTAGGCCAGTAGTGTAACTCCACTGTGTTCCTTCTGCCATTCTTTCCTTTTCTTGTTCTCTAGGCGAAACTACGCAAATCTTCCTCACTGATTAATCGATTAATGCGTCTAATATCCTACATTTCCAATCTGTTAACTGTTTCATTTCTGCCTTCCCCATTGCCACCGTTTCGCACTAGTACACAGCTGAGTTCTAAACAGAGCTGTTTACGAATCGTTCATGAGCCATTTTGCGGTACGATAAGTCAGTAATGCAATGGCTATCTGAACGAATGCTAATGCGTCTGGGACGATTTTTGGCTTAAAACCATTTGACTAAGGTGAAGGCTCTGCCAAACAGTAAAAACAAAATACTGATAACCGACCCGATGGAAATGTGGTAATTTGACTATTTAACTGTGTTTTGGTTAAGTAATTTGAGCAATGAATTCGAAACTCTTGTAGGGAGAGTGAAGATCCCCGGCCATCTGTGCAGGCCGTGACCAGCAGCACGATGGTGATTAGGCGTGGCGTTGCACGTATATGAGGGAAGGCAGGCCAGGGGATAAAGGCCCACACGTTGTTTCCCTCATTACTTTGTAACCGCCAGGGGAAAGGAACGATTCTTATGCAGGAAGCGTTTATACGGCAGAAGGCGCGCGGGCCCAGTTCCATTACTGACCCGAGGGCTGCCAGCGCGACCACAAGTGCCGTAGGACAGGCCGTCCTCGGGAGTCGCCTCTTTCCCGGAAAGCCACCCCACCAGCGCCCAGGGATTCCTGGCTAAGTGCCGCGCGGTGGCGGCCAACAGCCCGCGGCTTGCCGGGCCCGGGGACTCCCCGCCGCAGCCCTAACGACCCATTTTGGGGCTTCTGCTGCTCCGTTTTCTTCGGGTCGCGGCCGGCGCCGTCCAACGCCCTCATCAGGTATTCATTGAAAGCTGGAGACGGCGAGGGGAGGGGGGGAATTATTCATAGCTCGTGACTGTTATCCCGGCGCCTAACAATATAATTTGGACCGATTAGACCGCCTCGGACACGGAGAAATTCTTCTGCTGTCCTGTAGGTATGCGTCGCTTCATTATTGAAAACACAGACACGCACGCGGCCGTCATTTATGACATGAATACGAAGTGTGTCTGTGTTCCACTAATGAATACCTACATTATAGGCATTTCTGAGTTACGGTCGCGCGGCGGGGCAGGAAGTGACGCTCCAGGGCAGCTGCCACAACCTGTTCTTGCCCCACCTACCCGACAGGAAGCCATTTCCGTAACACGGGTCGTTTGTTACTGTTTGACGGACGCTGTCCGCTGCGTCACAGGTAGTTAATATTTGTCGTATAGCGGCTGTACCGAGGGGCTGGAGAGATATTCCGTCACCAGGGGTGAAGCTAGAGAGGGGCGAAAACTGACCGGAAAATAAGCTTTTAAGGGGGGTAGGATGCAAAACGGGTCGACTTGGAGCAGAAGAGGCATCATAGGACATTTGAATTTCCAGTGTCTATAATTTTACAAATAAATTCATAAAACATTGTCTGCAACACCAGGAAGGATTCAGGATTTACACTCATTGCAGTGGAAGTTCGAAAACATAACAAAATAAATTTTTTTAAGTGTGAAATTTCATCATTTTTTCGCTTGTTAATGGCTGCGTTTGTTGCTATAGGTACACTTTTCTTCACAAGTTAGAGAGATTCTTCGATGAATTTTGCACAGCATTCATACCATACTCACAGGTGTATGAAACTCTAGAATTTATTTAATTTATGAAAAAACGAATGATATTTTATATTTTAAACTTCATGTTTAGAAAAAACACAAATTTTATAGATAATTACCTCAATTTTTACCACAGTTTTTAATAGATTTGGAAAATTCTGGGGTTTCATACAGCTTTAAGTATGGTTTGTATGCTGTGCAAGATTCATCGAAGAACCTCTCTTACTTATGAAGAAAAGTGTACCTCTAGCGAGAAATACTGCCATTAGTAAGTGAAAAAAACGATGAAATATCGCATGTAAAAAAAAAATCATTTCGTCGTGTTTTCGAACTTCCACTCCTATGAGGGTGAATTCTGAATCCTTCCTGGTCATGTTGACAAAGTTTTATGAATTTATTTGTAAAAGTATAGACAGTGGAAATTAAAATGCCCTGTGGTGCCTCTCCTGCTCCAAGTCGGCCCGTTTGACGTCCTACCCTCCCTTAAAAGTTAACCGAAAGCGGTACACTATCTGATCAAATGTACCTGGGCGCCTTTTAGCGGACATTAACAAGGGATGTGTCCAGCTATCTTTTCTGTGACGGCTTCAACTCTACTGGACACAGTGTCAGTGATTTGTCCGAATGTCTGCGGAGGGGTGATTACTTAGTTAGTTAATTACACATACCATAGATCATCTCAACGTTTCCGTTATAGAAATGATGTGGAACGAGTCACTTTACAGGATATGTAAGCATGATTAGTATTAACATCAATGAACAAACTGTCATTCCATTCCTACTCGTGCAACTACACTTACAGGGAGACAATTATTGAACTATATGAAATAAAATCGCCATAAATTCTGAACGGTTTGCGTTAGGGCGTCCTAACAGCACATTTGAGAGTGGGGCACGATGGGAATTGGTATGTGAATATAGTGTGGTTTATCGACGAAGCCTACTTTCGTTGGAATGGGTTCGTCAATAAGCAACACTGGCGCATTTGGGGGACTAAGAATCCGCATTTCGCGATCGAGAAGTCTCTTCACCCTCAAAGGGTGACGGTGTGGAGTGCAATGTCCAGTCACGGAATAATCTGTGCGATTTTCCTTGATGCCACGGTGACTACCGAACGGTGCGTGAAGGGTTTGGAAGATGATTTCATCCCCATTATCCAAAGTGACCATGATTTCCTCAAGAAGTGGTTCATGCAAGACGCAGCTCGACCCCATCGAAGAAGGAGAGTGTTTTATGTCCTGGAGGAGCACTCTGGAGAACGCATTCCGGCTCTAGGGTACTCGGAAAGCACTGGCATGGGCCTCTATTGGCCGCAGTGTTCTGTAAATCTGAACTCATGCGACTATTTTACGTCGTGCTGTATTAAAGATAAGGTGTACAGTAATAACTCCAAAACCATTGCTGAGATGGAAACAGCCATTCAGGAGGGCGTCGACTGCATAAATGTTCTCATACATTAGCGGGTCATGCAGAATTTCGCTGTTCGTCGGCGCTACAACATCGCCGGTGATTGCAGGCGTATCGAACATGTCATAACCTAAATCCGGATACATGTAGTGACGCTTACATGTTGAATATTATGTGTGCACACTCGTTGGTTCTAACTAATTTACGTTCTTTTTCATATTGTTCAATAACTGTCACCCTGTAAAACTAGATTTTCTTCTGGCTACAGATTTTAAGCAGAAATTCATGAACGGGATGGAAGGAGTTGTTTAAATTAGATTTTAAACTTGTTTCACTACCTGTCGGACATTTTGTATTGTTGGGCAGATGATGAAAAATTTTTCATTGCTGCATATTGAACTTCTCTCTTAGCCACTGACAACGTTGACAATGGATAATAAATGTCACTTTTCCCTCTAGTGTTGTAGGTATGACATCACTGTTTTTCTCAAATTATGATGAATTAGGTATGATGAATTTCATTAGCTAATATATGAACGGCTTATTTCAATAGTGGTACAAGTCCATTTTTGTTCATTCTGAGATACAGAGTCCTAAAGTTGACTGAGCGCTGAAAAATCTGCAGTTGAGATAGCTTTAGGACTCTGTATCTCAGAATGAACAAAAGCTGGCAGTAGGAGGAATATGTGGTGTTTACCCAAGGGCGACCTGTACGTACCTTTTCAAAGAGCTAGGGATTTCAACTGCGTCGTTACATTACATATGAAGGGCCTGTTTTAATAGTGGTACGAGTCCATTTTTGTTCATTCTGAGATACAGAGTCCTAAAGTTGACTGAGCGCTGAAAAATCTGCAGTTGAGATAGCTTTAGGACTCTGTATCTGAGATACAGAGTCCTAAAGTTGACTGAGCGCTGAAAAATCTGCAGTTGAGATAGCTTTAGGACTCTGTATCTCAGAATGAACAAAAATGGACTCGTACCACTATTAAAACAGGCCCTTCATATGTAATGTAACGACGCAGTTGAAATCCCTAGCTCTTTGAAAAGGTACGTACAAATGCAAAGTTGACTGAGCGCTGAAAAATCTGCAGTTGAGATAGCTTTAGGACTCTGTATCTCAGAATGAACAAAAATGGACTCGTACCACTATTAAAACAGGCCCTTCATATGTAATGTAGCTCTTTGAAAAGGTACGTACAGGTCGCCCTTGGGTAAACACCACATATTCCTCCTACTGCCAGCTTTTGTGCAATCAGTACTTTATCTCTGCGTGTTGAATTACCCCAGAAAATTATTCCGTACAACATTACGGAATGGAAGTATACAAAATATATCAGTAGGTTGATACAATTGTTTTCAAGGTTAGCAACTGCCGAAGAGCAAAAGTAGCTCAACTTTTAATTGTTTCAGAAGCTCAGCAATATGATTCTTCTAGTTCAAGTTTCCACCAATACATACCTCCAAAAATTTGGAGCATTCTACCCTGTTTACCGACTCCTGCTGATGTGCTACATCAGCTCTTGGTGTGACTGTTTGTTGCACAGAAGTGAATGAAGTGTTGTTTTGCAAAATGTTAAGTCTATTTTCAGAGATCCACTTAATAATTCTTTGGAAAATATCGTTTATCAACTGTTCTGTTGTTTCCTCTCTAACGGAATTTATTATAACACTAGGATCATCTGCAAAAAGTGCCTATTTTGAGTGTTGAATATTAAGTGGAAGGTCATTGACATATATAAGGAGTAGGAGCGGACCCAAAACAAAACCCTGAGGGATTGCATTTGTATTTTTTTCGGTTACTAAAATGTTCTAGCTTTCTGACATTGCGGGAATTATTTACCTCAACTTTTGGCATTTTGTTAGTTAGGTATGGTTCAGACAAATTGTGTGTAATGCCGTCTATTGCGTAACACTTGAGTTTTTCTAGGAGGGTGACACGATCTACACAATCAAGCACCTTGAAAGATCACAAATAATATCAGTTTATGTTTCAACTGTGGCATGTGATTCTAAGAGCACAGATTAACTGTGAGCTGCTTCAGTGACAGGTTGGTTGGAAGGGCCATAACGTTCTCACCTTGTACCGTTGGCCATCGCTGTAGAAACAACACTGGCAGAAGGCCGACGTGGGGTATAATGACGCATTACTGATGAGCTACCGTCATGCGTGACGCCGGGAGTGCCAGCAGGGCTACGGAACGGAATGGAAATAAATTAAATGTGAAGACCCCAGTGACTAGCGTCCTACAGCCTTTCCCTTGATGTTTGCTGCAGTTACAATAACGCTTTTAAATTACAGCTTTTTGTGATCGGGTTTACAGCTTTTATTCTAAGTAAGAACAGTAAGCAATCGTTAATCTTCATTTAGTCACAGAATTCTCCATTCAACGATGGACTCTAAATTATACTTGTAACTAAGTGAAGAATAGTTTCGAATATTAGACAGATCTAGGCAGGCGTTAAATTAGCAGTCCGCTACCAATTGAGAAACAAATGAAAATTACAGCATACTGCAGGTAAAGAAGTGCGCAGTACACAATTTGTAAGTCAATGCACATTACACATGATCGTTAGAGTGGTACACAGCGTGTTTCAAACGCTTTCTCCACTTCATTGGACTATAACTTCTAGTGAATGAAGGTAGAAACCGGGCGACTACAAAGAACTACAAATTTGTTCGCTGTTTTGTCCGAAGCATACATTTTGAGACCATCGTTGTGTAAAAAATACAGTGAATCTTTAAAATAAGGAAAACAGTGGCGAGATACCATTAATAACATTATTGTGAAGAGTGACAGATTGATATTTTTTGGTGCAAGGATCAACTCGCACACGACTTTTTTGCTTCCGAAGTAAATACCCAGTTTTACAATGCCATTTACGTGTGTGTACGTAGAACCTTGGGGTACAATTGCGTTAAGGACCAAAGGTTTTATTTAACTTCCACAAACGTTCGATATGCCCTCCACTGAACGCACCACATTCAGGGTTTAGTTCAATAGGTATCATACTTTTGCTCGTATGTCTGTTGTCACTGCATTCACTGCTGTTGCTCTGTGGCGTCAGCGTTCACGCAAAGTAGCTGAAGAAGAGTCACATACACGTAATCTTCCCAAAAACCCCACGAACTAAAGGGAAACAAACAAACTGTGAGATCAGGCAACGTGATAGGACGTTGGTGCAGTAAGTTACGGCCAATGCATTATTGTGGAATCTTACCTTTAAGAAACGCCTTTACATGTAGGTGTCAGGTGCAACCATGGAATAAATCAGATGCACATCGTATTAATGTACATGAATCCTGTACCCAAGCGAGCAAATTAACAAGCTACGCCACGGAGATCACTACCAGCAATCACATGACACAGCAACTTGCAGCTGTCGCCGATGTATAGTTTTAGTACTGATGCAGCATTCGTTTTTTTCCTACCTTTCTTTATACCTATGTTGTTCGCTTTTTACGCAATACTAAACGTCAGCAAACCTGAAATTACACAGTTGATTTGGTTATAAAAACGGATGGTAGCTACTTGTGGACCTAACTGTAACACAACAGTGCCCTGAAACTTCCAACAAGAGTGCACATTTAACGCCTTGTAATAGAATATAAAGTTTGTAACTCACCACTGGCATCTTACTACTCATTGAATGGCAGCCTATGGAGGGTTACTTACTTTCACTAGCAGGAGCTTCTTTTGATTATTATTATTTCTTTTGTTCCAGCCTGCTGCGATGGCATACAATGTCCACATTCGCTCTTTTTTTTTTTTGGCAACGTAACCTTCTCTGAATAGTTTTTGCCCGTTATTTGAAAGACATGGTTAGGCCCATCTAAATTTTAAGAACAATTCCTTCACCGATTGACTTTATGAAGGTCGCAACGGATAACGCTGTGGTATTCTATGGGGCAGTCAGAGAAAGCTACATACTGTTAGCTGAACTTGAGCCAAACTCTTTGGATTTGAGGAGCGTAATCATCAACACTACAAATGTGACACTATTTTCAGATGTACTGAAAATAAATTAACGATCACGAAAATAGCTTCAAATGATAAAATATTTTTTTTGACTAATATTTCGCATGTTAACAGTAATCAATTTGTATTTAATAGATGGACGAAACAATCCTGGTATATTTATATACGATTATATTTATATACGATCCTATGGCTTTCTCATAGGAGAAAAACAGGCCACTTTGGCCTTAATCTGTAGATTCCTGTGGGGTGGGAAAATCTGGGGAGCACGTGGTCACTGCTCAAGTTTGTAACACATGCACCAGTTCACATGGCAAACAAAATGTCGACAGCATTTATTAGTGGGAAGAATTGTATGCACCTCGTGGATGGCATCGAACAGGATTTTGGTGGATGCATGTCTTTGTATGAAGCGCTTGGAATTAAATCGATTCATCTTGCCGAATATACGCTCGATACAGTTTTATTGATAATTTAAAATGTCCCGCACAAATAAAATACACCACTGGCCATTAAAATTGCTGCACCACGAAGATGACGTGCTACAGACGATAAATTTAACCGACAGGAAGAAGATGATGTGATATGCAAATGATTAGCTTTTCAGAGCATTCACTCAAGGTTGGTGCCGGTGGCGACACCTACCGATTTCTCATACACAAACAGCAGTTGACCGACATTGCCTGGTGAAACGTTGTTGTGATGCCTCGTGGAAGGAGGAGAAATGCGTACCATCACGTTTCCGACTTTGATGAAGGTAGCCTATCACAATTGCGGCTTACCGTATCGCTACATTGCTGATCGTGTTGGAAGAGATCCAATGACTGTTAGCAGAATATGGAATCGGTGGGTTCAGGAGGGTAATACGGAACGCCGTGCTGGATCGCAACGGCCTCGAGTCACTAGCAGTCGAGATGACAGGCATCTTATCCGCATGGCTGTAAAGGCCGGTTCCCACTAGAGCGCGGCAGCGCGTCGTGCGGCAACGGCAGCGGCAAGCGTTTTCCGCTTTGACGCGGCGGCTTGCGGAATTGGCGTTCCCATCTGGAAGCGGCAGACGCTAGCGGTAGCCAATGACGGACAGCCACTGAGGTACGGGGCGGGACCCACTGAAACGACCGGTGTGTTTGAATAACTATATCTTACACCTACATGAAGGAAAGACGAAGTTGGGTGAAGACATAAAATTTTTCATTTTCTGTGCAATGTACTCTTTCACATATTTCATTATTCATGTTTTCTCATTTCAACATAAACAGATTTAATAACTACCGTTCATGATTGTTCACTATCTCCTAACACATTGAAACAATGTACGATAAAAGAGATTATTCAGATAATGAAGCGAGACAAAAATTTAAAATGTGATACGGTAGCAGGTACACGAAAACAGTAAGAACACAAAGGCTAGGTGGAAGGGATGAAAGTGGAAGCCACCTGATAGAATTTCCCACAGAGCATAATGTAATCATTGCCAGCACCTTGCTTAAGAATCACGAAAGAATAATATATATTTGGAACAGAGTTTTCGAAACCAGATTTTAAATTGTAAGGCATTTCCTGGTGCATACGCGAACCTGACTGAAGACTGTCAATAGCAATAAAAGCGTCCTGGAAAATAAAATTTGTTCACACCGAATATAAATTCTAATGGTTGGATACTATTTTACAGAGGTATCTGTGTGGAGCGCAGCCTTGTATGTAAGTGAAACGTGGACGATGAACAGTACTGTCAAGAAGACAATGGACGCTTTCAAAACATGGTGATGAAAAAGAATGCTGAAGATTAGATACGAGGATCGTGTGACTAAAGAAGAGGTACAGAATTAAATAGAGGAGGAAGAGGAAATTAAGGCACAACTTTGACAACAATAGGGGTTAGTTGACAGAACGTATTATGGGGCGTGAAAGAGTGAGGACAAATAGGTTGGGTGATAGTTTTCTGATAATAATCGTCTGTTGAAATACTATTCTACTATTTTAACTATTAATGTAAGCAGTGAATTTACTCTTCCATGCACTCCTCCACAAAACATTTAAATCAAAACTGAAATCAGCTGCACACCAAATCTTTCAACCACTGTCTGACAACTACTGGATTCACTTTCAACTTTCTATAACTATCGCTGGCTAGCCACACACACATACAGATATAAGGAGAACAAAAATAAACGAACATTAGTTTTCAGCATATAATTCTGCAGGTTGGCAACACGTACATAAACCAACCAGACAGGTAGGGACATGAGGTGAACACACTGTAGTTACGACTTCAAATCAGAGTTTTCAGTAAAAAGTCTACTGCTAGTGACAGAAGAAAAAAGAGCGAACATGAAAATGTGCTTATGTTCCATAATCTAAGTTTTAGTTCAACCTCGAGCATGTGACCAGGTTAGGGGAAACGTATATGTCCGCCAAAAACTCGATTCACTGTAAGTAATCAGTCATAAAAATAAAAAAAGATGTGAACTGTTTTATAATCTGCAAGTATCACATATCAAAACAAAACTGAATCATTCTAGATTCCACCGAAGATGCCTTGAAGTAAAAGTCGAAACGCGTCTTCAGTCAGTAAAGTACACTGGATAAAGAAAAAAAAGTTTGTTACTTACCAAAGGAAATAATCAATAGCTGTAGATATTTAGTAAATTACATCTTATGACATACCAGCAAATTAGTTTAGGTTTAACTTCTCATTCCACATGCTATTAAATGCTGTTTAAAAA
The DNA here is from genome assembly GCF_023864345.2 of Schistocerca serialis cubense. Classification (NCBI taxonomy): domain Eukaryota; kingdom Metazoa; phylum Arthropoda; class Insecta; order Orthoptera; family Acrididae; genus Schistocerca; species Schistocerca serialis. Next base: position 201,008,434 of record NC_064644.1, read on the forward strand.
ATCCATCTATCCCTTCTGAAAAACTGTACTTTCATGTCTCGGCAGATAAACAGATTTAGGATATTTATCATGCGTCTAAATACATGGCTTTTCACAAGTTATCGTTTGCAAAAAAACACGTTTCGATTTCTTGAACCGTTTACGAAATTTGCGGTTGATACAACCACATGGTTTACGATGAGCAGGACGAAGTATCGGTCGCGTCGCGAGCAACCTGCGCGCGGTCACGGCACAGCCCGTCCGCCGACATATCATTCAGTATCTCGAGAACGGTGATAGCTATCGATCTGCTCTCAGCTTTAAAAACAATTTCGATATGTTGACTAAATTTCATACGCAATAATGTGTTACCTAAAATGAACTGTACGCAAAGTCCACGCAATGCGTTTTTTCCTCTGCACACTCGTTAAAATTTCGTGTAAAGGTTTACGTAAATGCGATACAGCAAGTAACCACCATGAATAACGAAACGAAATTCGGTTCTTTATCGAGAAAAGATATCAGGGTGCAACATGCCCAAGAATCAAATTTTTCTGCCCAATAGTTTCCTTGGAATCGGATGATAAGTACTTCATAGCTGCCGCCGCGTCCGCGCCAGCAGTTCGGCGAAAGTTCGTGTGGCCCGGGGTGCCGTACCTGACGTCACGCTCAGCGCGTTCTGTGATTGGCGGTGCGGACCTGGAGCGCAGCACGCGGCAGCGGAAGCGGTTCGACCAACCTTGGGTTCGACATGATCAAACCGCGACGCAGAGCCCGCCGCGCCGTGCCGCTGACGCCGTTTCCATGGCAACCACGCCGCTGACGCGCGGTTTTGACGCGCGGCAGCCCTAGTGGGAACCGGCCTTAGCGCATCGTGCAGCTACGTCTCGATCCCTGAGTCAACAGATGGGGACGTTTGCAAGACAACAACCATCTGCACGAACAGTTCAAGGACGTTTGCAGCAGCATGGACTATCAGCTCGGAGACCATGGCTACGGTTACCCTTGACGCTGCATCACAGACAGGAACGCCTGCAATGGTATACTCAACGACGAACCTTGGTGCACGAATGGCATAACGTCATGTTTCGGATGAATCCAGGGTCTGTTTACAGCATCATGATGATCGTATCCTTGTTTGGTGACATCGCGGTGAACGCACATTGGAAGCGTGTATTCGTCATCGCCTGGCGTGATGGTATGGGGTGCCATTGGTTACAGGTCTCGGTCACCTCTTGTTCGCATTGACGGCACTTTGAACAGTGGACGTTACATTTCAGATGTGTTACGACCCGTGGCTCTACCCTTCATTCGATCCCTGCTAAACCCAACATTTCAGCAGGATAACGCATTACCGCATGTTGCAGGTCCATACAGAAAATGTTCGACTGCTGTCCTGGCGAGCACATTCTCCAGATCTCTCACCAACTGAAAACGTCTGGTCAATGGTGGCGGAGCAACTGGCTCATCACAATACGCCAGTCACTACTCTCGATGAACTGTGGTATTGTGTTGGTAGAGCACTTGCTCGCGAAAGGCAAAGGTCTCGAGTTGGAGTCTCGGCCAGGCACACAGTTTTAATCTGCCAGGAAGTTTCATATCAGCGCACACTCCGCTGCAGAGTGAAAATCTCATTCAAGGTTCTGAACATTCAGGCAACACAGATGCCCTGCAGGATTGTCCTATTGCAAAGGCAGCAGTGGCAGATCGTACAGCTACCACAGCACAGATAAGAGGGATTGTGAGACTGGACCTGTGAACACGAACTGTGCGAAGCGGTTATGATCAGTGGGACTACGGTCACGCACACCTCTATCCTGTATCCCATTCACGCCACAGCGTCTACTAGCAGGGCTCGACCGGTGCCATCAGAGGTCACTTAGATCAACGTAGATTCGGACTGCACACAATTGATGGTCATTCGTGCGTGCGACGTGAACCTGGTGAGCGCTCTTCGCAGAGTCCATTCGTCCAAGACTTAATGGTGCCACCACAGGCCTTATGGTTTGATGTGCAATTGTCGTTCACCTTTGATGTTTCTGGAGGGGACACTAACCAGCGCTGGGTACTTGCTGAATGTTGTTAGACCTGTTCTTATGCTATTCTTGCAATGTGAAGGAAGGTGATAAATTGTTGCAACAGGATTATGCTCGACCACACACTGCCGATGAAACTCAACGTGCTCTGCAAGACTGCAGTAATTTCCTTGGCCAGCACGATTTCGGGACATGTCTTCAATCGATCACGCTTGGAACGAAAATTGACTCGTGCAACTGTCAGCCACCAACTCTTACAGAAATTATTGAACAGGTCGAGCAGGCCTGGCAAAACGTATCCCAGGACAGTATTCGCCATCTGTACGATCAACTGGATGCCAAGCAGCGCCTGCATTGCCGCCGGTTGAGGCTACACCACTTACTAGCATGGGTGTTTCAGAATGGGTCGATACGTGGTGCCTCAGAACCTCTTGTGCTACTGATCTGTAAATGTAATCATTTCAAGTACTCCATATACACTGTTCCAACAATATGTCTTAAGTAAATTGGAAACCTCTAAAATCGTCTTATAATTTTTTCAGGTGGTGTAAATTAAGGAATGAGAAGTTAATGTAGTAAACGAGTTTTGCTTAGTGATCGGCAATATAGCTATTGATGGCTTTTATAGAGGAGACAAAGTGCAGACGCAGTAACAAGAAAAGCGTTGTGAGAACAAGGAGCTCTTTAGCATCTAATATAAATTAAAGTGTTAAGAAGTATTTTCTGAAGGTATTTTTTTGTTAGGACGTAGTTTTGTACGCAAGTGAAACGTGGACGACAAGCAGTACACACAAGAGGAAAATACAAGCTTCTGAAATATGGTGCTACAGTGGAACGCTGAATATTCGACGCATCGGAGGTATTGCTTCGAATTGGAGAGAGAACAAATTTATAGCAAAACGTGAGTAAAAGAAGGGATTGGATAGCATTACACATTCTGGAGCATCAACGAATTGGAGGGAAGTGTGATCCGTAAAAATTATAGAGGGTCACGAAATCTTAACTACGGTGAGGAGTTTCAAATGGATGCTGTGATTGTGGTGGTCTTCAGTCTGAAGTCTTTGATGTAGCTTGCCGCGCTACTCTCATCTGTGCGAGAATCTTCATCTCCGAGTAACTGCTGCAAACCACATCCATTTAACCCGCTTACGTTTTTTGATGTCCCCCTGCAATTTTGAACCCACCCCCCCCCCCCCCACCCCCCGCCAGAATACTAAACTGACGATTGCTTGATGTCTCGAAATGCGTCCTGTCAACCGATCCCTTCTTTTAGTCAAGTTTTTTCCCCATTTCTGTTCAGTATCTAATCGTTCGTTAAGCGATCTAGCCATCTAATCTTCAGCATTATCCTGTAGCACACTTCGCCAAGTTTTTATATTCTTTATTCGTCTGAACTGGTGATCGTACACTTTTCGCTTCAGTAAAGGGCTACACTCCAGACAAATACCTTCAGAAAATATAATTAGTTAGTTACGTGTCCTATAGATCATCTGAGCGATTCTTTTATCTAAATGATATGGAAAGAGTCAGTTTACAGAATATTTATACGTGATTAGTATTAACATTAATGTACACATACTAATTTTTGCTTCCACTCATGAAAGTACACTTCAAGTTATTTCATTTTATTTATTAATTTATTTTTCTGAATTGATATAGGCTGCAATAGTTGTGCCCAGACGAAGGGGATTCAACAGAATAGACTACCGTGAAGAGCAGTACCTAACCAGGTTTCGCACGGAAGACAACAACATCGGCATACAGTCATACTCTTGTTACATAATCTTCTCGTGACAGGTGCACAAAATCGGTAACTTAAAATACGCTGCCTCGTTTCAGACTCTTTATTGCAATTTTACACATTACGATGACTACAATACATACTCATGCACTTTTAAATTATGTTTAAATCTATCAGTTTATTAGATACCCAGCAAGGGAATAACCTTTATATGCATTATGCTTCCTCGTGTATAATTGTATCATAGGATACAGTTTTTATTCTCCTTTACGTAAATATTGTCTCGTACTTTCTTTGTAAACGTCTCAGGATTCGTCCCTCTCCACTAGGGGAGATAGCGCGGCCGTGTGTGTCCATTTCCTAGCAATGTTTGGCGTTCCAGTCACGGAAAGTCTCAATGCATACACCTTCGAGCTACATGTCACACGTGGAGTTTTGTATGGTGACTCACTGGAAAAACTTCCATCATATTACAACAATTAGTTGCTGTCAGAAGTTGCTGCAAACTGCATCCCGCGAGGAACGGCGTTAACAACAGAACGTGTCGTACAAGCCCCAACACCAACCATGTTGACAATGGTAACCGCTAAATAAGATGCATTGGAGACAGAAAAATAAATGAGAAAACCTGCATCATTTCCAGTCTTTCACTGTCCACAGTTCCGGCTCAGAAAATTATTTGGGTCTCATTTCTTTTCAGGTACTCATTATTATAAGTCAGCTAGTAAATGGAAATTACAAATTTTAAATAACGAAGTACGGTGTCGCTCACATTATATACAAGTTTGAATGTAACACACAAAACTAGTGAGACTAACTGTAACACGAACACAGTCCTCAACATACACTCTGTTGATGATTGCACCAGACAGTCCGATTCGTGTCAGAACTGTTATACTATACTCTTCCCACGTAATCATAAATTCTTGTGAATGTAGGACCGTATTAAGCCTGATTAATGTGCGGAGAGGCAGGGGGTTTATATGCTTTTATTTATGAGTGCCCCTGCTTGAGGAAGTGCTGGCGATCGTTTCACACCTCTTTTTCATTCACAGGGAAATGATTCATGCTTATACGGGTGTTAGATGTAGCCTGTGACTCTAAGGCAGGCTGTTCCAACCGAGCTCCAGGGAGCCGGAGCGCTCCAGAGCGCTCACTGCGGCAGCTCGGAGCCCGCGTGAAGGGGGAAGGCGAATTCACTGCCCCCTAGTCGCATGCAGCCGCAACTGACGCAATAATCCGTGTTCAATGACAGCGGGAGCCCTGTACCTTATTGGAGGATACCTTTCTATTCATTGACAGGGATGGCCGTCCACAATGTCTTGTATGTCATAAAGTATTTAATTCTGCGAAGAAGTACAATATACAATGACATTATACACGTCTTCACGCAGCGCACTACATCTACATCTACATCTACATCCATACTCCGCAAGCCACCTGACGGTGTGTGGCGGAGGGTATCCTGAGAACCTCTATCGGTTCTCCCTTCTATTCCAGTCTCGTATTGTTCGTGGAAAGAAGGATTGTCGGTATGCTTCTGTGTGGTCTCTAATCTCTCTGATTTTATCCTCATGGTCTCTTCGCGCGATATACGTAGGAAGGAGCAATATACTGCTTGACTCTTCGGTGAAGGTATGTTCTCGAAACTTTAACAAAAGCCCGCACCGAGCTACTGAGCGTCTCTCCTGCAGAGTCTTCCACTGGAGTTTATCTATCATCTCCGTAACGCTTTCGCGATTACTAAGTGATCCTGTAACGAAGCGCGCTGCTCTCCGTTGGACCTTCTCTATCTCTTCTATCAACCCTATCTGGTACGGATCCCACACTACGATAAGGTAGAAGGCGTTGCACGCAGAGAACTGGTAACCAGGCTTAAGAACGACATACCAGGAGACGTAGGTTTAACAACGGTTTCGTAATACGGAGGGTATCATACATGCAACATAGTTCGCGTTCTGTAATGCGTTTATAATTTTCAGGTGAATGAGAGCGGAGAAAACACTACTGAATCTGCAATTCGAGCAAGCTACAGGGTCGCTCACATCATTGCGACGAGTGGCAAGCTGTTTTCGGTGGGACCACTCGTAAAATCGTGCATGGTAGCAGTTGCTGAATGTTTGTTTCCAAGGGAGGTGCTGGCAATTTGAAGGGGTTTACCTGTCGAACCGAACAATGTCTCGTCGAATCCTGGACATGGCAGCGGATTTAGAGACACAGCTCAGGAAAGAGGCGGAGAGCTTTGTTGCATTTTCGCTAGCACTTGACGAAAGCACCGACATATCGGACTGTGCTCAGCTTGCAGTCTTTGTGCGTGGTGTCGACATGTAGCTGCGAGTGACTGAAGAACTCTTGGATGTGGTACCACGATTACACCGCAACAGGACGTGACATTTTTGAAGCTGTTTGTGAATCAGTGGACAATATGAATTTGCCGTGGGATAAGCTCCATTCTGCAGCGACAGACGGTGCACCACGAATGATCGGGCGTCACCAAGGTTTTGCTTCTCGTTTGAAAAATAAACTCAGGGACGAATTCGGGAAAGACATTTGGACTCTTCATTGTTTTATACACCAAGAGACACTGTGTGCTGAAACAGTAGGACTAGGTGGCGTAATGAAAGATGTCGTGAAGTGTGTGAATTTTGTGCGGCGTCACGGTATGAATCATCGCCAATTCAAAGGATTCCTGAAAGATATGGAAGCGGAGTATGGGGATATACCTTACCACAGTACAGTTCGTTGACTGAGTCGGGAAAAAGTTCTTGATGTTTTCTTTGCCATTCGTGAGGAAATATCCCTGTTTCTCGAAATACTTTGTCTCAAAGATATAAAATGTATATCAGACCGGGCGTTCCTAGCTGACATAACTACGCATCTGAATAATTTAAATCTGTCATTGCAGGGCAAAGGGCAGCTAATCCTTGACATGCACGACCAGATCAAAGCGTTCATGGAAAAGTTACGTTTATTTGAGAGGCAGATGACTAATGGGCATTTAACGTTCTTCAGTCGTCTTGCTTCTTTAAAACTGCCTGAAGATACTACTTTCGGCGATTACCAAGCAAAGTTAAAGCAGGTCATCACGTCGTTTGAAACACGATTCCGAGACCTCACTAGTTTGGAAATGGAACTTAAGGAGTTCAGCACTCCTTTTTCAGTTTCCGCCGATGACTTGTCATCGTCACTTCTATTGGAGATCATTGATTTGCAAAATTCAACTTTGTTGAAAGAGAGGTACTACAACACGTTGGATTTCTCACGATAGTATCGTTCATTACAGTAAAAAACATTTCCCAAGCTTCAGAACAATGCCGCTCAGATCATGTGCATGTTTGGATCTACGTATTGTTGTGAGCAGCTTTTCTCAGCAATGAAAAGAGTAAAAAGTAAGGAATGATCGTTTCTTCAGGACGCAACAATGAAGGCCATCCTCCGCATTAACGCTGCGAACACTTTGACGCATGATATTTCCGATCTTGTAATGAAAAGAAAATGTCAAGGTACAGAGGCCCAATAAATTTAGTATGCAATTTCTTGTAAAATAGCTGTTTCTTATTTATTCCCTGGACATCGTATTTCCTGGTGAAGCATGTCACCACGTCTTAGCAGCTAACAGTATGAGGTTGTCGGTCTTGTAAGACGCAGCTGGCACATCAAAACGCTTGCCTTGCCGCCTGCCTCCACCAGCCGTGCTACGTGCCGGCGTGCCGGGCCACTTGAATGGTCACAGCGAGCGACACGGCTCCCTGGAGCAGGGAGCACTCCGCGGCTCACAACGGAGCCGACGAGCTGGAACAGCCTGCTCTAAGGTGACTCTGTATTAATATACCGTAGAGCAACTTTTCTTTTTGAATATAGTGGTATATGATACATCATGAGAGCGCATACGTTCGGAATTATGTGGATGCTTAAATGAATGCATTCTATGTATATATAAATGCCCGATTTCTGGCATACTTTCCTTCGGTTTCCCTTTCACTACACTGTCGATTGACCGTTTATTTATTTTCATGTTTGTCAATGAAACCAACTCCATGTATCTCCACAGTAACATACCGGTACCGGCGGCGCAGTACCAATCAAGACGGGGGTAAATGAGCTCCAGAAAAATATTCTGTGTCAGGAAGAGTTTCTGCAGGGAAGCAAACAGCTTTGCGAACTAACGTAGTGCTCCGGTTCAAATGAGCGCGTTACGGACTGTGCGTCAAGCTAACGGCTTCCTTCCTTGTCCGCCAAATGTTATTCAACAAACTGTTTCTCATAAATATAGCTCCGTGTCTAACAGCGTTAAAAGCTTTAACCATCCCAAAGAGGTCTCACCCTATTTGGTGATACATAATGAAATTTTCAAAAACTTTCCTTGGAAATATTGAACTATTAACTGTGTCCATGTGACTAGGGTTAAAAGAATAAAACCTTAACGAAGTTTGGAATACCCACCTACTGATATGCAGACAAAAACATCGTTACAAGGTGAAACTTGTCAATCTTAAACGGCTGGTCAAAGCACGACAAACCAGCAGAAGGCTAATGATGGTGCGTACATGGCTGCATCCACCGTGGTTTGCCAGCTGTAACTGACAGGTGGAGTGCAAGGACGGACGGTTATAATTTTGAGAAATAAATAGAAATAATTGTTAATGTTGAGATGACAATTACACTATTACCCAGATGTACTTTCTGTGTTGCTGTGGTCAACATTGTACTTAGCTAACGGTTCTACACTCATGATCATAAACTAGGGATAGTTGCAGAATGTGGTGCAACGTGGCACTACACAAAACTGGCGCTAATAGCATATGTACATAGGGAACACACACGACACACATCTGTAAGTCCACGGAATTGGTGATAGGTTGAGAAAACCGTGCCGAAACACAAAACGCCAATGTTTCCTGCGCATGTACCACGACATCTATAAGGGATATGATCACCATGCACACGTACACAGGCCGTACAACGGGTTGGCATACTCTGGATCAGATGGTCGAGCAGCTGCGGGGATATGCCTCCCATTCTTGCAGCAGTGCCTGTCGGAGCTCCTGAAGTTTCGTAGGGGTTTGAAGACGTGGAGCCATACGTCAACCGACAGCATCCCAGACGTGCTCGATGTGGTTTAGGTCTGGAGAACAGGCAGGCCACTCTATTAGCCCGATATATTCTGTTTCAAGCTACTCCTACACGATAGCAGCTCGATGGGGCCGTGCGTTATCATTCATCTGGAGGAAGGTGGGACCCACTGCACCCCTGAAAAGGCGGACATATTGGTGCAAAATGACGTCCTGATGTACCTGACCTGTTACAATTCCTCTGTCAAAGACATGTAGGGGTGTATGTGCACCAATCATAATTCCACCCCACACCATCAAACCACGACCTCCATACAGGTCCCTTTCAAAGACATTCAGGGGTTAGTATCTGGTTCCTGGTTCACGCCAGATGAAAACCCGGCGAGAATCACTGTTCAGACTATACCTGGACTCGTCCGTGAACATAACCTGGGACCACTGTTCCAATGGCCATGTACTGTGTTCTTGACACCAGGCTTCAGGGGCTCTCCTGTGACCAGGGGTCAGTGAAATGCACCTTGCAGGTCTCCAGGCGAATAAAGAATGTCTGTTCAGTCGTCTGTAAACCGTGTGTCTGGAGACACCTGTTCAGTGGGTGCGGTAAGGTCCCGAGCAAGGCTACCTGCAGTACTCCGTAGCAGTCTGCGGGCACTGATAATGAGATATCGGTCTCCTTATGGTGTTGTACACTGTGGACGTCCCGTACTGTAGCGCCTGGACCCGTTTGCTGTCTGCTGGAATCGTTGGTGTAATCTTGAGACCACACATTATGGCACACAGAGGGCCCGTGCTACGACCTGCTGTGTTTGACCAGCCTCCAGTCGCCCTAGTATTCTACCCCTCATAACGTCATGAATATGTGTTCTTTGAGCCACTGTCAACACACAGTCACCGTTAGCACGTCTGAAAACGTCTGCACACTTACTCGCTGCACCGTACTCTGACAAGCACCAACAAACCTCTGCGTATGTGCACTGCTGCCAGCGCCATCGTGCGACGACCACAGGTCAAATGCACCGCATCGTCATACCCCGAGGTAATTTAGACTCACAAACCGCCCAACAGAGCGTCGTTTCACCATGTATCAGAATTATCCTTAATTTATGAGCATGTGTGTAGTTCAAGCATGCTACTCTTTAAGTATTGTTTTACGTCTTCATGCATTTATAATAATGAATTTTTAAAATTTTTTTTAGGTTTCCACAATACCTGAAGGAATTGTGAAAGTCAATATCTCTGTTTCCATAGATGTGAGGATGGTTGCTAGTTAGCCAAAACCGTTAATCATTAAGCTGTAATTACAATAGTGTGCGAAACTTAAGCACGAAAGTAGCTTTCGCATGATGTTTCACTTACACGCAACACAGCTCGACGGAGCGTGGACCATGCATAGGAACAACTGCTGCAGTACAGTGTAGAAGGTAACTGAAATAAATATGCAATGACACTAACAGAAATGACACTTTAATTCAAAGAGAATAATATTACACCGAAGTCACTGTTATTTATGATGGTCCCCCGAATTTAAAAGTCGGCCGCTGTGCCCGATCTGTTCTAGGCACTTCAGTCCGGATCCGCGCTGCTGCTACGGTCGCGGGTTCGAATCCTGCCTCGGGCATGGATGTGTGTGATGTCCTTAGGTTAGGTGAGTTTAAGTAGTTCTAAGTCTACGGGACTGATGACCTCAGATGTTAGGTCCCATAGGGCTCAGAGCCATTTGACTTTAAAAATGGCTGGTCGTGGTTCTTAATAAGGTGTGTGATCTACACGAACGGCAATGGAGGCACTGCAACGTTCTCCCATGCTGGCCACAAGGTTGGTGAGGAATTATTGAAGTAGGGCGTTCCATTCCACCATAAGATCAACTGACAACTGCTGAATGGTCGGTGGTGCAGGTGCTTGTGCTAGAATGCATAACCCCAACGCATTCCACACGTACTCAATTGGATTTAAGTCGGTGGAACGTGCCCGCATATGTCGAGAGCTGGGAACATATTAGGTACCCAGGGACATTGTCGAACATGATCGTTATAGTTGTCCAGGTGTTGAGGAGTGGGTAGACATAATGTTGCATGAGCAGACTGCCCTCTAAATCTTTGAACACGGTACAATCATCGGTCAGGGTTATTGTGACACTACTCCTTCCCCATGCGCATCTTTGCATTTTTAAGAATGACAACGCACGACCACATCGATCAGTGGAGGTGGAGGAGCTTTCGGAACGAGAGGATATTCTGCGAATGGGCTTGACTCAGACTTAAATTCCGTGGAGCAGGTGCAGCATGCGATGGGGAATCCTCTTGCAGCACTTCCATATGCAGCAAATACCACCTACCTGCGCTAGTGAACGAATGGAACGGCCTACGACAATAACTGCTTACCAACCTTGTGGCCAGCTTAGGAGAACGTTGCAGTGCCTCCATTGCCGTTCGTGGTGGTCACGCACCCCATTAAGGAGCGTGTCCCGCCATTTTGTAATCTACGGGCGTCCATCACAAATCGCGGTGACTGCAGTGTAATTATTTCCTTTGAATAAAAGTGTCATTTCTTCTCGTCTCCTTGCGTATTTATTTCAGTTTATTTCTGTACTATATTGCAGCTGTTCTTTGTATGTATGGTCCAAGTTTCATCGAGCTATGTCTCTTGGCAGTGACATATCACGTGAATATGGCGTCCTTAAGTATACAGGGTGTTTCCGTAAGAGCATGCAAAAACGTAACAGGACTACATAAAGAATGCTCCACTGACCCATTTGAGATAGGGAGAATCTGGGATCAGAGAAGCCAGTTTAAGGAGATATGGAAGTAAATTTGTCTACTGCTTTCTCTAGCATTAGTATTTTCCACCTCATTTACAACTATCATGCGTACAAGTTAGCACGTATTGTGCTGTTTGTTTACATGTGCATTATTTCTTTCCTGCAAGGAAACAAGTAGAATGAGCCCGATTACTGGGAAGTCATGATGCAGGTTTTGTTTACCATTAGGTGGCTCTGTTCTATCTTATTTCCATTGCAACCTTGGCTTTTCGTGAGAGGATTGAGCCGTGGTTGGCTCATGTTACGCACTGGATTAAACCTTGGTTGCTATTCCGTGTTTAATCTCCCGCAGTTATAGCGATTTTGCTGTTATCCTCTCTCTCTACGAGTGGCAGCAGCGGTGTGTATCGATATTGGCACCTTGTACTATCTTTGGCCTGGCGCATATAGTTTCCGTCTGTGCTGTGTGCGACCAGTTGGTCGGTTGGCGTGGAGCAGTGAGGAAATCTCCGCGGCGCATAGTTTGGCCGGAGCATCTACGCGCGGTCGGAATGTGTGGTGCTGTTCCCATTGTTACGAGGTCCGTGGCTCACCGATCCCGAACACGAAAGTTGAGTTTTGACTTAATCTACCAGCAAATCACGATTCTTCACATTGTGTCGTTTGGATTTCGTTGTCGGCTGCTGGGACGTTCCCGGGAACAACAACAGGTGTCTTCAAGTTGGCAAATTGTAGCCACCCTCTGGCGAGTTTAACTGTACTTGGTCATTTTGAACTGAAGTGCACCAGCGGAATCTTCTGCCACGTGGCTGATAACGTTCTGGTTACCTGCCCTGGCCAATGACGTAAATTCAGGCAGTGTATTTTACTCATCGTGTTGTCGCTGTCCAGCACAGTGTGTAGTTTGACAGCTCAATGTATGAATGGTTATGGGCGCCAATATCTTCTACGTCGTTCCATTGAACTCCCTCTTGTGTACTGGTCAGGTGGAGCAGAAGTTATCTTGTCGGTGGGTCCGTTGACTGTCTGTCGGTTGGGCTGTCGTCGGATCGAGAATGGTTGGGCCGACTGCCTGTCTCACCTAAGCGAGCGTTAGTGTCTGAATTCCAGGCCGACCATCGGAAACTTCTGAGCTCTGTTGGGTAAACTGCCTTTTCTTATTTGTTCTTGTTGTTTGTACTTGCATGGCTTCTAGCCGATTTTTAAATTAATGTTGTTTAGCCCTTAAGGTGTAAGATTGTTTGGGCCTTCAGCCTAATTTAAAGAACTGTTTTAGGAAATTTAATTTTGTTGAGTCTTAAGTGATGGGCCTTCTGCGGATTTAAAAATTAAAGTTAATTTGCTCTTAAGGTGTCAGATTGTTTGGGCTTCAGCCTAGTTACAGGCCTTTGGCCCTTTAAATTTTTTTTTTTTTGTTTGAGTCTTAAGTGATGGGCCTTCAGCCGATTTTAAATTAAAGGGTCTTGCCCTTAAGGCATGAGATTTTATGGCGTATTCAGCCGGTTATTAAGTTCCAAAAATTAGTGTTGTGTTTTTTTTTAATTTTCTTTCTCTTGTAATGTTTGGTAAAATAAATAAAGCGGTATGTTCGAGTGTAACTGACAGCCGCTTTTATTGGCCCCTTTCCACAATTTAAACTAGCTGTCCTGTCCTGCGGGCTTAGCAGGGGGTCTCAAGGATGTTGATACAATATGACGATGCATACTTCAGTGCGCATGTTCGCAACCATCTCAATGCTGTATTTCCTGGTCGCTGCACTGGAAAGGGAAATCCTGTTCCACGGCCTGCGAGGGCACCTAACCTGAATTCCCTTGATTATTTGCCATGGGGATATCTGGAGCCACTTGTGTATGAGACGTCAGTGGATACGGAGATAGAATTAGCTACTTGAATTGTAGCTGCCTGTGATGTGATTCGAAACACACGGGCGATATTTGTCAGCGTGCATCAGAATCTTATCCGCCGATGTCAACGTTGCATTGAGGTCGATAGCCGTCAGTTTCAGCACATTTTGTAAAAAAAAAACAGTATAAATGGTACGCCAGTTGTGTCAATGATGGTATTTGCAGTTAACTAATGTTCAAATGGCTCTGAGCACTATGGGACTTAACTGCTGAGGTCATCAGTCCCCTAGAACTTAGAACTACTTAAACCTAACTAACCTAAGGACATCACGCACATCCATACCCGAGGCAGGATTCGAACCTGCGACGGTGGCGGTCGCGCGGTTCCAGACTGTAGCGCCTAGAACCGCTCAACCACTCCGGCCGGCTATTTACTAATGAAAATAAAGAAGTATAGTAATGTGATTTTATTCCTATTATCTTCTTAGGCTGGCTTCTCCGACTCCAGGTTCCCTACCTCAAATTGATGAGTGGAGCATCCTCTAAGTCCTGTTAAATTTTTGCACAGAGACATCCTGTAGGTCGCTGTGTCTCCATCACCGGAAGACGCCAGGTCTTACAAAAATGGAAAGTTTTGAAACTAAAATGTCAACGTTTATGTGTTTTCCTACCAAAAGCAGACTGCTTCTGTAAAGTGGGTGATTGCAATGGTTATCTCATTTACGAATTAAGTTTAAAGATTTGGAATTTAAGGTACAGCGGATGGGCGATTAGAAAATTATTCTTGTAGTAACAGCTGTCTCGAGAATAGAAAACAGCACACAAGGCTCAGCTAAGTAACGCAGCGTTATTGAAAGCGCTGCGGTGACCAGTTCGCACGGCCCGTGTGAGCAGGGGCATAAGTTAACTGAATACGTCTCCCGAGGCAAACCGATCGGGTCGCGGCGAGTCAGCTGGGCCCGGGTGAGCTGAGTGTGAGCTCACGTAGAAAGTGGGCAAACGGCTTCCCACTCACTCACCTCGCGCCAGACGGGCCGGGCCGGGTCCGTGTGATTGATCACAGCGCCGAGCGCGTCTCCACGAGTGAAAGTCGCGCACGTGTGCCGTCGCGGGGTAATTATAAGGACCGGCTCCGTCCCGCGTCCCCCCAGCGCTTGCATATCGGACGTAAATCTCTCTCGTATGACGCACACCGCACAGTCGTCCTGCGGAAAACGAGAACCGCTGTGGGGAGTGGAAATAGCTCATTTCGGGCGCGTTCACTCTATAAAATGTTTGGCAACCAATGCTGTACAATGGTAATAAACTCATGAGATGTTTAATTGACTATTTTATTAAAACATGTTACGCGTTTAGAGATTACATCCATCTTCAGACATTGTAACTAACCTGTTCCTACGGGTTATTACGTTATTATTGGGAATGTAAATACTTATTGCTTGTGAAGTTAACGTGAGAAGATTAGCGTCGCCACTGACTCTAACCATACAACTAATCGAAGGTTTGGTCGAGTCGGAAAATAAATTAATCTGATCACAGACCAAAAACTCACAAAAATGCATACATTGTGATGTCGCTCATAGCGGATACGAAGTAATTAATAGTATTGCCCGTGCACTGTTCACGACAATCAAACATTTAAAATAAAATAGAAAATGCATGAACACTGCATAAGATCAGCTCCCAGCAACACACCTGAAGACTTAATCTAAAGCATTTGTTATAAAATACAAGGGGAGACTAATCACTGGACCTGTGCGTAAGGAAACGCGTTGGATGTGCTAACGGAAAAGCTACAAGGTGAGTGGCTTACGTGCAAAAACGTAATCTCGGAACACAAGAGAAAATTGTAGATAAAATCATTTATTCCTAAGATAAGGATGTGAGGCATGTACACAATTACTGATAACATTAATTCCTAAAACATTAAAGAAAAGCGTCGATACTTTCACCGCTATAATCTACAACTAAAATCATTGGTGTGAATCATTCATACAACTGCTGTTGCCTGATAACTGATGGCAATAACTCGTGAAACGGTACACGTTTCGCAGTGCACCCGCGTGCCCACGTGGTTTGTGGAGACGCAATTTCTAGGTATCGTGACCAAGTTGCAACAATATCACATCACACAATCATGAACAATTAACGCTCTGCTATAGAAATTTACTAAAAGAAAAATCTGCCAAAGTTTTGCATTCCTCGCTCCGACAAGGCAACGCAATCTTTCAGAGTTGAAAAGCGAGACCAAAAGCTAACAGCTCTCCCCTCGCCAAGTAACAACGCGCCACGCGGTCAGTCTAACTCACCCTTCTTCGACTGGAGCACAGCTGTGGACGCTTCCCGTACCGGCGGCAGACTCCCGCTTCTTCTCCAGCCTCTTCCACACTCCGCGTGGCCCGGGAAACCCAAAGATGCCATTTCCGCCACCAACCTAACGCAGGTGGATTTCTCACAAGTAGCGAAAACCTCTTTGCCTACTTGACCACTACGTGAGTTGGCTATTCTGTACAACCGATGCTGAATCTGTACGACTATCGCAGACTTTCTGCAGCAGATTACGCCATCGTCTAGCAACGTGACACACAACCACATTCATTCAATCACACCACTATGATAATTATGAGAAAAGAGAAACAAGGATGGAAAGAGAAATAGTAGTGAAAATGGGCTACCGGATTAATGAAAGGTGGCTACAGGACCCTTTCAACATCATAAACTTCAACTCCTTCCTACCCAACCAGGCGTACAGCCTTGACAACTCAAAGAAAGTGTCCAGTAACATAAGACCATAACTGCGACACAAGCAGTCTTGAAGCATAGCGTATACACTTGTGTCGAAGTTATAGTCATATGTTACTACACACTTTCTTTGAGTTGTCAAGGCTGTACCCCTGGTTGAGTGGGAAGGAGTTGAAGTTTGTGATGTCTGAACATGGGTGTAATCTCGAAACGCGTAACATGTTCTAATAAAAGAGTCAACTAAACATCTCATGACTTTATTGGGATTGTACAGCATTGATTGGGAATTTTTAAAATAAAAATGATAGCGGGCCTCAGACTGGCTTTTATTTCCTGTATATCATTCTACACAAAACACACTACGCCAGAGCGAAATCGACGGGAACGGTAGGTAAACAGCGTTCTCACTGGGTAATTGAGGCTACTGGAGTTCCGTGCTTAAAAGAAGACGTAGAGTTCACTTTTTGCTGTTGCTGCTTCGTTCGTGTCGCAGCTATAAAGCTAATGTGCGTTTACGACACGCACGAATATCCTGTTCCTGCTTTACAGCATTTCGTGTCGCTGCAGGTAGAGCTTCGAGGCTGTAAAAATACAAAAAATTTAAAGTTGTGCGCAACATAAAGGGTAAAATTATATTATCCTTCGACAGAATCCCTAACTAAAGATTACTCCCATTAATTACTCCTTGTATGAGAACTGAAAATGCCGCACAGAAGCGGTAGTTCTTGTATTTTTATTTGTCGTGTCAGAAGCAAACAACTTTCAACAAACCAGTAATGGTTAAAGTGGCTGACTGACGTTGGCAGTTACGGGAGCGTTAGCGAACTGATATGCGCTCTCTAAAGGACCTGTTCAGAAAAATGTTGCCTTAACAGGATTAGTGAACAGCGGAGCATTGAACGCCGTCTTCTCGAACGCTCCCTTACTAATATCAGACCCAAAATCTGTGTCTAAATTCCCCACTGGTACTTTTCCTTGCACCGTTTTACCATCTTCATCTTTGCATCTCTCTTCCTTTATCCCTCACAACATCCCACTTTTCTTCCCATCTCTCTTTTAAGTCAATCAGAATTGATGTAACGGATATTTAAAAATGGATGCTGTTGTACTACATCGACCAAAAATAAATTAAAAGCAGTTCAGATCTTCCGGTTTCGACCATGTTTCCCGAGAAGTTTACCTCGACTCTCAGGCGAATGCTGTAACTGGATGTCCTCTTCCTGATATTTCCAATTAGGAACCCGGCTTCCTCACTTTAGACTGAAAAGAGCAGTTATCTGCAACAAACGCATTGCTTTCTTTGGGAGGAAAGGTGCAGAATAATAAACTACATACAACGTTTAAAGGTAGGCTGCTAAAAATGTCGAGCAAATAACTTCTTACGTAATGTACTGCGAGAGGGGTAATAAGCCGTTTCCGTCCTTCGAGAATAACTCTATTCCTCCAGCCTCCTTCTAACAAAATAATTATGAAATCATTTAACATGTTATTAATTAAAGCAGTCCATACCACAGCATTTTAGAATCCATCATTTACGTGTTTTACAAAGACGTCAACGTGCCTCTCTGCATCCGTCCAATTCTACATCCACCAGCAAAAGACAAATTACATCTCTATCTGCAGTTTTCATTTATTTTTTACACAACTGCAAATGAGTTGACTGCAGAGGTAAAATTTCTGAAATGGGCGCCTGATCGGAAATAAAGTCTACTTCAAGAGAGAAATGAAGAAAACGTTAAATGCTAAACCGAAAAAGTAATGTCACAGGCAGGGGTGGTGCGTTACATTATATTCAATCACACGGGCACTCATACGCGCACTAGCTACCTGAGTTAGTGCCTGGAAGAAACTGTGCCAGAAGCAAATCGTGTATGCAGACTATTTTAAGTCGTTTCTGAAGTCGAAGCATTTTAAGCTGATTCTTCATATTTCGTGCACGCTAAATTCAGAAATGTAGCTCATTTTGTTGAGCCAGATCAGACTGCTACTTCACATTTTAAAATTGGGATTTAACAAATATTCAATACAACATATGTGCTGATAGTGGTCTTAAAACAGTCTTACGTTTGTATAATGTCTACATTATGTATATAAGATCATACATTAACATCATTTTATGTAGGAAAGGCTCTTTTTAAAGACTTTCGTATTCGTTTTGCATCTGGAAGGTCTCTCTTGAGCCACCAAAGATGGACAGAAAGTATATCCGCCTCCTAGAGACCCTGGTACTTCTCCTCTATCACGATAATATCTCTGCGAAAACGCTCAGCCTGCTCCTCGCTACAGTCTCAACAGTTGTCAGGGAAGTAATCTAAATTTGAGCCGAGAAAGTGCGTCTTTACTGGCATACGAGTACCAAGAACCTGGAAGTTTTGCATTAGTTTTTCGACAACATTTGCATGCAGTGGGCCTCTATAGTTACCAAGAAAGTTTTTTAATGTTTATCTCAGTGCTAAACAGACATACCTCTCTGTATTCTCCACACACTCATCGAATTACGGATCTTTCATAAGCTCCCTGATCTGAGGACCGTAAAAATCACCTGCATTATGTTTGGCCTCACCGACACTCAGGAATTTCTGTTTTAAGAAAGCAAAAGCTGTAATTTCTTTGTTCACTACCTTTATAAAATATCTCATCAGACAAAGTACAATCTACAGCGGTGGAAACAGAATTTTCTAAGCATCTAAGAGAGCTTGTTCCTTAAAGTTGCGCGAATGTGGTGTCAGGGTAGGTCTTGCTTCCCATCTGCGTTGTGCGTAGCTCTTCTTATCTGCCTCACTGTACCATAGACGTAAGAAGAATGGATATTTGGTTTAGCCACGTTGTACACCCAGCAGTGTGGCCAAAACCCATAACAAGTAGTGGTAATGTGTATCTGTGTATGATACGACGTATATGACACATTATACTAAAGAAATTTACACATCAAGCTTATACTGCATTAAGCTCAAAAACTTACCTCCCATCTTCGATATGTCTTCCAGCTATGATGTTCAGAGCAGTTAACAAGCGTTCCGTACAACTGTAGGTTTCACTCATTTGTAATGAATGACCTACTTGAAAAGAAGTATTCACTTTACGAATACGAAGTACTACAGATTTCAAAGTTCTATGTGACGAATCTATTGAAAGGCAGCATTCAGTATAGATATACATTAATCAAAACTTCAATGAGACCAGCATGACAGTAAACCAGAGAAACTTCTTTATCCTTTCTTACATACTGCCGAAATTGATCTTCAGGGTTCGAATCCTGCCTCGGGTATGGATTTGTGTGATGCCCTTAGGTTAGTTAGGTATAAGTAGTTCTAAGTTCTAGGGGACTGATGACCTCAGATGTTGAGTCCCATAGTGCTCAGTGCCATTTGAACTATATGTTCTACATGATTTTTTTTTTTTTTTGAGTCATTAGTCTTCTGACGTCTTTGGTGCGGCCCGCCACGAATTCCTCCCCTGGGCCCACTTCTTCACCTCTGTGTACCACTTGCGACCTACGTCCTCTATTACTTGCTGGATGTATTCCAATCTCTGTCTTCGTCTACAGTTTTTACCCTCTACAGCTCCCTCTAGTACCATAGAAGTTATTCCATTATATCTTAACAGATGTCCTATCATTTTGTTCCTTCTCCTTGTCAGTGTTTTCCACATATTCCTTTTTTCTCAGATTCTGCACAGAAACTCGTCTTTCCTTACCTTATGAATCCACATAATTTTCAACATTTGTGTGTAGCACCACATCTCAAATGCTTCGATTCTCTTCCGTTTCGGTTTTCCCACAGTCCATATTTCACTACCATACTATACTGTGCTCCAAACGTACGTTCTCAGAAAGTTCTTCCTCAAATTGAGGAAGTCTCATAATAGTAGACTACTCTTGGCCATGAGTGCCCTTCTTGCCGGTGCTAGTCTGTTTTTGATGGACCCTTTGCTCCGTCCGTCATTGGTTATTTTGCTGCCTAGGTAGTAGAATTCCTTAACTTCATCTACTTAGTGACCATCAATACTGATTGTTAAGTTTCTAGCTGTACTCATTTCACCTACTTCTCATTACTTTCGTCTTTCTTCGGTTTACTCTCAATCCACATTCTGACCTCATTACACTGTTCATTCCATTCTGCAGATCCTGTAATCCTCCTTCACTTTCACTCAGGATAGCAACGTCGTCAGCAAATCGTATCATTGATATCCTTTCACCTTGAATTTCAAGTCCACTCCTGAACCTTCATTTTATTTCGATTGTTTCAATTATTTTATTACTTCAATGTACATTTTGAACAGTAGGGCCGAAGGACTACATCCCTGTCTTCGCGACTACGATACAAGCACATTATGCGATCAAAAGTATCCGGACACCCCAAAAACATACGTTTTCATATTAGGTGCATGGTGCTGTCACTTACTGCCAGGTATTCAATATCAGCAATCTCAGTAATCATTAGACACCGTGAGAGAGCAGAATGGGGCGCTCCGCGGAATTCACGGATTTCGAAAGTTGTCAGGTGATTGGGTGTGACTTGTGTCATACGTCTGTACACAAGATTTACGCACTCTTAAACGTCCATAGGTCCACTGTTTCCGGTGTGATGTGGAAACGTGAAGGGACAAGTACAGCACAAATGCGTACCGGCCGACCTCATGTGTTGACTTACGAGACCGACGACAATTGAAGAGTTTCGTAATGTGTAATACGCAGACATTTACCCAGATAAGCCAAACTGCATCAGGGTCCACTGCAAGTACTATGACAGTTTGGCGAGAGGTGAGAAAACTTGCATTTCATGGTCGAGCAGCTCCTCATAAGCCACACGTCACGCCGGTAAATGTCAAACGATGCTTCGCTTGGTGTAAGGAGCGCCAACAATGGACGATTGAATAGTGGAAAAACGTTGTGTGAAGTGACGAATCACGGTACACAATGAGGCCAACTAATGGCAGGGTGGGGGTATGGCGAATGCCCGGTGAACGTCATCTGCCAGATTGTGTAGTGCCAACAGTAAAATTCGAAGGCGGTGGTGTGATGGTGTGGCTCAAATGGCTCTGAGCACTATGGGACTCAACTGCTGAGGTCATTAGTCCCCTAGAACTTAGAACTAGTTAAACCTAACTAACCTAAGGACATCACAAACGTCCATGCCCGAGGCAGGATTCGAACCTGCGACCGTAGCGGTCTTGCGGTTCCAGACTGCAGTGCCTTTAACCGCACGGCCACTTCGGCCGGCTGTGATGGTGTGGTCACGTTTTTCATGGAGGGGGCTAGCACCCCTTGTTGTTTTGTGTGCCACTATCACAGCACAGGCCTACATTGAAGTTTAAGCACCTTCTTGGTTCCCAGTGGCGAAAAGCAATGCGGAGTGGTTACACGACAATAACATCCCTGTAATTGACTTGCCTGTACAGAGTCCTGACCTGAATCCTACAGAAGACCTTTGGGATGTTTTGGAACGCCGACTTCGTGCCAGGCCTCATCGACCGACATCGATACTTCTCCTCAGTGCAGCACTCCGTGCAGAACGGGATGTCATTCTCCAAGAAACCTTCCAGCATTTGACTGAACGTATGCCTGCGAGAGTGGAAGCTGTCATCAAGGCTAAGGGGGGGCCAACACCATACTGAATTCCAGCATTACCGATGGAGGGCACCAAAAACTTGTAAGTCATTTTCAACCACGTGTCTGAATACTTTTGATCACATAGTGTAGATGTTAGTTCCAAGAACTAACATTTATCATGAAGACGTGGTAACTGCACAAATCCTTTGGATAATCACAAATCTCGAGTCACGAATATGAGTGGGCTTGATATGCGTCTCCAATATTCCCAATATTCTCTTCAGGCGTTTCGCTATCTAGGCCGCAAAAGTCATTCTGGTTATTAGACGGTCTTACGGTAGACGGCACGTCTTGATATTTTATGCTCTCTTTGGTTTGTATCTGGAATTAAAAGCCGTTATGTTCATTAAATTAACCCAATAAGATACTTATTCTAATTAATTTAAAAGGTACTAGTAGAGAGAGAACTCGGTAGTGCGGACTTTTTCTTCCCCGTAAATGAAAGTTACATCAGAATCGAGCCACTTCTGAAGTGTTTGGCTCCAGCGCCGCAGACATCAGCGCACATCTTACAGCGCACCATATATTTGTGGTGTGAAGCACTTGTCCTCGTCACCAACTCTATTTCCAAAGTGTTGCATGATGCTTCACCATAAACGTAATAAAATCAGTCCGGATAATTCTTACGTTTTCGATTCATTTTGTAGCAGTGCTGCCATAACTCAAAAAGCTCAGGTCATACTATCATGCAGGGACCACAAGGTACACGCGAAGTCAGCCGGCTCTAACCGTACCTCTCTTCTACAGAGTCGCCACCTCCATCTCTGTATAGCGCTGTGCCAGCTATGACTGTAACTCTAGCTTCGCGTTCAAGGGCGTAAACAAAACACAGACAGTCAAACGTATCTTTTCATCCTTGTTAACAAAATTTATATGAGTATCTCATTTTTGATGTAGTTACAATATGTGGAAACAATTCTGCTTTCCGACAATGAATTTAAAAATTTCAAACACTTGAGTGGCCTAGTATATGTAATAGGCTAAATACTAAATATTGAGGTAGCAAGGAAACGTGACCTTTTTGAGCAATGAGATTGAATTCAGCGTGCGCTAAATACTAAAGATAACCTAAAAATCCGTGCCTTCGGAACCAATGTTTTGAAACGCTGATCAATGATACAGATATTACTAATTTTATAACTACGCAATTTACCTTCATGTAGCCTCCACTGGTTAACTGAAAGGTAATGATGGTCAAAAGATCAATGTAGCTAAGACAAATAATTTTCTTTCATTTGCAGAGACGGTTTAAAGTTAGACACACACTTAATAATCAGGCTGTTGCTGGACAGGACATACAGTGTTTCATCTCAGGCTGAAATGTCGCATATACTATAAGAAGAGTAATATGGAAGACCCTTGGAAAAAGACTGTTTTCTCGCGCCAGAATTAGTCATAAAGTTTTGTTTGTAATATCGAAGATATCAAGTTAGATTACTAATTACGGTGAGTTGTTGTAAGTTTATGACGACAATATACCACACTACGGCACAGTGGTTAGGTGGCGTAAATGCTTCCAGTGTGGTCAAACAGGTCTAAATGACAAATAATCTCTCTCTGTAAGGAACTGGGAATCTCGAAAGAAGTGATGCGCGAAGGAGGTGTGCTCTTATCAGTGACGCACGAAGATTGGAGTATTAAAATCGAGGTGGAAGTGGAAAAAAGTGAAATTAAGTCCTGGAACAGTTGTCGAAATCTGGAGCAACGTTTTGAGCATGAAGAAGGTCGCCACCGTCTGGCACCCAGGCCGCTCACACCCGTTAAACAATCCCATCGAATTGAGACAGCAGCGGAAATATTACAGCTTTCTCAGGCCATTCCAGGGGACTTATTTAACCACGTAATCACAGTGAAAAAATGCTATGATCCCGAGACATGGTGGACAAGCGAGCAGTGGATTCACTACCTCCGGGAAGGGAGAGTAGCCAACCATTA
The DNA here is from genome assembly GCF_023864345.2 of Schistocerca serialis cubense. Classification (NCBI taxonomy): domain Eukaryota; kingdom Metazoa; phylum Arthropoda; class Insecta; order Orthoptera; family Acrididae; genus Schistocerca; species Schistocerca serialis. Next base: position 201,032,152 of record NC_064644.1, read on the forward strand.
TTTCCCAAGGACACACTGAGCATATTTGGGACTGTTATGGTGTGATGCACCAACATTACGCTTGTAAAGAACAAACTGTCGCAGAAGCTCGCCATCAAAGTATTCTGACCTTACCCTTCCCATTTTTTCCTTAGGCAGCACCAGACACTTCTTCCTCTTTCGTTGGATACCAGGCATTTCCACAAAGATGGTGAGGTAATTTTGGAGTTGCAAATGATTCCTAAATAGCCAAAATGTAGACTTCTACAGTTTTTATCTCTGCGGAGAGGTCAATTGTTGGAAGGAACGTTTCGAATTGATGAATGAACGTATAATGAAGGACTAGCGCCTTAATATGTTTCTTGGTGGGGGATTGATTACCCAGAGGTCTCAGACTATGACGACAACGCTCCTTGCTGTGAAAAAAAGGAAAAAATCCAGCGTTTTTCACAATTGTTGGAGATGAGAAATGGCTATTGGATATTGTTATTTTGGGAGGATCAGATAAATTTGCGTATAGACGTAATTTGAAGTGCAGAGGAGATACAACTTGTAATCGCAATTATAAAGAATAAAAAATTTCTCTTATGAAAAAGTAGATGAATATCGTCTACGAACTTTTATTCGATGTTGGATCCCTGGACCGTCATAAAAACTATTAGTATGTTTAGCAATATAGTGCATAGTGATTTCTTCGCACATTAACAATACTGGGTGAATCTGCTACTATCACGGTCCGAACGACACGCAATATTTCGCTGTCAGCTTGTGTGTTCAAGACGTTCCCTAAGTGACAGTTTGTCAGTCAGAAGTTATCACCCTGCCACTGTTGTGCAACCTTCTCATTCTGAAAGTGTTTTCAGAAAATCTTACGGCGACTGTGAGTACTTTAGCTGCCAAGAGAGACGCACTCGTCATCGAGTTGCAGTTTTCTCTAACTTTGCCTGGCGTTCTCTGAGAACCGGAGAAACGGAAACCTCCATCTGCCAACTCATTCTGTACCTAACCCTTTCTTTCCTTACAGCAGCCACGAAGAAAACATAATCATCTATAGCTAATTTTTTTTTAAATGTATGCAACTAGGCAAAAAAATTAAAAGAGGGTTTAAATGGTCTCTGTTTTATCTGTGTCAAAGGTCAGGTTAGTTAATTAATTAATTTTCTTTACAACATAGCAGTTCATTTAAGAATTACCAAGCAAACCTCCACTTCATAAATGGAGTATGTCATTTTGCTTTGGCTAATTGCATTTTATTGTACTTCTTCTTCTTCTTCTTTTTGGTTGGCTCTACAGGTCTTGAAGAGCCTTGGCCCCTGTATCAACTGCCTCCATTCTTCTCTATCCATCGCCTTCCTTCTCCAATTTCTTATTCCATCGCCTTTAGGTCTTCTTCCACATCCTCCAGCCACCTTTCCCTGGGTCTACCTCTTCTCCTTCTCCCGTCACGTTTTCCAATAAAAACTTTCTTGACACTCCGAGTTTCTGGCATTCTCTGTACGTGTCCTGCCCATCTTATTCTTCCCTGCTTTTGCCCAAAAGGTGTTTGTAGTTCTACATTTGTTCTTACTCTCCAGCCATCTTCCTCTCTCAATGCTACAAAAATCTTTCTCAGTATGTTTCCTTCCCATCTCAATAACCAGTTCTCCTCCTTTAATGTCAATACCCAGCCTTCTGGTCCATATATTGCTACAGGTCTTAATATGGTCGTGTATGTTTTGATTTTTGTATTCCTACTAACATTCCTCGAATTAAATACATTCTTCAAGGCAAAATAGCAACGATTTCCACTCGCTATCCTTTCTTGAATTTCTGCTGCTACTTTATTGTCCTCCGTTATTACAGAACCTAAATATTTAAATGTTTTCACTCTTTCATATTTTTTCCCATTCATTACTATTGAATTCTATTGTCTCTTTACATTGGGCTCTCCCATCACCATATACTTTGTTTTGTTTATGTTTATTTCGAAACCTTCGTAGTTCCCCTTTAGTGCCCTTACATTCCTTGCCATTAATGCTACGTCATCCGCATATGCTACCACTTGAACTTTTCGAGTAAGAATTGTTCCTCCTGGGTTTACGGGCATTTGCCGCATCACCGATTCTAAAACTAAATTAAATAACATTGTAGAGACCGCATCTCCCTGTCTTAGCCCCTCATTTCTTGCTCAACTCTTATTTTGCACACTGTTGCTTTCATTGTCATTTCCGTCAAATTGACCAGTTTTAGTGGAATTCTAAATTCTTTCATGATCTGTATAATTTTCTTCCAATGTAGGCTGTCGTACGCTTGTTTGAAATCAATGTACAACTGATTCAGTTGCTTGTCATACTCATAAAACGACTCCAGCATTTGTCTTAATAAAAATAACTGATCCATCGTGGATCTGTTCCTCCTAAATCCAGCCTGTATTGTACCATGGTGTGGCAATTTCAGTATGCACCAAGTATGTCACATTATTTATTCAAATTTGTGGTATCACACATCAATACCACTAGACAGACATCACAGTAATGGAATTAACAAGTTTCCATGAGACGCCGACACCGATCGCCCGGGATCTGGCTGATTCAATGGTGCGTGTGCTCTGCGCCACACCTCCAGTGGCTCGGTACCACGAGCGCTCTCTGCCGCCGCTGTGTAGGATGGCCGGTCGCAGCCGCTCACCACCGTCGCACTTAGAGGCACTACACTATGACACCTGCATTCTTGCCTCTTCCTTGTGACATCAATTGCTGTACTCAATTTCCTGTTACCTTGTTTGTAACGAGTCTTTGTAAGTATAGAGACATACGAATTAACCAAACATTCTGTTTTCTGTGTTACTTGTTCACTAATCACTTCTCTTTGTGTCCAGCGTTTCTACGACGACAGGTGTCACACCACCCTGTAGCCCAACGCACCTTACTTTTGTGGTACACAACAGAATTGACAGTTTTATGTCAATCTGAAATATAGTTAGAGGATATATCAATGAGGCCAAAACCCCATTGCGAGACCTTTCAAGTTAACCACTTCTTTGAAGTCCTGCATCTGTCTGCCAAGAGGCAGTGACTCTATGATCACTAATTGAACATCGTTTTATCTTGCAGATCCTACCTATTTTGTGAACTAGTTTTTTCGCTACATAGCTTGCACACGTTCACACTGTGCGCTGTAGATCCAGTCACCGAAATAATTCACACCTAGACTTGCTTTTGCAAGTACCGATTACCTTAGCCATCTGGTGGAATATCTGGTTCAAATGGCTCTGAGCACTATGGGACTTAACATCTGAGGTCATCAGTCCCCTAGAACTTGGAACTACTTAAACCTAACTAACCTAAGGACATCACACACATCCATGCCCGAGGCAGGATTCGAACCTGCGACCGTAGCGGTCGCGAGGTTCCAGACTGACGCGCCTAGAACCGCTCGGCCACATCGGCCGGCCGTGGAATATCTGGAAGAAATAATTGATAACATTTATTTGAATCAGTACGTATGTCTAATTTAGGACAGCTGCATGAGCACTAAGCTGGCGACTGTAGTCAACCTCAGTGCTGCATGAGACGCAACATTTTCGTAAATTTTACTCCTTCCGTTTCTAGGTGTTTCAGTATTCAGCAACATCAGCTTGATTTGATACTTCGATCATGTTGTATTGTAATGAGCTGTGCCACATTTTAATAATCATTTAACAACGGTTTTTTAAACTTATCATTTCAAATCCATAGAAGTAAAGAAACATCCAAAAATATCCATTACTTTCTACCACCGTGTTAGATGAGCCATGACTACTATAGACAACTGAATAAAGAATGTGAACATGCGCTTACATTCTAGCAGAAGGTTTTGGAACGTTTCACAAACATTTTGTGCGAAATGTGCTTGAAAATCTTTGTTCTCCTAAGAGTCCCGTAAGATGTCAGAAAAATGGAAAAGAAAATTGACGAACAGTTTGGCTTTAGGAAAGGCAGTCCTGACACTACGCTTCAGAATGGAATAAGAAAATGTTCATAGGATTTGTCGATTTATGAAAAAAAAATGTGCTCGGCAATGTTCAAAAATGGTTCAAATGGCTCTGAGCACTATGGGACTTAACATCTCAGGTCATCAGTCCCCTAGAACTTAGAACTACTTAAACCCAACTAACCTAAGGACATCACACACATCCATGCTCGAGGCAGGATTTGAACCTGCGACCGTAGCAGCCGCGCGGTTCCGGACTGAAGCGCCTAGAACCGCTCGGCCACCGCGGCCGGCAATACTTTAAATTCACGACGTTTGCAACCTTGTTTATTGAAATTAGTTTATGCAACTTTTTTTTAATCTTTGCATATTATTCACACTAATATCTTTTTACCTCAGCCCTATTCACTAGTTTCTCATTTATTTTCCCGGAATGCATTTATTTTCAGGATAGTCTTCCACCAATTCCTACCCCCTCATCCCTTAAGATTCCGTAAACATTTCGTCAAAATAAAGATAGAATTTATGACCAAAGTGACGGTAGTTTCTGGTAATCAAAATGTGTCATAGGAAGATCTACCCCGCAAAAGTCGTTAGGAAAATGAAATACTGTTAATGCTTTACTGCTATTTATGTAACATTGTAATTTCAGTTCATTGAGGCGTCCTTTAATATTGTAAAAAATTAGTATAGGTACATTGTTAAGTGTCTGTCTGTGTTGTTTGATTTGACATATTTTAACGTTTACTGTACTGTAAGGTAGAGACCGCAGATCCTTTTGTGAGTTGCCCTTTTACTGTGAAGTTTGAAGATGATTACTGAGTGGTTTTAAATTTGTAATTATCATGATAATAATACGTAAACAACGAAGACTCTCTGATGCGTAATAAATAGTAATAGACTGTCAATATTCTGTAGTGAGATCTGTATATTTACCATATAACATGGTGAACATAGTATAGTGAGGTACTAAGGCCATGTAATCCGCTAGATTTTACGCCATTAGCAAATCATAAGTAGATCTATTTCGAATAAATAGTTGATCTCTGCTCTGTTTCACAATACACCAAAAACACTGACATCTGCCTGAACTGGATATCGAAATACAGTTGGCTCGTATTTCGTTATTTGACTACTAAGTGTCATCGAAGGCAAAAAAAGGAGAAACTAACGTTCCGTTTTTTCGTCCACATGAGCTTGTTGTACTGGCTGTTCGAAATTTCTCGAGAAGTACCAAAAGAGATGTTTAAATACTAGTACTAAAATTGGTGACAATTCCGCTTATCAGTTCAAACCTTTAGTTTCATACGGGTATTGACATGCTAATCAGAAAGCTGATTCTGCTTTATTTAACTTAAATTTTACTCATAGATTCTGTTTTAGTAGGAAAAGATGAAACGAAGCAGAAATTCGTCTTTTAGGTACAATGTTAGCCAAATGTGTTAGTAAGGGAGGGTGTTGTACCTTGTAACATTTTTCAGACTATCGCATCTAGTCACACATTCAATGGAAGTTTAATGTACTTCGTGATTCCATTTTGAAATGATGGCATTCACTTTATATGTGCTGCAATATTTTTCAGAAATTAAAAAAATTACTCCAGAAAAGCAGTGTTATGCAAGTATGAAAATCTGTTCCAAATTATGTTGTTGACTTCTTCCAATTGCTATACAATTTGTGGTGTAGTTCTACCCAAATCCATAAATAAACAGTCTAATGAGTACAGAAAATTGAGAGTAAACTGAAGACAAATGGCTCTGAGTACTATGGGACTTAACTGATGAGGTCATCAGTCCTCTAGAACTTCGAACTACTTAAACCTAACTAACCTAAGGACATCACACACATCCATGCCCGAGTCAGGAATCGAACCAGCGACCATAGCGGTCGCGCAGTTCCAGACTGAAGCGCCTAGAACCGGTCGGCCACACCGGCTGGCGGTAAACTGAAGACAGACGAAACTGATATAGAGCAGCAAAAATAAAACTAGTGACGAACTTGAAGACAACGAAGTATTCTAATTTTAAAATGTTCCAATCAACTAAATCTTATCAATACTATATTTAACTGTCTAATCGTTACATTATTACTCTAATACACGCCAATAATTAGGAAATGAATTTCAGATTGAACAGAAGTATTGCTGAAAACCAGTTACAAATTAAAAACATTTTGAAATAGTAGTTACTGGTAACTAACACAAATTTCCGTATTCTTAAAAAATTAAGAAGCTCAATTCCTTTGCCACTATCACGAGGTCCATTGTACAAGATCTTCTTCCATTTCAAGATACAAAATGGTGGACCACTAACGAACTACGGCATAACTATGCACACTCCTCATGTAACTAGTTTTAAAAATGTATAGAATTTAACGTACCATAAAATTCTGTAACAGACGAATCAACAATATCCTCCAGATTGCTTTAACCTATTACACTGTACTTCAATATGCAGAACTCATAGTACTTACAAATTTACAATTTACAATTCACAAAAATTTACGTACAAACGCTGCACAAAACATGTCATCATGTCTGACAACAACAAAAACACTAGACAATTCCGGAAACTGCTTATGGAGGTTTCTAGTTCGCATTGATTTAAGTACCTCTAAAATCAGTCATTAGATTGAAATACCGACAAGGAAACATCATGATTTCCTAAGTAAGCCATACCCCAGATACAACACTCTTGCTAACAAGTAATCTGTGGAACCAGTTTTCATAAACAATGCAGACACCTCTTCAACAAAGATGGCGTCGTCTGCACAAGAAACAGCCATTTCCGATAGATATTACGAATGAATTAATCAAGTACTCATTAGGTATAAACTCATTTCCAAACGTCCAAGGGCACCTACTTCACAAACCAACGTAAAATACATTGTTACATATTTGGTAAGTGAAGTATTGTGTATAATTTTTTATGTTATCACTCAGCGCCATAGACACAGTCTGCACAAGCGACAATTAATTCAACGTATTCAGAAGGTTGCAAAGCATAGAGTTTTCAGGAAGCTTATTTGGGTACAACGTATGGTCTATTTTCACAAGAGAGATATCAATACAAGGTGAGAGGTGATGGTTTTCGGGAGTAGTGTCCTTAATGGTTGCCAGTTACTTGCAGAATATGCACAGTGAAGATGAAAATCAAACGAAATACCTCTGCAGTACTTAATTTTCTTTTATCGATTTTAGGGACGAAACCACAAGAGATACTGCAAAATTGGTAGCTCATATGAAAGATGTAATTATTCTTTTATTCTGGGAATCTTTTAATGAAGTATTAAAATCTTGAATGCATCTAATAGTTCGTTGCCACACTGTTCCAGTCAATAATACAAGGATTATAACAAGCAATAAGTACATAACACTTTATCCGCCAGCAATCGATCGAAACTAGTTACCTACAACATGGCGCATTGGAACATGCAGGTACTGTTCTCTGATCAAAGTTCTGCATCCAGGCAGTATAGAGATCATTGGCCAAAAGACTTGAATAACATCCCTGAAAGAGAAACACTAGAAAATGGGCCTGTAGTCTGAAATCTATGCCATGTAAAATAAAAACCTACGAAATGTAGACAGAAACGTATGTATTATCGTTATAATAATTTATTACAATGTTTCGTCGATAAACCACAGGCAGACCTGCTGAAGTAAAGTGAAAGAACATAAGTCAGTTACGATCTACTGTGACGTAATGTAATTATTCCAACAAATGCTTGATTCCTGCAAGATTTACTGTAGGTTGCGAGTTTTGCAAACAGTCGCACATGCTTCATCGTAGTTCATAATTTTGATTACTTCATTTTCGAGTGTAGCTTATCTGACATGTTTATGGAGACTAAATACAAGGATTTCAAATGGGCATTACAGGCAAAAATTATATGCGAATGTTGCGGATTTTTAAGTTTTTCTAGCACAGAGAATAGTTTCGGGATTACAGTCGGTCATCGTTTACTTAAGAACACGACATGTAAACTGAGTACTGTTGCACGGAAGCCAACTACGAAGGTGTGGCCGAGAGGTTCTAGGCGCTACAGTCTGGAACCGCGCAACCGCTACGGTCGCAGGTTCGAATCCTGCCTCGGGCATGGATGATTGTGATGTCCTTAGGTTACTTAGGTTTAAGTAGTTTAAGTTCTAGGGGACTGATGACCTGAGAAGTTAAGTCCCATAGTGCTCAGAGCCATTTGAACCAACTACGATCGATTCTAATCCCGGAATTTTGTTCAGAATATCAATAATACTAGAAGTTGTGACTATTCAGGTAAAATCGGAAGTGACTCAAAGGTAGCATCGGAAGTGAATCAAACTGTGGTGTCGCGCTGCTTTTGCGAGACTTTCACGTTCAGGGACACCCTTCCTCGAAATTAGCAACGGTGGAATTTTCCGGAAGAGTATGCAGCACATGATGCAAGGAATAACGAATCATTGTAACACCAGAGCGTAATGAAATCTCGAAAGACCTAATGTGCAACCGTGAAGCGCCACGCAGTTATCTAGGATAGCCAAACATTGATTAAATGCTAATGTTCTCTAGTGGCAAACGACCCATTTTACTTTATGTGTATGCATGAATCGGAAAACGCTAATACATTATGGCAAGTTCTGTCGCTCCCTAACGGCATAATAAAATTCCACTGCTTGTTTCCGCGCAATTTGATTTTCATAGCAACAGCAAGCACGAGGCCATATAAGATCTCAACACATTTACGTCATCACAACTAACGGCCAGTTTAACCCATCGGAGAATAAAGTGTTTAAATAAATTAACGTGGCGGTGGCGGTGGCGGAATAGCAGTGTTATTACCTAATTTATTATTCATTTACATCAGCTAATGTAGCTGCGTTGCATAACGCAGAAAAATTATGGCGCTCATTCATAAACAGTAAATGGTATTACACTACAGCCACTGTGTCATAACAGAGGGGTACTTAGCCGAAGCATGTAACAGTATTCCCCACGATGCTAAATTTGGAGCTCTCGGGGTCATGAAATAAAACTGTGAACTCAGTTTGTTACACTGACAAGGGAACCTCCCCATCGCACCCCCCTCAGATTTAGTCATAAGTTGGCACAGTGGATAGGCCTTGAAAAACTGAAAACAGATCAATTGAAAAAACAGGAAGAAGTTGTGTGGAACTGTGAAAAAATAAGCAAAATATACAAACTGAGTAGTTCATGGAAAGATAAGAAACGTCAAGGACACTGGGAGTGCATGTGCGCCGTGGTCTCGTGGTAACGTGAGCAGGTGCGGAATGACAGGTCCTTGGTTCAAATCTTCCTTCGAGTAAGAAGTTTAATTTTTTATTTTCAGTTTATGTGAAAAACTCTTATGTTTTCATCACTTTTTTTGGAGTGATTATCACATCCACAAGAAAACCTAAGTCGGGCAAGGTAGAAGAATCTTTTTACCCCTTCGCCAAGTGTACAAGTTAGGTTGGTCGACAACATATTCCTGTCATGCGACGCACATGCCGTCACCATTGTCGTATAGAATATATCAGATATGTTTTCCTGTGGAGGAATCGGTTGACCTATGACCTTCCGATCAAATGTTTTCGGTTCCCATTTGAAAGGCACGTCCTTTCGTCTACTAATCGCACGGTTTTGCGATGCGGTCGCAAAACACAGACACTAAACTTATTACAGTGAACAAAGACGTGAATGAACGAACGGACAGATAATAACTATGCAAAAATAAAGAAAATAAAATTTTCACTCGAGGGAAGACTTGAACCAAGGACCTCTCATACCACATCTGCTCACGCTACTACGGGACCACAACCCTCCTGCTCTGTTTACGACCATGATGTTGCCTATACGGCCCGTGGACTACTCAGTTTGTATAGTTTGCTTATTTTTTCACAGTTCTACACAACTTCTTCCTGTTTTCTCAATTGATCTGTGTTTAGTTTATCAAGGCCTATCCACTGTGCCAACTTATAACTAAATCTGAGGGGGGTGCGATGGGGAGGTTCCCTCGTGAGTATACAGTGAGAATGAACAGGTATTCGTTTCATTGTGACAACGTATGAAAACTATCCGACAGTCTGCTTGTTAGAAGGAAGTTCTAAAATGCGTTTCCACGAGGTATATTGTCTCTTATATTTACAGAGTGACAGTGAAGGTCATATGACTGAGAACTGAGTAATCCTCATAATTTCTGACGTGAAGTCTGACGAAGGCCTTGTGTCTTGTAGGTGTGCTGCAACCGTACAACTTCGAGCGCTCCTCAGAATCATTCCCTCCGCACCTCTGTGCTGAGGTGGGTATGATATTCACTGTCAAAACCTAAGCGTACGCTGACGACTAACTGCTGTGACAGTATTGCATTGATTCAAAAGACGGCTGGACAGTGCACAGATGAGACAAACGCAAACCATGCATGTGCACTTGCCCATCTTTATACCTTTTATACCTATAGAACATACACGTTGGTAATAATGATCCTAAAAAGCTGAAACATCTGCTTCTGAGAGCCTGATTTCATTAAATCCAATTACCCCTCCGAGCGTCTTCTGCTATCAAGTGAAAGTTCTGAACGTATTTCACAGACACTATGCAGTCATTCACACAAAACTAATACCATTATTCAATTATTTGGATCATCACGTTTTCTGTAATACCTTTATTACAGATATTCTAAGAACCCGACTGAGGATAGCAGAACCTGATATAGATATAAGCAAAATATCTTCCAAGGAAATTGTAGAATTCTGTGCGCCGACGATCTCACATTCTGATGACGTGCTAAGAGATAGCTACAGAGGGTTGTAGGAACATTAATGGCAGCAAATTCCACTCCACTTGTAGCGTAGCCACTACATCTATTATTAGTTTTTTATAAATGTTTCTCACTTCTGCTGATTCTTTAACTTTTTTGTCTGCTCGTTCGTAAAAATGTCTTCGGAAGCTCACCTAAATGTAATACACAAAAAATCACGCATCAAGTAAGGCGAAATGATTCAGTTCTGGATGTTGTAACTTTTTAACTTGGCTGTTTTCGTTCGAATCAAAGAAGAGCTGTGTAGTGCACTGGAGGTCGACTGAGACACATATGCGTGGAACCTTTACGTAGGTAGGATGGTAGGTCGTCTTTGGCAGCAAGCCTATCTTAAACGGGTTGTGGTTGGAATATTCCATCATATATCCGATGGGTTAGAAACTCTGTGTTTCCAATATGTTCTAGAAGCTTTGTAGCGTAAGCAGACCTGTACCATGACATGCGCTACAAGGCGTATAGGTCACAGAATAATCCGATTCTGGTGGTATGCAATGTGAGTTATGGGAATATCAGGTAACGTCACAAAGTAGTGTACTTGCTTCATTGACTTTGTTGGACTGCGTTGTATCGCACGGCTAACCGGGCGGGCTAACGAATATATACTTTGCATCCAGCACATAACGGGTATCTCATATGACGGCCATTCATCATTTGATCATCTAGTGTATTAATTTTCAGTTTCATCATCATATACCATGAGGGGTTGTAGATATAACAGTTTCCGTCTCATCTCTTAGCTCTAACTATAAATATTGACCTCGGACTCAGTTCATCTACTTGACTATCATCACTGGTATTTGCCTAAATGACCCCGTTTGTAGTAGTTTCTGACGCACAGCACGGATTACAGAGATTCTTCAAGTGCTATCATGACCTATGCAGGTATGCACTGGTACGACACACTCATACCTTTAATTCTATTGTAGTTGTCTACATTACTTTTTGTGGTGTGTATCTAGATTTGACTCTGTAAGAAACTAATATGGCTTGCATCTGACTTAGATGACACCTAAAATAAATTCAGTCCCCCGAGGTTTTTGCATACTTTAACCTTTTCCGTGAGTGATACTGTGTGGGACCCCACCAGGTCTGGTCGGCTGAGCACTCACAGTCGCACCAGTGCGGTTTTCACTTTATGTCGCGTTGGTTTGTTAATTAAAGAGAAAAGGTTGCTTTCATTTAAAGAAGTTGATTATTACTGTTATTTCCTCACTGTACAACAGGCAAACAAAATGTATGCCTACGGATTATGTATGGAGTGTAATCAAATGGTTCAAATGGCTCTGAGCACTATGGGACTGAAACGTCCCCTTAGAAAAATTAGAAATTACTGTGCTAGGTAAACCCCTTACGTTATTTGATTTTCAAACAGCTGAGCAAAACTGAACGTACTCAGACATTTCTCTCTTTACTTATTCTGATCATCACTAAACTGACACACAATATTGTTAGCGCAACGCAATCTGACTTTTAATAATCCCTACAAAAGAACGGCCCTGACTAACAATAACCTATACCTTTCAGGACTTAACACCTGAGGTCATCAGTCCCCTAGAACTTAGAACTACTTAAACCTAACTAACCTAAGGACATCACACACATCCACGCCAGAGGCAGGATTCGAACCTGCGACCGTAGCGGTCGCACGGTTCCAGACTGTAGCGCCAAGAACCGCTCGGCCACACCGGCCGGCTGGAGTGTAATTACACGGTAATTTTAGCTACATGGTCAGCTAGTATTCTGAATCGTTATATCGGGTGTTTTGAAAGATTCACCTTCATTTCTGATGCACAGTTATTCATTGTTTGTAAGCATAATTTGTTGTCTACTACTTACGCAATCCAGCGGCGAAATAGCCATCCACAATGCTGAATGGGTAACTGTAGTGGATCTGTCACGTCTACAGTATGTTAACACTCCGCCAATAACACAGTGCAGTGCGGTAAGCGTGGGAGGGTCATGTCCGACGCCGATATGCGTAGACGGCAAGAGGATGTTATCAGCTATGTGTTGTTTATGAAGATATTTATATGTTTTGAGTGTCTTTCGCGTTTTGCCTTCTTGTAATGTAACACGGCACTTTGATAATAAACTACGTAAGGTATGCGAAATTTTGTATTGTGTGTAATAGATGAAATTAATTGCAATGTCTCTGACCCCTCCCCTTCATTGTCTTCAAGATCTCCGCTTAGATCAGAAGATGGCACATAGCACTGTTGAAACAGTTCATTTTGGAAGAATAAAAGGTTCTATACTCCGAGGCGTACGAATTGTGTTCTTCATTTAGAACCATACAGATCCCCCCGTAGCACAACATCTGTGATTTACGATACACCGTAGTAATGTGCAAATCATTGTTTCTCGTAACATTTCATTTTAATTGTTTTGATGGTTTTGATCAGCTGTTTCTTCACGTTGTTATTTAGTAGTGTCTACAGATAACATTTTAAAGAAGTTGTGTATTCTCATCACTTCTTGCGAAGTATGTATGGTCATACTGTCATTTATGTAATTTAGACTTTGACAGCACACGAGACTGCTTAGCCTTCGGTTCGATTTACATCCTTACTACCGCCCCGTGTCCAGTTTTTGTATCGCTCTCTTGTTCGGTTTCTTGGAACCGAACGAAGAACACATTTGGTGACTCCGTCTCTGGCGGGCCGCTTGAATTTGCACGCCCAACGGCCTGATTGACTAACTTAGATGCTAATTAACTCGGAAACGGCGCAACGCATATAATTTTTCCTTAACAATTATTTCTGGGCACAAACTACCCTGTAGCACCCTACAAGTTTTTTAGACTGTTTGGTTCGCCCTGTATAACATTATCAGGTGAGGTGATTATCATTACTGATACTTTTTCTTTCAGACCTTTTGTGTGACTCTAAAGTGTGAAAAATGAAAGGAAAAACTTCAAAACATTCTTTCATGAGTGTACGAGACAATATATTTTTTCTTCTCAGGAATCAAGTATAAAAAATAAAGCGACAAAATCAGGGATCACTATTCAATAACAATGCTAGCCTGTTGGTTTATTCTTATCATTCGCAAACCGTTGGTACGTTCAAAAAGGACTGATGGTTACCGTAATCTATTGGAGTAAGGTATATATGTGAAGAACAACATCGTTAGATAGGATCATCATTAACATTATCGTAAGTCATTTGGCATCTGTTGCTGTTTAAGACCTGTACTACTATTTATTTATTTTCTTTCGTGCCGTTGCATTATTTATTTTATGTTTAACTCAACATATTACAACGGGTTTCGATCTTGTTCTGCTATCGTCAGGCATTTATACATACAGAAAATTGTTACTTAAAAAGAAATTGACATAGAACTTTAGGTTTTTGTTCACCGTTGGTGTGGCTGTTGGGATTTTTGTTAGGCGGAGAGGGGGGGGGGGGGGGGAAGGGGTGCAGAGGTTTCCCAGAAATTGATGTCCACTGATGGACAACCATTTTTGACCAACCACTACCACCCCTCCCTCCACCTGCCCCACCAGCTGTATCAACAGCAAACAATAAACAAAAAGTCCAATGTTAATTTAATTTGGACATTTTATTTTTATTAACGATTTTCTGTAAGTGTAAACGCCAGCAGATTGGCATAACATGTTCGAAACGCTTTTCAGTATGTTAAATTAAACATAAAACAAATAAACGTGACTGGTAGCAGAAAATACAAATAAGTAATTATTCCACACAGTCTCGGTTCTCCAACGTAGCCAGTATGGCCACAAGTAACTCAAGAAGGTCCTAGACTTGATGTAAGAGGGTTGTCGAGAAAGTAAGTTCCGATCGGTCGCGAAATCGAAACCACTGGGTAAATCTAGCAAAGCTTTGCACAGATGTATTGGGCAGTGTCTCTAGTATGCCCGTCGATAGTGTCGCGTCGCTCTTTTCAGTTTTGAGTGAATAGTGAGCATGTAGAGATGCGTAGGGAATAGCGTCTCCCGCCAAGTATGGGGGCCTGGTTAGAGATTTCCCCTGTGTCATGCAGCGCACATAACACAACTGTCGACCAGTTCATTCTTCATGCCAATTCTAGGCTTTCTCTAAGTCTACAAATGCTAGAAACGTAGATCTGCCTTTCCTTAACCTATGTTCTAAGGTATGTTGTAGGCTCAGTATTGTCTTACGTGTTCCAAAATTTCTACGGAATCCAAACTGACCTTCTTCGAGGTCGGCTTCTACCAGTTTTTTCATTCGTCTCTAAGGAATTCGTGTTAGTACTCGTATCTTGCAACCGTGACTCGTTAAACTGATAGATCGCTAATTTTTTCACCAATCAGTACTCGCTTTCTCTGGGTTTGGAACTTTTATGTTATTTTTTATGTGTGAGGGTGTTTCGCCGGTCACATACATCTTGCTCATCAAGTGGAATAGTTCTGTCATGGCTCATTTGCCATGGCTGGCTCTCCCAAGGCTATGCAGTTCTAATGGAATGTTGGCTACTCCTGGGGCACTTGTTTCGACTTAGGTCTTTCAGCGCTGTGTCAAATTCTTCAAGAAGTATCATATCTCCCATTTCATCTTCTCCCACGTCCTCTTCCATTTCTCTGTTACTCTTCTCGAGGGTATTAACGTTGTATAGACCCTCTATACATGGCTTCCACCTTTCTGCTTTCCCTTCTTTGCTTAAGACTGGTTTACCATCTGAGCTCTAGATATTCATATACGTGGTTCTCTTTTGTCCAAAGGTCTCTGTAATTTCCCCGTAGGCAGTAGCTATCTTACCCATAATGATAAATGCTTCTACATCCTTACATTTCTCTTCTAGCTGTCCCTTCTTAGCCATTTTGCACTTCATGTCGTTCTCATTTTTGAGACTTTCGTATACAATTTCGCCCACTTCATTCACTGCATTTTTATATTTTCTCCTTTCATCAATTGAATTTAATATCTCTTCTCTTACCCAAGGATTTCTACTACGCCTCGTCTTTTTATCTACTTGATCCTCTGCTGCTTTCTCCATTTCATCTCTCAAAGCTATCCATTTTTCTTCTTGTGTATTTCTTTCTTCTCTTCTTGTCAATCGTTCACTAATGCTCTACCTGAAACTCTCTACAACCTCGGGTTCTTTCAGTTTACCCAGGTCCCATCTCCTTAAATTCCTACCTTTTTGCAGTTTCTTTTGCTTTAATCTACAATACATTGTGGTTAGAGTCCACATTTGCCCCTGGAAATGCCTTGCAACTTAAAACCTGGTTTTACTGTTATATAATCTATCTAAAACTTTCCAGTGTTTCCAGATCTCTTCCAAGTATACAATCTTCTTCCCTGATTCTTAAACCAAGTGTGAGCTACGTTTAAGTTATGCTCTGGGCAAAATTCTAGCAGGCTACTTACTCGTTCATTCCTTATCCCCAGTCCATATTCACCTACTACTTTCCCTTATCTTCCTCTTCCTACTGTCGAATTCCAGTCCCCAATGATTATTAAATTATTTTTTTCCTGAACTAACTGAATAATTTCTTTCATCGCATCATACTTTTCTTCAATCTCTTCATCATCTAGTTGGCATATAACTTTTACTACTGTGGCAGGCGCGACCTTCGTGTCTATCTTGGATACAATAATGCGTTCACTATGCTGTTCGTAGTAGTTTATTTGCGTTCCTATATTTTGTTCATTATTAAACGTACTTTTGCATTACCCGTATTTGATTTTTTTGTATTTCTGACCCTGTATTCACCTGACCAGAAGTCTTGTTCTTCCTGCCACTGAGCTTCACTAATTCACACGATATATAACTTTAATCCCTCAATTAACTTTCTAAATTTTCTAACCTACTTGCCCGATAAGGGCTCTGACTTTCCACCCTCTGATCCGTAGAATGCCAGTTTTGTTTCTCCTGATAACGACGTCCTCCTGCGTAGTACCTGCTCGGAGATCCGAATGGGGGACTATTTCATCTCCAGAATATTTCCAAGAGGACGCCATAATCTTTTAACCATACGATAAAGCTGTATGCCCCCGGAAAAAATTAAGGCTGTAGTTTGCTCCTGCTTTCAGCCGTTCGCAGTAGCAGCACAGCAAGGTCATTTGGTTGATGTTAAAGGCCAGATCATTCATTCATCCAGATTGTTGTCCCTGCAACTACTGAAAAGGCTGCTGCCTCTCTTATTGGGGAACCACAGGTTTGCCTAGTCTCTCAACAGATACTCCTCAGTTGTGGTTGCACCTACGGTACTACTATCTGTATCGCTGTGGCACGCAAGCTTCCCCACCAACGGCAAGGTCCATGGTTCATTGGGGCACTGTTAAGTAAACACTTTCATTCGTGGTGATTGAAGTACAGAAGTACAGAAGAGGCAGAAAAGCATAAAATACTCTTATAGGAAAATATATTTCATATATTTAGGGGCAGCAGCCTTTTGAGTAGTTGCGGGGGCAACGGTCTGGATGATTGACCTTGTAACACTAAACAAAACGGCCTTGCTGTGCTGGTACTGCGAACGGCTGAAAGCAAGGGGAAACTACAGCCGTAATTTTTCCCGAGGGCATGCAGCTTTACTGTATGGTTAAATGATGATGGCGTTTCTTGGGTAAAATATTTCGGGCGGGGACTACTCAGGAGGACGTAGTTACCAGGAGAAAGAAAACTGGCGGTCTACGTATCGGAGCATGGAATGTCAGATCCCTTAATCTAGCAGGTAAGTTAAAAAATTTAAAAAGGGAAATGGATAGGTTAAAGTTAGATATAGTAGGAATTAGTGAAGTTCGGTGGCAGGAGGAACAAGACTTTTGGTCAGGCGAATACAGGGTTATAAATACAAAATCAGATAGGGGTAATGCAGGAGTCGGTTTAATAATGAATAAAAAAATAAAAAAATAGGAGTGCGGATAAGCTACTACAAGCAGCATAGTGAACGCCTCACTGTGACCAAGATAGACACGAAACCCACGCGTACTACAGTAGTACAAGTTTATGCAAACTAGCTCTGCAGATGACGAAGAAATTGTAGAAATATATGATGAAATAAAAGCAATTATTCAGATAGTGAAGGGAGATGAAAATTTAATAGCCATGGGTGACTGGAATTCGGTAGCAGGAAAAGGGAGAGAAAGAAACGCAGTAGGTGAATATGGATTGGGTCTAGGAAATGAAAGAGGAAGCCACCTGGTAGAATTTTGCACAGAGCACAACTTAATCATAGCTAACACTTGGTTCAAGAATCATAAAAGAAGGTTGTATACATGGAAGAAGCCAGGAGATACTGACAGGTTTCAGATAGATTATATAATGGTAAGACCGAGATTTAGGAACCAGGTCTTAAACTGTAAGACATTTCCAGGGGCAGATGTGGACTCTGACCACAATCTACTGGTTATGAACTGTAGATTAAAACTGAAGAAACTCCAAAAAGGTGGGAAATTAGGGAGATGGGACCTGGATAAACTGACTAAACCAGAGGTTGTACAGAGTTTCAGGGAGAGCATAAGGGAACAATTGACAGGAATGGGGGAAAGAAATGCAGCAGAAGAAGAATGGGTAGCTATGAGAGATGAAGTAGTGAAGCCAGCAGAGGATCAAGTAGGTAAAAAAACGAGGGCTAGTAGAAATCTTTGGGTAAGAGAAGATATACTGAATTTAATTGATGAAAGGAGAAAATATAATAATGCAGTAAATGAAGCAGGAAAAAAGGAATACAAACGTCTCACAAATGAGATTGACAGGAAGTGCAGGGATGGCTCGAGGACAAATGTAAGAATGTAGAGGTTTATCTCACTAGGGATAAGATAGATACTGCCAACAGGAAAATAAAAGAGACCTTTGGAGAAAAGAGGACCACTTGCATGAAAATCAAGAGCTCAGATGGAAACCCAGTTCTACGCAAAGAAGGGAAAGAAGAAAGGTGGAAGGAATATACAGAGGGTCTATACAAGGGCGATGTACTTGAGGGCAATGTTATGGGAATGGAAGAGGGAGTAGGTGAAGATGAAATGGGAGATATGATACTGCGTGAAGAGTTTGACAGAGCGCTGAAAGACCTGAGTCGAAACTAGGCCCCGGGAGTAGACAACATTCCATTAGAACTACTGACGGCGTTGGGAGAGACAGTCCTGACAAAACTCTACCATCTGGTGAGCAAGATGTATGAGACAGGCGAAATACCCTCAGACTTCAAGAAGAATATAATAATTCCAATCCCAAAGAAAATAGGTGTTGACAGATGTGAAAATTACCGAACTATCAGTTTAATATGTCACAGCTGCAAAATACTAACGCGAATTCTTTACAGACGAATGGAAAAACTGATAGAAGCGGACCTCGGGGAAGATCAGTTTGGATTCCGTAGAAATGTTGGAACACGTGAGGCAATACTAACCTTACGACTTATCTTAGAAGAAAGATTAAGTAAAGGCAAACCTACGTTTCTAGCATTTGTAGACTTAGAGAAAGCTTTTGACAATGTTAACTGGAATACTCTCTTTCAAATGCTGAAGGTGGCAGGGGTAAAATACAGGGAGCGAAAGGCTATTTACAATTTGTACAGAAACCAGTTGGCAGTTATAAGAGTCGAGGGACATGAAATGGAAGCAGTGGTTGGGAAGGGAGTGAGACAGGGTTGTAGCCTCTCCCCGATGTTATTCAATCTGTATATTGAGCAAGCAGTGAAGGAAACAAAAGAAAAATTCGGAGTAGGTATTAAAATTCATGGAGAAGAAATAAAAACTTTGAGGTTTGCCGATAACATTGTAATTCTGTCACAGACAGCTAAGGACTTAGAAGAACAGTTGAACGGAATGGATAGTGTCTTGAAAGGAGGATTCAAGATGAACATCAACAAAAGGAAATCGAGGTTAATGGAATGTAGACGAATTAAGTCTGGTGATGCTGAAGGAATTAGATTAGGAAATGAGACACTTAAAGTAGTAAAGGAGTTTTGCTATTTGGCGAGGAAAATAACTGAGGATGGTCGAAGTAGAGAGGATATAAAATGTAGACTGGTAATGGCAAGGGAAGCGATTTTGAAGAAGAGAAATTTGTTAACATCGAGAATAGTCGTTTCTGAAAGTATTTGCATGGAGTGTAGCCATGTATGGAAGTGAAACATGGACGATAACTAGTTTGGACAAGAAGAGAATAGAAGCTTTCGAAATGTGGTGCTACAGAAGAATGCTGAAGATTAGATGGGTAGATCATATAAATAATGAGGAGGTATTGAATAGGATTGGGGAGAAGAGAAGTTTGTGGCACAACGTGACTAGAAGAAGGGATCGGTCGGTGGGACATGTTCTGAGGCATCGAGGGATCACAAATTTGGTAGTGGAGGTCAGCGTGGAGGGTAAAAATCATAGAGGGAGAATAAGAGATGAATACACTAAGCAGATTCAGAAGGATGTAGGTTGCAGTAGGTACTGGGAGATGAAGAAGCTCGCACAGGATAGAGTAGCATGGAGAGCTGCATCAAACCAGTCTCAGGACTGAAGACCTCAACAACTACAACATTTCATATTTTTAATCTATAGTTCATAACCAATAAATTGTGGTTAGAGTCTTTCATGCTTTTCCACCGCTTCTGAACTTCTGTCCCTAAATCATCACGAATAAAATTTACGTATTTATGTATCTACCTGCTGCTTACTTAACAGTTACTATTTACAATGAAATAATTTTACAGGTTTGTTTATGAAATAACTTTTCTGCTGCTGGTCAAGAATTTCTGTTTATGTATATTTTCGCGCCGCGTTTCGGGAAATGCTTCAGACTTTCAAGTGCGTTTTCTGTGTGCTGTGCCATTTATTCGTGATGTTTAGCACATGTAATGTGCTGTATTGTTCTGTTGTCTTTGATATAACTGAAGACATTGAAATATCTCCAAAGCTACACATCGGATTAAAAAAAAGTTATGATTCGAATTTGTTTGTCTCTGAGGGGTACATCCAATGATACTACACACGACCACACCACTCCACCCCGTGCGTGGGTGCCACGGGGCAACGTTGAAATCTTCATTGGAAACCCCCGTTTTTTAATAGCAGATGACGATTGTACGGCAAAAATTCACATACGTTTTGTCTGAAGCATTTTCTTCGTTTTGCCACAGATGACGCTGTAATCGGAGGAGTAGAACTGGATACACAATCGTAATTTACGACGTGCCACTCAGAGGCCCTTGAATAGCCAGTGGCACGCGGGACACCACCTACATACTGCAAGGGAAGAGCAGGCCAGTATTTCATAACTTCTAATTGGAAACTCCATTCGCAACGTTTTATTCCTCTGACATAGCCGGCCGGAGTGACCGAGCGGTTCTAGGCACTACAGTCTAGAACCGTGCGACCGCTACAGTCGTAGGTTCGAATCCTGCCTCGGGCATGGATGTGTGGGATGTCCTTAGGTTAGGTTTAAGTAGTTCTAAGTCCTAGGGGACTGATGATCTCAGAAGTTAAGTCTCATAGAACTCAGAGCCATTTGAATCATTTTGAACCTCCGACATATCGAACAGGGGACTACTCGACGCACCACTGTGGGCGTCGCTCGAGGTGAACGTTACCCCACTTTTCCAATTAGAGTAAGTGTTCAACATACCGCCAACTTCAATACATTTAATGATCCGCTTTTCAAATTACCTTACACAGGACAGAAGTACACCTGCGGGAATGTCAGCACTGGCGTTTCTGAAGCGGTCAAAAATGTGACACTTGCTGATATCTTTTATCTGTTAAATATCCCCACAGAAAGAAATCTGTCGACGTCAAATCTGGCGAACTAGCGGGCAAATTAATAAAGCTATCACTTCCGATTCATGGACCAGTGTAGGAGTGGTGTAATACCTCCCGCCTTTCAACTGCTTAATGCGATGGGCAACCGTCATGTTGAAACCATATACGTTGTTGAACGTCCAGGGCAACATCCTGCAGTAGTACCGCTATTTATTGTTCCAAAAACGTTCGATATTTGCGCCATTCAACTTGCCTTTGATAAAATACGGACCAATGAGTTTTGTTCCCAAGATGCTACACCATACATTAACCGATCAAGGACGTTGATGGTCAACTTGTCGTTATCAATGGCACTCCCCTGTACTTCACTAATGCATGTTATGCTGGTTAACGTTACCGTGGTTTGTGACTGCAGACTCATCGGAAAACAGTACCTCGGCAAAAAAGAACGTGGGGGTCTTTTGCTTTTGTTGACATGCCTATTCACAAAACACTACTCGGGTAGGGAAATTGGTGCCATGAAGTTCTTGAGGCAGTGACACGTGATATGGATTACTTGTATGACGATGCAGTGTTGTGACAATACTATCTATGGACATACCGGAATCGCGGTGTAGCTGCCGGGCGCTTATCCGTGGGTTGTGGTGCACTACCGCTAGTACAACTTTTTCGTTAGCTTCTCCTGTAACACGTTTGCTTCGCTTCCTTTTGCCGGTCTGTACACTGCCATCAGACATGAGGGCGTTCAGAATCTTGTAAATGAACGAACGAGAGCGGGTTTTCTCCGGAAAACGCTCGGCGTACAAGACAGTAGCATTCTCATTCTCCATAAATCGGCATCATTTCATTTTTTTTTCTTTTGTAGTTGCAATATTCATCGTCCACTTGCACGTCTGTTCTCCAAATGATGGATAGGCATGCAAGCAACAAACACGGAGCAAGTTTATAGCAGTTACACGGTACGTGAGCTCCGGTCGCTGCGTACTGCCTGTTATGATACGTCGTAGTTCGCTACACGGCCACGGTTGCGCGCCTGGTAGTCCCCTGTTCGATATGCCGGAGGGATACAACGTTGCGAACGAAGTTTCCCATTAAAAGGTATGAAACACCGGCTTGTTCTATCCTCGCAGCATGGAGGTGGGGTACCACGTTTCATTGGATTTCAAGGGCTATCGAGTAGCATCTCGTAAATTTTGACAATGTATACATTTCTATTCCTCTGATTACAGGGAAATCAGTGATGAAATGAAAAAAAAAAAATGCTGCAGACAGGACGTATGTAGATTTTGCGGTAGAAGCGTCATTTGGAATAAAGAAAAGGGAGATTTTCAAGCTGCCCCCTTCCATCCAAGCACGGGATGGAAAATTTGGAAATTTGTGGGAAGGGCTATGGGACCAAACTGCTGAGGTAATCGGTCTCTAGGCATACGCAATACTTAGTCTAACTTAAACTAACTTACCCTAAGGACAACACACACACCCATGCACGAGGGAGGACTCAAACCTCCGACGGGGGGAGCCACGAGAACCTTGGCACGATGCCCTAGACCGCACGGCTAACACGCGCGGCACACTGGATGGAATGGATGGCGTGTCGAGTGTGGTAACGTTGGACGTCCCCCTCCGAGACCAACAATTTGGAATTACATTTCTTTGATCAGTTATATTTCAGTGTCTTCATCTAAAATGAACACCCTGTATAAAAGTCAATCATTGATTAAGGAACGAGTGGTTTTATACGAGGGACCTTCAATGAGCAATGCAAAAATGCGAAATTTGTTGTGTGACACCGTGGAGTATTCCCGCTTCAGCCCCTATAGTTTCATGAACATCAGATAGGTGTCGACGCTATACGAACCGGCAAAATGGCCTCTATAAGGGAGATGCCCTCCAAGCAGACAGCTGTCATAGAGTTTCTTTTGGCGGAAAGCCAGGGCACTGCAGATATTTATAGACGCTTACAGAATGTCTACGGAGACCTGGCAGTGAACAAAAGCACGGTGGGTCGCTGGACGAGGCTTCTGTCAACATCCCAACAAGGTCGCGAAAACCTGTCCGATCTCCCACGTGCAGACCGCACGCACCCCCCTGAGCGTTCTAGAATGATGGAACGTGCGGACACTCTCATTCGAGGTGACGAACGGATCGCAATCAGACACATCGCCCCACAAATGGACGTCTCTGTTAGTAGCGCTGGCACACTCGTCCGCCAGCTGGGGTACTCAAAGGCGTGTACCCGCTGAATTTCTCGCCGCCTAGCAGAAACAACTAAGAGTAACGAAGGACCTTCTATGCCGAATTGCTTGCATGCTACAATGCTGGTCATGACAATTTTTTGTCCAACATCATCACACGCGATGAAACATCGGTTTATCACTTCGAATCGGAAACAAAACAGCAATCTATGGAGTGGCGCCACACAGCCTGTCATTCAGAAAAAAAACTTCAAAAGGCGCAACCTCAAGCGGTAAAGTGATGACGACGGTCATCTGGGTCCCTGAAGGAGTTATTCTGTTCGATGTCCTCCCTCATGGTGCATCTATTAACTCGGGAGTGTATTGTACTACCCTCCGGAAATTGAAGAAACGATTTCAGCAGGTTCGTGGTTCAAATGGCTCTGAGCACCGTGGGACTTAACATCTGAGGTCATCAGTCCCCTAGACTTAGAACTACTTAAACCTAACTAACCTAAGGACATCACACACATCCATGCCCGAGGAAGGATCGAACTTGCGACCGTAGCAGCAGCGCGGTTCCGGACTGAAGCGCCTAGAACCGCTCGGCCACCGCGGCCGGCTCAGCGTATTCGTCGCCAGAAAAGTGCAGACGTACTTTTTCTTCTGCCTGTCAACGCAAGGCCTCACACTAGTCTGCACACTCGAGAAGATCTAACAAAAGTTCATTTGATTATTTTTTCTTACCCAGTGTATAGGCCATCCAACTTCCACCTGTTTGGCCCAACGAAGGATGATGCACTCTGTGGGAAGCAGCAAGCAGGTGGTGGGGAGGTTATTGATGCTGCAAGACATTGGCTCCGACGTCGATCAGTAGAGTGGTACCATGCGGGCACAAAGGCCCAAGGCCCTCCTAGTGAGAGGGCGTAAGGCTATTGCACTGAACCGAGATTATGTTAAAAAATTGGGTTTTGTAGCCAAAAGTGAGGGGAATAATACGGTGTGGTTTTAATCTTCAACAAAACCAATCTACTTTCAGAAAAAAAGTGTTTCATTACTTATGGGATGCCCCTCGTAATTACTGGAAAGACAAAAGAAGAATGCAGTACCTCTCATGTCGAAAACATTAGTAATAAATGGGATAGAACACAGAAAATACACTTGAAAGTGAGAATCATTTCCCAAAGCACCTCACACAAAATACAAGTAAAAAGAAAATCCAGAGGCTTTCACAAACTACCTCTACTGGAACAAATAAAATTTTACAAGTATCTAGGGACTGGGAATCTGATGCGTTCTTTACATTTTGAATAAATAGTACAGCACAGAGATACTTTTGCTGATTACTTATGTTCCCCTCAAGGGTCTGTAGCATGACGAGGTCGTTAACATCTTCGAAGACAAATTTTTTTTATCTCAAAATTTGCTTGTTGACATTTTATTCATGAATACATTTCTGTGTACACTGTTTATAGATACTAATAAAATATTTGTTTTCAGTACTCAACCAAGATATGTTTTCTGCTTCTCATACATCCTACTCTATTTTTTTTTTCCAAAACGGCTGCTGTACCTGGTCTACGCCATTCTCTCTTCTTACGTCTGTTTTGTACTCTGTATCCCGTGGCTTGTACAATCGTGGGTGTTTCTGTAGTTCCATAATAATTACTTCGCTGTCAAGAAGCTCCAGTTTGACACTTTGTAAGAAGTAAGAAGGCGGTTGTAATGACAGTGAATCGATGTTGGTATAAAGCTTCCTGGCAGATTAAAACTGTGTGCCGGACCGTGACTCGAACTCGGGACCTTTGCCTTTCGAGGGCAAGTGCTCTATCATCTGAGCTACCCAAGCCCCGTCCTCATAGCTTTACTTCTGCCATTACCTCGTCTCCTACCTTCCAAACTTGCCCGCGAAAGGCAAAGGTCCCGAGTTCGAGTCTCGGTCCGGCACACAGTTTTGATCTGCCGGGAAGTTTCGTATCAGCGCTCACTCCGCTGCAGAGTGAAAATCTCATTCTGATGTTAGTATAGTATGTCTACAAACTGAACAGCGAGGTGCTGAGTGCCCCGACCGTCTACCCAGCCAACAAGGAGAACAAGGCAAATGCCATGACCTGATTTCCCAGAAACCTTGCTCAGCCGAAGGGGAGTCAATATGAGCGAACTCGTATCTCGGCTTATCCGTAGACACTCGACCATTTCTGAGAAAACGACCGTCAAACTTTCTGACAGAGATACCTTTTGATTCGCACTAAGCAAAGCGCAACTCGTGGCGCAGCGGACAGCGTCACGGTATGCCGCTCTTGCGTCCTGTGATCAAAGCTCCATGATTTCTTCTTAATTTACTTTGTTTCTTTCATTTACTTCCCTACGTCCGTAGAAAGTTACTAGACGAATGATTCTTATCAAGTTGTCGGATGCCAGGGTGTTACATTAATTGTAAACTGCAATTGGGCTTAACAATATGTGCCATATATTTATAATAAAATGTGCGTGTTATGATATTTTTAGGGGCTACAATTTTTTTTTAAATTATATTCTCATATTTCATTCTTATGTCTGTTCTTAATTCTTACATTTTATTCTTACGTTTATTCTTCTGGAAAATTTCGTGCATTCACTTGGATGATACCGATCGTAGAAACATTCGAACCGTAGAAATTCTGAACAATAAGGGCGTTGCGAGAAGGCAGGCTTGCCACAGCGACATTTTCTCTATCAACCTCACTCACCAAAGTGACATGGTTAACACTGCTGAAGATTTCGCACGTTGGCAATAATTTCGTGCCAAATCACGTATAGCTCGTGACTTTACCGAAAACTGGTGCATATGATTGATTATGAATCAAGATACAATAGAGGACTTCAAGCGAAAACAATTCCAAAAAATAATGAATATGGACAAGGTTATTTTGCAATACATTCGTGTAGAAATCTTCTACTGACGTGACTAGATAAATAAAAATAAATAAGAAACAGGTTCCGAACAGGGGGCGAATAACCGTGAAGCCGCAGCGCCAGCCATTGTGCCACAGCTTCGGACGAACTGCTTACCTGATAAAAGGCAAGTACAATACCTCGAAAACTCTGATGGTTGTTTTCTCAGAAACGGCCGAATATCTACAGATAACAAAAAGATGGAACACGCTTTAATTTATCGGCATTACTATAGCTGTCGAAATGGATGTAAATTTAGTTTTTTATTTACTGCGACAGTATAGGCGGCTTTTTTCGGTTACTTTCCACCTGTCTGCCTCCATTTTGAGTACAGTGGTTATATCACTACACACACTTCCACACAAACTATATTAATTTACACTCTGGCAGCGAGAATTTTCCAGCATCCAGCAAGCGCTTCACAACTGTTGATTGTAACGAAGATCTTGACAGAAAGATATGGGATAGGCCTCCTTTGCACAGAGATGTAATTTGTTCTTCTTTACATGTATTGAAGTCGATATGAGGGCAAATATTTTAATCAGTCTGGCTATAAAATGAGAGCACAAAATAAAATAAATAAATAAATTACGACAAGAACAAACGTCAGGTGATCTGATATCCTATTTCAGATAATTGCGTATAATACAGGCAGTTTATAGCATTTTTTATCATCACTGGCATTAGCATGAATACCCAGGAATCAATGATACAAAGTTATTGTATCTGTAGTGAGCTGCAGCTGTCTGTATGACTAGGACCTTTATATTTAAATTAATAACATACCTTCAGATGAACTGTTGACTTATTTCTGTTGTTATGTTAACATGATCTGGGGTATTAGCAAGAGTAGATTCTGTTTATTTTAGCTAAAGGTATATGTATAAAAGTTATAGTGATTGCAATTGACTAAAGCTGTTTGTATGGCTGTACACTTTATATTTAAAAACCATGAACAAAAGTTCTTTAACTGTTGACTTATTTTTATTCAAACATTAAAGTGATCTGGAATATTCGTGAAGCCAGCTTCTGTTTGTTCCAGCTAGAAGTAATACGTATAAAAGTACTGATTTATGTTCAAAAAATGGTTCAAATGGCTCTGAGCACTATGGGACTCAACTTCTGAGGTCATTAGTCCCCTAGAACTTAGAACAAGTTAAAACTAACTAACCTAAGGACATCACAAACATCCATGCCCGAGGCAGGATTCGAACCTGCGACCGTAGCGGTCTTGCGGTTCCAGACTGCAGCGCCTTTAACCGCACGGCCACTTCTGCCGGCTGATTTATGTTAGTAGTAGAGGGCTTTAACACTTAGAAATATAGTACAGGTTTTATTCTGTGGTAGGATATTACATTGACACCAGTGTAGTCAGGATGTAAGGAGAGGGAGGGGGAAGTTCATTGGGGGGGGGGGGGGGGGGGGGGAGGCGTTGTAGGGCACGGTGAGTTGTTATTTGTTTTGAACTAGTAGGTCTTCAAAGTTCTGAAGGAAAAATTTGTTTCTCAGTTCACTTTGATAATTGAGTGCGTAGTCAGGTGCTGTGTTTGTGTAAATAAATATTTCAATTTCTTCAAGAAGGTGAAGTATTGGTTGTTGGTTGTTTCGGGGAACGAGACCATACAGCGAGGTCATCGGTCTCATCGTATTAGGGAAGGACGGGGAAGGAAGTCGGCCGTGCCCTTTGAAATGAACCATCCAGGCATTTGCCTGGAGTGATTTAGGAAAATCACGGAAAACCTAAATAAGGATGGCCGGACGCGGGATTGAACCGTCGTCCTCCCGAATGCGAGTCCAGTGTCTAACCACTGCGCCACCTCGCTCGGTGGTCAAGTATTGTGCCTTTGTTGGCAAAATGAAGTATTTGGAGATAATGTTCTATGTTGTTTGCAGAGTGATTGTGTTGGGCAAGATGTGAGGCAAAGCTGGACTTATTCAGGTTTTTGAGACGGGGTGCATCTATGTGTTCTTTAAATCTTGTTGTGAAGCTTCTACCAGTTTGTCCAATGTAGAAGCTTCGACATGAGTTGCAAATGAGCTTTTACACACTTGAATTTTGACACTGTTGTGTAGTGGTTTTGGTGTTGCGTATGTTTTTATTTAGTATTTTGTTGTTGGTGAAGAAACTTATTTTTATGTTGTATGTATTGAAGAGGTTGGCAATTTGGTGAGAAATCTTTCTAAGAAAGGCAGGCCTATAAATGTTGTCTTCTTGTTTGTGGGTGGTTGTTCAGCAGTTGGTTGATTTAATTTTGCTGTATGCATTAGTTTATCTATTACTGCAGGATTGAACCCATTGCTGGAGGCAACTGATTTAATAATAAAAGCCTATGCCATATCTTTCTGTCAAGATCTTCGTTACAAGCAACAGTTGTAAAGCGCATGCTGGATGCTGGAAAAGTCTTGCTATCAGTGTGTAAACTAATATAGTTTGTGTGGAGGTGTGTGGAGTGATATAACAACTGGACATCAAAATGGAGGCGGACAGATGGGCACTAACCGAAAAAAGCCGCCTATACTGTCGCAGTAAGTAAAAAACTAAACTTACATCCATATCGACAGATAAGCTATAGTCATGGCGAGATATTAAAGCGTGTTCGATCTTTTTGTCATAGAGCCAGCACCCAGCATTATGCTAGCAATAATGATGTAACTTCCTGAAACCATCTAAAGATGAACCTGAAAAGGTTCGAAAATCGGTTCATGGAATAACACATAATTATTCAAAAAAAGTGACTGGTTGCAGTTTTGTATAACTCATTTACAATTAATATACGAGTAGAATCATTGTCCTAAAATATCCGTAATGGGTAAGCATAATCTACAACAGCTGAGACACGTGTTCGTTTAGATTGACCGCTCTTCCACTGAGTGAAGCTTCTGGGAAATCTGTTTTTGGCACTTGCGATGTTTTCCTGGTAAGTCAAAGGAAACGACTTCATTCAGGCCGTTGCACAGAAGTTACACCGACTCTTCCGCAGCGAGCTTGTCAAATCAGTGACTGGGCAGACACGTCTGGAGTGTGCGAATTTTCACTAAATGCATTTCAGTATACGAAATACAACAATCAGAAACTAATAAGTGAGGCAATAAACACACACGAGCTGAATTCAGCTAAATCGCCAGTCGCTGGACTGCGCTCTTGCACAGCTAACAGATTGTTAGTCATGTGTAGCGCCATTCTTTATGGAAGGCCACATCCCCAGACAGACGGTAAAAACGGAGCGCGTTTCCCGCACGTGTGAGCATCGGCCAGGGTGAGAAAAACGCAGAACGAATGCACCCCAGCGCGTTCGCTCCGCGTCAACGCAGAAGGCTGTGGATGCGCAGCGAGCGAAAACGCTTCATATTGCCAAACCCATTCTGCAAATAGTGGTCTATATTGTCGGGGTGAACTCCAGCACAAACGCGCGTGAAAAACACTCTCGTGTGGCTGTAGCCTTCATCCTTTCGAGTTCACCGAAAAACTCTTGTTCCGTTTATTACCCATTAGTCAACGAAACAAGAGAATTTTTCGATAGTTTCGAAGGGATAAGGCTATAGCCATACTAGCTGTTCAATTTAGTATCGATTGGTCATTTTAGACAAGCAGAGAACAGAAACTTTGGAAATGTGTTGCTGCAGAAGAATGCTGAAGATTAGATAGGCAGATCACGTAAGTAATAAGAAGGCGTTGAATGGAATTGTGGAGAAAAGAGGCACTGAATGGAATTGTGACCCAACCTGACTAGAAGAACTCTTGGTAGCACCTATTCTGAGGCATCAAGGGAGGACAAATTTAGTATTGACGGTAAGGTTGGAGGGTAAAAATCGTAGAGGGAGACCAAACATGAATATAGTAAGTAGATTCAAAAGGATATATGTTGAAGTAGTTATTCGGAGATGAACAGGGTTGCCCAGGATGGAGTAGCATGGAGAGTTGCATCAAACCAGTCTCCTGACAGAAGGCCACAAAAACAACATCTATTAGGCTTCACACTGTGCCCTGTTCCATGCAGACGATACGATGCGAGTAAAAACCAGCATACTTACACAATAAAATAAGGGACTTCGAATTTTTCCAGGAACTCCCTGAGTGAATATAAAGAGTGATCCTTGAGGGAATTCTTCGCTTTAAACGTGAGAGCGCGAGGACCGCTGCTAAGATTTTTTTAATTGTTGTGTAGCTTACTGAAAATGGATGCAGCAGAATAACACACGCCTTTGTGCACAAGAGTCAAGGGTCCCCGATCCAGATGGATATCTGCATAGCATCAACTGACCGAAAGTTGATAATTCTTGATAATGGGCTCACATTGATAACAACAAACGACATTAAAGAAAATAAATAATGAGAAGCTAATGTGAGAATTTCTAGAGTCCTGAACAGGAAACAACAAGAGGTTCGCGAAATTACATCACATATTGTTCGAACAGCTCCTCTCTGAGCCAAAAATATCCTTTGTGAAAGGCAAGAGATATTCAAATATGCAATGCCATATGATACAGACGAATGAAAATTAGCAAAGTAATTTTCGTGTTCAACTAATAATTATTGCAGATAGTGTTCTAATGGTAAATACAGCAGCATTAACGAACATCGCCTTTCCGTGGCTCCTTAACGTCTGTCTTAAACACTAGAAATTTAAATCTGTGTAATCAGAAGATCGCTTTCTGTTGAATTATATCGTAAATGCTGTAAAAACAGAGTTCTATTGTGATTTAGCATATATTTACTTTCTACGAGTTATGAACTTACGTTCTGAATTGCACGATTTGACACTTTGCCTATTTTGTCTTAGAATCACCTGTCATATTAGAAGGCATAACATGTAAGGCACAGTAGTGGACACAATAATCACCTCTGAGATACACTATATGATCAAAAGTATCCGGACACCTGACTGGGAGTGACTTACAAGTTCGTGGCGCCCTTCAAGCTGGAATTCAATATGGTGTTGGCCCACCCTTAGCCTTGATTACAGCTTCCATTCTCGCAGGCATACGTTCAGTCTGGTGCTCGAGGTTTTCTTGGGGAATGACAGCTCGTTCTACACGGAGTGCTGCACTGAGGAGAGGTATCGATGTCGGTTGGTGATGCCTGGCACGAAGTCGGCGTTCCAAAACATCCCAAAGGTGTTCTATATAATTCACGTCAGTACTCTGTGCAGGCTAGTCCATTACAGGGATGTTATTGTCGTGTAACTACTCCACCGCAGGCCGTGCATTATGAACAGGTGCTCGATCGTGTTGAAAGATGCACTCGTCATCCCAGAATTGCTCTTCAACAGTGGGAAGCAAGAAGATGCTTAAATCATCAATGTAGGCCTGTACTGTGATAGTGCCACCCAAAACAACAAGAGGCACAAGCCCCCTCCATGAAAAACACGACCACTCAATAACACCACCGCCTCCGAATTTTACTGTTGGCACTACACACGCCGGCAGGTGTCGTTCACCGGGCATCCGACATATCCACACCCTGTCATCGGATCGCCGCATTGAGTACCGTGATTTGTCACTGCACACAACGTTTTTCCATTGTACAAGCGTCAAATGTGTACGCTCCTTACGTCAAGCGAGGCGTGATGTGTGGCTTATGAGCAGCTGCTCGAACATGAAATCCAAGTGTTCTCACCTCCCGCCTAACTGTCATAGTACTTGCAGTGGATACTGATGCAGTTGGGAATTCCTATGTGATGGCCTGGATAGATGTCTGCCTATTACACATTACGACCCTCTTCACCTGTCGGCGGTCACTGTCAGTGTGGTGTGCGTACTGGAAGACCTTCAGTACGCACACCATCAGATTATTTGACTTGTCGCTCTAACGAAGTAGGCGAGTGTCAGCAATATGTCTCGTGGTCTTATCGTGGCGTGTTTATCTTCTGACGTTAGGTCAGACGATAGAAATGCCACTTGCACGCTTAGAGTAGCAGAGTGACGGTGACCAACTTTAAACAGTACTTGATTAATTTTCACACACATTTATTAAAATAATAACAAGCATAAAAACTACTTAACTTGGTTCTGGATGCTATTTACATTTGAGAATCTGAAGTTCCTTTGGTATTGGTACATTAATCTTATTCTCACATATATCGCTGATACTTGGCAAAAGTGTCTATACATTTATCTTCATGGCTATATACAGGAATATGGTAATCTTATTGGGCGCAGACTTAAACTTGACTATAGAGTGGTACTGACAAATGTAGAACTCGTACAGACTGTTGCAGACAAATGCAGACTGACTAATTGGAGGTCTGTACACTCGTTATAATACCTCCCGCGTTCATGTATCACTGCGCGAGTGTGATCCGGGAGGAGAAAAGGTTCTACCTTAGCTGCAATCTCATTGGCTGTGTTACATATTAATACGCGGATCGGCGGAAGCAGAATTTGGTCCGTCTCTATGGCAGCGCCATCTCGTAGTGCGGAGACAGACGAGCGCTGGGCCTGCGCTGTTGTGCTTAGCGGGGCGCGCTCTAGTGGGAAAGTTGTGTACGCACTGACTACGCGGAACTATGTACACAACTGTCAGTCAACAGACGAGGTCGGCCTGTAACCTTGTGTGCTATATCTTCATGTTTCAACTTCACTATCACATCGGAAACAGTGGACCTAAAGATGTTTAGGAGTGCGTAAATCTCGCGTACAGACATAAGATGCAAGTGACACACCATCACCTGACCACGTTCGAAGGCCATGAGTTCCGTGAAGCGCCTCATTCTGATCCCTCACGATATCTAATGACTACTGAGGTCGTTGATATGGAGTATGTGAAAGTAACTGGCAGCACAATAAACCTAATATGAAAAGTCTACGTTTTTGGGAGTGTCCGGATACTTTTGATCACATCGTGTGTCCTCCAACTAACAGGACCCCAATCAGGCGCCACCTCACAATCGTTTTTATTACTTTGGACAAAGAAGTTCTGCTCTCTGTTCTTAACATAAACTGACTGTGAACCTCTCCTCTTATTCCATAACAGCCCAACTTCTGCAGTAATATTACGAGAGCTATATGGAAACCAATGTGAAAATCAAAATTTTTTTATTTGCAAAAGTTAGCTAAACCTTCCAGCTACTTCTCTATATAGTCACCGCTCCGACATAGAAATTGGTCGTAGCCTTGTGCCAACTTTCCAATACCCTCGTTATCGAAGGTAGCCGTCTGTGCTTTCCGTCAATTTTCTACTCTGGACTGCAGCTCGTTGTCCATGCCGAAATGTTACCTTCGTTGCCAGTGTTCCATTTGAGCAGAGATGAAAATCAGAGGGAGACATGCCCGGGCAGTACGTTGGGTGGTCAAACACTTTCCACCGAAGACACTGCAGGAGCATCTTCTTGGCTCCTGCAATGTGCGGCCGCGAACTATCATGACAGTTATGTTATGTTATGTTATGAGGGGTTGCATGAAATCAGGCGAAATCTCCCGGAGGGCACCCGTACTTGGTGGGAGACATTATTTTCTAAGCATCTTTATGTGTTCGCTATGCAGAGTGATGTGACGCTATATTCGGGCGTACTAATAACACTGCCCAACACACTGGATTTCCATTTCGCGACGGTCATTCGTTACTTTCCGAATAGCCCTCCTATATATTTACAATCGCCAAGATTCATAAGGAGCGCTCGATTTTTTCGAAGTGATAATTAAATATTTGTGGCAGCCCTCAAAACGTTTAGTTGTTGTTGTTGTGGTCTTCAGTCCTGAGACTGGTTTGATGCAGCTCTCCACGCTACTCTATCTTGTGCAAGCTTCTTCATCTCCCAGTACTTACTGCAACCTACATCCTTCTGAATCTGCTTAGTGTATTCATCTCTTGGTCTCCCTCTACGATTTTTACCCTCCACGCTGCCCTCCAATGCTAAATTTGTGATTCCTTGATGCCTCAAAACATGTCCTATCAACCGATCCCTTCTTCTAGTCAAGTTGTGCCAAAAACTTCTCTTCTCCCCAATCCTATTCAATACCCCCTCATTAGTTACGAGATCTACCCACCTTATCTTCAGCATTCTTCTGTAGCACCACATTTCGAAAGCTTCTATTCTCTTCTTGTCCAAACTAGTTATCGTCCATGTTTCACTTCCATACATGGCTACACTCCATACAAATACTTTCAGAAACGACTTCCTGACACTTAAATCTATACTCGATGTTAACAAATTTTTCTTCTTCAGAAACGATTTCCTTGCCATTGCCAGTCTACATTTTATATCCTCTCTACTTCGACCATCATCAGTTATTTTACTCCCTAAATAGCAAAACTCCTTTACAACTTTAAGTGTCTCATTTCCTAATCTAATTCCCTCAGCATCACCCGATTTAATTTGACTACATTCCATTATCCTCGTTTTGCTTTTGTTGATGTTCATCTTATATCCTCCTTTCAAGACACTGTCCATTCCGTTCAACAGCTCTTCCAAGTCCTTTGCTGTCTCTGACAGAATTACAATGTCATCAGCGAACCTCAAAGTTTTTACTTCTTCTCCATGAATTTTAATACCTAGTCCGAATTTTTCTTTTGTTTCCTTTACTGCTTGCTCAATATACAGATTGAATAACATCGGGGAGAGGCTACAACCCTGTCTCACTCCTTTCCCAACCACTGCTTCCCTTTCATGCCCCTCGACTCTTATAACTGCCAACTGGTTTCTGTACAAATTGTAAATAGCCTTTCGCTCCCTGTATTTTACCCCTGCCACCTTCAGCATTTGAAAGAGAGTATTCCAGTTAACATTGTCAAAAGCTTTCTCTAAGTCTACAAATGCTAGAAACGTAGGTTTGCCTTTACTTAATCTTTCTTCTAAGATAAGTCGTAAGGTTAGTATTGCCTCACGTGTTCCAACATTTCTACGGAATCCAAATTGATCTTCCCCGAGGTCGGGTTCTACCAGTTTTTCCATTCGTCTGTAAAGAATTCGCGTTAGTATTTTGCAGCTGTGACATATTAAACTGATAGTTCGGTAATTTTCACATCTGTCAACACCTATTTTCTTTGGGATTGGAATTATTATATTCTTCTTGAAGTCTGAGGGTATTTCGCCTGTCTCATACATGTTGCTCACCAGATGGTAGAGTTTTGACATGACTGGCTCTCCCAAGGCCATCAGTAGTTCTAATGGAATGTTGTTTCGACTTAGGTCTTTCAGTGCTCTGTCAAACTCTTCACGCAGTATCTTATCTCCCATTTCGTCTTCATCTACATCCTCTTCCATTTCCATAATATTGTCCTCAAGTACATTGCCCTTGTATAAACCCTCTATATACTCCTTCCACCTTTTTGCCTTCCCTTCCTTGCTTAGATCTGGGTTGCCATCTGAGCTCTTGGTATTCATACAAGTGGTTCTCCTCTCTCCAAAGGTCTCTTTAATTTTCCTGTAGGCAGTATCTATCTTACCCCTAGTGAGACAAGCCTCTACATCCTTACATTTGTCCTCTAGCCATCCCTGCTTAGCCATTTTGCTCTTCCTGTCCATCTCATTTTTGAGACGTTTGTATTCCTTTCTGCCTGCTTCATTTACTGCATTTTTATATTTTCTCCTTTCATCAATTAAATTCAATATTTCTTCTGTTACCCAAGGATTTCTATTAGCCCTCGTCTTTTTACCTACTTGATCGTCTGCTGCCTTCACTACTTCATCCCTCAGAGCTACCCATTCTTTTTCTACTGTATTTCTTTCCCCCATTCCTGTCAATTGTTCCCTTATGCTCTCCCTGAAACTCTCTACAACCTCTGGTACTTTCAGTTTATCCAGGTCCCATCTCGTTAAATTCCCACCTTTTTGCAGTTTCTTCAGTTTCAATCTGCAGTTCATAACCAATAGATTGTGGTCAGAATCCACGTCTGCCCCTGGAAATGTCTTACAATTTAAAACCTGGTTCCTAAATCTATGTCTTACCATTATATAATCTATCTGATACCTTTTAGTATCTCCAGGATTCTTCCAGGTATACAACCTTCTTTTATGATTCTTGAACCAAGTGTTAGTTATGATTAAGTTATGCTCTGTGCAAAATTCTACAAGGCGGCTTCCTCTTTCATTTCTTCCCCCCAATCCATATTCACCTACTATGTTTCCTTCTCTCCCTTTTCCTACTGACGAATTCCAGTCACCCATGACTATTAAATTTTCGTCTCCCTTCACTACCTGAATAATTTCTTTTATCTCGTCATACATTTCATCTATTTCTTCATCATCTGCAGAGCTAGTTGGCATATAAACTTGTACTACTGTAGTGGGCGTGGGCTTCGTGTCTATCTTGGCCACAATAATGCGTTCACTATGCTGTTTGTAGTAGCTAACCCGCACTCCTATTTTTTTATTCATTATTAAACCTACTCCTGCATTACCCCTATTTGATTTTGTATTTATAACCCTGTATTCACCTGACCAAAAGTCTTGTTCCTCCTGCCACCGAACTTCACTAATTCCCACTATATCTAACTTTAACCTATCCATTTCCCTTTTTAAATTTTCTAACCTACCTGCCCGATTAAGGGATCTGACATTCCACGGTCCGATCCGTAGAACGCCAGTTTTCTTTCTCCTGATAACGACGTCCTCCTGAGTAGTCCCCGCCCGGAGATCCGAATGGGGGACTATTTTACCTCCGGAATATTTTACCCAAGAGGGCGCCATCATCATTTAATCATACAGTAAAGCTGCATGTCCTAGGGAAAAATACGGCTGTAGTTTCCCCTTGCTTTCAGCCGTTCGCAGTACCACAACAGCAAGGCCGTTTTGGTTATTGTTACAGGGCCAGATCAGTCAATCATCCAGACTGTTGCCCCTGCAACTACTGAAAAGGCTGCTGCCCCTCTTCAAGAACCACATGTTTGTCTGGCCTCTCGACAGATACCCCTCCGTTTTGGTTGCACCTACGGTACGACCATCTGTATCGCTGAGGCACGCAAGCCTCCCCACCAACGGCAAGGTCCATGGTTCATGGGGGTTTAGTAGAAGCCTGATAATTATCAACGAAATTCACATGTAGAACATTCAACCTATGTTCCACATGACAGTTACGTTGCCACCAGCAGAAGAAAGATCAGACGCATCGTGTTTCCTAGTATCATTTTGGTGATGAACATCGGAAAACGAGTAATGTTTCGCACTCCTCAGATTAATTTCACATGCGGTAATGGACATTGCATGACCACAACACCTGTGTATTGAGTAGCTACTTTGGTGAACGCATTCTTATTCATAAACGAATAAATGGGCAGAAATTACAACTAAGCTCGTTGCGACAGGCGGAAGTTGCCGCTTTCCGAGTTGGTGGAGGATAGCGTGCTGCCACACCTCGTCCCACTAAGCACACCACGGCAGACCGCGTCGTTCCCACGACGCTCCACGGCGGCCCGCGGGTATTTTTTCCGCAGAACGGGACGAGGAAGCGCGCTCACAGCGCTGTTGATTGCCCCTTACATAATGGATTGGCACCGGAATAAAAGCACGCCGCTCTGACGCCACTGCGGTAGCGGCTTTTCCCCCCAAACTTCTGCTTAATTAAGAGAACGCCGCCCTTTGTTCTGTCAGCTAACGACACTTTGTTTCCGTGTCATCCATTCAATGCGGGTTAAAGCGAAGCAAACTGGAAAGGCAGCTGCTTATCAGATATTGAGTGCCGAGCTGCAACTCGGACACAGAAATTCGATCCGTCAACTGCTGCTTATAATTCTTCATTCATTTCGAAATTAATCGATAAAACTTGCTGGTCACTACAAAACCCTCTTCCGTAACGGTTATATTCGCCATTTTTCAATAATGAATCAAATATTCCGTGTTGTTATGCCAAGGTGGGATAGATTTTCTATTAATACTGAACGTTTCCTCAGCATCTGCGGTGGACATTTTCAAGGGGATCGTAGTTTCTTTGACAAGCATAATATGAATCGGACGTTTAAAAAGCTATGTTTCCCCGTTGAAAACGTTCTCCTCAGACGGGGAGGAAACGTTCGGTTCTAATGGAAAAACCACGGCAAAAGAGCTCGGAATACTTTATTAATTGTGAGATTTCTGGCAGTGAAAATTTACATTTTACAACTGCACTACTGACCATTAAAATTGCTACACCACGAAGATGACGTGCTACAGACGCGAAATTTAACCGACAGGAAGAAGATGCTGTGATATGCAAATGATTAGCTTTTCAGAGCATTCACACAAAGTTGGCGCCGGTGGCGACACCTACGACGTGGTGACATGAGAGGATTCCTACCGATTTCTCATACACAAACAGTAGTTGACCGGCGTTGCCTGGTGAAACGTTGTGATGCCTCGTGTAAGGAGGAGAAATGCGTTCCATCACGTTTCCGACTTTGATAAAGGTCGGATTGTAGCCTATCGCAAATGCGGCTTATCGTATCGCGACATTGCTGCTCGTGTTGGTCAAGATCCAATGACTGTTAGCAGAATATGGAATCGGTGGGTTCAGGAGGGTAATACGGAACGCCGTACTGGATCCCAGCGGCCTCGTATTACTAGCAGTCGAGATGACAGGCATCCGCATGGCTGTAACGGATCGTGCAGCCATGTCTCGATCCCTGAGGCAACAGATGGGGACGTTTGCAAGACAACAACCATTTGCACGAACAGTTCGACGACGTTTGCAGCAGCATGGCCTATCAGCTCGGAGACCGTTGCTGCAGTTACCCTTGACGCTGCATCACAGACAGGAGCGCCTACGATGGTGTACTCAACGACGAACCCGGGTGCACGAATGGCAAAACGCCATCTTTTCGGATGAATCCAGGGTTCTGCGTACAGCATCATGATGGTCGCATCCATGTTTGGCGACATCGCGGTGAACGCACATTGTAAGCGTGTATACGTCATCGCCATACTGGCGTATCACCCAGCGTGATGGTATGGGGTGCCATTGGTTACAGGTCTCGGTCACCTCTTGTTCACATTGACGGCACTTCGAACAGTGGACGTTACATTTCAGATGTGTTGCGACCCGTGGCTCTACACTTCATTCTATCCTTGCGAAACCCTACATTTCAGCAGGATAACGCACGACCGCATGTTGCAGGTCCTGTACGGGCCTTTCTCGATACAGAAAATGTTCGACTGCTGCCCTGGCCAACCGGCCGCGGTGGCCGTGCGGTTCTAGGCGCTTCAGTCCGGAACAGCGAGACTGCTACGGTCTCAGGTTCGAATCCTGCCTCGGACATGGATGTGTGTGATGTCCTTAGGTTAGTTAGGTTTAAGTAGTTCTAAGTTCTAGGGGACTGATGACCTCAGAGCCATTTGAACCATTTTGCCCTGGCCAGCACATTGTCCAGATCTCTCACCAATTGAAAACATCTGGTAAATTGTAGCCGAGCAACTGGCTCGTCACAATACGCCAGCCACTACTCTTGATGAACTTTGGTATCGTGTTGAAACTGCATGGGCAGCTGTACCTGTACACGCAATCCAAGCTCTGTTTGACTCAATGCCCAGGCGTATCAAGGCCAGAGGTGGTTGTTGTAAGTACTGATTTCTCGGGATCTATGCGCCCAAATTGCGTGAAAATGTAATCTTATGTCAGCTCTAGTATAGTATATCTTTCCAACGAATACCCGTTTATCATCTGTAT
Source organism: Schistocerca serialis cubense (assembly GCF_023864345.2). Taxonomy (NCBI): domain Eukaryota; kingdom Metazoa; phylum Arthropoda; class Insecta; order Orthoptera; family Acrididae; genus Schistocerca; species Schistocerca serialis. Next base: position 201,072,236 of record NC_064644.1, read on the forward strand.
TTCTTCTTGGTGCATCAATTTTAATGGCCAGTAGTGTATTTTTCTATAGTCTGCCAACCTCGTTGCTTCCGTTGACATTTTTCACCCGACGATCTGAGTAACGTATCCTTACTTTAAAATTATATGGTTTCTAGTAATTTTGTCATTATGCTTTTTTATCTGACGCTGCAATACACAAATGTTTCTAAAAGTTTAAAAAAGTAGACGCAATTAGCTACTACATAGACGTTAGATAGATGTCTAGAGCAGTCTGTCTATGTTCTGGGATGGCTTGTCTTGAGTAACCGGAAATGTCAGGATCTCAAGATTGACAAAATGAAGCCGAAAAGTCATAGCAAATGTTAGTGCGTCAGGTCCACAGTAAACGCCACCATATAAACGCTGGCGAGTAGGGGAGAGTATCGCATCTTGGAACACTTTTTGACGCGTTTGCTTCTGGACAGCCCCGTAATACAAGTTTAACATAATTTCTCATTCCGTTGTTAAATGACGGCATCCACTTATTATGTGCTCCAGTCTTTTTCTGATATTACAAAAACTGCTCCTGAAAATTAAGGATTCTCCAAATCTGAAAACATATTCCAAGCTACAACATGGTCATGCACCTACGAACAAAATTCGACTTAGAGCGTTACTATCGAGAAAATATTCTCAGGGTTATATCTAATACTATACATGTTACAGTATTACTTTACTGCACACCAGTAATCAGTAAGTGAAATGGAATTAAGCGGAAGTATTATCAGAAACCATTTACAAATTAAATACATTTTGATCAAGAAACTACAGGAAATCAACACAAATTTCCATTTTCAAGTGAGGTGAAATTGTTAAGAGATTAAAGAAACTCAGCTACTTGACAAGTATCACATGTTCCATGGCAAAACGTATTTCTAGGTACAAGGTGGTCACGACAGACGAAGTATTGCTTAACTGTCCACATTATACAGATAGTCCTAAAAGTACAGTTTGTAATGGGTATAAATGCACTTAAATGTGTGCCCACCACATTGCATCTGATAGTCTTCTCGCAAACAAATCACGTAACTTGGTATCTGATGTTTTCTGCACGGTCATAGCTACACCACTTTCAGTATATACTAACCGTTTTGCGTCTACGCATCCAACCTGAACACTTGACCTGCAGGCCAGCGAAAAATAAGCATCAATTGCATGCTCTTGCCACGTGTATGTGGAGGCACTACCCAACTTAAAAACATAAGGCAAACAATAGCTACAATTATTAGTCTGCAAATGATGAAAATACTGATATAATGTTTGTTCAGCACACCGTCCTCGGTCACCCACAGAAACATCTGCACTTATGCCGTCACACCGTGTCTATAGCATTTTACTCGCCATAAGATTCTGTAGGTGATAAATTAACGATATATTCCAAATAGCTTTAGTATTTACTACAGCACTTGAAGGTACAGAACTTCAAATATTGAGAAACCCCAACGGGAAACACAATCTCACATCTACCCACAACAAAAACTGTTTATGCCTGTCCCTAGTGCGCAATCCTTCAAAAATGGTTCAAATGGCTCTGAGCACTATGGGAGTTAACATCGGAGGTCATCAGCCCCCTTGAACTGAGAACTACTTAAACCTAAGTAACCTAAGGACATCACACATATATATGCCCGAGGCAGGATTCGAACCAGCGACCTAGTGGTCGCGCGGTTTCAGACTGAAGCGCCTAGAACCGCTTGGCCACACCGGCCGGCTGCATTCCTTCGTCTGATTCTAAAATCAGTCATTAGACTGACACATCGACCAAAAAAGGAAGTTTGTTCTTAAGTACACTGTCTTACAGGTGCAACATTCTCCCGTGCTCTAAAGGGAGAATCTCTCATTTTTGTCACAGCGTTGCATTTCGATACGTTTAGGGACTCCTGCTACGACAATGATGGAAGTGTTAGAAACAATGGATGAGAAAAAGGTGTATGCAACTAAGACCGACCACTGCATACTTGTATCTACATCTTAATCAACATCTGTACTTTGTAAACTACTGTGAAGTGCCTGGTACAGGACACTACGCGTGGTACTATTATGGTTTATTACCGTTCCATTCGCGCGTTTGGCGCGGGAAGATTGACTGCTTGAATACTTCTGTGAGCGCTGTATTTAGGCTAATGCTGACTTCGTGGTCCTTAAGGGGGCGATGTACACAGGTTTGTGGAATGATCTTATAATAGTTACTAAGCTATGGTTTCCGAAAGTAAGTAAGCTTAAGCGGAAGATTTGGCGTCTATCTTTCTACGTCTGCAAATACAGGTTTCTCATCATCTCAGTGACGTTCTCCAGTGAATCAGAAAATCCTTTGTTCGTTCGTGCTGACCTCCTTCGTATACATCCGGTAAGCACTATTAATGCTTTTTGTTATGGTTTCCGCAAGTTTTAGCGATATCCTACAATCTGTTGCAAGACAGTTTTGTAAGGAATTTTATTTGTACACTGGTTACATTCCCCGATGAACCTGTCAGTGAAACGAAGTCTACCATCTGTTTCACTTGCGACTCAGACACAGTGATCATTCCACTCCATATCCTAACAAATTGTTAGTACCAAAAATTCTGAGTAAGTTTATTTAGTCCAGTTGTGACTCACTGGTATTGGAATACAAGGATACTACGTTTTTTACTTTAGCGTAGTGCGCAGGTTTAAATTTCTGTGTATATAACGCAAGTTGTCAATCCTCCTACCAAGAGCAGACGTTGCCTACCGGAAGGCCAACTGTCAAAACCAAGTTTTTGAAAACAGCCGCAATTCGCATTTGTATTTTTTATTACCCAGTTCGGCTCTTCAAATGAACAAGATCATATTCAGATATAGTTGTTGGGAATTATTCGAATCATCCAGTCTAGCACAGAGACGCATATTTCTATTGAGCTTCAGAATTATAGATAATAAAAAATTTATCAATAAGGAACAATTACTAAGAACGTGGGTAATGAAACTGTACCACACTATACAGAACAATATTAAATGAAAGAAAAACAACAATACAGGCAAACCAGTTGGAAGGAAAATGTACGTACGTTACACTGACATACAAAGGTCCTATAACAGATGGTATTGCTAGATTTTTTGCAAGAGAGAACGTGAAAGTAGCTTTTTGAACTAGCAGCTCCCTTGCATAAACACTAATCTACAAGTAGTATGCACATAAGAGCATATACGGTAATTCAGGAATATATAAAATGAACTGCTAAAATCGTCAAACCATCTATGTTTGCCAAACTGGAACAGCGTTTGAAACACGTTGTAATAAACACTGTAATTTAAATTCAAATCGTTAAGCGTTGGCTGAACATTTGAGAACAACTAAACATACTTCAGGTGAGATACAAGAAAGCAGGAAAATTATCCACACCGCAGGTAAAGATCCTCTGTTAAAGCTTTGGAAGAACTGGATATTTTCTTAAGAAAGAAGAAAAATCCGAAAAATTTATTAAATGAACAAAATGAACGTAATTTACATGTGTTCTTCCAGTTATGTGATGAAGTGCTGTACATAAGCAATTAAAATGTATTACCTGTAGTATTATCCTAACATAAATATTTTTAAAAACGGAAGTTTTGAATGAATTTTTGTATAGACGTTTTTAAATATGTATTTATAAAATGTGTCTTGAAATATATGTAATTTTTTACAGATATGCTCGTGTTTTTTGGAAGATAAGTAGATATGTACAGATATTAGATGTCAGTACACACACACATAAAAGAGGCGATTGAAATGTTAATTTCGTTTTCTATAGTTGAAAATTATTTTTTGATAGACTATGTCATGGACGTTACAAGTATTGCTGGGCAGTCAGTTTCATCTTTCGCGCTGTCAATGTCATCGTTTACTACTGCGCCTTAAACGTTCTTCAAACGTATAGTTAAGTACTATAGCACAGCCAGTTTAATATTTAGAGCCGTCAGACAACTTTAAACGCAATCTTTAATGCTGTCAGCCAACTTTAAACGTAAGCCACCACACTGGAAGAAAAAAGTGCACTTTATGTAACATCAATGTAAGTTTCCTGTTTAATTCAATTTGTATATTTTACAGTGTATTTTCTGATGATGCTCTTGCTCATATGAAGACTGAAACTGATCAATAAAAAATAAAAATTGCGACTTGTGACTGTTTTCAGAAACATAATCTTCCTACCATTTGCAAATCTTATCCAAAAAGAAAAATGGTTCAAATGGCTCTGAGCACTATCGGACTTAACATCTAACGTTATCAGTTCCCTAGAACTTAGAACTACTTAAACCTAACTAACCTAAGGACATCACACACATCCATGCCCTAGGCAAGATTCGAACCTGCGACCGTAGCAGCAGCACGGTTCCAGACTGAAGCCCCTAGAACCGCTCGGACACAGCGGCCGGCATGGATCTAGATGAAAGCATCAACTTAATTACGTAGTTGGAAAGTTAGTAGAATGTTCGTCCGTAGATCTTTTTCAATCATGTTACATGTATTCGTTTATTGTAAGAAAAAATTGTAACTAACAACAGAATTAATTCCAATTTAAAAAATAATTAAAAAATTCGTATAAGCACGTGTACAAGGTGCTCGGAAATTCCAGTTACAAGCTCCAGTTACAAGCTTCTAGGACCTGTATAGGGGAGTGAGTACATGACATTTTGAATAGGAACCCATGTCTGCAAACGTTCCGTTTCCACGCTACAATTGATTGAAAACATGTTTGCTAGATAGGTATGCAACAGGCAGTCATGGTGGGGGTGATACGCCGGATCGTTTGATGTCACTTGACATCTATCCTACGTCTGACCTGGTTCGAGGCTCATTCACGTATCTTTCAGTGTTAGAAGCACATGGTTTAGTAAACATTTGTAAAAACACCGACAAGGTTCCTCTGAACGGCCAAGCTGACGGTTATGGAAGAGCCCATCGCCGCCTTTATTAAGGTCGTTCTTTACAACGTCCGACTCGTTCTCCTATTCCTGTTGCCACAATTACGTAACGGCTTCGAGAAAGGGTACCTTCTCCATCAGCAGATTTGACTGTAGTGCTCCAAGGACCGCGCGACTGGTACGGTCGCAGGTTCGAATCCTGCCTCGGGCATGGATGTATGTGATGTTCTTAGGTAGTTAGGTTTAAGTAGTTCTAAGTTCTAGGAGACTGATGACCTCAGATGTTAAGTCCCATAGTGCTCAGAACCATTTGAACCATTTGCTCCAAGGAGACGCTGCACACCCGTATTGGAACAGGCCGTATTGCATCACGTTGAAGAGAATCCATCAACGAGTATAAGAGCAATTTCCTTGGCTGTTAATAAGTATAATTGTAAAACAAGCGGTGCACTGGGCCACGTCTCATCAATTACTTGTAAAAGTGGTCTGGTTACCAACGTATTTTCAAATAGTTGTAGCACAGAAACGGTACGATTCTGGCCATGGGTTCCATTTCAAAATATTATCTGTTCACTCACCTCTACAAGTTCTACAAGTGTTAAAGGGAATTTGCTGATAATCTGTATAATGAGATCTACAAAAAAAATTTTTTACATTTTGTTAAGTAATAGGTCATATTATTCTATTTTTGGCGTTTATTGATGTCACTTCGTCATAAATTAGAAAATAAGCAATAGGAAGAAAGGCCAAAAAGTGAGGTGAAACGCATGTAACTGGATTCAGTATGAACAAAGACTGTACTGGAATATAAATATCAAAAACACGACTTGGGTGACAGTTGGTTTATACACTGCCTCAGAAAAACAGTGCAACACCCAGAAAAGGAGGAGAACCCATTATGAAACGTCACTGGCTGGGAAGGTTATTTCAGTGATTACAAAATTTACATGTAACTTGGCAGTATGAGTGCACTCATCAGTATGAAGTTACACTCCGGTTGGACTGGAAGCATGCACTTATTCGGTCCAGAAAGGTGTCATAAAACCATTGTATCCTCTCCTGAGGCAAGCTGCTCCGCAAGTATTGCAGCTTTTCCTTGATTTCGTGGGCACCGGCAACAGGATGGAATTGACGTCCGAGATCGTTAGACATATGTTCAATCGGGGTCAGGTCTGGGTACCTTGCTAGGCGTGGCAGCACCTCTAACATCACGCAGACAGTTAAAGGGGCACGTACCACGTGTGGACGAGAGTTGTCCTGTTGAAAAATGTTTCCAGTAAACTTTCGCATGAGAAGTAACACACGAGGGTACAGAATATCCGTGGGTACCGTTATGCGTCCAGAGTTCCGTCAATCACTACCAGTCATGACCTAGGCTCGTACCCGATGGCTCCTCACATCATGACGCCAGGAGTTACACTGATGAGCCTCTCCAAAACATTGAGATAATTGTAGCTCTCCCTAGGTTACCACCCTACCCTCTGACAATTGTCATCTGGGGTTCTGCAGAATCACAATTCACTGCTGAGAACAATACGATGCCATTCATCAGCCTTCCTTGTTTCCCTGTCGTGATACCACTGAAAACGGAGCCATTTTTATTGAGTTTTCAACGCCATCCTACGATACGATAGTAATTCCCTATGACTTACGGTTTGGGAGGACGCATGATGTAGCAGGGAGCTCATTACTTGTTCTCGGATGGCAGGAGCTGATGTAAAGATGCTCCTGGTGCACGATACGACGATCCTCCCCTCGGACGATGAGAAGTGTCGACCAGATCGTTGACGGCGCGTATGCCTTCTCCTACGTTCCCATCTAGTCTAACAGCGGAGCACTGTAACGTCAGAATACCCCACAAATCTGGGTGGTGCACGATTTGACCAGATGGCCAAATGGAGGCCAGTATTGAGGCCCCTTTTAAACTCTGTCAGGTACTGACATCCCTCACAAGCATAAGCGGCATCTCCATTTACAAGACACAGATCACTGAACATTTTCACACTCCTCAGACACTGATCAGCCAGAAAATAATGACCACTTACCTAATAGGCGATAAATCGCCCTTCGGCACAGCTAACAGCTGCGACGCGGTGTGGCATGGAAGCAATGAACCATCAGTAGGTCGGTGAGTTAGCACCAAATGGCTCTGAGCACTATGGGACTTAAATATCTGAGGTCATCAGTCCTCCAGAACTTAGAACTACTTAAACCTAACTAGCCTAAGGACATCACACACATCCATGCCCGAGGCAGGATTCGAACCTGCGACCGTAGCGGTTTCGTGGTTCCAGACTGAAGCGCCTAGAACCGCTCGGCCACAGTTAGCACCACATCTGCGCTCATAGGTCACCTAATTCCCGTAAATTTCGGGTAGGGGGGCGATGAGCTCTGACGTCACGTTCAATCACATCTCAGATGTGCTCGATCAAGCTCAAATCGGGTGCGTTGGTGGGCCAACACATCAATGGGAACTCACCACTGTGTTCCTCGAACCACTCTATCACACTCCTGGCCTTGTTAGATAGCGTATTATCTTGCTGGAAAATGCCACTGTCGTCGGGAAACATAATCCTCATGAAGGGATGTACGTGGTCTGCAACCAGTGTACGATACTCCTTGATGCTCTGCACGAACTTCACTGGACCCATGGATGCCTTCGTGACTTTCCCCCGTAGCATAATGGAGTAGCCGCCAGCTTGTATCCGCCCTTAAGTACGGGTGTCAAGGAGCTGTTTCCCGGAAGACGACAGATTCGCGCCCATTCATCGGCATGATGAAGAAAGTATGGAAATGCATCAGACCTCTGCCGCTGCACCAATAAATAAAAAAAAATGTCTTGTGACTAGGGCCTCCCATCGGGTAGACCGTTCGCCGGGTGCAAGTCTTTCGATGTGACGCCACTTCGGCGACTTGCGCGTCGATGGGGATGAAATGATGATGATTAGGACAACACAACACCCCGTCCCTGAGCGGAAAAAATCTCCGACCCAGTCGGGAATCGAACCCGATTGACAATCTGTCGCGCTGACCACTCAGCTACCGCGGGCGGACGCTGCACCAATGTCCAGTGCCGCTGGTCACATGCTCTTTTCAGTCGCTGTTCCCGATGTTGTGGTGTTAACACTGGCAGGTGAATGTGCTGAGGTCGATTTCTCGGAGTGTTCGTTGCACTGTGTTCAGATACATTTGTACTCTGTCCAGATTCAAAGTTTAGTGCTAGTTCCGCCACTGTTCTCCGCCTCTGCTGTTTTTTACCATTCCGCCAAGCATACGACATCTGCAATGAGAGGTGCCCGCTCAACCCCACAGCGTCTGGGCGCGCTTTCACCTTGGTTTAGCCACGCGTTGAAGACACTTACCATAGCATTTCTCGAACACCAGACAAGCTGAGCAGTTCCGAAGTGCTCCTGCCGAGCCTGGAGGCGGCACATGACCTCGGTAAAACTCAGATAGGTGGCGTGCCTTCCCCATTCTACACACGGACAGCACGTTCACTGCCTCTACATGAATTGTGCGTGTGTCTGACAGCATCGCTGCTACCTCCTGGACGGCCATTAGAGGTCGGTGGTCACAATGTTCAGGCTGATCAGTGTATACCCTACCACGCCTGGTAACGTAACTGAGCAAGAACAACACTAACGCACTGTGATATCCGTTCTATCCGTCACAGGGAATTGCACCTCAAATCATTTACACACCAGCCGATTGTGTGTATGTGGACGAAGTTATATCGACAACCGACCAGCTGGTTTGGGCGCTTGACTTTTTTTGGCAGGCAGAATATTTTCCTTTCCCTTATAGTGTCTAATATAGCTTTCTCTGTGAGGCACTGCCTGTTGTTCGTGCCGATGAACTGGTCAACAGTAGTCTACAGTCACACAGCTTCTCCAGCGACCCTGACGCAATCTTTCCATCACTTTCATTTCAGTGCTTTCACTGAGAGGACCCAAATTTCCAGAGGAAAAAACCTATATCGTCTTGAATTTAAGCTAAATCTTCAATTAAAATTTTGAATCAAACTTTATGCTCTTTAGTTAATTTTCATGAATGACTACTTGCAACGCAATCTAACTCGGAAATCTCAAGGACAACCGTAATGCTCAAGCAAGCGGCACAGGAATTTTATTGAAAAGATAGCGAAGGAAACAGACTAAATAATATTAACCAGGAACAGTTCTACATTAGCGAACAGACGTGTAATGAACCTCATCTAGTAGACGAAACTCGTGCAAGACAAATGCATTTTTCGTCTGCATGATCGGAAACTAAGAATCCAGAGCAGTAACCTTTAGATCCTAATAACCAACGGCAAAATATACGTAGTGAGACTGATCTGATGACGTCGCTGCTCCGAATCGCGTACATCAGCAAACTGCATCACACAACTTAGTGCTAGCTACAAATATTACGAAAGACAGCAGAAGAGTGCTTGGCCAGGTAAAAATGGTTCAAATGGCTCTAAGCACTATGGAACTTAACATAGGATTCGAACCTGCGACCGTGGCAGCAGCGCGGTTCCGGACTGAAGCGCCTAGAACCGCGCGGCCACAGTTGCCGGCTTTGGCGAAGTAAGGCAGGTATATTTGTTATTAAAGCGGATCCGTTAAATCGAAATAGGTATCTTGAGAAAAATCTACAGATGGTGGAAACATAAAAAGCCACGTCCTTGTATGGTCAAACAAAGGAAATGTTTTAAAGCAGATTGTGGCAGAATGTTCAAAAAAGATTTACAGCTAGACAAACAAGCCCATGTGGGCAATCACAGTTCGTCTCAAGTCTCTCACAAAATCATCTGTTGTGCAGTTAATTAAGAAAGCTAAGAAAATAATAGAATCAAAGTGTTTTTCCTACTTTAAGTCGAGAGAAAGAGAGAGGTTGAATGCACCGGCGAGCATTGATGTGTTGATCACAACTTGACACCTCCTTCTGCTTGGGAACGTGGTTCCGAACTGATTGCAAAGGAATGCTGGTTTTCACTACCATTTGCACAAATACAAGAAGCTGGAATTTGCTCTACATAAACATGACCACAGGACAAAGTCCTTAAGCTTCGTGAGACATATCACGCAAGGCGACCTAGAGACAATTGCGACAGCCAACCAGTTTTGCAGCCTACGACACTTTGGGAAAACAGTTGACTGGCCAGCGGTGCGCTTAAGTGGTTGTGAAACAGGCCAGCGCAGGAAGAGCCGGTTTGGGAACATTGAACTGTGCTCCTTAGCCCACTGGTAAAATGTCAGATGGAAGATAGTCATATCGTGTTACTTATTTTTCGAGTTGTGACAAGTTAATACATAGGTGACAAAAATAAAAATCAATAAGTTTCTTGGCTCTATTCATTTAATTACAAGAATAAATCCCAAGTGTTTTCTTTTTCTGTAATTTCTAGGACATTCAGCACATATATAGAGAACGTTATCCGGTGTCTGCCACTTATCCTAGTCACCAAGCTAAAAATTGTTTCTTTACGAATTCTTGATCCGTGGTTTCTTAACCGGAAACAAACTAAAAATTTTGCAGGAGCTCTGAAAGCAGTTTCTACAAACACTAATCACTAAAATACATGTTAAATTTTTTGTGTTGATTGTACTTCACTGGATTTTTAGGATTAGAATTCAGTACCCTAAAAACCTCATGAAAAAACCCATTACATTATAAAATGTATTTTTCACCCTTGGCTTGACTAATTTTCTTTAAGTCTGTTTTTACGAAGATTTATACAGAATCTGTAGTGCTATTTGAGACATACATATTTACAAAAAAATTAGATGAAAATTCAAAACTACTGTATCAGTTCATCTCTCTTCGCGCTGAAGACAGTGAACAAGGAACAAAGAAAATATGTACACGTATACTTTCAGCTGGCGTCAGCACCATGATGATACACTTGACTTTTCATTACATTCTTCAAGCATACTCAGTTTCTTCTATGAAAATATGAGTAATTATGCCTCCACAATTAAGGAGAATTTGAGCACAGGTAGCTGAAATGCGGTAAGTATTACCCACCACACATTTCGACACAATTTCCTAATAACAATCACTGTACTATGAAAGTATATTCAAGAATGAATGAGATACTTTAATCTTATGTAGTACTTTACCATTCCAAACTCTGTATTATCTAATAATATCAACTTCTGTGTAGTAAGTGTTATTTAATAGTTGTATCTGAACAATAATTTTAAATATGTACGTTTCAGTTTTCTCTTTAATCTCATTGCTAAATGTTGTAAAGTATTATTCCCTGGTTGAAATGATGTTCTTTTGATAGAAATTATGTTCTTTTAATGAGTGGATTTGAGTAGTTAATGTGCATAATGGATAGGTAGACACACTCTTTAAAGGTTCCGTTACACTCCATAATTAACGAGACATATATTTATAAGGAAATTATTTTCAGTTACTCTTATGAGCCTTCCCTGTAACTGTGTCCATGTTGTATGCATTTTATAAAAGATGAACTGATTATATATTGTAGTTTCACAAAAGTGAATTATGATACTCATAGTTTCATCTCTTCTGTCACGCGGTAATGAGCGTGTAGAATGTGTATATTGTATCCTTATAAGTATTCAAAACGCCGCATTGTATTTTTCTCTATTTCATAATTCACTGAACGACGCAACCGAGCAGGGTCGTTTAAATTAAAATCACAAACGGTCTACAAAGATAACCGTCAGGTGTAAGTTATTACATACTCCATAGGTCAATCGAACGATTTTATTATCTAAATTACGTAGAACGGATCATTTTGCAGGATATGTAGGCCTATATATGATCATTTTAAGTGGGTAGCTAAATGCTGGATACTTACAAGTTCCTAAATGGCACACTGCCTTAAACATTAGTTAACATGCTGTTTCTGAGCCCTGCTCATGTAACTACTCTTACAACTAGGTTTTCTTACAGGCTTTTAGAGCAAAATTCGTCTATGGAACAGACGTTGACCAGAAGTAATGATTTAAATCTAACCTTGCTTTACTACCTGTCAGACATTTTATGTAACTAGTAAGCTGAACAAAAAAATTTGTGCAGACACATTGAATTCCTATCTGAGCCACAGACAGCTATAACGATGATTAGAAAGCTCATTTTTTCTTCTATTGTTGTAGCAATGGATGCCACCATTTTCTCGAATTGTGAGGGATTATTTATGACGATAGTCATTAGACAAATTATACGGGGACGCCAGATACATTGTGATAAGCTCGTAAAGACGTTGGAAGGCAGGTTGTGCTGAGAAATAATTGTTAGTAAAAAGTTCGATAAGTGGCTCCGTTTCCGATTTAACTAGCATTAAAGTTAGCAGTCAGGCCGTTGCTCGCACAAATTTGAGCAGCCCGCCAGATACAATAATTAGTGTCAGGTGTTATAGCGTAAATGATAGCGCTCGAGTCTGCTCAACCTTTTGGCTCGAGTTGCATCCCTTGTACCATCCCTTGTCCAATTTTTGTACCACCCCCTTTTTAGTCTGAGACCATACCAAAAGAAGACCACGTTTGCCGACACCGTCTCTGGCGGGCCGCTTAAATTTACGCGCGCAACGGCCTGATTGGCTAACGTCGATGCTAACTCATACGGAAACGGTGAATTGTATCGAATTTTTTTTCTTGATAAATTATTTAACAGCACAGCCTACCCTTTGACGCCGTTACACGCTTACAGGCTTTTCAGAGTCTTTCTGACCACCCTGTATATTCTGAGGGTAGGCTTAAAACGCCGCACTCCTTGAAGAGGTCAAAATGACTGCTGGTGAACACATCATCTTATTCTTAATCCTCTCTTGTGTGCAATCAGTACTTTCCTTCTAACTGATGGATTATCCTAGAAAATTATTCATAAGACGTGACTGAGTGGAAATGTCTAAAATAAGTTAGGAGATTGTTTCATTTGTTTCCAAAACTGGCAGTTACACCAAGAGCAAAAGTAGCTGAACGTGCATTGCAAGTTGCCAGTCGCAAGACGATCGATGACACAGACTATGATGTCATTGCATATTGTTCTTTAATTGTCAAAAAATAAAATGTTTTATCTATCTTAAAGATCTGTTCCTGACCTGACTTTTAAATGGACACATGTTGCTGTCTTTGAGAAGAAGGTTCAGTTTCTGATTTATCGTTCTCACACTGTAACTGAACTGCAGTACAATATTTATTCAATTATCAGTTGTAACTTCATTTACTAGAAGTGTATAATTTAATACAGAAATATTGTAAGTACAGGAATATAACGAAAGAGTGATACCGTGACAGGAATTTTTTTGTAACGATTTTTTTGTATGTGAGATTGAAAAAATTGTCGGTAGCAACAAAGACAAAAGGTGCGCCGACGGATAATAAGTGACATTGAAAAAGAACTGATTTGATGTAGTGATTTTCAATGCCGGCCATTTATGTCAGTACTTTAATGCTATTTTGGACATACCGTTAGTTGAAATTAAACTTATAATGTACTAAACGAAAGGAAAAGCTACTAAAGAATAATCTACACATTAAAAATTACCTTCATCAAAATTATTTCTTTGGCTTTTACAGGTACTCTTAGAATGCACGAAAAATTGTAACAAATTTTCTGACGAGAAAACATTTATTAATACCTCTGTATGCTGGACACAGGCGGTTGGCAGCCGTTGCAGGCGACCGCAGTGTAAGCGTTCGGAAGTAAACGACAGCAGAGGTGTAGCGTTGCGAGTTGTTCTAAGTGCAGTGCAGTGCTGTCCATAACCTCTGGATTGAATCTTGTTATATAGTATTGTTACAATATGGTGGTTTGTAGAGTTTTCATTCTTTCGTGTCTTCCGTGATTTAAAACCTACCTTAAGTGAAAGACGGTGGTGTGTTTATAAGCTAATATTAACTCCTGTTCGCCATATACGAGTAACAGATACGTGTTGTCCTGGATCGACTACGTTACTTTAAACAATTTGGTGATAATTTGGTTAAAGAGTGATGTTAGAAAGTATTGTGCTTTTATAGTTTTCATTCGCTTAGTGTCTGGTACTACATACGTTCAACGAACGTCGATCGTGTTATTCTACGTCTGCCTGACGCTGCACAATTCATCGAAAGATAACTTTTACCCAAAATTACTTTATTACATTCTTAGCGCATTGCAGTGCTTTTCCAAATACTGTAAGAGTAGTGTCATTTGTGACAAATGTGGATGTTGCCATAGGTTGGTTGGTATGGGATAAACATTTCAGGATTTGTTGTTTTATTGGAGAGAATGCAGTGGGGAAGCTAAAAGGTGCCACATAAGACTCTTACATCGAAATGTAGATTATATAGTCGAGATAAGAAAATCGTAGACCAGAGAAAAGAGATTTGTGCCCTCCAGACAGAATTACAAATGGCATATTTAGAATTAGATAGGCTGAAGGAGAAAAGTTTGAGCTGGGAGAAGGTGCCAAGTAATAGGAATAAAGAGAAAACGTCAGAAATCACATTTCAAACTCCTGTTAGAAATCAGTTTGACTTGTTACATGAAACAGGAGAAGAGCCTCAACAACTGATTGAGCTTAATAGGGTGCAGCAGACTCGTAGGAACGACTTTCAGGATAGGTTGGTAGAAAAGGCTTGTAGAAAGAAAGGAGTCTTGCTACCAGGGAACAGTCAGAGGAGAAGTGTAGGCCATTTACTACAAGAAACGCTGGGCGTAGAATATAAGGTCACAACCATCGCGAAACCTACCGCCAAGCTTAGCCAGCTAACAGAGTACATAGGGGCCTTGCATAGAGACATTTTGTGGCAAGCATAAGGTACTTGTTTTAGGAGGAGCAGGAAAGAGCCTGGCTAATAACTTGTAGTGTAGGGTTAAAGGTGACCTGGAGGAAATAGGAGAAACAACAGCACACAATCGTTGGCGTTTGTCGAGGTTTTGCAGCGACATCAGCACTGGGTTAACACGGCTGTTAGCCGTGTTTGCAAAGAGCTAAGCGCATTGTTTTTGACTGAAACAAAGTATCATATCTGTGCCATGCCTGTTGCTGCGATTGGGAGATGGAGATACACTAATCATGGTGTGCAACTAAATGGGGGGGGGGGGGGGGGGGAGGAAATATTAGCTGAGCACGTTGCAGAAAGTGTAAGGGGGCCGCAAGCACACAAAACCAAATTCCTGTGAGAACTGCAATCGAAGGGCACATTTTTAGATTGGAGTCAGGTGACAGAGAAAGAGTATTGAAAGAAAATAGAAGAATACGAAACCATATAACGTGTAGCAGTTTTGAGAGAAATAAAGTAATTTATTTTTTCAGAATGTTACCGGACTGAAAAACAAAATACGTGGCACTATTGTGTGCCGAGAAGATATGGAAAATTCTGAAGGGCTACTGTTCTGTGCTTCTCTGAACACCATGAACCACAGGGAGGGAGAAGTCAAATATCAGAGATTATAGACTTGCATCATTTTCATGTAGAGTTAACGTGTGGAAAAGGACGAGTCGCAACATGTGTAAAAGTTGGACACAAAGTCAAAAATATCGAAACAAATAGTATTTGTGTTGATTAGAACCTAAAAGCATGTGCTCGTAAGCTATTACTGTGGAATACTTCTCTGATAATAGTTACAGTCTACCTATCTCCTCTTGGAAACTTTCAGATATTTATGAAAAATCTAGATGCATAATTCAGATACCTGTCAGACAAGAAGAAACAGCTGATAGTTTGTGGAGATTTCAATGTAGAGTTCTTAAAGGCTGAGGACAGGAAAAAACGATGTACAATTATTCTTTGTGTTTTTAAGTCTAGTTTCAGTTGTCAGTTTTCCAACTCTTGTGCACAAAAATAGTAGTACCTTTATTTACATCATTTTCATATACAGTGCTGAGGCTCAAACAGATAATGTGTACTCAATTTCTAGTGGACTATCTAATCATGATGAAAATTAATGGCAATAAACAGTAAGGCACCTTACAACCCAGAGGCAGATTCATACAAAGTAGTGATGCTTGTTAATGAGCACAGGATACAGCGTTTAAAGCGCAAGCTAAAAGGAGAGCTATGGGCTGAGCTACATGTAGAAATGTCAAATACAATTTATTCTGTAATAAGTTTGTGTCAATGTTTGAAAGTTGCTTTTATAAAAATTATCCAAAACATCCATTAAAACACGAGGAAGCCACGGATAAATAAGGGAATTAAAATCTCAGGTAACAGGGAGGGAGAAATGCATTCAAAGGTCAGAGTAAGTCAAAACACTACTTGCATAATACAAAAAACAGTAGTATTTACAGGAAAGTCAGTAAAATGTACAGGCATGCATGTCCGATAGAAATAACTAATGTAGGTAATAAGATTAAAACTATATCAGATATTGCTAAATGGGAGACGGAACATCCAGTCATTGTACAAGATTCCATAACAATTAAAATAAATGACAATGTTGTTACTGATAATTCATCAATTGCAATTACATTTAACCATCACATTATAAATGTAGCAGCAAACATAGGATTAAATGGTTCAATTGAAGAAGGAAGAGAATACATTAAAAATGCCATTTCACAAAACCTTGAGCCATTAGCAGTACCAACATCATCCTTCACTGAAATTATTACAATTATAAAAATTGTAAAAAAAAAGAAAGCTCTTGTGGGGTTGATGGTATTTCAGACAGAATTCAGAAACGTTGTTCCAACATAATGAGTGATGTTCTTAGTGATATGTATAATGCATGACTGGCACAGGGAATTTTTCAGAACAGGTTAAAATATGCAGTTATTACACCACTTCATACAAAAGGTGACAAGACATGCTTAAATAGTTACTGTCCAACTTCCTTACTGACATGTTTTACCAAAATATTCGAAAAAGTCACTAACTTAAGAGTATTCATGCACTTAGTGGAAACAATTTACTTACTATTTAATAGGTGGGATTCCAGAAAGGTTGCTTTATGGAGAATAGTATTTATGCACTCACTTGTCAAACAGTACCAGACTTAAATAACAATTTATCGCCTGTTGTTATTTTTTGTGATCTTCCCAAAGTCTCCAATTGTGTAGATCATGATACTCTCTCATACTAGTTTGATTCATACTTGACAAACAGACTGCAGATGGTTGAGCTGAATAATTTTGATGATGTTGGAAAGGGAGAAAATTTCAGAGACTGGGGTAGAATCACAAATGAAGTCCCACAGGTTTCAGTTTTCATTACACTCCTATTCCTTATGTACTGGATGTGAATGCCCTTCCACTTAACATTCAACAAGAAAAATTGGCACTTTTTGCAGACAATACTAGTGCTATAATAATGCCATTCGAGAGAAAGTAACAACTTTTCTTTCATATTTATGCATATCAGTATAAGCTGTATGTCAACTGCTGTTCAAAATTCCAAACACAAAGCTGAAACTAGCTCTTTAAAATATAAATTTTAATGCATAGATATCAAAAAGTAGGAACTCAATATCGAACTATACAGTACTGATATGGAACTACAAAATCGCATCAAACTCTCTGAAAGATTTAATGAATACTGTCAACAAAATTCATGAAAACTACCAAAAATAAAATGTGAAAAACAAAAACTAGACACGCTTTTGAAGCAAGAAAAAGTCTGAATCTGAAAGCAGAAGGCAAATAAACCACATGTGTTATAAATATCTGGTCAAACTTACTGATGTACAACTGACCAACAAAAAAATAAATTCGCTGGAAGTAGGACTTAATACAGCATCAATACACACATTGTACACAAGGCAATAGAGAATATCTTCCAGGCACTTAAGTATGAACTGCAGAGCAATCATGTACATGAATTTTATGACAGAAAATGAACTTATAATGAAACAACAAGAAAGAAACTGTAACTCAAACTTCAATGCAGGTCTTACAGAGAGTTAGTTGCAAAAGAAATTAGGTGCATAATAAAGGAAAACAAAAATGTCGTACTGTCATGAACAATAAGTTCAAAAGAGAAACCGTCAAGAGAAATAACGAACAGATTTAGAAACAACAGGGCTCTCATCACAAAAGCAATACTACAGAGGTAATGAAAAAGAGCAGTACAAAAATAAAACCCTACAATTTCTAGAAAACAACTGTTAAAGCGAACCAGAGACCTGACAAAAGATATTAGAAAAATTCATAGACACTTCTAAAAAGCATCTGACACACAGTCACAAAACAGAAAGTGAAGTGGCTGAAGCAAAATAATCCCAAGTTAACCAAGCGAAACAATATGCCAAAAATCCACAAGTGGGATACATCGATATACCCAGCAGCAAATTTCAGCTTCTGCTCTTCGTATAATCCCTAAACTTGGAAATAAACATACCAACCTCCAGAAATATTTTTCATATTTCCACTCAATAATGTACACAATAATTTTCTGGGGTAACTCTTCACTTAGAAAGGAAGTATCGATTGCACAAATGCGAGCAGCAGGAATGGTAAGTCGTGTTCACTCACAGAGGTCATCTAGGCACCTCTGCAAGGAGTTAGGCATTTTAACTGCACCATCACAGTACATAACCTAGCTAATGAAATTCGTCATAAATAATCCATTGCAGTTTAAGAAGAACAGTGATGTGCATACATAGAACACTAGAGGTGACAATGACCTTTGTTACCCATTGTTCAAGCTGTCAGTGGCTCAGGGAGGGGTTCAATATGCAGAAAGAAAAACTTTTGATCATTTCCCCAATAACATAAAATGTCTGACAATTAGCGAAACAAGTTTTAAATCTAATTTAAAATCATTTCTCCTGTACAACTCCTTCTATTGATTGACGAATTTCTACTTAAAAACTGGCAGCCAGTAAAAAAATAAATAAGTTAATAAGAATAGAGATAAAAAGTCTTCTTTGAAAGGCTAGTTCAATGAACAGCAATAAAATTATAATGTGTTCATTACAGTTGACGCTAATGATATACACATATTCTGTAAACTAATTCGTTCCACATAATTGTGATAAAGGATTCGTTCAAATGACCTGTGGAACATGTAATTAACTAACGAGCTGATTAGTTAATAGTTTTTAATGAATTCCGCACTGGTATGTAGTGGATTATGCGTTTAAGGCAGAGAGATAACGTTATTCAACACGAAATTTCTGAATGAAGATGGAACATAGACATTTCATATCGTTTGCTTCGCAGCATCAGGGGTTTCGTAGCCGTACCAGGGCCAATGCTTTGACAGTCTGTTCAGATTAAATACGTCATACAAGGAAGGATAGCATACCAAGAATTGGGGTATAACGCAGTAATATCTAAGTACCAAATACATTTATGAATACTACGATGCAACTGCAATCGTACACTGATTATAAGACTGTCAAAGATGATGGTAGTCTCCTTCCCAGTAACTTTTTATGCTCATTCCGCTTCATTTGACACCTCTACAATACACATATCCAAAAGCAATTTCGCTACAACATTGTTTATTATCTTACAGCAGTTATACCGCACGCAAATAATCCTTGTCTTAGCCGTTGTACTAGTAATAATTAAGTGTCGTGGAATTATCCAACACACTCCATGACTACGTAACTACGTTACTGATTACTGAAGCAGAGCCTGATACTCTGATGTCATCTCAGCGGTCGTTAACTCGGCGAAGCACGGCATAATATGTGTAGGAAGCATTGATGAGCTGAAACAACACAAAACCGCAAAGTTAGTCAGGAGTTACTTCACTGCAGCTGTGAGACACAAGGCCCATGTGAGTATGAGCTTATTGTGAGCAGTAAAATTCCCATAAAACTTCTTAAATGAAGAATTTCGTTGACACAATATTATACATTTATGTCTCCCTACCACTTTTCCACCTATCTGTTCCTGTGCATTAAATATGTCGTGTGTGTGAGTGTGTGTGTTCGTGCTATCGATTTACTAGAGCATTTAACTATGACAGATTAGATTAGATTAGATTTACTTTCATTCCAATTGATCCGTAGCGAGGAGGTCCTCCAGGATGTGGAACATGTCATAAAAACAACAATATATGACAAATATTTACAACTAAAACAAATAAGCTAATGCACCACAGGTCCCAAGTGGAATTATCGTCATTTTTTGGGGAACACTATATGAAAGAGTCATTTTACAGATACTAATGCACTGAATTTAAAATAAAAAAGTTTATTTATTTATTTATAAGGTAAGTTATATATATATATATATATATATATATATATATATATATATATATATATATATATATAGTTATTATCATCTACTTTTAGTGTCCCAAAAAGTGAAGTCGAAGGCTGTTATATATATATATATATATATATATATATATATATCACTTTTTGGGACACTAAAAGTAGATGATAGCAACTTTCTACGTCGGCAACAAAATCACTGACAAGGATCGAATAGAAATGATATGAAATGCCTGATAAAACTGCAAGAAAAGAGTTTCGAAAATGAGAAATGTCTAATATTCAATATAAATTAGTGCGAACTCTTATTCCGAAGGTATTTGATTGGAGTGTAGCCTTTTATGGAATTGAAATGTAAAAAATAGGCAGTTAACTCGAGAAGAGAATAGAAGCTTTCGAAATGTGACAGTGCACGGTTAGATTAGATAAGTGATGAAGTGGTACTGAGTAGAATCGGTGCATTGTAGAACACGAGCGGTGTTTCCGCCTGCTGTGTCTTGGGAAATCAGAGGTAGCAGAACGTGCTCTGGGAAACGGACATTGAACTGCTTTCAACGATATATTTTATTGTTAAATGTACAATGGTTTCTGGGATATGTTGTATATGAGGTGTTGGAGATAAAAATTTCTGAAAACACCATCGATAAAGCCAGCGGTCTGCATCTAAGTACAGTTTGGGACCCGGACATCGGAATGCTGAAACGCATGCGGCGATCTTAAAACAAAAAAACTGTCGTATCCGGTACTGGACAGGTTGCAAATTACTTCACAGGTGGTAGCGCGGCTATTGCAGGGCGGTAGCAGAAACTACACGACCGTCACCACTTGACAATGGCCGAACACCACTCTGTCGGACGCTCGTGCATTTTGAACGACGTGAAACGGATGGAAGTACAATAACATTTTATCAGTACATATCGTAGTGAAAACATGTATTCGTGCAAATACTTAGCCCCAGAGAGCTAAAACACCAAGAAGAATCGCTTCTCGGCTTTTGGCAAGATCAATGTGTAGTATTTGTGGCCCTTAAAAGGGCCGATTTTGAGAACTGCTTTCAATGATTATATAAAGTACAATCACCCACAATGCGACAATCTTCCAAAGAAGAAGGACCACTAGCCTTCACCCATAAGTGAATACTACAATCGGAATTTATCTTACAACGTCTACGACAAGACAAAGACAAACTCCCGTGCGGTAAAAGGTAGGAACCCTCACTAGCAATAATAATCTCAGAAACAGGTATAGTACGGTAAGCTAATATTTCGCGAGTTTCAAAGGATTCCAAACCGGCTCTTCCTGCATTGTTACAAGCAACGAAAGCTACAGTCAGCCATCCGTTGCCCAAACTGGAAGAAGAAGAAACTTTCATTAAAGAAAAATTTAACTTCGCACCACAAAATAAAGTAGGTCCATGAATAAGAACAAATTGAGTAGTTTTACCAACTCCTCTTACTTCGTTCTTTTTACCCTTCGCAGAAGATGTCGAAGCACCAAGAGTGCCGTCCACATTGAAGTAATGCTTAAGTGATGAATTACCGCACAATCAGCTCAGCAGCTCGTGCGTCCAAACTCCCGACAAGAAAAATACACAGAAGAATGGAAAAGAAAACTAAGCATCTCTCAGATGATGAACAGTTTGGTTTCAGGAAAGTGAAAGGCACCAGAGATGCAGTTCTGACGTTGCGGTTTGTAATGGACGTAAGACTCGAGAAAAATCAGGACACGCTCATAGATTTTGATAACCTGGAAGAAAGTTAGTGTAAAATGGTGCAAGATGTTTAAAATTCTGAGAAAAATAGGGGTACGCTATAGGGAAAGACGGGTAATATGCACTATGTACAAGAACCAAGAGGGAACAATAAAACCAGAAGACCAACAACGGGTTATATGGATACGCGTAAGATAGGGCTGTAGTCTTTCGCCCCTACTGTTCAGACTACAAATCACAGAAGAAACGATGAATGTAAAGGAACGGTTCAAGAGTGGGATTAAAACTCATGAGGAAACGATACCAATGGCAAGATTCGCTGCCGACATTGCTATCCCCAGTGAAAGTGAAGAAGAATTGCAGGATCTGTTGAACAGAATGAACAGTATAATGAGTACAGAATATGGACTGACAATAAATTGACGAAAGACGAAAATAATGAGAAGTGACAGAAACGAGAACAGCGAGAAACTTAACATCACAGTTGGTGATTACGAAGAAGACCAAGTTGAGGAATTCTGCTATCTAGGCAAAAAAATAGCCCAAAACGACAGGACATCGAAAATAGACCAGCACTTGTAAAAAGGGCTTTCCTAGCCAAGACAGGTCTACTAATGTCAAACAGATGTCTTAGCAGGAGAAAGAAATTTCTGAGAATGTACGTTTGGTTCACAGTACTCTGTGGTAGTGAAACATGGACTGTGGGGAAAAACGGGACAGAATTAAATCGAAGAATCTGAGATGTGGTGCTACCGAAGAATTTTGAAAATTAGATGGACTGATAAGAGGAGGTTCTGCGCAGAATCGGCGACGGAAGGAATATGTGGGCAAACACTGACAAGAACAAGGGAGAGGATGGTAAGGCATTTGTTAAGACATCGGGGAATAACTTCCATGGCACTAGAGGGAGCTGTAGCCAGTAAAAAGTGTAGAGAAAAACAGAGATCGGAATACATCAAGTAATTGAGGACGTAGGTTGCTAGTGCTGTTCTGAGATGAAAAGGTTTCCACGGGAGAGGAGTTCATCGTGGGTTGTATCAAACCAGCCAGAATACAGAAGACACAAAAAAATGCTTAAGGGGAGCGGAAATGATCCATCTCCTCGATGTTAGTTTTAGCAAATAGAAGGAACATTTTTTCTAAAACCATTAAACATATTGCTCTGAAATTTGGACTACATGTTCAGTAAATATTTCTCTACATAGTTATAATGTCATGTTAGGAAATATTTATTGGTTTTTGTTTTACAATTTTTTTAAACAGATGCTTATTTTTTTCTATAAAAGTTTGCACTTTTTCTTGTATAACTCTTGAATTATACAATATATTTTTACAATTCGTTATAAAAATGAAGGGAAAGAAGTGAACAATATTGTGCATAAGTTTCATTGATATACTGTTAGCAGTTTTTGAGAAAATGTTCCTCAAAAAGGAAAATTTTAAAGTTACGGAAAATGACTTCCAAAGTTTCTTAATATATTCTTGCACCATATGATGGATTATCAACATCCTCTTCTTTTTCCAGTGTTAGTTTCCTTTCCACTGGTCTTTTCTTCCCTTCTGCTGCATGTTGTAGGCTTTTGTCTCTTCTTCCAGCACCTCTTAATCTTTCTTCATCAATTAGGCGCATTGTGGAAATGGTGATATGACCTGGTTGGAAACCTAAACGTTTCGGCACATCACATTTGATAATGTTTCCTTCATTGTATGTTGCCACCGCATCATACACTCGAAAATGCAATGTTTTTATCTGTACAAACACTCTTTTGGGAATCCCAACCCAAATTAAAATTTTTACACGTTATAGCATTTATCCCTGAGACAAGTGACTGTTCATATCGGTAAACGCTACTCCATTATATCCTCAAATTAGTAGGTGAGTAAACCCGTCTGATGACATTAGCCATGCAACGTTGGAAAACAAAACATTGTCTAATTCCGCAAAGATACCCTTCTTGCAGCCAGCGAGCGGCGCCGTCAGAGGTGACACACCAACTCGCTACAACCGTTTACGAGGCGTGTCAACTTTGCAGCGATAAGAAACACACTTAGAATTCACTTAGAAGGGTGAAACTTGATTTGTTTTATTCAGAAAACTCCAAATGATTTTATACTGAAGAAAACAAAAAACGTTAATTTTGCATTTTCATCTTTTCGGCTTCCCTTAAGCTAGCTAATTGGAGATATTGAAAGGTGGCTACACTGAGTCACAGCGCCAGAGATTGCGCCAAAGAGTTTTATTCCGCCGCCTCCACTGGCAGTGCTTGTTCAGAAGTTGCTGTGGGCAGTTGTAGTTCTGAGGTTGCCGTAGTCAGTGCTTGTTGAGAGGATGTCGATAGCAGTACTAGTTGTGAGCATGTCGTGTGCAGTTGTTCTGATGGGCTAGACAGCCGATGCTGTTCGAATGGGGATGGTGTAATGATCAGAGTGTATTTTTCGTTAATATATATGAAGATAAAAAACATTTTTTTAAATTTTCTTTTTAAATTTCCTAACTAACAATGTCTCTTGCTCACAGGTTCAGTCAACAAAGCATCTGGCTTGTGTTCATGTATTAGAGTGTAATTCTGGTTTCTATGTCCAATTATAGTATTTCTGGTTTTTTTAATTACTTCATTGTAAATGGCGTTTAAAGCATCTTGTCGTATTGAGGAAGAACCGTGCCAGATGTGTACGTTGAATCACACTTCCACACACAGAACAGTTACACTTGTGCTTTGTTGTTTCGTAGCTTTTACAGTTGCTGGGGACTTAGTTAATTAATTGTGTTAACGGAAATTTCCTTTCATTCTTTGTTGTTATTCTATGCAGTCAGATTGCGGAGTAATACTAGCCAGGGCCAACCGGTAACGAGACTTCGTAATCGGACAAACAGCGACTAAAATTAAAATTATTTTCATTATATTTAATTAAGCCCCCATGCAATATTCATCTGGCACTCTCCAAGACACGAATGGTGACTCACTCAGCTAGCTCCACTGGCAATCAAGTCAAAGTGTATCAAGCATACTAGCAGAAAGCGATCTTGGTATTGAGAAGTATTGACAATGTAAGTCAGGGAGCTTGAGATCTTCTATGGAACTACTGAACCACCAACTCAGATTTCGCGTTCTTTCCACTGGAGGGAAACATTTTGAAGTAAAGAGAGATCGATTCTCTGATGTACAGTGTGCCGTTGTACGCACCGAAACGAAGGTGGCGCGGTTGATGGGGTGCATGCGGCCGGCGGTGAGCTCGAGGGGCCTCCTGGCTCGAGCCATCACCACCAGTAAGCCGCGTCGCAGGTGTCGACTGCCCTCCACCCAGGCGCTCAGGAAGGCCGACGTGCAGACCTCCAGACCCTGCGGCAGGGTGGGACACCACTGCAGTTAGTGACTCACGAGAAATTTCGTCAAACACATTCTGTAGCTGTACGAGCCATCTGCCCGTTCCACTGGCCCCACGTGTTGAAGTAACTGAGTGACAAGATTTGTGCTACAGGGATTTTTGTAATCAGACATTGGGCACCATTTTTTGGGTAAAAGTATATGGTTTTTGACCTGTGAGGTGCAGTGTGAGTAATGTGAGTGCTGCGCCGGCTGATATCGTTTCAGAGGGCCCCATCAGACCCCTCTCATGCACACTGAAGAGCCAAAGAAACTGGTACACCAGCCTAATATCGTCTAGAGCTTTGATTTTATCCATACTGGATCAGAGGTCGTGGTTGTGAATGTCAACGTTAAAAAATATATCGGCTCAACCACTTGTCTATAGTGTAAAACACTAAGATTGACGCGTTTCGGAAGTCAAGTTTCCATCATCAGAATAATAAAAAGTAAAAGAACCTGTTAAAACTCGCTAAAATGGAACATGCACCAGGCACAATAAAACTGATAATACAATTAAAACATCGTGGCTACTTCCCTTGTAGCAGCCGTGTCTTCCAAGGTGCACCTCCACACGGCTGCAACAAGTTTTATTATTGTGATGACGGAAGCTTGAATTCCGAAACGCGTCAATCTTAGTGCTTTACGCTATAGACAAGTGGTTGAGCCGATATATTTTTTAACGTCGTCTAGAGCTCCCGTGAGAATGCACAAGTGCCGCAACACGACGTGGCATGGACTCGACTAATGTCTGAAATAGTATTAGAGGAAACTGACACTATAAAACTTGCAGGGCTGTCAGTAAATTAGTAAGAGTACGACATGAATGAGTGCAGGTGATCAGACATCATGTAACACCATAGCTCTAATGCTGTACTGATTTACTTTGCCTTTTGTTTTGTTTAGTGTTATATCGTTGAGTTTCTGTAAATGTTGTTGGATTGAATTGTCACCATGAGAGTGGTTATTCTTTTCTGTGTAAAAAACTTTGATGTCATGATTTGATTCTATGCAATGTAGTGTCTGTATCATTTAAATTCTTTGTCTCGTTTGGAGGGAGACAAAACTTATTGCATATATTTGTAATTTTGTGTGAATAATTTTTTGTAGAAATGTCAATATGTGCAAATGTTCTGTTTTATTTAATATGTTTGGTTACTGTTATGTAAACTGCTGACCTTCACTTATGGTTCTTAGTTATTTCATACGTAAAAGTTGTTGTGGTTCCCCTCGGGAACGGAACTGTATGGCGCACGCAAAATGTGGTGGGCATGGATAGAAAGGTGGAACCAAGAGTCAGTCGGGGACGAGCTACCAAACTGTCAACTGCTCATGTAAAAGTTGTCTATTGTGCTGGTGCCGAGAGAAGCTTTCCGTGCCACTTTCCAATGCCCCGGATGGATGGATGAAGAGCTGGAACTATTCTGGAATTGATATCTATCATCGCCACCAAGAAGTGACAGTGTCCAGCAATTCTATCCTCAAATCCACCTACCAACATGCAATCGCCACCACATTGCGTAATCACTGAAAAGGAACCAAGGAATAGTAGAAACGTATGGTGAAGGATCAGCCCATTGGATGTTTTAGTGTGCGCAAATATAAGATAACTTATACCTACCTTGATTTTTTTATACCTCTGTCACATTTCCACTTAGGGTCCTTCCTATGCTAAAGTGATTACCGAGTGTCCTTACTGAAAGAACATTAAGGCCCAGTGTTATACTAATTAATGCCTCTTGAACATAGTAAAAAGAAAGTTAAAGTTAATGTGGCAAGAGAGTGAGCTAAAGTAAATGATGCGTGTTGAAAATAATTTTTTCTATTAAAACTGTTTATCAATATTTTGTTACCAACTTCTAAAGTGAATGTTATAAAAACTGTGACTTATTGAGTTTTGCAGATTAAAGGATTACAGTGCAGTCTGTTGAAAATCATTCAAAGGTGAGCTATTGTCTTATAACCACATCAAGTTGAGTTCTACTGCATTAAAAGTTGAGGACTACTACTGTTAAAAGCTATATGTTCATGCTTGTTAAGGGCTTGTTTCTTTAGTGTATTAAAAGCGTGTTTAGTTTGCTCTGCTACAGTGGTCAAGATTAAGGCCCTCCTCCATTTAAAGTAGTTAAAATGCTCAAAATTACTTAATTACAGAAAGTTTCAATTACTCTTACTATTCAAGTCAAATTCTGTACAATATTGGCTCTCTCTCGTGTATTAAAAGTGCATATTAATGGTGTTTGTCTATTGTGCTCATGCTAGATAACGATTAATAGAAAGGCCACTATCTATGAAAATAGTAACTTCTTTATTCAAAAGACAGTGAGAAGTAATCTGTTAGTGAATTCCATTTAATTTGCATTCTAAGTAGAAAGGTGTTTAGTATTGAGAAGCTTAACCTATGCACAGTAACTAAGTTTGCTGTGAACCATATCCATATTTCATGTCAGATAGGAATTTGTTTGAAAAGTAATACTAAACCTATCTCCAGTTTACGATTCTACAGTGAATATTAATAGTAACGTTATTGAGACCATTCACTTTGACTAAGTCCTCAAGGTAATAGCGTGTTTTGTTATGTGTTATATATATGACGGTAGTATCTGTTCCCGAAAGAACAGTTACCGTGGATGACCATGCAGCTTTACTAGAAATGAAATTATATTTAAATGGACACCCTAGCTGCAAACAGGCGTTGATGTACTTCATTGGGGACATGTTGAAAATGTGTGCCCCGACCGGGACTCGGACCCGGGATCTCCTGCTTACATGGCAGACGCTCTATCCATCTGAGCCACCGCGGGCACAGAGTATAGTGCGTGTGCAGGGACTTATCCTTTGCACGCTCCCCGTGAGATCCACATTCCCAACATGTCCACACCACTACATTCGTAGTGCGCCTAATAGATGTTTGCCCATCATACTCATTACTCGTGGCAGATTAATCTACCAAGTCCCGTACGAGTTCGGGCATAGCGTGTGCGTTCGCACGAGAAGGTCAATGGCCGGAAGCCATATTTTTTTAACTATGTATGACGGTAGTATCTGTTCCCGAAAGAACAGTTACCGTGGATGACCATGCAGCTTTACTAGAAATGATAATTAAATGGACACCCTAGCTGCAAACAGGCGTTGATGTACTTCATTGGGGACATGAAAATGTGTGCCCCGACCGGGACTCGAACCCGGGATCTCCTGCTTACATGTAATGAGTATAATGGGCAAACATCTATTAGGCGCACTACGAATGTAGTGGTGTGGACATGTTGGGAATGTGGATCTCACGGGGAGCATGCAAAGGATAAGTCCCTGCTGACGCACTATCCTCTGTGCCCACGGTGGCTCAGATGGATAGAGCGTCTGCCATGTAAGCAGGAGATCCTGGGTTCGAGTCCCGGTCGGGGCACACATTTTCAACATGTCCCCAATGAAGTACATCAACGCCTGTTTGCAGCAAGGGTGTCCATTTAATTATCATTTCATTATTTGTTATAATTATGTAAATAGTTTGTTCTGATATGTTAGCTCCGACCTTAACGTGAACATACTGTATTCAGGTGCCAGAGTTCATTGCACTCGCCTGTGGCAAATTATAGCTTGTGTTTGTCCGTTAAAGTTACTCATACCTATTTTCTTGAACAAGAATGTCAATCATTCTCATGCCTAATTAGGCTGGCAGTTGGCAGTCTGCCTTCGGCAGTGACACAGTGCGGACCGTGTTGCCTGCCGGCCGCGCTGCGGTGCGCGCGCCTGTTTGTTTACGCCGGAGCAGCTTCGCGTGTGCGGTGTTGTGAGTCTAGAACGAGATGGCACACTCGTACAGAAAAACGACTTTGAAGTTCAGATTTGCGAACGACTATACACGACCAAAGGCACACGAGATTGAACGTTTCTTCAGAGAAGAGGTAAAAATCGATCCACAGGAAATCGTGGGAATCAATTTATCGCTCGTTTCAAGCGTCGTCTATGTCAAGCTTGTTGACGAGGCTGCTTGCGAAAGACTTCTACAACGATCACCGAACGGGTATCGTTTCTGTCATGCCGACGGGAATGTTGGTGCGGTTACAGTCGATCACGCGGGAATGGGGATCCGCACTATACGAGTCTTCGAACTTCCGTTTGAGGTCCCGTCTGAACTTGTTACCGACGCCTTTCGACCATACGGTACAGTTCTATCCCATGTGGCCGAAAAATGGACGAGTTTTACCACGTACCCCGTTTTAAATGGGGTGAGACAAATACGGATAGAACTGCGCAAGCACGTCCCCTCTTATTTGTACATAGGAGGTTGTCGAGCGATTATAATCTATGATGGGCAACCTCGCACTTGCTCGGGGTGCGGGAAAGAAGGTCACGTCCGCTCGGAATGCCTCCAGCTACGTTTAGTGCAAACTCCACGGGATGACGTTCAGGCGCCACAACCGACGACTGTCTTACCGTTGACCTTTGTGGAAGCCCTGAGAGGCGACGTGAGGGAGACTTCCGATGGGCACCAGCAGCTGCCCCCTATAGAGAACATGGACGCCAACGGGCTGGAACTCCGACCACCGGTTCCACCACAGCAGACACAGGACACCACAGAAGAGATGCAGCTGACGGCCGCTCCAGGCTCATCCGTGGTGGCTGCCAGTGCTTCCAACGAGAGCGTGATAGGCCAGGCCCAAGACGGAGGATACGCAACCCCAACAGCCGA
The DNA here is from genome assembly GCF_023864345.2 of Schistocerca serialis cubense. Taxonomy (NCBI): domain Eukaryota; kingdom Metazoa; phylum Arthropoda; class Insecta; order Orthoptera; family Acrididae; genus Schistocerca; species Schistocerca serialis. The sequence goes on from NC_064644.1 coordinate 201,102,009, forward strand.
TGCGGAAGCAAGGCAACGGAAACAGCGTTCGCCGAAGAGAAGAAAGAAGCGTCGACTGACTTCTGCTGACGATAGCCATAGTCCCGAGGGGACAGTGGACGACAACGACAGTATCGACCTGAGACCAGTGGATTCAACAGATACCGAGATGACGATGCAGGAACTACACAGCGACGATAACTTGACCTCTCCTTCTGGTAACCGGAAGGCGGAAGTGGAGATGACAACTGTCCAACATCAGAGCGATGACAACGTTACCTCCCATCCTTCGACCAGTTCCGGAAATATGCTGGGGGTCTGGGCGCAAGAAATGGACCAACAGGAACAGGATGAAAATACGAACGCGACGATTGAGGACAGTCCTGGCCAAAGGCCGGGAGGGGTCGGGAAATGTTGACCAACTTAGTGTGTTGAGGAGCGCCGGGGGTGCAGATGGACGCTTAATGACACCGCCCTACAACTGATGAACACAAGCCAGGCGTACCGCATTGCCACGATAAACATTAATGGCATACGGACACCGCTTAAAATTCAAATGCTGAAAGATAAGTTACGCGCTGCGGACGTGGATATTGTACTCTTACAAGAAGTGCGTTTCACATCGCCGCCAGAGTTCTACGGTTACGAGGCACATTATTCAGTGCACGATGAAAGTGGATGCGGTGTGGCGATTCTCACCAGGGAAGGAATAGAAGTGGAGGACGTCAGGTCTCTCCCTTCGGCACGCGGCATAGCGATCACTGTCGACGGCGTTCGTTTCATCAATTTGTACGCACCATCTGGCTCCACAAAACGAAGAGAAAGGGCGACTTTTTACACCGAAGAGATAGCACCGTTGTTCGCTGGACGCTTTGATAACTATATAGTGGGCGGCGACTTTAATTGTGTCGTCGACAAAAAGGACCAAGTACCTCATTATGTGCCATGCATGGAACTGCGTGCGTTGATTACCGAAATGGCGCTTCTGGATACCTGGGAACTGCAGCATGGTGACAGACCGGGTTATACGTTTGTCACGGGACACTCGGCGAGTAGACTTGATAGAGTGTACGTGACACGCGCTCTACGGACGACGATACTGGATGCCGAAATCTGGCCAGCGGCTTTTACGGATCATATGGCGTACGTCTGTACGATTTCACTAACGCGTCAGAAGATATGGCGGAGTAAAGGTCACTGGAAAATGAATTGTGCACTTTTACGTGACACTGAATGTCACCGGTCGATAGAGGCGGCCTGGGAGACCTGCGTTCGCCGCCAACGAGCATACACCTCGGTTCTCCAGTGGTGGGTTAAATGCGCAAAACCAACGTTACGGCGAACGTTGATACGATACGGGCAGGACAAATCGCAGTGGAACCGCACAACGGCTGATTTTTATTTTACAGCCCTGAGGGAGCTGATGACCCAACAACCATCGCCGGAAAGGCACACGGCCATGCGCAGGATAAAAGCCAAGTTATTACAGCTGACGAGACTAAGAATGGAAGGTATAATGGTCCGGGCGAGACTGGCGGACACAGTTGCTGCCGAAACCCCCTCCATGCACCACGTGGTACGTGAACGCCAACGACGACGCAGGACTTTGATCAGGGAACTAATCTCTGAAACTGGCCAGCAAGTTGTGCACCAGCGTGATATTGCGCATGTGTTTACCGACTATTTCCGCCAGTTATATGGACCTGTACATGTGAACCACGAGACACTACATGATGTCATCTCGGAAATGCCCGATAGAGGACCACCACTGGATGCAGAGACTTTCATCACAGCGATAACAGAGGACGAGCTGACAGACGCAATTGCCAGGGGGGCTCCGAACAAGTCCCTAGGACAGGACGGCTTCCCAATTGAATTTTACCGCGCCTTTGCATACCTCATGGGACGGACCTGGATTCAGATGTACAACGAACTCCTGTTACCGCAGACTGAGATACCTGCCGAATTCACGGAGGGTATCATCATCCCAATACCCAAACCACGCGGTGGCAGAAATCCAGGAGATTATAGACCACTCACTCTCTTGAACTGCGACTATAAGATTTTCGCGCGCATCCTTGGGGCTCGCCTGCGGTCTTCACTTTCTGATAGACTCCTCATAGAACAAACTTGCCTCGGCGGTAAGAGCAACGTACATACGGCGCTCAGTGACTACCGAGATATCATCGCGTTAGCAGCGGCATGCCGAGTGCGTGGGGCACTCGTCGCTATTGACTTCGATCATGCATTCGACAGAGTGGATCATACCTTTTTGCATGCGGTGATGGGCAGATTGGGAATCCCACAGGCCTTCATCCTAGTGATCATGCGACTGTTACACGGCGTACGATCCAAGGTCTCGGTGAATGGGCGGGGCACTGACTACATCGTTATTTCAAGGTCAGTTCGTCAAGGTTGCCCCCTTTCGATATTTTTGTATGCAATGGCTTTGGAACCCTGTCTATATGGTCTCCGAAGACGGTTGGAGGGAGTGCCGTTGCCACAACTGACCTTTCATTGCCGCGCTTATGCTGACGATATGATGCTGGTGGCACGGACAGGCGAAGAAGTACGTACGGCGTTGGCATGGATACAGCGATATGGGATGGCGGCAGGAAGCGTGCTTAATCTACAAAAAACACGCTGCATGAATGTCGGTCGAGGATTACAACCGGGGGAGGAAGGCCCGCTCATCTTGGTTAAGACCATAAAATGCCTAGGTATTACGTTCCACACGGATGTGCAGCGGACAGCAGCGGATAACTACCGACGCATATTGAAGCTGATGCGGACAATGGTGCTGTTACAGAAATTAAGAGCGTTGGATATGATTCAGAGGGTGACCTATGTTAACGTATACCTAGCACCGAGACTCACTCACGTAGCGCATGTCCTGCCTTTAACGCGCACAATGGCATCACGGATACAAGCAACTTTCGGAACCTACGTGAGTGTGGGACACCTGTTTAAGATCCGATACACAACGCTTACGCTACCACCTGGAGAGGGTGGACTTGGTCTAGTGAACGTATATGAAAAGGCACGGGCGTTATTCGTCAGTACGATTTTCCGACAGTGGCGCGGTCAATTTCGCAATATCTCGGGTGCGTTGGCCGACGTACTAGCGCCCACTTCAATGCTGCCCCCAGTCGATGTGGGCCATATTTCACCGAAGCTGTCACATTTCAAGTCTTTTTTTTTTGGAGCTTAGCTATGTCAGAGATTTCTTCCCAACAACACGACTACCGACGACGCGAGACGTATACCAACTCTTACTGCGCCGGTGCCCCAGGAATACCCTGGAAAAGAAGTACCCAGACAAGAACTGGCGACAGATATGGCGCGTTATACGGAACGTTTACCTCCCAACGTCGGTACGCTCAACATGGTATGTGGTGATAAATAGGAAGTTCGCAACGAATCAACCGCGGCACGCGATTCATTTGGCAGACACTCCACTATGTTTAGGCTGCGCAACAGTGGACACTGATGAACATCGTTTAACATGTAGTGGGACGGCTCCAGTGTGGCACTTGGCACAACAGATATTGGCGTTCCTGTTACGCTCCGCCCCTCACACAATTTCATCAGACACGCTTTTTTTCCCCCAAGAATATTATTTCCCGGTCCAAAAAACCAATGCAGTGACATGGGTGCGGGGAATGGTGGTGGGCTACGTGTATAATGAATCGGAAAAGGACAAAATTGATTTTTGGCATTTTCTCCTGGATGGACACACGAAGCTGCAACAGCATAAGAAATATAGACAAGACTTCGCTAATTACTTGCGCCTTACATTTACCGACCCGCCGGCCAGATGGGGTGTGACGGGTGAGAGATGAGATAGACGAAGAAGCCGAGATAGACATCGATCACACTTACGGACCCTTAGTTCATTTCGAGAAGACGACCCAGTCTTACACCAACGTCTGGAGAACGAGTCGATAGATGGCTCTCTTGCTCTATCGAACGTCGGGTCGTGAGCAGGTGTCGCCCCCGACACGAATTTCATTTCATTGCTACAGGAGCATGTTTCTTTTGTATTTGTACTATCCGCAATGTCTTCATGTCTTTCATTTGGGAATTTTCAGTTTTATTCATTTCATTAATTAATTAATTTTCTAAGTAGCCACTATTTGTCAACATATGGACTTGTAGACACTATTTATGCGATAGTACAACAACATGTATGTCAGCAAAGGTGGTAAGCCTGACATAAATTTAATAAAAAAAAAAAAAAAAAAAAAAAGATGGATAGAGCGTCTGCCATGTAAGCAGGAGATCCTGGGTTCGAGTCCCGGTCGGGGCACACATTTTCAACATGTCCCCAATGAAGTACATCAACGCCTGTTTGCAGCAAGGGTGTCCATTTAATTATCATTTCATTATTTGTTATAATTATGTAAATAGTTTGTTCTGATATGTTAGCTCCAACCTTAACGTGAACATACTGTATTCAGGTGCCAGAGTTCATTGCACTCGCCTGTGGCAAATTATAGCTTGTGTTTGTCCGTTAAAGTTACTCATACCTATTTTCTTGAACAAGAATGTCAATCATTCTCATGCCTAATTAGGCTGGCGACCGATTTCTTTATTCTTTGAACAGTGAAGATAGGTAAAATACTGTTTGTTACTTTTTAAATATTTATGTAATTCTGACTTTCGCTTCCGCTAAGCCACCTCCGTTAGGTATATCACGGTCAGCACAACTAAATTCCTTTCATAGTGTAACACTGCTCTGCTTCTTCATACTGTAATTGCTTTCATAAAAATAATTTCATTATACGAACTTCATCCAGCTTAGAGGTTATGGTGTAGTAGTAGCAGACGGAAGTTTTATGCTTGGCTTTTCCGAGACAGCACTATTTGCTCTGTTGGGGCATAGTGCGTAATATACCAAATTTGGTATTTGATTGCACAAGCCACGTGATACCGGTTGCAGTGTTATAAGGATGTATACGTACGTGTCACCTGTCAGAGTCATATCTAGACATATCAGGGGTCCCATATAACACCAACCGCACGTGCTCCACACCATTACAAAGCCTCCACCAGCTTGAACAGTCCCCTGATGGCACGCAGGATCTATGGATTCATGTGGTTGTCTCCATGCCCTTACACGTCCATCCGCTGGATACAATTTGAAACGAGACTCTTATGACCAGACAACATGTTTCTAGTCATCAACAGTCCAATGTCGCTGTTGACGGGCCCAGGTGAGGCGTAAGGCTTTGTGTTATGGAGTCATCAAGGGCACACGAGTGGTATTTCGGCTTCGAAAGTGTATATCGATGATGTTTCGTAGAACGGTTCGCATGCTGACACTTGTTCATGGCCCAGCACTGAAATCTTAAGCAATTTGCGGAGGGGTTGCACTTCTGCCACACTGAACAATTCTCTTGGTCCCGTACTTACAGGATCTTTTTCCGGCGACTGCGTTGTCGGAGATTTGATGTTTTACTGGGTTCCTGATATTCACGATACACTCGTGAATTGATCGTACGGGAATTCCCCACTTTATTGCTACCTCGGTGACGCTGTCTTCCATAGCTCGTGCACCGACTATAACAATACGTTTAAACTCACTTAAATCCTGGCAAACTCTTACCGTAGCATCAATAAACGATCTAACAACTGCGTTGTCTTATATGGGCGGTGCCGACAGCAGCGCCGTATTCTGCCTGTTTTCATATCTCTGAATTTGAATACGCATGCCTATATCAGTTTCTTTGGTGCTTTAGTGTATACGTCTCACATAAATGAAAACAACAAATAAACAGATGTAAACTATTTTACAACAAAGGAATCCAAGCGTTAAGACTTCCAAAACGGAACGCAGCTTCAAAAATTTTAAAAACATATGTTTCGACAGAACATATAGAAACTGTGTGATTGTGAAACTTTTGCATTCATTTGTTGCAGCTTATGTGACAAACTACTAAGTTTTCAGCATTTGCTTGGAAGTGATTACATTCACATTCTTACAAACACCTATGTAGGGTAAGGAGGCATATCTAACTCACTTACCAATCCTGTCATATGACTCAAGTAATGTCACTCATGCTGTGTATGACACACCAGAAGTGTTTTCCGGTGGAGGGTCTATTGACTTGTCGCCTTGTCATCAAACGTTTGCAGTTCTCATTCGAAAGCCACTTCCTTTAGGCTGTTAATGAATAGTTGCGCAGAATCAATTGTCATTATAGGTCACTTACCTCACACCTTGCTCTTGGAAGCGGACATTACACTACGCACAGGCACAAATTTGAATGAAGCGAAAATAAAGAAAAAGAAAAAGAAATCGTGGCTCGCCCACCTTCTTTTGTGTCTGACCGAGACTCGAACTCGAGACCTTCGCCTTTCGCGGGCGAGTACTGCACTTGTTTTTTTCTACCATGGACAGGAAAGGGAAAACTACAAAAAAAATCTAATTGCCACCAACAATTGTGTCCTAACCAAAAAATAAAAAAAATTAATAAAAACCTCTTCAGGCGTTGGCGCCTATCTAGGCCTATCCTAAAACAACTAATCTATTAGTACAAGGGTGTAGGAAATGAAGAAAGTAGGGGGGAAGAATATATAGAGAAGCGATGAAAATGAAAGTAGTTGTGAATGGGCTATTGTTTATTTTAGTTTATTTTATTGCATTTTTCGTTTTTTTATTTTTGCGTTTTATTTTTTAATTTTTTTATTCTTTTATGTCTTTTAATTAAGTTAGTCTACGTACCAGAATTTCAGCAGTCGCTAGCGCCTTCCGATTGGCAGATCATCCAAACGTGTCTTCTAGAAAATTTAATGGAGATATCGTTTCTAGTGCTTTCAGAACATTATGTCGGCAAAACAGCATCAGCATCTCATGGCTTCGACGTTTCAGCTGGAAGGCGGGTCATGAAATGCTCTCCGTAGAAATCTGGAAAAGAACTGCTTGTATCTGGGGCTGCGAACAAGTGTACAGTGTCGATCTTTAAGGTACGTCCAATTACCTAGTTCTGGTTTCTCGTCAGGGCGAAAATGGTAGCGGACCATGTGACCACTCATCCAATTCACAGCGTTAGTTTTTGTTGCGGGGTAATGAATCACATTCGGGAATAAAAGCGTCAGGAAAGCGATCTGAGCAGGTGTCTGTCGGGTTAGGAAAGTCAAGATACGCTGCGCGAGCCTCCAGACGTTAGACGACGGACCACAAGAGAATCGATGAAATTCCGTGTCCCCTACACCACAGTGAACCCAGAGGGGTGTAACAGCGAGGCGGATGCGGTGCAAACGAAACTGATTGACCTGTTTGCCATTGAAGGTGATATACCAGATGGTCTGGACGCTGGTGTCGAGATAACCAACATGTACCGCTTTCCACACACGATGCCATATGATCTGGGGAAACATGTGTTCGATGGGGTTGGGGGTTCGACACATTTGTAATGTGTCGTTTACAGTCTTTGTCTGGAGTACACATGAAAGTGGTAAGGAATGCAGGATGTAACTTAAGTCAAGAAAGAAGTGGCGAAAGTGATAAAAGGGGATGGAATGTCTGATAGCATGACTGGGGCTGACTTGGATATTGGCGCTTATACATGCAAAAGGAGTCCGTTCAGGCTCGTCGGGCAGCGTCGCCAGACTTTCACATGGGAGCTAACAAAATGTACAGTAACTCTATCTGGCACATGGAATAAGCACACTTCACCACCCTCCCGCGGGAGGACTATTGAACTTTGAATAAAATACCGGTACAGACAAAAGATACAGGAATACTGAACTTTAAGTAAAATACCGGTAGAGACAAACGATACCATCGTCATCAACATATGATGTGCGAGGGTAATCGGGACAGGGAACACTTGTTCCACATGGAGGATGCGTGAGGCGTGGTAAACATTCACGTATTGCGCACGCAGTATAATGTAGAGGGATCTAAGCCGGTGATCCACACGGCCAGCCCTGATCGCTTGGAGGAGATTGTTCAAATGGCTCTGAGCACTATGCGACTTAACTTCTGAGGTTATCAGTCGCCTAGAACTTAGAACTAATTAAACCTAACTAACCTAAGAACATCACACACATCCATGCCCGAGGCAGGATTCGAACCTGTGACGTTAGCGGTCGCTCGGCTCCAGACTGTAGCGCCCAGAACCGCACGGCCACTCCGGCCTTATTCATGCAAAAGCGCTTGGAGGAGACGTCTACTGTTCGTTGCCCCTGAACGACGGAGGTCATTCATAAAATCAGTGTCCAAACAGCGGACGCTGGTGGCCACACTTAGAGGAGCGACAAATCGCTCAGGTAGACCCTCACCAATGAGCGGAATCTTCGATTTGGAAATGTCAAGAGGACTACCCGATTCCTCACCATATGTCGCCACCCGAGTCAGAGCCGCGTGAACATCGTCTTCATTGCAGAGGTAAAGAACTAGATCATCAGCATAGGCTGTACAACAGAAGCGGTGTCCATGCAATGTCAGGCCCACCAGGCGTTGGCGAAGCCCCTGGAGAAGGGGCTCTAATGCCAAAGCATACAATATCGTAGAAAGTGGGCAACCCTGTCGGACACACCGCTCGATCGTTAGAGGCTCGGTGAGGCGACCATTACAGAGTATTCTTGAAGTCGCGCCATTGAAGAGTAGCGTTACCACTGTTACTATACGAGTCGGAAAACCCATGTGTTGGAGGATCCATTTCAGAAAGGTATGGTCGACATGGTCGAATACCTGACTGGAGTCAAGAGATGCTAATGCGCCAGGTGAACGTTGCGACAGCGCGAGGATCATGTCCCTGTAACGGCAAAGGGCCGTATGGATGTTGTTGTCAACGCCCAGCGAAGTCTGATCAAGGGAGGTGACGTATCTTGCTGCCTTCTTGAGTCGTGAGGCCAATCAACAGATAAAAATTTGCATGTCACTGTTGAGCAGAGTGCTGGACCGGTAATCACAGATCCGTGATCGCCCATGTGACTTAGGGGCCAGGATGATGACCCCATCAAGGAAGGAGGCTCCGATCGTCGTCATGGGTGACATCAGTTCGCGACAGATGGACGTCCAAGTAGTTATCAAAAGATAGCTAAAACACTTGTAAAATTCGAGGGAGAGGCCGTCAGATCCATGAGACTTGTTGGCAGCACCCTCCTTGATACCATCTAGGACTTCATCGGAGGTCACTTATTCCTGAAGTTCTTGAGCACCATACTCTGGGATGCTACTTCGTCTATTAGGGTCGGGGGATCGGGGGATGTGGGACGGCAGCGTACAGCCGGCGGAAATGAGAATAGAAAGCATGACCAATGGAGCCTTGTGTAGTGTATCGTCGTCCTTCTGCATCGGTGAGGTCGTGGATGAGAACTCAACGACGACGTCGGGCTTCTGTGAGGACGTGGTACTTCTATGGCGTTTCGTGAGGCATTTGACACAGTTGCAGGATCTGACAAGGGCCCCTTCCCAGCGTTGTCGCATGAGTGAAGTACCTGAGCCTTAGCACGATGCACTATCGTCTGACGGACAGGAGAGAGTGCCATCGAAGTGCAGTCACGAAGCACCGCGTAATAAAAGTCCATGGTGCTCTCTTGCCAAGCTTTGAAGTCTTTGCCATATCCCATCAGTGCCCTGCGTAGGGCTGGTTTCGTGCAAGATAGCCACCAGTATAAGGTGGATGTGTATGCAGGGCAACGTCGACGACAGAGGGCCCACACATCCTCAACGATCCTTCGGCAATCGGGGACAGTCAGGTGGGAAAGGTATACTTCCACAGGCCACGGTTGTGCCACACCTGTTGACAGGCGAGGACCACATCGCAGATATAGGCGTCGTGGTCAGAGAAAGTTAGAGGTCATACTTCGGCATGTCCAGTGTCGGCAGCAACTGAACGTGTGAGATATATACGGTCGAGGTGTGTGGACGACAGCGCCGTATAGTATGTGAAACATACACGGGTGGCATGAACCTTTGTACACGTGTCAACAAGCTGAAGTCTGTCGATGATGACAGAGAGGTCAAAACATGGGGAATGATGTGCAAGTTGGTCATAAGGCCCTTGTGTGGAGTTGAAATCGCCACCGAGAACCATTTCATCCAGATGACTCTCGGAAAGCGACGTTACCTCGTCAGCAAAGAAGGTGTATCCGTCACGACATCGACTGGAGCCAAATGGGGCTTATACATTGAGGATGCGGATGCCGATCAACGTGAGAGCCATACGTCTATCATTAGGAAGGTACACTACAGCAGGGAGTCTAGAACGGAGGAGGATGGCGACTCCACCACCATTGTCAGAAGCATGGGAGATGTGTGCCGCTTAGCCAGTGGGGGCGTAGAAATCAGCAACGATCACTTCTTGGAGAAGGGCAACGTCGACATCAGCAGCATAAATGGTCTCACGGAAGATTGCCAGTTTGTGCGAAGCCCGAAGGGTGGCCAGATTCATCATCGTGATGCGGTAGTGTTGTGGGCGTGCTCCCACCATTGTCACAGATGTTCTGGCAGAGATGTCTGGTTGGCTTGTAACATCCGGCTTTGCCACTGTAGCCGCAATCAGAGTGGATGGAAGGTGGGTCAGGCACCTCCAAGGGGCAGTGTCTGACGGGAGGGCCACCAGCTCAATCTGCTCCATCGTCGACATCATCTGCCCAGGAGACTGGAACAGGTGGCAAGCGACTGTCGCATTCATCGCGGACGAGTTGTGGTGACGCTGCTGTAGCGGGGTCCAGGGACTCTCCCTCCATGCGATCCATCGTTGTCGGGTGGGATTGTTCCTCAGATGTTACATAAGGAGCGGCCACTCCTGTCGCCAGGGCGCTCGAAGGAAGATTACTGTCTTGTATTCGCCCCACTGCTTGTGATGCCACATGAAGAAGTTTGTCGTTGGATGGCGTTTGACTTCTCTTCTTTCGTTTTCGGGACGACCGCTGCTTTTGGAGGTGCTGTTCTGTATCAGAATGTGGACGTTCAATGTTCGAGGTCGCTCCCGTCTGAAGAAAAGCAGACGTAGGCACCGCACTTGCAATGATGTCCATCACAGCAGGCGGGCTGGTCATCAAACTCTGGAGAAGCGGTGGTCTCATAGCCGTCGGAGGAGATGGTGCCGGTAAGGCCGTGGCCGCAGCCTCATTTCCAGTGCGCAGTGCTGGGGGGAGAACAGGCTTTTCCTGAAGTGACTCATCGAGGCTGGGTACGGCTGTGTCGTAGGTGTCTAGTAAAGAAGTGACCGTCGCTTTGGAAGTTGAGTCACTGGTCGGGACCTGGAGCAAACGACGGCGGAGGCAGTCTGACCGAACATGGGCCCTTGTCCGCAACCGGCGTATGCCCGCGGCTGGCCATCAAACATAACGATGGCTTGCACGCCTCTTATCAGCAGATAGGATGGTACATGTTTAGAGAGTTCGATTTTGATTTGGCTGACACCATTCAACACTTGATGTGTCGTGAAATTCTGCCATTTTTCCGCGATGTGCCCCACAACATTGCCAAAGGGTTGGAAAGCTTTGACGACCGCATCTTGTGGCACTACGAAAGGGAGTTCAAAGACCCGAATTGTACGAAGACCGAAACCAGTGTGATCTACCGTTACCTCTCCAATATGCCCGTCAGAACGCTTGAACTTGAGTCCGTGTGCGTGTTGTCGAACTACCTCAGCTTATGCTTCCTCCGTCGTTGTTTTAATATAGACGACACTGCCAGTGACAGAGAAGTGAATACCTATCAGTTCCTGGGGGTTCAGACGTAGCTCTTCACGAATGAATGGTTCAATTTAATAAGCGTGTAGTCGTGCAAGTTCGGCTTGGAACGTTCTTTAAGTTTCGCTCAGCGGTAACAGTGCAGTAGTAATGGACGCTACACAACACGAAATACCGCGACGCGGAAGTAAACAACTGCGGTGTGCTGTCCGGCGCGCGGAGCCGGTCCGCACGCGACATGACGCGACCACGACCACGACAGTCCAACGCCGTAACCACTTAACCATGGCGCCATTTCTCCTCCCGGGTGCTCTACATTGCACTTCTTGTTCTTGGACTGTTCACTGTTTCTATTTTGCTTTTCTTCACAGTCGAGTACATCTTCTTCCTTGTTTTCACGCTTCATTTGTGTTCACATTTGACGGGTTGTCCACTGAGCCCTCTTACCACTAAATCTGAAGGTGGTGCAATGGGGAGCTTCCCTTGTCAGAAAGAAGTGCGTCGTTTACATGGACATGTCTTTTCTTTTCTTTGTTATGTTGCAAATAAATGGACACCTGAATCACTCCCACATTGTCATTCCACCACTTAACTTGTGGTGCGTGACTGAAACTAGTGAATGTGACTTTTCGTGAGAGTAGCCAGTAGCTGTCTACAAATATAGATTCACCCGCACCTCCAGCCTTAGGGGCAGTAGAAAGACAATGAGGTCTATCTGGGTCATCAGAGTTGGTACAATAGCAAGCAGAAGACTTAGGTTGGCAGGTAAGACGTCTGCATTTTTGGAGTCCCCCACAACTGAAAGAGTGACTTTCCTGCTGAAGTGTGGTGAGTACTGGCTGATATGTGGGCAACCCACGGATGGAGCTATCTGAATTAGTTGGTATGCGAATTTCTATCATTTTTATGTCAGTTTCTTTGGTAGTCAAGAGTAATCATACTAGCTATCGTGGAAATGATTTCATGTGAATACTTAATATTATTCTTGAGATTTTCAGTGAGAATACTTTGAGTGTAAGTGACCTAGGTTCGATCGCTAGAGCAGAATAAAAGGACTTTGGCTTCCGAGACTGGTAGTGTAGCTGAGTCATTCTCAGTATACGAGGTAAGTAAAATAAACGAAATTACGTTGTACAGGAAAAATTTATTAAACGAAATTACGAGAGGCCTAAGACTGAATTTTAGATCCTTCAAGACTTTTTTTTATTTTATTTTTTTTTTTAACTTGGAAGTCGTTGGCCTCGTGCAGCCGTACTGTCATGTGGTCGAAGGTAAAGTCTAAGTCCATTCTTTGTTAACCCAGTAAATGTGTGCTCTTTCAATGCGTGAGTACTGTATAAAATGTATTCCCTATTTCTACTGAAATATGTTGTTAATCAGTCTTTCGTCGTGTGAATTTGGGTTTCTCAGCAGAGTAAAATGAATGCATCTTCCAGTCTGTAGTGTCGAAGTGTGTGAGCTTAGACAAGTTATTTCGTTCAAATGGCTCTGAGCACTATGGGACTTAACTACTGAGGTCATCAGTCCCCTAGAACTTAGAACTACTTAAACCTAACTAACCTAAGGACATCACACACATCCATGCCCGAGGCAGGATTCGAACCTGCGACTGTAGCGGTCACACGGTTCCAAACTGATGCGCTTAGAACCGCATGGCCACACTGGCCGGCAGTTATTTCGTGATTCAAGAATTGAGTACTTTAGAGTACTTTCGCTGTTTGTGGAACTTGATCGCATTTACTTCGTTTTTTTATTAGTTTTCCTACAACTGCTCGCACCTTCAGCATTCCTTGATCGTTTTTACACATTGATATATGTCCATAAATTTTGTCCCACTATAACCATGGCTTTTCTTCGCATGTGTTGTACCATGTGTGACCACTTGTTGATCAGACCACGTTCTATCGGACGTCTCTAGTCAAGATACTCTCTGCTGAGGTGTCATTGTGTTCTGTGGTAGTTTTGGTAGTAATAATATAGTGTTCATTTCAGTGTGTTGGTGGGTTGTGGTATGAGCGGGTATAGGAGCGTTCGATCTGTTTCCTAAATCATGTTCCCCATGGTTTCCCAACCAACCCATGTAGCTGTTTCATTTGATGCTCTGATGTACTTCATTGAATCCTTGTGTAAAGCAGGGGATCACGCCAACTGTTATTTTGTGAATGCTGCTATTTTGTCTGTACTTGGTCTACGTTCAGTCAAATTGTTTAATACATCACACGGACCATATGCTGAAAAGTAATTCACGATTCATATGTTGCAACCCATCCCTTTTCTCTAGTGTATTTATGGAAGAATGACTTGAAGACACCATTATTAAATTATTTTATTGTGTAGTACTAATGGAATTTCGAAACACAGGATCTGTATACACAGAAGTCCCGAAGAAACTAGTATGAGCAAGTGTATTCAAATACAGAGACATGTAAACAGGCAGAATACGGCGCTGCGGTCGGCAACGTCTATATAAGACAATAAGCGTCTGGCGCAGTTGTTACATCGGTTACTGCTGCTACAGTGGCAGGTTTTCAAGATTTAAGTGAGTCTGAACGTGATGTTGTAGTAGGCGCACGAGCAATGGGACACGCCATCTCCGAGGTAACGATGAAGTGGGGATTTTCCCGTACGACAGTTTCACGAGTGTACCGTGAATGTCAGAAATCAGGTCGGAGAAACGTCCTGCAAGAACGGGACCAACGACCACTGAAGAGAATCGTTCAGCCTCACAGAAGTGCAGCCCTTCCGCAAATTTCTGCAGGTTTCAGTGTTGGGCCATCAACATGTGTTAGCGTACAAAGCATTCAACGAAACATCAGCGATATGGGCTTTCGGAGCCGAAGGCCCACTCGTGTACCCTTGATGACTGCACGATTCAAAGCTTTACGCCTCGCCTGGACCCTTAAACACCGACATTGGGCTGTTGATGACTGGGAACATGTTGCCTGGTCGGACGCATCTTGTTTCAAATTGTATTGAGGGGATAGACGTGTACGAGTATGGAAATAACCTCATGAGTCGATGGACCCTCCATGTTAGCAGGGAAATGTTCAAGCTGGTGGAGGCTCTGTAATCGTGTGGGGCGTGTGCAGTTGGAGTGATATGGGACCCCTGATACGCCTAGATAAGACTCTGTCAGGTCACACTTACATAAGCATCCTGTCTGTTCTCTTGCATCCATTCATGTCCAACAGGACAGTGCGACATCCCACACATAGGAATTGCTACAGAGAGGCTCCAGGTACTGTGAGTTTGAACACTTCCACTGGCCAGCAGACTCCCAGACATGAATGTTATGGAACATATCTGGAATGCCTTGCAATGTGCAGTTCTGTAGAGATCTCAACCCCCTCATACTCCTACGTGTTTATGGACAGCCCCGCAGGATTCATTGTGTCACTTCCCTCGAGCACTACTTCAGACATTAGTCGAGTCCATGCCACATCGTGTTGCAGCACTTCTGCGTGCTCGAGGGACCCTACCCGATATTAGGCAGGTGTACCAGTTTCTTTGGCTCTCAATGTGTATCATGGCATCAACAAGAAAGTCAAATTACACCCTGATTTTCTCATTGACAAGGAAGACTGCTACCGATCTTAAAGAAGATAGCAGAAGCAGCAGTTTGCTTCCATTGTCATCTGTAAGATAAATAGCAGTCTGTTCTCCTAATCACAATTAATGTAACATCACTCAGAAGACGCAGTCTTTCACGTTTGGTCTTCTTCTGTCACACCGTAGCATATACAATTTTATCATTATATCACATATTATGATATCGCATACATTAGCATTAGTGTTATATATAGAGCTGGAAGCAGAACAACAAGTGTTATTCTACAGATAATGGACTGTTGTGAATGAACACTGTATAACACAATAAATAGCCTATAGATTAAAGGAGTTTGCATAACTATCGCTGCCTTTGCTTTAGGTGTTGCAAATTTTAGATATGTCATGATGCTGAAGGGTGTAAAAATAAAGTTTATAGGAGTCTCACAGTGAGAACAATTACAACAATTCTTTACAAAGCTAAGACTAGAGTAAGAATAGGTTCACAGTATTTTGTCCTTTGAGCTCAAAATTTACAGTTTTCAAGAACTAAACAGTTACAGTCATACGAGAAGAAATTCCAGATGACCTGGATTCATGTACAAAACTAAATATTTCATTCGGTTGTGTAGTTTGAACAGATATGTCTGTTAACAAGTAGAACACAGTTAGTGTCATTCACTCTTTATTTTCCTGCTGAGAGAGAGCTGTGCACAGTATAGTAAATTTCCATGCTGCTTGTTCTTCAAATCATTTACCCATTTTTTTACAACTATATACTGTTTGTATAGTAACACGGTATTTCATTATTCCTGTGTAACAGGCAAGTATTCTTACTAATTTGACCGTAGTAGATTGGGCACTGGAAGAACACAGTTTTTTTAAAGACTTTTATGACATCCTCGTGGTGTTTGTTTTATGATCTTTGAGACTCGGTTTTGCATGGTGGAAATTCATCTGTATAATCACAGAAAAATAACATACAGAAAGAAAAGAAGATAAAACTTATATTTCTTTTGGGACAAGTATCACCTTTTGTAAGACCAATATTATTTAATTACGAACTGCCTAAAATCGTATGTTCCCAGCAAGCAAAAGTGAACTGTCTTATGACGACACTGTTCTGAATAGATAAGTATATTTCTTTTGGAAAATCAGTTGTATACCGGATAGCAAATTGCCATTTTTCGTTGGCAATGACAGTATTTGCACGTTTTTTACTGTTCTAAACAATGATTTCTGAAATGTAGTAAGGTAATAGCGCGTTCATTATTTTGGTACACCAGGTACGTATAATTCTGTAAATGTAAAGCACAGATTATGCTACATAAACGGTTCTCGAAGTAATAAACAGAATAATCAAAACATGGTCAAAAAACAGATAAAATCCACCTAAGATGAGAAACCATTTGACTTGACATTGGTTTGTAACTCATAAACACGTTTCCATTTCTTCGCTACGGTGTGAATGCATCAGTACAGCAGGCCACAGCGAACCACACTCACTTCTTACAATGTTCAGACTCATTTCCAAACGTTCCGTAACATGCACGGCTTACTCTATTTGACCACGAAACTCGATAGCAGTCGACACGTTGCACAGATGACTCGTATGCGCCATTTTGACGTCACCTGAGAGGATACGGGTGTGTAAGCAACGCTACGCTGGTGTTGATCACTCCTGAGTACTGAAGCGGCTGCGACATGACGGACGGATCGTACCCAGTGACTGCAGTCCCATGTGGGATACGGTGGGAAGTGGCGTACCGCGAGGAAGTCTGGTATTTAGTAGGAATTCGGCACGTGTCTGGTGCGTCGCAATGGATGGAAGATTACCTTCGGACAGCCCTTAAGCTCTTCCCCACAGGCTACTGAGACAGATTTCACAGATGATGTACTGGAATTCCAACTAAGCACATGGTCTATGTTGAATCTGGTAAGCATTGAATTGTTACTGCTGAACTAACGGTTTAGTCATTCGAGACCCATTCTGTTGTGATGCTCCTGACTGAAACAGTATAAGAGCAAAAGTGTTAGAGGCTATGAGGCTAACCACTTGCTTTATGAGGGGTTTTTCATGTGGTGAGGCCATTTAGTATATATTGTTACTTCTCCAGAAACTCATTATTTTTAAGACCATACTTTTAACTCTTGCCTTTGGCGTTATCTGAACTTTTCTTGTATAACGCCGTTGGTAATGCATATATATTATGATCTTCATTCGCAGTGGTGCGTCGATTATTGTCTAGTTTGTAATTATTTTCGTCACGGATCTCATGTCCCATGGCCCACTGATTTGCCGTATTCTTTTATGTGATTGCATATAGGGCATACGCATAACTCGTGTTCATTATGTTGTAGTGAAATGCCCGATTAGCCCGAGTGGCCTTTGTAAATCTGTAACATCATCTCAACTGTAAGAAGCCACATTTGACCGACGTGTTGAATCATTGAACTTACTGCAGAGGACTAGATTATAAGTCTGTTGTTACTTTTAATCACTGAAGTTTTATTCAATCGAAAATAGCCTCCTTTGCAAGTATTAGACAGAAAATCATTTCATCCTTTCCCTTTTTTAAAAAATTCCAGAGTTCTTTTCTTATCATCTGCATTGATTTCCCGCTGTTACTACAATTTGTATGAGAACAAATTTATTCTTTTCACAGAAACAACTGTGTGTTTGCCGCACTATATACAACTTATTGGCCAGCATGTAAACCAATCTGGATCTCTTCAAGAACCTTCTAGTGTTTTGCTTTCTTTACGTTATTTTGTGGAAGACCTCATTATATGCAGCGTACAACAGTCAGCCAATAGAAAAACAGATTAAATTTTTGTGTGTGACAACAAACAACATTGTTGCGAAAAAAATCGTTCCAGTCCTACAGGTACAATTAAGGACTTAGGTGGGACTTCTCACCCGCGAGTTCTGGAAATGGAAATCTTCTCCCATTTGTCCTGAAATGACATCTTGTTTTCCCTACTCTACACTCCGTACTCGCCAGTAAAAGATTAAATTTATATATCAGCCCATATGGTGTTTGAAGGACTAAAAAATAAAACTTTTTAATAGCTGCCTGACACGTATTCCTTTGCTATTTAGTAGGAGATGAAGGGACCAAAAAAAGAAAAGAAAGAAAAGAGAGAGAGAGGTTATAGTTACCTGATCCACGAGATCGTGCGCACACCAGCAGTAAACGAAGATTTGGAAAGCTGGCATAGGCAGATACAACCAGCATTTGACGACAGTGTTTCCCGCAGAATTCTGGAAAACAGATGTAGTGATAAATAATTAATAAGCATTCATATATCCAGTGAAGGAAGAAGAATAGTTTGTATGCGTACTGAGCAGCTGTACTCGATTAACAAGCGCTCTTATTGTACCATTCGCATTTTATTTAAAAACTGGTTCAGATTGCTCTAAGCACTATGGGACTTAACATCTGAGGTCATCAGTCCCATAGACTTAGAACTACTTAAACCTAACTAACCTAACGACATCACACACATCCATGCCCGAGACGAGATTCGAACCTGCGACCGGAGCAGCAGCGCGATTCCAGACTAAAGCGCCCAGAACCGCTCAGCCGGAACACGCATTTTATTTGGTAACCGTATTTAATAGTACCGACTTCAGGACTGTCTAAAAGGCAACAGTGCTACTTTCTGTTTTTTCTTTAGTTCAGTTTACACCGCAATTTTAGTAGGGTATATTTATGCCTCTTGCAGCACCACTGTGAAGTAGGTTGTAGTTCGTCAGTTAATGTCATAAAGGTTTGTTTACTACATTGTGTTTGTAATATTGTTTAGTTTTGCATGGCAAGACATGATGGGAATGAGCTTGTTGTATGCGGAGGCAAAGGGGAATCCGCCACTGTCCGGAAACAGCTTGAAGGTACCTTAGCCACGGTGGACACACTTCAGATTGCTCCCTTGGATTGCAGCGACGTTGAGGCACACGCTGAAAAAGTTGTATAATTTCTGATGCCTCGGGCATCTCCAGGAAACCCCGGGGTCACTGCAACTTCTGATGCGCTACATCTGACAGGTTCGTCTTCATTCTGTGGTAAATGGATTGCAAACCTTCAGCCGGGAGGCGAAAGTGAGATCTGGCCGCACGACTGTACCCCTACGCATTAGAAACGGGAATGAGGCGCTGTTCAGAGTTCACAGCATATCTAAGAAAGCACGGGATGCCTCGTCTGTTGAGCCAGTGTCTGATTTTCCCGTCAAGTCCACACAAGAACAGATCAGTGTGTTGGTCAATGGGAACTCAAACGTTAGATGCGTAATCCCAACAGTAAACTAGCGGGCAATTCTTGAAGTAAGACTAGTGTGCACTCGGTGTGTTTTTCAGGAGGCCTCGGCCGAGCTGTGGGAAAGGCCGTAACGACACACTGGTTGAACTTCCAGTAAATAGTAACTAATGTGGGTACGAACGACGTTTGCCGTCTCGGTTCCTTTAGATCACTGAACTCACGAAAGCACCTAGCCTCGTACGCAGGGTGGAAGCGTGGCTCACTCTTTGTTGCATCGTTCTACGAACTGTGCACATTCCTGTAGTATTAAACCGAGTGGAAGCCTTAAACCCGAGACTCAGACGATTCTGTAACGATGTCGAATGTAGCTTTCTTGGCCTCTGCTGCTGTTGGATGGAGAGTGGTATCGCTGATTCGTGCGGAGACTGGCAAATGTTCCGTAAATGATGTAAATATATGCAACCCACTGCGGAGAGACAAAATACTGTTCGCTTACACTATTGGCGACAGAACACTGGAAACAACAATGTCCATGAAATACCTAGGAGTGATTGCGCAAAGCGACCTGATGTAGAATGATCAAATAATACTAGTGCAAGAAAAGCTGATTCCAAGCTGATGTTCGTTGTAAGAATACTAAAGAAATATAGTTCGTCTGTAAAAGAAGCGGTTTATAAAACCCTTGCTCGAGTGACTGGTTAGCATTTATAATCAGTCGTTGATACCCACAGATAGTACTAATAGAGGACGTGACGAAGATTCAACAAAGAGCTACACGTTTCGTCACGGGTTCCTTTAGTAAGCGCAAGAGTTAAGCCGTCGTCTCATGGGACGTGAAAACACATGTGGATGAGGAGCTGGTGACGTCGCAGTGTAGAATTCCGTGTTCCCCTACACTGCAAACGTGAAATGAAAAATCTGGCATGTCAGAGTTTTGCTTCATGGAGAGGAACGTGGCCAACGTGACGCGATATCGCCTTACGTCACAAGCAGAACTCAGGAGCCGCCATATTGTATTGAGTTAAACTGCGTATTTGGTGGGTTTTCTTCATCGCAGAGTTCAGTGGTATAAGTATAAGCTATTTCACAGCATTAGAAAATTGAAGATCCCTCTAAAAAAAAAAAGGCCTTTTTAGGTACGATTTGTTGTTGTTGTGGTCTTCAGTCCTGAAACTGGTTTGATGCAGTTCTCCATGTTACTCTATCCTGTGCAAGATTCTTCATCTCCAAGTACCTACTGCAGCCTACATCTTTCTGAATCTGCTTAGTGTATTCATCTCTTGGTCTCCCTCTACCATTTTTACCCTCCACGCTGCCCACCAATACCAAATTGGTGATCCCTCAATGTCTCAGAACATGTCCTACCAACCGACCCCTTCTTCTAGTCAAGTTGTGCCACAAGCTCCTCTTCTCCCCAATTCGATTCAATACCTCCTCAATAGTTATGTGATCTACCCATCTAATTGATGTTGTTTTTGTGGTCTTCAGTCCTGAGACTGGTTTGAAGCAGCTCTCCGTGATACTCTATCCTGTGCAAGATTCTTCATCTCCCAGTACCTACTGCAGACTGCATCCTTCTGAATCTGCTTAGTGTATTCATCTCGTGTTCTCCCTCTACGATTTTTACCCTACACGCTGCCCTCCAATACTAAATTGGTGATCCCTCGATGTCTCAGAACATGTCCTACCAACCGATCCCTTCTTCTAGTCAAGTTGTACTACGAACTTCTCCACAATCCTATTCAATACCTCCTCATTAGTTATATGATCTACCCATCTAATCTTCAGCATTCTTTTGTAGCACCACATTTCGAAAGCTTCTATTCTCTTCTTGTCCAAACTATTTATTGTCCATGTTTCACTTCCATACATGGCTACACTCCATACAAATACTTTCAGAAACGACTTCTTGACACTTAAATCTATACTCCATGTTAACAAATTTCTCTTCTTGAGAAACGCTTTCCTTGCCATTGCCAGTCTAGATTTTATATCCTCTCTACTTCGACCATCATCAGTTATTTTGCTCCCCAAATAGCAAATACTGTTAAGTGTCTCATTTCCTAATCTAATTCCTTTAGCATCACCCTACTTAATTCGACTACATTCCATTATCCTCGTTTTGCTTTTGTTGATGTTCATCTTATATCCTCCTTTCAAGACACTATCCATTCCGTTCAACTGCTCTTCCAAGTCCTTTGCTGTCTCAGACAGAATTACAATGTTATCGTTGAACCTCAAAGTTTTTATTTCTTCTCCATGGATTTTAATACCTACTCCGAATTTTTCTTTTGTTTTCTTCACTGCTTGCTCAATATACGGATTGAATAACATCGGGGAGAGGCTACAACCCTGTCTCACTCCCTTCCCAACCACTGCTTCCCTTTCATGTCCCTCGACTCTTATAACTGCCACCTGGTTTCTGTACAAATTGTAAATAACCTTTCGGCCACTGTATTTTACCCCTACCACCTTCAGAATTTGAAAGAGAGTATTCCAGTCAACATTGTCAAAAGCTTTCTCTAATTCTACAAATGCTAGAAACGTAGGTTTGCCTTTCCTTAATCTTTCTTCTAAGATAAGTCGTAGGGTCAGTATTGCCTCACGTGTTCCAATATTTCTACGAAATCCAAACTGATCTTCGCCGAGGTCGGCTTCTACCAGTTTTTCCATTCGTCTGTAAAGAATTCGCGTTAGTATTTTGCATCCGTGTCTTATTAAACTGTTTGTTCGGTAATTTTCACATCTGTCAGCACCTGCTTTCTTTGGGATGGGAATTATTATATTCTTCTTGAAGTCTGAGGGTATTTCGCCTGTCCCATACATCTTGCTCACCAGATGGTAGAGGTTTGTCAGGACTGGCTCTCCCAAGGCCGTCAGTAGTTCTGATGGAATGTTGTCTACTCCCGGGGCCTTGTTTCGACTTAGGTCTTTCAGTGCTCTGTCAAACTCTTCACGCAATATCATATCTCCCATTTCATCTTCATCTACACCCTCTTCCATTTCCATAATATTGTCCTCAAGCACATCGCCCTTGTATAGATCCTCTATATACTCCTTCCACCTTTCTGCTTTCCCCTCTTTGCTTAGAACTGGGTTTCCATCTGAGCTCTTGATATTCATACAAGTGGTTCACGTTTCTCCAAAGGTCTCTTTAATTTTCCTGTAGGCAGTATCTATCTTACCCCTAGTGAAATAAGCCTCTACATTCTTACATTTGTCCTCTAGCCATCCCTGCTTAGCCATTTTGCACTTCCTGTCAATCTAATTTTTGAGACGTTTGTATTCCTTTTTGCCTGCTTCATTTACTGCATTTTTATATTTTCTCCTTTCATCAATTAAATTCAATATTTCTTTTGTTATCTTCTGTTACCCAAGGATTTCTACTAGCCCTCGTCTTTTTACCTACTTGATCCTCTGCTGCCTTCACTGCTTCATCTCTCCAAGCTACCGATTCTTCTTCTATGGTATTTCTTTCCCCCATTCCTGTCAATTGTTCCCTCGTGCCCTCCCTGAAACTTTGTATAACCTCTGGTTTAGTCAGTTTATCCAGGTCCAATCTCCTTAAATTCCCACCTTTTTGGAGTTTCTTCAGTTTTAATCTACAGTTCATAACCAATATATTGTGGTCAGAGTCCACATCTGCCCCTGGAAATGTCTTACAATTTAAAACCTGGTTCCTAAAGCTCTGTATTACCATTATATAATCTATCTGAAACCTGTCAGTATCGCCAGGCTTCTTCCATTTATACAACCTTCTTTTATGATTCTTGAACCAAGTGTTAGCTATGATTAAGTTGTGCTCTGTGCAAAATTCTACTAGGCGGCTTCCTCTTTCATTTCTTAGCCCCAATCCATATTCACCTACTACGTTTCGTTCTCTCCCTTTTCCTACTACCGAATTCCAGTCACCCATGACTATTAAATTTTCGTCTCCCTTCACTATCTGAATAATTTCTTTTATTTCATCATACATTTCTTCAATTTCTTCGTCATCTGCAGAGCTAGTTGACAAATAAACTAGTACTACTGTAGTAGGCGTGGGCTTCGTGTCTATCTTGGCCACAATAAGGCGTTCACTATGCTGTTTATAGTAGTTTAGCCGCACTTCTATTTTTTATTCATTATTAAACCGACTCCTGCATTACCCCTATTTGATTTTGTATGTATAACCTTGTATTCGCCTGACCAAAATTCTTGTTCCTCCTGCCACCGAACTTCAATAATTCCTACTATATCTAACTTTAACCTATCCATTTCCCTTTTTAAATTTTCTAACCTACCTGAACGATTAAGGGATCTGACATTCCACGCTCCGATCCGTTGAACGCCAGTTTTCTTTCTTCTGATAACGACGTCCTCTTGAGTAGTCCCCACCCGGAGATCCGAATGGGGGACTATTTTACCTCCGAAATATTTTACCCAAGAGGACGCCATCATCATTTAACCATACAGTAAAGCTGCATGCCCTCGGGAAAAATTACGGCCGTAGTTTCCCCTTGCTTTCAGCCGTTCGCAGTACCAGCACAGCAAGGCCGTTTTGGTTATTGTTACAAGGCCAGATCAGTCAATCATCCAAACTGTTGCCCTTGCAACTACTGAAAAGGCTGCTGCCCCTCTTCAGGAACCACACGTTTGTCTGGCCTCTCAACAGATACCCCTGCGTTGTGGTTGCACCTACGGTACGGCTATCTGCATCGCTGAGGCACGCAAGCCTCCCCACCAACGGCAAGGTCCATGGTTCTTGGGGAGGAGCTACGATTTATTATAATAAAATTACGGGAAACTATATATCTGGAGGTAAAGGCTCCCCGTATTTAATATTTCTACTGTTGTAACTTGTGTGCTATGAAAGAACGCCGTTTCAGTGCCACGGCACAATGACAATCTATCAAAATGGCGTTATTTTGATACAACTTGTCATATTTAAATTTAATTATTTAATCGTATGGCTAGGGCCCTCAGTCGGGCAGACCGTTCGCCGGGTGCCGGTCTTTCAATTTTACACCACTTCGGCGACCTGCAGTCGATGAGGATGATAGAATGATAATGAGGGCAGCACAATTCCCAGTCCCTGGGCGAAGAAAATTCCCCGACCCAGCCGGGAATCGAAACTGGGCCCAGAGGATTGACAATCCGTATCGCTGATCATTCAGCTACCGGTGGCAGACATCATAGTTAAATATGAAATAACGACATATGTAGATACAGTCTTTATCTAAAGCATACCTTATATATCATGTTAAAGTCGTAGCTGGAAGATTTACAGAAAAAAGGTGACAGCGTCGTGGACTGCGAAGCAAAATATAAGAGATTCGTGTCTCCCTTACCTAAAAAAAAATTTTTCGTTTTGTTTTCTAAAGTATTTGGACCTTTCTTATCAATTTAATAAAAATAGTACCTGCAATAGTCTGTGTTATTTATTGTTGTAGTCTTCGGTCCGAAGACTGGTTTGATGTAGCTGCATGCTAATCTATCCTGGTGCTCTTCATCTCCGAATAACTGCTGCAACTTATATCTTTCTGAATCTGCTTACTGTATTCATCTCTTAGTCTCCCTCTACGCTTTAACCCCCCCCCCCCCTTCCCACTCCCCACACAAACACACACTTTCCTCAAATTATAAACTGATGTGGTGATCCCTTGGCGCCTCAGAATGTGTCCTACCAACTGACCCTTCTTTTGGTCAAGTTGTGCTACAAGTCTCTTGTTTCCCCAATTCTCATTAGTTACTTGATCGATCCATCTAATCTTCAGCATTCTTCTGTAGCGACATATTTCAAAAGCTTCTATTCTCTTCTTGTCCAAACTAGTTATCATCCATGTTTCACATCCGTACATGGTTACACTCCAGACAAATACCTTCAGAAATGACTTCCTGACACTTAAATCTGTATTCGATGTTAACAAATTTCATTTCTTCAAAAGCGCTTTTCTTGACATTGCCAGTCTACATGTTATATCCTCTCGCTTTCGGTCATCATCAGTTATTTTGCTGCACAAATAGCAAACCTCATTTACTGTTTTAAGTGTCTCTTTTCCTAATCTGATTCTCTTAGCATCACCTGACTTAATTAGTATTTATTCTAGTATCCTTTTTTTGCTTTAGTTTACGTTCATCTTCTGTCCTCTGTTCAAAACACTGTCCATTTCGTTCAACTACTCTTCCAAGCCCTTTCCTGCTTCTGACAGAATTACAATGTCATCGGCAAACGTCAACGTTTATATTTCTTCTCCATGAATTTTAAATCCTACACCAACGTTTTCTTTTGTTCCTTTTACTACTTATTCAATGTACAGACTGAATAGCATTTATTTATTATAACTAATGTATTTGTGGCAATTCTTACTGCACAGACCAAAGATTGGATTGTTCCGCCAGGAGCCAGAAATCTTAAACTGCCAATTTATTTCAGAATGTAAACACAAGTTCCACGCTGGAAGTTTTTGCTCTTATGAAGCTTTGTGTAAGTTATGGCTCTATGGTCTGCCTCATATTTGTATCTTGTCGGTAAACATCTTTCCCACTGATGGTGAGCAGCTTCGAAAAAATCTGCTCTTCCACTCCGATGAAAGTTGGAAACTACTCTCGATCTTGTAATCTACGTAATGAAGTACGACACTTCAGCGTGATGGTAGTTAATGCAACATCGGAAATATAGATATTATGTAGGCGCAAAGTAATTTTTTTTCTTTATTGAGTTCTGATTCCCCCCGAAGGGAGCGGGCTGACAGCAGCTTAGTACGCCGCTCTTCAGCCTACAAAATTTGTTTTAAGAAGATGAAGATAATAAATAATAAAAGCAGGTGATAAAATCGGTGACTTAAAACGTAAAATGGCGGAAAATTGTAGAACTTAAAACATAAAACAAAGGGTTGATGATGCTAATAAAATACATATGAAGCAGACAGGTAAAATAATAGACAGGCAATTAAAAAAATACGGCGACAATCTGGTTTCTGTTTGCAAGAGACATAAAATTCACACCCAGCGGCAGCATAATTTCTGTTCGCAGAACTTTGGAAAGACGAACAATGCTGAACACTGAACACTCACTTGAACACTACACTAAAAAATTGGCACAAATATGGCATACCACAGCCAAGGGCAGATGAGGGGAACATGGACAGATGATGGGAAAGAAAAGGGGGGAAGGAGAGGATAAACGAAGTGGAGGGGAGGGGGGAAAGGAGCCGATGGAGGATGAGGACCCATACGAGAGGGGGCGGGTGCTGGGCAGACGTGACAGGGAGTGGGGAAAGGCAGAGGAGGGGCATACAAATGGACTCGGGGGGGGGGGGCCGAAAACAGGATGAAAGGGTGGAAGAGGGAGCCCAGGGAAAGAAAGGAGGGGGAGTGAGGATCAGAGTTGATAGGAGGGATAAATGGAGGGAGAGAGGGCATCATCTGGGAGGGGAAGCTGATGGAAGCCACCGTGGGAAAGGAGATGAAGGGTGTAGAGATGGAGGGTAGGGGGGACACAACAGTGAAGGCGTGCAGAGGGCAAGGATTGGAGAGGAGAGGAGCAACCAGTGGGTGAGGGGACTCAAGGAGGCGGGAGGTGTAGAGTATGCTGATACGTTCGAGGAATAGGAGCAGATGGGGGATAGGAATGAGGTCGTAGTGGATCCGCGTGGCGGACGGGAGGCGTATATGGAAGGATAGGCGGAGTGCATGGCGCTCGAGGATCTGGAGGGACTTATAGAGTTTGGGGGGCGCGAATATCCAGGCAGGATGGGCATAACAGAGGATGGGGCGGATTAAGGATTTGTAGGTGTGGAGGATGGTAGATGGGTGCAACCCCCACGTCCATCCAGAGAGGAGTTTGAGGAGTCAGAGGAGGTTGCGGGCTTCGGATTGGATGGCGCGGAGATGAGGTATCCAGGTGAGGTGGCAGTCAACGGTGAGGCCAAGGTAGGTGGTGGTGGGGGAGAGGCGGACAGGACGGGCGCAAATGGTAAAATGGCTCTGAGCACTATGGGACTTAACAGCTGTGGTCATCAGTCCCCTAGAACTTAGAACTACTTAAACCTAACTAACCTAAGGACATCACACACATCCATGCCCGAGGCAGGATTCGAACCTGCGACCGTAGCAGTCGCGCGGTTCCGGACTGCGCGCCTAGAACCGCGAGACCACCGCGGCCGGCGCAAATGGTAAGGGAGAAATCCAGGAGCAGGAAGGTGCGAGTGGTACGACCTATGATGTTTGCCTGGGTCTTGGAAGGATTGATTTTCAGGAGCCACTGGTTACACCATGCGACAAAAAGGTCAAGGTGATTCTGGAGAAGGCGTTGGGACCGTTGAAGGGTAGGACCGAGGACAAGGAATGCGGTGTCATCGGCATACTGCAGGAGGTGTACTGGAGAGGGGGGTTAGGGCATATCAGTCGTGTACAGGAGGTAGAAGAGAGGGGAGAGGACAGATCCCTGGGGCACACCTGCAGATGGGTAGAAGGTGTGGGAATCGGCTTTATGGATGGTGACGTAGGAGGGGCGGTGGGTGAGGAAGGAGGCAATCGGATGGATGTAGTTGACAGGAGGGGCGTAGGTCTGGAGTTTAAACAGGAGGCCGGGATGCCAGACACATAGGCCTTTTCGAGGTCGAGGGAGACAAAAAAGGGTGAAGCGACGGGAGTTAAGCTGGAGGGAAAGGAGATGAGTGATGCGTAGGAGTTGGTCATCAGCAGAGAAGGAAGGTCGAAAGCCACGTTGTTTGTTGGGGAGGAGATGGTTTTGGTGGAGGTGTTGATGGACGCTCTGGGTAAGGATGGAGCCAAGAGCTTGCTGAACACCGAGGCGAGACATATAGGGCGATAGGAAGAGGCATCAGATGGAGGCTTGTTGGGTTTGGAGAACATCAGGATACGGGAGGTTTACCCCACGGAGCAAAGTAACGTTAGGCACTGTAGATATTCAACATAAAACTGAAAATGGGATGAAGATTCAACTAAGTTAACGAACAACTTCTAATTTTATGTATGTCAGATCGCTGTAGAACATTATTCACTGTTCGACACATCTACTTGTCTAGAATCTTCTTCGCGATTTCCTCCGCTGTTCTCCGTCAATCGCTAACAGAATGAACCCAGATAATTTAGGCTCGTCCATTTTCGTAAAGAAACCGTGTGGTTTACGCAACAGATGTCGCAGCAGATGCCGCAGACCGCCGCTAGACGGCGCTGAGAGCACAAATCACGTTAACCAGCTCGTCCCGTGTGCCGACTTTGCCGTCTCATGTCAGGTGGGAAGTCGCCCCCGCCTCCACGTTAACGTTAGCTGTCTAGTTCCATGTGAATACGGCTGTACGAAGAATATCAAATTCCAGTAGCAGACGCTAAAAGAGAGGCTTTGTCCATCTAGGGGATGTTTACTGTTAAGATTCCCAAGACAAGTACAGCAGCCGGCCGGAGTGGCCGTGCAGTTCTAGGCACTACAGTCTGGAACCGAGCGACCGCTACGGTCGCAGGTTCGAATCCTGCTTCTGGCATGGATGTGTGTGATGTCCGTAGGTTAGTTAGGTTTAATTAGTTCTAAGTTCTAGGCGACTGATGACCTCAGAAGTTAAGTCGTATATTGCTCAGAGCCATTTGAACCATTTTTTAACAAGTACAGCAGCATCTCTCTTCCTCCCCAACACATCTCGTGAAATAATAAAAACGAGAAAATCAGATATTGTAGGGCCTGTACGTTGAGTAACCGCTAATCATTCAACCCACCCACGACAATGGGACAGATGACGAGTACTTCGTAGGGTGGGGCAAGAATACTTCTCATCACACATCGGGTTACTGAACAGAGATGCATGGTCTATCGACTATCACAAACAGAAGCGAGACGCTTCGCTGAACAACACATACAACAGATGTGTGTAGATAGAGATAGTATTTTGGAAACATGGTTGACGGAAACGGAAAGAATTATACCATGAAGCACCAGACCGACATTTACCAAACTTCGTGGAGATCTTCCATATTACATAGGGTACTAAATGATTAAGCTTTTATTCCATTAGACAACGATGCCAGTCATCAACATCAGTAACAGGTGTGACGGCCAGGAGTAAGGATGCTCTCGTTTATTCATTGTGGCATGTCAGCAAACACCTCCCGAGTGTTATGAAAAATGCATCTTTGCGACATGAGCTGTACAAAACATGTTTGTTCTCTACCGATATCAGTTGTAACTATCATCTTCATACGAGAAAAACAGTATTCATCAAAGGATGAAAAAACCTTTTTCGTCAAGTACGACACATTTTTGATCCTGTGATTTATGCTGTTTTTTTTCCTGTGGAGATTGTAGTTATAGTTGAAACCAGTAGAAAACAAACATGTAACTGTACAGATGATGGCGCAAATATGCTTGTTTCAAAATACTTAACAGCCACAGACAGTCACCTAAGAAAAGACCGAATGTTATATCGAGAAATTTACTGCCGGGCCTGAAAAACTTACTGTATCACTTCATGTCTATTTCTGGAGGAGGGTGGTCATCCCTTGGCATCCCATCTGTGCTCTACGGAAATAAGCGGGATCCGTACATTCCTCAGCGCCTTTGTGGTATGAACTGCAGTGTTGGGTCTAGCATTATCCTGTACGGACATGTCATTTGGGACCCTGGTCACCAACATATTGGCAAGCTTTCAATCTCCAGCAAAAACTAAAAATTCAGACCGTTGAAATATGTAATATCTCTCCACACGATGATTCCACAAGCCGGACAGCTGCTGGCCTCGAAATATCGCTTCTTGTGTCATTTCATTAGGTCACACACATCATCGTCGATCTGGCAGTCACAAACAGAAGCGAAACTCATCCGTGACTACCGCGGAATATCACTGAATGTCGCAGGTGACTCTGGTTTCATGTAACCCTCTGTTGTCTGTGGTATGGTGTCAGCTGTAAGCTACGCAAGGTGATTCGAGATCTCAACCTAGCTTCCCGGGTGTTCCCAGCGGTTTAATATGACTAACTGCGGCAATCTCTGCCTGTAGTCTTTTCGTCAGATCAATCTGAACAGTCCTACAATCTGCTCGTGGTGAAGTCCTTTTGGAAGCACCCATCCCAACTGTTACTCAGCAGAAATGCATTAGGGGCAGATGTAAAATTTTTTCAACGTCCTCTCCAGCCAACAACAGGCCAAGGCAAATCAGGCCAACATCCGATGTCACAATCGAAGCGAAAAATAGGCAGAAAGGCAATATTGAAGAAAAGGGATCCATCCAGGAAGATGTTGCCTCACTTCGTGCCAGCTAGTGTCCAGTATTGTAAACTCGACAACGTGACCTCAAAGGAAAGAAGATAATATGTAATTTTAACAGCACACCTTGATTTCGTAATACAGAGAAAAAGTTTGACAACAACACCCATCAGCCTACGGACATAGTGGAAAAGCAACAAGCTGAAACCCTGAAAGCAATTCTTGTGAAATGGGAGGGCGGTGAAGGCCGCTGATGAGCCCAGAAAACTAGGCAACATTCGGGCATCACTCGCCAGACATAACATCATTGTCTCAGCTCCTGAGCCTTGTCACTGGTTATGCCACAGAACACCAGCTATGCCGTCGAGTCTGTGATGTACTGTTACCATTCACCAAGATGACTTCCGCCTTCGAGACTGCAACCTGTCTGGTCTGCTGTACTAGGTCACGGTGAGCTGCCGACCTCACAACCACTGATTTGGAGACTTCTACCTCCAGCTTGCTAATCGAATTGATAGTGTTTGACACATCACTTGCCGCAGTATTTGGGAGGATCATTAACTTCTGCTGCCCCTGAATAGTACGTGTAAGCACTCATTGACACCCCAGCCTTCCTTAGTGGAAGGGCTGTGGTGTTGTTCATCTCCACAGTGTGCAGAGCTGCTGAGAGAGTAGCCGAGTACATCCCTTCGATGTCTGTGTGAGTACTTTGCAAAGACGCTGTGTTCTATCCGTCCTGGGGCAGCAATGCCTGTTGCCCGGGCAACGCCTGCCGCCAATGAAGCGCGCTGCCTGCTTCATACCGAGGTTACGTGAGGTGGGTGCTGGAGGGCTACATCCTCCTCAGATCGCTGAGACAGCATCAGCATGTTGCAAGGTCGTGCGCGCACTGCCGCTGACCTTGGAGCCGACACAGGGAAGAATACACTATTGTAAACTTTAAAGTAATAAGTTCTTGTTCCACCAGTGTTGTATCACTAGTGCTGTGCGCGCTGACTGTCCTGCTCCACCACAGTCCACTCTCCGCCACCCCAACAACAGTAGGGGCTCTTACAGAACTATCCTCTCCATATTATTATCCCGACAACTGCACGAACGCGTCCCTTGGGCACGCTGTGTTGCGATTTTCATCTTGTAACGCCGCTTCCTTTGGACGCAAAATTGAAAATGTACCCAAAACCCAATACAAGTCCCAAAACCCAAGATCCAAATTTCAAGTTCCACTTGAACAGAATCACTTGAATAGTAGCAAGTGTGTAGAAAGGAAATCCAGTATACGTGACTTAATATTTTGAAAAGGAAAAGAAAAGAAATAGAATCCATTAGTTTCAAATTAAAATAATAGTAGATCGCAAAGTAGTGTACTTATAGATCACGGAATAGAACGAGTGAACTCAAAGAATACTCTTTGTGAGTACTCTCTGAGGACACTACCTAATACAAAAGAAAAAAGTCATACATTCTTAATGTGCTGCTAGCGCTTGCTGGATCAGGTCATATCTCAACGTATGCTCTTGTACGTGGGCGCGACGAGATTGTTTTTGTGCATTTTTGGAAATTTTGCGATCTGCTAGCAATCATTAAACTTGAAATCATCAGCAACCTTGAGTACTACGTAAAGTCAAGAGAGGAAAAGACCCGAACTTGTCTTAAATTGATTATCATACAGGGAAAATTGGACTTTACCCCAGAGTAATAGACTCTCAGCAATTTACCGACATAGGAAGTGAACATTGGTATTGAATTGTGAGCAAGTACTGAAGTTTCATTAAAGTAGCAAATGAAATCTGGATCTTGTTACAAACTGACGGAAAACTTACGTTGTTAATTCCTCACAGCTTAGGGAAAAGTTACTTCCTTAATACAATGATAGGACGTGAATAGTATAGAATAAACCAGCATAAAGTGGATTTCCTGAGTGATATTTAATATTGTGTGTTTACGAAATATTTATTTTTGCGACTACGTAGATTAATAACGGAGCGCAGCATGCATAAATATTCTTTGCCGCGCTAGACAGTTATTGTACCGATTCGAACTATTAAGCTTACGTAAACCGAAAACTTTAGGGGAGAAGCTATTGCCGTACAGGGACTGTAGCCATAATTAGTACAAGGATAGCCATTGGTGTGCAACTAGCGGTAACTGTGTTCGTATACGTCGGGGAGCATATAATTATTTGAACTGGTCGGTACCATTAATAAGCACTCGGTGAGAATACAGTGCGGCAGGACAGATTTTTTTATGTAATGTTCCTCATAAGACAATATATGTTTACATTCTACAGCTAGTTGGTCAGAGCGCGAATATCAGCAACGAACATTTCCAATATATCTTAAGAGGAGCAGTTACAACCTGAAAATTTCCAGTAACGTTGAGCATGCCTAATAACCATGATGTACTGACATCTTTCTTCATTTGCAGAAATGGCTTTTTCTGTACTGAAAATCTGTCATAAGAGTGAAGCTTTAGTCAACATATCCCACAGGCATGGAAGTACAGTAGTGTGAGTTTACTATCATTCAGTTAAGGTGTTCAGGGCCATCTCCGTTAGTATATTTTGTAAGATACTATTAAGCAAGGTACCGTAAAATATTAATTCATATAACCAATTAATTAAAATGAAAACAAAAGATAAAGGTACATGTTTTTGATCCAGCAGCCACTATGAATTATGACAGAAAGGAATTACAAACGTTGGCTGCTAGTGGGCATTCCTCTAAATCAATAAGGAAAGGAGAAAATTTTCTGCTGGAACGGGATTCGAACCGTGGTCTCCTGCATATTAGGCAGATGCACACACCACTGTGCCGTGCGGACACTGTGGTCATTATAACTACGCGGACTACCCTTGCACGCCTCCCATCGGATCCAATTTCTCAGCTTATCCAGACACTACTAATGTAATGTTCCTTACCAATTCTCCTCATTACTCGAGGCTTTTCGCCGATTCTCGTAAGAGTTCGAGTCTGGTGCTACACTGAAGAGATCATTCATTGGCCACTATCGTCTTTATAAGGGTGGTCCATTGATAGTGACCAGGCCAAATACCTCACGAAATAAGCATCAAACGAAAAAACTACAACGAATGAAACTCGTCTTGCTTGAAGGGGGAAACCTGATGGCGCTATGGTTGGCCCGCTAGATGGCGTTGCCATAGGTCAAACGGGTATCAACTGCGTTTTTTTTAAATAGGCACCCCCATTTTTATTACATATTCGTGTAGTACGTAAACAAATATGAATGTTTTAGTTGGAGCACTTTTTTCGCTTTGTGATAGATGGCGCTGTAATAGTCACAAACATATGGCTCACAATTTTAAACGAACAGTTGGTAACAGGTAGGTTTTTTAAATTAAAATACAGAATGTAGGTACGTTTCTACATTTTATTTCGGTTGTTCCAATGTGATACATGTACCTTTGTGAACTTATCATTTCTGAGAATGCATACTGTTACAGCTTGATTACCTGTAAATACCACATTAATGCAATAAATGCTCAAAATGATGTCCGTCAACCTCAATGCATTTGACAGTACTTGTAACGACATTCTTCTCAACAGCGACTAGTTCGCCTTCCGTATGTTTACACGTGCATTGACAATGCGCTGACGCATGTTGTCAGGCGTTGTCTGTGGATCACGATACCAAATATCCTTCAACTCTCCCCACAGAGAGAAATCCAGGGACGTCAGATTAGGTGAACGAGCGGGCCATGGTACGGTGCTTCGACGAACAATCCATGTGTCATGAAATATGCTATTCAATACCGCTTCAACCGCACGTGAGCTATGTGCCGGACATCCGTTATTTTGGAAGTACATCGCCATTCTGTTATGCAATGAAACATCTTGTAGTAACATCGGTAGAACATTACGTAGGAAATCAGCATACATTGCACCATTTAGATTGCCATCGATAAAATGGGGGTCAATTATCTTTCCTCCCATAATGCCGCACCATACATTAACCCGCCAAGGTCGCTGATGTTCCACTTGTCGCAACCATTGTGGATTTTCCGTTGCCCAATAGTGCATATTATGCTGGTTTACGTTACCGCTGTTGGTGAATGACGCTTCGTCGCTAAATAGAACGCGTGCAAAAAATCTGTCATCATTCCGTAATTTCTCTTGTGTCCAGTGGCGCAACTGTACACTACGTTCAAAGTCATCGCCATGCAATTCCTGGTGCATAGAAATATGGTACGGGTGCAATCGATGTTGATGTAGCATTCTCAACACCGACGTTTTTGAGATCCCGATTCTTGCGCGTTTTGTCTGCTACTAATGTGCGGATTAGCCGCGACGGCAGCTAAAACACTATTATTTGTTGCAGGTCGTGGTTGACGTTTCATATGGGGCTGAACACTTCCTGTTTCCTTAAATAACGTAACTATCCGGCGAACGGTCCGGACACTTGGATGATGTCGTCCAGGATACCGAGCAGCATATTGATCACAATAGCCATACATCAACACGATATCGACCTTTTCCGCAATTGGTAAACGGTCCATTTTAACACCGGTAATGTATCACTAAGCAAATACCGTCCGCACTGGCGGAATGTTACGTGATACCACGTACTTATACGTTTGTGACTATTACAGCGCCATCTATCAGAAAGCGAAAAATGTGCTCCAACTAAAACATTCATATTTCTTTACGTACTACACGAATATGTAATAAAAATGGGTGTTCCTATTTAAAAAAAAAAGCAGTTGATATCCGTTTGACCCATGGCAGCGCCATCTAGCGGGCCAACCATAGCGCCTACTGGTTCCCCCTTACGAGCTAGACGAGTTTCGGTCTTTGTAGTTTTTTCGTTTCATGCTTATTTCGTGAGATATTATTCCCGGTCACTATCAATGGACCACCCTGTATATAATTAAGATGAGACGGCCAGTGAAATCTTCTGTGCAGATGCACTCCAGGTTCGAACTCTTACGGGAATCGGCGAAATGCCGCAAATAATGAGGATAATGGGCAAGAAGCACTACATCAGTAGTGTGTGGACCAGCTCGGAATTTAGGTCGGACAGGAGGCGCGCAAGGGTAGTCCGGGCGGTTGCGGTGAGCACTGTATCTGGATTGCACAGTGGTCGGCGCATCTGCCTACTAATCAGGAGACACAGGTTTGAATCCCGTTCCAACAGAAGTTTTCAATTTTCCCCATCGTTTTAAATCTATGCTCACTTGTAGCCAATGTCTGTAAACGAAGATAAAAGACAGAGGAAATGGAAACTTGCTATCGACAAACAGATATTACCTGACTAAGATTTGCAATCCAAAAGGTATCGGACAATCAAACGCAGGAGAGTAAATAGTGAAGCACATGTGACATGTAGTGAAAAAGAAGTTACTGTATGATTAACGTTGGAAACCGTGAAAAAGATTAACGACACGAAAGTGATACATATTGTAAAAAAAAAAAAAAAAAAAAAATACACCCTTGAAA
This sequence comes from Schistocerca serialis cubense, assembly GCF_023864345.2. Taxonomy (NCBI): domain Eukaryota; kingdom Metazoa; phylum Arthropoda; class Insecta; order Orthoptera; family Acrididae; genus Schistocerca; species Schistocerca serialis. The sequence goes on from NC_064644.1 coordinate 201,138,101, forward strand.
CCATTCAATGGGGAATTGTACAATGATTGTTATCAAACTATTTGAAGGAAAAGTGATATTACATAAGCGAGATTCGGAAGCAGAAATGAAACTTCCTGTGTACAAAGAGGTATTACAGAAGCCTCCAGAAGAAAAAAATTGGAAGAATGAACAAATACCTCCATTATACGAATATTTTATTTACATCGACAATGAAAATTACTGACCGTTTTGTAATAATTCACTGGCTTCAAAATGGGTAGTCGTATATTAAAACCTTTACTGTATGTGTATTTCCTTCTACTGTGTAACCTAATTTGGAAATTTGCGGTAAGTTCCTATTTGCCCAAACTCCTGAGCTCATCGGTTCCTAAGCTTACACACTACTTAAGCTAACTGAAGACCACAACAACAACCCCCCATGAACCATGGACCTTGCCGTTGGTGGGGAGGCTTGCATGCCTCAGCGATACAGGTGGCCGTACCGTAGGTGCAACCGCAACGGAGGGGTATCTGTTGAGAGGCCAGACAAACATGTGGTTCCTGAAGAGGGGCAGCAGCCTTTTCAGTAGTTGCAGGGGCAACAGTCTGGATGATTGACTGATCTGGCCTTGTAACATTAACCAAAACGGCCTTGCTGTGCTGGTACTGCTAACGGCTGAAAGCAAGGGGAAACTACAGCCGTAATTTTTCCCGAGGACATGCAGCTTTACTGTATGGATAGAGTAGCATGGAGAGCTGCATCAAACCAGTCTCAGGACTGAAGACTACAACAACAACAATCTAACTTAAACTTACTTACCCGAAGGACAACACACACACCCACGCCCGAGGGAGGACTCGAACCTTCGACGCGGGAAGCCAAAACTAATTTGGTTTTTCCTCTATGCTCTGATATTCTATCTGGTCAATGATTAATTAAAGCTATTGCACATCATCAGTATTTTTTTAGTTCTTATAAATAAGTTAACCGCTTACTGATTTATAATATTTCTTTTGATACGCGTAACACTCACGGTTAAGGCTAAGCAAAGATATTCGTACAGCAGACGATACGCTAAGTACATGTTGCTACTCCTCTGCTTTTTGCTGTTAAAAAACTGTCATTATGATTGCAAACTCTGTTACAATGGTCACACATAGCAATCAGCGCTTATCCTACAAAAATATTTTGTAGACCTACTTTAAAAGTCAACTTAGTACTGTGATTCTTCTGCATCACAACCTTATACACAGAAACGCCCCCCCCCCCCCAGTCTTCTTTCTCTCTGTCGCACACATACATACACAGAGAGAGAGAGAGAGAGAGAGAGAGAGAGAGAGAGAGAGAGAGAGAGAAGGGAGAGATGCCTCTGAAAATGATTCTTCTGTGAAAACAATGCTATGCGTTACGTTCATTAATTACTCCAAAAACGTAAATATTTTCCCAAAATGAAGAATGTATGAGGCATGACAGAAATTTTTGCAATTTTATTAAGATTCTCACCCATTTTCAAGTGTAAGTAATTCGTTAATGGGAATGCCTAACTGCAAAGTTGACAGTCCAGTACAATGCATATAAATAGTGATTTACTATAAGCGTGAAATATATATAACAGCGAAACGATTAGTAGTTTGTTAGTATTGCGAAACTTACAATAGTAGCTTGAAACAGCGTTACACAAGCTACGAGGACGCTGGAAAGAAACTGAACCAGCACTGTTGAATTCATAACATCCTCAAGGTAAGTTGTGAATCTGTAAAAAGAAAATTTCAGTATTTTTTTTACAAGAAAAGCAAAATTTTTCTCAAAAGTATCACGCGTCTGAACTACGATACACACTCGATAATTTTTTGGTGGGATCTGACGAGATCGCATAGCTCTCTGTACATTCTACTGTGGGCTTCCGTCAGCTCACTGTTGTCGAACGGTGCTGTAATAGGCCTTAGATTAGATCGGCAGCTTAAGTGATCCGTTTCCAGATGGAGGTTGGTGAAGCGCACGTTCAGAATGGTGAGCTGGGCTGTGACGTGTATCATGAGGCTGGCGTAGAACATGTCGAGACCGACGCTGACAAGGTGCCAGAAGAAGGTGGCGGTGCACTGAGTCACGTACGATAGCTCGTACAGTGGTATCGAGGTGAAGTTGAGTCCGTGCATGGGTATGAACGGCAGGTGCTTCTCCGACGTGTCTTCGAGGAGAGGCATAACAAACCACAGAGGACCAAGCACGTTCAAGTATCCAAGGGTTATGAACGTGAGACGCAAGGCCTTCTTTCTCGCCATCTGAAAAGTAGACACCATCGTTTCGTTCCCCACATAGTACTGCTCGTGGTAACGGACCATATCGTCGAGTCTCTGCACCAGCTGGTAGTAGACGCTCCTGTTCTTCAAGAAGAGGGTCATCTTGATAGCACCGCCCAGCATGGTGATCATGGACAAGAGTGTCAGCGTGATCTCGTTGAGGTCGCCCCACGACAAGTAGAGTGTTCGCACTGCCATCAGAATGTGCGTCCACTTGACAACGAAGACGAAGGTGGTGAATACTGCGAACAGCCGTGGAGGACCCGCTGGCCACAACCCGCCTGACGTCAGCACCCGGACGTTCCACTTGAGTACGGACTCCTGGTGTCGCGCTGACAGGCTGCCTTCCATGTTGTTCGTGAATTCCCTCATCCTGAGGAAAGGAAAAATAGCTACTAGAGTAAGGACACACACGCTTTAGTAACGATAGTACAGATTTCTTTCATTACAGTAGAAATATCTTACTATGATACGTCAGGGCTTCGATATGTGTTTTTCTGGTTCGTAACTATGGAAATCGATGCTCTGGGAAGAGCTTATGAGCACTAATATTGAAATTGTGGTTATAAGACTGCGCTGATGGGTGTATCAGCATAGATGCACAATAACAATTACTTTGTGTAGTTAAAGGACAGTGTCAATATTACGATTTTAGACCATTCTTAGATTAAAAGTGATAAGTAGTAGTGATTATTATTTTTTAAATAATTTTTACTGCTTCAGCGATTTTTAAATAATATTTAGTGGCACAAAGTGTTTTGGTTGCATGCTGTAATCGTCAAAGGCATCACATTTACGTGTACATTAATCTGAAGTGTGTAGAGGATTATTTTCTGGGTGTGCCAGTGAGACTACGCATAGAAATTTAACGCTATTTCAGTGCAGGAGTTGTATACTAAAATCTTTTCATTGATGTCTTTACTTATATTTTATTCCGGAAATTTATTTGTCTGGCGCATAGAGCACGGTAAAAAACACATCATCAGCTGACACTTCTACATTGGAATGTTTACTCTAAATCGCTGAGGTAAATTTCAGTTGATAAGATAGTGCAAACAATGGAAATAAAAACCTTTTATAGAAGCACATTTATTTTACTGTATTTGGTAGTTCTTTATTAGTTGCTATGTTAAAATAATATTTGCACACTGAACAATTTTTGAAGAAATTTATAGTTAGTTTCTGGCTTATCATTTAGCAACTTGTTGTCATATATCACACAACATCTACAATAAATGAAAATGGCTAGTTTTTCATACAAGTCCATTGTGTGTCCCTTCTCAATTGTACGTAATTAATTATTTATTTATTTACGTAGCTTACGCCCACATTGGAGCACTAAAATGAAACATAATACAACAGAGTCTACGATAATTAAGTTTAGGTCTTAGCAGTCAGCAATTTCTTCGTTTCCCAAAATTTCTTCATTCGCTGTGATCTGGCTACTCGTTCTTCTGCAGATATGACATACTTCTTCCGTTCTGATTGTCTGAATTTCAGCCGTGTGTATTTGTTTTCTGAAGCAGTTTCTATTCTCTTTGTTGAATTTGGTGTGTGCTGATTTCAGTTCATCTAGATCACTTTGTACTTCTTTAAACCAGATGTTTTTGGTTTTACTGTTCCAGAAGTAGTCAAAAAGTAGCTTCGGGATTATAGTATTTGGTAGGCGAGATATGGGGCCGAAAAATGTAATCCTTCTATTCCGCATTGTATCAATAATGTATGTATGTAATGCATTAATATCATTCGCGTTATCGTGTAATGGGTGACCAGTGTCCTTAATGTGGGTGGTTAGTGCTGATTTAGCGTAATTGTTTGTATGTTGAGCTTTTATATGGTTTTAGTATCTTTTTCAGAAGTCTCTTTCAGTTAGTCCTCTATGTAGGTTAGGCGGTAAGTTTTGTTCGTCTTGGTACTTCAATGGACGCATGCAGAACGCTCCATGCATTGGTGTCGCAGGTATTTTGTTCCTCGGCTATGGATCGTACGCTATTGCTGGTGTTGACGTCAGTTCGCTATAACACAGCTCGCTCCAAACGAACAGTTCGTAGACTGCCGGATCTACCAGCTTCCCATCCGTCTGGTATGAAGGATCCTATTTCATGAAGACAGCAACCAAATCTTTGAAATATTACGTGATTTATTAACTTCCTCTCCGGAAATCTGCATACAAGCGCCTTGCAACCTTACTGTTGCAACGTGCCTACCCATTAATGAGATGCATGTTAGTTAGCTTCACTGTAGCGTAATCAGCCAGCAAGCGCAAGAAAACTTTCATGTAAGTGAAATATAAACAACAATAATGTAATTGTTCACTCAGGGACGTGGACACTGCTAGTAGTAATGAAAACTTTCCCTTCTTGGCAGTAAGACGTAATAGTGTTGCAGTCTGATTTGACTCTGCCAACGTGTTGCATACGAAGTAGTCTAAGAAACTGTAAACGTTGGCCTAAGGGAAGTACAGCGTGAAAACCCTCTAGGATCCGTAGAGGCGAAACGGTGCGCCTGTGACATTTCTGTCAAATACAAAAATGTTTAATTTCATCTAACCTAATAACTCTACAAACATGCATATGTAGTTGTTTTACACCCTATTATACAACGTGTTAGAAAAATACTTTATACAGTCTTTGGGGACACATTCCTTGCATCGAAAAAAAGTCCAGAAAACGTAGGCTATAAAATTCATACATTAAGAGCTACAAGCACTTTTTCATCTACGATATTGTGAACTTCTCTCTTCTACTGAACAAGTGTCGATAGCTCTTAAAGTATGCATCTTAGAGCCCATGTTTACCAGGAATTATTTCTTGTTTTTGTGTAAGGAAACTGTTACCAAAATTTATAAATGTACTTCTTGGACACCTCGCATATTAGTGTTTTAGATTATATTGTCTTGAACCAAATGCAGTGCGTATAGGCTAGCCTTGTGTAGATCCTCCATAGAGCAGGTGTCTGGACACATATCACGCAGCAAGGGTGGGAAGTAGTCTGCAGGTGCAGGTGCCCCAGTCATACGGAGCCTTGTCGTCCAACAGCCCCCACCCCCACATGTCTGCAGCTTCAGAGCTCAGACTGTTGAGAGACTTCCGGGTCTTTTACTCCTTCTCGGTGCGACTCGGAGGGATTTCTTCTGTGGCTATTGGTCTGTCTTCGAGGTGCGAGATCCTTTCTTCCTACGTGCTGTCTTGTGCTTTGTGTTCTAACTGTGACGCTCTTTGAGATATAAAGAAAGCTTTTCCTAGATTTCAGCCGCTGGTGGGCGTTCAGGAGGCCGTATAGCGGATTTATCGCCAAGGTTAACGCGTCTGTTTCCCCCTTTCTGACCAACACTTCCCGTGTGATAACAAGTGGTGCAGTACCAGAAAAACAGTACCGCTTATGTCTAGGTCCTTTCTGGCAACATGTCACGATACGGCACGGTTCCGTGAGAGGTATGTGGACCTGCTTAGCACTACACAACCTACTCCATATCAGGCACGCAAACTCTGCTGCTGAATAGTGCAGGGTGTCCCACATAAAACCGGTAAGCCTCACGTACCGATTAATGATCTCTAGTCGAAGTGCTTGGCAACATTGTCTCGAAATTTCGATGCATTGCATTTTATCGGGAAGTTGAGTGCTTCTCTGTGTTCCTGCGTCAGTTGTGAGAAGGTCATATTTTTGAGTTGTTACAGAAATGGGGCAGTTTACATCAGAGCAGCGAATTGACATTGTGTTGTGTTACATAAAGTCAGCTTCCAACAAGAAATGTAAAGAAATGTTTCGAGCGAACAATCCTGGAAGGAAACTTTCTACGACCAGTACTATTCAAGACCTGTGCAAGAAATGGAGGGCAGTAGGATCCGCTCAGAATGTGCAGGGGAATAGGCGGCCGACAGTGAGGACCCCTGAAACTATAGAGAGATTTCTCATAGACATTACGAGAACCCCCCTCAAGTCGGTAAGGAGGTTATCGCAACAGGTTGGTGTATCTCGTACATCGTGTCATCTCTGAATTTCAACTCTTGCGCCACATTCACAAGACAGGCTTTTAGTAAAGATATGAAATTAAAAGCCTGTCTTGTGAATGTGGCGCAAGAGTTGAAATTCGGGGATCAGTATTGTAACTGACTGTCAACATCAATTGGTAAGGTTACTTGCACCCCTTTCTTTACTTCATGTTGTCAGATAAGGCCTGGTTTCATTTCTCAAGCTATGTAAACCACAAAACTGCAGATACTGGTCGCTGCATGAAGAACTCTCTACTCAGAGAAGATATGTGTTTGGCGAGCGTTGTCTAGCATGCGCGTAATTGGCCCCTTATTTTTCAGTTACACCCTAAATAGGGCCTGATATCTAGAGGTCTTTGACTCTTTCTACGCACAATTAACAGATGCAGAGAAGCTGTATGCTGTACAAGATGGAGCAACCGCTCAAACATCCAACCAAATTATGGTCCATATCAACAACGTGTACCCTGAAGACAGACATGTCAGTGGAAGCCTCTGTTCCCCCAAGGTCCCCGCATTTACCATGTAAGATTTTGATTTATGGAGCACACTAAAAAATAAAGTCTATGCTGACAATCCTCGCACAAAAGACGTTCTTAAACGGAACGTTAGTATGGAAATTAACAACATCACGCCAGCAGAATTACACTGTGTTGTTGTTAACAATACCACACGAAGTGAGCGATGCCCGGTTGCCCATTTCCACTACTTCTACCATCTATTTAACGTTACTACTATTTATTCTTCTTTAGTTAGTTCAGCGTTACTTGAATCTCGAATGTGAAGCATACCAGTTTTATGTGGGACACCCTCAATAAAACGAGGGCTGTAGTTCTTAATACCGAAGGCTGCACACCCCTTTTAATTTCTGCTAATCTGTTGTTTATGTTGTTTCCGTTGCAATTTTCTGTTTCATGTTCGTACCTTTTATCCAACGTGTCACTCAGATACGACGGTTTCGCACAGTGTCCTAATGGAGTGCCCTCCAAAGTCAATAGCAAGGTCCTTGTAGCCTTTCTGTTCTGCAGGGGGAACACACACACATTTCAGTGTTGGCACGATAGCGTGTGAGGTGACTGTAATAGGTAACAGACTGCTCCAGGGCTGCTGACAGATCTCCACGACCTCGGAGTTATCTCGTTTGGCAGCGATTGTCAGTAAATATAAAACTTTGAGTGTACTATGGGAGAGGCTGGTCAAAAATAAAAATGTTAAAAAGCACCGGGACTAGTACACTGCTCTATTCGAGACTATTCTTCTGTCTTCTCCACCGGCTCAAGTCTTCCTCCAGGCGAAATTTATTATAATTAATAACTGAATTCGCTATATATATTATTTTAACCAATTCCTTCACATATGGACAATAAAAGTAGTGGGCGTTAACTCCCCAATACGACGTAATGTAACTCTTGTCATAATGATTTTTTGATTTGTGTGCCTGCAGAAAAAATTGTCCCTTATTATAAATCCTGTCGGGATTCCCTGTATTTTTAGGTATAAAATGTTTTTAGCTGGAACTATTCATTTGCATATAGACAATAAGTAGACGACGTTGGCTATGCAGTATGACGTAAAAGGAGGTTAGCTATATGGATCTGTAAACAGCGGCCTCAGTTAGGCTAATGTTTGTACATGTCTAAGTTAGATTGGAAGATGTGGGCTTATAATTACGTTCAGTCTACATGACTAATTATAAAGGTATGTGATTGTGGAACTGTAATTGTGTACAACTGTGACATGGGGTTTGACCAATGCACTGTTTCTACGTCCGATTCTTACGTTATTTGTATTTAAAGCACTGACGGTAGCTGCACACTTAGTTGAAATCTAGATCCGCGATGCAATAAAAAAAGGCAGATGACATTCCGACCAATGCTGACTTTCTTTCTCTCCTGACTTACATCACTGTTGTGGGGCGCAATCATTGCCGTGGAACCGTACATGATGAATATGTGTAGAGCAGTATAATTAACGGTACATTCGTGTAAGAAAAACACAGTTAGGAAGGCCGTCCCTTCACCTTACAACGGATCTTTCATGCACCATACACGCGAGCGTTTCGTAATTTGACACGATTTAACTTTTTGATCACTAAAATTACTGAATATGCTGTACCTACACTTTGCATACCTGTATGAATAATTCAGTAAAGGAGAACACTGCTTTACAAAGTGCAGTGAAGCTGCTGAAGCACTGATTCCACTTAATTACAAGGATAATGAGAAAAGGAAGTTACCATGTGGGAGGTACAACTGCCCATTCAATTAACTAGTGTACTTAAACTTTTCCTATTGCGAGTCAGTGCTGTTTTTGATAAATCTTTTTCTACTAAAACCGTTTACGGCGAAGCATACCCACCTAACGAGATTTTGCTATGTACATTCTTATCTTAAGTTGTCTGAAAGCATCGTAGCCTCCGGGAGCGCATCTTTTGTAGCTGAGAATTCAGTATTCATGGCAGGTTGGAGGACTCACTCTGGAGACAGTTTTTTATAACAATGGCCGAGCATAGAAAGGGTCCACTGGCGCAGAAAATCTTCATACGGTCCAGTGAACGTAATGTTCTGAAATGACCTATAAAACGTCTGAAGGACAGAGCGAAACCGCAAGCTGTTAGCGTGGGCGTCATTGTGGTTCCAGTTCGAAGAAATGCACTCAGAATCAACGCCGTGAAAGGGTGGAAAAAATTACCAGGTAATTTATACAAAAGAAAAGATTATACGTCTAACGGAAACATCAAAGCTGCAGTGGATATGTCCTTGCAACTGGTAAACAAGCGCCTATATTTTCAATAAACCAGAAATTCAAATTACTAGTTATGTATTGACACAGAAGAGACACCAAAGGTAAGTTACGTATGAAGTGTATTAGTGACATGCCATAACAACACCTGATGCTTGTCTATTTAACTTAATATTAAAGCAACAGTTTGTAATTCGAGTTTTCACCTCCTGGTGACACCTCAAGTCTTCAGTTATTGTGCTTCCGAGATATTTAAATTGACTTACTTGGCTAATGGTAGATTGTCCTATTTTAATATTGGACAGTCTGCGTCTTGTACTGATGACCATACTCTTTGTTTTTGCTGTGTTTATTTGGATCCCATATTCCGCACAAGCTTCATTCAGATCTTTCAGCATGTTATTCACTGTCCGCTCACTTTCTGCCACTAATACCATGTCATCAGCAAATCTTATACATTCTATTCTCATTCCACCAATACATATTCCTCTTTTCCATCTAAACTTTTCGCAATAATCTCTTGAAGGTATACGTTAAACAACAGTGGGGAAAGGCAACACCCTTGTCTAACACCTCGTCCAATGCTGCTTCCTTCTGACATTTCATTTCCAATCCTTATCCTTACTTTCTGGTGTAAATATAGATTCTGTATGAGTCGCCTCTCTTTCCAATCTACTCCTTTCCTCTTCAAGATATCCATAAGCTTGTTCCACTGAACTCTGTCAAAAGCCTTTTCTAAATCTATAAAGACAGCAAAGATTTCTCTACCCTTTTCCATATATCTTTCCCCTATAGTTCTTAGCAGGCCAATAGCATCTCTTGTTCCTTTTCCTCTTATAAATCCGAACTGATCCTCTGCAATCCCTCTATCTAGCTTGTCATATAACCTTCTGTTCAACACTCTCAGCAAGACTTTAGCTGCATGAGAAATTAGACTGATGGTCCGGTGCTCTTCACATTTTTTAGTATTTCTCTTTTTTTTTTCTTGCCTTGTTTCCCAGACTCTTCAACAGTTCTGCTGGCAAATCATCTATTCCACATGCCTTCCTATTCTTCATCTCCTTCAGCGCCTTTTCGACTTCTGCTTCCAAGATGGTAAATCCCTTTCCATCTTCCGGCACATATTGCTCCTCTTCAACCTTAATTTCGCTTTGCATTTTATCCCCCCTTATACAGACATTCAATATATTCTTGCCATCTGTTTAAAACGTCCTGTGGTTGTTCTGCTAGAGTACCATCCGCTCTTTCTATTTCCATGTTATTCCCCTTTCTTTTACGTTCAAAAACTATCTCACTAGCCAGTCTGTACATCATTTCATACTTTCCCTCTCTCTCCATTTTCTCTATTTCGTCACATTTCTGTTTCATCCATATTTCCCTTGCTTCTTCAGTTTCTCTTCTTAATTCATTATACAGTTTCCTGTACCTCTTTTTGCCTTCTTCAGTTTCTACACTTTTCCACTTTCTGCGCCCTTCCACCTTTTTCAACATGTTTTCTGTTATCCATTCTTTCCTGGTGCTTTGGGATACTCTAATTCCTAGTACTTCTTCGGCAGAGTCCATGAGTCCTTCCCTCATTTTAATCCACTTGTCATTAACACCTTCATCAACACTACCTCATTGCCATTTTTCCGTAAATCTGTTCTCCAACTCTGATGCCTTTCCTACCTCTTTGAGTCTTTCTATGTTTAGTCTTTCCTTTGCTTTACCTCTCCAGACTTGGGAATCATTAATACGACTCTCAGTTACTTGGGAAAACGGATGTGGCAGCTGAATTCCATAAATAAGAATCAGAATCAACACGACCATGTCCTAAAGACCTGTACAATATATCCCCGTTTCTGCAGGGCTAGTAAATTTGAAGTTATCAGTTAGGTGGACGATGGTGCAAACGCCCATAATGCAGTTTTCAAAAAAATGGCTCTGAGCACTATGGGACTTAACAGCTATGGTCATCAGTCCCCTAGAACTTAGAACTACTTAAACCTAACTAACCTAAGGACAGCACACAACACCCAGCCATCACGAGGCAGAGAAAATCCCTGACCCCGCCGGGAATGGAACCCGGGAACCCGGGCATGGGAAGCGAGAACGCTACCGCACGACCACGAGATGCGGGCAATGCAGTTTTCAGTCAGTGAATTTGCGTTGTTTGATGATATGTTTTTTTGCATTAACGCAAGAAAATGTCACAGAACGAAGTTTATACCATATCCCGATCGATCGCGGAAGATGATATATCATGCCAGGGATGGAGAAGACTTTACTTCTTGGGCGTTAAACAGTGCCAAGACCATTAAAGTACATTAGAATATAAGGTAGAGTAATTAACACTCATAACGAAGTATGGATTTATTGGAAAACATCCTTCTACTGAAGATAGTGCCTGTCAAGAAGTCGAATAATTCAAATCCCTAACTCGAGTCAGTTTTTTTCTGTTTTCCTCATAAACAATATGAGCATATTACAAAATGTAGGTTAGATTGGTGGGCTGAAAACAAAGATCGGTTTGGCAACGGACATGGTATAGGAACAGCTGACCATTTATTTCAACTAACAACTTATGTTCAATGGTGTTTCAGCGGTAATAACAACTTAATGGTATCCTAGCATACCGACATAAGGGATGCCTGTGATAATGTATCTCTTCTCACTCCAATAAGTAAGTAATTTGCGAACGATATGCCCACAACTTACTACACATCCTCTGTAACCAGCAGTTAAAGATCGAGGGCACTTCGAAGACCCAAGTCTCCGGTTTTCTAGCATTGGTTTGCTTCAGGGGCTCTGATTGTCACACTTGCTGTTCGTCGTATGCAATTGATGTACAGGAAGTGACTTACAGGAAGCTGTTACCTTCACAAATTTACAGATAATTTATGTATTTATGCTAATAGCCCTGATCCAAACGTGGGTAAAAGTGTGTCAGATGCGGGCATGGTTGGAACAAAGGGGCCGAAAATTATTAGTGTCTTTCACCAGAGAATTCCGCAAAACAACGGTTAAGATCAAGTAAGATCACGGACTGAAAATAATTATACGAATAGGACTAACCATGTTGTACCTTGTATGTTAACCGGGGACCTAGAAACGACGGAGAGGCTCCGTCACCGCCGCAGCCGCAGTGGCCCACAACCCCACGACGACTATCGCAGTGCCGGCCGAAGTGGCCGTGCGGTTCTAGGCGCTGCAGTCTGGAACCACGAGACCGCTACGGTCGCAGGCTCGAATCCTGCCTCGGGCATGGATGTGTGTGATGTCCTTAGGTTAGTTAGGTTTAACTAGTTCTAAGTTCTAGGGGACTAATGACCTCAGAAGCATACCAGACAAGTGTAACCCCTACGTTATGCGTGGCAGAGCAATGGTGGTGTACGCGTACGTGCAGAACGTGTTTGCGCAGCAATCGCCGACATTGTGTAGCTGAGGCGGAATAAGGGGAACCGGCCCGCATGCGCTGAGGCAGATGGAAAACCGCCTAAAAGCCATCCACAGACTGGCCGGCTCAACGGACCTCGACACAAGTCAGCCGGGCGGATTCGTGCCGGGGGCAAGGCGCTCCTTCCCGCTCCGGAAAGCCGTGCGTTAGACCGCTCGGCTAACCGGGCGGTCGGACTAACCATAGATCGTCAACTAAAGTTCCATCTTCAGGCGCCTGACTGCGTACAAGAAAGTCGAATTCAACCACCTGAAGAAGGAAATTACATTTTGAGACCCGGATCCTGTACGAGTTTACCAAAATAACGAATTAGTCAAGTACAACTCGAGCGGATTTACCCGTTGATCGCCGGAATGCGAACGATTAGTGTTGCATATCTCTATGACAGGTACAACGGCCAGTAGGGTACATTAATGTTGTTACCAAGTTTGGTAGGGTACACAGGGGATGTGAACAGCAACAGATGTTAATTTATCACTGTGCTGCTTACTCGTTTGAGATAACGTTACCAAGGATAAGGGACTCATTGTGTATCTCTATTTGGACAGCAATTTTAATCATGCAGTATCTACACTTGTCGGATATTCGAATGTGACAGTGGCCCGATGTCGGACTGTACGGACACGTGAAGGCAGCCGTGGTCGTCGCCAAGATTTCGATCTACCACTTCTGACCACCACAACGGAGGTCACCCGTTTTGTGAGCCAAACACATCGCAACCTCTTGATATCAGGGGTTGTGATCAGAGAAGAAGTAATGGACTCATCGCCTCAGTGTGTGTCATCCCGTGCCCCTGGTCGGAGACTGGCAGCAGTCCTACGATTAAGCTGCAGTTAACACCGCAATATAAACGGCTGAGTTTTGAGTTATGCCGTGACCGGGGAGTTCGGACTGCTGAGATGAATGGGATCGCGTTGTGTTTCGTGATGTATCGCGTTCCTGCACTACCACGGATGACAATCGTCGGCGACTTGGGGAGAGGTTCCACTCTTCCAGCGCTTTGGTGAGGCACAGCAATTTTACGCCTGACGTCATGGTGTGGAGAACCATCTGGTATGACGTTGGTCACGCCTGGTAGCGATTGCTGGAACTCTGAGGGCGCAGTGGTATGAAACGAACATCCTACGTGCTCAAGTGTTACTTCTCACGCGACTCTATCTTGTTGTCATCTTTCAACGAGACACTTCTCGTCCGCACATATAGTTATCTCTATGAACTATCTGTGTGATTTAGAGGTACTCCAGTGGCCAGCAATATTCCCAGATATGTCCCCAATAGCACACGTGTGGGACCAGCGCAATCAGCTCTGTCCCATTGCCAGTATCTCGGATATCGAGGAATAGTTATAACAGTTGTGGTTCAGCTGGCTTCAGGAGAGGAACGGTTTTATGACAGCCTTGCCAAGCGAGTAAGTGCATGTACAAAGGTAAAATGGGGTGCAGCGTCTTTGTCATTGTCTCACGTTCTTTGTGAATTTGACTCGATCTTGTAATCACTGAAAAAAAAGTCACATACCCATACCCTCTCAATTCGTGAACTTTCATTTCATTTCCTCCTCTCCTTTTGTTAGATGGCCGAGCGGTTCTAGGCGCTACAGTCTGGAACTGCGCGACCGCTACGGTTGCAGGTTCGATCCTGCCTCGGTCATGGACGTGTGTGGTGTCCTTAGGTTAGTTAGGTTTAAATAGTTTTAAGTTCTAGGGGACTGATGACCACAGCAGTTAAGTCCCATAGTGCTCAGAGCCATTTGAACCATTTCAACCTTTTGTTAGAAAATCAATTCAGTATTTCAGGCTGAAGTTAGTAACAGCTCGCAAGCACGCATTCGCAACTGTCTCCCGTATTTACTAGGAAGTTGCTGCCTCTATCACTGTACACTTTCAGTCGTGTCCCTGTCCGCTGTTAATCATGATACACCCTATATACTGCATGCGTTCATACCGCAGCTGTATTAAAAAAATCTGTAGTCACAGCTGTATTTCAACTTGCATGTAAATAAAACCATTTTGTAGATGACGTTACTCCCGGCACTTATAATGGTCCTTGACTCTGCTACTGTTTAGGGTTGCACAGCTCCACAAGGACGTTGTTATTTTTAACATGTTTCATTACCATAATGCGACAGAATATTACGCTGTTGACGGCATATAAGCCAAAATTGCCCTATCAAAATACAAACAGTTGACAGCTAAAAGCGGAAGATGACGACATTTCAATGGGGACTTAGGTGAAAGTGACAAAACTTGTGAAAAAATGTTACTGCCTCCTCATTTAGTACTTTGCTTTGAAATTCCAGCTCCTGAATATTAAGTTCCTATTCTACTCCTAACTGTGATAAAAATAATAATTGGCAAAAGCTTGCACGGAACCACGCCCATTTGTTGGTCTTTAATTATTTCCTCAGGTTATTCATTACTGCGGAAAGGTACACGGGTGAAAATCATAAACTTTTATTTGAATCTTAAGAAACACGCAAAATTTAAAGCAAAATTGAAAAAAAAACAAAGGCTATCCTAAAATTTACCCTAAAATTTTGCTCGCTTGGAAGTACTGCACTCTAAGTACAGAAATACAGTGTACAGTTTTAATTTACTGGCTTATATCAGCAATTACGATGTTCCCATTAGCGTAACATGTGTTCCTCATTTCTAATAACAAATAGTGGACAAGAATACTAACGTATGTCAGTTTCGTGGGCAAGTGTAGGCTGGAGTCTAATAAAATGTTTCATTGTATTCTTTATTTCTACATCTGTTTATACATTTATTGATTTCTTTGACATTGGTAAGATACGACGTTGTTGGTAACATAGTTCAGATGTGTTCAATGCCAATAGTAAACACATGAACTACCCTCAGTAATGTGGACGAATTATGTTTCCACTTAATGCTCACCCCCTAGTAAAGAACGGATGGATTTCAGATCAAAACAACCTGCTTTAAATGTCATCTGATAGCTCTCTCTTACTGAAATAAGTTACATTCTAGATCGATCGAACATGAAACAATGCCCAGTGTAGGAAGAAAGCACTGTTCACACCAGTCTACAAGATGGGAAGCAGAGGTGATATAATTTTCCAGTTTTTTTTACGATCACCATGCACGGAATGTTTGTGTAGTACATCAGAAACGCTGTGGAATAGAATCTCTGCCACTCATATTGTATTCTTTGATTTATGGTGTTTGTTTAAAAATGATATCAACGGAGTAAAGTTTCCGAAAGTTGTGTGTAGATCTGTTATTACAATCTTCAGCAAGCCTCATTCCAGTAATGTGTAATTACTACACTTCAATAATCTTTGCGGACTGCGAACCCTAGGGTTTGATCCAAGAGCTTGCACACTGCCAATCGATAACAGGATAGCTACAGCAGCTGACATTACTGATACTAAGTTTAAAAATCAGATAAACCAAAGAAGACAAGAGAGGAAAAGACTGCTCGAGGATGAAAAGGATATGCATATGGTTTGCACTAAGCCACCCATAGGGGAAGGTAAGACCTTATACAAACTCTGTGAAGTCTTTCATTTAGCTTTCCGGTAACCTACGTTTTGAAAACTTTATGTACCCTACCTTTTCCTCACAAACCAGTGACGTTAGAGTACATAAATTTGGCATGGAACTAGTCAATACTATAATGAAATATTCTCTGGAAGGCATTTTCATTTAATAAAATAGTTAGGCATTTGTGTAAGAGAAAAGTCGTAAAAATGTTTGCATTTTTTGCAGATATTTGGAGAGCTGTAAAAATCCAGTAAAACAAGATATCAGACTTCCATTCCACAGATATTTATAACAGTAATCAAATTCAGTACAGAATGCATTAAAAGGAACATCTGTACTCACCCTGTTGAAAAAGTTTCAATAATATATAATGAAAACTAATGTGTGTTTCTATATAACATTTCATAACAGCTGTGTCAAATTTCGTGACACTGTCTTGAAAACTTTGAACTTTATAATATATTGCAAAATGGCTCTGAGCACTATGGGACTTAACATCTGAGGTCATTAGTCCCCTAGAACTTAGAACTAGTTAAACCTAACTAACCTAAGGACATCACACACATCCATGCCCGAGGCAGGATTCGAACCTGCAACCGTAGCGATCACGCGGCTCCAGACTGAAGCGCCTAAAACCGCACGGCCACACCGGCCGGCAATATATTGCAATTTCGCATCCGTTCCCCTTAAAGAATTGGTAGAAGCTGTGAACCCACATGACAAGAAATTACTTGTAGAACGTGTTCTTAAGAACCCAATTCCGAACACAAAATAATTGGCCATGGCTACCCCAGAGTGCTGTTCAACAAGCGAGACTCACCTGCTACGTTAGAAGCCTGTTTCCTTCCGTCGATTTCTGTGACAACCACGTTACTGTAGTGTGGCAGCACGGCAGTATCAGGCCGGGAGTTGTTTTCTGTTTTAGTGACGCACTGGTCTGTCGTTTACGTATCTCGAAACGTTGTTTACCTGAAACTGTGGCAATAGCTTGAGAGGTGACAGCACCCTCTTCAATAATTCATAGTAAGCGAAACTGAGTTCCTGTATACTTTCATTGGCTTATGCTTTGAAAAACTCTCGTTCATAACAAACGTCCTCATCATAGTCACTTTTTCAAAGGAATTTTATTCCCTTCTATACGGGAACAGGAATCCATAGTAGGGTTGGGGGTGACTTTTAATTAGATAAAAGTTCTCACTCTTTCTTCTGTCAGATCACTGATATCCAATATTCTGGATTGCGAGGTGTAATTTACAAAATGGACGAGTTTTATCGGACAGCATAAAAAGTTTCCCTATAGTAATTACTAGGCTCGACCAGCTTTCGTCTGACTGCTTTGATAAACAGAAAAAAACTCTTGTTTACTCAACAGCTCCAGAAGTGATTATTTCATCCGCACCACGAGTTGTGAGACGCCGTTCCCTCGGAGCGCTTGTTCTTTCTGCGAAGAGGAAGAGAGAAATCACACGGGTGACATATCATCAACTTTTATTTCAATCTTACGGAATTTGCAAAACATACAGTTAAATTAAAGAAAACAAAAAAAAGGAAACAAAATATAAACAAAGGCTATCCAAAAATTTTGCTCGCAAATAAGTTCTGTTTTGTACTTACAGTAAGACACTGTAAAGATTCAAGCTCATATCAGCAGTTACGGTGTTCCCATTAGCGCAACATGTGTTTTTCATTTCTGATAAAAATTAGTGGGAAACAGTACTAATCTCTGTCGGTTTCCTGACGGCATTTTCGTTCTACCGTTGTAACTATAAGAAAATGCGTTTTTTTTTGTTTTTTTCACAGACTCGTTTAGCTTTATTGAGGCGAAGCATTAACAGTGGTCTGTAATTAAAGATACTTGCAGTTTGATTTGTTTTTAAGCTCAGTAAACAGTTCGCTAACGATATGTTGCTTTTTACTTACGGTGATTTCCTACATCTATAAATGTCGTCTGCTAGCACATCTTTGGTGTTTCTCTTCATTAGACACTGATACCTGCAGTCTAATTTTTAGCTGCTCTGCAGAACTATGCGTTTCTTATGTTTTACACAGCACATTTTTTCGCACACCACTATTTTCTGTTTATTTTCATACTTCTAAGTGTGTGTTGTGGTCTGTGTTTAGTAGTGTTGCCGATATAACATTGCCACCTAGTTGGTCTTCGATGCACTTTCTTGTAGTTCTAACGATAGACCGAAAATATTCTCACGATTTGTAAAGCAACTACGGACACAAGTAAATAATTTCTGTCAGTTTCATTGGCAGCTGTATGCTGGAGTCTAATAATATTTCATTTTATTCTTTATTTCTGTTTCTCTTCATTAATTTACCTATTCCTTTGACATTCGTAAGTTGCGATGTTCTTCGTAAGATAGTTTAGACGTGTTGCATGCAAGGGTAATCACGCCAGTTATTCTTAGTAGTTGGAAATGAAATGTAACGTATCACTGAATTGACTGGTATTTGACTCAGTACCACACCAGCGATAATTAACAAAAGTACTATTACGTTGGTCACAAAGCAAAATTTGTGACTGGATTGAGGATTCGTGTTAGGGAGTAGGCAGGATTTTTATCTTAGGTGGATTTCGACAGATGTAGAAATAATTTCAAGTGTACTGCAGGTAAGAGTATTTGCACCTTTCTATTTAGGTTGTATTTTACTAACGTAGCAGGTAATGTTAATAGTAAACTCCAACTTTTCGAATATTATGCAGTTCTCTACAATCAAATACTGTGAGAAAGAGATGCACAAATATCAAGTCAGGTCTTCACAGTACAATATATCGTGCCAGTCGCATAAGAGTGGCGGTAGCAGCGCCAATATCAGGATGCAAATCAGATTTCCTTTAAATACAAGCTGTAACGTTCGTGAGCTTTGGTTACCTTTGAGACTGGACGTTGTGAGTTCATGTTAGTCAAGAATGCCTTTAAGGCTACAAAGACAACGTTAATGAAACCTCACTGAATTTGAACGAGGCCGTGTAATGGGACTACGAGAAGCTGGATGTTCCTTGTGTGATATTGCAGAAAGGCTTCAGAGGAGTGCTGGCAGCGGTCGCAAGAAGACAAGATCCGGACTGTCATACGGCAGAATCGAGAATGAAGACCATCGTATTCGGCGTGTGGTTCTGACGCATTGTACTGCATCTGAAACAGCAATTTGAGCAGCAGATCGCACCTAGTGACACAATGAACCTGTTAGAAATCGCTTACTTCAAGGACACCCCTGAGCCAGACTATAGAGTGCTTTTCTCGGACCCCAAAGCACCCCCATTTGCAACTTCAGTAGTGTCAAGTGAGAACTCATTGGAGGGCAGGGTGGAGGTCTGTTACGATTTCTGATGAAAGCTGGTTCTACCTCGGAGCCAGTGATGGCCGTTTGTTGGTTAGGAGGGCAGTCGTGAACCTGCAACCAACCTACCCGTTTGCTAGACACACTGGACTTACACCTCAAGTTATGGCGTTGGCTGCAATTTCTATCACACCAGGAGCACTCTCGTGATTATCGCACGCACGTGACTGAACAATTGTCCGTGAGTCTTGTGATTCAACCTGTTGTGCTGCTATTCATGAACAGAATTCCATGGGATATATTCCGACACGATAACACTCGTCCACGTACCGCTTTTGTAACCCAACGTGCTCTACAGTGTGTCAACATTTCCCCTGACATATTCGACAATGAGATCTGTCTCCAATTAAGCACTTATGGGACATCATCGGACACAAACTCAAGCGTCATCCAAAACCAGCGTTTGTAAGTAGGGTGTTTAGGTTTTTACACTCCTGGAAATTGAAATAAGAACACCGTGAATTCATTGTCCCAGGAAGGGGAAACTTTATTGACAAATTCCTGGGGTCAGATACATCACATGATCACACTGACAGAACCACAGGCACATAGACACAGGCAACAGAGCATGCACAATGTCGGCACTAGTACAGTGTATATCCACCTTTCGCAGCAGTGCAGGCTGCTATTCTCCCATGGAGACGATCGTAGAGATGCTGGATGTAGTCCTGTGGAACGGCTTGCCATGCCATTTCCACCTAGCGCCTCAGTTGGACCACCGTTCGTGCTGGACGTGCAGACCGCGTGAGACGACGCTTCATCCAGTCCCAAACATGCTCAATGGGGGACAGATCCGGAGATCTTGCTGGCCAGGGTAGTTGACTTACACCTTCTAGAGCACGTTGGGTGGCACGGGATACATGCGGACGTGCATTGTCCTGTTGGAACAGCAAGTTCCCTTGCCGGTCTAGGAATGGTAGAACGATGGGTTCGATGACGGTTTGGATGTACCGTGCACTATTCAGTGTCCCCTCGACGATCACCAGTGGTGTACGGCCAGTGTAGGAGATCGCTCCCTACACCATGATGCCGGGTGTTGGCCCTGTGTGCCTCGGTCGTATGCAGTCCTGATTGTGGCGCTCACCTGCACGGCGCCAAACACGCATACGACCATCATTGGCACCAAGGCAGAAGCGACTCTCATCGCTGAAGACGACACGTCTCCATTCGTCCCTCCATTCACGCCTGTCGCAACACCACTGGAGGCGGGCTGCACGATGTTGGGGCGTGAGCGGAAGACGGCCTAACGGTGTGCGGGACCGTAGCCCAGCTTCATGGAGACGGCTGCGAATGGTCCTCGCCGATACCCCAGGAGCATCAGTGTCCCTAATTTGCTGGGAAGTGGCGGTGCGGTCCCCTACGGCACTGCGTAGGATCCTACGGTCTTGGCGTGCATCCGTGCGTCGCTGCGGTCCGGTCCCAGGTCGACGGGCACGTGCACCTTCCGCCGACCACTGGCGACAACATCGATGTACTGTGGAGACCTCACGCCCCACGTGTTGAGCAATTCGGCGGTACGTCCACCCGGCCTCCCACATGCCCACTATACGCCCTCGCTCAAAGTCCGTCAACTGCACATACGGTTCACGTCCACGCTGTCGCGGCATGCTACCAGTGTTAAAGACTGCGATGGAGCTCCGTATGCCACGGCAAACTGGCTGACACTGACGGCGGCGGTGCACAAATGCTGCGCAGCTAGCGCCATTCGACGGCCAACACCGCGGTTCCTGGTGTGTCCGCTGTGCCGTGCGTGTGATCATTGCTTGTACAGCCCTCTCGCAGTGTCCGGAGCAAGTATGGTGGGTCTGACACACCGGTGTCAATGTGTTCTTTTTTCCATTTCCAGGAGTGTATATTGGTAACGCCATGTGGCACTCTGTATGAAAATCACTGGCTGTGCTGTGTGCAGTCTGTGGCTGGTTGGCATTATTGTAATACTCGCCATTGTAGCGTTGGGCAGCTGGATGTTAAGAGCGCGTAGCGTTGCGCAGTTGGAGGTGAGCCGCCAGCAGTGGTGGATGTGGGGAGAGAAACGGCGGAGTTTTGAGAGCGGATGATCTGGACGTGTGTCCATACGAGACAGTAAATTTGTAAGAATGGATGTCACGAACTGCTATATATTTTTTTTGAACACTATTAAGGTAAATACATTGTTTGTTCTCCATCAAAATCTTTCATTTGCTAACTGTGCCTATCAGTAGTTAGTGCCTTCCATAGTTTGAATCTTTTATTTAGCTGGCAGTAGTGGCGCTCGCTGTATTGCAGTAGTTTGAGTAACGAAGATTATTGGGAGGTAAGTGATTCATGAAAGGTATAGGTAAATGTTAGTCAGGGCCATTCTTTTGTAGGGATTATTGAAAGTCAGATTGCGTTGCGCTAAACGTACTGTGTGCCGGTTTAAGCACAGTCATGTATAATTCTTCTAAAGGGACGTTTCACATTAAACGTCCCTGTATTGTCCGACCAAGTGCAAGAACCACGGAACTCCAGTCCACAAACGGACATCTGGAACCTGTACAACACAATGAATGCACATATGCATACTTGCAATCAACAGTCTGGCGAATACACTGGTTATCAATGTACCAGCATTTCACGTTTACAGTGGCTTATCTTGCGCTTACCTTTCACTCTGATCGTAAAAAGTTAATCACTTAAAGATATTACCTAGAAAAAAAAAACAGACTTCAACACGTTCTAATTAGAAGTCTAAGAAGCCAACCTGGACTAGGGTGTTGCACATGTTACAGGAGACGGATAGTGAATGTTCCATCAGATACAGTGGACAGCTGCGAATACAAAATTAGCAGTCCAGACCGAGGCAAAACAAAAGCTTATCCACTTTGCGTCTCTCTTATAGCAAGCGGCAAAGTCGTTAGCGACTGTTCACCAGTAGAGCACCTGAAATTTATGTTCTGGAAATAACGCTTCCAGTCTTAACGCTCTTTGTTCACTCAATGAGTCTACTCAACCCCACCTGATTCCAGGTACAATCATCATGGAGCATTTTGAAAATCACAATATAACCCCAGGTGATCAATCCACCACCAGTATTACTAGCGTAACTGGTCTTTCGCAATCTGTGGCGGCCAGGTTATAATGCAGCGTGGTTCAGCAAAGGAAATCGGAGTTCTCTGGCCGATTTAAAACCAAAACAAATACATTTTTTTGCAACACTCAACATACAAACACTTCTGCAACCGAGTAAACTTCATAAAATGGGAGATACATTAAAAGAACAAAAGATTTAAATTTTGGCACTTCAAGAAAGATGAATGACGGACGAAAACACCATGGATTTCGGCAATTATAGCTCTTGTAAAAGTAAAACTGATAAATGAATACTTAATAATACACAATATATGGCAGTTGCTTTAACAGTCCCCAAAAAGATCTTAAACTCGATAACGAGGTAAAACCCATAGACTAATGACAATTTCTCTTAAATGCGCAAATAAATCATACACTTTAATTAATACTCATATGCTAGTCGATGAGGATAAACGTTAAAACCCTGAAGAAGTTAACTAAGCTTGAGAAACGCTCGAAAGTATCATATCGAACATTCCCTCAAACAATGTTAAAATTTTAATGGGTGATTTTAATGCTCGATTATGTCAAGAGAAAAAACTATAAGAAAACGGTGGGAGGATTTAATGTGTATAAATGGACAAACCAAAATGACCAAAGACTTGTTGAAATGTGCAAAAATTTTAACCTTAAAAATCATATCAACACATTAAAAAAAAAAAAAACTTCTGAACAAAAAACTTGGTGGCCAATACATTTAGTGGTGAATTTCAAATCGATCATGTAGCAATTTCATAGTCTAACTACAAACAAATTTTAAATGTCCACCTTAGGAAAGGGGCTAATACTTATTCTGCCCACTATAAAAGTAATACTTCAACCTCAAAAACTCTTCAAAACAAAAAATGTTATCCCAAAATCTAACACTACTAAAATAGCCACAACTCTAACAAGCGAACTTGACAAAAAACAATCCAATAATTGGCAAAGCCTAAAAGAGAAGTTCATCAAAAGAGGACAAAATTTAATATCTCTTCGAAAGAAATAAAACCACTGTTGGTGGAATGCGGATTGTGGAACAGCAATTAAGTCTAGGCGTGAGACATTCAAAAATTATAATAGTAAGAAAAAATATGTACAATAACTTTTTAACTGTAAGAAAAGAAATATGTAAATTAATCCTATTGACTAACTTTTAGATATGTAAAAAGACTTCCAAAAGGAAACAATAGAAGAAATTTTAATAAAACACTCAAAACAAAACTAACCGGTTACCAACCTCTGGGTGTTTGCTTCAAAAATTAAAATGGCTGCCTGGCTCTTAACAACCAGAAAAATTGTAAGGTACTTGCTAATTATTTTGAAAAACTATTAAATTGTCCTGAACCAGCCATAGCAAATGAATAACACCAACCCTAACTCTAAAGAAATTGACGAAATCGTAGTAAACAAACAAGTTAGGAGACTTAAAAACAATAAAGCATCCAGAGAAGACTATATAATTGTAGAACTACTAAGATCAGCTGGCCCTAACACTACAAAAGAGATCACTCAACTAATTGGACATATATGAGAAAGTACCTGAAGACTGGAAAGCTGCCCTAATTCATCCATTGCATAAAAAGGGGACAGAACCGATGTTAACAATTACTGAGGCATCTCTCCTCGCCCGATCACAAACGAAATTCTCTCGTTATGTTTAGTTGATCGAGTCCTAGACCAATTAGAACCTAAAACTGGCGAATATCAAGCAAGCTTTAGACCAAACGGATCCTGTCAGGAACGAAGTCTTATTTTAAAACTAGTCCTTAGGCACCAAAGAATTTGTAGTAACAACATTGTATGTTATTTTAATAAGGCCTACGACTCAGTTGATTGTGAAACTCTTTTGCAAATTTTGAACGAACAAGGGCTAGATAATAAAACTCTGACAATGATTTATGAAACGTCTGTGTTTTGGAAAAGGTAACTACGGAATGCCGAGAGAAAAAGTCGAATCAAAATATAGATCAATCAATCAAGTTAGGTAGAAGTAATATTACAGTATATTGTCTCGCCTTTTCAGAGGACCTGGCAGTTTTAACTTGGGATCTTACCACAGCTCAAAAACAAATAGAAATTCTGAAAGAAGTTGCGTAAAAGTAGGACTACAAATATCATTCGAAAAAACGGAATATATGACATGCAACAAACAAGCACCGAAGTTTTTGAACAGGAAATATAGAAAAAAAGGGTTTCTCGATTTAAGTAAAGGAAAATGGTCTAGAAAAAGCTGTAAACTAAGTTCGCTGTCAAAAAATTACAACTGCAATCAGATTATCACAAGATATTTATAATAAAAAATCACTTTATAAATTCAATAAACTTCGGCATTACAGCACTGTGGTCAAACCTGAATGACTTTATGGAGCAGAAACTTTAATTTCATGTAGAAAGAGCGATATTGAAGAAATTCGAAAGAAAGAAAGATTATTGGAAAAGTATTAGGCCCCAAAATTACTGATGGAGAAATTTACAGGCTGAGAAATGATAAGGGAATAGAAGGATATCCAGACATACATGGTGACAGGAGAAAACGAAGGCCCAAATTTTATGGGCACAATAAAAGAATGGCACCCACTAGGTTGACAAAACAAATAGTAGAATTCTACGAAAACAGAAGTAAGGCGAAAACAACCAATTAAACGCATCGCTGCGATTAAAGAGAATCTTAAAGTAGCCGGTATAGCTCAGGCAGACGTTACAGATAGATAAATGGCAAAAGATATTTCATTGGAAAGCTGGTATGTGGGAAATCGGAAAACGGACTGGAATACCGTGATTTGATGAAAGAAATAGACTTCATTCTCGAAGGATGAAACATATTTGGACAGAAAGGAAGACCAACCGTCAAAAGCGACAGTGATTGATTGTACCTCGTGTGGTCCTATTGAGGCCCATAAGTGAATAATAATAATTAACTATGAAAATGTGTTCATTACTCTACATTAATTATTTTTTGGTGTTGTGATTTTTTCCGTCATTGTATTTCAGTCAGTTAAAGAAAGATTAGAAACGTGCTGCAAAAACTAAAAAATACAAAATGAAGAAAAGTAATGTTTAAAGACAACAATATCAGTAAATCGACTCATACGAAAACATGGCTTTAATAATGCGTATTAATATCGGGTGAAACGACACATCATTTCTGCCGTAGGTGAAATAGGTAGCTGACTTCCGTTTATGAGAAAGATTCAGGGGAAAGGAAATCGGTTTATACAGAGGAATCATTACAAAATACTTGCGAATAATGACATACACTAATGGAAATGGAAAAAAGAACACATTGACACCGGTGTGTCAGACCCACCATACTTGCTCCGGACACTGTGAGAGGGCTGTACAAGCAATGATCACACGCACGGCACAGCGGACGCACCAGGAACCGCGGTGTTGGCCGTCGAATGGCGCTAGCTGCGCAACATTTGTGCACCGCCGCCGTCAGTGTCAGCCAGTTTGCCGTGGCATACGGAGCTCCATCGCAGTCTTTAACACTGGTAGCATGCCGCGACAGCGTGGACGTGAACCGTATGTGCAGTTGACGGACTTTGAGCGAGGGCGTATAGTGGGCATGCGGGAGGCCGGGTGGATGTACCGCCGAATTGCTAAACACGTGGGGCGTGAGGTCTCCACAGTACATCGATGTTGTCGCCAGTGGTCGGCGGAAGGTGCACGTGCCCGTCGACCTGGGACCGGACCGCAGCGACGCACGGATGCACGCCAAGACCGTAGGATCCTACGCAGTGCCGTAGGGGACCGCACCGCCACTTCCCAGCAAATTAGTGACACTGTTGCTCCTGGGGTATCGGCGAGGACCATTCGCAACCGTCTCCATGAAGCTGGGCTACGGTCCCGCACTTTTGCCGAGCGTAGTGCAAGAACGAGCTGACGCGGACTCAACAAGACGTTGGAAGGCCCCTGCAGAAATATTGAGCCATGCTGCCTCTATAGCCATCCATAATTGCGACGATGTTGTTGGTGCAAGATTTCGTGAACGAACTGACCTCTAGATTATGTCCCACAAGTGTTCGATGGGATTCATGTCGGGCAATCTGGCTGACCAGATCACTCCCTTGGATAGTCTGGAATGTTCTTCAAACCGATCGCGAACAACTGTGGCCCAGTGGTATGGCGCATAGTCATCCATAAAAATTCCATCGTTATTTGGGAATATGAAGTTCATGAATGGCTGCAAATGTTCTCCAAGTAGCCGAACATAGTCATGATTGGTTCAGCTGGACTTCACGACCCAGTCCATTCACGTGATCACAGCATCAAGCGCTATGGACCCACCATCAGCTTGCACTGTGCCTTGTTGACAATTTCATGGCTTCGTGGAGTCCGCGCCACACTCGACCTACCATCAGCTCTTACCAACTGAAATCGGGACTCATCCGACCAGGCCATGGTGTCCCAGCGGGCTATGGTCCAACGTATCTGACCACGAGCTCAGCGGAGGCGCTGTAAGCGACGTTGTGCTGTTAGCACTCACGTTGGTCGTCTATTGGGTTGGATGGGTTGTTTGGGGAGGATACCAGACAGCGAGGTCATCGGTCTCATCGGATTAGGGAAGGGTGGGGAAGGATGTCGGCCGTGCCCTTCCAAAGGAACCATCCCAGCATTTGCCTGGAGCGATTTAGGGAAAGGACAGAAAACCTAAATCAGGATGGCCGGACGCGGGATTGAACCGTCGTCCTCGCGAATGCGAATCCAGTGTGCTAACCACTGCGCCACCTCGCTCGGTGGTCGTCTATTGCCATAGCCCATGAACGGTAGATTTCGCCACACTGTCCTCACGGATACGTTAGTCACACTTTCCACATTGATTTTTACGGTTATTTCATACAGTGTTGCTTGTCTGTTAGCACTGACTACTCTACGCAGACGCCGCTGCTCTCGGTCGTTAAGTGAAGGCCGTCGGACAGTGCGTTGTCCGTGGTGAGAGGTAATGGCTGAAATTTGTTATTCTTGGCACAGTCTTGACGTAATATTGAATTCCCTAACGATTTCCTAAGTGGAATGTCAGATGCATCTCTCTATGTTATTTTTTTTTTAGACAACATAGTTGTATGGAGATATACAGCAATTAATTTACTTATAATCAATTATTCAAAATGACAGTTACAATCGCCTTATTCATTTTGCCGCCGGCCTCTTTCAAGCCGCGATGGGGTCGTCTTCAGGGCAATTTACACCATTTGGTCGCTAGCTGGAGTCGTCATCCTGCCTGTGCACGGTTGGTAACCAGATGGTGTAAATTGCCCTGAAGACGACCCCATAGTGAGTTGAAACCGGCTGGCGGCAAAATAAATAATGTAGAGTAATGTAAAATTAATTAATGTAGAGTAATGACATTCCTTGAATACATTTGTCTAGGTAACGTATTTAAGTGATTAAGACTGTAAGATCGAAGGATAATTTAAGAGCTGATGGCCTGCAAACTACGTGTCTGCGTATTAGACACACTGGACTTTCACCTAGAATTATGGCCTGGGATACGATTTCGTATGATAGCAGGAGCCCTCTCGTGGTTATCCCACGCAACCTGATTGCAAATTTGTACGTGAGTCTGGTGATTCAATCTACTGTGATCCCATTCGTGAATAGCATTCCAGGGGGTGTTCCAACAGGATATCGCTCGTTCACATCTGTTACCCAACATGCTCTACAGAGTGTCGAGATGTTGTCTTAACCTGCTCGATCACCAGATCACCAGATCATTTGGGACATCATCGAACGTCCCTTTATTTACCGACCAAGGGCAACAAGCATCCCAGAAATTGACATCCGGAAGCTGTACAACAGAATGCATGCACGTTCCCATTCTTGCATGCAAATTTCTGGAGGTTACATCGCTTATTAAAGTACCAGCATTTCATATTTCATATTTGCATTATGTTGTACAGCTTCCGGATGTCAATTTCTGGGATGCTTGTTGCCCTTGGTCGGTAAATAAAGGGACGTTCGATGATGTCCCAAATGATCTGGTGATCTGGTGATCGAGCAGGTTAAGACAACATCTCGACATTCTGTAGAGCATGTTGGGTAACAGAAGTAATATGTGAACGAGCGATATCCTGTTGGAACACCCCCTGGAATGCTATTCACGAATGGGATCACAGTAGATTGAATCACCAGACTCACGTACAAATTTGCAATCAGGTTGCGTGGGATAACCACGAGAGTGCTCCTGCTATCATACGAAATCGTATCCCAGGCCATAATTCTAGGTGTAAGTCCAGTGTGTCTAATACGCAGACACGTAGTTCGCAGGCCATCAGCTGTTCTCCTTCTAACCAAGAAACGAACGTCACTGGCTCCGAGGGAGAACCTGTTTTCATCAGGAAACACAACAGACATCCACCGTGACCTCCAGTAACCTCTCGCTTGACACCACTAAAGTTGCAAATGGGATTGGTTTCGGGCCAGTGGAATGCAATCTAAGGGTGTCTAGGTCGGACCTATCCTTGAAGTAAGCCATTTCTAACAGGTTCGTTGTGTCACTGTTGTGCCAACTGCTGCTCAAATTGCCGCTGCAGATGCAGTACAGTGCGCCAGAACCACACACAGAACACGATGGTCTTAGTTCTCGGTAGTGCCATGTGGTCGTCCGAAGTCCGGTCTTCTTGCGACCGTACATTCTCCTGACCACCGCTGCCAGCAGTTATGTACAGTGGCTACATTCCTGCCAAGCCTTTTAGCGATATCACAGAAGGAACATCGCCGGCCGGTGTGGCCGTGTGGTTCTAGGCGCTTCAGTCCGGAACCGCGTGACCGCTACGGGCGCAGGTTCGAATCCTGCCTCGGGCATGGATGTGTGTGCTGTCCTTAGGTTAGTTAGGTTTAAGTGGTTCTAATTTCTAGGGGACTGATGTCCACAGATGTTAAGTCCCATAGCGCTCAGAGCCATTTGAACCATTTTTGAACAGAAGGAACATCCATGTACTCGTAGCCCTATTACACCACCTCGTTCAAACTCAGTGAGGTTTCATTAACGAAGTTTTTGTAGCCTTAAAGGCGTTCTTGACCAGCGTCAACCCACAACGTCCAAACGGAGCCAGGTGGCGCAGTGGTTAGGACAATGGACTTGCATTCGGCACGATTACGGTTCAAACCTGCGTCCCGCCATCCTGATTTAGGTTTTCCGTGATTTCCCTAAATCGCTTCAGGCGAATGCCGCGACGGTTCTTTTTAAAGGGCACAATCGACTTCCTTCCACATCATTTCCGAATCCGATGGGACCGATGGCCTCGCTGCTTGGTCCGCTCCCCCAAATCAACCAACCAACAACGTCCAATTTCAAAGGTAACTAACTCTCACTACCGTTACAGCGTGTATTTAGAGCAATCCTGCTTTGCATCCCCATAGTGGCGCTACTAATATCACTCTTATGCGACTGGCGCGAAATCTGAATATACAACATCTTTCAGACGTAGAATTATTGGCTCTAACGACGAGTTTAACCGCAACGTTAAACAAATTTCCGTTCTTGCGATAACGAAATACTAAATGTTCAATGGAATACGTTATTAGATATAAGAACGTAGGCTTCCGCGGCCACTGACATAGTGATTAAAATTTTACTGGGTATTATGCCGCGTCATTGCTAAAAACTAACAACTATAATAAACTAAAACCGACGTTTCGGCCGAATTGCAAGGCCTTCCTCAGGGCACGACTGGTTTTGCATGGGGATAGGTGCTTCTATTTATTACAGACTATCGATGTCTGACGTCACTGTTGTAAAACTTTTAATTGGCTCTCTAATATTAATGGCTAGTCATGACGTAAGGGAAGATGGAAGGAAAGAGGCTGTTCGTGGATGTCCGTGTCGTCAGTGGTGTGCGGACATTTGCCACGCCGGACATTTGCCACGATTTTACCTGCTCGGACTGGTTGGGTCCCTTGTCTCCCCTCCTCCTCCTCATCGCTGTCGTGCAGTAAACGTACTTACTGAGCCTTTCTGCTGGTTTACTTAACATAGGAGTAGAATCTCTTTGGATTTTCTGCCACATTTTTAGAGAGACTTTGGTTGTGGAAACTATTAAATGCTTCCCGCATTGAAATCCGCACCAAATTTCGAGCCTCAGTAATACTATTTCTTTGAACTTAAGCCATATATGGTCTTCAAAATGGCTCTGAGCACTATGCGACTTAACTTCTGAGGTCATCAGTCGCCTAGAACTTAGAACTAATTAAACCTAACTAACCTAAGGACATCACACACACCCATGCCCGACGCAGGATTCGAACCTGCGACCGTAGCGGTCGCTCGGTTCCAGACTGTAGCGCCTAGAACCGCACGGCCACTCTGGCTGGCCATATGGTCTTCACTTACATAGTTTGGAAGGATTGGAGACTGCCTCTTAGAACGACGTCAACCGAATTTTTAGCAGCTTATATATATATATATATATATATATATATATTAGTTTTGGTGAATTTCTTTGTTACGGAATTGAGCCTCGCTCGACTATGTGTTCATTAATCCCTGTATCCGTCGTGATGGTCAGGATTATTTGTGGCTAAGAGGTCAAGTGTGTTTTCGTAACCATTTACAATTTGAATGCCTTCGTGAACTAATTGTTCAAAATAATTTTAAAAACAGCATTTAGAACAAGTACGCAAGTTGATTTCTGTCCACAGTAGGGTCTGAAAATGTATTTTTGTCAACATACGGAAGGTAGATTGAAGTTACTGCCAACTATAATTGTATGAGTAGCGTGCCTATTTGTGATGAGATTCGAGTATTCTTTGAACTATTCAGCAACTGTCGGGTGGGGGTCGGTAAAAGGAGCCAGTTATTAATTCATTCCGGTTGTCGAATATAACCTCTGCCCATACTAAGTCGCAGGAACTGTTTGCTTCAATGTCGCTTGTGAGTTGAAACACACATTACTTTATTTTTCCTTAAGTTGTGCTTCTTGTTTATGTTTTAGTGCAGATCATTACAATTACGGCTTTTCCTCCCAAAACGTAGGATGCTTTCTCTGTGACCCTGTAAATACCAGAGCTAAACAATGTAGAACAGCAACGTACGTTACAAGCATAGCATTCTGTATTACTTCATTTCCTTATTTTTAACATTTTGAAATTGTACGTCGACTTTAGATGACATGTCAATCATAGATGTTCTTATCTCTATTTACTGGACGTATTTTCAGTCATGTTTTGAACATTGTCCCGCTACACATTATTAACTAATGTTTCGCCGCAAGGGATATCGGATTTTAGAGAGTAAATTAATATGGAGTGTGTCGTTCTTCTTTTCAAACATTCACATTCCAATTTCTTCTTTCATTATTGTCTTTTGGGCATGCAGTTGTAATTAAAGTAGGCACAAATGCAGTGATAAAAAAGAAATGATTAGCTACATTCGCATTCTCTTTACATCGTTCCTTTCTTGTTGCTCCTATGTCGATGGACTGTTTCTATCGCAATCAGTAAGCGTGAAGGAAGCTACCCTACAGACAGAGGGGCCTATATTTATACTTGGCAAAACTAATTACATACTGACATAATCGTCGGTATTGCTTTCGTTTCAGAAAAATTATAAATATTTCGATTTCGAAAAAGAAGCTCTGTATTTGGCCAAGACGTCGAAAAAGAAGGTCCCGTACGTACTGGTTGTATCGAGTAAGATGTGGAGACGGCGGTTTGAAAGCGGACAGAGGTAGTACGAGGAAGGGCGTCCCTTACCTGAGGGGTCGCTACCTGGAGAAGGGGAAGTGTGGCAAATGTCCGGCGTGGCAAATGTCCGGCATTCGTCGTCAATAATTGGTAGCTGTCCGCCAATCAGCGTTCGGCTTCTGGTCGGCAAGTTTTCCTCCTGGTGTGCGCGGAAGTGGACTGACAGTTGCTCAACAGCTGTTTGTGCAGATACGTCCGTGTCCCGTGTAGCTTCTGCCCCGCGACCGCTCGCGGCCCGTTGGACTGGGATGGCCGGCAGCCAGGACGCCGGGAGTTTGTAGGCATCTTCTCTGTTGATGTTGGCAGGCTGCTTAATAATTTCTATAGCCTCCCATATTTTGCGTTCTCGCATTCACGATTCTTTCGCCAGTACTCGGGCTCCCTGGAACCTACAGCTACCAATCGTTGACGACATGGACGTCCACGAATAGCCTCTTACCTTCCATCTTCCCTTACGTCATGACTAGCCAATAATATTAGAGGGCCAATTAAAAGTTTTACAACTGTGACGTCAGACATCGATAGTCTTTAATAAACAGAAGCACCTATCCCCACGCAAAACCAGTCGTGCCCTGAGGAAGGCCGTTGCAATTCGGCCGAAACGTCGGTTTTAGTTTATTATAGTTGTTAGTTTTTAGCAATGACGCGGCATAATACCCAGAAGAATTTTAATCACTACGTTATTAGATGTTTGCTTAAACTGTATAATCGTCGATATTCATGGAAGAACTGTAAGACAGTATGCACAGATATCAACGTGACTCGTTAGTGTTTGCAGAATTATTCATGTTACCATATGTTCCTTTCAGAAAGGTGCATACCCAATCGGAATTTGTGACTAATCGGAATCGATGGTGACACGTTGCCATTATGCAGTAACCCATACCTGGGACTTACTTTTGAGGAGTCGATGAGCAACCTCCACTGATTAGTTTTATAGAAATGCCCATAGCTGCCATTAGTTCCTGTCCGTCATAAAAAAATATTAAGTTTTTTTACTTTCGAGAAATGGAAGGCGTGACATCTAACAGTTACGAAACGCAGTCACCTTTACCGTCTTACCAAGACAATTCGATTGTTGTAGTGTTGACGTCGACACTTCATCTTGACGTGTTAGAAAATTGAGATCATTCACTAGGTCATAAAGTTCATACAGTGTTATTTTGTGAATCTCTGTACATTCGTCGTAACACTCAACATCAGGCTCTTTCGAAGATCTGGGTTTTGAAGGTGATGGAACAGCACTAGCTTCACTACCGCCTTCGTCACTTTCACAACGATGAGGGACTGGAACAGGCAGTCCGTCTCAAGTAGGCTCCTGCATCATGGCCGATGGTATGTCAAGGAAAACTTTTTCTTCTTGGAAATACCACGCATTAATGGAGCTCCCACACAAAAGTAACAATCATTCACATGGTTTGGTGGTCCTCGTCAGATTGTAGCCAATGGAAGATGTTTTACGCTTCAGTCATCAGTGAAGAATCGATACTCAACGTGTATGAGGTGCCTAGGGCTTGTCCTGATCCCAGTTTTCAAAGTACGCCTTCCTAATATATGGCGTTACTGGCATCCTTAGCGATTTGAGTGTAGCCTGACCGCAAATGTAGCAAAAATTGTCAGCACTGTTTACGGATTTGCCAGGCATATGCAGGAATTACAAAGAACACACACATTAAGTACACGTCAGTAACACGTTCTTCCAGCACACGAACAGAACACAGCTGGTATCAGACTGCACTACTCTTAGATGAAACATGCCACGCTCCTCCATTCGTCTTCTCCTTTCTCTTGTTGCTAAGCGCCCGTGCTAAAAAAAAAAAAAAAAAAAAAAAAAAGTCCAAATGTGTGTGAAAACTTATGGGACTTAACTGCTAAGGTCATCAGTCCCTAAGCTTGCACACTACTTAAATTACAGACAAACACACACACCCATGCCCGAGGGAGGACTCGAACCTCCGCCGGGACCAGCCGCACAGGCCATCACTGCAACGCCTTAGACCGCTCGGGTAAACCCGCGCGGCACGTGCTAAAAATAGTGAAAAAATACACAAAGCTATTGTTGCCTCAAACTTGCTCACTGTGTCTACCATCAGGGGTATTTTGAAGCCTACATGAGCAGAAACTGACAACAAATACCAATAAAACATAATTTTAATTAAATCCACCCCCTTTTAACTGGGAAACGAGAGTTAATCCGATTTTTCACTGTCATTTTCGTCATCATTGTGGTCCATATAGTTAACAAATATTTACTTCATTCCACTTACAATTTCACAGTTGGCTTGCGTAATTAACAGCTCCAGCTGTAAACAGTTTTATTGGTTGAAAATCACAACAGGTTTCCGGTAATTTCAGTCCCATCTTCAGGTGAACAGGAACCATGAGGCGTGTGGACACAAGGCTGAGGATATTTGACAGCTGCACGAAAAACCGAGATACTATCAATCGTTAATAGTGCAGGGAATTTCACAAATAAAGTCAGATCCCCCAAATGGTGCAGTTACGCTGTCTTTAAACCGAACAGTTTCGCAGTGAGATGTTAGTATAGCCCTCACAAAGTTGTCGATAAGCCACTTTCTAGCAGGTTAAAATGGTACAAATGGCTCTAAGCACTATGGGACTTAACATCTGAGGTCATCAGTCTCCTAGACTTAGAACTACTTAAACCTAACTAACCTAAAGACAACACACACATCCATGCCCGAGGCAGGATTCGAACATGCGATCGTAGCAGTGGCGCGGTTCCGGACTGGAGCGCCGAGAACCTCTCGGTCACAGCGGCCGGCTTCTAGCAGGTATCCTTGTACACTGTACGCTAAGTACATGTCGTTGACCCTCACTTACATGAGCTACCGGCGTCATCTCTATTGTTGAACCACAGCCGGTCGGTCGTGATCAGCGCTCCTTTAGCAGTGTCGGCGCTGAGGGCGCGGGGTCTGCAGGGGGAGATGGGGAGGAGGAAGGGGTGTTGGGGGGGGGCGGTGATTTCCCTGTAACAAAAGAGCAGCGGCGCGCGCAGGCCGCCGTGAATGCCGCGTTTTCGCAGCGCCGCGTTATGCTTTAATGAGCCTTAAGCTCGCTTTAATCTCGCTCGCCATTTCTGGCTGCTTCTGCTGCTGCTGCTGCTGAGGAGGACAAGGAGAAGGAGGAATAATTAATCCTGCATCTCCTCCTCTCCGTTCTCCGTTCGCTGCCTTTTGTACTCTAAGACTAACAGTTAATAAGCGCTGTTGTTTAATT
This sequence comes from Schistocerca serialis cubense, assembly GCF_023864345.2. Taxonomy (NCBI): domain Eukaryota; kingdom Metazoa; phylum Arthropoda; class Insecta; order Orthoptera; family Acrididae; genus Schistocerca; species Schistocerca serialis. The sequence continues at coordinate 201,173,386 of NC_064644.1, forward strand.
AAAAAGGCCTCGAGTTTACTGCAGAAGCGGCTGCTCCTTTGAAAATCCCGAGAGAAGAGAGCCTCGCGTTTCCTCGAACACGCGGAGGAGGGAGTGCGAGCCGCCGAAAAGTAATTACGCCGCGTTTAACACTAATTACGGCGTGCATAACACGGCCCGCGCCGGCTATCGTGCGAGACCCGAGCCGCGCGGCGCGACGCCTCCCGCGCCCGCGCTTGCCTGCCTGCCTTGCACCGCTAATCGCCTGCGCTCCCTCCGAACAATGCGCTTCGCGGCGGCCGCGCTCCATCGTTCGCTCCCCGGAGCTCCCCACTCAGCGTCTCACGTCGTCGTCAAGGAGCCACCTCCGCACAATGAGAGGGCAGGCTCACCAGCCGCAGTTAGTGTGGATAACATCGGAAGTACACTGAGGCTTTTTGCGGATGATGCTGTGGTATATCGAGTGATGCTGTGGTATATCGAGAGGTTGTCACAGTGAAAAATTTTACTGAAATGCAGGAGGATCTGCAACGAGTTGACGCATGGTGCAGGGAATGGCAATTGAATCTCAATGTAGACAAGTGTAATGTGCTGCAAATACATAGAAAGAAAGATCCTTTATCATTTAGCTACAATTAGCAGGTCAGCAACTGGAAGCAGTTAATTCCATAAAGTATCTGGGAGTATATTAAAAAACTAGAAACCCGCCTCGATTGTGAAAAAAGCACCTAGTGTTAACCTAGGTTTCGGCGTAGATAACTACACCTTCTTCAGAACAATAAAACCCACAAGTGCGTAAGAAGACCTTTGTCAATGCTAGGAAGCAACCCTGTGCAGTTATTTTTAGGTTTCATCTCCTATTTAGCTCGTCACTTATTCTATCCATTCTATTCTTTGATATACGTTGATCCAAGGTTGGGAATATATGGGCTATTTAGCCATGACCCATGTATAAACTTTCTCGTATTCGCATGCGCATGCGCATTCAAGTAACTTCCCTTGTCTTGCGCATGTGCATAGGTAGCGGGTCGGGCGTGTAAGTGAGCGACCATTTGTAGATGCAGCTTGTGGCGGGTCATGGCCCATCGAACATACGCCGGTGTGAGTTGAAGCGTACACCATGAAGTTAAGTAGTGGTTATGACTTTGTACATATGTACTGTTTGTGTTTTCCTTTTTTTCGTTTATAAATGTATAGCTATGGTGTTCTTTAAATTATTCTTAGGCACTTGTGGGTTTTATTGTTCTGAAGAAGGTGTAGTTATCTACGCCGAAACCTAGGTTAACACTAGGTGCTTTTTTCGCATTCGAGGCGCGTTTCTAGTTTTTTAATATATTAACCAACGATTGCTGACGCGCTGCGATGTTGAAGTTTCTTATATCTGGGAGTAGGCATTAGGAGTGATTTAAAATGGAATGTCCATATAAAATTAATCGTCGGCAAAGCTGATGCCAAACCGAGATTCATTGGAAGAATGCTAAGGAAATGCAATCCGAAAACAAAGTAAGTGTGTTACAGTACACTTGTTCGCCCGCTGCTTTAAATAATTCTCACCGGTGTGGGATCCATACCAGACAGGGTTGATAGAGAAGATCCAACGGAGAGCAGCGCGCTTCGCTACGGGATCATTTAGTAATCACCAAAGCGTTACGGAGATGATAGATAAACTCCAGTGGAAGACCCTGCAAGAGAGACTCTCAGTAGCTCGGTACGGGCTTTTCTTCAAGTTTAGAGAATATACCTTCACCGAGGAGTCAAGCAGTATATTGCTCCCTCCTACGTATATCTCGCGAAGAGACCGTGAGGATGAAATCAGAGAGATTAGAGCCCACAGAGAGGCATACCGACAATCTTTCTTTCCACGAACAATACGAGACTGGAATATAAGAGAGAACCGATAGAGGTACTCAAGGTACCCTCCGCCACACACCGTCAGGTGGCTTGCGGAGTATGGATGTAGATGTAGATGTAGTGTCTACAGTACACTGACTCTGAAGCGACAAAAGTCTTGGGAAGCCTCATAATATCGTCTCGAACATACTTTTGCCGAGCGTAGTGCAAAAACTCGACCTGACGCGGACTCAACAAGACGTTGGAAGGCCCCTGCAGAAATATTGAGCCATGCTGCCTCTATAGCCATCCATAATTGCGACGATGTTGTTAGTGCAAGAATTTGTGAACGAACTGACCTCTAGATTATGTCCCACAAGTGTTCGATGGGATTCATGTCGGGCAATCTGGCTGACCAGATCACTCCCTTGGATAGTCTGGAATGTTCTTCAAACCGATCGCGAACAACAGTGGTATGGCGCATAGTTATCCATAAAAATTCCATCGTTATTTGGGAACATGAAGTTCATGAATGGCTCAAATGTTCTCCAAGTAGCCGAACATAGTCATGATTGGTTCAGCTGGACTTCACGACCCAGTCCATTCATGTGATCACAGCACCAAGCGCTATGGACCCACCATCAGCTTGCACTGTGCCTTGTTGACAACTTGGGTCCATGGCTTCGTGGAGTCCGCGCCACACTCGACCTGCCATCAGCTCTTTCCAACTGAAATCGGGACTCATCCGACCAGGCCATGGTGTCCCAGCGGACTATGGTCCAACGTATCTGGTCACGAGCTCAGCGGAGGCGCTGTAAGCGACGTTGTGCTGTTAGCACTCATGTTGGTCCTCTATTGGGTTGGATGGGTTGTTTGGGGAGGATACCAGACAGCGAGGTCATCGGTCTCATCGGATTAGGGAAGGATGGGGAAGGATGTCGGCCGTGCCCTTTCAAAGGAACCATCCCAGCATTTGCCTGGAGCGATTTAGGGAAAGGACGGAAAACCTAAATCAGAATGGCCGGACGCGGGATTGAACCGTCGTCCTCGCGAATGCGAGTCTAGTATGCTAACCACTGCGCCACCTCGCTCGGTGGTCGTCTATTGCCGTAGCCCATGAACGCCAGATTTCGCCACACTGTCCTCACGGATACGTTAGTCACACTTTCCACATTGATTTTTACGGTTATTTCATACAGTGTTGCTTGTCTGTTAGCACTGACAACTCTACGCAGACGTCGCTGCTCTCGGTCGTTAAGTGAAGGCCGTCGGACAGTGCGTTGTCCGTGGTGGGAGGTAATGGCTGAAATTTGTTATTCTTGGCACAGTCTTGACGTAATATTGAATTCCCTAACGATTTCCTAAGTGGAATGTCAGATGCATCTCTCTATGTTATTTCTTTTTAGACAACATAGTTGTATGGAGATATACAGCAATTAATTTACTTATAATCAATTATTCAAAATGACAGTTACAATCGCCTTATTCATTTTGCCGCCAGCCGGTTTCAAGCCGCGATGGGGTCGTCTTCAGGGCAATTTACACCATTTGGTCGCTAGCTGGAGTCGTCACCCTGCCTGTGCACGGTTGGTAACCAGATGGTGTAAATTGCCCTGAAGACGACCCCATAGTGAGTTGAAACCGGCTGGCGGCAAAATAAATAATGCGATGGTGACTGTCATTTTGAATAATTGTCTCTATGTTATTATCATTCCGCTTTCAAAGTCTGTCAATTCTCGACGTGAGATCGTAATCGCGTCGGGAACGTTTTCATATGAATCACTCACGTACAAACGCCCATGACTTGAGTTACCTCAGTGTATTCTATGTTTGGTGTGCAGAATGTAGCAAGCAGGTCTGGCCAAACATCCATGAAACATTACTCAAAACGTAGAGGAAAAAAGTTTTATTTCGTTGTTAGCGCTCAGTTTCTCCGTTGAGCCTATGTGGGAGAACATGAGGCCGTAACAAACTCTCACCTATAACGCCGGCCCAATCGTTGACGGAAAATCTAATGCTGATGACAGGACAACACAATTTCATGAGGATTATCGACAGCACAAAAGTGCTGATTGTGAAAATTTGCAACCTGATCACGCTGAAATGAAGCATCATCAGTGAAAATTACGTCTGCGCTAAAGTGAAAGTTGACACATTGTTGAATGAATCAGTCGTAGAACTGTACATGTGTAGGTAAATCAGCTGCTGACAGTGTCTGTGGACGCTGTACATTCTAGGGACACAGAACGTTCTCATGGAGCAACCTCGTGATCAGTAATTTTTTTTACGCTGACACTAAGGTTGTAGTCAACTGGACGAGGATCTTTCTTCTTCCGTTTTTGTGTTCTTCTAGGCCTTCCCTAGTCTCCAGTAGTAGGTTTAAAAGTCCCATGATCCCTAAGCTGACGATCAGTTGCTGCGAACGTCCTCTCTACCAATACAAACGTTGAGCGTCACGGCCGTTACCATCTGCTAATGCAAACAATAGATGGGCATATACTAAGACCTCATTTGAATACCCTTCTATTTCACTGTACTGGAAATCAAATCCGTAATGGACACTAAACTGCTGGTGCTACGAGCTGGCGCAGTCCGTTAGTCGATGCTGCGTGCTGGATTTTAGAGGAGCAATGAGGCTAGTCGCATGACAACACAAACAGTGAATTGAGTCATATGTCAACATTACCATTGTCGAGATGGAACAACGTACACTGGTGGTGGACCTAAGATTTACAACTCACTGTACATTCTAACCTAACGTAAGCAACGGGGTATTATCAACATTTAATCTAAGAAAACGTACGATGTAATGCTGGTACATTCTGTTTTAGCGTGTATCTCATGATTAATGTGATTATGAAGAGAAGTAGAAAATGAGTTTTAACTTGAAAATAAAGTGTTTCTGGACCCATATGCGGCCGGCCGGAGTGGCCGAGCGGTTGTACGAGCTACAGTCTGGAACAATGCGACCGCTACGGTCGCAGGTTCGAATTCTGCCTCGGGCATGGATGTGTGTGATGTCCTTAGGTTAGTTAGGTTGAGGTAGTTCTAAGTTCTAAGTCCCATAGTGCTCAGAGCCATTTGAACCATTTTAACCCATATGCAAAAGCATATTTTATTCTTCTGTAAGTGAGGAATGTTTCCTTATAGTGTAGCCATACATTTTTTTTGTATCCTATATACTGCCAAAAAAAAAAAAGTATTGCCCAGAAGAGCGTCTTTGATTCATAATCAAAACGTCTTCGGTCCCGGGTTCGATCCCCGCCACTGCCTAAATTTTGATAAATAAGAAGTCAGCCTCATTCTGCCAACGGCCTTGTCAAAGAGGGCGGAGGAGCGGATAGAGGTTCAGGGCACTCTCTTGTCCTAGGGGTGGGAAATTGCCCCTAAGGGCGGAAGAATCAGCAATGGTCAACGACATGAGGATGCAGAAGGCAATGGAAACCACTGCATTAACGACACGTAACGTGTATCCGCAGAACATGTGGCCTGTAATTGAAGAAGTGTCATGATGATCTCTCCATTGGCAAAAGATTCCGGAATAGTCCCCCATTCGGATCTCCGGGAGGGGACTGCCAAGGGGGAGGTTACCACGAGAAAAACATTGAATAATCTACGAAAGGATAACGTTCTACGAGTCGGGGCGTGGAATGTCGGAAGCTTGAACGTGATAGGGAAACTAGAAAATCTGAAAAGGGAAATGCAAAGGCTCAATCTAGATATAGTAGGGGTCAGTGAAGTGAAGTGGAAGGAAGACAACGATTTCTGCTCAGATGAGCATCGGGTAATATCAACAGCAGCAGAAAATGGTATAACAGGTGTAGGATTCGTTATGAATAGGAAGGTAGGGCAGAGGGTGTGTTACTGTGAACAGTTCAGTGACCGGGTTGTTCTAATCAGAATCGACAGCAGACCAACACCGACAACGATAGTTCAGGTATACATGCCGACGTCGCAAGCTGAAGATGAACAGATAGAGAAAGTGTATGAGGATATTGAAAGGGTAATGCAGTATGTAAAGGGGGACGAAAATCTAATAGTCATGGGCGACTGGATTGCAGTTGTAGGGGAAGGAGTAGAAGAAAAGGTTACAGGAGAATATGGGCTTGGGACAAGGAATGAAAGAGGAAAAAGACAATTTGAGTTCTGTAACAAGTTTCAGCTAGTAGTAGCGAATACCCTGTTTAGGAATCACTTGGAAAAGGCCGGGAGATACGGGAAGATTTCAATTAGATTACATCATGGTCAGACAGAGATTCCGAAATCAGTTACTGGATTGTAAGGCGTACCCAGGAGAAGATATAGACTCAGATCACAATATAGTAGTGATGAAGCTCAAGACATTAGTCAGGAAGAATCAATACGCAAAGAAGTGGGATACGGAAGTACTAAGGAATGACGAGATACGTTTGAAGTTCGCTAACGCTATAGATACAGCAATAAGGCACAGTGCAGTAGGCAGTACAATTGAAGAGGAATGGACATCTCTAAAAAGGGCCATCACAGAAGTTGGGAAGGAAAACATAGGTACAAAGAAGGTAGCTGCGAAGAAACCATGGATAACAGAAGAAATACTTCAGTTAATTGATGAAAGGAAGAAGTACAAACATGTTCCGGGAAAATCAGGAATACAGAAATACATGTCGCTGAGGAATGAAATAAATAGGAAGTGCAGGGAAGCTAAGACGAAATGGCAGCAGGAAAAATGTGAAGACATCGAAAAAGATATGATTGTCGGAAGGACAGACTCAGCATACAGGAAAGTCAAAACAACCTTTGGTGACATTAAAAGCAACGGTGGTAACATTAAGAGTGCAACTGGAATTCCACTGTTAAATGCAGAAGAGAGAGCAGATAGGTGGAAAGAATACATTGAAAGCCTCTATGAGGGTGAAGATTTGTCTGATGTGATAGAAGAAGAAACAGGAGTCGATTTAGAAGAGATAGGGGATCCAGTATTAGAATCGGAATTTAAAAGAGCTTTGGAGGACTTACGGTCAAATAAGGCAGAAGGGATGGATAACATTCCATCAGAATTTCTAAAATCATTGGGGGAAGTGGCAACAAAATGACTATTCACGTTGGTGTGTAGAATATATGAGTCTGGCGACATACCATCTGACTTTCGGAAAAGTATCATCCACACAATTCCGAAGACGGCAAGAGCTGACAAGTGCGAGAATTATCGCACAATCGGCTTAACAGCTCATGCATCGAAGCTGCTTACAAGAATAATATACAGAAGAATGGAAAAGAAAATTGAGAATGCGCTACGTGACGATCAGTTTGGCTTTAGGAAAAGTAAAGGGACGAGAGAGGCAATTCCGACGTTACGGCTAATAATGGAAGCAAGGCTAAAGAAAAATCAAGACACTTTCATAGGATTTGTCGACCTGGAAAAAGCGTTCGACAATATAAAATGGTGCAAGCTGTTCGAGATTCTGAAAAAAGTAGGGGTAAGCCATAGGGAGAGACGGGTCATTTACAATATGTACAACAACCAAGAGGGAATAATAAGAGTGGACGATCAAGAACGAAGTGCTCGTATTAAGAAGGATGTAAGACAAGGCTGTAGCCTTTCGCCCCTACTCTTCAGTCTGTACATCGAGGAAGCAATGATGGAAATAAAAGAAAGGTTCAGGAGTGGAATTAGAATACAAGGCGAAAGGATATCAATGATACGATTCGCTGATGACATTGCTATCCTGAGTGAAAGTGAAGAAGAATTAAATCATCTGCTGAACGGAATGAACAGTCTAATGAGTACACAGTATGGTTTGAGAGTAAATCGGAGAAAGACGAAGGTAATGAGAAGTAGTAGAAATGAGAACAGCGAGAAACTTAACATCAGGATTGATGGTCACGAAGTCAATGAAGTTAAGGAATTCTGCTGCCCAGGCAGTAAAATAACCAATGACGGACGGAGCAAGGAGGACATCAAAAGCAGACTCGCTATGGCAAAAAAGGCATTCCTGGCCAAGAGAAGTCTACTAATATCAAACACCGGCCTTAATTTGAGGAAGAAATTTCTGAGGATGTACGTCTGGAGTACAGCATTGTATGGTAGTGAAATATGGACTGTGGGAAAACCGGAACAGAAGAGAATCGAAGCATTTGATGTGGTGCTATAGACGAATGTTGAAAATTAGGTGGACTGATAAGGTAAGAAATGAGGAGGTTCTTCGCAGAATCGGAGAGGAAAGGAATATGTGGAAAACACTGATAAGGAGAAGGGACAGGATGATAGGACATCTGCTAAGACATGAGGGAATGACTTCTATGGTACTAGAGGCAGCTGTAGAGGGCAAAAACTGTAGTGGAAGACAGAGATTGGAATACGTCAAGCAAATAATTGAGGACGTAGGTTGCAAGTGCTACTCTGAGATGAAGAGGTTAGCACAGGAAAGGAATTCGTGGCGGGCCGCATCAAACCAGTCAGTAGACTGATGACCAAAAAAAAAAAAAATATATTGCCCAACGTTGGTACCACTATTCCAGGCATCGTCAGGTGTACCACGACGATGATCACCCGCTTCAATGCTAAAAGTGGTAGTATTTTACAGGATCTCGGTCATGTCATTTAGAATACTGAAGAATATGAGAGGTGACTGTATTATGAGATCAAAGTATTCAGACACGCCTCTGTAATGCGGAATTGACCACTAAATCTCAAGAGAGGTGGAGCCACCAGCATGAATGGAGGCTGGTTGTTTTCCTTTATGAGTAAGGAATCGGTAACAGCAGACTTCTTAGTGACTTCGAAAGTGGAATGATCATTAGATGTCACCTAGGTAACGAATCCATCAGTGATATTTCAAGGCTTCTAAAGCTGGCAATATCGATTGTTGGTAGTCTAACCCTAAAGCGGAAAGGAGAAGGAACAACCACAGCTAAACCGAGTCCAAGCAGATCGCATGCACTGACGGACTGGGAAAGTCAAGCACTGCGGAGGTTCTTGAAGAAAACCGCATAGCGGAAGGAATCACTTTTGGGATGCAAAGTGCTACAAGCGGTCCAGCCAGAACAAGGATTAGGTGTAGAAATGCGTAAAAAGAATGTTGCTCTAATGGTCGAGCAGATCCTTGTAAGGCACACATTTCTCTAGTCATGTGGTGCCAAAAGCGAAGCCACAGGGCAGTGGAAGAATGGCAACGAGTGATTTTGAGCGACGATCACGGTATGTGGCAATCTGATGGAAGGCTTTGAGTTTGGCGATTTCCAGGAGAACGTTATCTGCCATCATTTGCAGAACCAACAGTGCCTGCAGGGGAGGTTACGGTAAGAGGGCGTTTTTCGTGCTTATGGTGTGATTCGGTTAATGCGCTTAAGGAAATGCTACGAGGGTAATCCCAAAAGTAAGGCCTCCTATTTTTTTATAATTACATAACTCTGTTTGTGTGGCAGTTGGTCACACTGTTATAAAGAGTGCTTCACGTGCTGTGTGTAAACACGTGCACGCCGCGCTGAGGCGCTCAGTCTTGGATTGGCAGCCGGTAAGAATGGAGCTCCCCTTGGATGTTACCGCCAAGTGTGACCTGCGCGCAGTTATTCGGTTTTTGAACGCAAAGGGCACTGGGCCGACTGAAATCCATCGCCAACTGACGGAAGTGTATGGTGAGTCGTGCATGGATGTCAAAAATGTTCGTAAAGTGGTGCAGAGAGTTTGCAGCTGGTCGGACCAAAATTCACAACGAACAAAGGAGCGCGGGACCGTCAATTTCTGAGGAGCCAGTGTCCAAGGTTGAGCAAAGCATGCGTGAGATCGGCGCATCACCCTGAATGATCTGGGCGCGTAGGTTCCTGAGGTTTCCTGAAGCACCGCTCACAGAATTGTAACGGAAACATTGAACTACCGGAAGGTGTGCGCAAGATGGGTGCCATGCATGCTAACTGAGGCAACGAGTTGATGCTTCCCGCGCATTTCTTCACCGCGTTGCAGCCGAACAGGAATACTTTCTGGACTCGATTGTCACGGGTGACGAAACCTGGGCATACCACTATACACCTGAGACCAAGCAGTGACGGCATCCTTCTTCGTCAAAGCCGCGGAAATTCAAACAAACAAAGCAATCTGCCGGTAAAGTCATGACAACGGTTTTTTGGGATCGGAAAGGGTCGACTTTATGCCAACTGGGACCACTATTAACGACGACAGGTACTGTGAGACTCTTAAAAATTCAAACGGCCAATTCAGAACCGGAGAAGAGGTGAAGAGCATGGCGGCGAGCTGGTATGACACAGGGTCTACAAAAATACATCGACAGAATGGTGATTATGTCGACAAATAGCTAAATGTTCTAGCTGTAAACTGATGTAAACCATTGTAGAAATAAAGAGGTCTATATAGAGGCGACCTTACTTTTGAGATTACCCTCGTAAATGATGGACATGAACACTTTTTACAGAAGTGTGTGCTGCGAACAGTAGAGGAACAACTCGGAGATGACGATTGTATCAGCATGGAACTGTGCTCTGTCATAAAGTAGCACCTGTGAAGCTATGGTTTGTGGGCAGTAACATTCCTGAAATGATTGATCGGCCCAGATTCCCGACCGATACCCATTGTAACACCTTGGGATGAGTTATAACGTCGGCTTCGCTCCAGGCCCTAGCGTCCAACAACGTTACCTGCTCTGCTTTCGATTCTCGAGGAAAAACCGGCTGTCATTTGGGAGTACCCTCCAGAAATGTCTAAGTTTAGCCGGTGAGTCCGTATTTGGTGATATAAGTGGCGGACAGTATATGTGACAACGCTTTCCCACCCAAGTTTTGAGATAATTAAGCCAGTTCGTCCTTGAAATGACTTAGTGAGCCACCGCGTAGTAATTCTTGCCACGTGTTATGCGGAGATGCTCTCGCAGTTTTATGTCCCCTTTCACAGCCGTAGCAGCGCCGTCGGACTCTGAAAGTGCAATACTACTGTCTACGTTTTATGTAATGAAGCGGGAGGACGTTCTTTTTTTTTTTGCAAGTAATATTTACACGGGACGCCATTATGATGCTTTTATTTAAGAAACACCATAAAGTAAATTTCTTAACAATGATTTCAAGGTAACTGTTGCCGATACGAGTACATGGTCTACCGCACGAGTAAATCTAAAGGCGTATTATCGACTAATGTCGACGATGGCGCACAGTCTGTAACTTGAGCGCCCGATCGGTATAGTTCGTATAGAGTCGTACACTTCGGTTATGCCAAACTTATTAATTTCTTTATTAATATCAGCGTTTCCTGGCGTTGTATGATAAAATTACTGAAAAATAGTATGTATGACCAGTAGACTTCTCCTGGTGTTGTAGGGGCAAAAGGTAATCTTACATAGAAAATATGTATTAACAACAGTTACTTGTTTTGCGCCAGAATAAACATACTTTCTCTACGTATCTCTTTGCTGATGCCACGCCTGCATCCGTACCTCATCCCTCCGGCTCTGAAAGCGCCAGGTGGCCAACCGCCTCTGCTAGCCAGTGCGGGAACCTACCGCTCGCTCCTTACTCCGTACGTACTGCAGCGCTGATACATTCACGTCACGTGTGTGAAATAGCAAAACTGGAAATAACGTAAACTGCACTCTTATTTGCAAATAAGACGTAACTTATGCATTCCTACATTAATCATCAGAGACTTCATTGAAAGTGTCCTGAGGAGAAAAATGGCTCAAATGGCTCTGAGCACTATGGGACTTAACATCTATGGTCATCAGTCCCCTAGAACTTAGAACTACTTAAACCTAACTAACCTAAGGACAGCACACAACACCCAGCCATCACGAGGCAGAGAAAATCCCTGACCCCGCCGGGAATCGAACCCGGGAACCCGGGCGTGGGAAGCGAGAACGCTACCGCACGACCACGAGATGCGGGCGTCCTAAGGAGAGTTCAACCCATCATAAATACGAAGGTTAGGAACGTCGCCCCCATTGAGATCCACTAATGTGTCCAAATGAGTTTGAACTGTGCAGCATATTACTGGACAGTAAAGATATTTTAGAAGAGAATCAGGAACGCTTCATTTTGCGCAGCCCAACACTTGTCACCTGGAGCAGATAATTGGAGTGTAGACAAAAAGCAATGCATATCACGTAGCAGTTTCCCTACGGCCTTCGACCTCTCAGGTGAATAACCAATCCAAGAGATCGCCTAGCGCTGCCGGGAAGCATCAGCGAAAATCTTATCCCTAACAAAAGTTGTTCCCCATGACGTTATCTAAGAGCTACAGACGTTTGATGCAGACACTTTGAAACACCCTGTGTGGATGCCCGAGTGGTGGCATACTTTCGATTCCCCAATCACTATATTTTTGATGTACATACGCAGACTGAAAAGACGAATGAAAATTTGTAACGTGGCTGGGATTCGAACCTGCGTGTCCTGCTACTAGGCAGACGAGCACACCACTAAGCCATTCTGACAGCAGCATAGACTACCCAAGCACACCTTCCCCCTCAGTCTAAATTCCTGTTCATGCTCCAGCCCGCTGGAATTCCCTTTAAACTCGAACAGCATTGCAGAGGCTCTCCAACTGTATTGAAATAGCACCTCAGCATCAAACGAAACGGGGGATACTTACTGAAACTGAGGCAAAGCTGGTTTAATCAAATAAAACTGTATGTTACAAAGACCTTTTCAAGTCTCACACATCTGTGGTGTATACATGCAGACTGAAGCGACGTATGAAAATTTTGTTTCATCTCTTCAATCTGCATATACAGGATGGCCCGCTTAAGGGGGGGATGTAATATACTTTGGTCTAAGAAACTGATTTTTCAAAAATAATATTTGCTTGGTCTACACAGTTTACTCTATGTTGTGTGTAAATTTTATCGTGATGGCAGCTTTAGTAACGCCTTTAAATTTTTAAACTGATTAACTCTGCGCTGGCGGCCACGTCCATCTTTTCCAAGATCTGGGAAATTGCTTGCTTCAGCGGAATTTTTGTCAGTGTGAAGGCTATTTTCTTTCGATATCTTTCGCTGGCATCTACATCTCTGGCTGACATCTATATCTTTGCCTGAAAACTTTTCTGCATGTGGTTTATTTATGTTTTGACAATACTAATACATATTAGTAAGTGTAAGGTTGAATTCGCAAACCTTTACGTGGATGACAAGATTTGTGCGTAATTGGTGGTGGAAAAACTGTGTTTAGGGAATGGAGGTTTCATGGAAATCGATTTACCAACAAAAAAGAAGAAGCAGCTCGAAATGAAGAACATAAGCTCTCAGTTTCGAAACTTCAGCATCGAAACTTGGGAAAGGAGCGTGAATGATGTTGATGTGGATTCCACTGGAATCAGACTTATTGATTTAGGTCTTCTCCGTCAGGTTATAAAGTTTCCAAGTTCATGTGTTAGCTGTAAAAATACGGAATGCATGATTGTTGTTAAAGAAAGAAGAGTGGGAATAGCTAGTGATTTTAAATTAATTTGTAATTCATATGTTTCTAAATTCTCATTTTCCTCCTCCAAAAACTGACACTGGTACCTACGAAAGCAATTTTAGCCTATGCTCTGATATGCCTTGGGCAGGGCAGGGAAGGAGGTAATTTATTGTGTGGTTTCCTGAACATGCTTCCACTTTGTGCAAGGTCTGAAACAGTAAACAAAGAACTGTCTGACGTTGTATGCAATACTGCCAAAGTTTCTATGAAGAAAGCAGTGGAAATAAACAAAAAAGGAATAGATCCTGAGGTAGATATTCATGACAGTGAATCGCCTACAAATGTTACTGACCTGTGTGTGTCTGTACATGGGACCTGGATGAAAAGGGGTCACACAACTCTGTATGGAGTTGCATCTGTTACTGGTGTTGACTCAGGCAAAGCGTTAGGTGTAGAAATTATGTCTAAGCACTGCCACAAGTGTGCAGCAAGAAAAATGTCCAAGAATGAAGACGGTGAGAAACTGCGGCAAGAAAATCATGCAGTAGCACGCTGTAAAAATTATAGTGGCTCAAGTGGGAGTATGGAGACTGCTGTAGTTGTGAGGATGTTCTCCATATCTGAGGATCAGAATGGTGTTAGAGGTATACCTTTCGATGCGGACTCACCTTCGTTCAAAGCTGTAAGAAATGAAAATCCGTACAATAAAAAAAGCTGGAACGTGTTGGCCACATCCATAAAGAGGCTTGGTGGTAGACTCCGTCGCTTACTGAAAGAGAAGAAAGGTGAAGTACTTGAGGATGTAAAACCACTAGGAAGGAAAAGGCAAGCTTACTCTGAAAGAAACTGATTTTTCTCAGTTATTTTATGGGAGAGCTATCAGAAAAAAACACACATAATTTAGAGGCAGCGAGGTGTACTGTGTGTGCAATTTTTTTTCCGGAAACTATCAAGGGAAAGAGACCTCCGGGACGAAGAAGAATTTCCTGGCTCGACAACCTTAGATCTTGGTTTAATATTAGCTCTGGATAACTGTTTCGCATTACAACTGATAAAGACAGAACAGCCATGATGATCGCCGACGTCCGAAGCGGACTGGCACGCTAAGAAGAAGAAGAATCCACTGACCAAACACCAATGCACAGTCTGTGTCCGAAAGACGATTGGTGTAAGTTCAACAACAGAAATGAGACGTAGCCACATAAACACTCATTACCAGAACCTGTTATGAATGCAATTAAGCCCACATTCAGGTTTTTTGCAAACCCTGATTTATTGAGGAAGTGTCTTCACGGAAAGACACAAAATCCAAACGAAAGCGTCAATAATTTAATTTGGATTAGATGCTCAAAACGGACATTCTGTGGACTTGAAATACTCAAAATAGGTGTCTATGATGCAGTTTTATGTTAAAACAACGGAAATAATGGCAGAATTGAAGTGCTGAAGAGAGTTGGTATAGATCCTAGAGTGTTTACAACAAAAGCATTTTTCACCATCGACGAGAGCAGGATTAAGAAAGCTATCAGATCAGTGTCTTACCTGCAAATACAGGCCAGGCAGATTCGAAGAGGAGAGAAGATAAACCCGGAGGATGGGGAGTATCAACATGGAGGATTTTAAAACCGAGGTAAGCTTATTACATGTAGAGGCACGAGAAGAAAATCTTCGAACTTCATTTCTCTGTTTTACATTTTTTACGTTATTAGAACCCTTTTCACAAGACGTATATGCCCTAATGCTATGAAAATTTTCAGGAACTGTTCGCAACGTGTTGCTGTCTCCCGGGAACTAAAAAGTACGATATCCTGCAATTACTTTCTGATTTTTAGATGACTGTATGTAGAAAAAAAGTTAATTCTGGATGGACAAAATGAAAAACTCTGATAATGATACAATTTGTACCATAAATTAATAACTGTGGTTCAGTGGTCTTATAACCTTCTTAGGACACTACAATAAAATTTTCTGAGTAATTGCGTGATTAGAATTTGAGTTACGGCGTTATATAAAAAGGCAATAAAAAAATTAAAAATTCAAATTTCTGGAAAAATATTAATCTTGCATATTTTATTATTATTTTCCCTTAAAACACAGCTCTTTTGTTTTACACATGACAAATTTTAGATTTGTACCTTAGTAAATATGGCTGTAATGATTTTTTAAATAAATGTTTACATTTTCCCTTACACCCCTCCCCCCCTTAAACGTTTCAGTGTAAATATCTGTGGTAAACAACAGATATTGTAAAACGACTATCACCGGTATGAGTGTAAGACAGGGGCTCATTAATATAAATACTATGAGACAATGCGGAACGTAAGCAAATATAAATTTCAACACAAACTTTTTTTTTTTAGGACACTCCGTATTATTTCTTACATAACCAATAACATGAAAAATCGCTAAAGGAATGGCGCTGGTTGCACCACAATACGTCTGTTACATCCGGAGAAATTAGAAAGCGTAGTTGAAGATGGAAATAAAGGAAAGGCGCCGACATTGCGCATTCCGAGATGTAAGCGTGATTCGCCAATGTCAGTATTTGTGGCAGGAAACGCTGTTATTACTTTCGGTCTTCTTCACAACAGTGAAAGTAAGATTACATAAGTCAACCAAATCGCGATTATTAGCAACGTGGGGTTCCCGTTTGCGTCTCGAGATGTGCAGTAGCGGTGCGTTGCTGTTATTTTAAGCGTCAATTTTGGTTTGCAATTTCTGAGGATGTAACTGACGACTTGCGATGCAACCGACGTTGGCGTTATTTATTGCATGAGAAATAATACAGTGCGTCCATTTTTAAAAAAGATAAAAACAAAGCATAAATTTTGGTTGTAACTAATATTTGCTTACGTTTTAGAATGTTTCATATTATTTATTTTTATGAGCCCCTGTCTTACATTCCTACCAGTGAAAGTCGTTTTTCAATAACTATTTTAGTTCCAGAGATAACTGCGCTGAAACGTAGTGGTCTGCCCTGTATATATCATAAATGTTTTAGACTTCAAACCGAGCGAGGTGGAGCAATGGATAACACACTGGACTCGCATTCGGGAGGAAGGCGGTTCAATCCCGTGTCCGGACATCCTGATTTAAGTTTTCCGTGATTTCCCTAAATCGCTCCAGGCAAATGCCGGGATGGTTCCTTCGAAAGGGCACGGCCGACTTACTTTTCTAATCCGATGAACTCGCTGTCTGGTCTGCTCCCCCAAAGCAACCCAACCCAACACCAGTCAGACGTGAAAGGATCTCCGGAATCATATAGTTTCATATCCTTAGTTCTTTTTTGGCTGATTATTTATTTTCATGTAGAAATCAGATTTAAGCTGTGTAAGCATTTTCTTAGGCACTTACAGGCTTCGGCGGCGCCACATCAGTCACTAAGAGCAAATCAGGGTTAAGTACTTTAGCCAGACTGCGTTTCTAGAGTAAATAAATTGTACCGCCGGCCGGAGTGGCCGAGCGGTTCTAGGCGCTGCAGTCTGGAGCCGCACGACCGCTACAGTCGCAGATTCGAATCCTGCCTTGGGCATGGATGTGTGTGATGTCCTTAGGTTAGTTAGGTTTAAGTAGTTCTAAGTTGTAGGGGACTGATGACCACAGCAGTTAAGTCCCATAGTGCTCAGAGCCACTTGAACCATAAACCGTAGCAGTTGAAACGTCCCCTTAAAAATTAATGAATTACTGTGCTGATAAACCTCTTACATTATTTGCTGTTGAAACAGCTGAGCAAAACTGAACGTACTCAGACGTTATTCTCTTTACTTATTCTGATAAACTCTAAACTGACACACAATATTTTTAGCGCAACGCAATCTGACTTTCAAGAATCGCTACAAACGAATGGGCCTGACTAACAATAACCTATACCTTTCATGAAACTTACCTCACAAAAATCTTCGTTACTCGAATTACTGCAATACAGCGAGCGCCACTACTGCTAGCTAAATATAAGATTCTAACTACTAAAGTCACTAACTACTGATAGGCATAGTTAGCAAATGAAAGATTTTGATGGATATATATATATATATATATATATATATATATATATCAGTCCATGGCATCCGGTCTTACAAATTTACTGTCTCTGATGGACACACGTCCAGATCATCCGCTCTCGAAACTCCGCCATTTCTCTCCCCACATCCACCACTGCTCGCGGTTCACCTCCAACTGCGCAACGCTATGCGCTGTTAACAGCCAACTGCCCAACACTACAATAGCAAATTCCAACAATGCCACTCAGCCACGGACTGCACACAGCACAGCCAGTGATTTTCATACAGAGCGCTACGTGGCGGTGGCGTTACCAATATAAGAACCTAAACAGCCTACTTACACAGTCAATAAATTTAAAAACTAGATTGACTGAACTGTGTCCCAAATTTGATACAGATCAATAAGAGGGTACACACGATCACGAGTCTTATCAATTATTGTCTCTAAATCGTTTTCAGTCCCTTAAAAACGGTCGCGGCTCCGTAGATGATGCTGACATAACGTTCGTAAGAAATCTGGTGTCAGTTCTTTGGAAATAGCTCAGCGCACCAAAGACCTGTTCCCGTTGCTCGCTGCCGGATCTGAAATTACCGCTCAGCCTGGGAGGTAGTGAGGAGCCCCTGGGAAGGCGGCAAATCAGACATCGGAGGCAGAGGTGGAGCTGGCTTAACGTCGCGCGCATCCGACAGACGGATGGGGGGCAGAGGGCGGTCGGGGGGGGGGGGGGAGGAGGGGGGGGGAGGGGATCAGGCAAGTGGCTGCTGGCTTTGCGTGCGCCGCCGCCAGAGAAAAGGGGACGAGCCAGGCGGAAAATCGAGGTGATTGGACCGGAAAATAGCTTCCGCAATTTTGTTGATCTCATACGTCAAACCGTCACAGGGGGCGTCCGCGTTAAGGGCTGTCTGGTGGAGCGTCGGCCAGCAGGCAGCTCGCCGGCGGGTCGGCCTCTACACGTGATCAGAGGACCGCCGCCACGTAGCCTACGGGTGGGACGGGTGACCGTGCGCGACGGTGTTTGCTCCTAAGTTTACTGGTACGGTGTTACACCTTATGGTTTTCTCTGGCTAGAGAATGTTGGATGAGACTTACTTCCTTTCTCTTTTGTATTCCTTTCTGCGTATGTACACCCACTCCCTCCTTTAATTTTGTTGTGACCAGACTATAATCGTTCGGCCATAGCAGTGGGTCCTTTGATTCCTCTGAGAGAAAGCCCATCAAGCTAAAACACATGACATATTAAAGAGTGAAATTTTCACTCTTCAGCGGAGTGTGCGCTGATATGAAACTTCCTGGCAGATTAAATCTGTGTGCCGGACCGAGACTTGAACTCGGGACCTCTGCCTTTCGCAGGCAAGTGCTCTACCTACTGAGCTACCCAAGCACGACTCACGCCCTGTCCTCACAGCTTTAATTCCTGCAGGAGAGCTTCTGTGATGTTTGGAAGGTAGGAGACGAGGTACTGGCGGAATTAAAGCTGTGAGGACGGGGCGTGAGTCATGCTTGGGTAGCTCAGTCGGTAGAGCACTTGCCCACGAAAGGCAAAGGTCCCGAGTTCGAGTCTCGGTCCGGCACACAGTTTTAATCTGCCAGAAAGTTTCACATGACATATTAGTTCGCTTTATCAGATAAGAATAAAAAGTGTCCTTTGATTCACTTCTTTGCCGCAGGATACCTTGCTAATTTACGTCTGTCATTGACAATGAAAGCGTCACTTGATGCACAGATTAACAAACTGTTCTCTCGCAGTACAGAATGCAACATTTACGGAAATACATTTCATCAGAAACTTTAACAACTCGTTAGTCCTACACTGCGATGTTGACTCCTGCAGACGAGGTCACAAACTGGCCTAAGCTCTTGCATGCTCGACTCACTCTTCATGTCAGCGTGAGGACGCTGCTATGCCGTGTCCTCTGGAGTGTCACTCATAGGCCGTTGCGGACTGCAACGATCTCTCGCTAATGTCAGTAGTATCGATTTGCGTTGCCGACTTTGGTTTGGTACCGCGATTTTTGGAAAATATCGCAAACTGAATATTATAAACTCAACCAAGAAGTGCATTAATCAGCAATTAACACATAAATTTACTACTTATTTCAAGTACACATTAGCGACATACTGCCGTTTCGAACCAACACGATCAGATTTTTTTTATTTGCCTGATTCCACAGTCGGACCTTTATTCCATCAAATGACTACCGCTTTCGATACAACTTACCATCGCCGGCCGCGGTGGCCGTGCGGTTCTAGGCGCTGCAGTTCGGAACCGCTGGACTGCTGCGGTCGCAGGTTCGAATCCTGCCTCGGGCATGGATGTGTGTGATGTCCTTAGGTTAGTTAGGTTTAAGTAGTTCTAAGTTCTAGGGGACTGATGACCTAAGATGTTAAGTCCCATAGTGCTCAGAGCCATTTGAACCATTTTTTGAACCACCACTTACCATCATCGAACCCCTCTACAATGATAGATGTCACGCTGTACAATTAAATTATTCTTCAGGAAATATGTTTTACAAACTAATTTTCCATGTGGTAGCTTAAGTGTGGTACACAATGCAACGTCGAAATACAAGCAGCCCCTTACCCGCGGGGCGCAGTAAGGAAAGTTGGAAATTTGTGGTAAGGGCTATGGGACCAAACTGCTGAGGTCATCGGTCCCTAAGCTTACACACTACTTAACTTACGCTAAGGACAACACACACACCCATGCCCGAGGTAGGACTCGAACCCCCGACGTGGGGAGCCGCGCGAACCGGGACAAGACGCCCAGACCGCACGGCTACCCCGAGCGGTCAGTGTGCAGTAAGAAAACTTGATTACCAAAGTAGGTGTGTCTCTTTATCATCCATAAAATTAATGTCATACCACACTGGATAATGTTTTCAACGGCTACCCCGAGCGGTCAGTACGCAGTAAGAAAACTTGATTACCAAAGTATGTGTGTCTCTTTATCATCAATAAAATTAATGTCAAACCACACTGGATAATGTTTCCAACATAAATAATTATGAGTGGGCAATAAATAGTTATAATGTTAAGGACAACGTTCATCTTATTAGAATGATTCATGTTTGGATCGATGTTACACAGAGCAACGAATCATATAAGATCTGTCTACGAAAAATTGTCAGTTTAGGTGTGTTATTCTGTCCTTAGTGTTTCATTACGGTTGAGACTGTTTCGAATATATTGTTTTTGTTATTTGTCTTCATATATTCCATGTTTTATGCATTTTTTTTTTTTTTTTTTTTTTTTTTTTGTAGCCTGTCTGATAAAGAAACTGAAGCACCCAGTAGGGGAGGAGGAAAATAAATGAAACTTCACGCGTTGATGATGTATCTAATGTAATTCAGTGATTACAAAATAGAGTCAAATTGGCAAAGAAGTTGGCAGCGTGAGCCCACTTACCAGTATGACACTGCATCCATCCCGGCCTGGGTTCATGCACTGATCCGATTGGCGGAGGTACCACAAAGACGTTTTATCCTCTCCTGAGGCAAGCTGGACCACAACTACTGTAGCTGGTTCTTGATATCACGGACACTGACTTTGGGACAGAGTTGACATACGAGTAGGCTCCACGCACGACCTATCGTGGAAAGATTTTGGGATCTTGCTGCCCAATGCAGTACCTCAAAAGCACACAGGCTGTTCATAGACTCGTACATTGTGTGGACGAAGCTTTATCCTCTTGAAATACCTCACCGCGATGTGGTCACATGAGAGGTAACACTTGAGGACACGAGATGTCCGTGACTTACCGTCGTGTCATCAGAGTTCCGTCAATCACACCAGCCGTGATCTGAAGTCACATCTAATGACCACCCACATTATGACGACAGGAGTAACACTGCTGTAATTCTCTAAACACTAGAAGAATGTCACCTCTACCCAGACTGGTGCCCTACTCTTCGACGATGGTCATCTACATCTACGTCATACTCCGCAAGCCACCTAACGGTGTGTGGCGGACGGTACTTTTTGTACCACTAACTGAGCTCTCCAACTCCACTCGCGAATAGCGCGTGAGGTTGTGCAGGACCGCATTCATCGCTGAACACAATATGACACCATTAATCAGCATTCCATACTCCTCGGTATAGCGATGGCTCAAAACGTAGACGTTTGTGTTCTGGTGTTAAAACAAGCTACGCATGGGATCGTAATTATTAGAGCTACTAGTCTGCGACCAGATGTGCAAGACGACACAGAATGTGAAACGATTCCACTACCTGTTCTCGGATGGCAGGAACAGATGTGAAAGGATTACGACTCTCCCGGTGCGCGGTACTGTGATTCTTCCTCATGATGGTCAGACGCGATAGACCGGAATCTTGATGATGAATATTCCTGCCCTCACGTCCCGAGCAGTCGAATATCAGACCACTGTCACATCCAGATGCCCAAAAAATATGGATACTGATCATACAGTGTAGGCTTTCATGACCGCTACTGAATTCCCATGAAATATCCGAGCCGATAGCCTGGTTGATGCATAAAACACTCCGCTAGCGTTTCACCTCCAATCGCAGAACACATCTTCGGAGGTAAACCAGCGAACTTCAACAAGAATTTGAGGGCCGATATATCCATATATGCAGCGAAACATGTTTACCAAGAGGGTGATCATGAAATAAAATTCACTGTAACGAGAGTCATATCGACAACATCGCATTATCATGCGCACATGTATAGAGAGGCTATTGAGATTTATTAAAAGCAGCATAAATTTAACAGAAAAAGGGAAGGTGCTAAATTAGACAAAATTTGGATACGTGCATCGTAAGAATGACGATCAATTACCTTCAATCGAGAATGTTGGCGTTACCAGAGATAATCAAGTAGCCGACGTAATGTGATGGACGGTGGTACCCTCTACCTAACCTATCTATTCGACGCTCCCTCCAGTTCTGGTTGCAATTCACCGCTTTCCCTTTGAAAACGTCTCCCTCATTCGCAGAGGAAACGTTAGGGGGAAAGTTTTATGCGCAAGTGAAATCTGGATATTGCGAAATTCGACCATATGGCTCAATGGAGACCGACAGTGTGGCCCGTTTCAAACTCTTTCAGATGCTGACAACGCAGTCTTATACGATCATGTGGCATGTCCGTGTCCTTCTCATAGACACTTCTCACACTCGTTAAGTAGCTTACCAGATATGGACACATCACTAAACATGAATAACACTAACGTAGCCTTGTGGCCGTTCTACCTGTCACTGTCAAATGCAACCTTAATCATTTTGAAACCTCAAGCTCGTTACATAGCCTACCGCGTGTGGACACAACGCTAAACACGAAATACTAACGCTGTCTGGTGTCCGTTCTACCTGTCACATAGCATTGAAAACGCAGCCTTAACCATTTAGAAACCTGTCAGTGGTGTGTACGTGTACGAAGTCAGGTTGGACTTCGGAATGCTTCAATTTCTTCTTTTGTCAGGCAGTATAGTCCATACATAGCTTTTACTTTGTGAACACTATACGCAGGGAGCTGCTTATCACCTCCGCCGGTTATTCGCATCTGTTTAATGCGAATATTGACCTACAATTTGAAGTGATTTGGTGAGTGATTTTGACGATGGAAATGAGCGTTTGGCGTCATTGGCAGGAAGGCCCCTTGCGAGGCAGGTCCGGCCTCCTCGGTGCAGGTCTTATTACATTCGATGCTACATTGGGCGACCTGCGCGCCGGATGGGGATGAAATGATGATGAAGACAACACAACACCCAGTCCCTGTGCGGAGAAAATCTCCGACCCAGCCGGGAATCGAACCCGGGCACCTACGACAACAATCCGTCATGCTGACCACTTAGGTATCGGAGCGGACATTTTGACGATTGCGCTAACAGGGGTAAGTAGCACCTAAATTATAAGTCTGCGCTTTGTACTAGACTTTGACTGTAATATGGAAAAAAATTAATAAATACATTTCCTAAGGACTATATTAATTAACTGCAGTGCTTTTCACCGTAGGATGGTCTGATGGTGTTACTTGGTACAGAAAACTCTGGCGATTTGACAAAATAGAAGAGCGACAGTAGGCAAGTAATTAAATTATTTTCTTATTTCAAATAATAATGCACGGTACAGTCACGTCAACGTGACCTGCGCCTGTGTTCGACGTCAACGTACAATATCACTCACAGATGGCAGGTGGCAGCATTAGCAGTGTAGGTGTATAAAGCGTGTCGGGGTGGAGAGCGAGGAGGGAGGGAGGTCGCAGTTAATAGTCCAATCGCCTCGTAATGTCGAAACAGAGCGGTTTACCTGACGTGCAATTCGCCATGATCATTGTCTTTTGGGCCAACAGTGGAAGCTTTTTCGAATCGGATAAGTTCGTAAACAGTTCGCGTGCTGCCGTGGTTAAAGCATACCGTGTACGGCAAAATCGCGCTATCCAAACCCGTCGCCAAGGCGAATGTGTTACACCACGGTCCATACAAGCCCGCGGTGAACGACGACTACAGACGTGAGTACGGGCGAATAGACCTTCAACTGTTGAGGAACTGACCGCCTAGGTGAGCCAAGGGGCTGCCAAAAGTCTCTCCTCAACGACCGTTCGGCGAACGTTGGTAAGTACGTGCCTCCGCACCAGACGTCTGATTCATACTCCCAAGCTGACTGCCGTTCAACGCCGACGAAACCTGGAATTTCCACGCCAGTAACGCAGCTGGACGTCCACTGAGTGGCGACTGGTGGCCTTTAAGATGAATTGTGTTTTATGCTCCATAGGCGTGAAACATTTGGAAGTAAACACCCGGCAACAGTCGTCGGAAGGCTTCAGACTGAAGGAGGGAGCGTTATGATTTGCAGGATGTTTTCATGTCATTCCCTGGGTGATCTCGTCATTCTCGAAGGCAGAATGGATCAATGCAGGTATGTACCTGTCTTTGGGGACATGTCCACTCCTATAATCTGTTTGTTTTGCGTCGGCACAACGGCAATTATCAGCAGGACAATGCGTCGTGTCACACAGCTCGCAGCGTACGCGCGTGGTTCGAAGACCAGTAGAATGAGTTTACCGTACTGCTCTGGCCACCAAACTCTCCGGATTTAAACCCAATCGGGAATCTGTGGCAGCTCATCGATCGGGCGGTTCGCCCCATGGAGTCTCAATGAGAAACCAGTTGGCCAGGGCAATGGAGTTGGTAGGGATCTTCACTCCTGTCAGTACCTCTCAGACCTTCACTAACTCTCTACCTGCACGACTCGAAAACCTGCGCTGATAAAGATGGTTACTCAGGCTTTTGACAGGTGAGCACATTAACGTCTTTGGACAGTGTATATCTAGCTCTTCAATGCTTAATTATCTTGATGTTGAAGCTCTTTTGTCCGTGTTTGCTATAACAATAACATACGTTTTTCAGTGGGGTTCGCCTTTAGCAAAACACAATTTTGTTTTTTGTGCCACACATGTTTCACTGCAGTTGCAACATCGTCAGTTTTTTTTGTTATTATGGCTGTTAAACATAAGGAACGTTCTTTACTGTTTAAATACATATGAATATTAGTTCCTAAATTGTAATTACAGGTTTTTGAAGAACATATAAAATTGTGTATTCATGCCGTCTTACCAAATGGTTTGCTTTTCCTGCTGTATTACGTTTTTACAGTGACTGGATTTCCTTGGAGTTTGTCACCTCCAACTATATACAACTTAATGTAGGCTAAACATTTACGCAACAATTATGACTTCCAAACAGTTATGGCTATGCCTGAGATTAATAATCCATGTCAAAGGTTGTGTGTGTGTGTGTGTGTGTGTGTGTGTGTGTGTGTGTGTGTATTTACATTATGTTTGGCTTAAGGTTTCTTTTTTCGTCATCTCCTTCATTGTCAAGCTCTATGTATTAATTAACGGGTGCAATTTGTGTTGTAGCGAGAGGATACTGACCACCCAGACAACATCCTCTCGTTTGCTTCCTTATGGTACAAGACTCGTGACGGCAACATGTCGCTGTGCAGATTCCGCCATACTATACTCCATGTTATATGTGGATATTTGTCTTAGAGACGATTCCTGTGGTTAGTGGTCATGATAAGGTTATAAAGTTTCCTGTTGGTCAGACCGTCGCTATCGACGATGTTGTGTCAGATGTGGCTCAGTTCCATGTAGTATAGTCGCACATTTTGGTAATAAAACGGAATGCCGGTGATATCAACGGGTGGGTCAAGGCTATGAGGCTTCCAAGGTTGGATGAGGTTTGTGATGATAGTCCTCCGGGTACGAACTTCCTTCCTGATGCGATTTAGGAGCAGGGTGACACATTTTTTGGGTACCTTAATGAGGTTAAGGCCACTTTTGGACGTAGGTAAAGTTAATGTATCAAATTGAACTTTGGAAATGGGCCCTCTAAAAAGAAACCAGCATAGTGCTTGTTGTATATTCTTCGTTAGATTGTCGGATACAGGAAGAATCTGCTCCAAATAATTCATCTTGCTTGTAACCGCGATCCCTATGGTCTTAACTTCCTGTATTATGTTCAAATCACGATCGGAGTGATCAAAGCAGCACGTAATTTATTAAGCATGTGTGACCAGTTTTTCGTCAGGAATTTATCTGGATTGGCCTCCAAGGTTACGCCTAGAGTTTTGTGACAATCGTTTACATTGCAACATTGGGCTATCCAATCACTAGTCACGACCAGACCTAAACTTCCGTACGTCTTCAACAGTACGTCTACAACCTGTACTCGCAAATCCAGTACGTATATTCCTATACATGATAGAGATTTTACTTCAAAGTTGCATGCCCAGTGTAGGCAGATAAACACAATATTGCAGTGACTTTGCTATTCTGAATTACGACGCAGTATTCCTTAGGATAAGCGATAAGCGGGAAATACGGATTCCAGTCTAGTCCAAATTTTCATCGTCATTGTTCAACCATACAACTATTGGTTATCCATATTCGCAACTACGTATGCATTTCATGCGTGAGCGACCAGTTTGTATCTAACGACACGAGTTCCTCATGACATGATCTGTCTAGGTGATGATGATGATGAAGTCCCATACTCCGTGACAGAGCGTAGGGGAACGATGCGGGAGACCCGCACCGCCGTACTGGGCAAGGTCCTAGTGGAGGTGGTTTGCCATTGCCTTCTTCCGACTGTAATGGGGATGAATGATGATGATGAAGACGACACAACAACACCCAGTCATCTCGAGGCAGGGAAAATCCCTGACCCCGCCGGGAATCGAACCCGGGACCCCGTGCTCGGGAAGCGAGAACGCTACCGCGAGACCACGAGCGGCGGACGACCTGCCTAGAGCTTTGACGTAAATACTTTGAGGCACACTTAATAGTTTAAAACGTAACAATAACTTGAATAAAATGTGTCAAAGAAACATTAGGTTGGCTGTTGCGAAAAATGAGAGTCACAAATGAGTGTGTGATACTACACTCTACAACTGCTTTAAGTACTACACTTTGAACACTGTAATCGTATGAATAAATTTAAAAAAAAAGAAATCATACATTCTCTGTAGGTTGTTTTATGTGTACAGGTGGACCAATCGTCCGCAGCTCGTGGTCGTGCGGTAGCGTTCTCGCTTCCCGCGCCCGGGTTCCCGGGTTCGATTCCCTCCCGGCGGGGTAAGGGATTTTCTCTGCCTCGTGATGACTGGGTGTTGTGTGATGTTCTTAGGTTAGTTAGGTTTAAGTAGGTCTAAGTTCTAGGGGACTGATGACCATAGATGTTAAGTCCCATAGTGCTCAGAGCCATTTGAACCATTTTTTTGTGGACCAATCTTAAAACATGGAAATAGAAAAGATTGTAACAACTACAGAGGTATCTCTTTAATCAGCGTTGTGGCTAAAATCTTCTCAGGTATTGTTGAAGGGAAAGTGCGAGTATTAGTTGAGGACAAATTGGATGAAAATCAGTTCAGTGTGGATTTAGGCCTCTTAGAGATTGGTAGGACCAGATCTTTAGCTTACGGCAAATAATGGAGATGTGTTACGAGTGGAACAGGGAATTGTATCTATGCTTTATATATCGAGAAAAGGCATATGACTGGGTTCCTTGGAGGAAGTTCTGTCTGTTCTACGAGATTATAGAATAGGAAGCAAACTTTTGCAAGCAATTAAAGGTCTGTACATAGATAGTCTGGCAGCAGTTAGAGTTGACAGTAAATTGAGTTCATGGTTCAGAGTGGGGATGTGGGATGTAACACCTATAAAGAAATGAAGGGAAAAGCTGAAAGACGCACAGAATGGGAGACAAGCTGCCATTGTAGCTGTTGCAAACCAATCCTTGGATTGACCACTACAGAAGAAGAAGAGGTTCAGAGTAGTTTCAGGGGTAAGACAAGGCTGCAACCTGTCTCCACTGTTGATCATATTATTTATGGATCATATGTTGAAAACAGTAGACTGGCTGGGTGAGATTAAGACATGTGAACACAAAATAAGCAGTCTCGCATATGCGGATGACTCAGTTGTGATGGCAGATTCGATTGAAAGTTTGCAAAGTAATATTTCAGAGCTAGATCACAAATGTAAGGGCTATGGTATGAAGATTAGGATCTCCAAAACGAAAGTAATGTCAGTGGGAAAGAGATATAAACGGATTGAGTGCCAAATAGCAGGAACAAAGTTAGAACAGGTGGACGGTTTCAAGTACTTAGGATGCATATTCTCACAGGATGGCAACATAGTGAAAGAACTGGAAGTGAAGTGTAGCAAAGCTAATGCAGAGAGCGCTCAGCTACGATCTACTCTCTTCTGCAAGAAGGAAGTCAGTACCAAGACTAAGTTATCTGTGCACCGTTCAATCTTTCGACCAACTTTGTTGTATGGGAGCGAAAGGTGGGTGGATTCAGGTTACCTTATCAATAAGGTTGAGGTTACGGATATGAAAGTAGCTAGGATGATTGCAGGTACCAGTAGATGGGAACAATGGCAGAAGGGTGTCCACAATGAGGAAATCAAAGAAAAACTGGGAATGAACTGTATAGATGTAGCAGTCAGGGCGAACAGGCTTAGATTGTGGGGTCATGTTACACGAATGGGAGAAGCAAGGTTACCCAAGAGACTCATGGGTTCAGCAGTAGAGGGTAGGAGGAGTCGGGGTAGACCAAGGAGAAGGTACCTGGATTCGGTTAAGAATGATTTTGAGGTAATAGGTGTGAGCATGGGGTTGATCTGTTATCCTGCGCAACGTATTAATCTCAGATGTACCCTTTACCCTGTGGCTCCTGCAAGATGCAATTTCCACTCCCACATTACTACAGAAGTCAGACAGACGCTCCTAACGTTCTAAAGAGAAATGCCTGAAAAACTTTCAGCAATATATATCTTCTGGAGTCGTCCACTGTAAGGAAAAGACACAAAAATTCACAAAATTTCTTACGTAACTAGTGGGGTACTTGGGTACTGGAGTAGTGCTAGGTAGTGTAAGAAAAACATGAGACTAACAAAAGTTATTATTTATTTTGCAAAAATTCTGAGAAATCACAATGGCACTTTTAGATATGAATTGAACAAGTTATATCCTGGTTCTTTTCGGAATGTGAAGTTACCTCTCAAGGATAGGATTCGCTAATGAAATTTCTATACAAAGCTTAAGATGGTTGTTGACTTGGCAGAATGGCTGAGAGGCGCGCCTACTCAACTTGAATAATTACCCTTTAGAATGTTTCTAGGTACGATCGAGGCTGTTGCATGTGAAATGCAGTGAAGTGTACTGTTGTGGAGGAAATATGGGGTTCGCAAAAGCTGTAGCGCACAATACCGTAAGCCGCGATGACTGCTGTCTGCGCCGATCGCTGCTGACAAATAAGATAACTCTCGTTCTATCTGGATTGACCTTCGACAATCAAACTCTCCCTATGCCTTGATGAAGTCAAGGATTCCAATTCGCCCCTAATCTAACTATTGGTGTGGTACACCGGTCAGATAACCACTCCACCGCGAAGCCACTCAAAATTCGCTCGCAGGCGTTTAACTATAACTCTGTCCGTTCACACCGCACAATAAGTGTGTTGGCCAACACAGTGAACAACGCTTAATCGCAAGGACTCAATATAGAGCAGCACTTCGATTCGCTCTCGACAGAGGTGCTCTCCCAGTGAAATACTGAGGAGAGACTTGTTCCTCGCTCCAAGAGCGACAACGGAACGCCGCCTCTCCACACCAGACGTGAAGGGGTATATCTTTCGGTCTCTTCCATTATTCCTTCAGCTCAAGGCGTCAGAAATATCGTCTGCCAATCAGCATTGCTCTTCTAAAACGGGAGAATGGCGTTTTGTTTAAGGTGACCAATAAGGAAACCTGTAGCATTGGCGTTTGGCGTTTGCTGTCTCCCTGTGAAAACCTCTGAAGCTACGTGCTATGTGTAAAGAATGCGTAGGCTGGCCGCTCCCACACAATGTAGTGGAATTTGCTTTTAAGCCGAACACTGGGTCGTTCCCCCCTTTCACTCGGGCCCACGCTGTCTGCTACACGGGCGGACACCGGCCGACATAGGCTGAGTCGTCCTCTGAAGGGACCGGCGTCCCATTGTGCGGTTTCTCACCTGAACTAAAAGCTTTTGTGACTGTCGTGTCTGGAATGTGTGTGTGTACGCCAGCCTCGAGTATTTCAACCACGGTGCGCCTACTTGTTAATTGCATATCGTTTACATGAATTCGTACAACATTGAGTTTATCTTATCGAGTTTGGGTTCGAACGAAGCGTCTTGATGTGTGGAATATGATTGTGAGGGCGGAATATGTAAGCAATGAAGGTCAGGAGACCACGACGTCTTCCATAGGCTTAACATCAGAAGAGGCACCAATGTTAGCACTGAATAGGGGATCATGGAGGAATTTTATAAGGGCGACTATGCTCCAGACTGAAGGCTGAAAGGCATAATCAGTCTTAAATGATAATGATGACGATGAGGTGGTCTCTTCCAAGTCCTGGGGAGCCACGACTCAGATGATTGGTGCCGCTATGTAGCAGCTAACACCACCGGCCCGTCGTTGGGAGCGACGTTGCGGGCCTGCTGCAGGTTCGCCCTCGACAGCAAATGAGATGGCCGCAGGGCTGTTTAGCCGCCGCCTCCCTGTACGAGTGCGCCGCCTTTCTACACACGCCGCGCCCCGCACGTGGCATTAGCACCGCGCCGGCAGAGTGCCTCGCGCACAATTTGCTCGCGTGAGGGAGAGTGGCCGGCTGCCGGCCCTGGCGCGCTACAAAGGGCAGAGGCGCAAACAAATCCGCGACCCTTCCTCTGCGCGCTAAGGACCCTTTATTAGCGGCGGGGCCGCTGCGAAAACACTGGCCGATGGCGGAGTCGGCGCCGGCCAGAGCCGCCGGACAAA
This sequence comes from Schistocerca serialis cubense, assembly GCF_023864345.2. NCBI lineage: Eukaryota > Metazoa > Arthropoda > Insecta > Orthoptera > Acrididae > Schistocerca > Schistocerca serialis. The sequence goes on from NC_064644.1 coordinate 201,203,886, forward strand.
CAGCCGGACACCCCTCTATGTCCGCGCCAGATGAGGCGCCGCTCTCAGGCGCCCGCCGCGGCCGGGGGCCTTTATCTCGGCGCGTCAGCCCATCTCGTTAATTTGGCCTTTGAACTGTACGACCCGGCGCCATCCGCAAGCGTATTAGCGAAGCATCCGGTGTCACCTGTTCTCTGCGTGCCCGCCTGCATTGCGACAGGTTTAATTACACCTGATATTTGCTCCGCTCCTGTCTTCCCAAGGAACTAGCACGAGTACCATAATCAGTACGACATCGGCGTGCGCGACATATGGATTGTAAGGGTGAGGTTTCAATGTGCACGGAAAATCAACGATGCACAAACAGTGGTGAAAAGAACTGAAAAGTTATATACTACGCAGTGTGATACAGCTGCCCCTACAGCTGGGTTATCAGCAGCACACAACATCAAATACCACGCATAAGATTTTCATATTCTCTCGCTCGCTAACGTGCAAAACATTAGTTCTACAGAAAAAATTTAACAGCACCTTTTGGCAGGAAATTTAATGTAGTTCAATTACACTACTTGCCATTAAAATTGCTACACCAAGATGAAACGCAGATAACAAACGGGCATTCATTGGATAGATATATTATACTAGAACTGACATCTGGTTACATTTTCACGCAGTTTGTGTGCACAGATCCAGAGAAATCAGTACCCAGAACAACCACCTCTGGCCGTAATAACGGCCTTGATACGTTTGGGCATTCAGTCAAACAGAGCTTGGATGTCGTGTACAGATACAGCTGCCCATTCAGCTTCAACACGATAACACAGTTCATCAAGAGTAGTGACTGGCGTATTGTGACGAGCCAGTTGCTCGGCCACCATTGACCAGACGTTTTCAATTGGTGAGAGATCTTGAGAATGTGCTCGCCAGGGCAGCAGTCGAACATTTTCTGTATTCAGAAAGGCCCGTACAGGACCTGCAACATGCGGTCGTGCATTATCCTGCTGAAATGTAGCGTTTCGCAGGGATCTAATGAAGGGTAAAGTGGCGGGTCGTAACACATCTGAAATGTAACGTCCACTGTTCAAAATGCCGACAATGCGAACAAGAGGTGACCGAGACGTGTAACCAACGGCACCGCACACCATCGCGCCGGGTGATACGCCAGTATGGCGATGACGAATTACACGCTTCCAATGTGCGTTCATGGCGATGTCGCCAAACATGGATGCGACCATCAGGATGCTGTAAACAGAACCTGGATTCATCCGAGAAAATGACGTTTTGCCATTCGTGCACCCAGGCTCGTCGTTGAGTACACCATCGCAGGCGCTCCTGTCTGTGATGCAGCGTCAAGGGTAGCTGCAGCCATGGTCTCCGAGCTGATAGTCCATGCTGCTGCAAACGTCGTCGAACTGTTCGTGCAGATGGTTGTTGTCTTGCAAACGTCCCCATCTGCTAACTCAGTGATCGAGACGTGGCTGCACGATCCGTTACAGTCATGCGGATAAAATGCCTGTCATCTCGACTGCTAGTGATACGAGGCCGTTGGGATCCAGCACAGCGTTCCGTATTACCCTCCTGAACCTATCGATTCCATATTCTGCTAACAATCATTGGATCTCGACCAACGCGAGCAGCAATGTCGCGATATGATAAACCGCGATCGCGATAGGCTATAATCCGACCTTTATCAAAGTCGGAAACGTGATGGTACGCATTTCTCCTCCTTACACGAGGCAGCACAACAACGTTTCACCAGGCAACGCCAGTCAACCGCTGTTTGCGTATGAGACATCGGTTGGAAACTTTCCTCATGTCAGCACGTTGTAGGCGTCGCCACCGGCGACAACCTTGTGTGAATGCTCTGAAAAGCTAATCATTTGCATATCACAGCATCTTCGTCCTGTCGGTTAAATTTCGCGTCTGTAGCACGTCATCTTTGTTTTGTAGCAATTTTAATGGCCAGTAGTGTATGTAATCAAATCCGTTTTCGCTGGAGGCCATGGTTTCCGAATTACACAAATTTTCACTTGTTATATTTTACAGAAACGAATGTACACGCGATTTACGCATCTAGATGCACTGAGCACGATTATCATTAGTAAAATTGTCTCCTAGCTCAGGGTTACAAGTAAAAACGGAGTTTACTTTTCACAGTCATACTTCGAGGGCATTATGAGAGCTACATGCAAAGTCATTCTGACAAGGTTCCTCTGCTGCAAGTGAGTTAGCTGGACGCTTCTAGTACACTTTGACAACACTGCCTTAAGCCATTTCATGCCTGCAATTTCGCGTGAACCCACAAATTATGTATCGGATTGCTCTTTTTGTGTGGAAAAGGAGTCTATTCCAAGAGGAAGAGGAACATTCAATACCCTGACACCTCATCTGCCATACGTCATGTGGCTTATGGCACTGGATTGACAGTCCCTGTTCTCCCCCATGTGCCACCACCAAGCAGTGATAGCGATGATGGTGAACCGACTCATACAGCCGAAAAAAGACAGTCATCCGCCACTGACACTGACGCTACATTTACACCAACATTGCCATCTGTAGAACCACACAAAGTCACATAGCGTGAACTCTGTGATATGTTAGGGATGTAGATCTTACAAATTGTGAAGCCGAACTCTTGGCCTTACGACCGCAGTAGTGCAATTTCCTCATTGACACGGTACGCGTGTGTTAGTTTCGACAGCGTTCGTGGAAACTTGAATGTCATTTTAGTACTGAAGGTGACATCACATTCTGCAGTGACATTGATAGCTTGTTGAAAGATCTGAACATTATAAACAAATCAGATGTTGTGTGCATAGTTCCGCGTAGTCAGCGCGTACACAACTTTCCCACTAGAGCGCGCCCCGCTAAGCACAATATCGCAGGCGCAGCGCTCGTCCGTCTCCGCTCTACGAGATGGCGCTGTCATAAAGACGGACCAAATTCTGCTTCCGCCGATCCGCGTATTAATATGTAACGCGGCCAATGAGAGTGCTGCCAACGTAGAACCTTTTCTCCTCGCGGATCACAGTCGCGCAGTGATACACGAACGCGCGAGGTATTGTAACGAGTGTACAGACCTCCGATTAGTCAGTCTGCATCAGTCTGCATTAGTGTGCATTTGTCTGTACCAGTCTATAGTCAAGTTTCAGTCTGCGCCTAATAAGATTATCATATCCCTGTACATAGCCATGAAGAGAAATGTATAGACACTTTGTCAAGTATCAGAGATATGTGAGAATAAGATTAACGTACCAAGACCAAAGGAACTTCAGATTGTCAATTGTGAACAGCATCCAGAATCAAGTTACGTAATATCTAAGATTTTTATTATTTTAATAAATGTGTGTGAAAATTAATCAAGTTCTGTTTAACGTTAGTCACCGTTAATCTGCTACTCTAAGCGTGCAAGTGGCATTTCTATCGTCTGACCTAACGGCAGAAGATAAACACGCCACGATAAGACCACGAGACATATTGCTGACACTCGCCTACTTCGTTAGAGCGACAAGTCAAATAATCTGATGGTGTGTGTACCGAAGGTCTTACAGTACGCACACCAGGTCAGACTACTAGAGGCTCAAAAATAAGACTGAGGGCAGTAGTCTTACACAATTGTAATCAACGGCCATCCATCCGTGTCACATATGCTGCGTTACATGAAGGCAGCTATACCATATTGAAATCCCTCGTAAACTGTGTTAATTACAATAACCATGAATGCCTAGTATGTCGAGATTTCGAAGTCCTTGCAGTGCTGCTGGTTTTGCAAGGAGGTTACATTATGTGAATAGCACAGTCGCGTAAACACTACGCAGACGAACAGCTCCGGTATCTGGGTCAAAAAATATTGCCGAAGAACCTCTAGCGAATACGAACAAAATTGCTCTCGTACCATTGCACATTAAGTTGGGACTCATGTCAGCTTTTGATAAGGCTGTGTACAGGGATGATACTGCTTCTCAACATTTGTGTATGACATTTCCGCGGCTCAACACACAGAAAATCACAAACGCGATGCTCATTGGTCCACAGACATCCCAGGTGTTGGGGGAACACGGCGTTGTTTACGTAACATGACAACATTGTTCTTGGGAAACAGGAAGCCCGAAAATTACAGGGACCTTGTGGACCAACTCATTCACTGGTTGCAGGAAGATCCTGAAGATGCACCTCGATGTGTTCCCAGAGGTCATTCAGTAATTAGCACAGCGAGCGATTCCACAAGGACAATTCTCTCAGACTCCATACTTTTAGATTTCCAGAATGCTTTCGACACCGTTCCTCATAAGCGTCTTCTAACCAAACTGCGTGCCTACGGATTATCGCCTCAGTTGAACGACTGGATTCGTGACTTCCTCTCAGAAAGGTCACAGTTCGTAGTAATAGACGGAAAGTCATCGAGCAAAACAGAAGCAAAATTCGGCATTCTCCAAGGAAGTGTTATAAGTCTTCTATTGTTCCTGATCTGTATTAACGAAATAGGAGACAATCTGAGTAGACGTCTTAGATTGTTTGCAGATGATGCTGTAATTTACCGTCTTGTGAAGTCATCAGATGATCAAAACGACTTGCAAAATGATTTAGATACGATATTTGTATGGTGCGAAAAGTGGCAATTGACCCTGAACAAAGAAAAGTGTGAAGTTATTCACATGAGTACTAAAAGAAATCAGTTAAATTTCGATTACGTGATAAGTCACACAAATCTGAAGGCTGTAAATTCAGCGAAATACTTAGGGATTACAACTACAAGTAACCTAAATTGGAACGATCACATAGATAATATTGTCGGTAGAGCAAACCAAAGACTGCAATTCATTGGCAGAACACTTAGAAGGTGCAACAGGTCTATTAAAGAGACTGCTTACATCACGCTTGTCCGCCCTATTCTGGAGTATTGCTGTGCGGTGTGGGATCTGCAGCAGGTGGGACTGACGGATGACATCGATAAAGTACAAAGAGGGGCAGCTCGTTTTGTATTATCGCGAAATAGGGTAGATAGTGTCACAGACATAATACGTGAATTGAAGTGGTAATCATTAAAACAAAGGCGTTTTTCGTTGCGTCGGGATCTTCTCATGACATTTCAATCACCAGTCTTCTCCTCCGATTGCGAAAATATTCTGTTGGCACCCACCTACATAGGGAGACATGATCATGACGATAAAATAAGAGACATCAGGGCTCGCACAGGAAAATTTAAGTGCTCGTTTCCCCGCGTGCCGTTCGAGAGTGGAACGGTAGAGAGACGGCTTGATGGTGGTTCCTTTAACCCTCATCCAAGCACTTGATTGTGAATAGCAGAGTAATCACGTAGAAGTAGATGTATATGTAGAACAGCGGTACGCGGGATGGTGGACTATGGCTGTGTTGGCTCATTTCTGCTGGATGCTACAGAGAGATGCTCCAGATACCGCTCACACGAGTAAGACAAACAAACGGTGCGAATAAGCTAGGTAACTTTACTTAAAATGTATATCCTATAGACAGCGGGCCATTGTGGCCGAGCGGTTCTAGGCACTTCAGTCCGGAACCGCACTGCTGCTACGGACGCAAGTTCGAATCCTGCCTCGGGCATGGATGTGTGTGATGTGATGTCCTTAGGTTAGTTAGGTTCAAGTAGTTCTAAGTCTAGGCGACTGATGATCTGAGATGTTAAGTTCCATAGTGCTTAGAGCCATTTGAACCATTTTCCTATAGATTACAGAAGCAATATACGTGAAACATAAAGTACAATGTTACTTATAGCCCTGAGCAAAAATATTGTGTGTCAGTTTAGAAATGATCAGAATAAGTAAAGAGACAACTGTCTGAGTACGTTCAGTTTTACCAAAAATGTTCAAATGTGTGTGAAATCTTATGGGACTTAACTGCTAAGGTCATCAGTCCCTAAGATTACACACTATTTAACCTAAATTGTCCTAAGGACAAACACACACACCCATGCCCGAGGGAGGACTCGAACCTCCGCCGGGACCAGCCGCACAGTCCATGACTGCAGTGCCTGAGACCGCTCGGCTAATCCCGCGCGGCTCAGTTTTACCCAGCTGTTTCTGTATCAAATAACGTAGAAATTTATCAGCACCGTCTTTCTTTACTTTCAAAGGATAAGTTACGGTAGTTCAACTGAGATACAGGAAGCCAGTGTAGCGTTTGCCGCGTTTTTCGTCTTTGCTAGCACTAGTGTCCTGTTCTTCAGCTGATCTATAAACGTCATTTTTCGTAAGTCGGTCTTTTCACGTTCGATAGTACTAGTATCGACTGAAAAATAACGTCGTCGACAAAAATTTTATTCCGTACTGCAGTTGACGAACCCTGCTTGAAGTCTTCCATATTCATAGGAACAGATAAATCCACGGCTACAAATGAAAATCAAAACGTAAGAAACTGTCGAAAATTAAAAACAATCCTTTTAAAATATCTCAAATCCACTAAGAATGAAAATAAGTACCGAATAAATTGCAACGAACAAATCATTTAAATTAATACAAGCGACAAAAATCGTACACAGTGTCTAGCACTGTCTTTTAAAAACACATTCATTTACTTCAATTTACAATGATGACGCCTCTCCACAGAAGATAGCCGATTTATTATCTATGGCTCGAAAATAATGACATTAGTATCTATGAGTCAACTATGACGTCTTTGGTCAAAGCCGACGGGCTGTACCCATTCTTCAGTTGACCCATGATGACTAAATGTATCTTTATGAAACAAGTGCAAGCTGCTAAGCGACATGCTTTATAATGTCTCATAGTACTTAAATAACAGTAGTTTCCACAGTACATTCATCACATTTTCACAAAAATATCTCGATTTTTTACACACTGTGCGTTATACATCAAGGTATATATTTGCATTTCCATGTGATGCCTTTGATAGAGTAAATGTTAATAACTTCAGAAGCACACTCATTCACAGCATCTGACTTGTTTCCATAGACGTTATGGGTAAAGACCCTAGAACTAGGAAGTTCAAAGATGCTACCTGTACAGATATTACAGATAATGAAAATGAAATGGTTACGTGATTTAGGAACCACACCATCAGTTATAATATAAAATGGTTGCTGGCAAATTTTATAATTTTGCAATGTGTAACATCTTTCAACTTCTTAGTTCTAAGATCTTTTACCACAGCTCCTGTTATTGTAAAAATGTGATGAATGTAATGTGGAAACGACATGGACATTCCAGCTATATGTAAGTACTATAATACTGTACGACACACGCTTAGCAACTTGCAACTCCACACGCTAAAAAATCAAGTGACATTTAGTACTACGATAATATTTAAATTTTGAGTAAAATACCAGACCTTCACAATTACACGTATGTCTTCTGTTTTTACACACTTATTTGTTAAGAACAACAAGATATGACTGTTTCTCCTTGGAACGCTTATAGAAATACGTGAAAATAACAGTTACTTTTCATAGGTAAGTGACATATAAATCACATGAGTTTGGAGTCCATGTTCATTAGCACATCTGAATAGCCACTACTCTTTTCACTGCTTCACTTATTTTATTTATGTACTCTGATTTCCTATGAAACATACAATGAACACCCACCAAAGAAATTAAATAATAATATGAGTCATTGAAGGTGTGAAGGCTCAGCTTAAAAGTTAACACGTTAAATATAAAGTTTCTCACTACAGAGTGCTGATAGTAGGTTAAACAGATCACAAGTGAAATATGGACCACCTCACTTCGCAACATCGACCACAGAGTTCCACTTACTAAGGAATTAATTAATGAAATTGTTTAAGTAATTTTCACATTACTGAAAGATAGAGCTTTTTGTGGAAATTAGATAACTGAACAATTCATGGTAAGTGTGGAATGAAATTCAACTCAGTTTTGCTCTGTATGTTGTGGCAGCTTATAGATGGTGGTGAGAAAGTGAAATCCATTTGAACGTCCAATAGTAGTACCAGGTGACCGTTCTGGTGTTATTTGATTGTTAAAATTTCATGGTCTTGGAAGTTTTTGATCTCCCTTTTTCCTGACATACCCGCCTACGTCATATTGCAGTCTTCCTTTCCCACGTTCTTCCGATAAAATGTACATTGCCATTAGAACGATGTGCGATGGAAATGAGTGAATGATACAGCAAAAATAAATTACAGTGTTCTATGAGTATTGATGACAGCAACGTAAAGTTGGTGATGTACTTAATACCATATGGCATATATGGTGAATGTCAAGCAATATCGACATACATATAATTAGGTGAGATGCCTATATTCTAAAATACAGATGGTGGTAATATCGCGTATGCAAGGAATGAAAGGGCAGTTCATTGGCGGAGCTGTCATTTGTACTCAGGTGATCCATGTGAAAAGGTTTCCGACGTGAAAATGGCCACACGACAGTTATTAGGACTTTGAACGCGGAATAGTAGATGGAGCTAGACGCATGAGACATTCCATTTCGGATATCATTAGGGAATTCAATATTCCGAGATACACAGAGTTGAGAGTGTGCCGAGAATACCGAATTTCAAGTATTACCTCTCACCACGGACAACATTGTGGCCGGTGGCGTCCACGTAACGACCGAGAGCAGAGCCGTTTGCGTAGAGTTGTCAGTGCTAACGGACAAGAAACACTGCGTGAAATGAACGCAGAAATCACTGTGGTACGTGAGACGAACGTACGCGTAGGACAGTATGGTGGAATTGGGCGTTAATGGGCTATGCCAGCAGTCGACCGATCCGAGTGTCTTTTCAAGCAGCACGACATCGCCTGCATCTTGTCTCATCAGCTCGCGACCGTATCGGTTGGACCGTAGGCGACTGGGAAAGCATGGTCTGGTCGGTTGAGTGCCGATTTAAGTTGGTATGCGTTCATCGCAGGATTCGAGTGTGGCGGGGACCTCACGAAACCAACAACAAAGTACTGTGCAAGCTAGTCGTGGCTCCATAATAGTGTGGTCGGTGTTTACACAGAATGGAATGCGTGCTCAGGTCCGATGATTGACTGCAAACAGTTCTGTTCATGGACTTCATGTTCCCAAACAACGATGGATTTTTATGGGTGATAATACGCCATGTCACCGTGCTACAGTTGTTCGCGATTTGTTTGAAGAACATTCTGGATAATTCGAGCGTACGATTTGACGACACAGATCACTCGACATGAATCCAGTCGAGCATTTAAGGAACGTAATCGAGAGGTCAGTCTGTTCATAACTTTCTGCACAGGCAACACTCCCGCAGTTATGGACGGCTATAGAGGCAGCAAGGTTAGATATTTGTGGAGAGGACTTCCAACAACTTGTTGAATCCATGCCACGTTGATCGCTGCACTGTGCCGGAAATTAAAAGGTCTGACACGATATTTGGAACTATCCTGTGGCTTTTATACCTCAGTGTTAGACCCATGGACATTCTTGTATTATAAGGATGTAGTATTGCTTTCATGTAGTTGCCGATTTTCCCAATACTGAGATGACGGTTCTATTAAGAAAAGAAAAGCTTGTCCAATGCGCTCACGATTCTGGGGTACACTGTGTCACTCCAGCAAAGAAAAACCAGTGACAGCACCAGGAATCCGACACATGTTCTTCACGTAGCACGATGGTACGTTGTCCTCTCCTCTAGAGAGGCTAGCAGACAAATTATTTTGCTTCACTTACACGATTAGTCATAAAGTTATAAATAGCACGTCGAAAAAATAAATTTACATGCGTAATACTTGGGCCGTTCGCAGGTAATGTCTGCAATACTAGCGCTACATTTTTACTGCTTTTTTGGGACATGGCATGTCTAATGGTGGTAGAGGCAATCCAATTGCACCAGCAGTTACTAGAAATAAACATTCGTATCGTATAAATAGCCGTATCTGTAGGCCTCTTGACCGTAATAGCATCACCCCTTTTTTCGTCATCCACTATGGAGGAGTAGTTTGGAGTGTGTCAAAGGGAGACTGGGTAGTAGCACTACTGTTCATGTAGTTATTTAGTGATTCCATGGATGTCTGTTGATGGTATGACGTTCGTGACATGTGTAGTTATCTGAAGCAGTTTTCTGGGGTAGTAAAATCGCGGAAAAATTTATAAAGGCCTTGGCAAAAGATTAAACTTCACACACTGTGTTAAGCCTCCCAATGTGTTAATCCATTCATTTCTTAGGATATCAGCAATGATACCGAAAGGATGCTCACTCCGCCTCTGTCCAAGCTGCGATTCGTCCATATTAGCGTCTTCGTCTCGGCATCTTTTGTTGACGGGCTCTGCAGTTTTGGTAGACAGCACGGGAAATCTGTCAGCCACAGTCGTGTGAGTTCCAGACTCGATGTGTGCCGTGTGACAAATGGTGCTCACATTGAACATTTATAAGGTTCTTGGTAACACACTAGAAAGAAGGATCCTTTATTGTATGATTATATGATAGCGGAACAAACACTGGTAGCAGTTACTTCTGTAAAATATCTGGGAGTATGTGTGCGGAACGATTTGGAGTGGAATGATCATATAAAATTAATTGTTGGTAAGGCGGGTACCAGGTTAAGATTCATTGGGAGAGTGCTTAGAAAATGTAGTCCATCAACAAAGGAGGTGGCTTACAAAACACTCGTTCGACCTATACTTGAGTATTGCTCATCAGTGTGGGATCCGTACCAGATCGGTCTGACGGAGGAGATGAAGAAGATCCAAAGAAGAGCGGCGCGTTTCGTCACAGGGTTATTTGGTAACCGTGATAGCGTTACGGAGATGTTTAATAAACTCAAGTGGCAGACTCTGCAAGAGAGGCGCTCTGCATTGCGGTGTAGCTTGCTCGCCAGGTTTCGAGAGGGTGCGTTTCTGGATGAGGTATCGAATATATTGCTTCCCCCCTACTTATACCTCCCGAGGAGATCACGAATGTAAAATTAGAGAGATTAGAGCGCGCACGGAGGCTTTCAGACAGTCGTTCTTCCCGCGAACCATACGCGACTGGAACAGGAAAGGGAGGTAATGACAGTGGCACGTAAAGTGCCCTCCGCCACACACCGTTGGGTGGCTTGCGGAGTATCAATGTAGATGTAGATGTAGAAAAGTGTTTGAGTTGGTCTTTCATTTGACATATCATTTATAACTAAGTTTAACATAATAAATATTATTAAGCGTTAAAACTTCGATATTCATTTATAAACACCCTGTACTAACAGATGGACAGACAGACAAAGAGTCGGACAATGAATGGCAAAGAAATAATTTCTTGAGTAACATAATTACAAATGTAGGTTTTTCGAATTTTCTACTGTACTTATGCGCTGGAACCTTCCTTTTTTGTCAAATTTTACGGGTATAGGTTAATGGAAAGTACCCTATAGGCTTTGAAGAGTGAGTTTGCGTGTATGGAAATATGTGACATAAATGGCCGTATCATTTGACTGCATTCACTTGGAAGCTTAAGTTTTTTTACACCGCGAAGCAACTGAAGTTTTGTGTATGATACATTTTTCAAACTGATACCTCAAACCGTGCATGACAAAAAAAAGGAGTCTGAATAGTTCGGCAGACAGTCGGACAACAAAGAGTTCTTATGATGGTTCAGTTTTTACAGATTGAGGAACACAACACTAAAAACGGAGAGAAAATATTTCCTCTAAATTTGACATGTGTCTTCTCTCTGTAGCAAGCGCTTGTGAAGCAAATGAGAGACGTGGAAGCTCTCTGTACAGTATTATCTATCTGCACTCAGTCAGTGTGGATATTTGCAGATAAATTCGATTGCCGGAACTAGTAAGTTTCCCTCTTATTTCAACAAAGTAAGGAAGTAAGGATACAGAGCGATATGAAATAGATTTGAAAATTTCATTCGCATACTACTCCACACGGTGCGAGGGATATAATAAATCTCATGGCTATGAACAATGGCTGTTTCCAGAGCTGTTTTGCAAACTTCCACTCGACTATAAAAAAAAGAGAAATAAAGTACACACTTAAATTTCTTTTATAAATTTTGTCTGAAAATGAAAGTCAATGTGTTCAGTGGAAACGAATAGCAAATTTTGTGCTTCAGTATCAGACTTAATACAAGGTACATAGCCTAGGCATATTTACAGTCAAGGTTTTTCGACTGTCTGGATTTCGTTTTTACAGATTTTTATTTTATATACGTCTTTCGGAAAGAGATGTCCGTCATTAGCATTTCCTTGGTTTACTTGGGATTTTTCGTTATATAAATATCATTGTCATTACCTGTAACGTGAAACCATTGTGGCATTTGTTATTTTTAAAGTGAAGTATTTACATCGCCCTGAAATACGTTCTCCGCAACCTTTGCTCTCTAAATACTGACTTTTTTTGTATACGTCCAAAACGTTACTATTAGAAGTCACCGCCTCACGGAATGCTGCGATTTTACAGTACCGTCAAGAGTTTCACCTAATAAGCTGCTAAATACACACATAAAAAAAAGTTTTGTGTCACCCCTGTTCCAAGAACTCCTGACAATAGACGTTGACTGTGGATACTGTATCAAAGACACAGTCCTTTTGACTGTTCAGAGGTGTCACTAAACCAGCCCGAAGATGTAACCAACCATGCATGAGCAGCGCCTATTACACGGAGGGGGTCCGACAGCATATCAGTTCCAGTCATTCCACCAGGAAGGAGGTACACAGCTAGTGTTGTCTGTAGTTCACCCATGCCTAGACGGTCAACACCGCGGTTCGATAGCGTCCGCATTGTTACTTTGTTCCAGGAAGGGCTCTCAATAAAGAAAGCGTCCAGGCATTTCGGAGTGAACCAAAGCCATGTTGTTCGGGCATGGAGGAGATACAGAGAGATATGAACTGTCGATGACATGTCTCGGTCAGGCCGCAAGAGGGTTTCTGCTGCAGTTGATGACCGCTACTTACTGATTATGGCTCGGAGGAACCCTGACAACAACGCCACAATGTTGAATAATGCTTTTCGTGCAGCCACAGGACGTCATGTAACGACGCAAACTGTGCGAAATAGGCTACATGATGCGCAACTTCACTCCCGACGTCAATGGCGAGGTTCATCTTTGCAACCACGACACCATGCAGCACGGTCCAGATGGGCCCAACAACATGCCAATGGACCGCTCAGGATTGGCATCACATTTCTTCACCGATGAGTGTCGCACACGGCTTCAACCAGACAATCATCGGAGACGTGTTTGGAGGCAACCCGGTCAGGCTGAACGCCTTAGACATATGGTCCACTGAGTGCAGCAAGGTGAAAGTTCCCTGCTGTTCTGGGGTGGCATTATGTGGAGCCGACGTGCGCAGCTGGTGTTAATGGAAAACGCCGTAACAGCTGTACGATACGTGAATGCCTTCTTCCGACCGATAGAGCAACCATATCGGTAGCATAATGGCGAGGTATTCGTCTTCGTGGACGACAATTCGCGCCTCCATCGTGCACATCTTGTGAATGACTTCCTTCAGGATAACGACATCGCTTGTCTAGAGTGGCCAGCATGTTCTCCAGACATGAACCTTATCGAACATGCCTGTGGTAGATTGAAAAGGGCTGTTTATGGGCGACATGACCCACCAACCACTCTGAGGGACCTGCGCCGAATCGCCGTTGAGGATTGGGACAATCTGGACCAACGGTGCCTTGATGAACTTGTGGATAGTATGCCACGACGAATACAGGCCTGCATTAATGGAAGAGGACGTCTTGCTGGGTATTAGAGGTACCGGTGTGTACAGCAATATGGACCACCACCTCTGAAAGTCTCAGTGTATGGTGGTACAACTCGTAATGTGTGGTTTTCATGAGCAATAAGATGTTTATGTTGATCTCTATTCCAATTTTCTGTACAGGTTCCGGAACTCTCAGAACAGATATGATGCAAAACTTTTTTTGATGTGTGTATATTATTGTCAATACCTCCAAACGTAATAGCGTAGATGAGAGAATAATTTATCAATCCCAGCCAATAACATAATTATTAGTAAAACATGCACAAAATTACACTAATGTGCGAAGTATGTCTCCAAGAGAAGATAGTATCGTATCGCGTTGTGCTATCAAGAGAATAGTGTGGAGCTACTGGTGCACACACTGGTCAAATGAAACATGCAGCATTAAGTACAGTGTCCTGCAGACTGTATTACTCTACTCCCCGGGAGAAGCAATAAACAGTTAAGAATAAAGAAAAAACTGTGCATACTGGTTTCAAGAGGTTCCCTCTTCTTCCAGACACACGTTATGGCGGGTGAATTAATGAAAATAGCGTGCATGCATTCTAAGGTAAACAGTACACAGTCCAATTTTATGTAAAAATTGTATTTAAAAAACGTAATTTTTATTCAACACCAACAGCTACTAATAAACTGTCAACAGAATTCAACTAACTTAACATCACCAAGAAACGTAGAATTATTATAATAGCCCATATATGAGATCATTGTTACCATGGCATTGCTGATAAAAACATATAAAATAATCAGTGATCATCCCTGTTTAATACCATCAAAGTGCTGTAACACAACTAAGTACTGTCAGTGCACAGCCCGTTTCTGTATTTACTGCTGTAGAGTGCCCTCACCATATTGTGAACATTCAATAAATTCGACCAAAACTGGTAAACATTTATTTTGTTATCAGCTCTAGATGTTACGTCAAAACAGCTTGCTGTGAACATTTATGGGCCACCTATGAAGATCAGTGGTCAGTGTGTCTTGCTGCTATCTGGGGAAAACGGGCTCAATTTGCGGCACTGCTAGGGATTTTTCCTTGGTTGGAGGACTGGCGCGGGGTGCACTAAGCCTCATGACACCGTGAAGGAACTATTTGAGTGAGAAGTAAGGGCTCGAAGGTCAAGGGAGCTGACAATGGCTGAACGGCTGGGAGAGTGGTGTGCTAATCCCACACCCCACCATTCGGCATTCAGTGAAGACTTTGGCAAAGGATGACACAACGGTCAGGCAGTACTGATTGGTCTTTCCGGGCCACAATGTGGAGTTGTGATATGATTAAATTTTTATGAGCCATGGTGCAACACTGTGAAAGGTCTCTGTTGGATTCCTTTCATGTTAATTTCTTAAATCTGTTGTCATTTATGGCATACATTCCACATGGATCCTGGCAGGGTCGCCATGTGTGAAGTTGATGCATTGAGTTGTTTCGAAAGTGGTGCTGATATTCAAGGTAATAAAAGCGGGTTAAAAGCTGTGAGCTGTCTGGGAAGTTATCCTTGCATTACTGAGCAACTGTTTTACCAGGTATCCAGTCTAGTTTACCAAATTGCCAACCAGGCTAACATTAATTATAATCTTTTAATAGTCATCTTATGACAAACAGTGATATATATGTATATATATGTATATAAAGATAATTTAAATAAAAAGAAATAAATCAGTTTATATTTGGACATTTATTTTAACATTGATCATTGTTCTGTTAAAATTTCAGCATAATAAATTTGATTCATAACTAAACTGGTGCCTTATATAGGATTGTGAAAGTGTGAGTTCGTAATGTTACGAACACATCAAATATGGAGCCAAGATTGGGAGACTGCATACAACACTGCATTCATAAAATAACACACGAAGAACATTGAAACATATGCAAGAGGAAATTAACCACAAGAAACCGATTCACTTTTCGCCCAAAGAAGTTACGGTCGTAGCGCAATCCTGTCCATCATGAAATTACCACGCACTGGTATACTAAATTCATGTTAATTGTCTGTAACATCTTCTCGAAAAGAATAGCTGAGGGCTACTGTGATGATTACACCACATGCTTCACATGGTTAACTTGGTTTATGCGAAGAGTATAATTCCACAATAATTTTGATAATTAAAATAAATTACATCGATATGCAATCTACAAAAGAAAAACCTTGAACTGGTTACTATCATCATACTATTAACCTGATGGGTCAAACAATTATATAAGCACATGGTACTGGCCTCACAAAGTACACCCCACATGGGTTGAACATAAAGAAAAGTTGCTATATTGAAAAATATTGTCAAGACGAGACGTTATAATCTCAAGCACATTCGAATTTAAGATTGATGATCTTAGTTAGAGTTACAGATCATCAACACGTGGTTCCACTTTGCTCACAAAGTAGTGACAAAGCAACTACTGGAAGATATTCTGAATTTCACACTCGAATTACACTGCATTGCAATTTAAGATAACATAAGATAATTTAGATCTAAGCCTCAAGCAAAGGTGATTAAATTTTCAGTTATGCTGAATTTAAGAAATCCATTGCCCTACGGACTTAGCAGATATGCGCTTAGCTGTAGATCTTACCACTTCCGACGCTCGCCGCGGACAGACTGGCGTGGGCCCTACAGAGGGTGCCTCACAGATACAATCAGAAGTGACCGGAGACGCATCTTCCTATACCAACATGACAAGGGATGGACAGGACCATACGAAGAACATAAACCTCTTTGCTTTCAGAAAGTGTAGCTACCTTTTCCGACATTGGTCCTACTGATCTCTAGCAGACAGGCTTGTCTACTACCATCAAACATGGAACTAGAAATACATTTGCTCATTCATCCTTTCACACAGATGGGAAGGGGGATGACAGTATCTTATCATATACACTACATAAAAGAAAACGTATGTAGGTTCCACAATCGACTGTGTGACATGAATTACATATAAACTGTGTTTTAGAGTGTAGTAGTGTGACAGATCGTTCTTATGTGTAAATGTAACACGTTCCACTGCTCAGTCTCCTCCCAGATAGAGTCAGAAACACCACAGTAAATTTAGAAGTGGAATGTATGCCATAAATGACAACAGATTTAAGAAATTAACATGAAAGGAATCCAGCAGAGACCTTTCAACTGTGTTAAATAACCACAGAAATCAATATGGGACTAAGACGAATATATCTGTTTGGACAGAGCGGCTAAATATAGCATTAACGGATTATGGAAGCAAACGAACGACGCGAGAGCCTTTCCCAACAGCATGACGTAGCCTGCAGCGCCTTTCCTGGTCTCTTGACCGTATTGGTTGTACACTAGACTACTGGAAAACCGTAGCCTGGTCAGATGAGTGCTGATTTCAGTTGGTAAGAGCTGATGGTAGGGTTCGAGTTTGGTGCAGACCCCACAAAGCCTTGGGCCCAAGTTGCAAGGCTATGCAGTCTGGTGGAGGCTCCACAATGGTGTTACATGCGTTTTCATGGAATGAGATGTAACAAAATGGTTCAAATGGCTCTGAGCACTAACATCTGAGGTCATCAGTCTCCTAGACTTAGATCTACTTAAACCTAACTAACATAAAGACCTCACACACATCCATGCCCGAGGCAGGATTCGAACCTGCGACCGTAGCCGTCGCGCGGTTCCAGACTGTAGCGCCTAGAACCGCTCGGCCACTTTGGCCGCCGCAAAAGAAGGTTTGACATGATATTAGGAGGTATCCCATGACTTGTGTTACCTCAGTTTATTTTCCTGAGTATTTAGAACATATTACACGATTTTACATTGTCGAACTCATTTTTGTAGGTCAGTAAAATCTATGAAACTGTCTTGATTTCTTTTGATTTTTGCATGCACTGTCAAGGGCAACGTCAGATATTCCTCTTTTGTACCCTTATCTTTCCTAGAGTCACCTTGTCGTCAACTAATAGATCGTTAATATTGTTTTCCATTCTTCTATATACAAGTCTTGTCAGATACATGGGTGCGCGAGATGATGCAGTAGTTCTCTCAGATATTTGCCCTTTCTGTCTTTGGAACTACACTCCTGGAAATGGAAAAAAGAACACATTGACACCGGTGTGTCAGACCCACCATACTTGCTCCGAACACTGCGAGAGGGCTCTACAAGCAATGATCACACGCACGGCACAGCGGACACACCAGGAACCGCGGTGTTGGCCGTCGAATGGCGCTAGCTGCGCAGCATTTGTGCACCGCCGCCGTCAGTGTCAGCCAGTTTGCCGTGGCATACGGAGCTCCATCGCAGTCTTTAACACTGGTAGCATGCCGCGACAGCGTGGACGTGAACCGTATGTGCAGTTGACGGACTTTGAGCGAGGGCGTATAGTGGGCATGCGGGAGGCCGGGTGGACGTACCGCCGAATTGCTCAACACGTGGGGCGTGAGGTCTCCACAGTACATCGATGTTCTCGCCAGTGGTCGGCGGAAGGTGCACGTGCCCGTCGACCTGGGACCGGACCGCAGCGACGCACGGATGCACGCCAAGACCGTAGGATCCTACGCAGTGCCGTAGGGGACCGCACCGCCACTTCCCAGCAAATTAGGGTCACTGTTGCTCCTGGGGTATCGGCGAGGATCATTCGCAACCGTCTCCATGAAGCTGGGCTACGGTCCCGCACACCGTTAGGCCGTCTTCCGCTCACGCCCCAACATCGTGCAGCCCGCCTCCAGTGGTGTCGCGACAGGCGTGAATGGAGGGACGAATGGAGACGTGTCGTCTTCAGCGATGAGAGTCGCTTCTCCCTTGGTGCCAATGATGGTCGTATGCGTGTTTGGCGCCGTGCAGGTGACCGCCACAATCAGGACTGCATACGACCGAGGCACACAGGGCCAACACCCGGCATCATGGTGTGGGGAGCGATCTCCTACACTGGCCGTACACCACTGGTGATCGTCGAGGGGACACTGAATAGTGCACGGTACATCCAAACCGTCATCGAACCCATCGTTCTACCATTCCTAGACCGGTAAGGGAACTTGCTGTTCCAACAGGACAATGCACGTCCGCATGTATCCCGTGCCACCCAACGTGCTCTAGAAGGTGTAAGTCAACTACCCTGGCCAGCCAGATATCTGGATCTGTCCCCCATTGAGCATGTTTGGGACTGGATGAAGCGTCGTCTCACGCGGTCTGCACGTCCAGCACGAACGCTGGTCCAACTGAGGCGCCAGGTGGAAATGGCATGGCAAGCCGTTCCACAGGACTACATCCAGCATCTCTACGATCGTCTCCATGGGAGAATAGCAGCCAGCATTGCTGCGAAATGTGGATATACACTGTACTAGTGCCGACATTGTGCATGCTCTGTTGCCTGTGTCTATGTGCCTGTGGTTCTGTCAGTGTGATCACGTGATGTATCTGACCCCAGGAATGTGTCAATAAAGTTTCCCCTTCCTGGGACAATGAATTCACGGTGTTCTTATTTCAATTTCCAGGAGTGTATAATGAAGATATTTTCTGCGGAACTCTCATGGTATCCCTCTACAGTAGGTGGTCAACTTGAATAGCAGTTTGGTTCCCACTTGCCTCGACGATTTTAGAAATTCCGAATGTATGTTATCTGTGACTTCCGCTTTATTTGTTGGAAAGTCTTTCAGTACTCTGAACCGACTAGAAAAGACATAAATGGTCGATAATACCAGTTGAAATCGATTGGCACCGATTTCGTTAAACTGACCCTGGGCTGCGACTGTGACGATCGTCGCAAGCTAATACTTTTAGGGAGAAACAGATCTACAGTTAATCCCGTCAGCATAGATGCTACAGTGTTTAGGGAAGGTTGCTATCGATGGCCCACCTACATAAAATGTGTAATAAAATGATCAGATACTGTAATGATTATTTTATTTTCGATGTAGCTTAAACATTATCGTTTGCATTTCACTATAGTATAGACAGAGGCCATAAACATTCACTGTTAATGAGATATTTAAAAAATAAAAACATGTGTCATCGGCCCAAAGAAGGCAAATGGTTTCCTTCATAGAGCCAGGCAGTTTCCATGGACGGCCTATGGTGCAATACGTGTTAAACATTATACTAAACTAAACTGCTTCCGAATAGGCCTCGGAAGACCACCGTGTTAGCCTTAGACGATAGGCGTAACTGAATGTTGGTACGTAGGGTCATGTGGTCAGAACACCGCTCTCCTGGTCATTGTCAGCTTTCGTGACAGAAGACTTCTCAGTCAAGTAGCTTCAAAATTGGCCTTACGAGGGCTGTCTGCACCATGCTTTACCAACAGCGCTGGGCCGGCGCTGACAATTACCCGTCCATGTGTTAGCAAAGTCCGACAGCCAATTATCTTCGCTGATCTGACGCGTACCGGTGGTACCACCGTGAAAAGGTCGTTGGCTACTGAATGTTACACACATCTAAATAAGTGTCCTTACATTTCACGTTTTATTTAGTATTTTTTTGTCTCTGTCAAAAACAGAATGACATACGAGGTGCGACAATAAACTGAGACTGATTTTCTTTGCAAGATATTGTAACCCTGCAGGCTTACGTCTGTAAGCTGCTACTAGTCCAAGCGGCACATCAATGCAACTGCTCAGTCTTGAGTTGTGCTGTAATAAGTTAACACATGTTTATGTCTCTCGTCACGGAAATGGACCCCATATTATTGCGCAATGGTATATGATTTCTTTTTGCTTTAAGTTGGGTGAAAATGCAACGACAACTTATGGTAAGCTTCAGAAGGCTTTTGGAGAGGTGGTTATGTGAAGAGCTCAAGTTATTCATTGGCATAAAATGTTTAAGGAAGGCAGAACGAATGTTGAAGATGAAGACCGCAGTGGATGACGATCAACCTCACGGACGGATGTCAACTTGGCCACGGTGCGGGAACTCGTACGATCGGATCGAAGATTATCCGTGAAAATGATGGTGATTGCAGAAGAACTCAACATCAATAGAGAAACGGTTCGTTTATTAATAACTTAAGATCTTGGTATGAGAAAGATTTGTGCAAAATGATCCCCAAAAATCTCACACCTCAACAGCGAGAAACACTGAAAAATGTGGCAGCCGATCTGTTGGAGCAAACGGAAATCAATCCAGAATTATTGAGCCGTGTTGTTACTGGTGATGAAAGTTATTTTTTTCTGTACGATCCGGATACAAAACGCCAAAGTTCGCAATAGTGCTCAAAGGGATCACCCAGGCCAAAAAAAGCTCGCATGTCAAAGTTAAAAGTGAAATTCATGCTTGTGTGCTTCTTTGATTCCAAGGGAAATGTTCATAATGAGTGGATGCCTCCTGGACAAACAGTTAACGAATATTACTACAAAGAAATTTTAGAAAGACTTCGTAAAAGAGTTCCTTATCTCTGTGCCAACATTGCTGATAATTGGATTCTGCATCACGATAATGCGCCATCCCATACTGCTCTGTCAGTACAGCAATTTTTACCCTCAAAACAAATTTCATTACTACCACATCCACCATATTCACCAGATATCACTCCGTGCGACTTTTTTCCATTTACAAGAGTCAAAACGGCGGTCAAGGGACACCATTTTCAAACATCTCAAGATGTCCAAAAAGTTGTGACGAGGGTCTTGGAGGATATTACAGAAGATGAGTTCCAGAAATGTTACCATCAATGGCAGAAGCGCTGGAAAAAGTGTGTGCAATCAGAAGGGAACTACATTGAAGGAGACAACACTATACTTGACTAAAACGGTAAGCAACATTTTTTTTTTCACATCTGTCTCATTACTTTATTGTCACACCTTGTACATTCGAAAATAAGGAGGCTAAAATTAAGAATGTCGCCTTTGAAGGTTGGGAAAAAAAAGAGACACGTTTGACTGAGTCCCAAAACACTTAGAAATTATTAGAAAACAAATAATGAAAACGATTTCTTAATTTTGTTCGTAGTGACCTACAAAAGCCTTGACAAAATTCCAAGTGACTCATTCGAGGCAACCTGCATGGCATCGCTTAATAATACCTAATCTCTACGCTCAGCACGTTGCTTTACATTGTGAATATGACAAAGTGGTGTGAATTGCTCTCATTTTCCAAAGATGACTTCAGAAATTTGGTCACAGTTACCTTATCAATAAGACATTCCAATAATTAATAATCATCTATTAGAAGAACGTAGTGCAAATCTTACCTTACTTCACTGTTGCTTTATGGAACCGTTCACACTAAGATGGCGAATCTTTGGCAACACGGAGTACTCTCAGTGACTGCTGTAATTGGCCTATTGTGAATATCCACGGAGAAATCGAGTCGGACCATCGATAGCAATCGTCCCCTATAAGAGAAAAAATACCTTAAGAATTTCAAATGTAGAGCGATGCGCAACATCTGCCAGGTTTGGTCACGATAATTCCCATACGAGAAGCTAAAACGACTGCAGGTGCCGAAATACAGTGGAGAGTTTTTATGGTGGAGAGCGGTGTGTGTGAGTAAAGCCTCGCAGAGTGATCGCAATCCGTCGCGTCGCCGGCACAATTTGAGCTGGCGGGCGGGAGGGATCCGACCCGCAGAGCGATGCTGGTGGGTTTAATATATGCCAAAGAATGGCGCCGGGCCTTTCAGCGGTGATATTGAATTCCGGGCTGGCGGGTGGCGCGGCCCGGATTAAGGCGGAGCAGGGAAGCGCTGGCCTCGCAGTGGTGGTACTGGTACTGGTAGTGGTGGGGACTAGCCGGCGCGCCTCTGCACAGTGTCTGCGCCGTCTACAGCTACATCTGCGCTGCTGCACTGTGCGGGAGAAAGGCAATCCCGCGTGGCCACCAGCGGACAGGCGAGCAATTCCTGGCAAAGTAGCGACGATAAAAGATTAGTTCCTGCCAACTCATTCTCTTCACTGGCTCAGAGATAGTGCATTTATTAATGGACGTAGCCCACTCCTAGGCCGATGCAATTTGTCTAACGTTCTTCCAGTGAGTAGGTTCCATTTCTAAAATTACACTCGTTTATCATAGCCTCATCTTTGGAATTAAAAATAAACTGCGCAAATAAAATTCATACCATCTTCTCGGCTTCCTTTCTTTTTGAGTATTTTTTGTATTGGGTGTATTAGGTACTATGAGATCTAGGACGTTGCCCCATCTCTGGGTAACCGTTCGAAGGTAATTTTCAGCGAAGTTATTCAGAACATTCTCATACGAATACATTTCTCTCGGGCGAGGTTTGATCACGTGACCGCAGATATGTAGCAGGAAGGTTGAGATCTACCCTTGCTGCAATAGAATGATCAAAATATATAAATGCAATACTTTTCAAACCAATATTTGCGTGAGAGGTAAAAGCATTCGTATGAATGCTGTTCCGTGAAACTTTATCTTCCCTTTTCAACCAGTAGAAACTTGTGATACAACGCCATAAGTTAGGAGGCCTACCTTAATGTCACGTCTGCCGATATCATAATGATGACTAATGAGTAACTTAGAGATTTCTGGATACGGGCAGGTCATTCCAATGCTTGAAGTTTAGTTCTGCAATATCAGAAAGTACAGTTAGTGAAACTATATGGAAACCTGTGGAGCAGTTATATGTGTCTGTAAAAGATATGTTCACGCAACTGACGTTAAACATATTTTTCGTTTTATGTCAGTTTGCATGCATTTTGCAGATCTCTTAGTAGTCACTGCAGGCATGTGCCATTTTTCCAGAAGTGTAATTCCAAAAGTGTAATATTTCAAAAAGCGTAATTCACCAACCTACAGGGTGGTACATTTATCGTGACCGGGTCAAATATCTCACGAAATAAGCATTAAACGAAAACACTACAAATAACGAAACTCATCTAGCTTGAAGGGGGAAACTAGATGGAGCTACGGTTGGCCCGCTAGATGACGCTGCCATAGGCCAAACGGACATCAACTGCGTTATTTTTTAAATAGGAACCCCCATTTTTTATTACATATTCGTGTAGTACGTAAAGAAATATGAATGTTTTAGTTGGACCAGTTTTTTCGCTTTGTGATAGATGGCGCTGTAATAGTCACAAACGTGAAAGTACGTGGTATCACGTAACATTCCGCCAGTGCGGGCGGTATTTGCTTCGTGATACATTACCCATGTTAAAATGGACCGTTTACCAATTGCGGAAAAGGTCGATATCGTGTTGATGTATGGCTATTGTGATCAAAATGACCAACGGGCGTGTGCAATATATGCTGCTCGGTATCCTGGACGACATCATCCAAGTGCCCGGACAGTTCGCAGGATAGTGCATTATTTAAGGAAACAGGAAGTGCTCAGCCACGTGTGAAACGTCAACCACGACCTGCAACAGATGATGATGCCCAAGTAGGTGTTTTAGCTGCTGTCGCGGCTAATCCGCACATCAGTAGCAGACAAATTGCGCGAGAATCGGGAATCTCAAAAATGTCGGTGCTGAGAATGCTACATCAACATCGACTGCACCCGTACCATATTTCTATGCACCAGGAGTTGCATGGCGACGACTTTGTACGTCGTGTACAGTTCTGTCACTGGGCACAAGAGAAATTACGGGACGATGACAGATTTTTGGCACGCGTTCTATTTAGCGACGAAGCGTCATTCAGCAACAGCGGTAACGTAAACCGGCATAATATGCACTATTGGGCAACGGAAAATCCAAGATGGCTGTGACAAGTGGAGCATCAGCGGCTTTGGCGGGATAATGTATGGTGCGGCATTATGGGAGGAAGGATAACTGGCCTCCATTTTATCGATGGCAATGTAAATAGTGCAATGTATGCTGATTTCGTACGTAATGTTCTACCGATGTTCTACAAGATGTTTCACTGCTTGACAGAATAGCGATATACTTCCAACATGATGGATGTCCGGCACAGCCGGCCAGGGTGGCCGAGCGGTTCTAG
This sequence comes from Schistocerca serialis cubense, assembly GCF_023864345.2. Lineage (NCBI taxonomy): Eukaryota > Metazoa > Arthropoda > Insecta > Orthoptera > Acrididae > Schistocerca > Schistocerca serialis. The sequence goes on from NC_064644.1 coordinate 201,228,393, forward strand.
GCGCTACAGTCTGGAACCGCGCGACCGCTACGGTCCCAGGTTCGAATCCTGCCTGGGGCATGGATGTTTGTGGCGTCCTTAGGTTAGTTAGGTTTAAGTAGTTCTAAGTTCTAGGGGACTGATGACCTCAGAAGTTAAGTCCCATAGTGCTCAGAGCCATTTGAACCATTTTGTCCGGCACATAGCTCGCGTGCGGTTGAAGCGGTATTGAATAGCATATTTCAAGACAGGTGGATTGGTCGTCGAAGCACCATACCATGGCCCCCTCGTTCACCGGATCTGACGTCCCCGGATTTCTTTCTGTGGGGAATGTTGAAGGATATTTGCTATCGTGATCCACCGACAACGCCTGACAACATGCGTCAGGGCATTGTCAGTGCATGTGCGAACATCACGGAAGGCGAACTACTCGCTGTTGAGAGGAATGTCGTTACGCGTATTGCCAAATGCATTGTGGTTGACGGAAATCATTTTGAGCATTTATTGCATTAATGTGGTATTTACAGGTAATCACGCTGTAACAGCATGAGTTCTCAGAAATGATAAGTTCACAAAGGTACATGTATCACATTGGAACAACCGAAATAAAGTTTTCAAACGTACCTCCGTTCTGTATTTTAATTTGAAAAACCTACCTGTTACCAACAGTTCGTCTAAAATCGTGAGCCATATGTTTGTGACTATTACAGCGGCATCTATCACAAAGCGAAAAAAGTGGTCCAACTAAAACATTCATATTTGTTTACGTACTACACGAATATGTAATAAAAAATGGGGGTTCCTATTTTAAAAAAGGCAGTTGATATCCGTTTGACCTATGGCAGCGCCATCTAGCACGCCAACCATAGCGCCATCTGGTTTCCGCCTTCAAACTAGACAAGTTTCGTTCTTTGCAGTTTTTTCGTTTGACGCTTATTTCGTGAGATATTTTGCCCGGTCACTGTCAATGGACCACCCTGTATATTTTCAGATCGGTGAAGTAATCAGTCTCATAGAGAATCCTCCGTTGACCATTCTAAAGCCTTACATACAATTATTACCCTTGCAGAGGCCTTTTAAAGTTGCGTTATGTTAAAAGATTACTTGAAAAATTTGTCTGACGTATGATGCGCACAAAGGCGATCTGGATATCTGAACAGTGCACACTAACGACATGCGACTGGTTCCTCTTCATCAACGCAACACGCTAGAGCCGTCGCCCCTTCTACGTCTCGGGCAAGTTGTGGAACTCGCACAGGAAGATTAGTGGACCTTTCCTAAACCTTTTCTGGGCGCAAGTTTCACTGGCTGCAATTTACAGCACACCGGCTGCAGCGTGCGTAAACAAACAGCAGTGACGGTGTCGACGCTCACCCTACTGCACGTTGTGCGCTCTTAAGTCTGCCTGGATTTGTTCTTCTGTAAGCATTTTCATGTTTCAATGTAATTAGTAATATATAAATATTAGCTGTAATATGTTAAGTATATGTATTTTAAAAATCTTTATTTCGTTAGGCTTTTACTTTGAAATTTTAAGTTATTATAGGGTGGCTTTTATAATATGAAGGCTCTGGTGTAAACTGTCAGGCATGTGACGAAATGAATAACTTTCCTTATAGTTCAATTTCCACAACTTTTATAGTTTTGTATAGCTGCCCATAGTTTCACATAAAGCTGATAAACTGCGATTCGCACTAATTAAATGTGGACTGATTTATGATATTTTATATCGTTTTCATTTGTATACTGCGACTGTATGTATTTTTAGATCACGTTAGGCCAATTTGGTGCGAGCGTTCCACATATCTTGTTCTGTTACCACCAAACTGCTGTGGTCATCGGTCCCTAGGCTTTCGCACTACTTAATCTAACTTACGCTAAGGACAACACACACACCCATGCCCGAGAGAGGACTCGAACCTCCGACGGGGGTCGGGGGGGGGGGGGGGGGGAGCTGCGCCCCACGGGTCTGTAGATGAAAGACAGGAGGCAAGAAAGGTCCAAACCGGTAGTCCGAATAAGTATAAAAAAGTGATTCGTATAGATTCCGTCGTCATTATATTAAAAATGGTACTGGTGACCTCAGACGAAATGTTTACAATTTTGCAAGGAGTTCAACAAATCTGTTACTTAATAATTACTATCATGATGTCTGAGGGCACCACGACTACTATTAACACATGCGATCAAAAAGTCACGCACATGAAAATAAATGTACCCGTAAATAGGAGTTATACTGCATTCAGTCGATCAGCCACTGGGTGATAGTACCACAGATGTTACCGACAGTAAAGGAAGACGCCAATGTAATGAGTGTAGATTATATGACGCCTGTAGTATTGAGCAGTTCATTGTTTGGTAAACATGTCGTTTTCCCAAGAGCAATGATTTTTCACTGCTCAGCAGTATTACGCTAGTCGTTCTTAAGTAAGTGTTGTAGACGCATGGCGTGCGAAATTTCCAACTTAACAATAATGAGATTAATCGCCCGTTTTCGGAAATGTGTATCTATTGCAGAAAAGAAGAGAATGGGCAGACCGGTCGTTTTAACGGATGCTAAATTGACCAAGGTAAGGTATTCGATGCTGCGTTCACCTTTAAAATGTTCGAGCACACTATCTGCCCGATCTCAGATTTCGTGCAGTAGTGCGCAAAAAGCGATGCAGAAGTTAAAATTTCGTTTATAACATGTTTGTACTGTGCGTATACACCGGTCACAGAATGCTGCTGTACATGGTTGGAGTCATTTGTTGACATCCATGGAATCGCAGAACTGGATCGACTTTTCTTCACTAATGAAGCATGTGATTTCACCTTAGTGGAAATCCACCGGCCATATCGCGGTGTGTACAGCGGTTCCCGCCAGATAACTCAAGTATCGTGCATCGTGACTAGTACTTGGATGGGTGACCGTAAAGGAACGCCGCGTGCTGTTGCGCCGTTATCGTGGATTAAATTCCAAACCTGTCTGCAGATGTTCATGTAGTGAAGGCACGCAACACTATCGGCGGGAGATCCGTTCGTCGGATGGAAACGTTAACGTCGGCGACCCCCTTGGGGATATTCGAGTGGGACAGGCTATGTGTTGTCACCGGGTGTCATCCTTGTACCAACATCATCATCTAATACATACATAACACCACACCACAAACACATACACGAATTAGAGCCACCTCCACTTCAACGAGACACAATGCTCACACTTCGGGAAGGAAAGGCGCCTACGGGAGCGAAGGATAGAAAACAGCTTTCCAACTCAGGTGGCTGAACATGCCCTCCGGAATCTCTCAGTAACTCATGCCATACGACTTTAATTTATCGAGTACCTGAGTAGTCAAAACACAAGAATTTGATGAACCCAAAATTTACATGTTTTTCTGTAAAATACCTTGCACCGTCACAAGATTTGAGTGTGGTGTGTTGTATCAAATGGTTCAAATGGCACTGAGCACTATGGGACTTAACTTCTGAGGTCATCAGTCCCATAGAACTTAGAACTACTTAAACTTATCTAACCTAAGGACATCACACACATCCATGCCCGAGGCAGGATTCGAACCTGGGACCGTAGCGGTCGCGGGGTTCCAGACTGAAGCGCCTAGAGCCGCTCGGCCACAAGCGGCCGGCTGTGTTGTATCGCTTCGTTAATAGTGGGCTCTATTTTCTTTCAGACTACAGTGAACGGTGTTGTCTACCAAGACATCTTGAGACAGGTCATTGTTACTGTTGCAACGGTGCCTACACTTCTAATAATACAATTCATTTGTAAGCGAATTTTTTGGGGTCGGAATCATCTGTGAAGGCTTATGGTCACCGCTTCTCCCAATTTAACGTCTCAGTTCTTCCTGTGGGGCTGTCTTAAAGGAAAAGTCTACAAAAACAGGCCACACACATTGGCAGAACTAAAGAATTAAGTAACAACGGAGCTCGACAACGTCAGCATCAACATGTTCCATAAAGTTTCCTTAAACATGGTAAAACAAGTTCGCGCGTTTGTTACTGAAAAGGACGATAATGTTCTTTTTATTAGGATTTGACGTGCATGACTTTTAGATCGCCGTGTATTGTTAAGAGACATCATATGAGTCATTTTTTCGGATTACTGATTTCGACTGTTTTATAGGTTTTGTACGTTCTGCGTGTCTGCCCAACAGATTATTTCTGGCGATCGTCACACACGATGGCATAGATACCTGAGAGCAAGTAATTTCGTTTTTTTTATGCAGTTATGACATAGGCTCCATATTCCAATTGTTGCTACAGGGCTTCGGTGGTGTTCGTATAACCGTGTATGTAATAGCCGAAATAGTTTGTCAGTTAAGACCACGGGATGTTTCTCAGTTCCCAATTCGTGTTTCTGCAGTTAGGACCGTGTTGTGAGAAGCACTTAAACCACGAGTGTCACTCCAAACGAAACGCACACTATTTTTTTTAAATTCATCTTTTATTCTACATGTATGAAAGTCTTACAGTGTGTAGATACATCCTTTAGGAACAATATTTTCATTTCTCCACATAATTTCCATCCCTCTCAACTGCCTTACGCCATCTTGGAACCAGCGCCTGTATACCCGCATGGTAAAATTCTGGACCAACCGGTTGGAGCCACTGTTTGGCAGCGTGCACAAGGGAGTCATCATCTTCAAACCTTGTTCCACAAAGAGAGTCTTTCAGTTTCCCAAAGAGATGATAGCCACATGAAGCCAGGTCAGGACTGTATGGCAGGTGTCTCAGTGTTGTCCATCCGAGTTTTTTGACCGCTTCCATTGTTTTTTTCACTGACATGTGGCCGTGCATTGTCGTGCAACAGAAAAACATCCTGCTTTTGCCGATGTGGTCGAACACGACTCAGTCGAGCTTGAAGTTTCTTCAGTGTCGTCAAACATGCATCAGAATGTATGGTGGTTCCACTTAGCATGATGTCCACAATCAAGAGTCCTTCGGAATCGAAAAACACTGTAGCTATAACTTTTCCAGCAGAAGGTGTGGTTTTGAATTTTTTTTCTTGGGTGAATTTGCATGATGCCACTCCATTGATTGCCTATTCGTCTCTGGTGAAAAGTGATGGAACCATGCTTCATCACGTGTCACAATTATTCCAAGAAATTCATCTCCACCATTCTCGAACCGTTCCAAAAATTCGCTGCATACCATTTTTCTTGTTTCTTTGTGAGCCACTGTCAACGTCCTGGGAACCCACTTGGCACAAACCTTTTTTAACGCCAACACTTTCCGTATTCTGCAAACACTTCCTTCCCCTATCCCAACGTAGCGTGACAATTCGTTCACTGTGATGCGTCTGTCAGCAGTCACCAATTCGTTAACTCTCTGCACATTGTCTGGAGTGTGTGCAGTACGAGGCCTGCCGCTGCGAGGACAATCCTCAATACTGCCGTGCCCGCTTTCATCTCGTAACCCGCTTGCCCACCGACTAACTGTACTGCGATCGACAGCATCATCTCCATACACCTTTTTCAACCACTTGTGGATGTTTCCCACTGTCTCGTTTTCACAGCACAGGAATTGGATGACAGCACGTTGCTTCTGACGAACGTCAAGTGTAGCAGCCATCTTGAAGACATGCTGTGACGGTGCCACTCACGGGAACAGGTTGAAGTAAGTCTGAAAACAAGCGGGAAGGATTATCTTCACACTGTAAAACTTTCACACATGCAGAATGAAAACAGGTTTTTTAGAAAAATAGTGAGCATTTGTTTTGGATTGATCCTCGTATAACCTTCCTTCGTTGTTTCATTGTAATAAAAAGAGGTATTCACGTTACATTTCACGTAAGCAACCTGTAGACAGGGAGAGTCCGAAGCAAGTGGTCTCGCGGTAGCGTTCTCGCTTCCCGAGCACGGGGTCCCGGGTTCGATTCCCGGTGGGGTCAGGGAATTTCACCTGCCTCGAGATGACTGGGTGTTGTTGTGTCGTCGTCTTCATCATCATTCATCCGCACTACGGTCGGAGGAAGGCAATGGCAAACCACCTTCATCAGGACCTTGCCTAGTACGGCGATGCTGGCCTCCCGTATCGTTCCCCTACGCTCTGTTAAGGAGTATAGGACTTCATCATCATCAGACAAGGAGACAGAGAATTCGAAAACAGCTCGCTGCTCCCTACACTCAAGCATTCTGAAGCACTCTGTAGACAAGGAGGCGAGAACTCTGCTTACGGGCACATATTCCGCTGCCGAAGGCGTTCGCGTTTCTAGAACAATAGCGAACAGGTTTTGTATTCGTGAGAACTGAATTCACAAGACCGACAGCAAGAAGTGCGCAGAGCCGCTGTAAAGCGTGCCTCTTCCAGAGACAAACTGGTAATTATGCCAGTTTCAGAGAGCGGCACCCATCTATTAGGACGGTACTCGGCGAGCGCAGTCGCAGTCGCGGAAGGCCAGAAGAAAGGCCGAAGAGCCCAGCTGCAGATGACTTCACGGTGCGACGCCCCGCTCCACTCCGCTGGAAAATAAACAAACGCGCTGATGCAACGCGATACCACTTAGCTCGGCGCAAAAACCGCCCCGCCCTGCGAACACGAAGTGCTCATAGCCGGCTCGGCGCAGGCTGAAGGCCCAAGTTGTCCTTAGACTCCGTCTCCAGCTACGGCGCCTAAGCTACCTTCTAAATGTCAACAACCAGAGCCTATCTCTGAAGTAACATAGTGCCTGTGGCGTTAGCAGTTGCAAATGGTATCGCAGAGTTCTGACATAGACATGAAAGTATAATAAGAGTGGGTGGCCCTAAATTGCTTTGAAGTCGGTGCTGGAACGTTAGTAGCCCTTAAACATTAGCAAATTATTATTTACAGTTGAATCTTCCTGGAAGATCAAAACTGTGTGCCGGACCGAGACTCGAACTCGGGACCTTTGCCTTTTGCGGGCAAGTGCTCTATCACCTTTTTTTCCCCATTTTGTTCGTTATTGATCGTTGTGTTTGGTCGTTGCGGACCTCGCAAGAGCTCCTTTTCAATTTCGGTGGTTGATCCTTCCACTCAGTTTTTTATTACATAGGCCAACCGGCTCTCTGACCGAACACGCTGAGGTACCGTGCCGGCGTCCAACTGAGCTACCCAAGCACGACTCACACCCCGTCCTCACAGCTTTACTTCTGCCAGTACCTCGTCTCCTGCTTTCCTAACTTTGCAGAAGCTCTTCTGCGAACCTCTCATTCTGGAAACATCCCCCAGGCTGTGGCTAAGCCATGTCTCCGCAATATCCTTTCTTTCAGGTGTGCTAGTTCTGCAGGTTCGCAGAAGAGCTTCTGTAAAGTTAGGAAAGTAGAAGACGAGGTACTGGCAGAAGTAAAGCTGTGAGACCGGGGCGTGAGTCGTGCTTGTGTAGCTCGGTTGGATAGCCGCCACGGTAGCTCAGCGTGTTCGGTCAGAGGGGTTGCTGCCCTCTGTAATAAAAAAACTGAGTTAATCGATCAATAACGAACTTAAAAGGGTGTCTTACGACGTCCGCCCCGAGCAGTTGCGACGAACAAAAGCGAACAAAATGAGATAAAAAAAAAAAAAAAAGTTGATAGAGCACTTGCCCGGGGAAGGCAAAGGCACCTTGTTCGAGACTCGGTCCGGCACACCGTTTTGATCCGCCAGGAAGTTTCATATCAGCGCACACTCCGCTGCAAAGTGAAAATCTCGTTCTATTATTTTATTAATTTCTATCGTGAATAACACAGCGTCATGAAGGCATTTTCAGATGTTTTTGTGGTCTTAAAGGTTGAAACTTCCCCTTTGTATGTCAAGAATGACAGTGCTGGAAAAAACTCTTACGTTATTTGATTTTCAAACAGCTGAGCAAAACTCAACGTACTTATACAGTTCTCTCTTTACTTATTCTGATCATACTCAGACAGTTCTGTCTTTACTTATTCTGATCATCACTAAACCGACACACGATATTTGTAGCGCAACGCAATCTGTCTTTCAATAATCCCTACAAAAGTTTGGCCCTGACTAACAACAACCTATACCTTTCATGAATCACTTACATCACAAAAATCTTCGTTACTCGAACTACTGCAATACAGCGAGCGCCAATACTGCCAGCTAAATAAAAGACTCTAATTACTGAAGGCACTAACTATGGATAAGAATAGTTAGCAAATGAAAGATTTAGATAGAGAACAAACAATGTATATACCTTAATAGTGTTCAAAAGTCATTATATATATATATACCAGTTCATGACATCCAGTCTTAAAAATTTCCTTTTCCTGACGGACACACTTCCAGATCGCCCGCTCATAGTAACCTCTCAAAACTCTGGGATCTCTCTCCCCACATCCATCACTGCTGGAGGCTCACCTCCAGCTGCCCAACGCTACGGGCTGTTCACATCCAACTGCCCAACACTACACTAACGGATATTCCAACAATGAGTCCAACCAGCCACAGAGTGCACACAGCGCAGTCAGCGATTTTAATACAGAGCGCTACGTGGCGTCACCAACATAAAAACCTAAACAGCCTACTTACATTTGGCCTTGTTAATCAAACATTATTTTTGTTACACGTTTCCAATAACCGTTTTTGTTACACGCTCTTGAACCTGCGTTGATAGGAAATCTAAAATTAATTACAGAAATAAAACCATTAAAGCAAGGGTAACAATCGCAAGAGAAATTCATGTGTACAAAAGAAAATATCGCTTGAACGACGCCATTTACGAATCAAATGTGATTCTGTTGTGGATTGGCAGGAGCCAACCCACGGGGTTTGGAGGAAGCCGAAAGGCACGCGTTTAAGCTCACGCAGGCTGGCGTGAGGTCTGGAACAGGACAAGGTAGTTAGACTAGAAAAAAAGGATGTAACTGGTGGAATACTTAACTTTAATCCATTAATGTTGAACGTAGCTCTTGTCTGTACATTCTTCACAATATCAATAGCAACTGATAATGGCACCCTGCTAGGTCGTAGCAAATGACGTAGCTGAAGGCTATGCCAACTATCGTCTCGGCAAATGAGAACGTATTTTGTCAGTTAACCATCGCTAGCAACTGGGGCGAGTGCTAGGAAGTCTCTCTAGACCTGCCGTGTGGCGGCGCTCGGTCTGCAATCACTGATAGTGGCGACACGCGGGTCCGACGTATACTAACGGACCGCGGCCGATTTAAAGGCTACCACCTAGCAAGTGTGGTGTCTGGCGGTGACACCACAGATTCCTTTACGTTTTAGGCCATAATAAGAACGTGTAGTACATATGTAAAAGATGCAAGCTGGCAGTTTTTATCAAAACACTTTCCCACCAGAAGTAAATGTTAGCGGCTGCTGACACGGCGGAGGTCGGCTTCATGTCTGTGTCATCATGGCAGCTACCTGTATTATACCTCTATGGAGTCGGAGCTGGAGATGTAGCAGTTCCGAACAAAAATTAAAAAAAATGATAAAGCACTTGACTGCTTGACTGGACACTAAAAGGTTGCGGATTCGAATCCCAGCGGACCTTGGATTTTTGTCTGTGGGTTTTACACTAACTTCCACTTCTTAACGATGTGAGAAGTCGCCAGAAACAACACCTGTTCGGAGTCCACATTAAACGGTAGGTCCTCTTTTCCCTGTTTGGATAACTGGAGTAGGTTAAGGACACGCAAGTCGCAGAAGTGGCGTCCAATTGAAAGACTTGCACCAAGCCAGTGAGACACACGAAATTACTACTACTACTATTATTATTATTATTATTACCTCCATGGACGTAGAGCAAGAATATCCCGTGGAGTAAACATACAGATACGCACAACGGGTTTCTTGGCACCAACGTAAGGTTTGCCCGCAAGTGACCTGCAGGTTTTGAATGTCATTATATCTCTTGTACAGACAGAGCCAGTTGAAACGTACTGTGAATTTTGTGTCTGCGTCTCGTATACATTATAGCAAATTTAATTCAATATCTGGAATGAAGCTCGCTTAAAGCTTTGAAGAGAGAAGCGCAAGGTTATTCGCGGTTAGCCGGCCGCGGTGGCCGAGCGGTTCTAGGCGCTTCAGTCCGGAATCGCGCGACTGCTACGGTCGCAGGTTCGAATCCTGCCTCGGGCATGGATGTGTGTGATGTCCTTAGATTAGTTAGGTTTAAGTAGTTCTGTATTCTAGGGGACTGATAACCTCAGCAGTTAAGTCCCATAGTGCTCAGAGCCATTTGAACCATTTTTTTATTCACGCTCTTTTTTTAAATTTAATTGTTATTGTTATTATTGTTGTTATTACTTCTTTCCCTGTAGGGTAAGGAAGGGTAGTTACCACTACTTCTTAAACTTTGTGCTATACTTTATCGTATTGCCGAAACTCTGTTCTAGTATATTATGCTGTGGTGGCACAGCAAAATGGCTTGCTGTTGCACCAATGTAAGAGTGTTTCGAAAAAGTTTGGCAAACTGTCCGTTTGTCGCGCTTTGAAATATTTGTAGAAACCAAATTGTTTTTTTCTTCTTAATTTTTGTTCGTTCTTAGAGAAACTAAAATGTTAATGAATCGCCGCGTTGTAGGAAATTTATGAGCACCATATAATAAGAACAGTTCTTTGGAAAATTTAATAATACGAAGGAAATTACTGTAAACTACCATATCTAAACGCCATCTGTATGTGAGCATAACTTGAAACAAGTATACTTTCAGTGTAACGACTGGCAGCACACTACTGAATTTGTCTAGCATCTGTCTGAAAACAGGTGACAATACTCTAAAATAAATTAGCCCTATAATCTTATGCCTTTATTTCACTGTGTCTAGATGTTAATCAATACATAAACTGCACTTTATTAATATGGTAACTACATTAGACCTACGTGGTACTTACGAGGAGACTTCAATAGTAAGTTACGCTTTATTATAGCACGGTAAGATACTTGTGTTGAGTGCTGCACTACACTTCAAAATAATACAGAAACGTGACGCTGTATTTACCACAGTCTCCAGGTCTCTGAAACAACGGTCGGAACGTTCTACGAATCGTTCAATTCCTCAACGATAGAATTCCGCTTCTTGATCTCAGAGACATTCGACATTCGAGAACAGCTACGTGAATGTCCTCTTCGTTTGAAAACCTTTTTCCCTGTGAATGTTCTTTTATCTTGCCGAAAAGACTGTATCGATATTGTCCTTTGGTCGATGTTATGGCTTTCTCTTCCGATCATTACCCACGTCTATGGGGCCTTGGTCAATTTGATGGTACCATTTCACTATGGCTGGATGTGACACTGCGTATTTTACGGTTAATCTAAGGGCAAATAAAGTCAAACTGTCCCACGCACTTCAACTGTGTAGTACGTTTCCAAAAACTACCGCACCATTTCGTTCGCACGGGAAGATACATCTGTTATCCGTACCGCAGCAGAATCATATGTCTGCGGGAAACTCACAAGGAACCCCCTTCAGTGCAAGGTCGCAAAAAGCCAATGATATTTACGGCATACGACGCCCCACATATTGTCTCTCATGCAACCACAATATTGGCTGCTTTAGGCAATAGGGGCGGGGCTGGAAGTATCCTATAGTAAGCGCAGCATGAGGCCACGTAGCGGAGTTGAACTGGTTAATCGACGAGTAACTCACAACAGTGCTACATTGCTAGTGGTGTTGATACAAAACAGAGCAATGGCAACGATAAACGATGAAAACATTGCATTATACCTACAACAACAGTTACCGAAATTGACATGTCTTCAGAAAGAAAACCAAGGAATTTCGGAGAGTGAGAAAGTAGTAACAGACGAAATATTAGCGATTCCGCAAGATGATTCAGTGGAATGTGTGGTGTCGTACACGCTCGACTGTACGGACAATGTACAAGAGGTGTACGATACGCGCTCAATAAGTGAAAGTGATATTGAATCAGGTGTCGAACCACGTAGTTCATCATCCTTGTCGGACAGGGAGCTACAAAATCCGTCTCCAGAGAAACGTAGTAAAGGACAATCGTTGTCCAAGTAGCGGACACTGAACGTTATTACGTACATGGAAGATCATCCGCAGCATAGTAAAAAGAAACAGTTTTGAGCATTTTTCCAGTAAGTCCGCAGCAACATGACCGTGTAGTGCATAAGAAAAACTAGGGATAATGAATGTAGGACAAAACGTACTCGTTGCAAAAACTGGTGTTTTCCCGTTTTAAGAATGCTCGATACAATTTATAGGATGTGCATGACGGTGACCTGCTGTGTTATGCACATCAAATCACGCGCAACGTAGATTACAGTGATTTCAAGGGAAGCGGAGTCGCTCCGAAAATTGTAGGTCAGATAAACATCGTTCAGTAAGAAATCTGTTTTCAAATCCAACCAATCTGGATATGTAGAGAAAATATATGTAAAAAGAACCCTGGAAATTAGAGGTATCGAAAGAGTAGTATCAGGATCAATTAACATCACTGCCTTAAAAACTTCGTATACGATTATCCCGACTCTTAATGTGGATGGTAAATCAAGAGTTCGCTCTTGATGGTGCGAACCTTTGGCATCACAGTGGCGCTCCATTTTTCATGTGGAGTACGTTGTGGAGCTTAATGGCTTGTTTTGAACCTTTTTTGAACGTCGACGATGGCCATTTTGTGAAGTGTAATACATACATCTCATAGAAGGTTGATCTCTGCACCTCCCAGACACTCATTTTCTGCACATTGGGTGAATCATTAGCAGCTAATATTTTTCCTATCTTAATTGATAACACTATACTTTAAAATGAGCCCTGGTCTTAGCGTGGGGTGACACGTGTAACTTATTTTTCGAGGTTCCTACGTACCTTTGAAATGTAGCTGTTCCTCCTACGATATATTTAAAAAATGTATCCACGCTCGCAATAGCTCAGCAACTCTGCTGTAACTAATTAATAAAGGTGTGAAAACTAGGCAAATATGTCCAATATTAAAGTTTTAGTTTCAGTGCAGCAAGTAAACAGCAGAGACAATCTGGAGTCATTTTACGAGTTTCATTCGATGTTGGCTACATGCGCAGTAAATTATGCACACGATTTAGGTAGCTTCATATCATTGCTCATGTTTTTAGTTCACGGAAATGATTAATAAGATTGCGTTCGCGAAATCTCTCTCTTACTGATCGTTTGCGTAATTGTTGTGTATCTAGCAGCGAGATGCAGATTTATTTAGTTTCTGCACTTGTAGTGCATGGCAAATGTCCTACAATCAGAATAAATTAAAGATAATGCACAAGACCACAAAAGAAATCTCGTATTATATCACTAGTTGTATGTAGTACATCTAATATAACGTTGCTGACAGTACCACTCAAAGCTAGAAGAGAACTACTTACATAATCCAACTGGCAGAACGCTTACAAATACCAGTGAAACCACCAATCCGTCATAGAAATTTTGCAAACAGATTATACAAGAAACACACGAATAGAAATATTATATATACCATAAAGCAATTCATAATTAATCATTGGGTACTGCAGTTATTGAGCAGACGAAGGGTTATTTTAAACAGTAAAGGCTGTGCAATGTGAAATATAAGCAAATTGCAAATTAGAAATTGACATATCCCTGACAGAACACACAAGCGTTATCATACACAAGGGGCAGCAGCCAAAAAAAAATGGTTCAAATGGCTCTGAGCACTATGGGTCTTAACTTCTTAGAACTACTTACACCTAACTAACCTAAAGACATCACACACACCCATGCCAGAGGCAGGATTCGAACCTGCGACCGTAGCGGTCGCGCGGTTCCAGACTGTAGCGCCTAGAACCGCTCGGCCACCCCGACCGGCGACAGCAGCCACCTTCATAATAACTGAAAATTCCAAAGTAAAGACCTAACAAAACAAAAATTAGAGTAGGTATACATTAAATACTACACAAAGAACATAGTAATTACTACATAAAAACATAAATTTAAGTTACTTAATTATAGAACAAACGAAGGTAGTCGCAAGAGGCCATCACGTGCAGTATGTAGATTGAGCGTCCTGCGTGGCAATGGTGTTTGTTTACGCGCTCTGCAGCCAGCCGAACATGAAGGCCACAACAAATAGGCATATCCGCGATTACAGCATCAGGGACATCGGATACCCTAGATTTAGCGAAGCATGTCATCGTATATGATAAAATAGGAATTCCACGGAAACTCGTCCCGCTTGTTCAAAATCTTGCCCGATTTCTTTCCGCTCAATATATTCGAAGCTCCTCCAGCCCATGTAGATACCGCCCTTTGTTAGCTTCGTGGAGCAATTAGTATCTTGTACCCATGTTCGAGATTGTGTGGTTGTATTGACATCCACTGACGCGACAAGAAAATATGCCCACTTCTTCACTAGAATGTTAGTCCACCTTTACTAAGCAATACCGTAGCAGTTGTGCGCTGCATGTATTCGACAATTCCTTGCTACGATCCGGAGTTTCTTTTTTTTAATTATGATTACGTGTCGGGAGGTATGTGCGTCCGCATGCCTACGCACAGGTCACGCTATCCCATAAATAAAGTTTTGAAGATGGAACCCGGTAGCGCCCCGGAAGTGTTCCCTCTGGTTCAGATCAAGAGAACATGGTGGTGAAGACATCAATGTGATTTCATTATTATGCCCTTGTGACACGGACAGTTGACATGCTGGATAATGGCATCGCTGACGGATACACACACACACACACACACACACACACACACACACACACACACACACATCCATAAAGGGGTGAAGAGTCGTCCGCAATAACGTTCACATAGTCCAGAGCTGTCATGGTGCCTTCGATTACTGCCAAAGGTCCAATGGAAGCACAGTAGTGCGTTTCTAGCATCCGTTCTCCTAGATGACGTATACGGGCACGACCATCTACCTGGTGTAACAAAACACGTGATCCATCCGATTAGACAACTCATTTTCATCAGTACACTGATACACTGTCCAATCTCCATGAATCAGTGCCCACTGCAAGTGTAATTGACTGCTAGATGGGGGGGGGCAATCGTTTGCCCAGCCTGGAGACACGAACGAGTCGTCCACCGTGGAGCCCCACATCTAACTAAATGTGCTGGACAGCGTGCTCTGAAACGCTTGTGTCTGTACCAGCATTGTACAGTGTCGGCAGATCTGTCATAGATCACCGCCTATCCTGCTTTAGCGAGAGGGCATGCTTCCAATGTGCACTTGTGTGATGAAGCGTGGACGCCCAACACTGTGTCGCCTACATGTGGTTCTGCCAACCTACAGTCACTGTATCTTTTCGGAGATGGTTGCTGGGCTCGGCTGTTCGACAGAGGATGTCAAATAAAATACCTTTCAGCCGTCTTGTGTCAAACCTTATTTTATTTCGCAACCAGTTTCAGCGTTTTACTACGCCAGCTTCAGGCCCCTGACCGACGTATAGGAAGAATATACTTCGGTTGTGATCAAAACAGGGGCCAGCAATAATGCTCTTAGTAGATTTTTGCTGTAGGATCTCTTCAACCATCAGTCGACAGGAGATGGTTGAAGTGATCACTATAGCAAAACTCTACTAAGACCAGTATTGCTGGCCCCTGTTTTGATCATAACCGTAGCAGATTCTTTCTACAAGTCGGTCAGGGCCTGAAGATAGCGTTGTAAAACGCCGAAACCGGTTGCCAAATAAAATTTGGTTGGAAACTAGACGGCTGGAAGGTATCTAAGTTGACAACCTACAGTCACTACCAGTAGATGCTGACGACAGTAGCACGCCAACAGCAGACCAGCTTCGCCGTTTCACTCGTTCCTGGGCGCCAGGCCATAACAACATGCTCTTTCTCAAAGACGCTGGCTTTTGTCTGTGGATTTCTCCATTTGCGGCCTGTATCGTCGGTACAAAGTTTCCCCATTCGTCTCTGCTCCAGTTACGTACTTTACTCATTGCGTCACGTGCCTTAAGTGCCATCAGGTGATAATCAATTTAGCGATGGGCAGTCGTCATGTTTGGCTCATCAGTGTAAAGTAATATTGAATCTAAAATTATAGGGGCAATAAAATGCAATATTAATCGGCTAAAGAGTGTTGAAGAACTGTCGCCTTCTTTAAGTTATGTTTTTTAATTGTAATTACGTACAGAGTGAAATGAACGACTTACGTTATCAAAATGAGATTTTCACTCTGCAGCGGAGTGTGCGCTGATATGTAACTTCCTGGCAGATTAAAACTGTGTGCCGGACCTTTGCCTTTCGCGGGCAAGTCCTCTACCAACTGAGCTACCCAAGCACTACTCACGACCCGCCCTCACAGCTTCAATTCTGCCAGTACCTCGTCTCCTACCTTCCAAACACCACACTTACGTTATTTCTCTTAAACAGATTCTGAAAGAAGGGATAAACGCTTTTCATTCTGCGTTGTCCTATTCACTGAGTAATAATTCATCTTTACTCCTCTTGGCAAGAAATATTTTCATACTCTGGAGTGCATCAAGTAATTTACTCTTTCGTCTCCTGCGCAAAACTTTCAAGCTATTCTTGATGCCTCCGCAGTAGTGACCGAGGCTACCGAAATGGGTACAAACGCAAATTTATCAGCTTTGATACCCTCCGTATTCACTTTCAAAAAATGGTTCAAATGGCTCTGAGCACTTAGGTCATCAGTCCCCTAGAACTTAGAACTACTTAAACCTAATTAACCTAAGGACATCACACACATACATGCCCGAGGCAGGATTCGAACCTGCGACCGTAGTAGTCCCGCGGTTCCGGACTGCAGCGCCTAGAACCGCATGGCCACCGCGGCCGGCCGTGTTCACTTTATATCATACTATGAAATCCCTTGGAATTTTGTTAAAATATATTTGACCACATCCCCTACAGGGTGTTCTGGGAGGAAAGATCAGTATTTTACACAGTGATATTATAACCATTTCTGAACAAAAAAATGTTACATGAACACAGGTTCGCAGATTCTTCATTAGGGAGGTATGGGTATTGAAAGGAACTTTAATTCTGCAAAACTGATGTGCATAACAGGAAGTATATGAAATACAACTGGACCGTAACGTGATTTTCTTGAAAACAGTGTTACAGAGAAGTACAGTTATGTTACACATTTTTACGTTATGTTTATTTACTTTGCATTTAGTACATAATGTTACATGAATTCAGTTGAAGAAGACGTATCACGTCTTTTACAAACGGCCTTAACATTTATCGTACAGATGTTGTCCAATAATTATCGTAGCAGAAGAAATGAATTAAAATTTGTATTGCTGTTTGGACCCGAATCAGGGTCATCTTGCTTGCTAGTCAGAAATGCTAACCACTGCACCACCAAAGCACGATAGTGAAGAGCGCTGCACGAACTACACGAGTCGATTGCCCTCCCCACACAAACTACTGTTTATTTTCCAATTCTGCCTAACAAGCAAGAAGACCCGGGTTCGGGTCCCGGCCGCAGCACAAATTTTAATTCATTTATTCTGCTTCGATCATTATCGTAGATAATGAAGGGACTTAGATGTCTCAAGGAAACCTATAAGATCTACAAGATGTTGTACAGTTCAAAGAACAGGTTCGAATATCCCACCACGAACGTCAGTGCACGTGTGCGCTCTAGCGATAACACGTTGTGTTGCTTTTTCAGTTGCCTGTGGTTGGTTCCTAATCAATTCAGCAGCGTCCATGATGCGACGAAGCATTTCATCTCGTGTATTTACCTTCACTTTGCGCACCTCTGATTTCACCCAACCCCATAATAGAAATCTAAAGGTGTAAGGTCAGGAGATCTTGGAAGCCAGTTAACAGCACCGCCACGACCAATCCAGCGATTAGGGCATGTGCGTTTGAGATGGTCCCTCACACGTACGGTAACGTGTGGAGGGGCACCAGCATGTTGAAAGTATGAGTACATTCCAGTTCGCTTGGCTAAAGGAACGTCTTCCAATAGTTCCGCAAATGAATTTTCCAAAAAATGCAGGTATCTCTCTCCCGTCAATCGCTGATTGATAATAAATGGACATATCTAAAGGTTACCGATCATGCCGCAGCAAACATTTATGGCAAAACGAACTTCGTAATTGCTGTCCACTGATGCTTGTGTATTTTCCCGTGACCATCAATGATTATTGCGTGTGTTGTTTATCCCATGTCGTGAAAACTGTGCTTCGTCAGTGAATTGTATGTATGGAAGCAAATGACTATTCTCAATTACCCAGCGACAGAATTGAAGTTGGACACGCTGTATGTAAAATGGATAAAGGTTTCCCGCATGTAATGTTTCCCATACACGTATCTGTGGGACATTCATACCCAGAGACATCCTTCGTATGATCGTACTGGGACTTCGCTCAACACTTGCGATAATTTCTTCCTATTCTTGCAATGTTTGTTGAAGTGCACGCTCGGACGAAAAATGTCTACTTAGAAGAGAGGCTGTTGCACGCAAAGTGACAAACACTTTGGTAAACAGCCTGCGATCAGGTAACTGTCGAGTCTGAAAGCGCCTGTGGTATTCTTCGCTTGCAGCGGTAGCACTACCGTCACAGAAGTCATAAACGTACACCATATCTGCGAATTCCTCATTACTGTAAACGTGTGGCATTGTTAGCAGCGCTTCTACGAACACAGTTAACATCATACACTACACAGCTAACCGATCAGTAACCCATACACTACATAATGCAGCTTATACGGCACAACTGCGCAAACAGCGGGTGATTGTGCTACGTACGTCACATGACCATAATACGTGGTAGGTTGCATTGCGTAAATATGGCATGTAGCCGTGCATTGTTTGCAAGAAAATTACGTTACGGTTCAGCTGTACTGCGTATACGTTCGCGTTGTGCACATCGATTCTGCTGAATTAAAGTCCCTTTCAATATTCATACCTGCCTAACGAAGCATTTGCGGACCTATGTTCATATAACAGTTTTTGTTCAGAATTACTTATACTATCACTGTTTCAAATTTTGACCTTTCCTCCCCAAACACCCTGTATACAACTCGTCGTGGCAAGGACTGAACGTCTCCCGCAAAAAATATTTAACCATGCTGCCTCTATGGCCGTCATTAAATGCGGAAGTATAGTCGGTACAGGGTATTGCACACAAACTGACCTCTCGATTACGCCCCATAAGTGTTCGATGGAAATCATGTCGGGCACTGAGTGGCCAAATATTTCGCTTGAATTGTTCAAAATGTTCTCCAAACCAAAGGCAAACAACTGTAACAAACTGCCATGGCGCATTATTATTCATATAAATTCCATGGTTGTTTGGCTGCAAATGGTCTCCAAGTAACCGAACATAGCCATTTCCAGTCAATGATCGGTTCAATTGGACCAGAGGACCCTGTCCATTCCATGTAAACACAACCCACATCATTATGGAACAACCACCAGCTGCCGGCCGGTGTGGCCGTGCGGTTCTAGGCGCTTCAGTTTGGAACCGCGTGACCGCTACGGTCGCAGGTTCGAATCCTGCCTCGGGCATGGATTGTGTGATGTCCTTAGGTTAGTTAGTTTTAAGTAGTTCTTAGTTCTAGGGGACTAATGACCTCAGCAGTTGAGTCCCATAGTGCTCAGAGCCATTTGAACCAACCACCAGCTTGCACAGTGCCTTGTTGACAACTTGGATCCGTGGCTTCGTGGGGCCTGTGTCACACTCGAACCCTACCACCAGTTCTTACCAACTGAAATCCGCATACATCAGATTAGGCTACAGTTTTCTAGTCGTCTAAAGTCCAAACGATATGATCACGAGCGAGGGAGAGGCGCTGCAGGCTATGTCGCACTGTTAGCAAAGGCACTCGCGTCGGTCGTCTGCTGCCGTAGTCCATTAACGCCGAATTTCGCAGCACTGTCCTCACAGATACGTTCGTCGTACGTCGCACATTGATTTCTGCAGTTATTTTACGCAGTGTTGCTTGTCTGTTAGCACTGACAACTATATGCAAACGCCGCTGCTCTCGGTCGTTAAAGGATGCCGTCAGTCACTATGTAGTCAGTGATGAGACGTAATACCTGAAAGATGGTAATCTCGGCACACTCTAGACACTGTGGATCTGGGAATGCTGACGTCTCTAATGATTTCCGAAAGGGTATGTCCTTGTGTCTAGGTCCAACTACCTTTCTCCGTTTAAAGTCAGTTAATGCCCGTCGTGCGGCTGTAATCACATCTGAAATCTTTTCACATGTATCACCAGAGTACAAATTTCAGCTCCGCCAATGCGCTGCCCTTTCATACCTTGTAAAGTCTTACCGTCTTGTAAAGTCATCAGATGACGAAAACGACTTGCAAAATGATTTAGATAAGATATCTGTAAAGTATTT
Organism: Schistocerca serialis cubense; assembly: GCF_023864345.2. NCBI lineage: Eukaryota > Metazoa > Arthropoda > Insecta > Orthoptera > Acrididae > Schistocerca > Schistocerca serialis. The sequence continues at coordinate 201,248,577 of NC_064644.1, forward strand.
GTATGGAGTGTAGCCACGTATGGAAGTGAAACATGGACGATAAATAGTTTAGAGAAGAAGAGAATAGAAGCTTTCGAAATGTGGTGCTACAGAAGAATGTTCAAGATTAGATGGATAGATCACATAACTAACGAGGAGGTATTGAATAGAATTGGGGAGAAGAGGAGTTTGTGGCACAACTTGACCAGAAGAAGGGATCGGTTGTTAGGACATGTTCTGAGGCATCAACGGATCACCAATTTAGTTCTGGAGGGCAGCGTGGAGGGTAAAAATCGTAGAGGGAGACCAAGAGATGAATACACTAAGCAGATTCAGAAGGATGTAGGCTGCAGTAGGTACTGGGAGATGAAGAAGCTTGCACAGGATAGAGTAGCATGGAGAGCTGCATCAAACCAGTCTCAGGACTGAAGATCACAACAACAAGATATCTGTATGGTGCAAAAAGTGGCAATTGACCCTGAATAAAGAAAAGTGTGAAGTTATTCACGTGAGTACTAAAAGAAATCAGCTAAATTTCGATTAGGCGATAAGTCACACAAATCTGAAGGCTGTAAATTCAACCAAATACTTAGGAATTACAATTACAAATAACCGAAATTTGAACGATCACATAGATAATATTGTGGGTAGAGCAAACCTAAGACTGCGATTCATTGGCAGAACACTTAGAAGGTGCAACAGGTCAACTAAATAGACTGCTTACACCACACCTGTCCGCCCTGTTCTGGAGTATTGGTGTGCGGTGTAGAATCTGCATCAGGTGGGACTGACGGATGACATCGAAAAAGTGCAAAGAAGGGTAGCTCGTTTTATATTGTGGCGAAATAGGGGAGATAGTGTCACAGACATGATACGTGAATTTGAGTGACAATCAATAAAGCAAAGGCGTTTTTCGTTGCGACGGGATCTTCTTATGAAATTTCATTCATCAGTTTTCTCCTCCGATTGCGAAAACATTCTGCTGGTATCCACCTACGTAGGGAAAAATGATCATCACGACAAAATAAGAGAAATCAGGGGTCGCACAGAAAAATTTAAGTACTCGTTTTGCCCAAGTGTCGTTCGAGAGTGGAACTGTAGAGAGACAGCTTGAAGATGGTTCATTGAAACCTCTGCCAGGCACTCTGTTGTGAATAGATTGTCGCACAGATGACAAAATGGTAGATATCGAAATAGACGACAGAGGGATAGAGAAACAATTAAAATCGCTCAAAGGAGGAAAGGCCTCTGGACCTGATGGGATACCAGTTCAATTTTACACAGAGTACGCGAAGGAACTTGCCCCCCTTCTTGCAGCGGTGTACCGTAGGTCTCTAGAAGAGCGTAGCGTTCCAAAGGATTGGAAAAGGGCACAGGTCATCCCCGTTTTCAAGAAGGGACGTCGAACAGATGTGCAGAACTATAGACCTATATCTCTAACGTCGATCAGTTGCAGAATTTTGGAACACGTATTGTGTTCGAGTACAATGACTTTTCTGGAGACTAGAAATCTACTCTGTAGGAATCAGCATGGGTTTCGAAAAAGACGGTCATGTGAAACCCAGCTCGCGCTATTCGTCCACGAGACTCAGAGGGCCATAGACACGGGTTCACAGGTAGATGCCGTGTTTCTTGAGTTCCGCAAGGCGTTCGATACAGTTCCCCACAGTCGTTTAATGAACAAAGTAAGAGCATATGGACTATCAGACCAATTGTGTGATTGGATTGAGGAGTTCCTAGATAACAGGACGCAGCATGTTATTCTCAATGGAGAGAAGTCTTCCGAAGTAAGAGTGATTTCAGGTGTGCCGCAGGGGAGTATCATAGGACCGTTGCTATTCACAATATACATAAATGACCTGGTGGATGACATCGGAAGTTCACTGAGGCTTTTTGCAGATGATGCTGTGGTGTGTCGAGGGGTTGTAACAATGGAAAATTGTATTGAAATGCAGGAGGATCTGCAGCGAATTGACGCATGGTGCAGGGAATGGCAATTGAATCTCAATGTAGACAAGTGTAATGTGCTGCGAATATACAGAAAGATAGATCCTTTATCATTTAGCTACAAAATAGCAGGTCAGCAACTGGAAGCAGTTAATACCATAAATTATCTGGGAGTGCGCATTAGGAGTGATTTAAAATGGAATGATCATATAATGTTGATCGTCGGTAAAGCAGATGCCAGACTGAGATTCATTGGAAGAATCCTAAGGAAATGCAATCCGAAAACAAAGGAAGTAGGTTACAGTACGCTTGTTCGCCCACTGCTTGAATACTGCTCAGCAGTGTGGGATCCGTACCAGATAGGGTTGATAGAAGAGATAGAGAAGATCCAACGGAGAGCAGCGCGCTTCGTTACAGGATCATTTAGTAATCGCGAAAGCGTTACGGAGATGATAGATAAACTCCAGTGGAAGACTCTGCAGGAGAGACGCTCAGTAGCTCGGTACGGGCTTTTATTGAAGTTTCGAGAACATACCTTCACCGAAGAGTCAAGCAGTATATTGCTCCCTCCTACGTATATCTCGCGAAGAGACCATGAGGATAAAACCAGAGAGATTAGAGCCCACACAGAGGCATACCGACAGTCCTTCTTTCCACGAACAATACGAGACTGGAATAGAAGGGAGAACCGATAGAGGTACTGAAGGTACCCTCCGCCACACACCGTCAGGTGGCTTGCGGAGTATGGACGTAGATGTAGATGAATAGCAGAGTAATCACGTAGATGTAGATGTGTACGCGATAAGCCCCCCATTTGTATATGTGCATATCGCTATCCAAAGACGTGTCGTCTCATTGTGATATACTGTACACCCTTATTTCTTGATCAAGTCTGTTCTGTAAACACATAAATTTCTTGTAAAATCTCTGTGGCTGAGTGATGACTTCACCACCGTTTGTAAGCGTTGCACCAATTTGGTATACAAGAAGATTTCTTGTTGCGTTTGGACATTGTCGGTGACGCTAGGTTTGTCTCATTGTCTAAGACTCTTGAAAATGAGTGCACATTAAAACCAGTAGTTAACAAATGTTAATGTGGAGATTAGGCGCTGTACTACATACTATTTTCTAACACTTGCAGATGCTCAGTGGATACATTACATATTAGTGACATAATACAGGACACTTTCGCGTCGTTTGGACAGCTACAGTAGCATTAAGTAGCGAATTGAAAAAAAAAAAAAAGAAAAAAAAGAAACAGAAAAAAGGAGGAGAAAGTTCAGAATTGTTAAATGAATGAACTGGATGAACGTAAAGAATCATTAATTGTCGTAGTCTGTGCTTCAGTTTGTCTGATTATTTCTCGCGTAGGGCTGAAGAGAACAGGATAGATGTAGGTAAGTACAGAGGCGCACAGACAGTAATTTTTCCTTGACTATATGCGCGAAGGGAATACATTAGGCAGCAGTTAATTATGCTGTAAAGTGCTCTTCGTGATGCATTTCATTAAGGATTGTAAGTGTAGATGTAGTTCAATCGACTTACTGGAAAACACTTTGCATTCGCCTCTCACTGATAATACGCAGCCTCCCGTCATTGAGATACAGTATGATGTACATATGGATTGAGTGAAGTGGTGGAGTCACTACGAGACTGGACACGCATTTCGTAGAGCTATGGGTCTACACGTGGTAGTTGTGTACGGTCGTCAACTTCGCAGCGAGGCCTTCGTCCTAGCCCTGCGTGATTCTCAGGTCTCAACAGGGGTCCGCTTCTGGGACAGACGACCACCCAGTCTTCGCATGCTATTGTCCACAACTGTGAGAAATGGGGTAACGGTGACGCAGAACCTCTGGACTGCATTTAGGTCCATTCCTGTGTGCAAGCTGAGACGGACGGATATATATCGCGCGGGCTCCAGCCTCGCAGCAGGTTCTGGCGGCCCGCAGCTTACCCCTTCCCAGCTGCCCTCGGAGGGGCCGCTCCCGGTCTCATACTGCGAACCTAACCCCGTTATTCCCCTTAAGATGGTTCACGCAGGACGACATTTCACGCCTGTTCATGTCACGAAACAGCAACGTCCTTTTAGACGGATGGTGATTCACAGGCCAGTCACACCACCCAGTGCTGCATGCTCCAGTGAGGTTGTGAGAGGCTGTCGGTTTTACAAGCCAGGAAACAGTCTCATTATTAGGGAACTAGGAGTGGGAGTAGTCACATGTATTAACCGCTAGATCATGATTTACAATAAAATTCACCTGGCAATTTCTTCACACGCAATAAATAAAAGAATAGGAAAAGTATCGTACATCGTATATAAGACGAACATCAACAAGAGCAAAACGAGGATAATGGAATGTAGTCAAATTAAGTCGGGTGATGCTGAGGGAATTAGATTAGGAAATGAGACACTTAAAGTAGTAAAGGAGTTTTGCTACTTGGGGAGCTAAAATAACTGATGATGGTCGAAGTAGAGAGGATATAAAATATAGGCTGGCAATGGCAAGGAAAGCGTTTTGAAGGAGAGAAATTTATTAACATCGAGTATAGATTTAAGTGTCAGGAAGTTGTCTCTGAAAGTATTTGTATGGAGTGTAGCCATGTATGGAAGTGAAACATGGACGATAAATAGTTTGGACAAGAAGAGAATAGAAGCTTCCGAAATGTGGTGCTACAGAAGAATGCTGAAGATTAGATGGATAGATCACATAACTAATGAGGAGGTATTGAATAGAATTGGGGAGAAGAGCAGTCTGTGGTACAACTTGACAAGAAAAAGTGACCAGTTGGTAGGACATGTTCTGAGGCATCAAGGGATCACAAATTTAGCATAGGAGGGCAGCGTGGAGGGTAAAAATCGTAGAGGGAGACCAAGAGATGAATACAGTAAGCAGATTCAGAAGGATGTAGGTTGCTGTAAGTACTGGGAGATGAAGAAGCTTGCGCAGGGTAGAGTAGCAAGGAGAGGTGCATCAAACAAGTCTCAGGACTGAAGACCACAACAACAACAACAACAACAACAACATCGTACAATCATTATATATCAACGTTTACAAGCTCGAAAAAAATATATAAACATACACAGAACAATGTATAACTCGGTGGCTGAGAGATTAAATGCCAGACTACGGTTCCAAAAGTTGGGGCTTCGATTTACAGTCTGTCCTAGGATATTTATCCATCAAGTCTGTCACCTCTGTCAATGATTCTTAGTGAGGAAAAATACCAAACAGCACTTAGGTTCGGAGTGTACATTAATACTTTAAATTTTAGAGACCCCTTCCGTCCCCTCTTCTGTAACTGGCTGTGCGAGTCAGTTCAAAGATCTGAGAAATCTAACGACATTACCTCCAATAGGACCATGCCTAGTAAAGCACTGTGGTGTTCAAAACAACATGGCAGTTTTATCTTCACCCGAGCAAAACGACAATAATCAAAAGGCTATATGCATTCTTTTCCTTAACTTGTTCCATCTTGGATCTTTTCTCGCGGAAATTTGTAAGTCTAGCCCTTAGTAGACATGGTAGTTTAACTGTTGAAGCAATTTAAAAAAATCAATTGTGCCCATGCCGGCTAAGTTTCGAAACCGTGACTGTGTGGCACAATTATTTGCATTTTTCCTACTACCAATGACATTAACATATTTAGTGGTTGTATCATCATACTGCAGCGCGTTTCGAGCTTGTTTTGCTCATCGTCAGGCATTTATGGATATACATGTTACTGCAATATAAACTTAGTCTAAATTACCTTAGAACTGTTCTGCCGCTGGAGTTGCTATTGGGGTATTACGGAGGAATGGGTGAGCAGTGGTTAGCCAAAAATTTTTGTGTAGTATGGTCTTCTGCTCGTGAGGGGTGTGCCTCTTTTCTGTGACTGACATCACAGACTGTGTGGAATGGAGATAGTTTTGCATCAGTTCATCCGATAATCGTGTTATAAATTTTTTCATATGTCGGTTGTTCACGATTTTGACTTCCCCGAAATTTCATCGGCATCGTTGGTACACGCGGGAGCTGTTATTTAACATTATACAATTGCACTGCTTAATATAATACTGTGTTGATGTGCATCCACTGCACAAACGTTTCTCCATAGATTTAAACATTAGACCTTAAAAACTGGATGGTTATAATTAAAGTGCAGCATTTACTGAGATGCAGTGTAGGCTGTAATTATCGCATGGAAGCCGACCGAGGTGGCAGAGCGGTTCTAGGAGCTACAGTCTGGAACCGCGCGACCGCTACGGTCGCAGGTTCGAATCCTGCCTCGGGCATGGATGTGTGTGGTGTCCTTAGGTTAGTTAGGTTTAAGTAGTTCTAAGTTCTAGGGGACTGATGACTTGGAAGTTAAGTCCCATAGTACTCAGAGCCATTTGAACCATTTTATTGTATGGAAGTGGAACTTGGTAGATATGCCAATGCGGAATCGATTTATGCTGGGGAAAAATTTGTTCCAATTCTTACAACCAGACGTAAATGTGGCGCCCTACAACATCTCAACGACGTCTCCGGTGACCAAAATGAACACATCTTGTGAGTGGCAGCTAATAATAGAACCAGCATTACATCATTCTCGCTTGGTTCAAATGGCTCTGAGCACTATGGGACTCAACATCTGAGATCATCAGTCCCCTAGAACTTAGAACTACTTATACCTAACCAACCTAAGGACATCACACACATCCATGACCGAGGCAGGATTCGAACCTGCGACCGTAGCGGTCGCGCGGTTCCAGACCGAAGGGCCTAGAACCGCTCGGCCACACCGCATTCTCGCTTGTTTCACTCTTTATGTCCACGTCCCGTTCCTAATACATTGCATACGGAAACATTTCTATACGACCTTCTTGCATTCACAGTGCCAGATTCGGACCTAGTGGTCAAAATTGGTACTTTTTCCCCTGCGTTAATCGGTTTCGCATTAACCCATTAAAATACTTTTGAATTTTATCTCCCATACAATAACTACAGCACACACTCGACCCCTGTGAGTAGCCGCACATTTAATTATGAGCACACGGTATAATATGGCCGGCTCGAAGCGAGTGGATGAGTATCGATTGTCGCGATATTCGCGATACCAACAGTTTGGCACTCGTTTGTTTCACACTGACACATCTTACATATATTTCATTTGTACCGGCTTAAGGCTATGGAAGAATTGTAAGTTTTTGTATTCTGATGTCCCATTAAGAAAATTATCACCATTTTCTTGTATTACGAATGAAAATTTGTATTTATTTCGTGGTAGCCATTCCACTACATTTTTCGATCTTATGCAGAGTTTCAAGTTTATATGAGTCTGTCTTCGAGTTTCAAAGGGTGGCCTCTGTGCTTAATATGAGTAGGTACTGCTGAACTGTTATATTTGTCTAGTCGGTAGAAGTGTATAAGTATTTTAAATCGAGTTTTGAAATTTCTACCTGCTTGGTCTATGTATCGTCTGCTGCATTGGCTGCAGGCAATTTTATAAATGCCAGATGCGTTAAGACCTGTATCTGGCGGCTTTATATTGCGAACAAGCCTGCTACTTAGGTTGCTGGTGGTGCTGAGGCTGATTTTTTCATCTGTTTCTGAACAACGTAGCTAATTTATCAGGCATTCTACAAAGACAAGCCATTTTTACGTATTGCACTTGTGGGCTGCTGTCAACTGTGAGTGTAATTTGAGTCTGTTTTGACATTGCGTTAATGAGTGAAGGATCATATCCATTGTTTATTGCAATACATTATGGTATATCCTCCTACTTAGCTCAGAGGTTACTAGCTTGCCTCCCATGCAGCGTGAGCGGGTTCGATTCCCGGCCGGGTTGGACATTTTCTCCGCTTGTGGAGTGGTGCAATGGGTGTTGTGTTGTCCTCATCATCAATTTCATTCTCATCACCTGCATGTGAGTCGCCCAGGGTGGCGTCGACTGAAATTAGGGCGGCCGAACTTCTCCGGATGGGGCCTCCCGCCCAACAATGCTCATTTCATTTCATTTATGGTATGTGTTGCTTGTTGGAGTTTTGTACGTTGAAGAAATACAGATCATAAAACTTACTGCAATAAACAATGGATATGATCTTTCACTAATACAATGTCATAGCAGTTAAAAACAAACTAAACAAATAACTACAGTCTACACTCACAATTGAACCTATTTGTGGCTTATTTATCAGTTATGATAGTTGTTTGGGATCATAATTACCTTTCCTAATACATTTTACATAATTATTCCGCAAGTGTATTTCACAATTATTCACTTACTGTCTTAGCTGTCAAATGACGATGCAGTTTGATGTAAGCACTGCTACCTACTCTCTCGTTTCTATGCCTGACTGTGTTGTTAGCTTTTGTTCGTTTCTATTTTTCAGTTGTTTAGATAAATTGTGTAATCTTCAATACCAGTTCTGTACTTCAGGTTTTGTCATTGCTTGCAACGATTATGATCGTACAGTCGACTATCGCACTAGGCAGAGGCCAAATACTATATTTACATGTCTGCCTCTGTCGTGGAGCGACCCCGTCTGGGAAGGTTACTGTGCGCAGCATGTCATGTCTGCTTGTCATGCCTCCGGCAGGAGGTCGGCAGAATATTTATAGTCGTTGTTTCTACATTTGGTCTTTAGCCCTAGATTACCAACTGCTCGTAGAATTTACGATTGCGGTAGGGTATAAAAGGGGACGTTTTGTACTTAATTTGGTATGTAACATGCCACTGAAGATCTAATAATTGTAATTAACTAATGCGTAATCTTAAAATTATGACTTATTTTGAATTTCCAGTGGTTTAATAGGAATGTAACATTTTCCCACATTTAGTGTTCTAGATTAACGTTACAAACAACAACAAGACCATTTATGTCATGACTTTAGTACAGCTCGGTGAATATGTGGTATAAGACTGTTATAAGTGTGCGTTACCTATATTACTTGTTAAGTTTTAGTTTAGCTACCTGTGTTGTTTAACTGCAAGCAACCTGAAGATGTTCCTGTAGTAATGTAGCTGTTCGTTAATCATTAACTGGTTAGCACAATGTAAGAATCTCTGTGTGCTCTTCTAAACTTACTGATACAGTTTAAAAATCATGGTAAGCGGTTTGAAAGAGTTAAAACGACAGTGAAAACTCTCGAACGCAGCTGCCTTTCTGGAAGTCCAGAGCGCATAGGTAACGTCCGCCCAAATGTAGGTACATGCAGGCTGCCTGCTGCCGGATTTTACTTGAGTCGACGCGTCTTCAGTATTGATATCTGTGTCGGCCTTCATTTAGAAATTTAAATATATCCTATATGTTGCCTACACTCCTGTTAGTAACAAACTGCTCCCATTAAAACTTTGCCAGCCGAGGTGGCCGAGCGGTTCTAGGCGCTACAGTCTGGAACCGCGCGACCGCTACGGTCGCAGGTTCGAATCCTAACTCGGGCATGGATGTGTGTGATTTCCTTAGGTTCGTTAGGTTTAAGTAGTTCTAAGTTCTAGGAGACTGATGACCTCAGAAGTTAAGTCCCATAGTGTTCAAAGCCATTTGAACCATTAAAACTTACGTCCATAAAAGAATCTGTGAAACATGCGCCCGGTGTTGCTCGAAGCTACCTGTCCACTAACAAGTGAATGTTGGCCTTACCTACCCGCTGGGAGTCTTCCTCCATCGGATGAGTCAGTGTCTGCATGCATTCCGAAAGTTCTCTCTCATCGCAGCAGATGACCGCTGGAACAATCACCCTGAATGCTACTTCCGGCTGGCGCTAGCAGTGAGTCGCTGTGCCATCCTGTCCGAGCCGCATCGATACCGACACGAAATGACCAGAAACGTAAACACCCTGCTGCCGGAAGAGAGCGCACCATCAATGATCTACGTAGCGCACTACAATGCACCATCTTACACACAAATTTTTCACTAGTTCTATTAGTTTTAATGTTTAAATCCAACTTTCTCTTCTTCTATGGTTCATACTCCGTCCTAATATTAAAAATCATGTTACGGTCTGTTACCTTAAAATTTTGTTTGTTTGTAATTGTGTAAGTTATTTTATGATGCGTACTCCGTCATTTTCAAGTATATTTTAATTAATATATAATTTTATAATGCTTACATGTGTTCTACTTGACAATATTAACAATGACCTGCAGAATTACAATCATCATGAAAACTGTTTTCATATTTTGAAGTAGCATGTTGAGAACACGCTCATGTAGCCTTAGGAGGAGAAACCATGTGAGTTAATGACACCTATATACGAGAATACTCCTGGCCATTTGCTCAGTACTACTTTATGCATATTACATGTACCATAAGTTGATCCACGAATGCAGAAAATGTGTTTTTTTTTTAAGTATGCTTTCTCACTTGGAAGAAATATTGCTGTTACATTCAGTGTGGTGCTGGAGTGCTAAGAGCGTGGAGTTCCCTCACAGACTAGTTTTGTTTCTTGCGCTACAAGTATGGAAAAAACCCGAACATGTGAGAGTCTATGAATCGCTATCTGTAGGTAAGTTATGCACACAAACGTCTGCGAACTAGCGGACCAACACCATATTTAAGACGTCTCTATGCATTCGTATGTAGGTAATGCGCCCATCATGGTATTGACGGCTGGATAACGCTTGCTTCTAACATATATTTCATCCTAATTCTTGGTTGGATCAGCGCTTAAAACACATTCCCACCATTACTACATTTGAATCGTTCTTCATAATTGACACCCACACTGCTTTAATTGTTGGCCGGAACAACATTTCTTTCACACATACACAACATTTTAATTGTTGGCTGAAACAACATTTACATCGACGTTTGCTGTTGTATAAGTAAATTGATATGGTTTCAATACTCTGGTTCCGAAGGCTCCTATTGGTTGTCATGCGTATTCCGGTACTTGTAAGCTCCTCCCGTAATTCCCAATTTTGTATTACCCTTTTGCTCCACTATCAGCTTGTCTGATATTTGGCTGAATAGAACCGCTACTGTCCAATAGGCCGGATCTCTATCGATCCCCTCCCAGGAGACGGGAATGAAAGTAAGGGCAAAAAATAGACTCAGCACAGACACATTTCACTCTGTTCAGTCATACATACAGCATTTACATATACAGGGTGTTTCAAAAATGACCGGTATATTTGAAACGGCAATAAAAACTAAACGAGCAGCGATAGAAATACACCGTTTGTTGCAATATGCTTGGGACAACAGTACATTTTCAGGTGGACAAACTTTCGAAATTACAGTAGTTACAATTTTCAACAACAGATGGCGCTGCAAGTGATGTGAAAGATATAGAAGACAACGCAGTCTGTGGGTGCGCCATTCTGTACGTCGTCTTTCTGCTGTAAGCGTGTGCTGTTCACAACGTGCAAGTGTGCTGTGGACAACACGGTTTATTCCTTAGAACAGAGGATTTTTCTGGTGTTGGAATTCCACCGCCCAGAACACAGCGTTGTTGCAACAAGACGAAGTTTTCAACGGAGGTTTAATGTAACCAAAGAACAGAAAAGCGATACAATAAAGGATCTGTTTGAAAAATTTCAACGGGCTGGGAACGTGACGGATGAACGTGCTGGAAAGGTAAGGCGACTGCGTACGGCAACCACAGAGGGCAACGCGCAGCTAGTGCAGCAGGTGATCCAACAGCGGCCTCGGGTTTCCGTTCGCCGTGTTGCAGCTGCGGTCCAAATGACGCCAACGTCCACGTATCGTCTCATGCGCCAGAGTTTACACCTCTATCCATACAAAATTCAAACGCGGCAACCCCTCAGCGCCGCTACCATTGCTGCGCGAGAGACATTCGCTAACGATATAGTGCACAGGATTGATGACGGCGATATGCATGTGGGCAGCATTTGGTTTACTGACGAAGCTTATTTTTACCAGGACGGCTTCGTCAATAAACAGAATTGGCGCATGTGGGGAACCGAAAAGCCCCATGTTGCAGTCCCATCGTCCCTGCATCCTCAAAAAGTACTGGTCTGGGCCGCCATTTCTTCCAAAGGAATCATTGGCCCATTTTTCAGATCCGAAACGATTACTGCATCACGCTATCTGGACATTCTTCGTGAATTTGTGGCGGTACAAACTGCCTTAGACGACACTGCGAACACCTCGTGGTTTATGCAAGATGGTGCCCGGCCACATCGCACGGCCGACGTCTTTAATTTCCTGAATGAATATTTCGATGATCGTGTGATTGCTTTGGGCTATCCGAAACATACAGGAGGCGGCGTGGATTGGCCTCCCTATTCGCCAGACATGAACCCCTGTGACTTCTTTCTGTGGGGACACTTGAAAGACCAGGTGTACCGCCAGAATTCAGAAACAATTGAAGAGCTGAAGCAGTACATCTCATCTGCATGTGAAGCCATTCCGCCAGACACGTTGTCAAAGGTTTCGGGTAATTTCATTCAGAGACTACGCCATATTATTGTTACGCATGGTGGATATGTGGAAAATATCGTACTATAGAGTTTCCCTGACCGCAGCGCCATCTGTTGTTGACAATTGTAACTACTGTAATTTCGAAAGTTTGTCTGCCTGAAAATGTACTGTTGTCCCAAGCATATTGCAACAAACGGTGTATTTCTATCGGTGCTCGTTTAGTTTGTATTGCCGTTTCAAATATACCGGTCATTTTTGAAACACCCTGTACATACGTTGTACGTTTTGGCTGAGACAACATCCTTAACGAAGGATGTTGCCCCGAGATAAATTAATGTGGTTCCAACTATGGGCAACGAAGAAAATAAATAATTTAGGAAGGAAATAAATGAACTAATATGTTTCCAGTCTCTTAGTTCCGACCAAGGTGTTCGGAAGATTTCCCTTCGTTATACGGCGGATGCCGGAAATGGTAAGCCACGCTCTTTTATTCGGAATCGGGATTCCTCTTTTGCCCCACTATGCTTTTCTCATATTTGGCTCAATGGAACCGCTACTGTTCAATAGGCCGGATTTCGAGGGCTGCCCTCCCAGGAGTCGGAAATGAAAGGAAGAGGAAAAAAATAGACTCTGCACAGACACATTTCACTCTGTTCATACATGTAGGATTTACATATACATACGTTGTACATTTCGGCTGAGACAACATCCTTAACGGAGGATGATGGCCTGAAATAAATTAATATGGCTCCAATCACCCAGTTCCGACTATGGGCACCGAAGGATGATGTCTCATAAATAAAGTAATATGGTTCTAGTATCTTATTTCAGACCAAGGTTTTCGGAAGATTTCCCTTGGTTGTAAAGCGGATGCCGCAGCTGGTAAGCCATTCTCATTTATTCTCAATCGGGATTCCTCTCTCGCCCCACTATCAGCTTGTCAGGTAACTGGCCGGCCGGAGTGACCGAGCGGTTCTAGGCGCTACAATTTGGAACCGCGCGACCGCTACGGTCGCAGGTTCGAATCCTGCCTCGGGCATGGATGTGTGTGATGTCCTTAGGTTAGTTACGTTTAAGTAGTTCTAAGTTCTAGGGGACTCATGACCACAGCAGTTAAGTCCCATAGTGCTCAGAGCCATTTTTGTCAGGCAACTGGCTGAAGAGAAGAGTGACTCTGGATGGGCGGGAGTCCAACTGCCCGCTCCTGGCCTAGAAGTGGAGAAGGGTTGATTCTGCGTACAAGATGGAGAAATCACAACTTACGTTTTCAAAGAAACAGTGGATGATAAGTTATATAGTCTATTTCACTAGTGGGATTAATGGACCTTCCCTCGAACGTTTCTAGGCGGTAATTTCCCTGGGGGCAAATCTCACGGGCGTTATTTTCAGGTCGCCACAGAAACATGGAAAACTCAGGCAAGTCTTATTCGTTGGCTCGCGGACGTGCAAAGGCAAGGTGAGGTCCGTGCCTCGGCTCGTGCACCGCTCGAGTGTCGGCACCAGCTTCCGGGTAGATGAGAGCTTTACTTAGCTTAATACGCGCTGTTACGTTTAATGGCCCACTCCCGTCGCGAGTTGCGCGCAAGTGGAGCATGCAGCACATGCTGTTAGCCGTGCTGCGGCCGTCGCTCCTGCGGGTCCGTGACCGCCTCCGCGCCGCCCCCGCCGCCGCCGCCGCCGCCGCCGCCGCCGCCACCACTTCTCGCTCCACTGGTCGCGGTAATAACCAGCAGCAGGAGCGGCGGCAGCAGCCAGGGCCGCGGCTGACACCGTTAGCCGGTGCCGCGTCCCCAGTCACGACGCCAGCCGGCGCTGCCTCTCCCGGCGTCGCCCTCCTCCCCGCCTTCGCAGCGCGCCTTCCGGAAGCCGCTGTGAGCGCAGCCGCAGCGCCGCCGCGGTCCGCTGCGCGCGCAGCCCGGGTTCGAGCTCGTCCGCTGCTCACCGAGTGTGTCGGCATCGCGATGGCCTCCGCACGCTCAAAGCCGGATTCTTCTCGGGCGCCGTCATCGCCGGTGCGATCAGCGATGCTCCAGGATCCGCGGCCGGCCCCGGCCGTAGGCCCTCTCTTTTCGGCTCCCTCGACAGCACACTGGGAGCACCGCCTCGTGCTCTTCTTGACCCTTACGCTTATCTCAACTGATCCATAAGGACTACAACAGTATTTGACCGCCCTTAATGTTAACTGCGCTCCTGACTCACTTCCATGACTATCATATATGGTAGAGTTACGGTACATCACGAGAGTCACCGAAGAGACCGAGAGACGGTACAGTAGTTCATTTAGCATATGGCTTAAGGAACGACACTACAGGCCATTAAAATTGCTACACCAAGAATAAATGCAGATGATAAACGGGTATTCATTGGACAAATACATTTCACTAGATCTGACATGTGATTACATTTTCACGTAATTTGGGTGCATAGATCCTGAGAAATCAGTACCCAGAACAACTACCTCTGGCCGTAATAACGGCCTTGATACGCCTGGGCATTGAGTCAAACAGAGCTTGGATGGCGTGTACAGGTACAGCTGCCCATGCAGCTTCAACACGGTACCACAGTTCATCAAGAGTAGTGACTGGCGTATTGTGACGAGCCAGTTGCTCGGCTACCATTGACCAGACGTTTTCAATTGGTGAGACATCTGGAGAATGTGCTGGCCAGGGCAGCAGTCGAACATTTTCTGTATCCAGAAGGGCCCGTGCAGGACCTGCAACATGCGGTCGTGCAGTATCCTGCTGAAATGTATGGTTTCGCAGGGATCGACTGAAGGGTAGAGCCACGGGTCGTAACACATCTGAAATGTAACGTCCACTGTTCAAAGTGCCGTCAGTGCGAACAAGAGGTGACCGAGACGTGTCACCCCATACCATCACTCCGGGTGATACACCAGTATGACGATGACGAATACACGCTTCCTGTGTGAGTTCACCGCGATATCGCCAAACACGGATGCGACCCTCATGATGCTGTAAAGAGAGCCTGGATTCATCCGGAAAAATGACGTTTTGCCATTCGTGCACCAAGGTTCGTCGTTGAGTACACCATCGCAGGCGCTCCTGTCTGTGGTGCGGCATCAAGGGTAACGGCAGCCATGGTCTCCGAGCTGATAGTCCATGCTGCTGCAAATGTCGTCGAACTGTTCGTGCAAATGGTTATTGTCTAGCAAACGTCTCCATCTGTTGACTCAGGGATCGAGACGTAGCTGCACGATCCGTTACAGCCAAGCGGATAAGATGCCTGTCATCTCGACTGCTAGTGATACGAGCCCGTTGGGACCCACCGATTCCATATTCTGCTAACATCCATTGGATCCCGACCAACGCGAGCACCAATGTTGCGATACGATAAACCGCCATCTCGATAGCTTACAATCCGACCTTTATCAAATTCGGAAACGTGATGTTACGTATTTCTCCTCCTTACTCGAGGCATCACAACAACGTTTGACCAGGCAACGCCGGTCAACTGCTGTTTATGTATGAGAAATCGGATGGAAAATTCCCTCATGTCAGCACGTAGTAGGTGTCGCCACCGGCGCCAGCCTTGTGTGAACGCTCTGAAAAGCTAATCATTTGCATATCACAGCATCTTCTTCCTGTCGGTTAAATTTCGCGTGTGTAGCACGTGATCTTCGCGGTGTAGCAGTTTTATTGGCCAGTAGTGTATATACTTAAATGCCAAACAAACTGGTATAGGAATACATATTCAAATACGGAGATATGTAAAGAGGCAGAATACGGCTCTGCGGTCGCCTATATAAGAGAAGTGTCTGCCGCAGTTGTTACATCGGTTACTGCTGCTACAAAGACAGGGTAGGAAGATTTAAGAGAGTTTGAACGTTGTGCTACAGTCGGTGCACGAACAGAGGGACACAGCATCTCCGAGGTAGCGATGAAGTGGGGATTTTCCCATACGACCACTTCACGAGTGTACCGTGAAAATCAGGAATCAGTAAAGCATCAAATCACCGACATCGGTGCGGCCGGAAAAAGACCCTGCAAGAACGGGACCAGCGACGACTGAAGAGAATCGTTCAACGTGACAGAAGTGCAACTCTTCCGCAAATTGCAGTAGATTTCAGTGCTGACCCACCAGCAAGTGTCAGCGTACGAACCATTCAACGAAGCATCATGGATATGTGCTTCCGGAGTCGAAGGGCCACTCGTGGTTCCTTGATGACTGCACGACAGAAAGCTTTACGCCTCGCCAGGGCCCGTTAACACCGACATGGGACTGTTGATGACCGGAAACATGTTGCCTGGACGGACGAGTTTCGTTTCAAATTGTATCGAAAGGATGGACGTGTACGGGTATGGAGACAACCTCATGAATCCGTGGACCCAGCATGTCAGCAGGGGACTGTTCAAGCTGGTGGAGGCTCTTAATGGTGTGGGGCGTGTCAGTTGGAGTGATACGGGACCCCTGATACATCTAGATAGGACTCTGGCAGGTGACACGTACCTAAGCATCCTCTCTGATCACCTGCATCTATTAGTGTCCATTATGCATTCCGACGGACTTGTCAATTCTAGCAGGACAATGTGACATCTCACACGTCCAAAATTGATACAGAGTGGCTCCCGGAACACTCTTTCGCTGGCCACTAAATTCCCAAGACATGAACATTGCTGAGCATATCTGGGATGCCTTGCAACGAGCTGTTACGGATTTATGGACAACATTGCAGGATTCATGGTGTCAGTTCTCTCTAGCACTACTTCAGACGTTAGTGGAGTGCATGCTACGTCGTGTTGCGGCACTTCAGCGAGCGGAGGCATATTCCTCAAACAAGACTACGTCGAGAAGTAACGTGAGTTGTTCTGGAAACAAAAAGTTTAATGCTTTTTTACCATTGCTGGTCCGGCGATCCTCGAGCTATTTCGTCCCACCCGAAAAATAGATACTGTCAAACTCTACACAGTACTGGCTGTCTGGAAATATCACTTCCTCATTTGATAAAAAGGGAACAGAGAAAACGCACCTGGGGCTAAATCTGGTGAGTATGACGGATGAGAAAACAGTTCAAAGCCCAGTGCAAGCACTTTCGCCATTTCTACCGCTGATGTGTGCGATGGTACATTATCCTAGCGAAATAGTACATTTTCCCGAGCCAGCATTGGTCATTTTTAGCCTATGCAAGTTTCAAACGATCCAACAATGATGAATAACAGGGTCCAGCTATGGTTCTGTCTCGTAATTGGAAGACTTGTTAATTCTTCAGCTACAGAATTTAATGGGAAAATAAATTTTACGAGTACACGTTTTTAAAACTAGTTACATAATGTGTGGACAGTTAATCCATATTTCTTCGGTCGTGTACCATCGTGTATCTTGAAACAAAAACAGTCTTTTACGACGGAGCATGTGATATTTGTAAGTTAATGGAATTTCTTTGATCTCTTAACAATTTTATCTGTCATGAAAATGATACTACTTCAAATGGTTCAAATGGCTCTGAGCACTGTGGGACTCAACTGCTGAGGTCATTAGTCCCCTAGAACTGAGAACTAGTTAAACCTAACTAACCTAAGGACATCACAAACATCCATGCCCGAGGCAGGATTCGATCCTGCGACCGTAGCGGTCTTGCGGTTCCAGACTGCAGCGCCTTTAACCGCACGGCCACTTCGGCCGGCTGATACTACTTCAACTTAATCTGCTGTAAGTTACTGATTGTAAGTGTGTGGTACAATTATAGAGTACAGAGTACAGACAGACTATTAAGTACAGTACTGATTAGATTCTCTCGACTGCAAATACTCCCAATGTCAACAGAATATTTGTTCCTAGGTACATGACCATGTTGTACGGTGGAACATGTTTTCACATCTGGAAAATACCTTCTTTTTCGGAGTAATTTTGGTAACTTGAGGAAAAGACTGCAGCAAACGAAAAGTGAATATATTAAACTTCTATTACAAGGCTGGCTAGTGGCGCAAGCCTGAGAAGTGTTCAAGGTACGCAAGGTGCAACTCTCTTCCCGACGTGAAATTGATGCAGGATAAGATGACATAATTGGGGAATATATACAAATATGAGCATCAAACAAGGCATCCAACATAGAAACAACAGAAAAACTTCAGAAAGCGTACAAACTAACACGAACGCACTACAATAAATGAAATATTTCAAGACGGGCCAATCTCGGGCAGTAAAATACTGTTGTAATACCAGAAGCACTCTACGCATCAGAAACGACCACAATAGGAGCATCAGGCATCACAGAGACATAAAAATAGAACGTTAAAACCTCAGAAAATTTTTGGAGGAGTACACAGAGATGGTATATGGATGAAGAAACCAACCAAAGAGTTATATGAACGGACAGACAGGCTCACAGACATGATCAGCCAACGCAGACTAACATTCTATGGACACGTATTTGAAATAAACCACACAGACTTACAACGGGCTTTTTTAATGTAGTAAGCAGTTCAACTGAAAGAAAATTGATTTCAAGAAATAGAAGAAGACCTAAAACAAGCAGGAATCAGTATTGAAATGATAAATGGAAGACACTTTTTTAAAAACAAAATTATGGACACGAAATTTGAAGTACAATAAAAGAAGAAAAGAGGCTAAATATGGATAGAGCAAAGGAAACATGAACACAGTCATGAAGAGATTTTCGAAAGGGGAAAAGAAGACAAAAAAAAATAGTCAAGGAACGTTCAAGGTAACCACTGCCCTGAAGGCAAGCATGTGTAATAATAATAATACATTCCAGGAAACCATTAAGTTTCCTTTGGGTTATTTGTGTAAATCGTGGTCTGGTGTTTGTTCTTATGTGTCTCAGTCGCATTGCTCATCATAGGTCATTACTCACTTACGTAACGTTGCTGTGGTCACGGAGTTCTCATACGGTTGAGGAAGCTGCACATTTGTCGTAGCTGGTTCGCTCCCGACGCTTGGACAGCAAAATCTATTTTATGCACCACCTCACGACCATGGAGGAACGTCCATTGATTTCTCGTTTCTTCTCTTAGATCATAGTTTTCTAGGACGAGACGGCAATCGTTTACCCATACAGGTTGTCTAGAATTACGTCAGTGCACTGTAAATCGTTCAACGCTTCATGACTTGGTAGGCCTCTGGATCTTTTGTGTTTCGTTCAATCGTGGTTATTGCATGTTGCTGGAGATGTGCGAGTGCTGACAGCCATGATGTTGATGTGAATTTCAGAGTTCCTGTCACAATGCTTATTGCGTCATTTTTATGGTTATGTGTTTCATTGAGATGGTTACTTCTATTCCAGACGGGAAAACAGCATTCGGCAGCTAATACACAAGCGCTTGTGCTGTGGTTTTTACGGTATTTGCATTAGATTCCTCGCTTTCACCACACAGTTTGCTTCATATGTCAATTCTTCATTTCAGCTATAGTTCTGTCAGTTGTAGGTGTTTCCTAAATGCCACGGATCTCTCGAGAATCACACTCAAATATATGGCGCGTCGACTAGGCTGTTGCGAAAGATTACATTCAGTTCTTTGTTTGCCACTCCGTGGGCTAGGTGAAATGAACTGATTACTGTTTTATTAGGGCAACGCTCTGTTTATTCAAAGTGGTAAAAAGTCTGCATGTCTGGCAGCTAAATCAGATGACTGATCACGGCCGTAGAAATCAGAATTATGGTACTATAGTCGGCACTTGACGAGTACACGGGAAAAGCGGAGTTTCACTAAATTCCTTAAGATTACTGCCTGCAAAGTTGTCAACACCAGTTCTGTTCTCGTCATAATAAAAAGAAAAAAGAGCACCGTCTATAATCACCCTCATATCGACGGTACGTTAAACTTATTCCTTACGTGACACCGCCACACATCAGCACTGCACGGGGTCCACATGGACATGGTTAGCGTTTACCGTATGCGTAATGTATTAAGTGTTGAACCACTATCACTGAGTGGCGGTTATGCAAATCGAGCACGAGCGCTGATTGCTGCTGTAATACAACAATTAAGAGTCGTGTGTATTGTTGCAGGACGAGAAACTGCAACGCTCGTCACTTTCACAAAAAAGATAAATAGGTTATCCTTGTTGTAGGCCACTTTGCACAAGGACTGCACAGACCCAATGAAATGAACCAAATGGAAATACAACCGGTTATTTTCGTTTTTAAGAGGTCGCCTAAGCAGGAAAGATGTAGGACACGAAACAACAGTGCTTGTGTTTTTCCGAATTATGATGCAACGTATCTTCGGACATGCAAGCATGTTCAAAGGTACATTGCATAGTAATTCGGAATAACATAGGCACTGCAGTATCGTATTTATCCATCGTCACCGATGAAGCGACTTTCAGGTAAAATGTCTCACCTGTACGGGAATATAAATAATGGATGTACGGGTACAGGTTGTAGGCATATGGTGGACGACATATGGAAGTCTTGGCCCGGCCATGAGTCGCGCACGAATAGCCAACGGTAAGGCGACCACTCGCGATAAGCGAGAAATCAGGGTTCGAGTCCAGGTCAGCACAAATTTTCATTGTCCTCATTCCATTCTGATGATTGTCCATATTCGCAATTGTGAATAGTGACCTGGTGCGCTGCTGCCGCCAGTCTCCCTCGATTGTAATCCCGATCGCTGTGAGTAGATTTTCGATGCCTGCTTGTATTCTTCGCATCTGTGGTGGATGGCTATTTAACTGCGGTGGGCGCGCTCTGTTGGGGCTTGCTTTCGGGTATCAGCTGTCTGAGCGAGGGTGACGTGTGGCGCTGGCGAGTGGCCGAGACGGTACGACGGAGGAATGTGGGCAGCTGCCGTCGAATTGTCCCTTGGTGGGTTCTGTTCATGTTAATTGAATACCCGAGTGCACTGAAAACTATCACTGTATTTGGTCTGGCCGCCTGATATGTTGATGGTATTTAAGGGGGTGCCAACTACGCACATCAAATAGACATGAAGCCGTGCTTAATGCGTAGCTAGAGGTCATCCTAAGTAGTACGTAAGTCTGTGCCTGGCGTTCAAGAGAGAGCTGAAATAATTTTTCCTATTTCTACGTTAATATTTTATTTATTTGTCTAGAGAATTGGCTAATCAAATTTTAAGAGCCGTTACTGGGCAAGTGGTCACGTAGGCTAGTTTTGCTTGGGTTCATTTGTGCCGTGTATAATTCGAGGGTTATTTACAACTATGGAACTTAACTTCTGAGGTCTACTTAAACCTAACTAACCTAAGGACATCACACACATACATGCCCGAGGCAGGATTCGAACCTGCGACCGTAGCAGCAGCGTGGTTCCGGACTGAAGCGCCTAGAACCGCTCGGCCTCACCGGCCGGCTATAACCAGTTGGCCGGATATCTATTGTGTATCTGATGAGCCAGAATATTGTCTGACGCTGATGTATTTATGTTCCAGATGATTGGCAGTGGTCGCCGCGGGCAAACACCGATCGGAGTATCACGATGGAAGAGGGAAATTTAAAGACCTGGATCGGTGTCTATGGTTACGTTGTTAGTGTCCTGCAGTTCCACTTTTTCCGTGGAGCGTTGTGGTTTTCTGGAAGCTTAATTGTGGCTCAAAGTTGAGTATAGATCTACTTTACCTTTTGGTCCGTGAATCTCCTGTATCTGGCAGAACCTTTCGCTTTGCTCGCGTCCATTACTAAATTTCAACGAAAAATTGAAACGGCTCCATTTTAATACTATTTAATATGCTATTGTTATATTCTGGCCATAAAATGTTTGTGGACCTTGTACCTTTGAGTAATACTAAAGAGAAGCTTGGTTGAGTATATTAAAATGATGATACTTGTAATCTGTTACAGTTGCTTAAGATGAGTCCATGGAAGCATTCAGTTATGTCAGTTAAAGTTGATTAATGGTGGTTTTATGACCGATGACCTCGCTGTCTGGTCTCCTTCCCCAAGCCAACCAACCAACCAATGGTGGTTTTATGAACATTGTTTTAATTAGTGAAAATTAGTTGAGTAAGAAGTTAAGTCCCATAGTGCACAGAGCCATTTGAACCAACTTTTTTTTTTTTTTTTTTTTTTTTGGATGAGTAAATTTTGCAAGATATATGTCTGTTGTTGTTGTTGTGGTCTTCAGTCCTGAGACTGGTTTGATGAAGCTCTCCATGCTACTCTAACCTGTGCAAGCTTCTTCATCTCCCAGTACCTACTGCAACCTACATCCTTCTCAATCTGCTTAGTGTATTCATCTCTTGGTCTCCCTCTACGATTATTACCCTCTACGCTCCCCTCCAATGCTAAATTTGTGATCCCTTGATGCCTCAGAACATGCCCTACCAACCGATCCCTTCTTCCAGTCAAGTTGTGCCACAAACTCCTCCCCAACTTTGTTCAATACCTCGTCATTAGTTATGTGATCTACCCATCTAATCATCTGCAGTCTTCTGTAGCACCACATTTCGAATGCTTCTATTCTCTTCCTCTCCAAACTATTTATGGTCCATGTTTCACTTCCATACACTCCATACAAATACTTTCAGAAACGACTTCCTGACACTTAAACCTATACTCGATGTTAACAAATTTCTCTGCTTCAGAAACGCTTTCCTTGCCATTGCTAGTCTACATTTTATATCCTCTCTACTTCGACCATCATCAGTTGTTTTGCCCCCCAAATGGCAAAAGTCCTTTACTACTTTAGGTGTCTCATTTCCTAATCTAAATCCCTCAGCATCACCCGACTTAATTCGACTACATTCCATTATAATGGATCGTGTCTATTCCACTTAAATGCTTAATGTTCTAATCTTGAGTACTGCTGCAGGTTCTGTAGGCCAGCTGCCTTTTATTATAATCGTTGTTACTCTTGGTTTCATTAACAGCATGTGCTTGTAATAAAGAAGTGTATGGCAACTACAAACTGGTTATGTGTTTAATTTCGATGTATCGAAAGGAATAACACATCAAATACATTTAAACGTGCAGGGCGAGTTAAAGGACTCTAAAATCTAAGACAAGAAAAGATTAACAGTTATTTGTTGGCTATAATGACTGACATAAATCACAGTGAGAATAACAGAGAGAAAAGTTACGTACAATTCAAATAAAATTGCATTCTGGAAGGTAGCAAAAAAACTGTGGAAAACTACGGAACTAGCGCGACAAGATCTACTTATCTGGGCATCTAGCGTAATCAAAGTCAACGTTACAAGAAGAAGCCACAAATATAATCAAAATGAGCAACACAAGTTGAGTGGCGAAATAAGGAAGTAGCAAGCTGACTCGCGAAACCGCAGTTGCGCTACTTACATTCCCTTAAACAGCTACCGTGCTCCGACCAGCAGTAAAAGCCACGGGAGATGACAGCCTCTCTTAATCGGCCCGGAGTAGTACCCATCTCCAACGAGGGCCTAGAACAGAGCTCTCCCTCCCCTACAAAAACTCTGCACAGAGGGGATGCGGTTAGCAGTGTGACCAGCGAAAATTATTGTTCAGTTCATGAAAAGCAGGGTAAGTGCAGGTAATTTCCCTCCTTTTGCACGCAAGATAAGATGTCCATTTTGGAATATGAAGCTGGCACTCGGCTGGAGCAGTGTCTTCATGATTGGTTGTTCGGTTGGTTGATTCGGGGGATGGGACCAAGCAGCGAGGTCATCGGTCCGATCGGGTGAGGGAAGAATGGGGCAGGAAGTCGGCTGTGCCCTTTCGAAGGAACCATCCCGGCATTTGCCAGAAGCGATTTAGGGAAATCACGGAAAACCTAAAACACGGTGACCGGACGCGGGTTTGAACCATCGTCCTCCCGAAAGAGTCTAGCGTGTTAACCACTGCGCCTCCTCGCTCGGCCTTCATGACTGGCCAATCTTACGGACCAGAAACTCTGTCCAGAGCGATGCAGTTCTATTGGCTGAACCAAACTTTTAGAGCGAACGTAACAGATATTCCCTCGCTGGTCAGGTGATACCAGTGCGTCTGAACCTTTGAAGTTGCCCATAAAACAAAAAATGTCGCGCTCAGTTGCTCTGAAGGGGCTGTGGACAGGTCGTGGCGTTCATCGACCCCCAGGGACGCAGGCGCCAGTCTGCTTTCAAAAGCCACACACTGTGTTGTTGCCCGAGTTCCGTGAACTGTCCACATCCCCCCCCCACCACAGAGTAGGTCCGCCCCAGCGACTGTCTTTCTGTCAACAAAGCAGATTAGAGAGAGGCTTCCGGCGTCCCACCACCCACCGAGGGCTACCTGCTCACCAGCAAACCTACCCAAGGGATACATTTCATCTTCATCAACGTTCAAAGTCGTCGCCATGCAATTCCTGGTGCGAAGAAATATGGCACGGGTGCAATTGATGTTGGTGTAGCATCCTCAACACCGACGTTTTTGAGATTCCCGATTCTCGAGCAATTTGTATGCTACTGATGTGCGGATTAGCCGAGACAGCAGCTAAAACACCTACTTGGGCATCATCATTTGTTGCACGTCGTGGTTGACGTTTCACATGTGGCTGAACACTTCCTGTTTCCTTAAATAACGTAACTATCTGGTGAACGGTCCGGACACTTGTATGATGTCGTCCAGGATACCGAGCAGCATACATAGCACACGCCCGTTGCGCATTTTGATCACAATAGCCATACATCAACACGATATCGACCTTTTCCGCAATTGGTAAACGGTTCATTTTAACACGGGTAATGTATCGCGAAGCAAATACCGTCCGCACTGGTGGGATGTTACGTGATAAACGTACTTATACGTTTGTGACTATTACAGCGGCATTTATTACAAAGCGAAAAAAGTGGTCCAACTAAAACTTCATATTTCTTTACGTACTATACGAATATGTAATAAAAAATGGGGGTTCCTATTTTTTAAAAATGCAGTTGATATCCGTTTGACCTACGGCAGCGCCGTCTAGCGGGCCAACGATAGCGCCATCTGGTTTCCCTTTTCAAGCTAGACAAGTTTCGTACTTTGCAGTTTTTTCGTTTGAGGCTTATTTCGTGAGATATTTGGTCCGGTCACTAACAATGGACCACACTGTATAGAACACTATACGTAGAACATACATTTCGAATGTATTTATGTGGGTAAAACTTACTAAACAACCCTACATGACTACTGGTACTGAAGCAGACACCGAACGGGCGAGCGTACATCGACATGGAGATATTTCTAGTTTACTTCTGTCAAATGCGTCTTTGGAATCACAGTTCACCATGCATGTTCAATTCGGTACTAATGCTACTGTTTGTGTTCCTATTAGTCAAATAGTCAAATGTCGAAATGAAAAACAAAACAGAGGTGCAGGGGAGAGGATTTAGGGAAAAAAATAACTTTTTCGACAAATCTGTGAACACCATTGTAATGTATATTAAAAACCTAGGACATTTATCAGAAATTCTTTAACATCTGTTACCGTTTCAACAGTGTTTATTCAGAAATATGAAACACATATTTCAAATGGCTGTTTCATCCACTTAACGGCCGTATGAGCACGTATAAAAAAGAAGTATATGTCTGTTGTTTTGCTCTACACTACAACAGAGTCGAAGCCGATAAAAATGGAAGTGTATCCCTTTCGTAGGTGTTAGACAGACTGTTCTAGCATACTCACAAGATAACTGCGAAATTGTGGCAGGAAAGTGAAATAGCGACACATAGTGACAACTAACAGAAACGTCACAGCGCGTTTCTGAATAACTAACAGAAACGTCACAGCGCGTTTCTGCATTGTGTAGATCAGACTTGAGTCTGACTTGTTAAGGGTTAGTGTGGAACTAAAAGAAGGACACACAGCCTCCATGTATCCAAGATCCATCGTTGTCTCTGTGAAGGAACTATTCCAGCATTCTCAGAAGAAATTTATGAGACCCATGTAAAACCTGAATAATGGAAGGCTGGTATTAACATCATTCTTTTGCTATAAGAGGTCAGTTTTCTGTCTAATGTACCTCCTAGCCCACTGCTACGTACGCATAATTTATTTTGTTTAACATCTACAATCTCAGTAGTACATTAAGAGAAATCTGGCACTGATCTTCTATCATCCATTAAGAATGCAAGTTTAAATTTTCACTGTCAATAAAGACTGGTACTAACAGTAGAATTAGGCACTTTAACAAACTATGAAACACCCATATTCTTCTTTGAAATAACGGAATTTTATAGATATGCGGTCAGAGTAAAACGTATTGCTTTTTTGTCTTCAGTCTTCTGATTGGTTTGATGTAGCCTGCCACGAATTCCTCTCCTGTGCGTTCGTCTCTACCTCAGAGTAGCAATTGCACACAATACCCTCAATTATTTGTTGGATATATTACAATTCCTGTCTTACTTACGATTTTTGTCCTCTACAACTCCCTCTGATTCGATGGCGGCTATTCCCTGATGTATTAACACTTGTCCTATCGTCCTGCCCCCTTTTTCTTAGAGTTTTCTTTATGTTGCGATTCTGCGGAAAACCTCCACGTTCCTTGTATTTTCAGTCTACCCAATTTCCAACACCCTTCGCATCTCAAACGTATCGATTTTGTTCTTTTCTCAATTCCCATAGTCCACCATCACTACCACAGAATTTTGTGCTCCAAACGTACATTCTCAGAAATTTCTTATTCAGATTGACATTGGAATTTGATACTAATGGAACAGGAATGCCTTAGTTGCTTCTGCCAATCCAATTTTTGTGGTCTCCTTGCTTTGTCCGTTATGTGTTATTTTGCTTTCAAGGGAGTAGAATTCCTTCATATCAATTTTGATAAGCTTATTGCAATATTTTGTTCCTATCCTTATTACTTTCGTGTTTCTTCAGTTAATTTCACTCTGTAGTTAATTTCAGTCTGTGCTTGCACACCGCACTTACAATGATTTTCTAGAAGATCATGTTGAGTACCAAGCTCTCATATCTATTTTTCAGATTTTTGTAACTGACATATGCTACTCCAGCATCATAGCCCTATTACTTAGGAAATATTTCACGTGGTGCATTAGCGCGATTTTTGACGAATTTTTTCCTACAGACCTTTTGTTGCTCTCCACAGGAGGGCAAAAACAGAGGAGATTCTGGGCACCAACATAACAAAATAAAATAAAATAAAAATAAAAAAAAACAATCACTCAACACGAAACTCAGTTGCGCAGTAATACGTCGTTACAAATAGTCCATTAACAATGATTGCATTCTCGTTTATTTTACGTTGAGGTTATACACGTCGTTATAAAACTAATCAACACACCTTTCTGAAAGTTGTTAATAGAGCAATGGAAGGAAGGTAGGTTAGGGTTAATGTCCCGTCGACATCAAGGTCATTAGAGGCTCATCACAAGCCTGAATTCTTTCAAGGATGGGGAAGGAAATCCTTCTCGCCCTTTCAAAGGAACCATCCCGGCGTTTGCCTGGAGCGATTTAGGGAATTCATGGAAAACCTGTATCGGGGTAGCCGGACGAAGATTTGAACCGTCGTCCTGCCGAATTAGGGATTTCGATTATCGCTAAAACAACCGGTTTTCGAGTATACCGGCTTTTTCTTTTTCACTTCAACCACGCTGTTAAAACCGCTGAAAATAACTGATGAACTAAACAACCGATTTTCAACTTTTTTATTACTATGATTTCCAGTAATAAATGTAGACATCTAAAAACGACTTAAATATTCTAAGACTGTCTCAGGCTTTTGCGCTAAACGTATCAAGACATTTTGAATCAAAATATCGTATAAAATACAAAAATAAAAGAGAACTTAGTTGGTCGACCCTTCTGATCTTCTGTAAAATAGTGAGGGGCTGAATATTACAAAGAGTCGGCAGCGTTCTCGTATTGATTCTAATTTTTTGAAACTCTACTACAAAATGATGTTGTAATCGATCATACCACTATCTGGGCAGTACGAATGGGGGTCAGTGCTAAAGGGTGAAAACTGAAGACTGAGAACTCTTATGTTTCATGTTAAGTGGTCGATTTCCAAAAATTAAGCAGATAAAGTCTTATTACATAGATACATGCAGC
Organism: Schistocerca serialis cubense; assembly: GCF_023864345.2. Taxonomy (NCBI): domain Eukaryota; kingdom Metazoa; phylum Arthropoda; class Insecta; order Orthoptera; family Acrididae; genus Schistocerca; species Schistocerca serialis. Next base: position 201,276,782 of record NC_064644.1, read on the forward strand.
AAATCAGCTACTTTCTGTTTTCATTATAAACTATGAATGAACTGTTAAGTTTTTATTTTATTACTGTTGCCATTATTTCCTTTCTTTTTTATTACTGCATAGAAAAGGCGGAGAAAGAAAAAGTGTTTGTGTAAAATTTTTTGTGTTCCTTTTCTTTAGTTATTTAGAATGAAAAACCCGTTTTTTGCCAAATACGTTTATTTACTTTTTAATCAGCACGTGCTCTCGCATTATATAACAGGCCATGCTACACACTGACATGTATACATATCGTCCAGGGACGGCTGTAGCAATTCTTATGCCATGCGTTTGTTGCTCGTTCCTAACTGTCGGCACTGTTATTGAAATAGCACTGTTCCCATTTTATATAATAACACAATATTTCAGAGAAATGAAAATTTTGACGAAATGAACACATTAGTTTTAAAAAACAGTGCTAAAAACATTAGCATTTCTGCTGTGGAAAATTGACATACCGGTTACCTGTTATTAGTAAAAATTAAAATTATCCTGTGTTAACCCAGACCAACTGATTAATCAGAACTAAAATAGTGGTATCGGTTTTAACCAGTCGGTTTTTTCCATCCCTATGCCGAATGCTAGTCCTGTGCAATAACAACTGTGTCGCTTCGTTCGGTGCAAAGGAAAGACCGTTAGGGCTTAACTTCTTGTTCATGAACGAGGTCATAAGAGACGGAACACATGGTCGTATTTTGGAAGGTAATTCGCCGTTTCAATTTCAAAAGACTAATCGCTTCATCTGTCTTAAGTAATTTAGGTTACCCCCGAAAATATCTGTACATTTCTGGATGTGGGATTGAATAGCCGTCCTCCTGAATGCAAAACAAGTACCTTAGCACACAACAATTTGTCGACACCCAGTGGTGAATGCAAGTCGTGAATTCGGTGATGTTCACCACGCAGTACGGATTTCGTTGTGTCAGGTAAAACGATATCCACTTCGTATTCACCTGTCCAGAACCGATGAGAGATGCACGAAAATATTTAAGTCCCGTGAACAGTTGGAACAAGAAGGACTTAAAGGTGATCCTCATGGTCGTCAAAAATGGCAAAAGCAAACAACATCTAACTGTGAGAGATATAAACAAACATTATGGTGGTGGATATTACGACCGCTTGTTGGCAAACTGCATTGCGACAGTTTCTGTATAATGTTTGATAGAAATGTGATGAGATACAGTTTAGATATATTATTATGAAATCACGGTTTTGCCATGAGTAAACACAAATTCTTCTTGTTTACCATCCAAACGTGTTTCATGAAATAATACAGGGTGTATCAAAAAAGATGGCGCAAACTTACGAGACTAAAAGTACACGATAATAGAAGCACAGATGTCGCGTGAACGTGGGCTCTAAAACGCCTACCTTAAGAGCTATGAGACATTGTTGATTTTCCATATTGTAAAACAGATCTCTTCTGCTGCAAGCTCTTTGCTTTCCATATTTTGGAAAGTGGTAGTGTGGACCAAAACAAGAAAAAAATGTCCATTAAAGATATGCTCTAAAACGCATACCTTAAAAGTTGTGAGCACTTGTTCATTATAAGAGTTGTGTTCAGATGGTTCAAATGGCTCTGAGCACTAAGGGACTTTACGTCTGAAGTCATCAGTCCCCTACAATTAGAACTACTTAAACCTAACTAAACTAAGGACATCACACATATCCATGCCCGAGGCAGGATTCGAACCTGCGACCGTAGCAGCAGCGCGGTTCCGGGCTGAAGCGCCTAGAACCGCTCGGCCACAACACTTGTGTTCCGAAGTACCGAAGATGATCCGGTGCTCATAGCTGTTAAGGTATATATTTTAGAGCATATGTATACTGGACATTTTTTTCTTGTTTCGGTCCACACTACCACTTCCCAAAATATGGAAAGCAAAGAGCTTGCAGTAGAAGTGAATTTTTTCACAACATTGAAAATCAAGAATTTATTATAGCTCTTAAGGCATGCGTTTCAGAGCCCATGCTTACTTGACATTTGTGTTTCTATTATCGTGTACCTTCAGCCGTGTAAGTTTGAGCCATCCTTTTTGATACACCCTGTATAATGACAGTGCTATAATCCAACATCAACGAAGTGGGAAAAAAGTAGTAGTTTCGTTTTAGGCCTAACATTTCGGTAAATGTGCTTAACATAATACTGAAAAACTCCTGAGTAATTGTAGTTGGTGAACTGGAGCAGAATATCAGGTTTAGTGCAAATGTCAGACTGCCACATACGTATGTGGTACTATCGCATATTTTTTTGATAGTAAGTTTATAAAATAAAATACAATTATCTCGAAAGTTCATGTGTTATCGTGCAAAATTACTGTACTTGTTAAATGTCACAGAATAAATAAACCCACTGACGATGGCTAGACCTCACCGAAGCATGTCTGAGCGTTCGACATGAATAATTCGTATTTCCGAAAGGAAGAGCCATATTTTAATAACTATGCAGGATGTAACTAAATAGCCTTTATAGACTTTAAATACTGGTTCATGACACCAAACAAGAAAAAAAATGTCTGCTAAACACGGGCTCTTAACTGCATACCTTAAGAGCTATGAACATATTCGATACACCTCTTCTACTGCAGGCTCTTTGCTTTCCATATTTTGCGAGGAGGTAGTACGCGCCAAAACAAGCAAAAAAAGTCTGTTAAATATGGGCTCTAAAATGCACACCTTAATAGCTACGAGCACATGTTCGATAAAAGAGATATGTTTCAGAGTAGCGAAGATGAACAAGAGCTCACTGCTCATAGCTCTTAAGATATGGATCTTAGAGCCCATGTTTACTGGAGATTTTTTTTCTTAGGAGTATTCAATTATAACCTGTATATTAAGAACCAATCGCGGAAAAAAATGGAGCATGAACCACGAGGTAAGGAACTTTCATGGACCTATGTTGTGACAGTGGACACTAAATTAAAATTGTATCGGCTTGTTGAATGCCAGATATGTTCCATATATTAGCAGGTTGCTGTCCGCCGTTTCGACTTTTAGGAAGGAGCAATCTGGAAATATGAGGCATGTTCAAAAGGTAAGCTTAATAGAACTTTAGAATTTTTTAGGAAAGTCATAGGGTATTGTTCATACACTTGGTGACTATTTTTCCACGTAACTGCCATCCAGTTCAATGCATGTGATGAGCCGCGGCTCGAGCTTCTTTATGCCCTCGTCGAAGAACTCTCCTGCCAGCTCCTTCTCCCACTTCAGAGCCTCTTTCTGCACCTGCTCTTCGCTTGAAAATTTAACTCCCTACAAATGTGCTTTCTAGAAGGTGGAAAGGTTATAATTTGAAGGTGCCAAGTCAGGGGAACAAGGCGGATGGTTCAAACCACCCCAACCAAATGAGTCCAAGAGCGTCTTATTGGCTACGGCTTTGTGAAAACGGTCGTTATCGTGCAAAAAGCACGCCCCTCTCGTCAGCATTCCCATCCTTTTGTTTTTAATGCTCCTTTTGAGTTTTTCTGGGGCCTTACAATATTGTTGTGCATTATTAGTCTCTCCCTGTGGCAGAAATTCGACCAAAATGTTTCCATGGTTTTTTTGCCAGGAATGTGGGAATTTCTTTGACTACTGTCTTTTGTCTCAGACGCGTAATGAGACATCCACGTTTCATCTTGAGTCACAACAGAGCTCAGAAAATCCTCACCTTCCAATTCAAGTCGCTCGAGTAACTCTCGGGCGCTACTGACGCGATTTTTTGTTGCGCTGCTGTGTCAACTGTTTTGGAACCCATCTTGTGTACAGCCTCCGGTATCCTAGCGCTTCTGTGGAAAGTTGTGGAAACATCGCAGAGATTTCATGCATTGTCAATCGGCGGTCTTCACGAACGGTTCCCTTGATGATTTGCACCAACTCATCAGTCAAAATCGAAGGTTTTCCACTCCTCTATTCGTCATGATGATCTCTTCTGCCACCACTAAACTCCCTACGTCGCATAAACACATACTTTCTGTTCATAGCCCCTTCGCCTTAAACCGTTTTGATTCACGAAAAAAGTTTCGGTAGGTGTTATTCCTCCCGGGAGTAGGAAGCGGATCACAGCACGTGGTTTGATACTGGCACGGATTCTTAGCGGCATCTTTTACGCAACTGAACACTACAACGTTAAATTCTGCATTTGTATGGCCAGAAAGCAATACTGAGAACTATATGTAAAAGCAATACTGAAAACTATATGTATATCATAAAAATCACTTAAGACAGACACTTCCCCCTTTCCAAGATAATTTCCACATACAAAAAGCATTAACACAAAATAAACAGTTGATGAATGAGCAGATAAATATTGGAAATCAAACTCTATATACACTAATTGATGAAATTACATGAAAAAGAAAAGAGCCTTTTCCATCCTTCACCCCTTTCCACTCTCCCACAACGCCCCCCCCCCCTCCCCCCGCCCACTCACAGTTTCGTTTCTCTTCTCGCTCCTCACCTTCTCCTCTAACTCACACTCCATCACATTGCTATATACTTATGTCCACTCATCACGGTTTGCCCGTCCCATAAAAAAAAGACAAAAAAATTATCCCTCCACCGCTATTCCTTCTCTACTCTTACACAGTACATAAATACACAGACATCTGATCAAATATAATTACAGACATACAATAATCTAGTTAAAAAAATGATACTGGTTAAAGACAAAGTAGTGGAAAGGTTATGATAGCAGCACTACAAAACACAAACAACCCCACATGCTTGAAGTACAAAATCAAACGGAATACAGTGGAGTGCATAAAAGTGTGTTGTGAAATACATAAGAAATGCATAGTGCTGCAGAACATCTGAAAATTAGACCACAATTATCAGCGTCACTGTTTTTCGATCGAAAAGCAAATCAAAATGTAAATAACTTAATTACAGACCTCTGATGATTCTTTACCTCAATAAAGCGAAACGCGTCTGGTGAAGAAATCACGCATTTTTGTAGTTGCTGCGACAGAACCAAAGTACCCTCAAGAACTACGACCTGTGTTTACGTTCTACCATGTTCCTGTGGTGCTCGCCCTGCTCAAAAAACGAAAAACCAGAAACTACAGTCGATTATGGTCACAGTACAACTATTTTCTGAACATTTCTCGTATATACAGTGGGCAGTGTGCGTTGAGACTTGGCGCATTCATACTTACAGATGTGCAGCATGGTTCAGTCAGCTACAGGAATTACCCTCTAGTAAGTGTCTGATCAACGACGCCAGTGAGTGCACTGACAAGAAATATCGTGGTGTTTGGTTATTTCTAAACGCGGTTTCCCGTTGGCACACAACAAAGGAGAGAACTGGGCGAGGTTCCCAGGAAGAGACCAGTGACCGGAAGCGGTTCCTCCACGGGTGGTCGAGCCACTCCGACCGCCGGCCGCCGCCACACGCTGCGAGCTTGAGGACCGCGCAGTATGTCAGTGTCCGTCTCTGCCGGCACACGGGACCTGCGACTGCGAGTCCCCTCCCTTCTCTTGCCTTCCTAATTTACAGCCGCGGTAGTGATGAATCTTGGCAGCATATTCGTCAGAGCTTACGATGATGTATTGTGCCCAGCACACAGTTACTGTTCATTTTGATGACATTCAAGAGCCATAGTGCCGGCATATTTCAGGTCACATTATTCCAGTTGAAGTAGTGCATTGAATTCCCAGCGATGAAACACATTTTTACCCATGAACTTAAGTCTGTGCACAATGTCAATAACTACACTACTGGCCATTAAAATTGCTGCACCACGAAGATGACGTGCTACAGACGCGAAATTTAACCGACAGGAAGAAGACGCTGTGATAGGCAAATGATTAGCTTTTCAGACAGTCACACAAGGTTGGCGCCGGTGGCGACACCTACAACGTGCTGACATGAGGAAAGTTTCCAACTGATTTCTCATAAACCAACAGCAGTTGACCGGCGTTGCCTGGTGCAACGTTGTTGTGATGCCTCGTGTAAGGTGGCCGTGCGGTTCTAGGCGCTACAGTCTGGGGCCGAGCGACGGCTACGGTCACAGGTTCGAATCCTGCCTCGGGTATGGATATGTATGTCCTTAGGTTAGTTAGGTTTATTGAGTTCTAAGTTCTAGGCGACTAATGACCTCAGAAGTTAAGTCGCATAGTGCTCAGAGCCATTTGAACCATTTTTCAACCTCGTGTAAGGAGAAGAAATGCGTACCATCACGTTTCCGACTTTGATAAAGGTAGGATTGTAGCCTATCGGGATTGCGGTTTATCATTTCGCGACACTGATCCTCGCGTTGGTCGAGATACAATGACTGTTAGCAGAATATGGAATCGGTGGGTTCAGGGGGGTTCAGGGGGGTAATATGGAACGCAGTGCTGGATACCAACGGCCTCGTATCACCAGCAGTCGAGATGACAGGTATCTTATCCGCATGGCTGTAACGGATCGTGCAGCCACGTCTCGATCCCTGAGTCAACAGATGGGGACGTTTGCAAGACAACAACCATCTGCACGAACAGCTCGGAGACCATTGCTGCGGTTACCCTTGACGCTGCGTCACAGACAGGAGCGCCTGCGATGGTGCTCTCAACGACGAACCTGGGTGCGCGAATGGCAAAACGTCTTTTTTTCGGATGAATCCAGGTTCTGTTTACAGCATCATGATGGCCGCATCTGTGTTTGGCGACATCGGGGTGAACGCACATTGGAAGCGTGTATCCGTCATCGCCATACTGGCGTATCACCCGGCGAGATGGTACGGGGTGCCATTGGTTACACGTCTCGGTCACCTCTTGTTCGCATTGACATCACTTTGAACAGTGGACGTTACATTTCAGATGAGTTACGACCCGTGGCTCTACCCTTTATTCGATCCCTGCGAAACCCTACATTTAAGCAGGATTATGCACGACCGAATGTTGCAGGTCCTGTACGGGCCTTTCTGGATACAGAAAATGTTCCACTGCCGTCCTGGCCAGCACATTCTTCAGATCTCTCACCAATTGAAAACGTCTGGTCAATAGTGACCGAGCCACTACTCGTCACAATACGCCATTCACTACTCTTGATGAACTGTGGTATCGTGTTGAAGCTGCAGGGGCAGCTGTACCTGTACACGCCATCCAAGCTCTGTTTGATTCAATGCCTAGGCGTATTAAGGCCGTTATTACCGCCAGAGTTGGTTGGTCTGGGTACTGATTTCGCAGGATCTATGCACCCAAATTGCTTGAAAATGTAATCACAGGTCAGTTCTAGTATAATATACTCTCCTGGAAATGGAAAAAAGAACACATTGACACCGGTGTGTCAGACCCACCATACTTGCTCCGAACACTGCGAGAGGGCTGTACAAGCAATGATCACACGCACGGCACAGCGGACACACCAGGATCCGCGGTGTTGGCCGTCGAATGGCGCTAGCTGCGCAGCATTTGTGCACCGCCGCCGTCAGTGTCAGCCAGTTTGCTTTGGCATACGGAGCTCCATCGCAGTCTTTAACACTGGTAGCATGCCGCGACAGCGTGGACGTGAACCGTATGTGCAGTTGACGGACTTTGAGCGAGGGCGTATAGTGGGCATGCGGGAGGCCGGGTGGACGTACCGCCGAATTGCTCAACACGTGGGGCGTGAGGTCTCCACAGTACATCGATGTTGTCGCCAGTGGTCGGCGGAAGGTGCACGTGCCCGTCGACCTGGGACCGGACCGCAGCGACGCACGGATGCACGCCAAGACCGTAGGATCCTACGCAGTGCCGTAGGGGACCGCACCGCCACTTCCCAGCAAATTAGGGACACTGTTGCTCCTGGGGTATCGGCGAGGACCATTCGCAACCGTCTCCATGAAGCTGGGCTACGGTCCCGCACACCGTTAGGCCGTCTTCCGCTCACGCCCCAACATCGTGCAGCCCGCCTCCAGTGGTGTCGCGACAGCGATGAGAGTCGATTCTGCCTTGGTGCCAATGATGGTCGTATGCGTGTTTGGCGCCGTGCAGGTGAGCGCCACAATCAGGACTACATACGACCGAGACACACAGGGCCAACACCTGGCATCATGGTGTGGGGAGCGATCTCCTACACTGGCCGTACACCACTGGTGATCGTCGAGGGGACACTGAATAGTGCACGGTACATCCAAACCGTCATCGAACCCATCGTTCTACCATTCCTAGACCGGCAAGGGAACTTGCTGTTCCAACAGGACAATGCACGTCCGCATTTATCCCGTGCCACCCAACGTCCTCTAGAAGGTGTAAGTCAACTACCCTGGCCAGCAAGATCTCCGGATCTGTCCCCCATTGAGCATGTTTGGGACTGGATGAAGCGTCGTCTCACGCGGTCTGCACGTCCAGCACGAACGCTGGTCCAACTGAGGTGCCAGGTGGAAATGGCATGGCAAGCCGTTCCACAGGACTACATCCAGCATCTCTACGATCGTCTCCATGGGAGAATAGCAGCCTGCATTGCTGCGAAAGGTGGATATACACTGTACTAGTGCCGACATTGTGCATGCTCTGTTGCCTGTGTCTATGTGCCTGTGGTTCTGTCAGTGTGATCATGTGATGTATCTGACCCCAGGAATGTGTCAATAAAGTTTCCCCTTCCTGGGACAATGAATTCACGGTGTTCTTATTTCAATTTCCAGGAGTGTATTTGTCCAATGAATACCCGTTTATCATCTACATTTCTTCTTGTTGTAGCAATTTTAATGGCCAGTAGTTTAATTTCTATATCTCTCTGTAGTCTCTTTGGATATGAGGGCACAGAATTTTATCTTCTCAATTCTTACTATTCGATTTTCCCATCACGAATGTATCATTACAGCCCACACAGCACACAACTGCCATCTGGACGATGCTGTTACGTATGTGTCACATAATCGACAGGCAATCGAGTTGGTTCGTTAATTACTTAGTTTCACGTTTCATGAATAAATCGTAACGATGTTGAAGAAGCCATTTTAGGTTCAGATCGGAAATTTATTTGTGAATATGGCTTCAAGCTGAATTTTCACAAGTTTTTTTTAAATGTTCAGATCTAGGTTAGTAATTCTTAACCACTACCTTTTACACATTACAATAACAGAAATTCTTCTACGGAATGAAAGGAGATGTCAAGGAGAAACCTTTTTAGTTTCTTTTAAAATTTTACTTTGCTGTCTGACAGACACATTATATTACTGGGTGTAATCATAAATTGTAGTTGTAGCACACTGCAACCGTTTTTGTGCTAAATACAAGCTTAATGTGGAGTAATGAATGTCATCATTCCTTCTGGTCTTGTGATTATGTGCATTATTGTTCATTTTTAAGTGCAGTGGATTTTTTACAGCAAACTTCATGAGGGAGTAAATATATTGTGAAGCAGCACTCTGAATGCCCAACTGTTTGAACGGATGTCTGCAAGGTGACAGTGAGCGAGCGCCACATATTATTCTTACAGTACATTTTCAAGCTATGAACAGTTTCTTTCTTAAAGATGAGTTACCCAGAACATCATTCCACGTGACATTATTGAATGAAAATTTGCAAAATATGTCAGCTTACTGGTTTGTCTGTCTCCAAGATTAGGAAAGATTCTAAGTGCAAAAGTGGCTCAACCAAGTTGTTTTAAGAGTTCCAAAATGTGCTTTTTCCAGTTTAAACTCTCATCGATGTGGACGCCTAAGAATTTTGAAGTTTCCGTCCCACTTATTATTTCATCACCATAATTGGTCTACTATCTCTAGATGTGCAGAACTGAATATGTTGTGTCTCTTTAAAATTCAAAGTGAGACCATTCCCAGAAAACCAGTGAATAATGCTTTTAAGAACATCGTTTATCATTTCCTGTGTTTCTGTGTGTATGCTTCGATTGATTACTATACTAGGATCATCTGAAAAGAAACCTAATTCTGCTTGTGGTATATTAGAAGGAAGATCGTTTACGTGTATGAGAAACCACAGTGTGCCTAGGACCTTGCATACGTAATTTCTCCCCAGTCATAATTCCTTCCCCGGGCTACAGTGGTTTAATTACTAAATATAGCTTTCTGTATTCTTCAGGCTGGATATGATATTAAAGCTTGTTGGCTGTATCATCAGTCACATAAAACTTCGATTTATCTAGGACGATACTGTTACTAAGAGAATGAAGTGCCTGCGTGCAGCTCCGGTGCTATTTTATTATTTAATCCTTGTAAAATCAGAAGAGTGATTAGAGGACAGATTGGTGGGACATATTATGATGCATTCGGATACTGTATTAAGCGGTGAAGAGTCACGGGAGGGTCTGTCTCATTTGAATACGTGTCATGTAGGACACCCTAATATTGCAGCTAGATGCGGTGAATGGCGTGAATGTCGACATGTTATTTGAACAGTCAGTTACAGACACGGCAGCATGTCGCGAGTTAACAGATTTTGAACGAGAGTGGATAATGGTGCTAGAGGCGTAGTGCAATACTGTAGCAAGTAGCAAGCTGTGAGCTGGGGGTTGCATCACCCCACAAAAACATGATACGTGATCCAGAAAAGACTTCATTCAAGTAAAAACAAAAGTATTTCCTTTTTTAACCTTAAAATACAGAAACATTAAAAATTTCAGTTAATTGCAAGGAAACAAAAGAAATATTAATAATTGAAAACTAGGAAACAATCAGTAAATGTTTGACAGCACTAGATAGCGTGGACCTTCTTTCAAACCAATTTCAAATGGCGCATTATGATAACCATCCTTACTAGAACATACTAAGAAGTTTTTAGTTAACACATGTTCTAAAGAAGAAGAGGAAATCGCTGGCCAACATGTCAATTGACACCTGTAAGGCCAGCAAGTGTTAAGAAGGAATGGCCAATAGTAAAATACAAGCTAAGATAAACCAAGGATATATAACTTAAACTTTTTGGTAAAATGAAAAAACAATCGGGGTGGTTGCATAAAAGAATGTATAAATAAAATTTAAATAACGACCATAAGATTTCCACTAAAGCAACAAGCAGTGAAATTAAACCTGAGTACTAAATTAAAACACACAAAGGCAGCAAGAATATTAATAAATCTGAAACCACACAAACCGACTAAACCATGAACAGACAGAAGCTTTTAGCAATGTACTTTACCACGGATAAAACTTTTAAGTAAAATGAAATTGAATCAAACCTAAAACACATAAATGATCCCTACGCCCCTGAGGTGCTCACCAACCAAGTCCATCGGGCGCCAATACCCACTATTCAGTAATTAAACTTTGTAACCATAAATAGCACATTAATTTCCTGTGTTATTATCTAACAAATCCGAGCGACGTGTTTTTCGGGCGTATGAGCTAACACAACAGCGCCACCCACTCGCTCTAAATAATATTAAATTGCAGTAATTGCTTACAGCGTACATATGTCCCCTACGTCTTCCAACACTTGACCTTGGACAGATACTAAGCGGACTGATGCGGGCCACCGTCAAGCCAGCGCCACAGAACGTTCAGATAGCCCCGGGCGACACACGAGGCAGGTGTTGCTTAGCTAAAGGCAAAGATCATTCCATTAGATATCGAAATGGCGCACGGGACCGGCCGCTGTGGCCGAGTGGTTCTAGGCGCTTCACTCCGGAACCGCGCTGCTGCTACGGTCGCAGATTCGAATCCTGCCTCGGACATGGCTGTGTATAATGTCCTTAGGTTAGTTAGGCTTAAATCGTTCTAAGTCAAGGGGACTGATGACCTCAGAAGTTAAGTCCCATAGTGCTCAGAGCCATTTGAACCATTTTTTTTATTGCCGCCCGCCATACGGCCAGATAACCAGGAGCAATGGTCTGGGGAGCCATTTCATTTCATAGCAGGACACCACTGGTTGTCAACCGCGGCAACCTTACGGCACAGCGATATGTCGACTATGTTATACGCCCTGTTCTGTTGTCCTTCATTGGAAACCATCCTGGTCATACATTTCAGCAAGATAATGGCTGCCCGTGTATGGCAACCATTTATAATGCTTCGTGTCTGTCAGACCCTATCTTGGTCAGAAAGGTCACCGGATCTCTCGCCAATTGACAATTTTTGGAGCATCATGAGCATGGACCACCTCCCAGAAAGAGATTTTGACTATCTTACGCGCTAATTAGACAGAATTTGACACGATATTCCTCAGGAGGACACGCAACAACAGTATCCATCAATGCCAAGCAGAATAAATGATTGCATAAGGGCCAGAGGTGTACCATCGCGTTACTGATTTCCTCAATTTGTGAAGCTTTTTCTCTTGGGAAGCCTTTTTTTTTTTTTTTTGGAGAAATCATGCAATTTTTCTGAAATTGTCATCTTCCGATTTCCGTCAAATTTCGTTGTCTGAGTGTATGTAGGCACATTTTGGTATCACAGTTCAATACTGTTATAACTTTCTTAGTGCTCTGATATCTTGTCTAATAACGTATTACTGAAGAAATTCTGTAGATACCATAGAACTGTATTGTACAAAAACACGTCTCAGAGACCAGGCTATGTGTGACCGAATACACTGCTACAAGCCACCACCATGCGAGGTCAGCCATGGAACGGTTTTTCGTAAGATGACACGTCGCTGCTTAGCCTAAGTGTATTCATTACTGTTACCTTACTCACTGCTCAACAGTGAATTGCCTGTAGTGTTTGGATAGATAGAAGTGTTTCCCACCAATTTATGGTAAATAGAATGTCCCTATTTACCATACGAGGTGCGACAATATAGTAATGAGACTGACGTGAGAGAAAATGTTGCTTACCGTTTAAGTCAAGTTTAGAGTTGTCTCTTTCAAAGTAGTTCCCTTCTGGTTGCACACACTTTTTCCAGCGCTTCTGCCATTGATGGTTACATTTCTGGAACTCATCTTCTGTAATATCCTCCAAGACCCTCGTCACAGCTTTTTGGACATCTTGTGTTGTTTGAAGATGGTGTCCCTTGACCGCCGTTTTGACTCTTGGAAATAGAAAAAAGTCGCACGGAGCGATATCTGGTGGATAAGGTGGCTGTGGTAGTACTGAAATTTGCTTTGAGGTTAAAAATTGCTGTACTGACAGAGCAGTATGGGATGGCGCATTATCGTGATGCAGAATTCAATTATCAGCAATGTTGGCACGGATACGAAGAACTGTATTACGAGCTCTTTCTAAAATTTCTTTGTAGTAATATTGGTTAACTGTTTGTCCAGGAGGCACCCAATCTTTATGAACAATTCCCTTGCAATCAAGAAAGCACATAAGCACGCATTTCGCTTATGAGTTTGACATGCGAGTTTTTTTTGGTCTGAGTGATCCCTTTGAGCACCACTGCGAACTTTGGCGTTTTCTCTCTGGATCGTACTGCAGAAAACCAACTTTCATCACCAGTGATAACACAGCTCAACAATTCTGGATTGATTTCTGTCTGCTCTAACAGATCGGCAGCTACATTTTTCCGTGTTTCTCGCTGTTGTGGTGTGAGATTTTTGGGGACCATTTTTTGCACAAATCATTCTCATATCAAGCTCTTCAGTTATTATTAGACGAACCATTTCTCGACTGATGTTCAGTTCTTCTGCAATCAGTTACAGGTAATCTTCGACCAGATCTTAAGAGTTCATGCACCCGTTCATGCATCCTGGCCAAGTTGACATCCGTCTGTGAGGTTGATGGTCGTCCAGTGCGGTCTTCATCTTCAAAATTCATCCTCCCTTCACTAAACATTTTGTGCCAACGAAAAACTTGAGCTCTTGACACAACCTCCTCTCCAAAAGCCTTCTGAAGCCTACCGTAATTTGTCGCGTTTTCACCCAATTTAACGCAAAAAGAAATGACATACCGTTGCCCAATACTGTGTGGTTCCATTTCCATGACGAGAGACACAAACATGTGTTAACTTATTGGACTAGAAGCTGCTTATAGACCAAGGTCACAGATATTGTGCCTACACAAGCCTGCAGGGTTGCCACATCTTGCAAAGAAAATCAGTCTCATTACTTTATTATCGCATCTCGTATATTGCTAATATTTCAACCCAAATAGGCGGAATATTAAAGAAAATATAAAGTAAAAGCAATGTTTCGCCCTCCTGCAAAAATTTATTTGCTGTTGCGATCTGTCAAAGATGACCTACAGCTGCGCTAGGCAGGTGTTTACAGGATACCGTGCGAATGCGGCAAATCTTATACAGGGCAAACGACGCATACTGTGCAGAATCGCATTGTAGAACATCAGCGGCATACCCGTCTCCTTCAGCCTTGTAAGTCTGCCATCGCCGAACACTGTATTTCCACTGGTCATGGAATGAATTACAGTGAAACAAAAATTGTGGCCCATATATCTAAGTTCTGAAGTTCTGTTATTAATCAATCTGTGGAAATACGACTGTGTGACAGTGAATCTCTTATTGTTCGAGACGGCGGTTTTCAGTTTAATTCGGCGTGGAATCCAGTCGTTGAAAAACTTCGTGTCCTCAGTAGCCGGCTTAGTTCTGTATTGGAACCGGGGGACGGCAATCGAACTGATGTCGATGCGGCGAGTTTTCACCACGGAGGGCGCGCTCAAGTAGCGTACGGGCAGCGCCTGTGAATCCACCAAGCATTTGCCGGCTGGGCCTTAAATACCAGAGCTCAGTGCGTTTTCGCCAGTATCACCTGAAGATGGCCAGAAGACTCTGTGCCGAAATATTATGTCAGACAGTTACAGAAATCCGGTAGTTCTCTCGAAAATTTGTGGAACAATATGTACGCCAGGAAAGTTTTAAATCTCACAAGGCGACATGCTTTCGGCTACAGAAAGACTGCGCAAGAAACTGGAGAAGAACTCTGTAGCGTTAATCTGTGAGCACAACGCCTATATAGAGACAACTGTCGTGAATAGTTCTAAAGCACTTTGACTCTTCAAAGTAGTAGAAATAAAAATTTTAAAGCTAGCTCGTTGTGTTTGCCAGAGAGTTGTCTTTGTATAAAGTCCTTAATTTTCCAGCTGGGTGAGTTCGTCGAAGTGGGGAGACGTCTTTAATATCTATCAGAACTCTCTCGTTTTTATAGTAGCATTTAATTAATTCGTTTTTAGGTAAACTGAACCACGCGTTTAATTTGCTCTTATGGGCACATAATTTTTTCCTATACAGACCTGAAATGTCGAGTCCGCAGCTCGAGGTCGTGCGGTAGCGTTCTCGCTTCCCGCGCCCGGGCTCCCGGGTTCGATTCCCGGCGGGGTCAGGGATTTTCTCTGCCTCGTGATGACTGGGTGTTGTGTGATGTCCTTAGGTTAGTTAGGTTTAAGTAGTTCCAAGTCCTAGGGGACTGATGACCATAGATGTTAAGTCCCATAGTGCTCAGAGCCATTTTTTTTGAAATGTCGACGTGACGTTTCGAACCACACAACATTTGTGCAAAAAGACATCAGTCAACATGATATTGGTCTAAGGGTAGCGGCCTTGATTAGTAATCAAAACGTTCTCGGTCCTGGGTTAGAAACCCGCAACCGCCTAAATTTTTAAAAACAGTCAGCAGCAATGGCGGCCGAAGACTCCAGGTATAAGAAGTCACCCTCACTCAGCCAACGGCTTTTTGAAAGAGGCTCGGAGAAGCGGACAGAGGTTCAGAGCATTTCCTTGCCCTTGGGGTGGGAAACTGCCCCTAAAGGCGGAAGAAATAGCTATGCACAACGGCATGAGAGTGCTAAAGGCAGTGGGGCCACTGAATTTAAGACACGTAATGTGCACCCACAGGACATGTGGCTTGTAACTGATAAAGTGGCATAACAATCTCTCCAATGGCAAAAGATTCCGGACTAGTCCCCTATTCCGGTCTTAGGCAGTGGAAGGGGAAGGCGACTATTGCAAAAAGGATGAGCAGTCCAAAAGAGGACAACTTTCTACCAGTCGGGACGTGGAACGTCAGAAGTTTGAAAGTGGAAGGGAGCTGAAAAATCTGAAAAGGGAAATGCTAAGGCTCACTCTAGATGTAGTGGTGGTCAGCGAAGTGAAAAGGAAAGAAGAAAAGGGTTTCTGGTCAGATGAGAATAGTGTAAAACCAACAGCGGCAACGCCCGGGTTCCCGGGTTCGATTCCCGGCGGGGTCAGGGATTTTCTCTGCCTCGTGATGACTGGGTGTTGTGTGCTGTCCTTAGGTTTAAGTAGTTCTAAGTTCTAGGGGACTGATGACCATAGATGTTAAGTCCCATAGTGCTCAGAGCCATTTGAACCAACAGCGGCAGAAAATCGTAAAACGGCGGTAGGATTCGTTGTGAATAGGAAGGTGGGCAGAGAGCATGTTACTGTGAACACTCCGTCTACAGGCCACAAGTGGCCCATCGGGACCATCCGGTCGCCGAGACATCCTCAGCTGAGGATGCGGATAGGAGGGGCGTGTGGTCAGCACATCGCTCTCCCGGCCGTTATGATGGTTTTCTGTGGCCGTAGCCTCTACTATTCGGTCGAGTAGCTCCTCAATTGGCATCACGAGGCTGAGTGTACCCCGAAAAATGGCAACAGCGCATGACGGCCCGGATGGTGAACCATCCAAGAACCGGCCACGCCCAACAGAGCTTAACTTCGTTGATCTGACGGGAACCGGTGTACCCACTGCGGCAAGGCCGTTGCCTTACAGAGAAAACTTCAGTGATAAAGTTTATCTTATCGGAATCGATAGCAAACCAACGCCGACAAATATACTTCATGTATACATACCGACATCTCAAGCTGAAAATGAAGAAATGGAGAAAGTGTATGAGGATATTGAAAGGATAATTCAGTATTTAAAGGGAGATGAAAATCTGGTAGTCACGAGGTACTGGAATGCGGTTTGTGGGAAGGAGTGGAAGAAAGGGTTAAAGGAGAATACGGGCTTGGTACTAGGAATGAGCAAGGAGAAGAACTAATTGAGCTCTGCAATAAATTTCAGTTATTAATAGCGAATACTCTGTTCAGGAGTCACAAGAAGAAGAGGTGTACGTGGAAAATATTCTGAAGTCAGGTACTGGATTGTAAGGCATACCCAGGAGCAGATATAAATTCAAATCACAATTTAGTAGCGATGAAGAGTAGGCTCAAGGGAATTGGCAGGCTGGTCTATCCTACAACATCCTCTCCCTCCAATAATATACCTCCACCAGCTCAATTAGATACATCCACAGAAATGAAGTCATTGGGCGAATCCACTCCCGAAGAGATGCTTATGGCGAAGGAGTACAGTGTCACAATATCGTTGACTGCTGAGTTTGCCGTGTTCAGAGATTTGGATGTCAGCAAACGCATGGAATCTTATGCCTCACCTCATGTTCCCGGATGCATTTCGTATTTCCACCTTTTGCCATACGAGGGTGCATCCGGATTAATTACTCACACTGAATCTGTTCTCCTCCGAGAAGAGTACACGACCCCACTTCTCGTCGGACGGTCTCTATGTCCTCGACGCCACAGCAAACTATGCCGCCGTTGTACTGGTATCAACGGAACACAATGTACTGGTTGTCGGACAGAGAGACTACGTCCTTGAAGTTGCCGTGCCACTATGGAGCGTGAGATTGCGTGGCTTTCAGTCCTGTTAAATTTGATTACAATTTAATCCATTGCTTGACGTGGGTCCCTTGTTTCCTGTTGCACAATGTAGAGGTCATCTACAGCCGTAGTTCACCCTGGTCGACAACCTGCTTCTCCTTTTGGTAGCAGTGCCTGTGGTTCTGAGTGATTGAACGCGAAACAGTGCTGCTGGGATATACTCGTTATATTTCATCCTCCTTCCAATTTCCCGATTAATCTTCCCCGTGTGAAGTCATGCTGATGTTATCTCTTAGTCACGTTGTAATAAAGGACGCCACTATGGTGTCCTTTAGCTGCTTCCTGATTGACACACATTGTCTTTTCCCAATCCTTCAACTGACTCGTGTTGCGTGGCATGACCCATTTGGCGCTATTGTCTCGCTGACCTCACGCCATTTTACGTGCTATTGTCTTTGCACAACACAGAGACCTTTGCCAAAATCCTCCCGCACTTTCATTCATTTGCACCAAGTGGTTAATCTGGATTTTTACTTTATCTGTCTCGTCCTTAAGTTCTACAGAGCAATGTAACTGTTAATTTATGCTGTTTGCCATTAAAATTAGAAAGACAAATACCAATATCTTCCTTACTGTGTGTATACAGTACAGCAAGATATCAGGATACTATATGGATGCTTGCGAAATTCAGTACACGTTGTTACACCTCTGACAGCAGTAATGGCTCTAACCCGACCAGCCATAGAGTCGGACTGCGATAGGGAGACGGATACTACCTCAACACTCCGTTAGAGTTCATTAGTCGTCGTGACGTAGGGACTAGTGGCATGCAAGCTACAGCGCATAACCGCATGTTTTTAGTTACGAGAGCATTGGAGGACGTGCTGACCTCGGCAATAGTCGCCTACCCTCTCAAGCGAGGTATGTCAGAACAGCGAAGATAACATGCGGACTTGCCTTATCTCGATGAAAATGACACGGACGTTTCTAATACACCAATCGTAATACATCATAAATGAAACGCTTACTGTGCAAATCATCAACTATGCGAAACAAAGCTAATCATCCTCACTTAAAGCTTTCGGGACGAAAGGCCGTGGTCGATGTATAAAACAGCTTCCCGACGTTTCGTCTCCAACTGCGGGAAAGATCTTCCAAGGTAAGACGGCTAATGCCACAAAGGTTTGAGGGGCTCTCGTATTTATGGAGAGCATTGAGGGCACCATCATAAGTCACGTGAAGTCGACTGTATGACTATCTCCGGATGGCGTCTTCACTATCGGTGAAAAGTAATCGATTGTCATCCTGTTGGCGCAAATTCGATACCCACCCTTAGCGGCATTAGGCGTTTTACCTCGGAAGCTACTGGTCCCTTACGACTGTGGTTAATGTAGTCTGGCAACGTTCATTCTTCTCGACGTTTCAACACACGGATACACTGTAACCTTCCCGTATAAAATAATAAAAATGATAATTTTTTTGTTAGTATCTTAACTGATAAAAACCGATAAATTTCGACGTAAGCAGCGCTACCCCATGGCCCTGTGCAATCAATCTGAATAAACCGAAAAATTCTTACCTCATGATGGTGTCGCCGTATAAAGCTGTCTATATATCTGCTCGTGAATGGCACAGCTTAGTGCAATGCTGGCCTATCTACTTATAGTGAACAACATTTGTCTGATATCTGAATCATCAGAAAAATTGAATTTGCTTATTGACATAACTGCACAGCTGATTACTAAAGATCACATGACTATGATCTGAGAAAATTTCTGAAATATTTAAAAATAAATAAATGACTGGATCGGGACTGGTAATGACTTAAGGCAAAATTATTCCTTCCTTTTTCTGTTGACTGGTAAAAATTATATTCTGAAAATCTTTTACATTATTGATAAAGATCGGCAGCCCATTATATGAAAAATTGAATATTACAAATCTAGGTCAACTGGTGCTGACGAATCACAAAAAGAATGAAACAAATTCATATTAACATCTCAGACAAGTGACTTAACTACGCGCATGCCAGTAAAAAAAATTTACCTTACGTGGCTATGAGCTGCGCTGTATCACCGACAGACTAGAACTGCACCGTAGCAGCGAGCGACTGCAACTACTGCCGAGACTGCTCTGACCTGCGATTCTATTGCAGTAAAGATATTTTCTGTCGCAGGCAGCGCGTGAGCAATACAGCGAAATTACATTTGGTCCAGTAGAGTGGTGAACCCCTTACAACACACATGTGATGGTGTACGTGGAGTTTAGACTCACCTGATGAAAAGACAATGTGGTGCCAGTCCCGTGCAAGTTTTGTCGTTTAGTGGACACTTGTCGGAGTTCGTCTCACTACAATGCGTAGAAGGATGTAATAAAGATCGCCTTGAGGACAGTTTCAAATGGTTCAAATGGCTCTGAGCACTATGGGACTTAACATCTGTTGTCATCAGTCACCTAGAACTTAGAACTAGTTAAACCTAACTAAGCTAAGGACATCACACACATCCATGCCCGAGGCAGGATTCGAACCTGCGACCGTAGCGCGGTCATGCGGTTCCAGACTAAAGCGCCTAGAACCGCACGGCCACACCGGCCGGCTTGAGGACAGTCCAGTGTACTAGAGGAGTCGTACTATTGTCCGTGTGGATACAAGTCTAGCACACTCATAGATATTTCTCCTTCTTCAGATGGAATAACAAGATCTTCGAATAAAGAACCACTACTCGAATGTGATTTCTAAATATGAAATCCGCTAGGTAATCTCTCCTTACACACAGAATGTATTTGTCGTTAGTCCTAGCTACCTTGTAGGACTGCGCTGATATTGCAGTCCCTTGAATGTACACTCCAGTTTTTCGTTCGTGGCATGCCATCTTGATGGTATTACAATTTTACTGACCAGCGGTATAAATCATCTTCAGAGTAGTATACTTCAAAATTAACGAGTTTACATGGCAGTCTTCACTGTCAACGCACTTAACCCCAGCACGTTTACCTCCACGTTCTGGTTTCACAGGCTCACATTTTCTCTCTCTAAACTTTTAGTAGATTTCCTCTATTTGCTGTTTCTTTTCTGCACACTTTCTCAGAAAGTGTTGTAATTATTAGCTCTAATGACGCGAATTACCCAGGTTCGATTTCCGATGACCATCCCAGTTTTTCCTGTTGTGAATAATTCTGAAACCGGCAAATTGAGAAGCCGTTAACAGTTCGATCTTGGTCGCCTAAAAATATCAGATTCCTTCAAAATATAGAGTGGTTGGATCATGGCACTGCATTCAAATTGTGTATGTTCCTTTCATTTAGAAACCATTTCCTCAATTCAAGACATGTAGGCAAAGATGGTTGGTCTCACATTAAGTCATTTGGAAAGAATAATCCTTTTTTTTTAAATAGCAGTTACTATGACATCAAAAACCATAGTAGCGTGGAGGGTGGCACTGCCCCCTGATTGGCTGCCTCAGTTATACGTTGGTGATTCATTATTTTATTTCGTTGCTGCCATTTAAAAATAACTTGCCGCTTAGTTACTGTGGCAGGTTGCATTGTCGCAATATTAAATCGTAAATGCACGTTTTACGAAACTTATTTGATTTCTCATTATTTTAACCAAGTTTTAACAACGTTGCGGTTTTAAATACTCGTAGAATTAAAACTAAATGGGAAACGGAAACACCCAAAGCAAACACTTATTAAGAAGATAGGAAAATATGAAGATAGGTAAGAGTTTAGATTTACAGAATACTGTCACAAATACTGTCCAGATTGAACACCTCAGAAAAACACTGAGTCTCTTGCTTCTGGGTGGTCACGACCAGAAGAACTTTTACTCCTCTCCCGAGGCTGAGGACCTCAGCAGTACTTAAAAGAATAAAAACGGAGCCCCTCGACGCCCACAGTGACATTGTGATGAGCACCAGAAGTTTCACTGCCAGCTCTGCTGGAATGGTTAATATTCGAATTAAGGAGACACATGATGCGCGACTGTGAAGTTAGCTGTATGTCTGGGTGCGATCAACCACTTATTTATTTTATTTAATCGTATGGTCATTTTATACAATATACAGTTGATATAAGACAAGCGATTTTATACAATATACATATGATATAAGACGAGATTAAACCTTAAAGTCCGTGTTTCTCAACCAATTAATTATGCTGGGTGTGAGGGCAAACAAGTCGTCGGGAATTCCAGGGTATGAATGAAGTGGACAGCCAGCCCCATTTGTACCAGAAGTAGCTACAACAACCATGTCCTGTCCTTAACCTGTTGAGGTCTCACTAGAGGTCCCGGTAGGTCAAAACCTTTCGGCTTCTTTGTGGGTCAAGGTGATGGGCTCATGTTCCCAATGTTTTCGTTGACCGTACATGCTTCCAGGTTTCATTTAGATCAAAACCATGTGCGATGAGTTGTCCTGCAGTAACACTTGCTGGTCTTCTTGATCACAGTCGTTGTTGTGGCAGATGACAGAATTCCTGTGCAGTGGTAGAGAGGGTGATGCAGAGATTTTCTTGGCCTTCCTCGGTAGAGCTTGTTTCCGCCCTAAGCGAGATGGAGGGATGTGACTCAATACAGGTTACCAGTGGCATGGGGTTGATTATGGAACCAGTAATGCAACGCATTGGATCACCCACTAATACGGTCTCACTGACGAGTCGGTAGACAGAATGCGATTGAAGGGTACCGTTTTAAGAACAGAGGAAAAAATTGCCACGGCTAGTACCGTGGGAGAAAAATCTCTACGGTAGTCTGGGCGGGTAGAAGGCTACTGGCGCATTGGTGCCAGTAACAACAGCCCATGCCTGGGTGTTGGGAAATGTTAGTGGAGAGGTGTTACGTTGTAGCTGGTCTACGACGATATCTCCTGAGCCGGCAGCAGCGTCAGCACATCTGTAACCTACAAAGTTGTTTCTTAGAGGTCAATTTGATAAAAAAAGAATTGCCCACTCGTTGTGTGGAATCCTGTGGGGTTTGTTTGCGTGTTGTATGTTCGGCTTCCTTGCTTGTGCCGTCTAGAACTGCTGGCAGTCACAGTCAGGCTTGCTGTAACACAGGGACTCACCGATATGATATGTCTGTGATTAATTTAAGGCTTTCATAGAAATAAGTGTTTCTGAGCGGTTATGCTTCCATATGTGGTTGTGATCATAATTACCCTGATTCAGAATCAAAGGGCTGTTCGATTGTCTATATTTCTTGTGCAGTCGTCTGGCGAGTTTTGAGACTACCTCCATGAGACTATCGAGACAGAATTTATTATTTAAAACCGCGGCCTGTGTGCATCTTGGAACACTGCTTATGAGTTTCTCACCCGCATACGGTGTGATCCTACATCTGGGTTAGATTTCTCTACACGGCAGCTTCTGCAGTCATCTGTTTCTACATTTCCTCTCACGTTTAAATTCTAATGAACAATTGTTGTGGCATTGCAGTGCTAATACCTCTTACTGTACGTTTGTCCTCCTTCCCCGTATCGCTGTCGTCTGATTTGCTACCATTACTACTGTCGCCTGCCTCGCTAATATTGCCTGCGGAACCATTCGTCTCCTGTGCTCGTTGCCGCCTGTACTCTCGTTGCTATGAGTCTACATTATTCAGTGCTCTAGATATTCTGTTTTCACAGTTGTTGAGATCGCTACACAAGGTCTAGTCTCTAAGTGATGGTGTTGTGTCGGCGTGTGAGTGTGCCAGTCGGCTTTCCTGGCGCAGGCAGTACAGGAGTTCATGTACTGGGTCCCTCTCTCTCCACAGGTGTAATCAGCCTCTTGACCGAGGTCTGCACGCAGCATATGCGTCGGGTATGGCCAGTGGTCGGTTAAGTAATGAACCATGCCCGGCTAGGATTGGTATGTTTCAGTTCAGTCACTCACTGCTGTTGGTGAAAGAATGCATGTTTCCAACGGAACTTTCAGCAGTTGCCCCACTCCCCTTGCCATGAAATCGCTCTCCGGGTTTTTAGCACTCTCAGTATTTCCTTCTCTAAGAGGTTTGGAGACGACAGCTATGGGCACTTCGTCCCGGGCACTAAAGAGCGGAGGACGTTCAAGTCTTTATCATCAACAGTCGTGAGCAGGCGGATAGGTTTCAGCGTAATAGCCACGACTCAGGTGAGAAGTTACGGAACATTTACCTAGCATCATCGGCGCTGGGTTTCCCAAACCAGGATCCATTTGTAGCCCAGCAATTTCAGGACCGATAATTAGCGTTAGATGTAAATACAGCCTCTGACAAGTAAATTAATAACATGCCGTTGGGGTGTGACAACTATAAGAAAACAATAACGGACAAGTGCGAGCATTACTCGCGCTTTGAGGGTTCCGTAGAAATTTAATTATATATACTGATAGGTCATCTATCGGTTTTGATGGGGATCAAAATATGTGGCATAAGTGGCCGTATCTTCTGATTGCCTTGACACAGACACTTAAATTTTCTACACTGCCAAGGGGCTGCAGATCTTAGCATCTGACATAAATATAAACTCGATACCTCCACTTGATCCTGAGAGAAAGGGGTGTTAACGGACGGACAACTATTAAAACGTCCCCCTTAGAAAAATTAATAAAGACTGTGCTGGTAAACTCCTACGTTATTTGATTTTCATACAGCTGAGCAAAATTCAACGTACTCGGACAGTTTTCTCTTCACTTATTCCGACCATCACTAAATTGACAGACAATATTTTTAGAGCAATGCAATCTGACTTTCAATAATCCCCACAAAAGAATGGCCCTGATTAACAATAAAATATACCTTTCATGAATCACTTACCTCACAAAAATCTTCGTTACTCGAACTACTGCAATACAGCAATACTGCCAGCTGTACAAAATACTCTAACTACTGAATACTGAAGGCATTAACTACTGATAGTCATTGTTAGCAAATGAAAGATTTTGATAGAGAGCAAACAATGTATTTACCTTAATAATGTTCAAAAGTCATCTCACACATGTTGTTGTTGTTGTTGTTGTGGTCTTCAGTCCTGAGACTGGTTTGATGCAGCTCTCCATGCTACTCTATCCTGTGCAAGCTTCTTCATCTCCCAGTACCTACTGCAACCTACATCCTTCTGAATCTGCTTAGTGTATTCATCTCTTGGTCTCCCCCTACGATTTTTACCCTCCACACTGCCCTCCAATACTAAATTGGTGATCCCTTGATGCCTCAGTGATACCAGCTGTTATATATATATATATATATATATATATATATATATATATATATATATATATATATATATATGGTGCGCCGCCAGCAGTGGTGGATGTGGAAAGAGAGATGCCCGTAAGCGGACGATCTGGAAGATATATATCCACTCCACTGCGCAACGCTACGCGCTGTTCACGTCCAACTGCCCAACACTACACAAGCGAATATTCCAACAATGAGCCCAACCAGCCACAGACTGCACACAGTGCAGTCAGCGATTTTCGTACAGAGCACTACGTGGCGTTACCAACATAAAAACCTAAACAGTGTAACGTTGTCGCTTTAATTTGCTATGAAAGCGGTGCTGATAGTTACACAACTGGCAAAAATGTGATATAATTACAAATTAACAATTTTCTGTTTTTTCCCTTTACTTGTACTGTGAATCCTTGCTTCTTGGCAAATTTTATGATCCTAGGACAAAGTGAAGTACCCGTTAGGTGTAGGTAATTGAGTTTACGAGTATCAAACTATGTATCATCAATGGCTGTACCTTTTTATTGCATTGATTGGAAGCTTATGTTTTGTTAAACTGCCAATGGATCGTAGACTTTAGTATTTCACATAAATCTGAACTTGATACTATACCCGTCCCTGAGAAAAACGTTTCTTAACACCTGGACAACAAAGTTATCCAGCATGGTTTCCATTTTTGCCGACCGACTTGCGGAACCTTAAAAACAGTCTTATCCCCACTTAGGTTAGTTAATTCCTGGCTGTACACACGGTGGCAACCGTGACGTTTGCCTATGGCGTTGCACAGCCTATGGGAAGAGCGGAAATCTAAAATTAGCCAGCATGGAGGACATAGGCGGGGACCGCTGGTAGGTGGCGCTAGGTGCGGGCGTGAATCGGCTAGGGAGTGGACCAAGATGGTCTGCACATTTGCGATAAACACTGTTTCTGTGTGGAGCAGTGGTTAACGCAACTGCCCAATAAGCGGGAGATCCCGACTTCGAGACCCAGTCCGGCACGCATTTTCACTCGTCGTCGCTGTCACGCGCAAAGTCCCCATGCAGCTGGTATCATTAGTTCCTGCCCTTTCCTTCGTTTCTCCCCCCTCCCCTGTCAGTATGATATGTATAACAGCTGAGGATACTGCAGACACACACACACACACACACACACACACACACACACACACACACACACGGGCACAAACACAAACACGAGCACGCGCGGCCGCACCCATGCATACAGTAAAGGGCCAAAGAAACTGGTACACCTGGGTAAATATCCTGTAGAGGCTCCGCGTGCACGCAGATGTACCACAACACGACGTGGCATGGACGCCTCTAATATCTGAAGTTTGGAGGGAGCTGACACCATGAATCGTGCATGGCTGTACATAAATTCGTAAGAGTACGAGGGGGTGGGAAATCTCTTCTGAACAGTACGTTGCAATGCTTCCCAGATATACTCAATAATGTTAATATCTGGCAGTTTGGTGGCCAACGGAAATGTTTAAGCTTAGAATAGTGTTACTATAGCCACTATGTAACAATTCTAGACGTATGGGATGTGGGATTGTTCTGATGGAATTGCCCAAGTCCATCGGAATGCACAATGGACATGAAAGGATGCAGGTGATGGGACAGGATGCTTACGTACGTGTCACCTGACAGAGTCGTATCTAGACAGGTCATGGGTCCCGTATTATTCCAACTGCACACACCCCACATCGTTACAGAGCCTCCACCAACTTCAACAGTCCCCTGCTATCATGCAGGGTCCATGGATTCACGAGGTTGTCTCCATAAGCGTACACGTCCATCCGCTCGATACAATTTGAAACGAAACTCGTCCGACCAGGCAACATTTTCCCTTCATCAACAGTCCAATGTCGGTGTTGACGGGCCCAGGCGAGGCGTAAACCCTTGTGTCATGCAGTCATCAAGGGTACACCAGTAGGCCTTCGGCACCGCAAGCCCAAATCGATTTTTCGTTGAATTGTTCCTACGCTGAAACTTGTTGATGGGTAAGAATTGAAATCTGTACCAATTTGCTGAAGAGCTGCACTTCTGTCACCCTGAGCGATTCTCTTCAGTCGTCATTGCTCCCGTTCTTGCAGGATCTTTTTACGGCCCCAGCGATGTCGGAGATTTGATGTTTTACCGGATTCCTGATACTCACGGTGCACTTGTGAAATGATCGTACGGCAGAACCCGCACTTCATCCTACCTCGGAGATGATGTGTCCAATCGCTCGTGCGCCGACTATAGCACCACGTTCAAACTCAAATCTTAATAACCTGCCATTGTAGCAGCAGCAACCGATTTAGCACTGCGCTAGACTCTTGTTGTCTTATATAGCGCTGCCGATCGCAGCGCCTTACTCTGCCTGTTTACGTATCTCTGTATTTGAATACGCATGCCCATACTAATTTCTTTGGCGCTTCAGTTCATATATGTATATAGTGCTGGGTGGATCCGTTGTGCGACAGGGCACAAAGGTCAAGGTTTAGATGGGCGATCAATTGTGCTTGAGCAGTACAAAGCAGTAGGTCTCGATCCGTTAGGTTCTGTAGATAACGGAATCTAAGAATGCAAGTACAACAGCTTTAAAATCCCTAGTGCGACAAGCAACGTGTACCTTCGAACGGCAAATAAACAAAAACATTATTGCGTAACTTTATTTGTCCAAGGTGACAGTTAAACGTTTATGACTACTCGACGCACCTTCTATTGTTCAGTTTTCCCCTATTGTACTACTGGCAGCAGTCCGTGAAAACCGAAACAAAAGAAATGATTTTGTTTATGGCGCACTTGTCCTCTGAATGTATTGGAACGCTTTCGGCAGCGAACGGCACACGCATTGCGCTAGAGGCCATCGTCAAAATTTCAGAGAGCTGGTGCCATTGGTGTCCGTGAGAACCCTCGGTTCTAAAGTGGCGCCCATCGCTGCGGAACGCATTGTCCACATATGGCCATCGTTGTGTTGGCGGCCGGCAGGTGTGGGGAACTGTTCACATCGCGGACCATTCTGGGCGCGAATCACGTGTCGCCCGAATGTCGGCGGCGTCGGCTGCCGATCGGCGCACCACCCGATTTTGTGTGGGCGCCGTTGTCAGCGGGTGGGCACTCCAGCGCCGCTGCTGGAAGCACCCCATCAGCCATCGGCTGCGCTCTGTGTCCTCCGAACACTGGCCGACATCCGACGTGAAAGCAACGCATTCTCCCGCAGAGCTCTCACTGGAATTGCGATTTCATTTAACCAAAAAGAGGTAGGTAAAAAAAGACATTGTCATCATATTCCTCCGAGATCCAAGAGGCACAAAGAATAAAATTTGAATATTGGGGAAGTAAACGGATTTTTAAATTGGCTATTCGTTTCTCCTTGCGTGATCAGTAGCTTACAGAACTGATTTATTTATTCTTCATAAATTACTGCCTATTATCTGGTAAGTTAAACTAGGCCATTAAAATAACATTTTCTTGGCAGTAACTGTAATATCCCTTCTCCTAGTTAACTGAAATAATGTACTAAATCTCTCATGAATGAATGTGTACTGTACTGATCGACTGTGCAAATAAAAAAATGTAAAGAAAAAACAGGAATAATATCAATGTTTGTGAAATTGATAGCAGGACTTTTCCTAGTAAAATCTTGAAGATTCTCTGAAAAAAATTATTATTATTGTATCTCCAGCAATAGAGATTGGGTGGAGGAAGAATCTCGGCGAAGTCGATCCCAGGACCCCACTGCTGGGGTGATAGGCGATTTTGTATTGATGGTTTTGCACAATGTCAAAGAAAAACGGGACGGGAATGAAAATGGCAGCAGATCCTTAGTCGTTGTATCGAGAATAAATCCACGTCCGGGCTATTGAATGTTACTTTTGAGAAAAGACGGCAATGTCGCTCGTCGCAGGTCTTGTTCCGTGTTATTATGAATTCGATAAAGGCTCTTGAAATTGTTTCCGTCACCGGATGTAAATCTTGCTGTTAAAACTTAAACATATATAATCTCCAATGTGAAGTGTCGGGTTTTAAAAGAATGAATTACCTTTTACTGTTTTTTTCTCTTTGACGATTATTGTATTTGCCGTTTATTCATCAAGATGAGCTCTTTCGAATTACATTGTTTTTTAATCCTTCCACCTTTTCCATGTAGACGCCAAACATGAATGTCACAATTCTGACTGCAATGGCGGGCTATCCCTTTTGTACAACGATATATACCTCTCTTTACTCACGCTAGGAAGACAACACACCGAGCGAGGTGGCGCAGTGGTTAGACACTGGACTCGCATTCGGGAGGACGACGGTTCAATCCCGCGTCCGGCCATCCTGATTTAGGTTTTCCGTGATTTCCCTAAATCGCTCCAGGTAAATGCCGGGATGGTTCCTTTCAAAGGGCACGGCCGACTTCCTTCCCCGTCCTTCCCTAATCCGTTGAGACCGATGACCTCGCTGTCTGGTCTCCTTCCCAAAAACAACCCAACCCCCCAAGACAACACAAAACAAAACAAAAGTTGGAAATTACATCCCAGTCGGCTAACAGAGCCAGAGATACCATGTACAATATTTTCTTTATAGCATCGCTGCTGCCACTCGGAGCCCCTATATCTTTGAGTGTCATTGTTACCAACATTTTACCACTACCTGCTCAAATCAAAATTAAATATTTCGACCGCGTAGACACAATCACCACCTTCTCACACGCGTCGTAAGACAGAGAATACAAGTAAATATCAAATTCTCTCGACTTGGTACTACATAATAAATTTGTGTATTAACTATTTATTTCTGATACTTAATATTTTTAATACAACTATTTCTCCTTGTCCATTCCTTTTCCAATGACTGTAATTGACTACATTCAACTAACTGGTACCTTTCTGAGATCATTGTTATGTACTTGTGCCTGATTTCCTTATCCTGAAGTTACAGGTACAGGGACACAGTACTAGAAGTGGCTAAAGAATGTCTTGGAACAGTAGTGTGTAAAAGTAGGATGAAGCAAACAGCTTGGTGGAACGACACAGTCAAAGCAGCCTGTAAAAGGAAAAAGAAGGCGTATCAAAAATGGCTACATACTAGAACTCAGGTAGACAGAGAAAGTTATGTTGAAGAAAGAAACAAAGCCAAACAGATAATTGCAGCATCCAAGAAGAAATCTTGGGAAGACTTTGGAAACAGGTTTGGAGACTTTGGGTCAAGCTGCTGGAAAACCATTCTGGAGTGTAATTAACAGTCTTCGAAAGGGAGGTAAGAAGGAAATGACAAGTATTTTGGACAGGTCAGGAAAACTGCTTGTGAATCCTGTGGATTCCTTGGGCAGATGGAGGGAATATTTTGAAGAGTTGCTCAATGTAGGTGAAAATACGATCAGTAAAGTTTCAGATTTCGATGTACAATGGGATAGGAATGACGGAAATAGGATCACATTTGAGGAAGTGGTGAAAATGGTCAATAGATTGCAGTGCAATAAAGCAGCTGGGGTGGATGAAATTAAGCCGGAACTCATCAAATACAGTGGAATGTCAGGTCTTAAATGGCTACACAGAATAATTGAAGTGGCCTGGGAGTCGGGACAGGTTCCATCAGACTGGACAAAAGCAGTAATCACACCAATCTTTAAACATGGAAACAGAAAAGATTCTAACAATTACAGAGGTATCTCTTTAATCAGCGTTGTGGGTAAAATCTTCTCAGGTATTGTTGAAAGGAAAGTGCGAGTATTAGTTGAGGACCAATTGGATGAAAATCAGTGTGGGTTTAGGCCTCTTAGAGGTTGTCAGGACCAGATCTTTAGCTTACGGCAAATAATGGAGATGTGTTATGAATGGAACAGGGAATTGTATCTATGCTTTATAGATCTAGAAAAGGCATATGACCGGGTTCCTAGGAGGAAGTTATTGTCTGTTCTACGAGATTATGGAATAGGAGGCAAACTTTTGCAAGCAATTAAAGGTCTTTACATCGATAGTCAGGCAGCAGTTAGAGTTGACGGTAAATTGAGTTCATGGTTCAGAGTAGTTTCAGGGGTAAGACAAGGCTGCAACCTGTCTCCACTGTTGTTCATATTATATATGGATCATATGTTGAAAACAATAGACTGGCTGGGTGAGATTAAGATGTGTGAACACAAAATAAGCAGTCTTGCATATGCGGATGACTTAGTTGTGATGGCAGATTCGATTGAAAGTTTGCAAAGTAATATTTCAGAGCTAGATCAGAAATGTAAGGACTATGGTATGAAGATTAGCATCTCCAAAACGAAAGTAATGTCAGTGGGAAAGAGATATAAACGGATTGAGCGCCAAATAGCAGGAACAAAGTTAGAACAGGTGGACAGTTTCAAGTACTTAGGATGCATATTCTCACAGGATGGCAACATAGTGAAAGAACTGGAAGCGAGGTGTAGCAAAGCTAATGCAGTGAGCGCTCAGCTACGATCTACTCTCTTCTGCAAGAAGGAAGTCAGTACCAAGACTAAGTTATCTGTGCACCGTTCAATCTTTCGACCAACTTTGTTGCATGGGAGCGAAAGCTGGGTGGATTCAGGGTACCTTATCAATAAGGTTCAGGTAACGGATATGAAAGTAGCTAGGATGATTGCAGGTACAAGTAGATGGGAACAATGGCAGGAGGGTGTCCACAATGAGGAAATCAAAGAAAAACTGGGAGTGAACTCTATAGATGTAGCAGTCAGGGCGAACAGGCTTAGATGGTGGAGTCATGTTACACGCATGGGAGAAGCAAGGTTACCCAAGAGACTCATGGGTTCAGCAGTAGAGGGTAGGAGGAGTCGGAGCAGACCAAGGAGAAGGTACCTGGATTCGGTTAAGAATGATTTTGAAGTAATAGGCTTAACATCAGAAGAGACACCAATGTTAGCACGGAATAGGGGATCATGGAGGAATTTTATAATGGGGACTATGCTCCAGACTGAAAAGGCGTAATCAGTCTTAAATGATGATGATGAATATTTCTCCTAAAACAAAAAAATCCTTATCCAAGTACTAGTACTACCAGAGCATTGCAGAATTTGTTCTGTATTCCTTCGTGTATTTTGGTGCATGTAACATGTAGATCAGCGGTCGTCAAACTGCTGCCCGATTCAGGCGTTCACGCGGCTCACTGTTCACAGCCTTATTTTATAACAACATGCTTCTAACAACTAACATCAGGATCTAAAATGTTAACTAACGTTAAGGGGGTTAGGACGTCAAACGGTTCGAATGGGAGCAGTAGAGGCACCACAGAACATTTTAATTTTAACTGTCTATACTTTTACAAAGAAATTCATAAAACTTTGTCAGCATGACCAGGAAGGATTTAGGATTCACACTCGTAGCAGTAGAAGTTCAAAAACATAACAAAATACATTTTTTAAGCGTGAAATTTCGTTGTTTTTTCACTTACTATTGGCTGCACTTGTTACTATAGGTATACTTTTCTTCATATGTACGAGAGATTCTTCGATGAGTTTTGCACAACATACAAACCATACTTACAGGTGTATGAAACTAGAATTTTCCAAATCTGTTAAAAACTGTGTTAAAATTGAGGTAATTAACTACAAAATTTGAGTTTGCTGTAAACATTAAGTTTAAAATACAGCAGATCATTTATTTTTTCATAAATTAAATAAATTCCTGAGTTTCATTCGCCTGTAGGTATGGCTTCTTTTTTTTTTTTTTTTTTTTTGTCATCAGTCTACTGACTGGTTTGATGCGGCCCGCCATGAATTCCTTTCCTGTGCTAACCTCTTCATCTCAGAGTAGCACTTGCAACCTACGTCCTCCATTATTTGCTTGACGTATTCCAATCTCTCTCTTCCTCTACAGTTTTTGCCCTCTACAGCTCCCTCTAGTACCATGGAAGTCATTCCCTCATGTCTTAGCAGATGTCCTATCATCCTGTCCCTTCTCCTTATCAGTGTTTTCCACATATTCCTTTACTCTCTGATTCTGCGTAGAACCTCCTCATTCCTTACCTTATCAGTTCACCTAATTTTCAACATTCGTCTATAGCACCACATCTCAAATGCTTCGATTCTCTTCTGTTCCGGTTTTCCCATAGTCCATGTTTCACTACCATACAATGCTGTACTCCAGACGTACATCGTACATCCTCAGAAATTTCTCACAGTCCATGTTTCACTACCATACAATGCTGTACTCCAGACGTACATCCTCAGAAATTTCTTCCTCAAATTAATGCCGATATTTGGTGTTAGTTGACTTCTCTTGGCCAGAAATGCCTTTTTGCCATAGCGAGTCTGCTTTTGATGTCCTCCTTTCTCCGTCCGTCATTGGTTATTTTACTGCCTAGGTAGCAGAATTCCTTAACTTCATTGACTTCGTGACCACCAATCCTGATGTTAAGTTTCTGGCTGTTCTCATTTCTACTACTTCTCATTACCTTCGTCTTTCTCCGATTTACTCTCAAACCATACTGTGTACTTATTAGACCGTTCATTCCGTTCAGCAGATCATTTAATTCTTCCTCACTTTCACTCAGGATAGCAATGTCATCAGCGAATCGTATCATTGATGTCCTTTCACCTTGTATTTTAATTCCACTCCTGAACCTTTCTTTTATTTCCATCATTGTTTCCTCGATGTACAGATTGAAGAGTAGGGGCGAAAGGCTACAGCCTTGTCTTACACCCTTCTTAATACGAGCACTTCGTTCTTGATCGTCCACTCTAATTATTCCCTCTTGGTTGTTGTACATATTGTATATGACCCGTCTCTCCCTACAGCTTACCCCTACTTTTTTCAGAATCTCGAACAGCTTGCACCATTTTATATTGTAGAACGCTTTTTCCAGGTCGACAAATCCTATGAAAATGTCTTGATTTTTCTTTAGCCTTGCTTCCATTATTAGCCGTAACGGCAGAATTGCCTCTCTCGTCCCTTTACTTTTCCTAAAGCCAAACTGATCGTCACCTAGCGCATTCTCAATTTTGTTTTCCATTCTTCTGTATATTATTCTTGTAAGCAGCTTCGATGCATGAGCTGTTAAGCTGATTGTGCGATAATTCTCGCACTTGTCAGCTCTTGCCGTCTTCGGAATTGTGTGGATGATGCTTTTCCGAAAGTCAGATGGTATATCGCCAGACTCATATATTCTACACACCAACGTGAATAGTCGTTTTGTTGCCACTTCTCCCAATGATTTTAGAAATTCTGATGGAATGTTATCTATCCCTTCTGCCTTATTTGACCGTAAGTCCTCCAAAGCTGTTTTAAATTCCGATTCTAATACTGGATCCCCTATCTCTTCTAAATCGACTCCTGTTTCTTCTTCTATCACATCAGACAAATCTTCACCCTCATAGAGGCTTTCAATGTATTCTTTCCACCTATCTGCTCTCTCCTCTGCATTTAACAGTGGAATTCCCGTTGCCCTCTTAATGTTACCACCGTTGCTTTTAATGTCACCAAAGGTTGTTTTGACCTTCCTGTATGCTGAGTCTGTCCTTCCGACAATCATATATTTTTCGATGTCTTCACATTTTTCCTGCAGCCATTTCGTCTTAGCTTCCCTGCACTTCCTTTTTATTTCATTCCTCAGCGACTTATATTTCTGTATTCCTGATTTTCCCGGAACATGTTTGTACTTCCTCCTTTCATCAATCAACTGAAGTATTTCTTCTGTTACCCATGGTTTCTTCGCAGCTACCTTCTTTGTACCTATGTTTTCCTTCCCAACTTCTGTGATGGCCCTTTTTAGAGATGTCCATTCCTCTTCAAGTGTACTGCCTACTGCGCTATTCCTTATTGCTGTATCTATAGCGTTAGAGAACTTCTAACGTATCTCGTCATTCCTCAGTACTTCCGTATCGCACTTCTTTGCGTATTGATTCTTCCTGACTAATGTCTTGAACTTTAGCCTACTCTTCATCACTACTATATTGTGATATAGTGCTCCTGCGTACGCCTTACAATCCAGTATCCGATTTCGGAATCTCTGTCTGACCATGATTAATTGAAATCTCCCCGTATCTCCCGGCCTTTTCCAAGTATACCTCCTCCTCTTGTGATTCGTGAACAGGGTATTCGCTATTACTAGCTGAAACTTGTTACAGAACTCAATTAGTCTTTCTCCTCTTTCATTCCGTGCCCCAATCCCATTTTCTCCTGTAACCTTTTCTTCTACTTCTTCCCCTACAACTGCATTCCAGTCGCTCATGACTACTAGATTTTCGTCCCCCTTTACATACTGCATTACCCTTTCAATATCCGCATACACTTTCTTTATCTGTTCATCTTCAGCTTGCGACGTCGGCATGTATACCTGAACTATCGTTGTCGGTGTTGGTCTGCTGTCGATTCTGATTGGAACAACCCGGACACTGAACTGTTCACAGTAACACACCCTCTGCCCTACCTTCCCATTCATAACGAATCCTACACCTGTTATACCATTTTCTGCTGCTGTTGATATTACCCGATACTCATCTGACCAGAAATCCTTGTCTTCCTTCCACTTCACTTCACTGACCCCAACTATATCTAGATTGAGCCTTTGCATATCCCTTTTCAGATTTTCTAGTTTCCCTACCACGTTCAAGCTTCTGACATTCCACGCCCCGACTCATAGAACGTTATCCTTTCGTTGATTATTCAATCTTTTTCTCATGGTAACCTCCCCCTTGGCAGTCCCCTCCCGGAGATCCGAATGAGGGACTATTCCGGAATCTTTTGCCAATGGAGAGATCATCATGACACTTCTTCAAATACAGGCCACATGTTCTGTGGATAGACGTTACGTGTCTTTAATGCAGTAGTTTCCATTGCCTTCTGCATCCTCATGTCGTTGATCATTGCTGATTCGGCCCTTAGGGGCAATTTCCCACCCCTAGGACAAGAGAGTGCCCTGAACCTCTATCCGCTCCTCCGCCCTCTTTGACAAGGCCGTTGGCAGAATGAGGCTCACTTCCTATGCCGGAAGTCTTCGGCCGCCAATGCTGATTATTTATCAGAATTTAGGCAGCGGCGGGGATCGAACCCGGAACCGAAGACGTTTTGATTATGAATCAAAGACGCTACCCCTAGAACACGGGTACCATGCTGTGCAAAATTCATCGAAGAATCTCTCTTATTTATAAAGAAATATGTATCTCTAGCAACAAATGCTGCCAATAGTAAGTGAACAAATGATGAAAATTCACATGTAAAAAATGTATTTTGTTATGTTTTTGAACTTCCACTGCTATGAGTGTGAATCTTGAATCCCTCTTGGTCATGCTGATAAAGTTTTTTGAATATGCTTTTAAAAGTATAGACATTGGAAACTAAAATGTCCTGTGGTTCCTCTCCTGCTCCAAGTCGGCCTGTTTGGAGTCCTATCCCTCTCAAGAACTTCTTAAGAGTGTATTTTTCTTGCTCAGCAGCAACCAAGAATACTTACATAGTCAGTAATATATTGAGATGTGCTCAACTTTAATTGACAGTAGTTACTTCTGCGAGGTGAGTGACGTTTTCCCCTTACATCAGGGGAAGAGTGATATGTAGCGTGGCCACTGCTGGGGTGGCGGAAGTAAGAGGGGAAATATTTTATTGTCTGTCTTCCAGTGCAGACAATTCAGAAGAGTGGGCGAACAGCAACGACCAGCTGATGTGCTATAAATGTGTAACAAAAGTAGCATGGGCTCGCAAATGCGCGTTATACAGACGGTCATCTTCGAATGTTTGTAGCAATTTATGTGAAATCAAAGTAAGGCTGTTGTAATAGAATTCAATAAGTAAAAGAAAAATGGCATTCATAGCATTTAATAAATTTTGTGATCGTGTCTCATACTGCAAGTACTGTTATTAATTAATATAATATACTAATCTGTGTAGGTCAACAATTAGTATTAGGATCAGTAGTTGAAGGTCGTAAAGCTGGAGGTGACGGAAAAATGACCATTGCCAATTTTTTGCCCTGAACGGCCTACCGAGAAATGGTCAGACTGGTTCTACACTCATGCTCATAAATTAAGGATAATGCTGATACATGGTGAAACAGCGCTCTGGTGGGCTGTTTGCCTGTTTAAATCACCTCGGGGGATGACCATGCGGTGCATTTGACCTGCAGTCGTCGCACGGTGGCGCTGGCAGCAGTCCACATACGCAGAGGTGTGTTGGTGCATGTCAGAGTAAGGTGCAGCGAGTAAGTGTGCAGACGTTCTCAGACGTGCTAATAGTGACTGTGTGTTGAAAATGGCTCAAAGAACACATACTCATGACGTTGTGAGGGGTAGAATACTAGGGCGACTGGAGGCTGGTCAAACACAGGAGGTCGTACCAGGGGCCCTCCGTGTGCCACAAAGTGTGAGCTCAAGATTATGGCAACGCTTCCAGGAGACGGGAAATGTGTCTAGGCACTACAGTACGGGACGTCCACAGTGTACAACACCAAAAGAAGACCGATATCTCACTACCAGTGCCCGCAGACGGCCACGGAGTACTGCAGGTAGCTTTGCTCGGAACCTTACCGCAGCCACTGGAACAGTTGTCTCCAGACACACGGTCTACAGACGACTCAACAGACATGGTTTATTCGCCCGGAGACCTGCAAGGTGCATTCCACTGACCCTTGGTCACAGGAGAGCCCGTAAAGCCTGGTGTCAAGAATACAGTACATGGTGATTGGAACAGTGGTCCCAGGTTATGTTCACGGACGAGCGTACTTATAGTCTGAACAGTGATTTTCGCCGGGTTTTCATCTGGCGTGAACCAGGAACCAGGTACCAACCCCTTAATGCCCTTGAAAGGGACCTGTATGGAGGTCGTGGTTTGATGGTGTGGGATGGGATTATGATTGGTGAACGTACACCCCCGCATGTCTTTGACAGAGGAACTGTAAAAGGCCAAGTGAATCGGGGCGACATTTTGCACCAGTATGTCCGCCTTTTCAGGGCTGCAGTGGGTCCCACCTTCCTCCTGATAGATGATAACCCAAGGCCCCACCGAGCTGCCATTGTGGAGGAGTACCTAGAAACAGAAGATATCAGGCGAATGGAGTGGCCTGCCAGTTCTCCAGACCTAAACTCCATCGAGCACGTCTGGGATGCTCTCGGTCGACATATCGCTGCACGTCTTTAAAACATTACGACACTTCAGGAGCTCCGGCAGGCACTCGTGCAAGAATGGGAGGCTATACCCCAGCAGTTGCTCGACCAGCTGATCCAGTGTACATGTGCATGGTGATCATATACCATATTTATGTCGGGGTACATGCACAGGAAACAGTGGCGTTTTGTAGCACATGTGTTTCGAGACGGTTTTCTCAAATTATCACCAATATCGTGGACTTACAGATCTGTGTCGTGTGTGTTCCTTATGTGCCTATGCTATTAGCGCCAGTTTTATGCAGTGCCATGTTGTGTGGCACCACAGTCTGCAATTATCCTTAATTTATGAACATGAGTGTAGTATACATAGGCATTTTTGTCAGTGAAATTGACAGAGCAACCTTGTTCCGTAATTTTTTAGTAAAACCTTTTTGCTTTTTAGCCGTCTGTGGTAATAAAAGTCACTAGTATGTTTGGTAATAATTTTTTTTACTATATCAATGTTTAAACAACGTCTTTTGAAATGGTTCAAATGGCTCTGAGCACTATGGGACTTAAATTCTGAGGTCACCAGTCCGCTAGAACTTAGAACTACCTAAACCTAACTAACCTAAGGACTTCACGCACATCCATGCCCGAGGCAGGATTCGAACCTGCTACCATAGCGGTCGCGCGGTTCCAGACTGTAGCGCCTAGAACCGCTCGGCAACTCGGCCCGGCAACGTCTTTTGACCTACAAATATCATTCGGGGTCGAGCAGCACTCTTCGTTGAAATCTTCTTACTAATGAGGCTGGCTTCGCTAGCTGCAGTCTATGACCCCAAACGGTCGCACCGTGTCCTACAGCGGATGCTAATATAAATTGGTGGCATACTCTGGTTGTGTTTTGAGGGAAGCCGAAACTGCCTATTTGCAATAGGCTGTACCTTTTCTGCTTGCTTTCTCTATATGACTCACAAAGCTACCACATTCGTCCAGAAGTACCCCTACGTATCTCGTTACCGCTTTTCTGCTAGTCGTTACTGTTCTGGCCTTGTTGAATACTATTGTTGCTGTCATAGCACGTTGCTCTTTTTTACTAACTTACAGTAAGAGGAAATATATGGAAATTTACCTTGTCACAAAGAGAATATACATCTATTATAGATTATACAATAATAATGCAACATTTCCTGGCCAGGCTAGAGATATCACAGTTTTGCGAAGTTTTACTATAGCGGATCGTTTCTTATTGGTGTCAATAATTGACAGCTATGCAAACCGGAGAAAGTCAAAGAAACCGATACGGATCAAACGGAAGAGCAAATTTGTTAGGTCTACCTTTTAGAAGAAAGCAGCGTATGGGAACTCTACCAAAGTACGTACAGAACAACGTCTCTGCTGATACAGGCAACGGC
This sequence comes from Schistocerca serialis cubense, assembly GCF_023864345.2. NCBI lineage: Eukaryota > Metazoa > Arthropoda > Insecta > Orthoptera > Acrididae > Schistocerca > Schistocerca serialis. The sequence continues at coordinate 201,315,824 of NC_064644.1, forward strand.
GTCACGGGGTGTGTACGTGTGTCAGTGCAAACACCAGCACCGGAACCTGACGCTGTAGCTCCCGGCCGCTCCGCCGTTGCAGGTGTAACGGCTCCTGTCTTAGCCCTGCGGCATGGCCAGCTGCGTGTGTTAGCCGAGCCCGAAGCCTGCCCTCCGGCGCACGACTGGCTGTTCTCTCAAGTGCTGTGTAGAGAGCCGAAGGGTAACAGGTGACAGCCGCCGTTGTATTAGGGCATCAGCAGCTCCAGTCTTCCACCCAGAGCGGCTCGGTCGGTGATTGAAGACAACCTCGGATCCGGGAGCTACGTCCCCGCAAACGGCAGCTTGTAGTCCATAGGACAATGCCTCCCAGAGACTGGAGGCTGGCCGATCCTGCAGTGCCAAGATTAACATCCGATTCGCCACAGCTACAGCGCGTCCGTACAGCTGAACTTGGTGGTTGATTCAGCAGGCCGGCAAACCGCCGAAATTCATCACCAGACGTTCGTCGTTCTTGGCCTGCAGCTTAAACAATAGTCATTCCCTTCGGTTCCTGACGCGGACAGTGGCGACACAACTGGCTGCCTGGAGACTCTGGGCTCCCTTATTTCTATTCCCTTTCTCATGCCTCGAACGTTGTCCCTCTCGAGTTGACAAGTGTTCTTTAATAATTACACTGATGCGCCAAAGAAATTGCTGTAGGCATCAGTATTCAAATACAGATATGTTAACAGGCAGAATACGGCGCTGCGATCGGCAACGCCTGTTAAGACAATAAGTGTCTGGAGCAGATGTTAGATCGGCTACTGCTGCTACTATTTAAGTGAGTTTGAACGTGGTGTTACAGTCGGTGCAAGTTCGATGGGACACAGCATGTCCGAGGTAACGATGAAGTGGGGATTTTCCCGTTCTACCACTTCACGAGTATCCCGCGGATATCAGGAATCCGGTAAAACATCAAATCTCCGACTTTGCTGCGACCAGAAGAAGATCCTACAAGAACGGGAGCAACGACGGCTGAAGAGAAACGTTCAACGTGACAGAAGTGCAACCCCTCCGTAAATTGCTGTAGATTTCAATGCTGCGCCATCAACAAGTGTCAGCGTGCGAACAATTCAACGAAACATCATCGATACGGGCTTTCGGAGCCGAAGGCCCACTCTTGTATTCTTGATGACTGCACGACACAAAGCTTTACGCCTCGCCTGGGTCCGTCAAGACCGACATTGGACTGTGATGACTGGAGACATTTTGCCTGGTCGGACGACTCTCGTTTCAAATTGTATCGACCGGATGGACGTGTACGGGTGTGGAGAGGTACTCAAGAGTAAATGGACCTTGCATGTTAGCAGGGGATTGTTCAAGCTGATGGAGGCTCTGTAATGGTGTGAGGCATGTGCATCTGGAGTGATAAGGGGCCCCTGATACGTCTAGTGCATTCCGACGGATTTGGATAATTCCAGCAGAACAATGGACACACCACACGTCTAAAATTGTTGCAGAGTGGCTCCAGGAACATCTCTCTGAATTTAAACATTTCCGCTGGCCGCCAAATTCCCCAGACGTGAACATAATTGAACATATCTGGGATGCCTTGCAACGCGCTGTTCAGAAGAGATCTCCACCTTTTCGTTCTGCTGTGGATTTATGGAAAGCCCTGCAGGCCTCATGGTGTCAGTTCCCTCCAGCACTTCTTCAGACATTAGTCGAGTCTATGCCACGTTGTGTTGCGGCACTTGTGCGTTCTCGCTGGGTCCCTCCACGATATCAGGCAGGTGCACCAGTTTCTTTGGCTCTTCAGCGTATAACGCCAGCTTTTTCTAGCCTGCTTCGACCATCCACATACTGGTTCATAGGCGCTATTGTAAGTGGAACGTTTGGGTTTTTGATAGCACGTCAGAGCTATGCGTTGCACTTGATTGCTCTACACTCGTCTCCACATCTATTCATAATGCCTGCCAGGCGGTGCTTCCTCACCTCCGAGCGACGTGGTAAACTTTCCTCGCAGAGCCAATTTCTTAATAACAACACTGCCTGTGCCCGCTACCTGATGTGCCCATCAGTTTCTTAATTTCTGCCTTCCGGCCATACCTACGTAAAATATTCAAGAATTCTTCAAATACATGCCTATACTTATTGGTGATGCAGCAGTGGAAAAGCCGGAGGACAAAAAATTTAGACAATTATCTTATTCAGATTGGGAGCTCCTGTTGCCGTTTTCACGTCTGCAAATTAAATTTGGTTTTTAAAATAAAACACAATGGTTTTTCTCTTTTTAAATATTTTTCCAAAATAACAGCGCCTGTTTGTCATCATGTGTGGCTCTAATTTTATTTATGTTAAATATTACATAAATTTTTCGTTAATTATTCTAGGTCTAAAAACTGTAACAGGTACATTTTATTTTGTGGTTGTTGGTCACCTAAAGCCGCATTCACTATGAAGAATGAGATTGTACGGACTGGCGTTTTAATACTTGTCGAAATGTCATCTCCCAAGTAGCCAGAGAAATTTGTTTGTCTGCTGAGATCCTGATTGGCCGGCCGAAGTGGCCGTGCGGTTAAAGGCGCTGCAGTCTGGAACCGCAAGACTGCTACGGTCGCAGGTTCGAATCCTGCCTCGGGCATGGATGTTTGTAATGTCCTTAGGTTAGTTAGGTTTATCTAGTTCTACGTTCTAGGGGACTAATGACCTCGGAAGTTGAGTCCCATAGTGCTCAGAGCCATTTGAACCATTTTTTGATCCTGATTGTTTTGCATGTTTTCCGCCGTATTGTACATTATTAGTGAATCAAAGTGATGGATATGAGGCGTCACAGAAGTAAGATGAAAATCAAGAGGACGAATAAGAAATTATTAGTTTCTACACAGACTCAGCAAGAAATAAATATATGTAAACACAAACTGTAGAAAGGACGGGTTGATAGGACTTGTGTCGACACATCAAAAAATAAGTTCGGTGTTACAAGGAGGAGCTGTAAGAGTCAAGAATTATAAGGGTTGACAGAGAGTAGCGCAGCTAATAATACAAATAACTGACGGTTTTGGGTGGAAATGATGATGAAGAGACCAAACCAATGTTTATTAAACCTGTTTATGAGTGTAGAGAGAGGAATTAAAGTTGTGCGTGATGGTGTGTTTCGTGCTTGGATAAGTGAGTCCGTAGATTAGTGAAAGACGAAGGTAGCAGCACCGAGTCCCAGCCTGGCACACTGGTTTACTCTGCCACGACGTTTCAAATGTTATAAACATCATTGCACTGAAACTTGCTGAAAACTATACTTCAGTGTAATTTGAAACTGTATGAAGAATACTTTGATCCAAAAGACATTCAGTAATTACAATGTATGGTTTGGTTTCTGCCATTAGAATGATGTCACAAGCCATGTGTACATGGTGGCAGCCAGGCAAGGAATATTTTAGGGAATTGGTTAAAAATTTTTATTTCAAAGGCCCAGTGAAATCTTTACAAGTTTTCTCCCAGATGTGAAAGTGGGGCAACAGGCGGGCGGCGGCAGTGGCAGGGAAGCCGTGCCGACTGTACGAGTAAACAGCGCGCTCATGCGCTCAGCTAGCCTCGGCATCTGCCAGGAAGCATAGCGCCGTTTCCTTTCACGCCTCGGTGCCCCGTTCAGAGGTAGCGTGAGGCGACCGTGAAGATGGGCCGACTGCAACCGTCAATGGGGGCAGGAGCGCACGACGTGCACACGTAAGCTGTGGAGCACATCTCAGTGGACTCAGCGCACACTTGTAGGAGCGGCGCGCTGAGAGAGGCAGGCAGTACACTTTGCCCCGGGCGCTGGTATGTGCGGGCGCAGCGTCTGAAGCGGCGTCGCAGCTGGCGCGGTTCAGTACCCAGGCTCGGCTCGTAGCGCAATAACAGCGGCGAATATTGACCGACAACAACGTCAAACATGAACCAAAAATAAAAGGCCACCCTATAGACGGAACAGTGGGAACGAATCGCGATTCTGGCACCAATGTTAATGTATATGATCCCAGTTCTGGTCACCAATGTTAATATATACAGGCAGGGAAGAGGGGTAGAAGGTTATTACATATGCCTCGTGATGACAGTGTACAGGAGGTCGATCGGTCAGGATTTGAGAGTGGGCATCGAGGGCTGCCGTTGAATGACAAAACAGGAAATTAGATACAATAAAGAGGATATATTTCAATGCTCTGCCTTCCGAAAAGACGTCTGTTCTGCTCGTGGTCTGGATTACAAGAGAGAGTGTAAGACGTGTATATTTCTATTGTCTATTGTCAAACCACAATTTATGGAAGATGTTTATATTTTATTAATTGGATTAAGTAGGAATACTTAATATTTGTCATTTTGGAAATAATTGTGGTAGCAGGGTATGTCTGCACCAAAGTATTGTTGGGAAGAGAGACCGCAAAAAAATGGTTCAAATGGCTCTGAGCACTATGGGACCTAACATCTATTGTCATCAGTCTCATAGAGCTTACAACTACTTAAACCTAACTAACCTAAGGACATCACACAACACCCAGTCATCATGAGGCAGAGAAAATCTCTGACCCCGCCGGAAATCGAACCCGGGAACCCGGGCGCGGGAAGCGAGAACGCTGCCGCACAACCACGAGCTGCGGACATAGAGACCGCACATTGATATAATTTTAAAAAGGGCTGGAGAGACAGCGCATTGATACATTTTATAATGGTAGCAGTGATTGTCTGCACCAGAAAGTATTGTTGGCAGGAGAGACAGCACTTTAGCGTTCGTAGAAAGTCAGTAGTAAGGGAGTCGGTAGCAGGTCTGTAGTGAGAGGTAGAGAGGAGCGGTGTGCCTGCCAGCCACTAGCTATGATTTACAAGAGATTATAAACGGATGTACAGAGACATCAGCTAACTATTATCATAAGAGGAACTAATATTATTGAATAAATGTTTTGAGAAACTCAAGACTACTGAAGGTATGTTTGCAGATTGCTAGTGGTAAGATTATTGTAAACAAGTAAGTCCCATTTGAACGTTTGTAAAATCATTTCATTCAGAATATAATTAATTTTTGCCAGCAATATTGCATTACTGATTATAATCCATCTCAAAAACCATCAACGTAAAACTTTGCAAAATTGTATTGCTGTCAAGAAAAAGTTTATGAATTACGTAACTTCAGTCAAGATAATTAAAGAATAACGTCAACTTTGCTATAAAAGAATAACGTCAGCTTTGGTAATAAATACAGCCACTTATTATGATAGCCCACCAGCAGCTAATAGAGTACAGTAAAACAGGGTAAGTATATTCATGTCGCAGTTCGACGTAGCAGTCAGATGGCGGTCCAGTAACAGTAAAAAAGGTAAGGAATAGTTTTGGGTTTTTGCAGGTAACGACTGAGCCCCACGACGACAACACGTTCTATGTTTCGTCGAAATGATCACAAAATAACTTTTAATAAGCGGCATTTAAATTTGTATGCGAAGATTGAAAAAGGGAATTAATTTCAGTGGGAAGATTTGATTTGTTATTATTAAGCAAGAGATAGAAATCCTAAGGGAAGGTTTCATAGGTTATTGTAGAAGGGGAGGTTATCATTAACAAAAGAGATATAGAGAGAGGCAACTGTGTTCCGCACCGCAGAACACTCACTCCAACGTGCACACAAGTGACCTGCATCCCATGCTCCCTATTGGCTAAAACCAATGACGTGAATTCGCCAGCAGTTTCTGCAGAGGTCTCAGGGTGTCTTGTCAGCAGCTTTAACTGGACAGAACTGCCTCGGTTATGAAAGACAGGCAACTTTTGTCACGTAGGCACAGTGTAAGTTACTCTGGGAGAAAACTTGTAAAGATTTCACTGGGCCTTTGAAATAAATATTTTAAACCAATTTCCTAAAATATTCCTTGACTGGCTGCCACCATGTATACATCATTTTATCACTGGATGTTGGCAATAAACAAATATTATGAAAAATTTTGATTGTTGGCCAGACCCCAATATCATCTCAGACTTAAAATCGAGCTATGGACTTACGAGCCAGGATGACTAAGACACGTACATCCTTGGGAGTTGGGGATTTGGGTATCTACTAATGCGGGCTCGATTATATGTCAAAAAATAAACGTAGGTAGATCTGAAATTGAAACGTCTCTGTGGAGTCGTTTCATAGACGCTTGTCTCACTGGATTCTGTGCATCCTATTCTATCCACCGCCTAATGGCGGTTTAATTTATTAACTCTTCCAAGAAGACTGAGCAATCAAATTAAGGCTTATTAAATGATATTATGTTTGATTTTTTTTTTTGTGTTGCGTAGGAAACCATGACTTGTATTTATTACATTTTTCCCTTCACCCTACCAGATGTGTGCGTTAATGTGACTGAATGAGTGTTTTTACGAGTGGTTCTGGTTCTTTTTTTTTTTTTTTTTTTTTTTTTTTTTTTTTTTTTTTTTTTTTTTTTTTTTGGGGGGGGGGGGGGGGGAACGCTGAGTTGGTTGTCGTCTGCTAGGAGCAGCTGATGCTTGCTTCTCGTTTGGAGGGTAGCACAGGATGACAACTTAGTATCCCAGTACCTGGACAGAGAGGTTTACCCCTTTTAGTGTGAGGTTAGTTTGTCCGTCAGGTTGGTGGCGGAAGCCTACCCCTCTGGTAGCCTCCGTTGCACCGGTAGTTAGCAGGAGCTCGGTGGAGAGAGGACACACTGCAGCTAGCGGTTGGTGAGTACTGTTCGTACCTCCTAGAGAGGGTTTCTGCTGATAGGAAGTAGGTCGAATTGCAACTTCACCATGTTAAATCATGGCATATTTAAGTAGTTCAGCTTAACTGAAGCGTGTGGAGTTAAGTATTTTCGGAATGTGGCAAAATTATTTTGTTAAAAATCGGCGAAGATGGTGGTTGAAATTAGAAGCGTGGAAGTTGCTTTGTTCCTTTCGGATAGTCGTGGGTATGTAGATGGAATGACTGAATTACTGTGCCACTTACCTTTCGTGTGTCATTCCTTTTTAGTTGCACGATTCTACAACTTTTTGCGAATTATTTAGTTAAAACTTTTATTCAGGCGCCAGTCATGTGTACTCATAGGATGTGCACCAAATCCAGTAATGGAATAAATGTGCTACGTACAAGGTAAACTCTGCGTCCTCTATTTTTCTCACTGATGGCAGTTTTCAAATTAATTTTCATTCCCTGATTTTTAAAGTTAATCTGCTTGTTTGTGATGAACAAAAATGGGAGGAAAAATAAAAGTGAACGGTGTATTGCCTCAAAATTATCACATTTAATTAAACATGCTCATTGATACAAGACATACAGTGCTGTTCATCTTGTTAGTTTCTTTTTAAAAAAAATTGCATTCTTATAATTAAATTCTTAATTTAATTAAACTCATAATTTCCAGTTCGGTCTTTTATTAATTGTTACCAAGGGCTTGGGCTGGTGACGAACCTGAAATTTTTAAATTTATAAGTGTCCTTGTGAGGTGGCTTAACCAGAAATTGCTCAAAAGGATTACATCTCCATTGTTCTAGGTACGTAATGTATGTCGAGCCATAGCTAGGATCCGTTTACAGTTCTACATACGTACTTTACAATGTCAGAAAATAAACGTAGGGAGATTTCAAATTGACGACACGGAGCCGATACGTACAATTTCGAAATAAAATGATGGTTTGTTTTAGAGCCCTTTCGATGATTAGGTTGTTAGACACTTTGAACACTACCTCCGATTGGACACAGAGAGGGAATGAGACAGACTGTATCCTTCAGAGTGAACAATCCCGGCATTTGCCTTTAGTGCAATAACGGAACTGCGAGGAATGCAAAGCTGGACGGCCAGTGCCTTAACCAGTACACCACCTCTCTCTATAGAAGCGAATGAGACGCCACATTCAAAATAAAATACTAGTGTCTAAATGAAATAAAAATAACTTAAAACGACAAGGTAGTACAGTTTAAAAAGTGCAAGTTTATTATAATGAAGTAGAAGCCAATATTTAGTTAGTACGGTGCAGTCTTACAACTACTACATGAAGAATTACAACACGTACCAGACTTTCGAAGACTAAAGTGGCGAGCATTACATCAACACGGCTTTTATGTTTCTCATCATCAGCGATCGTAGCACAGGCAATGAAGCACGATGATTGCAATTTTGTCGGTGGGTAGCTGCTAATCGCCGATTAATTCCATTCAAACTGTTCATCGGCCAATCTACTTCGACGCGTAAAGGCATCAACAACTCCCGTACCTCACAATGACGGCACAGCGAATATGTACATACCATTACACACATACATGATCAAAATCGCTTATCCATAAATGTGTGTAGCAGTGTGGCCGGCAACCGCCTTACTGGCAGTTAACACGACAACTGCTGGTCATTCAGAAATCTACTTGAAGTCTTCCCACGAATTTTTTGTTTGAAATTGCATTTAGTTCCACATCCGGAAATTTTAACTTAGAACTATTTATCAGTCACATATAGTGCATCTCATAAATGTCCATCAGTGGTACAACACAAGAAAAATATAATTCTGAGTTCGTTCTCGGCTATTCGCCCATGTAGCTAGCACATAGCCGTTGTAATTCCTTTGATATCTCCATGTACACTCAACAAAGTATTCACTTAACACAGCTGATACTCGTTTTTCTTTGTGTTCGAAATCAAACAAAGATCAATGTTTCCATATATTACGAATTATATTTTAATGGGCACACAGGGTGCACACAGTAACAGGTCATTTATAACTATAGCGTGGAATTTAGTTGGAGTTCGTTTCGGGCGGGGTGTTTTACAGATGTGTGCTTAATTTAACAATTATTTCATTAACAGAACTGATAATCAAATAAATATATATTTCCATAGCTCTAAAGAAATTTAAGTAAGCCAAAAATAGCCAATAACATAATTTGTGTTATAAGAATGACAGAAAAAAGCCAAAAACAGCAAATTCAGCCTTGCGCTGCAATGATCAACGGGGCAACAACATAACAGTTTACATGTCTGGCACTCTGCCATAAACAGAATAATAATTGTAAGACTTAAGCCGCTTAAAATTACTTAAATTCGTCTACGATCAAATATGCACCCTCCGTCTGCATCTTAATTACTATTACTACCATTACCAATCAGCAAAGGCACCATCTACCCACAAAGCTATCAAGCTACCCATACTTATGTCTGAATAACCTCTTCCAAAACACCAAATATAACAGTTCATTCACATAAAATCAATAACAAGCAAAATTTTAATGCAATAAAAGTGAACCACTGGGTCAATTACATAAAATTAGCACCATCATAAACTTTTAAAACAGTTGGAGCAACCGTAGGATTTACCCTTAATGTGAAATCATTTTCTGCTAAATACTCTTTACCACGTCCTCAGCATGTAATTGAAGCGATGTGTTGGGATAGGTGTCGTTTCCATTCTTTTTTGTCAAAGCACGTTCACCGGAGAACGTATAAAAAATTCTACAGTACATACCTGACGAGCAGAAACCATTCTATAACAGTGTCTGCCATCGACCAGCAAAGGATGGACAAGATAAAGATGAACCGTATCCACTATTGTCTGCTTTGCTGTATTTTGTTTGTGACTGTATTCTGTGTACATTATGAATAAACCTGTATGCTCGTAACACAATCTTTTATTTCTGTAATTGATATGAGTATCATAAACTTGCGTAACACGATCCTTCCGCTGCAAAACGCTAGTTGCTTCATTAACATCATTATCGAAAAGAGGTCGTTGTCAGTACAATCAGACTCGATTACTGACCACAGTCGATGGATAAGGTGTGTCGTAATGGTGTATACTGTTTTGCCGTGCGTCCAATTGCTATATGGCAGCTCCACGACATCATGCTTAAACCCATTGTGTAGTAACACAATTTTAGGTCTCCTTAAAAATTTACATTCTGGGACATGACGTATTTTCCAGTTCATCAATTCAGTTATACCTGCACTGCCTCCTACAGTCGCAGGTTCGAATCCTGTCTCGGGTATGGATGTGTGTGACGTCCTTAGGTTAGTTAGGTTTAAGTAGTTCTAAGTTCTAGGGGACTGATGAGCTCAGTCCCATAGTGCTCAGAGCCATTTGAACCATTTGCACTGCCTCACTGTACACACCGTCGCACACCACGCATGCCATAAATAACGAGCAAGTAATAATAGGTTTGTTTATATACACTCCTGGAAATGGAAAAAAGAACACATTGACACCGGTGTGTCAGACCCACCATACTTGCTCCGGACACTGCGAGAGGACTGTACAAACAATGATCACACGCACGGCACAGCGGACACACTAGGAACCGCGGTGTTGGCCGTCGAATGGCGCTAGCTGCGCAGCATTTGTGCACCGCCGCCGTCAGTGTCAGCCAGTTTGCCGTGGCATACGGAGCTCCATCGCAGTCTTTAACACTGGTAGCATGCCGCGACAGCGTGGACGTGAACCGTATGTGCAGTTGACGGACTTTGAGCGAGGGCGTATAGTGGGCGTGCGGGAGGCCGGGTGGACGTACCGCCGAATTGCTCGACACGTGGGGCGTGAGGTCTCCACGGTACATCGATGTTGTCGCCAGTGGTCGGCGGAAGGTGCACGTGCCCGTCGACCTGGGACCGGACCGCAGCGACGCACGGATGCACGCCAAGACCGTAGGATCCTACGCAGTGCCGTAGGGGACCGCACCGCCACTTCCCAGCAAATTAGGGACACTGTTGCTCCTGGGGTATCGGCGAGGACCATTCGCAACCGTCTCCATGAAGCTGGGCTACGGTCCCGCACACCGTTAGGCCGTCTTCCGCTCACGCCCCAACATCGTGCAGCCCGCCTCCAGTGGTGTCGCGACAGGCGTGAATGGAGGGACGAATGGAGACGTGTCGTCTTCAGCGATGAGAGTCGCTTCTGCCTTGGTGCCAATGATGGTCGTATGCGTGTTTGGCGCCGTGCAGGTGAGCGCCACAATCAGGACTGCATACGACCGAGGCACACAGGGCCAACACCCGGCATCATGGTGTGGGGAGCGATCTCCTACACTGGCCGTACACCACTGGTGATCGTCGAGGGGACACTGAATAGTGCACGGTACATCCAAACCGTCATCGAACCCATCGTTCTACCATTCCTAGACCGGCAAGGGAACTTGCTGTTCCAACAGGACAATGCACGTCCGCATGTATCCCGTGCCACCCAACGTGCTCTAGAAGGTGTAAGTCAACTACCCTGGCCAGCAAGATCTCCGGATCTGTCCCCCATTGAGCATGTTTGGGACTGGATGAAGCGTCGTCTCACGCTGTCTGCACGTCCAGCACGAACGCTGGTCCAACTGAGGCGCCAGGTGGAAATGGCATGGCAAGCCGTTCCACAGGACTACATCCAGCATCTCTACGATCGTCTCCATGGGAGAATAGCAGCCTGCGTTGCTGCGAAAGGTGGATATACACTGTACTAGTGCCGACATTGTGCATGCTCTGTTGCCTGTGTCTATGTGCCTGTGGTTCTGTCAGTGTGATCATGTGATGTATCCGACCCCAGGAATGTGTCAATAAAGTTTCCCCTTCCTGGGACAATGAATTCACGGTGTTCTTATTTCAATTTCCAGGAGCGTATAAATAACTCAGCTGCTACCAGCCACGATTTTGTTTATTTTATTTTTCGCACGACGTGTTTCGGGAAATGATTCCCATTTTCAAGTGCGTTTTTTGTGTTTGTTATAAGATTCTTATGTGCTGTTGTCGATGTGTGAGATTCTGCTTCATCTCACACATCGACAACACACACACACACACACACACACACACACACATATATATATATATATATATATATATATATATATATATATATATATATATGTGTGTGTGTGTGTGTGTGTGTGTGTGTGTGTGTGTGTGTGTGTGTGTGTATGTGTGTGTGTATGTGTGTATATTGCAAATGAAGCGAAAAAGAAAAGAAAGAAAATCGTGACTGGTAGCAGATGAGTTATTTAATATATAAAGAAACCTATTGTTTTCACAGTCGCAGGCTTTCAGAACCATTGGTATTGGATCAAATCAAAACAAGCAAGTAGTACACAGCATCCACAGACTTCCGCGCAGGAAGTTGTTTACAAGTTGCTACACTCCGTACACAAATTGCACATAACAGGCAGGACCGCCTCAGTCACAAGGTCACCAGGATGACGCCATCAGCTACGATAGCACTCAGGTGTGGGACTGCTGTGAGTTTCGCTGAGGAAAGACAGAAAATGCTCCACCGGTTTGTTGTCCAAGCGGCAATTCCACACAGGCCGATCGTCGTTTAGTCCGGCAAAGACTAACCGCGGCCGGCTTACTCTCTACAGTTCCCTACGGTAGCATAGAAGTTATTCCCTGATGTCTTAACAGGTGCTCTATCATCCTGTCCCTTCTTCGTGTCGGTGTTTTCCGCATATTCCTTTCCACGTCGATTCTGCGAAGGACCTCCTAATTCCTTACCTTATCCGTCCACCTAATTTTCAACATTCTTCTGTAGCACCATATCTCAAAGGCTTCGATTCTCTTCTGTTCAGATTCCCTAAGTCCGTATCTCAGCCGGTAAAGGCGCTACAGTCTGGAACCGCACGACCGCTACGGTCGCAGGTTCGAATCCTGCCTCGGGCATGGATGTGTGTAATGTCCTTAGGTTAGTTAGGTTTAAGTAGTTCTAAGTTCTAGGGGACTGATGACCACAGATGTTAAGTCCCATAGTGCTCAGAGCCATTTTCCGTGTCTCACTACTATACAATGCTATGCTCTGAACGTACATTTACAGAAATTCCTTCCTCAAATTAAGGCCTATGGTTGCTGCTAGTATACATTTGTTGGTCAGGAACGCCCTTTTTGCCTGTGCTAGACTGTTTCTTATATCCTGGTTCCTAAGTTCATCATAGGTTATTTTGCTGCCTAGGCAGCAGATTTCTTAAACTTCGCGTACTTCGTGATCCCCAGTTCTGACGCTTAGTTTCTTGCAGTTCTCAATTTTGCTACTTCCCATTACTTTCGTCGTTCTTCGATTCACTCTCAGTCCATAGTCTATACTACTTAGACGGTTCATTCCGTTCACCAAGACCGGTACCTTTTCTTCATCTTCACAGAGAATAGCAATGTTATCAGCGAATTTTATCATTGATGTCGTTTCACCCCGAATTTTAATTCTGCTCTTAAGGCTTTCTTTTAATTCCGTCATTTCGTCTTTGATGTATACAGTAGTGGTGAAAGACTACATCCCTGTCTTACACCCTTTTGAATGCAGTCACTTCGTTTTTGATCTCCCAGGCATACTATTATATCTTAGTCCTTATACGCATTGACATTACCCGCATTTCCCTATATTTCTCAGGTTTCGAACAGCTTAAGCCATTTTACATGGTGGAGAGCCTTTTCAAGTTCGACATATCCCAAGAACGGGTCTTAATTCTTCTTTAGTCTTGCATCCATTATGAACCGCAGCGTCAGAACTGCCTCTCTGGTGCCTCTACCTTTCCTAAATGGAAAGTGATCGTCATCTAACACATCCTCGCCCTCCCGGTTGGCCGTGCGGTCTAACGCACGGCTTGCCGGGCGGGAAGGAGCGCCTGGTCCCCTGCGATTTGTGTCGAGGTCTGGTGAACCGGCCAGTCTGCGGATGGTTTTTAGGCGGTTTTCCATCTGCCTCGGCGAATGCGGGCTGGTTCCCCCTATTCCGCCTCAGATACACTATGTCGGCGATTGCTGCGCACGCAAGTTCTCCACGTACGCGTACACCACCATTACTCTACCACGCAAACACAAGGGTTACACTAGTCTGGTGTGAGACCTTCCATGGGGGGCTCCACCGGGGGCAGAACCGCACATTAACCCTGGGTTCGGTGTGGGGCGGCGGGGGTGCAGGGGTGGGGGGTGGGGGGGTGAAGTGGACTGCAGCAGTCATCGTGGGGTTGTGGACCACTGCGGCTGCGGCGGGGACGGAGCCTCTCCGTCGTTTCTAGGTCCCCGGTTAACACACAATACAATACAACACATCCGTAATTTTGTTTTTGATTCTTCTGTTAATTTTTCTTGTCAGCTACTTGGATGCGTGAGGTGTTAAGCTGATTGGGCGATAAATCTCGCACTTGTCAGATCTTGCAGTCTTCGGAACTGTGGGGATGATGTTCTTCCGAAAGTCTCATGTTATGTCGCCAGTCTCATGCATTCTACGAATCAACATGAAAAGTCGTTTTGTTTCCACTTGCCCAATGATTTTAAAAATTCTGATGGAATGTTGTCAATGCCTCAGTGCTTCAATGTACTTTCAAATCCTGACTCTAACCGAGATTCTCTATCTCCTTTTTATCGACTCCTGCTTCTTCTTCCATCACGTCATCAGACAAGCCTTTCCCTCATAGGGGCCTTCAGTGTACTTTTTCCACCTATCCGCGCTCTCCTCTGTATTTAACAATGGATTTCCCATAGCACTCTTAATGTTACCACCCTTACTTTTAATTTCACCGATGGTTGTCTTGACTTTTCTATATGCTGAGTCAGTCTTTCCAACGGTACTTCGATTTCTTCACATTTTTTATGCAGCCATTTCGAATAGCCTTTCCTGCACTTTCTATTTATTTCACTCCTAGGTGACTCTTATCTCTGTATTTCTGAATTTCCCTAAACACTTTTGTACTTCCTTCTTTCATCGATTAACTGAAGCTGTTCTTCTGTTAGCCATCGTATACACACAGTTACCTTCCTTCTACCTATCGTTTTCTTTCCAGCTTCTGTGATTATTTTTAGAGATGCCCGTTCCTCTTCAAGTGAGCTGCCTACTGCGCCATTCATCATCACAGTATCTATAGCCTGAGAGAACTCCAAGCATATCGCTTCATTCTTTAATATTCAGTATCCCACTTTGTTGCGCCTTAATTCCTCCTTACTTGTCTCTAAAACTTCAGGTTACTCTTCATCACTGCTTAACTGTGATGTGAGACTTTATCTGCCTCTGGGTACACCTTACAATCCAGTATCTGATTTCGGAACCTGTGCCTGACCATAATGTAATATAACTGAAATCTTCCCGAATCCCAGCCATTTCCTAATATAAGTCCTCTGTGACTCTTTAACAGGGTATTCTCTATTATTAGACGAAATTTATTGCAGAAACTCTATTACTCCTCTCTCATACCAAGTCCATATTCTCCGGTAACCCTTTCTTCTGTTCCTTCCCCTACAACCGCATTCCAGTCCCATGTGACTATTAGATTTTCCTCTCCCTTTACGTACTGATTTACCCGTTCAATATCCTCACAAACTTTTTGTATATCTTTATCATCATCTTGTGATGTCGGCTTAAGAAATGTAAATGTTGTGTGACTAGGGCCTCCCGTCGGGTAGACCGTACGCCGGGTGCAAGTCTTTCGATCTGACGCCGCTTCGGCGACTTGCTCGTCGATGGGGATGAAATGATGATGATTAGGACAGCACAACACCCAGTCCCTGAGCGGAGAAAAATCTCCGACCCAGCCGGGTAATCGAACCCGACGCGCTGACCATTCAGCTACCGGGGGCGGACGACGTCGGCTTGCATACCTGAACTACCATTGTTGGTGTTGCTTTGCTGTCGATTCTGATAATAAGAAATAACACATCCTCTGTCCTACCTTCATATTCATAATCAATCGTACTCCCGTTATACCATTTTCTGCAGCAGTTGATATTGCTCTATTCTCATCTGACCAGGGAGATGGACTCTGTGGACCGTAAGTTACTGAAACTGCATTTATTTATTGCTAACACTGTATCGGTAGATCTGTGGAATAAAATAGACGGTTTAACGTTCAAATCAATGGAATCTATAATGGAAGTGACCACCAATAGGCATAAGAAGAAGTTCAATATAATAAGATCTAATGTACAGAGTACTAATAACACTGTAATGGCAGAGACTGTTATTAACAAATCGTCGAGAGCATTGTCTCAGGATGAGATTTCAGTTCTCGCAAAAGGAGGTAATTATGCTATTACTCCTACGCATGTACCAGTGGAAGAGATTATTGCGAATGTGGAAGCTGGGATTCGAACCCTCCCTAATGCAACTGCTAATGCAATTCGTATTGAAATCACAAAGGTCTTATGCCATAATAAGCCATTGGAGAGTAATTTAACTAAGGGGGAGAGAAAGGCCCTCAGGGATTTAAATGCGGACGAAGGGATAGTTTTCTTCCATCTGATAAAGGCAATGCCACTGTAGTGATGAACAAAGACGACTACAGAAGTAAGATTTTGGATCTATTAGTGGCGGGACATTACAATAAAGTTAGAAGAGACCCGACGGCTCTTATTTTGAGAAAAATTAATACGTTGATAAAGTCTTCTACTTCCATTCCACAGAAGGATAAAAAAGTTTTGCTATGGGGTGAAGTTGAGTGTCCCTGACTTTATGGTTTACCTAAAGTTCACAAAATAAATCTCCCTCTGAGACCCATTGTTAGTGCGATTGATTCCCCTACTTATCAAATATCTAGGTATCTAGCTACTCTTATACAACCATACATTGGTAAGACTGATTCTTATGTGAGAGATTCACGTCATTTTATTGAGAAAATTGAAGGTCTAACGTTGGCTCCTGAAGACATTCTGGTCAGTTTTGATATCGTATCTGTGTTTACTATGATTCCGGTCAATGAAGTTATGGCTTACATAACGGAAGTCTTCCCTGATGATTTGACCGCTCTGTTTAGGCACTGTCTCACATCTAGCTAGTTTCAGTGGGATGAGGAGTTTTATGAGCAAGTGGATGGTGTTGCCATGGGTAACCCGTTGAGCCCTGCGATTGCCAATTTTTACATGGAGAAATTTGAACAATTAGCGTTGAATAAAGCAAATAAGAAACCATACTGTTGGTATCGTTATGTAGACGACACATTCGTGGTTTGGACACATGGTAAAAAAGCCTTAGACGAATTTTTTGATTATGTTAATAGCATAAACCCTAGAATTCTGTTTACCATTGAAGTGGAAAAAGACCAGGCTATTTCGTTTCTTGATGTGTTAGTCATGAGACAGACCGATGGCAGTCTAAAACATAAAGTGTTTCGGAAGAGCACACATACTGATAGATACTTACATAAGAACTCCAATCTCCACCCACAACAAAAAAGAGGTGTAATCAAAAGTTTAGTGGACAGGGCAAAAAGGATTTGTACGCCGGAACATCTGGATACGGAACTGAATCATCTGAAACAGACCTTCGAAAAGAATGGGTACTCAAACAAAGAAATTAAGAGAGTTTTAAGACCTAATTACAGCAGGCTAAAGGACAACGATGGTAGACAGCAATGGAGGAACACGGTGTCTTTACCTTTCATTAGTAGGGTGACAGATCGAATCGGCAAAATTTTGCTGAAACATAAAGTGAAACCGGTATTCAAACCTACGAGAAAAATAGGACAAGTACTTCGTTCTGTTAAAGATAGAAGGCCACCATTATTATCTATCGGTGTGTATAAAATTCCGTGTACCTGTGGCAAGGTCTATATTGGTACTACGAAAAGAAGTGTGAATACGTGGATAAAGGAGCATAAAAGTCTTTGCCGACTGGGAAAAATAGATAAATCGGCCGTTGCGGAACATGCACTTCAGTCAGGTGACCATGTAGTTAAGTTTCCTGAAACAACAGTTTTAAGTGCTACCACGAACTATTATCCACGACTGTATAGGGAGGCTATTGAAATTTATAAACATGAAGATAATTTTAATAGAAAAGAAGAGGCCTTGAAATTAAGTGGCATTACAGAATCGATAAGTGATTTTTATCTATGACGGACTATTATCGATAGTTACATTTCATCTTTGACTAGTTTTCTCTCTGCTACGATGTGCAAGCTAGACCACTCCCACTTTCCTCAGTATTTAGGCCGCTCTCCGACGCCCGACTCGTCAGTCGGCAGCACTCAGCAGGACCAGCCATGCCTCTGAAGATGTCCAACGTAGTATTGGACGAAACGTTAGGAATTGAAGAATTCCATGGACCACGGCCTTATAACCGGAAGAATTATCAACAACATGACCAGGAACCCTTGCCTTGCGTGCATTTCACTTCACTTACACCCGATATATCTGGATTGAGCGTCAGCATTTCCCTCTTCAGATTTTCTAGCTTCACTACACGGTCAAACGTCTGACGTTTCTTTGGTTATTGGATCTTTGTTTCATGGTCATCGCCCCCGTGGCAGTCCAGTCTCCTAGAGGAGATCCGAATGATCAACTAGCCCGGGATCTTTTCCCAAAGGAGAGATCATCATGATAGATTTTCAATTACGGGACACATGTCCTGTGGATGCACATTACGTGTCTTTAATGCAGTGGTTTCTACAGGGTACTACGAGGGCCGTTCAGAAAGTAACCTCCGGTTGATTTAAAATAATACACCAAGTTAAATACAAATATTTTAATATATACATCTTACAACTACATCTTTGCACTATTTTTCTACATAGTCTCCATAGCGATTGAGGCACTTATCGTATCTCTTCACAAGCTTTGAAATTCCTTCTGTATAAAAATCACCCGCTTGTGCCTGGAGCAGCCTGTGACCGCATCTTTGAGCTCTTCGTCGTCATCAAACCGCTGTGACCCGAGCAAGCCGGCCGAAGTGGCCGTGCGGTTAAAGGCGCTGCAGTCTGGAACCGCAAGACCGCTACGGTCGCAGGTTCGAATCCTGCCTCGGGCATGGATGTTTGTGATGTCCTTAGGTTAGTTAGGTTTAACTAGTTCTAAGTTCTAGGGGACTAATGACCTCAGCAGTTGAGTCCCATAGTGCTCAGAGCCATTTGAACCATTTTTTGACCCGAGCCATTTCTTCAAATGCATGAAGAGGTGATAATCACTTGGCGCCAGGTCTGGGCTGTAAGGTGGATGGTTGATAACGTCCCACTTGAAGGACTCAAGAAGGGCCGCTGTTCTGCGAGCAGAGTGAGGACGGGCGTTATCGTGCAAAGAAACGATACCGGAAGTCAGCATACCACGGCGTTTGTTCTGTATAGCCCGTCGTAACTTTTTTATTGTTTCACAGTACACGTCTTGATTAATAGTCGTACCACGTTCCATGAATTCAACCAACAACACCCCTTTGGCATCCCCAAACACCGTTGCCATCAGTTTTCTGGCAGAAAAATCTTGCGAGGCTTTTCTTGGTTTGGTAGGCGAATTTGAATGTGCCCACATCTTTGATTGTTCTTTTGTCTCAGGGTTCACGTACTTAATCCAGGTTTCGTCACCGGTCACGATTCTGTTTAACAATGGTTCTCCTTCGTCCTCATAACGTGACAGAAAGTCTAATGCAGAGGCCATTCTTTGAGTTTTGTGGTGGTTGGTAAGAATTTTGGGCAGCCATCGTGCACAGAACTTACGGTAACCCAATCTTGCTGTCACTATCTCGTACAAGAGAGTCTTAGAAATCTGTGGAAAACCAGTACACAACTCCGACATTGAGAAACGTCGATTTTCACGAACTTTTGCATCAACTGTCTGAACGAGTTCGTCAGTCACCAATGATGGTCTACCACTCCTCTCTTCATCATGAACGTTTTCTCGTCCACTTTTAAATAAACGTACCCATTCACGGACAACTCCTTCACTCATAACTCTTGGTCCGTACACGGCTCAAAGCTCACGATGAATAGCTGCTGCAGAATATCCTTTGGCTGTAAAAAACCTTATGACAGCACGCACTTCACATTTGGCGGGGTTTTCTATTGCAGCACACATTTCAAACTGCCACAAAAACTAAACTAGCGCAGGTACGACGTTCACTCGACCACTGCTTGATGCCGACTGACCTGTTGAGTGCGTGAACGCACAGATGGCGTCGCTACTCCCCCCACAACCCGCACTGTGACCAATCGGAGGTTACTTTCTGAACCGCCCTCGTATATCCACGTGCCGTTGATCATTGCTGATTCTTCCTCCTTTAGGGGCAGTTTCCCATCCCAAGTGCAAGATGGGGCCCTGCACGTCTGTCCGCTCTTCCGACCTCTTTGACAAACCCTTGGCAGAATGGAGTGACTTCTTACGTCGGATGTCTTTGGTCGCCGTTGCTGATTATTTTAATTCGACAATCAAGCAGTGGCGGGGTTCGAATCGGGAACGGAGGACGTATTGATTACCACGCCACGCAAAGGCAACAGGATATTGTGTCAAGTTCTGTCCATCTGGTGAGTTAGATCGTCATAATCCCGAAGTGGTTGGAGGGTCTTGGCTATAATGCTCCAAATATTCTCAATCGGGAGAGCCTGATAGCGATATGGCTAACCAACGGAGCATTTGTCAAGCACGAAGACAACCAACAGAAAATCTCATGGTGTGCGGTCGGGATTATCCCTGAAATGTAAGCTCAGGGAGGCTTACCATGAAAAGCAAGAAAACGGGGCATAGATTGTCATCGCTGTAAGGCTGTGCTGTAAGGGCACAGAGGGTGATAACGAAATGGGTCCAGCTATAAAACGAAAGGGCACCCCAAAACATCACTACTGGTTGTCGGGCCGTATGGCGGACGACAGTCTGGTGGTATCCCACCGTTTTCCGGAGCATCTCCAGACACGTCTTCCATGGTCGTCGGACGTCACTTCGAAGCGGGACTCATCGGTGAAGAGAATTTTACTCAATGAAATTCCAGTCCAATATTACTGCAAAACGGGCTTGTTGGCGTAGACAGGTCAATGGTAGTCGGCGAAAGAGGCGCCGTGAGCTCTGTTTCTGCGAGCCGCCTATTAATTGTCCTAGAGGTCACTGAAGCGTCCATAACAATGAGGTACAGCTACTGTTGAACTGAGTACATGGAATGAAATTCGCTAAGACATCATGCCCTAAGTATCGACTTGTTCCCTGTTTACTATCTTTACCAGCTGCATGGTGAAACTGCTCTGCAGCATCACACATTCACGCATTGGCCACCAAAGTTTGTAATTTTACACAGTCAGCCGGTTCCTGTTTGAAAGTCAATTTGTAATCAATCTGCATAACTCCTTAGTGGTGCGTCCTTGTTTTGTGTTAGAGTGTACACTACTTTAGATACTCGTATTTAGTACTTAAGCAAGCGTCCAACCACAGTATGCAGCGAATACTGGGCAAATTGAAGGTATCATTTGACATTAACCTTCTCTATATCTGGTGTCGCGCCATGTCCAGCACATAGTAAGGCCAGATTGTTCTCACAATGTTAGTACCCCAGGTCAAACGGCTAAAATCGAATGAGAAATAAAGAAATCACCACCGTTATGGCAGCAGACGGACCATTCGGGCCTGACTGACCGCCGGTAAATCTCAGTCAATGGCATTATCGACATGCGGTATGAAAGTGTGTGGTATTAGCATTTCGCTCTCCCAGCCGCTGTCGGGTTACCAGAACTAAGGCCGTTACTATTCGGTCAAGTAACTCCTCAACTGGCATCACAAGGCTCAGTATAAAACGTTCCAGTTCTCCCAACAAAAGAAAGTGGACAGACGACAAAACGTAGTAAAAGTGATTTTAAAATTTGGAAGTGCGTTTGTTGTACTACCTACCAAGGTCATTTATCGGTAGAGCTCTTCATGTTAGATGGTTAGTAAATCTAAGCACTCCGTCTTCAGGCCACAGGTGGCCCATCGGGACCATCCGACCGCCGTGTCATCCTCAGTTGAGGATGCGGATAGGAGGGGCATGTGGTCAGCACACCGCTCTCCCGGTCGGTATGAGGGTTTCCTTTGACTGGAGCCGCTACTATTCGGTCGAGTAGCTCCTCAATTGGCATCACAAGGCTGAGTGCACCTCGAAAAATGGCAACAGCGCATGGGGGCTGGATGGTCAGCCATCCAGGTGCCGGCCACGCCCAACAGCGCTTAACTTCGGTGATCTCACGCGAACCGGTGTATCCACTGCGGCAAGGCCGTTTCCAGTAAATCTAAGGTCACATAAAAAATCGCTGAAGAAACAGTACCTTGTAACGCCAATACAGTCGCAGTAGTCATAAAAGATGTACTATTTAGTAACAAGTTAAACATTCACTTGAAAAATTATATGTTGGGCGATGTAGTAAGGGACCGACGACCTAGCTGTTTAGTCCCTTATCTCCCAACTAACCAATCAACCAAGACATCCTGTTCTTACTTACATGTGTCACGCACAGAAGAGAGAAAACTACACGACCACGGCCCACCGTGAAACTGAACGCCGCCTGATGGATTTACGTAAACAGCAAAGCTGTTCGGCTGGGCACGACTATTGAGTGTCTCTGACAGTTGTCGTCAAACTGTTTTGCTCAAGAGCCAGTACTGGCATTGTGTAGCGCCTCCTTGGGTCGCATGTGTCTTGATCTTATTATTTATTGGTAATCTGTACAAAATAGTAGAGAAGGTGTAGTAAGGTCGCTGTAAGTTGGCTACTGGCCCCACAAGTGCTGACCGTAAAAATTCGGCAGATTTAGCGTCGAATGTTCTATGTTTCAGACTTCTGCAACTCTAGAGCGACCCCAAACTTCCCGCACTGCGATTGCCTGACGAACTGCTGTTGTGCTGTCTGTGCGAGCGGATAATTAATTGTTTAATAAAAGTTACAGTACCTATATTTAAAAGCATTGTGCAATGTGTGACGGGGTCACTAATGTTTGGTACATGTTCTGAATGGTATTTTTATTCAACGCTTTACGTTGGCTCATACTGAGCGCCTGAATTTGTCTGGGTAACAATCTATGTATGTGGAAAAGAGCAAGATACTACCACGTTATTTTTCCCCAGAAAACACATAGTATGGCTCTCTTTGTAAACGAACCCGAAGGCAAAGCATCCCCTCGGTTGAATCCCCAGGAGGGGACTACATAGAGATCAAATACAGAGGCGCTGGAGTACTATGACGAAGGAAGTTAAGGGCTGTAGCGTGGAATGTGCTCGAACTATTGTAGGCAGGCAAGCTGGAAAATACCAACGAGGAAATGACGAAGAATAAACGGGAGGTAATTCTCTTGTGATTGGAAATACATTTCTTGAACATAGCAGAAGATGAAGAAATACGTGGATACCAAATTGGTTATATCATAATTCAGAATAGGTAGAAAAAGTGTGTAAAATATGCCAGAGCATAACATGGAGCTGACATAGATTCGGACCACAACTTGATGCTGGCGGATTTGCAAATAACGTTGAAGAGAGTGAGAGGAAGAAAACGATGAAAGAAATTTGACCTAGAAAGGCTAAAGGAAGAACGTATGATGCTGAGGTCGAAAACACATTTATTTCAAAATGGGATACACGGCCCACTGAAGACAGTGGAGACAAGAAACGGAAGCGGATGGGACAAAACCTTAAGGTATTTGCGAAGGAGATGTAGGAGCGAGGAAGTTAGAAAGAATAAGGAAAGAATGAATAAGTAAGACAATCTACGTAAGATGGCAAAAAGAAGGAAATGGAAGTCGGTAGAAACTAGGAAGGAAAAAGTAATGTATAGAAAGCTTAATAATGAATTAAGGAGTGAAAAAGAGCAGGCAAGGAATAGAAGGAAGTACACTACTGGCCATTAAAATTGCTACATTACGAAGATGACGTGCTACAGACGCGAATTTAACCGTCAGGAAGAAGATGCTGTGATAGGCAAATGATTAGCTTTTCAGAGAATTCACACAACGTTGGCGCCGGTGGCGACACATACAACGTGCTGACATGAGGAAAGTTTCCAACCGATTTCTCATACACAAACAGCAGTTGACCGGCGTTGCCTGGTGAAATGCTGTTGTGATGCCTCGTGTAAGGAGGAGAAATGCGTACCATCACGTTTCCGACTTTGATAAATGTCGGATTATAGCCTATCACGATTGCGGTTTATCGTATCGCGACATTGCTGCTCGCGCTGGTCGAAATCCAATGACTGCTAGCGGAATATGGAATCGGCGGGTTCAGGAGGGTTATATGGAACGCCGTGTTGGATCCCAACAGCCTCGTATCACTAGCAGTCGAGATGACAGGCATCTTACCCGCATGGCTGTAATGGATCGTGCAGCCACGTCTCGATACCTGAGTCAACAGATGGGGATGATTGCAAGACAACAACCATCTGCACGAACAGTTGGACGACGTATGCAGCAGCATGGACTATCAGTTCGGAGATCATGGCTGCGGTTACCCTTGACGCTGCATCACAGACAGGAGCGCCTGTGATGGTGTACTCAACGACGAACCTGGGTGCACGAATGGCAAAACGTCATTTTTTCAGATGAATCCAGGTTCTGTTTGCAGCACCATCATGGTCGCATCCGTTTTTGGCGACATCGCGGTGAACGCACATTGGAAGCGTGTATTCGTCATCGCCATACTGGCGTATTACCCGGGGTGATGGTGTGGGGTGCCATTGTTTACACCTCTCGGTCACCTCTTGTTCGCATTGACAGCCCTTTGAACAGTGGACGTTACATTTCAGATGTGTTACGACTCGTGGCTCTACCCTTCATTCGATCCCTGCGAAACCCTACATTTCAGCAAGATAATGCACGACCGCATGTTGCAGGTCCCGTACGGGCCTTTTTGGATACAGAAATTGTTCAACTGCCTGCCTGGGCGTTACCTTCTCCAGATCTCTCACCAATTGAAAACGCCTGGTCAATGGTGGCGGAGCAACTGGCTCGTCATAATACGCCAGTCACTACTCTTGATGAACTGTGGTATCGCGTTGAAGCTGCATGGGCAGCTGTACCTGTACACGCCATCCAAGCTCTTTTTGACTCAATGCCCAGGCGTATCAAGGCCGTTATTACGGCCAGAGGTGGTTGTTATGGGTACTGATTTCTCAGTATCTATGCACCCAAATTGCGTGAAAATGTAATCACAGGTCAGTTCTAGTATAATATATTTGTTCAATGAATACCTGTTTATCATCTGCATTTCTTCTTGTTGTAGCAATTTTAATGGCCAGTGGTGTAGAAAGAAATGAGAGTGCTGTGGTTCGTAAACTGGAGGATGGCAAGAATTTGTAGAGTGCGTATACAAGGCTGATCAGAAACCAAACGATATTGAATTAGGAGACGATAGTTACAGAAGAGAACAAAGGGTGCTGCATCTAGGAAGGAGAAGTAGAAGCTTTAAGAGATATGAGGAATCATAAAGCAGGTGCAACTGATGGATTACCTGCAGCGATGTTTAAGAGCCTTGAAAGTAGTGGTATGAAAGAGCTAACTTATCCAAGTAGTAAGATATATGAAAAAGATTTCTGGCCGGATGACTTTTTCTCAACAGAAATGATACAAACTGAGAAGAAAAGAATTGTCAAGAAATTTGAGGATTTTAGAACTATGATTTTGATTTCTCACGTAGAAAATGTTCTATTAAGGCTGATAAACAGAAGACTTCACGGAAGATTGGAAAAATGTATTCCAGAGGAGCTGTATGGATTTAGAAGAGGGAAAGATACAAGTGATGAAATTGGAATGCTGAGAATTATACGTCTTTGATGAAGTATAGAGGAATAAATTAATGGACTTTCTAGGGAAGAATGATGTCGACTGTCGTGGGAGAACGCTGATTAAAAAACTATACCTAGAACAGAAGATACGAGTGCAGACTGGGAATGAGATGACAGAGGAAAGCACAGTTGGAAAGACAATGAGGCAAGGTTGCCGTCCCTCCTCAATACTTTCTAACATATGTTTGGAGCATATTATTAAGAAATGCTTGAAGCGGAGCGCGGGTTTGGTGGTAGGAGGATAGAATGTATTCGATTGGCGGATGATTTGTGCTATTGGCAGAGAGCAAAAGAAATGACTGGAAAATTAAAGAATTCGGAATGAGAAAGAATAGCAGAGAGACAAGGTGTGTGGTGATAAGTGAAAAAAAAGTAAGAACAACTATAAATTTGGGACAGGAAGATACGGAACAAGTTAATGCTTTCAGATATCTGGGAAGCATAATTACGCACGACGTGAGACGTAATGAGGAGATGAAAACATGTATAGCATTTGCCAAGGAGAGATTTAATAAGAAGGGGAAGCTTCTATGTAGGTGCATGGGCATGGATCTGAGGGAGAGACTGGCGAAGTGCTTCATAAGCAGCGTAGCATTATACTGAGCAGACACATGGACAGCGAGGAAAGAGGACGAAAGAAGAACTGAAGCATTTGAGATGTGGATTTGAAGGAAAATGGAAGGGATAAAATGGGTAGACAAAGTGAGAAATAAGGAGGTGTTGAAAAGAGTGGGGCAAGTGAGAGAAATTTTAAAGATAATCAGGAAGAGGAAACACAATTGGTTTGGACACTGGTTAGAAGAGATTGTTTACTGTTAGATGCTACGGAAGAAACGGTGAATGGAAGAAGGAGTTGACGTAGAAGATACACCGTGGATAGTATAAGGATAGGAAACAATAATGAATAAACGAAAAGTGGTTCAAATGGCTCTGCGCACTATAGGACTTAACTTCTGAAGTCATCAGTACCCTTTAACTTAGAACTACTTAAACCTAACTAACCTAAGGACATCACACACATCCATGCCTGAGACAGGATTCGAACCTGCGACCGCAGCGGACGCGCGGTTCCAGACTGTCGCGCCTAGAACCGCTCGGTCATCCCGGCCGGCTATGAGGAAACTGACAGGGCAATAAATCACAGGACTGAATAGACAGTTATACAGGA
The DNA here is from genome assembly GCF_023864345.2 of Schistocerca serialis cubense. Taxonomy (NCBI): domain Eukaryota; kingdom Metazoa; phylum Arthropoda; class Insecta; order Orthoptera; family Acrididae; genus Schistocerca; species Schistocerca serialis. Next base: position 201,342,399 of record NC_064644.1, read on the forward strand.
TGGTCCATTGATCGTGACCGGGCCAAATATCTCACGAAATAAGCGTCAAGCGAAAAAACTACAAAGAACGAAACTTGTCTAGCTTGAAGGGGGAAACCAGATGGCGCTATGGTCGGCCCGCTAAATGGCGCTGCCATAGGTCAAAGGGCTATCAACTGCGTTTTAATTAAATAGGAACCCTCATTTTTTATTACATATTCGTGTCGTCGGCTGATACTCGTATCCGAGTTTTCATTTCTCTCCTGAGATTTCCTTTGTCACGGTTCAGGCATGGAAGTGTCGTTGATGGCTTAGCAATCCAATCCTAGCGTGGAACAGGCGGCCACAGACATTACAGCTGATGGAAGGTGGAGGGCGTGGCTGAGCCTGGAGGAGTTTACGTCTCTGGCGTTTGTCATTCTCCATTCTTCGACGTTCCAGCTCAAAGTTTTAAGAGCATTTGAGGTAACTGAGCGCCAGCGACTTCGGTCTTCTGCTATTGTGGACCAGCTACTCGGATCGATGTTCAAGTTTTTCAGATTTTTCTTGTACTGATCCTTATAACGTTTGAGAGGGGCACCTCGTGGCCTTTTACCTGTGCTCACTTCGCTGTACAGCATTTGGCGTGGAAGTCTGTCATTTTTCATCCGCTGGACATGTCCGACCCATCTGAGTTGATGCCCAATGATAAGAGCTTCCATGCTATGCATTTTTGCTTTCTCTAGAACAGCCGTGTTGGATATGAAGTCATCCCATTTCAGGTTCATGATATATCTTAGCTTCTGTTGGTTGAAGCGTTCTAGTTTCTTCAGATCGCAGCGATATAACGTCCAGGTTTCGCAACCATATAGCAGGGTGGAAATGACTACAGCTTTGTACACCATCAGTTTGGTGTACAGTGTTAGGTCTTTATTCAGGAAGACACGCTTTGTAAGACGACCAAATGCTACATGTGCAGCACGTAATCTATTCTCCACATCTTTTCCAGATGAGCAGTTGGATGACAGTATGCTTCCCAGGTAGAGGAAATGGTCCACTTGTTCCAAGAATGTATCATAGATGGATATGCTGAAGTCAGGAACGGAGGAGCCAGGGGTTGGCTGCGCCATCACCTTTGTCTTTGGAATATTGATGGAGAGACCAAATCGTTCGTATGCCCTGCTGAAGGAATCAACTGACAGCTGCAACTCTGCAAGTGAACGAGCTGGAGAGGCATTGTCATCAGCATACTGCAGCTCTGTCACACGAGTGGTACTGGTGAACCTTTTTGAATGGAGTCTGGACTGGTTGAATAATCCTCCATCAAACCTGTACTTTAGTTCTATTCCTGCATTGTTTACGGTTCGTGTAGTACCTAAAGAAATATGAAGGTTTTAGTTGGACCACTTTTTTCGCTTTGTGATAGATGGCGCTGTAATAGTCACAAACATATGGCTCAAAATTTTAGACGAACAGTTGGTAACAGGTAGGTTTTTTAAATTAAAATACAGAACCTAGTCAGGCCAGAGTGGCCGAGCGGTTCTAGGCTCTACAGTCTGGAACAGCGCGACCGCTACGGTCGCAGGTTCGAATCCTGCCTCGGGCATGGATGTGTGTGATGTCCTTAGGTTAGTTAGGTTTAAGGAGTTCTTAGTTCTAGGGGACTGATGACCACAGCAGTTAAGTCCCATAGTGCTCAGAGTCATTTTTTTGAACAGAACGTAGGTACGTTTGAACATTTTATTTCGGTTGTTCCAATGTGATACATGTACCTTTGTGAACTTATCATTTCTGAGAACGCATGCTGTTACAGCGTGATTACCTGTAAATACCACGTTAATGCAATAAATGCTCAAAATGATGTCCGCCAGCCTCCATGCATTTGGCAATATGTGTAACGACATTCCTCTCAACAGCGAGTAGTTCGCCTTCCGTAATGTTCGCACATGCATTGACAATGCGCTGACGCATGTTGTCAGGCGTTGTCAGTGGATCCTTCAACTTTCCCCACAGAAAGAAATCCGGGGACGTCAGATCCGGTGAACGTGCGGGCCATGGTATGGTGCTTCGACGACCCATCCACCTGTCATGAAATATGATATTCAATACCGCTTCAACCGCACGCGAGCTATTTGCCGGACATCCATCATGTTGGAAGTACATCGCCATTCTGTCATGCAGTGAAACATCTTGTAGTAACATCGGTAGAACATTACGTAGGAAATCAGCATACATTGCGCCATTTAGATTGCCATCGATAAAATGGGGGCCAATTATCCTTTCTCCCATAATACCGCATCATACATTAATGAACCCGTCTAGATCGTTGATGTTCCACTTGTCGCCACCATCGTGGATTTTCCGTTGCCCAGTCGTGCATATTATGCCGGTTTACGTTACCGCTATTGGTGAATGACACATCTTTAAATAGAACGCGTGGAAAAAATTTGTCATCGTCACGTAATTTCTCTTGTGCCCAGTGGCAGAACTGTACACGACGTACAAAGTCGTCGCCATGCAATTCCTTGCGCAAAGAAATATGGTACGGGTGCAATCGACGTTGATTTAGTATTTTCAACACCGATGTTTTTGAGATTCCCGATTCTCGCACAAATTGTCTGGTACTGATGTGCGGATTAGCCGCGCCAGCAGCTAAAACATCTATTTGGGCATCATCATTTGTTGCAAGTCGTGGTTGAAAGCAGTTGATATCCGTTTGACCTATGGCAGCGCCATCAAGCGGACCAACCATAGCGCCACCTGGTTTCCCCCTTCAAGCTAGACGTGTTTCGTTGTTTGTAGTTTTTTCGTTTGATGCTTATTTCGTGAGATATTTGACCCTGTCACGATCAATGGACCACACTGTATGTGAAGGCCTTCCCTAGAGTAGAACAGTGATGATGATGATGATAATGATAACTTCGCGTTGTACGACATCAACCTTAGTTAATTTCACATTCCTTGCAAGAAATAATTACCGCATTTGAAGATGACCATCTCAGTAATGTGCATTCCCAATTTCATGTTAGTTCCGTTTGAAATTTATACCATAGCAGCTGATTCGTACGAGTCGTACACGCTTCTAAGTTATCAGTGCTGGAAGACATACACTAAACTATTCCAAGTCTTCTTGAAAAAGGCAAGCCAGTGGGGGCAGCATTATGTAATGGGGGACATGTAGTTCGTTTTCCATAGGAGCTAAGGTAGTATTCGAAGCCATCTTGATAGCGGCGGTGCTCGTGAACATTACTGCGAGTTCCCTGCAATGCGTCAGCCATGATGTCTTCCACGACAGCGATGGGACTTTTCAGCAGGATAGCAGTCTGTGTCACAAGACCAGAAACGCTGTATAGTGGTTTGAGGGGATTGATACTCATGTTCATGTCTTAGCCATCAAAGGCGCCTGTTTTGAACCCGATTTAACACATTTTGGACTTTTGACTCCAGCTCCGCGCCCACAATCCATCAGCCCGCAGTTTACGTGAGACACATGAAGTGTACGGATAGGTACGGCGCTGAAAACTACGACGGAACTGTCGAATCCATTCCACACAGAATCAGTACTCTATTGCGCTGTTAAACAGATGCTTGTAAGGCTTTGCCTCATCAATGTAGATGATTCGTGTAGGCAGCATTTTTTGCCTTTAAATGATCCAGAGTTAGTACTCCATATGGATATAGGAAGAGATTCTGTTTGCTTTCGAAACTGCCATGCAAGCAGACATGGGAAGCTGGAGCGGATGGCCTCTCGACGGCGTGGCACAATTCCGGCTCCGGGCAGATCCACGTGGAAATACATTCACGCCGGCAAGTGCAGTCAGAGACAAACTGAGGAGCTACTTGATCGAGAAGTAGCGGCTCCGGTCTCGCAAACTGGCATACGACCGGGCGAGCGGTTTGCTGACTGTACGCCGCTCCATATTCGCAGCTAGTGACGCCTCTGGCATAAGGATGACATGGCGGCCGGTGGGTACCGTTGGTCCTTCATGGCCTGTGAAACACGTATGTATTCATTACCAGAGATGGCGAGGCATGACAGAATCTCTGACCAGAGAGTTATTTATCGTTGCTAGTCTGCGCTTGACCGCGCGAGTGTTCAGTTGTACTCTGTCTGTAGTAGTAGTCAGTCGACAGTAGTAGCCAGTGGACGGTTGTACTGAGCAGGCGTCGGCATGCGTCGACGGCGTGTTCTTCTTGCGACTCTGGTCAGGATTGTGGTGGACGTTGAGTATTGTTGTAGAAGGTAAAGACGCAGCATTGCGCACATCTAATAATGTATGTTAATTGTAATTAATTTGTTCAAAAAAATGCCCCAATAATATTTTTTTTTATAAAGTAACTCTTTTAAAGAAAAACATTCATATCAATTTAAAGAATATTTCCTATGAATTTCCTCCGAGAATCAAAATTAAATATAGGCCAGCATTGCACGAAGCTGTGTCGATAGATAAGAGCAGATATAGATGCAGTTTTTTATTGAGGTAAGAATTTTTGTTTTTTTATTCAGAATACGGGGCCGAAGGTCCCTTATAAAATTTACCAGATATGATTATTTCTGTTACGAGGCTACATTCAGTTCATGGTTCATTATCTAAATAATGTTGTTGTTGGTTTATAGTCAATTTTCATTTATCAATTTTGTGGGGAGTTCACGCTTGGTTGCATTCCACATTTTTATTAAACATTATTCTGTTGGGAGGTTACGCCTGGCTCCATTTTCAATTATCATTTAATTAATTTTCCTGCGGGGAGGTTACACTTGGCGTCATCCGGACAAGGATCGTATTTCTTTGCGAATCTTCTGAGAAGTAGTCATATATCTGCTCTTATTTACTTAATATAATTAGCATTGGCGCAACGCATTTTTTTATTTGTCAATCTTTCTTCCACAGATCATCGGCAATTTGTTGCTCTTAGTTATAATAGTGTTTGTTGGATTTTGCATTGTCTTTGTTTCATTTGTGAATAATTGTGATTTGTGTAAAAATGCCGCGAAAGACTGTTAACAGTACATCGCGAAGTATAATGAGTGAAATAGCCGACTTAAACAACTTGACCGATAGTACTTGCGACATGCAGTGTAATGATGACAATCCTCCATTTGCAGACAATCAGTGCGTACCGAGCACTAATGATTTTGATCCTAGTGATGAACAGACGAATTCAGTTGTGTCCTCTGTTAATTTAACGACAATTGATGACGCGGGGCGTTCTGTTGTAATGAGCGCTGCCGAGCTTGACACAACCGGTTTGCATAATTTATATAATGAACAGACAAATTTCTCTAATGAAAATGAACAGTGTAGTCAGAATACGACAGATTTGTTTAATTCCGAGATAGTGACTATCAGTGCACATCCGATTGGCAAACATTTTCAAGAATCACAAAATGACCGGATGGTTACACAAAACGTGACAATTGCAGGTACGCCATCAAACAGCACAGAGAATATAGCCGATAATTTTGGCTGGGATCAAATTGGGGCAATATTACTACTAATGAATGAAATACAGGAAAACCGTCTCAAACAACATGATCTAATTAATGAAAGTTATAAACAGTCGAAAGAAGAACAAGACAACATTAATGAAAAAATCAAACAACTTAGTGAACGGAATAAACAGCTTAATGAACAGATTACAGCTATTGCCGCGCAATATTATGATACTAAAAGACAATTACGTCACGAAATTAAGGCTTGTGCTAGTAATAGTAGTGAAAAAACTAGATCTGTTGCACAAGAATTAGATAATAGACATGCAGCCACATCAGAATCACATAGAGACGAAATTAGTGCAGTCGCTGAACGATGTCCTAAAAACGCAACACAGATACGCGACGAGTTTAATTTAAAGTCACAGGAACTTTCACGCACTCTGAATACGGAAGTCGATAAGAAATCTGAACAACAGATCAGCCACAGTGACGAACGTATTAAAGTAACAGAAATGAAAAAGGTTTTTGCCTTAGCGACAACAGAATCAGTTAGAGATGAAATTAATGCAGTCGCTGAACAATGTTCTGAAAATGCGACACAGTTACACGACGAGTTTAATTTAAAGTCACAAGAACTTTCACACACTGTGGATACGGAAGTCGATAAGAAATGTGAACAACAGAACAAGCAGAATGACGAACGTATTAAAGTAACAGAAATGAAAAATGTTTCACTCAATAACACAGCACAGCATACGCGCCATTCCGAACATTTCTCACACTCGTACAGCCAGTGTAACTTAAGCAATTTACAGAGACTACACGACTTAAAATCCGAAAAGCTACGCGACTTAAAATCCGAAAAGACACAGACAAACAGATTCTTATGTAATCGTGAACCTGTTCACACATTCAGTGACAAGAACGTTGATTATAAGCAATATTTATCTGTAATAAAATCTAAGGTATTTGAAAATGACAGAGCATAGGTACACGCATTGAACTGGATACGACAATTTGTTTTTGTATTTTCAATAGCATTGCGTGTAATGCAGAAACTAGAATTAGCATGGATACAGCAATTTGCTCTTGAATTTTCACCGGCATTGCCTGAAACGCAAAAACTAAAATGTATTTGCAGCGCATAATTGACCTCTGGGGATTCATTATGCTTTAATGAGTATGTGCCGTAGCGTGCACAGGGCCCCGAGCCGCAGTAGTGCTGTTTCATCTTTAGTTTTCTCCACTGCTGCCTTCTCTTCTACTATCCTTTACATCTATCAAAACAGCTCTTTAACTATTGCTCTACCTAGTATTAAGAACAGTCTAAAGAAAACCTGATATGACAAATTTTACCGAAAGTGACAGTTCTTTTAGACTCTCCCAAAATGACAACTATTGCCATAACATTAATAACAGATAGAATTATAATCAGCAGTATGTGTAAAGTTATCAGCAACAGGAACCACATTTTAGTAACAATAGATGTTTTTCACGACAATAGCAACAAAACCAGCCGGTTAGCATACCTAACCAACAATGCAGTCTACAAGGTCAACCAAGCTTTAATGTTTCGCCGCGTATGCGTATAGTCTCAGCTCCAACAAACAGTAATGCACAGCAACAAGGAAACCAGTACGTACAGAAAACACACTGTTTCAATTCCTATCGCAATGCACCTTATAGAAATGACTATCATGACAGAAGTGAAAGTAATGAGCACAATTTTCAGCTTACATATAATAACAGTCGATCCCATCAGCAGCAAGAATATCAGCAACAACATATTATCATGAATGAACCAGACAGTAGTTATGATCCAGAACGTAATACGTCAGGAAGAATTAACAGAACAGTTCAAATAGTCGAAATGCCACAGCATCCTTCCGAAAATAATAACACGTCAGATAGAATTTGATTAAATACAGTACAGGTTGTACATTCCAGTAACGCAAGCAATACTTTTGACACGCAGAATCTTGTTCACGAAAACGTTATTTGAAACATGACCTCAGGGGATTCATTACGCTTTAATGAGTATGTGCCGTAGCGTGCACAGGGCCCCGAGCTGTAGTAGTGCTGTTTCATCTTTAGTTTTCCGCACTGCTGCCTTCTCTTCTACTATCCTTTATATCTATAAAAACAGCTCTTTAACTATCGCTCTACCTAATATTAAGAAAAGTGTAAAGAAAACCCGATATGACAAGTTTTTACAGAAAGTGACAGTTCTCTTTAGACACTCCCGAAATGACAACTATCGCCGTAACTTTAATATCAGAGAAAATTTTAATCATCAGTATGTGTAAAATTATCAGCAATAGCGAACGCATTTTGGTAACAATACAGGTTTTTCACCGCAATAGCAACAAAACCAGCCGGTTAGCATACCTAACCAACAATGTAATGTACAAGGTCAACCAGGCTTTAATGTTTCGCCGCGTGCACGTATAGTCTCAGCTCCAACAAATAGTAACGCAAAGCAACAAGGAAATAACTACGTACAGAAAACACACTATTTCGATTCCTATCGCAATGCGCCGTATATAAATGACTATCATGACAGACGTAAAAATAATGAGCACAATTTTCAGCGTACATTTAATAACAGTCTATCTTATCAGCAGCAAGAACATCCGCCACAACAAATAATCATGAATGTACCAGACAGTAGATATCATCCAGAACGTAAGACGTTAGGAAGAATTAACAGAACAGTACAAATAGTGGAACTGCCACAGCATCCTCCTGAAAATAATGACACGTCAGATAGAATTTGATTAAATAGAGTACAGGTTGTATATTCCAGTAACGCAAGCAATACTTTTGACACGCAGAATCTTGTTCACGAGAATGTTATTTGAAACATGCTTTGTTGCATGCACCACTCTTATCGCACCCAGATCTTACCAGAAATTTTTCTATTGCCACCGACAGTTCTAACACCGCTTTAGGTGTACATATTTTTCAGGAAATTGAAGAAGATGGTTCTACAGTAATTAAAAACATAGCCTTTGCGAGTCGCATTCTGTCACCTGCCGAGCGAAATTATTCTGTTACAGAACTTGAAACATTATGTGTTGTTAGGGCTTTTACGAGATTTCGGCATTTTCTTTATGGAAGACATACTACCGTTTACACAGACCACAGAGCGACACAATTTTTACTTTCGGCTAAATTTACACACGACAGATTCAGTAGATGGAAACTTTACTTGCAGGAATTTAATTTTCCAATTGTTCACATTCCCGGCACACAAAATGTTGTAGCAGACGCACTATCCCGTTCTCTCAGCAACAATCAGCAAGACATCGCAACCAACTTGTGCAAAGCAAATTTCAGCGTCATGTACATTCAACAAGTTGCATTTGAAAATTTTATTTCGTCGTCGTTACAAGACATGGCACAAGAGCAGAACAGAGACAACGTGTGGAAAGAGATTAAACACCTTTGGCAAGATAAGAATAATGTTACCATCAGAAACCATTACGCTGTACGCAATGACATTCAGTTTCGCCGCTCTCATCCTGACAGCAACAATTGGTTATTGTGCATTCCTGATGAACTTGTTAACAAATTAATCTGGTATACTCATTTAAGTTACGCACATTACGGAGCCAGAAAATGTTTTCTTATACTGAGACAGAACTGTTATTTTACGAACATGGAGAAACGTATTCGACGAGTTTTAGCGTCATATAAAATCTACCAGAAAGCTAAATCAGATACGACTTCACATATTCCTCCATTACATCCCATTGTACCTGTTAAATTGAGACATGGCCGCTGTAGACTTTTTGGTCCGATTCCCAGAACTAATAGAGGTTTTTGCTACATCTTTGTCGCTGTTGAACTCACTTCAAAATTTGTTACCTTCACTCCGTTACGCAAAGCTACTGCTAAAACTGTTTCGAAAGCATTTGTAAAACATTTTCTATTTCATGTATGGCATGTGTTGAAAGTAATTTCCGACAACGGATCACAATTTCGATCTGCTATATCGACACGTATGTTACGAGCTAGAAACATTTCTCCGATCTATATATCCAGGTACCATGCTTCTTCGAACCCTTGTGAACGATTAATGAAAGAAATTGGTAAACTGTGTAGAATATACTGCCATAAAAGACATATTGATTGGGACACACGCATACTCTCATTCCAGGATGTAATTAATTCCATACCAAATGAATCCACTATGCTATCTCCGTCTGTTATACTGAAAAATGTTGAACCACCTAACAAAATTAAATAATTAGTAAACTTTCCTACATCTCGTCGACTACGACACCATGAAATAATTGACATTGCGCTGAACAACATCGAACGTGCCGCAGAACGCCGGAGAAGACAGCAAAAACAGGTTTGTACACGCCGTGACTTTCACATTGGACAGAAGATATTAGTACGTACACGCTATTTATCCAATAGAGTAAAAGGTAGGTGCAGTAAATTTGAACTTCTATACGCAGGTCCATATCGGATTCGCAGCATTCCTCACCCCAATGTTGTACACGTCGAGACTTTGAGAACCAGAAAAACCAAAGGAAACCACCACATATCGAATATCAAACCTTTTATTGAATGAAGATACTTTATGATTTAACATGCTGTAATGCCATTTGCTAATTTTTATGACCACTTATGCAATTATATTCACATGAATACTTACTGATGATTATCGCATTTTTTCTTGGCAAGTACCCGGCAAGGTAAAGTTAGCAGGTCGCTCTTCTTGTCGTTACACATCACACCGTGCACATTTTTCCAGATAAACTTACGTATCTTATGAATAATTATACAATTTTATCTAGTGACATATTAATTTTATTAAGTTCTCTCTCCATTAAAGTCTTTAATTCTCGCCTCTATTAACTACATGACATACAAGCTGAACACAAACGAAGTCACATTTCCTGTCATCATTTTTTATGTATGTACGATTGTTTTCCTGTTTTGTTTGTATGCACTATGAAATAGTTAAGATATAGCAAACACCAGTTGACTTTGACATTTTGCCTTATGATATCTCAACATCGTGACTACTTTATTCTTTTTTTTTTTTGCTGCTACATTGTGATACACTGGGTACATTTTTGCCTCTGAACGCTATCTATGTTTTTGACATATTACGTTTTCTGTCATGCTATGCTGTATCCTCAGTTACGTTACTATAAACCAGTTTTTATTTAATGAGTATATGATTTAAATGCAAGACATTAATCTTTGTTCATCATTTCAGAAAGAAATAACGTGTAAAAGAAATAAATTAAACAGAAATGGGAATTTCACCTTCGGAATGAACGACAGAAGATCCAAAAAAAAACCTCATGAGGAAGAGTAAATGGATCAGGATTAACAAGCATTAACAAGAATATACTATACACATCGTAGAATAGCAGTCTTAATTAATTTTTTCTTTCAGAATACAAGGCGATTGATGCAGGCTGTCAGACAGAACTATACATCTTAGTTTTAGTGATGAAATATGCTAGAAATAAGGAATAGTTGTGTAATGAGTAATGAAGTGACTTTTTTTTGCAGATGATAACGAATGATGATGAATTATGATGAAGAATATGCTACTATGGATAATGAAGTTTTTCTTTACAGGTGATGATAATAATGGAGTTATGATAATATAGATAATGAAGTGATGGATAATGAAGTTTCTTTTTTTCTTTACAGATGAGGATAATGTTGAAGTTATGTATTTATGCTATGTAGTTATTTTAGTATTTGTTGCAGTTCGTTTTGACAGTATGTGTTATATTGCATAGTATGATGACTGAAGGTTTTGGAAAGGACAGCTAGGGAACACATTTTTTTTTTATACACATTTCACTACCTGTTAATTCGAAGTTCACTACTTTTCAGCATAAAATGAGTTTCTTCTTTCAGTTTAATAATTCATTTTTGTATTTTGCAGGAGAAATTATTTATGAAATTAATGTGCTGTAAGCAGTTGTTCATTAAACCTATGTCATTTATGAATTTGATTACATATATTCTACTTGTTTCATAATCTTGCTACAGCTGACTCATGACGAATGACGTTACACATCTTCATTTGCAGCAACAACTCAAAAGCAAGTATTTTCAGTCTTCAGTAATTACCCAACGCAATGCATTGCTTAAAAAAAGAATATATATATATATATATATATATATATATATATATATAATGCTTTGTAATTAGGCAATGAGTACCAATGTTCTCTGTAAAACGACTCATGAACATTATTCTGTAATACTATGTCATTTATTAGCTCTTGTTTTCAATGATGACCTCTGATGGCTTATAACTAGGCAATGAATGCCAATGTTCTCTGTAAAACGATTTATGTACATTATTCTGTAATACTATGTCATTTATTAGCTCCTGTTTTCAATGATGACTCCTGATGGTTTATAATTAAGCAATGAGTGCCAATGTTCTCTGTAAAACGACTGATGAACATTATTCTGTAATACTATGCCACTTATTAGCTCCTGTTTTCAATTATGACTTCTGATGGTTTATAATTAGGCAATGAGTGCCAATGTTCTCTGTAAAACGATTTATGTACATTATTCTGTAATACCATGTCATTTATTAGCTCCTGTTTTCAATGATGACTTCTGATGGTTTATAATTAGGCAATGAGTGCCAATGTTCTCTGTAAAACGATTTATGTACATTATTCTGTAATACCATGTCATTTATTAGCTCCTGTTTTCAATGATGACTTCTGATGGTTTATAATTAGGCAATGAGTGCCAATGTTCTCTGTAAAACGACTGATGAACATTATTCTGTAATACTATGCCACTTATTAGCTCCTGTTTTCAATGATGACTTCTGATGGTTTATAATTAGGCAATGAGTGCCAATGTTCTCTGTAAAACAACTCATGAACATTATTCTGTAATACTACATACATGGTACAGAAATGTTCAATAACTGGGCAATGAGTGCCACCAACTATTAGTGTAATTCTCAATGAAGACTAGTATGTGACTTAATGTCATTCACCTTCTGACCTAATTACCTGGAATTACTGCAATATCCGTTTGTCCTGTATATCCTCATGATCATGGAGCACTATATCTGGTTTTTGCACTAATTCTACGTTGGTGTACCTTACAAGAACGTGGTGTTGACACGACATGCTGTCCACCACCATGAGCGATGGAGATGCTATTATGGTCCCACTGTTTGGTGTACCTAATGTACTACCAAAAAGATAACATGGAATATTACTACGACATTTCAGTGTCTTGCCTACGCTGATTAATACTTCTGGGAAAAGAACTTCAGATTGTCTCACTTGGTGTTGTGCTTCTGTAGAAAGATATGGACTTTCAGTGCAGCTGCGTGCAACCTAAAGTGCAACAACCATGATGCAATCCTTCCCTTTCCTATCCTAATTCTTGTAACATAGCGAAAATCATTTTTGCTAACATATTTGTATTCATGACCTATACATTTTTGTGATTTGATGATATGTTCTGAACTACAGTGCGTGTGCATTTTAGTCATTTGTTAACATGATTTATACTAATTGCATATACAATTTTGATTTGCTGATATGTTCTGAACTACAGTGCATGTGCACTTATGTCATTTGTTAATTTGTTTTGTACTCATTGTATATATATTTTGTCATTACCTGATATGTTGTGTACTCGGTGCATGTGCACTATATTTACTTCATGTTCTACACCCATATATCTGTATATTCTGTGATTGTAAAGTTAGTTAGTTAACAAAAATTTGTTGCTCATGGCAAGTCCAAATGACTCACCATCGCTCCCAAATTTTTGCCCCCCCCCCCCCCCAGTGGATGGTTATGAAACAAGTATGTATTCATTACCAGCGATGGCGAGGCATGACAGAATCACTGACCAGAGAGTTATTTATCGTTGCTAGTCTGCGCTTGACCGCGCGAGTGTTCAGTTGTACTCTGTCTGTAGTAGTAGTCAGTCGACAGTAGTAGCGAGTGGACGGTTGTACTGAGCAGGCGTCGGCATGCGTCGACGGCGTGTTCTTCTTGCGACTCTGGTCAGGATTGTGGTGGACGATGAGTATTGTTGTAGAAGGTAAAGACGCAGCATTGCGCACATCTAATAATGTATGTTAATTGTAATTAATATGTTCAAAAAATGCCCCAATAATAATTTTTTTATAAAGTAACTCTTTTAAAGAAAAACATTCATTTCAGTTTAAAGAATATTTCCAATGCATTTCCTCCAAGAATCAAAATTAAGTATAGGCCAGCATTGCACGAAGATGTGTCGATAGATAAGAGCAGATATAGATGCAGTTTTTTATTGAGGTAAGAATTTTTGTTTTCTTATTCAGAATACAGGGCCGAAGGTCAGCGCTCCTGTCCTTATGAAATTTATCAGGTTTAATTATTTCACAGGGCCGAAGGTCAGCGCTGCTGCCCTTATAAAATTTACCAGATATTATTATTTCTGTTACGAGGCTACATTCAGTTCATGGTTCATTATCTAAATAATATTGTTGTGTGGTTTTTGGTCAATTCTCATTTATTAATTTTGTGGGGAGTTTCATTTGGCTCCAATTTGCATTCTTATTTAACAACATTATCTGCGGGGAGGTTACACCTGTTTGGGCGAAGTTTAGTTTAGCTTATTTGCAATTACAAGAAAATGCGTGTTTTTGTCACGAAACGCGTTTCGGTTCGCAATAAATGATTGGCATTCCGACGTAAGTTGCATTTAGGAATATCCTTTATTAGTTATTGGTGACTGGTTTCGGGTTTCTAACATTACGTTCATTCTCACTGACTGAATTTCAGCTTCGAAGATGGATGGTTTCAATATGGACATAATCTCCGAAACTGGCCACCACTAACCAATTAAGGTTGTATAATTCGTGAAGAATCAAGTCTGCCAAGATAGCTGGTAATTCTTTTTATTATTGTTATCAGTTTCGACAGATCTAAGTTGTGATCATCGGATCTTGTAAGGCTATTAGATACATATGCTTCTCACAATACTGAAAGTCTCATGGTGATGTTGCGCCAAATTGTAAAAAAAAAGTGTCAGGGCACATCATCACGACAAAAATCAAATACCACACAATTAAAAAAACATACAATGTGTTGTACTGATGTCCCAGCATACACTGATTGGGATTAGTGTATACTGGGGCATCAGTACAACACGTATGTTGATCATAGCGAAGATCTGTCGAAAAAGATAACGGTAATTAAAAAAAACACCAGATCTTGATAAATTTGACACTTCAAGAGTGATATTAGCTTTACATCGCTGTCATCGATTGACGCAGTGTCAAACATACACATCGAGCGAGGTGGCGCAGTGGTTAGCACACTGGACTCGCATTCGGGAGGACGACGGTTCAAATGCCGGGATGGTTCCTTTGAAAGGGCACTTCCTTCTCCATCTTTCCGTAATGCGATGAGACCGATGATCTCATTGTTTGGTCCCCTCCCCCAAATCAACCAACCAACGAATCAAACATATACAATAAATGAAGGACACTTCTTAATGCAACAAACGAGGGAACTCCAACCATTTATTTCAACAAAGAGAAACTTGCGCTCCTATTAAACTTCAGCATGCCGGAAGTCCACAAAGCGTTTCGTTTTACTGAAATAAAACATCGCTAGTGCTCTGAATTGTGAGACGTTTACAAGTTTGCAAACTTCAATTCATTATTTTTCTCGGGACAAGCAGGACAATAACATAAATTCGATGAAAGACGTCATATCCACCAAGTTATGGAGTTAAAATAAGTAGAGAAAAGTGTCGTACCTTGAGGATTGTGTGTCTAGCAACACACAATGTTTCTTCTGTTATTCAAATATGATGACTGCATTGCATCGTGCAGTAGCCAATCTCTCCCACAGCAGTACAAATCCTATTTCTTCACCAAACCCTCTTATCCTTTCACACTATATCTCTCTAACACCTGCTCCGTGCAGGATTAGCCGAGCGGTTTAAGGCGCTGCAGTCATGGACTGTGTGGCTGGTCCCAGCGGAGGTTCGAGTCCTCCCTCGGGCATGGGTGTGTGTGTTTGTCCTTAGGATAATTTAGGTTAAGTAGTGTGTAAGCTTAGGGACTGATGACCTTAGCAGTTAAGTCTCATAAGATTTCACACACATTTTAACATTTCTAACACCTGCAACCAACCACACCATCATGATGTTAAAATCAGACTTTTTGTTAAAAAAAATTTTTTCAACATACGCTTATCTCCATATTCCTCTCAGCCACTCCCTCTTTCACCCAAAACACGCGAATGAAACAGCAATAAACAAAATAGATTCTAAGGCTGGATGCGAGGGTATAACATAAACCTGTAATTATTACCTCAGAAAATAAAGTAACATAGTAAGTTTTTTATTTCTTCAATGGACTTTCACTGTATAGAGGAGTAAAATTCATTCTTGAAATAATCTCATCACCTGTAGCTCAGCAAATTCTCCAAATTCTCCGCTATAACCTTTCTTCCAGAAGTAGTAGTCCTGAAAGGCATGCGACTCAACTTACGTGACACAGGTACGGCCAGAGGTCATGTCAAGCTTGGATAGCTCAGTTGGTAGAAGAGATATCTTGTTCGCATTAGAAGAAAAGCGATGTATTGAAAGAGGAAACGCGTGTTTTGTACGAAGAAGAGACGTGCGCTTTGTTTTATAGGAGAAGCAATTTTTGTTTTAAAAAAGGAGAGCAGAAATTAGGAACCTGATATGCGTTTAGAAGGTGACTTCTTTTTTAAAAGGAAACGTTCCTTGCTTCACTTCCTTCAGAAGAAGAGTTTTATTTGCATTTAAGTAGGAATTCTATTTGTTTTGGAAGACATTCGTGTTTGTGTTTTGTAAAGCAGTTTTTTCCTTGTGGTTTGTATATTACGTTGAATGTGTTACACGTCACACAACAAAAAAGAAAAAAAAGTAAAAAAGTCTCTGCAGAGCACTTCCGCGCGAAAGGAAAGGGTCTCAGGTAGACTGCCTGTCTGGAACACAGAGTCTGCCACGAAATATCGGTTCCATCTTGATTTTCATGGCACAGCGGTCATATTTCTTCTGTTGGCGTAAACGATTTACCGCACCTTAGTCCTCTTTATCAATGACTACTCATCGCACTAGATCCACCCATATTCTCTTAACCAGAGATAGAGGCTCCCGAAGAAAGCGACTGAACCGTTTAAGCGTGCATCAGAGAGAGATCCGGTCAGAGTGTATCGTTTTGTTCTTTGTACTTGATCTGAGACACTACACGTTAATACTGAAGCTATTAAGTAGACGATCTGTGACATGGCAGGGGAGCGCCACCATCTGTCGGCACTTTCCAACAGCGCTCGCCAGACGGGTTGGTCACCTATCCAAGTATTTAAAAAACAGTCTTGATCACAATTTATTTGTTACGGTGACCGGTTTCGACCATTACTGTGATCATCTTCAGATCTACAAGTCGCATACAAAAATGGCTGTTTAAAAATTGCCGCATGTAATAAAAAGAATCATATGAACTTCATAGACAATATTTCATAAGTATGCACAACTACTGTGCCCTCTCGACATTTTTCTTTTTTTTAGTATTGATCTGTATGAATTATTACGTCATCTATGTAAATGAAAGTCTCTCATTACACCAGTAAATCGTATCTGTGCAGCATGTACCATACATGTCAGTTGAAGATTATTGCAGCCTACTCATTGAAAATCGTTTGAATAGCGACATTTTGCTGCTCAATAGTACATCGTCTGACGACAGTCTTTGCCATTTCACTTTCGAAACAACTTGGTTAGAAAGAAGCCTGCTGCCACATCTTTGCAGTGGCGTTTATCCTCACCATGGCAACTACTAGTATGCCTATCGACTTTACAACTTCAGTGGAAAAAAGCCTACTGCCACATCATTGGAGCCGGCCGGGCTGGCCGAGCGGTTCTAGGCACTACAGTCTGGAACCGCGCGACCGCTACGGTCGCAGGTTCGAATCCTGCCTCGGGCGTGGGTGTGAGTGATGTCCTTAGGTTAGTTAGGTTTAAGTAGTTCTAAGTTCTATGGAACTGATGACCTCAGAAGTTAAATCCCATACTGCTCAGAGCCATTTGAACCATTTGATTCCGTCAGAACTGCGCGGAGCCTCCATTATATATAGTAAGACGCACACTGGTTTCTCCAGTAGTGATTCTCCAGCAGAAGGAGGATCCTACTCATTGGTAATTCATCGTTTTATAGGTTTATAATTTTATGTATTTTCTTTAATGTATGTAGCCCTCTAATTAAAGCTTTGTATACGACTTATAGGTCTGAAGATGATCTCAGTAGTGGTTGAAACCGCTCACCGTAATAAATAAATTGTGATGAAGACTGTTTTTTAAATATTTGTAACACATTGATCACTGTTCTCTCCCACAATGTATTCAAAAGTGAAGTATCCAAGTCCTACCCCAGCCCGACAGAGGTTAACTTCCGGTATCTGACGGGAACCGGTGTTACCACTGCGGCAAGACCTTCGTAATTGAAAATAACGGAATTAAAATGCATATATTAAGGAGTAAAATGCTCTCTACGTGTACTTATTTCTGGTACTTGTTGTAATGCCACTTCCTCGGACGAGAAATAAAAATCAAAAATTAGCTCCCAAAGATTTCCCCCCTAAAGTCCCAAATTCCCGGAAAGTGAATAAGCGAACGAAGTTCCATTTATCACTATTATTAGGACAATAACAAGTAATTAAATAAGGAATCTAAGACTTGACAATTTAGCAATCTACAAAAGGAAGACTAAATTTCAGTAAAATTAAAATCAAAATCATAATAAAACGCAAAATTAGCATAAATTAACATTCGCAAAGTAGAACCAACGATCCCAATGAATACTCCGTGTAAGTACTCTTTGGGAATCGTGATTATCGACTAAGTATAATTCAATGCATTGTCACTACGTTACGAGAGTTAGCCGAAGCAGGTCATATATTTGAATGCTCGTACATGTAGGCGCGCTTAGATTGTTTTTGAGATTGAATAATTGCGATCTATTATGGCGCAGTAATACGATCTTCTGACTTCAAATATCACTGCATTAGAGTTCGAACGGAGGACTTTTACCTACTAGAATAAAGTGAACTTTTAACTAGATACTTGAACTAATCATTACTTAGACAGTGATTTAGGCAACGAACACTGATAGATAATTTTCATTCATAATAGCCAGTGGTTTATGGAACTTCAGTGATAGGTCCGAAGCA
Organism: Schistocerca serialis cubense; assembly: GCF_023864345.2. Taxonomy (NCBI): domain Eukaryota; kingdom Metazoa; phylum Arthropoda; class Insecta; order Orthoptera; family Acrididae; genus Schistocerca; species Schistocerca serialis. Next base: position 201,361,023 of record NC_064644.1, read on the forward strand.
TATAATTTAAATCCCCCCAACACCTGGGGAAGTTTTCTTCTCAAGGCTCGGTTACGAAGTGACTGATATTGTGCAATAAAACACCCTCTCGTGCCAAGTCGTGCATTTGTGATTTAAAATTCAATCAAATTATTGACATGAAACTCCCGAGTAATAATTACTCGCAGCGATAATATTTGACTGTAGCGCTCGGCGCTTGTGTAGAATCTTTGACTCAAATAACAAGCCCACTGTTACGATTTCTTAGATACTTGAAATTACGACCAGCTTGTAGGGAATTTGTTGTGGATGTTACTGTTTTGGTTCTATCATTAATGATGAATCATTAATCAGTCAAACATCAATTACCAACGATTAATTACGATTCTTGGTGAAGAAAAAATCTCACGCACGTAAACATTTCCGTTCAGCAGTGTTATTTTGTGTAACGTCGTGTTCGTAACTTGATAACGATCTCAACACCCTACCAGACTGTCGCCGAGTTTTAGCCGAGGCCAAGTACAACTCAAACCAAATCATCAAGAAGAAGAGGCGTTATATCGTTTCCGGGAACAGCCCTTTTAGGAAGCAAAACTGTGTTTCTTTGATGCTGCTCGATTATGCTCTCACGGGGTCCACCGTTGCATGGACATAGATGGCATCACCAACACAGCGCAGCAATCTTACTAGCTGCACCCAAGCTGGGAACGCCTGTGGGAAGACAGGGTGTAACTAAGGAATCCGTGGACGGCGCAGTCATGTCGGTCAAACAGCCAGCAACCTGTGATTGAGTGCCAATTCCGCTGCGCACCGCAAGTACTAATTCCAGGTCGGGGCCCCCGGTTTGAGGCTCTCTCTCTCTCTCTCCTCCCCGGCACATTTTGCGCGACCGTGACCGACGGGCAGACGGGGCGTTCCTCGCCAACAACTCGGCGGCTGCGATAAGTGCGGCGGCCGCCCGGAACGGAACCGAACGAAGCGCAGCGGGACGGAAGACGGCGGAGCGGCCGACGACCCGCGGCTTACCTCCGCGCTCGTGAAAACCGGCGGAGCCGCGAGATAGCGTCTGGCGGTCCCGTTAGCGGCGAGGGGTGGTGGGTGTGCTGCGCGGCGTTCTGCTCCGGTGACCAGCAGGCGCGGCCGCCGCTCGCCCATCTTCTGCGCCCAGCTGCTGGAACACCGCGCGCCCGCTGACCTCCAGCGGTTCTCGCGCCGGCGGCCCGCCGTGTGGGCACCGCCGTACGTTACACTGCCGCTGCCAGCCTCTCACCGTGGCCTCGCTACGTTCTACGTCCATACTCCGCAAGCCACTACCTCTACCAGTCATGCGTACATACCACTGTGCGCTCTTCGAATCAGTACTCACAAGGAGACGGCACAACCGTGGGGTCGGGGATTTGCCGCGTGGTTAAAATATTAGGACGCACTACCCGGAAAATCCCGGGAAAAAAATCGATCCAAAGTTTCTTAGGTGTCGTATGAGTATAAAATGTTGGTCCATTGCCGAGCCGCCGTCTGGCCTAGATGGTTGCCGGCACGGTAGCTCAGCGTGTTGGATCAGAGGGTTTAACTGCCCTCTGTAACAAAAAACTGAGTTAATCGATTAACAACGAACTTAAACGGATGTCATATGACGTCCGCAGCCGGCCGGAGTGGCCGTGCGGTTCTAGGCGCTACAGTCTGGAGCCGAGCGACCGCTACGGTCGCAGGTTCGAATCCTGCCTCGGGCATGGATGTGTGTGATGTCCTTAGGTTAGTTAGGTTTAATTAGTTCTAAGTTCTAGGCGACTGATGACCTCAGAAATAAGTCGCATAGTGCTCAGAGCCATTTGAACCATTTTTTGACGTCCGCAACGAAAAAACCCAAAGATAAAAGAAATTGTTATTCCATCAATTATTCAGATAGTTTCTCAGATGGTTCAAATGGCTCTGAACACTATGTGACTTAACATCTGAGGTCATCAGTCCCCTAGAACTACTTAAACCTAACTAACCTAAGGACATCACACACATCCATGCCCGAGGCAGGATTCGAACCTGCGACCGTGGCAGTCGCGCGGTTCCGGACTGACGCGCCTAGAACCGCTTGGCCACCGCGGCCGGCGATAGTTTCTCAAATCTATATTAGCTTTAAAACATTATTTTAGCCAAGAACGTAAAGTTTTTCATTCACTGAAAAATATTCGTGCTCGTTGTTCTATTTCGTTTTATGGGGTTTCAATGTTTAAAGGGGCTTTCTAAGGGTCGCCTTGGTCATCTGCACATAGGACTGTGTGCGAGCCGTGAGAAGTAAACGGCAGTTTGTTTTTCGATTTCGTCGTGAACAGACGTGCCTGTTTCAAATGTCAACGTGTTATTCCGATACGAGGTTAAACATGTCGACTGAACAAGTTGCTGGCTCATCTGGAATAGGAGAAGAAATTCCTGAAGAATCTATTCATAGTGACCTATCAAAATTACAATTGAAGGACGCAGTGGTGTATTATGAAAACCTGTTGGCGGAAAATAATTTAATTGCATCGACATCTTCGGAAGAAATCTCTCGCGATGCTATGTTATTGGCCGGAGAACTTTATAATAATACACTGGAATATTTGATTGAAAAAACATTCGTAACTGAAGAGGAATTAATTCACGCTCATGAGGATTGCGAAGAATGTGAGGAGAACGACGAACAGTTCGAAGTGCCATAAAGTGATTCCTCTCCAGACGAATATAAACCGTCACCGAAAATATTTAAAAGTGACATGTATCCCATTGCCTACAAAGTCAAAGTCGTGAATATTGCTAAAGCGCACCCCACATGGTCCTTGGCGACATTGCAAAAAAAAAAAAAAAAAAAAGGATGCCGCCAATTGAAGAGAAAAGAATATCTTTCACAATGGGAGAAAGATATTAAAAGTGGTGGTACGCGAATTTGAGGTGATAGATTCGTGGACCTACGACCGTTTTGTGGAAGCAAGACAGCAATATCAGCAAGTCACGACAAGAAATTTACAGCAGTGGGCATTGGCTGCGGCTGCACAATTCGTCGATTTCAAATTCAAGGCGTCTGATCGATGGGTCACGGCATTTAAACAGAAGCACAGAATTTCACAACGCGTCAATGGAGGACATCTAGGCGTCTGCGGAGACCTTTCGTCGGCAGATGTGCCGTTTAATCCCTCAATACCATAAGGATTTTGTGATAAATACTGACCAAACAGGTAAATACGTGTTTTCTGCGTACAAAATGCTTTTAACGATGTAAAATAGATGAATTCAAATTTAATTATAGAAAAAGATATTTACATACACATTCGAATATTGTTTAATATTGAAAATACTATTGTTTCAGGATGCTAATATCAATCTGTTTTCAAAAGGACTCTCACTGAAAAAGGGAATAACACAGTTCTCGTGAAAAAGTCGGATTTGAATAAAGTGACGCAGTCGTACACCGCACAATATTCAATAACATTATCCGGAAAACTGCTCCCACATGTCTTCATATGCTTACAAGAAGCCACCGGTCATTTCGGACCTCGTATTCACAAATTAATAGATGGCGATGCCAATACTTGTACGAACGTCGTCGTAACATCATCGAATTCCGGAAAATTAACATCAGTTTTATACATGGGTTTTCTCCGTAAATGTTTAAAATCTTACGTCGGGGAGAATGAATTTTTACTTCTCATTGACTCTTGGGGAGGTCAAACGAATTCGGAGATATATGATGCAATTTTTCAAGTGCGGCTGGTCCCGGTGGAGGTTCGAGTCCTCCCTCGGGCATGGGTGTGTGTGTTTGTCCTTAGGATAATTTAGGTTAAGTAGTGTGTCAGCTTAGGGACTAATGACCTTAGCAGTTAAGTTCCATAAGATTTCACACACATTTGAACATTTGAACAATTTTTTAAGATGACGAAAGTATGCCAACTTGGTCTGTAAAAGTCATACCTCCAAAATGCACTTCTTTGCTGCAACCTTGTGATGTTTACTTTTACAGGCAAGTTAAAAATTTCATAAAGCACTTGCAAAATTGCAGCTCATTGTTACAGGAGAATCGTGAAATTAATACAAGGGAATACTGTATAAAAATTCATTCCATAATTCACCATCAATTATCGTCACCAATATTCCGAGACATGATTCAATATGCCTGGTTTGCCTCAAAATTATCAGAAACTAGAAACATTTTCGTAAATGTTAATGGGGCATGTTTTTGTACACATTTATTGCAAACACCCTGTGATTGTAAAAAATCCGCTTTTATATGTTGCGCAAGATGTCGCAAAAATTATTGCTTTGTTTGTTTTACGATAATTAGCACTGCATTTCTTGTTTATAATTGTTATATGTATAAAAATTGAATGTTTCCCAATCGACTTTGTTATTCTGATTAAAAACCCAATGTTTCTTCTCATATACTTTACAATGAAAAATGGAAAACCCACCGCTATGAATTGTGTTGTTGGACAAAATGAAAATAATTTTTATTCAATAATGTAACTAATTTGTTAAAGATAATGTAGGTTTGGGAAACTTTCTGAATAATTGGAGGAATAACAAAAGAAAATGAAACAGAAGGGAAAAAAAGTGCCAGAGGATGAATCGAACGCGAGACCTCTGGCGTAAGAGTCCGAGCCCTAACCATCTAGGCCAGACGGCGGCTCGGCAACGCACCAAAATTTTATAGTCATACAGCACCTAAGAAACTTTGGATCGATTTTTCCCGGGATTTTCCGGGTAATGCGTCCTAATATTTTAACCACGTGAGGTGTTAGGGGTCCTCTTTCACCACACAAAATTTCGGACAAATCCCAGACCCCACGGTCGTGCCGTCTCCTTGTCAGCTTCGCAGCTAACACGTGGGCACATGACTGAACGTGGTCACCAACAAAGCATCCGTCAGACGAGGGCAGAGAAGTGTCCTACTTAGGCTATGCGGAGCCTTCGGTACCACTTCAGCGGATGCACTGTGTGTGGTGTTCGGAATATGCCCCATAGATATCACGATCAAATACAGAACTGCAAGGTACTGGTTAAAGGTGGGGAGACTAGATAAGGTACACACAATAACCGGTGTGCCGATAGAGACGATACGTCACCTTAAAAGTTGGCGTTTGCATACATGGCAAGGTGAGTGGGATGTAAGTGATAAGGGACGTAGACTGCACGACTTCCTCCCTGACATAAGGGAGCGGTTGAGAATAAGACATATCGATGCTAGCCGCGGTATGGTACATTTCTTAACCGGACACGGGCCTTACCCCACGCACTTAAACCGCGTGAGTCTGAGGCAGACACCTTCATTCACATGCGGGGAAGAAAGTTCCGCAGAACACACTGTATTTTTCTGCGGGCAATACCCGAACGATAGACATACACTACATTTAGGCTACACAGATACAGACATAGATATATACACAGCAATAAGAGACGAAGAACAATGGGCACAATTAAACGCACTGACAAACAGTATTTCAAAAACAACACATGAAGAGTACGTACGGACACTACATTACAAATATGCCTATGTGCAGCGTAACAACAATCTCCAGAGGATGGACAGCGATACCCACAGTGACAGCGAAAATAGTGACAATGAGGAGGAACAGGAGGAGGAAGCTAAGATGTGACAGTAAATAAGCAAAAGTACTGGCGGTCTAGCCAAGAAAACACCAAAAGCTGTATGTGGATGGGCATCTAAAGTAGTTAATACATAGGGTTAGTAATAAATAGGATAAGCAACATTATTTCTCTACTAATAACCATTTGTATATGTGTGTGTGTGTGTGCGTGTGTGTGTGTGTGAGTGACTGGCAGTCAACGGCTCGAAGAAGAAACCATTCCGAGGTATTCACCGTCAGTCACATTCGGTGATAGTACTAACAAATCTCTCCTCTATCCTTTTTTCTTTTTATATTCTTCTTAAAAAACAACAAAATTTTATTTATATTTCAACCTTAAATTATTGTCATTTTCAAAAGTATCATTCTTTGTAAATGTTGTAGATAAAACAAAAGAAAAGGAAACTGTAAAAAGATGAAAAACGAAAATTTTAAGATGTACGACCTGTTTTAAACATCAGGTAACAGATCTATAATTTGGTAATAATTAAATAAATAAATAAAATAAAAAGCCACATTAAGGTGTCGGCACACGGGACGATTAACTAACACTGCAAGTCTTGTGACGTCATTTCCTGCAATTTCACGTTGAGGACCCATTTCGTCAGGTGAAACAGAACATTAATTCTGTGATATTTCGTAAAGTAGAATCATTAGGAAGCAAGAACGCTCCAAAAACCGCATTCGATGCATTTTATGTTATACGTTACAACCTGTAGATGTGTGCTGTTTCTAAGCATCAGGGCACTGAATATCTCGAGAACGAATTGTTGTTAGTAAGATCTTTGTAATAAAATAGCGGGAAGCGTAACATTGGTGATTAAAGAACTTTGTTTTTCGCGTTATAGTTTTCCTGTTATGAGGATAAGCCGTTTAAAGGCAACGACCCATTGCAGATTCATAAAAACAAGTCGTTCGTGTTAGGATTTCAGCGAATAAAATCTTCAGAAGAGCGTAAAACAAAATACGACGTAGATACTGGTAGAATTGTAGCGCAGCGTAGTTGGTTGAGATGCTATGTTCCGAAACCGAGGACAGAACAGTAGAGGGCTCACGTCCTTTGTATATTGTAAAAGGTTGTGTGACTCTCATACGAAATTAGTAGAAAAAATGGTTCAAATGGCTCTGAGCACTATGGGACTTAACTTCTGAGGTCATCAGGCCCCTAGAACTTAGAACTACTTAAACCTAACTAACCTAAGGACATCACACACATCCATGCCCGAGGCAGGATTCGAACCTGCGACAGTAGCGGTCACGCGGTTCCAGACTGTAGTGCCTAGAACCGCTCGGCAAATCAGGCCGGCGAAATTAGTAGAAATAATTTCTATAATATATGATGTTATGTAAACGTAAGTGCACTTTCTGTCAGGAATGAGTTTTATCTATTTTCTGAACTTTTGTAAGCTGATGTACTTATTGAATGGAAATGTACACTATGTGATCAGAAGTATCCGGACACCACCAAGAACATAGTTTTTCATATTAGGTGCATCGTGTTGCCACCTACTGCCAGGTACTCCATATCAGCGACCTCAGTAGTCATTAGAGATCGTGAGAGAGCAAAATGAGGCGCTCCGCTGAACTCAAGGACTTCGAATGTGGTCAGGTGATTGGGCATCGCTTGTGTCACACGTCTGTAAGAGAGATTTCCACACTCGTAAAGATCACTAGGTCCACTGCTTCCGATGTGATAGTGAATTGGAAACGTGAAGGGACACGTACAGTACAAAAGCGTACAGGACGACCTCGTCTGTTGACTGACAGAGACCGCCGAAAGTTGAAAAGGGTCGTAATGTGTAATAGGCAGACATCTATCCAGACCATCACACAGGAATTCCGAACCTCCTCAGGTTCCACTGCAAGTACTATGACAGTTAGGTGGGAGGTGAGAAAACTTGGATTTCATGGTGGAGCGGCTGCTCATAAGACACACATCACGCTGGTAAATGCCAAACGACGCTTCACTTTGCGTAAGTAGTGTAAATATTGGATGCTTGAATAGTGGAAATACGTTTTGTGAAGTGTTGAATCGCGGTACACAGTGTGGCCATCCGATGGCAAGGTGAGGGTATGGTGAATTCCCGGTGAACGTCATCTGCCAGCCTGTGTGGTGCCAACAGTAAAATTCGGAGACGGTGGTGTTATGGTGTGGTAGTGTTTTTCACGGAGGGGGCTTCCACCCCTTGTTGTTTTGCGTGGCGCTATCACAGCACAGGCCTACATTGATGTTTTAAGCACCTTCCTGCTTCCCACTGTTGAAAAGCAATTCGGTGGTGGCGATTCCATCTTTCAACACGGTCGAGCACCTGTTCATAATTCACAGCCTGTGGCGGAGTGGTTACATGACAATAACATCGCTGTTATGGACTAGCCTGCACAAAGTCCTGGCCTGAATCCGATAGAACACCTTTGGGATGTTTTGGAACGCAGACTACGTGGCAGGGCTTACAGAAAGACATTGATACCTCTTCTCAGTGCAGCGCTCCGTGAAAAATGAGCTGTCATTCCCCAAGAAAACTTCCAGCACCTGACTGAACTTATGCCTGCGACAATGGAAGCTGTCATCAAGGCTAAGGGTGGGCAAACACCATACTGAATTCCAGCATTACCGACGAAGGGCGCCACGAACTTATAAGTCATTTTCAGCCAGGTGTCCGGATATTTTTGGTCACATAGTGTATCTTTCATTTTTGGCTTATTACACGTTCGCGGATAGTGAAGTTTTTATTTATGTATACCACAGACAGAACAATATGAATAGCATATGGTCAAGGAAGGATACGTGACTTTTTATAGAGCTAACGTAGGAATTCTACTCGAGTCCGTTTTCGTGAACGACCTGTATGGGTTGAAAGCCAAATAAAGCCGAAAACCGCTACTGGAGAGCGCTGAGGGCGCAGTATCACGTTAACCAGCTTCTTCCACAGGCCGACGGCGCTGTGTCTCGTGTCGTTAGATATCCTGTCTGAGTGCAGTTACACGTTAGTTGCGTCGGCCTGTATGCTGGCAGCTGTACAGTGTGTGACGGAGGGTACCTCTGGTACTATTGTAATTAAAGTGGGGCGGTACTACGCATTTTAAGTTTAATTGGGGCTATACTTAATGAGCACAGTATCTCAACTGCAACATCGTTTGACATTTTGCTGTTATGTAACAGTGTCTAAAAGAAACATCTAAGATTTCCACTACATCTGCATCTACATGGCTAGTCCTCAATTCACACTCAATCTCCTCGCCCATCATATAACAGTTAACGCAGAACAGGGAATCAGCGATCATAAAGCGGTTACTGCATCGATAATTTCAGCCGTAAATAGCAAAAGTGACAAAAAGCAGATTTCAGAGTACTTGACGGCTCAACGCAAAAGTTTTGTCTCAAGTTCAGATAGCGTCGAGGATCAATGGACAAAGTTCAAAACCATCGTACAATATGCATTAGATGAATATGTGCCAAGCAGAATCGTAAGAGATGGTAAAGAGCCACAGTGGTACAACAACCGAGTTAGAAAACTGCTGCGGCAGCAAAGGGAACTTCACAGCAAACGTAAAGATAGCCAAAGCGCTGCAGACAAACAAAAATTACGCGAAGCGAAATATAGAGGCTATGCGAGAGGTATTCAATGAATTCGAAAGTAAAGTTCTATGTACTGACTTGGCAGAAAATCCCAAGAAATTTTGGTCTTATATCAAAGCGGTACGTGGATCTAAACAAAATATCCAGACACTCTGTGACCAAAATGGTACTGAAAGAAGATGACAGCCTAAAGGTCGAAATACTAAATGTCTTTTTCCAAAGCTGTTTCATAGAGTAACACTTCACTGTAGTTCCGTCTCTAGATTGTCGCACAGATGACAAAATGATAGATATCAAAATAGATGACAGAGGGATAGAAAAACAATTAAAATCGCTCAAAAGAGGAAAGGCCGCTGGACCTGATGGGATACCAGTTACATTTTACACAAAGTACACGAAGGAACTTGCCCCTTTCATGCATCGGTGTACCGTAGGTCTCTAGAAGAGCGAAGCGTTCCAAAGGATTGGAAAAGGGTACAGGTCATCCCCGTTTCCGAGAAGGGACGTCGAACAGATGTGCAGAACTATAGACCTGTATCTCTAACGTGGATCAGTTGTAGCATTTTGGAACACGTATTATGTTCTGGAGACTAGAAATCTACTCTGTAGGAATCAGCATGGGTTTCGAAAAAGACGATCGTGTGAAACCCAGCTCGCGCTATTCGTCCACGAGACTCAGAGGGCCATAGTCACGGGTTCCCATGTAGATGCCGTGTTTCTCGACTTCCGCAAGGCGTTCGATACAGTTCCCCACAGTCGTTTAGTGAACAAAGTAAGAGCATATGGGCTATCAGACCAGTTGTGTGATTAGACTGAAGAGTTCCTGGATAACAGAACGCAGCATGTCGTTCTCAATGGAGAGAACTCTTCCGTGATTTCAGGTGTGCCGCAGGGGAGTGTCGTAGGACCTTTGCTATTCACAATATACATAAACGACCTTGTGGATAACATCGGAAGTTCACTGAGGCATTTTCTGTATGATGCTGTAGTATATCGAGAGGTTGCAACAATGGAAAATTGTACTGAAATGCAGGAGGATCTGCAACGAATTGACGCATGGTGCAGGAAATGGCAATTGAATCTAAATGTAGACAAGTGCAATGTGCTGCGAATACATAGAAAGAAAGATCCTTTATCATTTAGCTACAATATACAGGTCAGCAACTGGAAGCAGTTAATTCCACAAATTATCTGGGAGTAGGCATTAGGAGTGATCTAAAATGGAATGATCATATGAAGTTGATCATCGGTAGAGCAGATGCCAGACTGAGATTCATTGGAAGAATCCTGAGGAAATGCAATCCGAAAACAAAGGAAGTAGGTTACAGTACACTCGTTCACCCACTGCTTGAATACTGCTCACCAGTGTGGGATCCGTGCCAGATAGGGTTGATAGAAAAGATCCAACGGAGAGCAGCGAGCTTCGTTACAGGATCATTTAGTAATCGCGAAAGCGTTACGGAGATGATGGATAAACTACAGTGGAAGACTCTGCAGGAGAGACGCTCAGTAGCTCGGTACGGGCTTTTGTTGAAGTTTTGAGAACATACCTTCACCGAGGAGTCAAGCAGTTTATTGCTCCCTCCTACGCTTATCTTGCGAAGAGACCATGAGGATAAAATCAGAGAGATTAGAGCCCACACAGAGGCATACCGACAATCTTTCTTTCCACGAACATACGAGACTGGATTAGAAGGGAGATCCGATAGAGGTCAAAGTACCCTCTGCCACACACCGCCAGGTGGCTTGCGGCATATGAATGTAAATGTAGATGTAGATGTACCATATATACTGCACCCAACTTTTGTTACATTTTATTTTATTTTTTATCGTAACTAGGGCAGCGACCTAAACTTCCTGTGCCTAAGTCTAGCTTGTGCCCTGTGGTGGCCTCCTTTTTCCCGGTGTAGTGCAGCGACTCGACTTAGCATTGACTCAACAAGTCGTTGGAAATCTCCTGAAGAAAAATTGAGCCAGACTGCCTCTGTAGCCGTTCATAATTGCGACAGTGTTGTACGAACTGAAACCTCGATTATATACCATAAATGTTCGATGGGACTTATGCTGGACGAGGTGGGTGGCAAAACCATTCCCTCGAATTGTCCAGAAAGGTATTCAAATCATTCGCGAACAATTCCATCGTTGTTTGGGAACACTAAGTCCATGAATGGCTGCAGATGTTCTCCAAGTAGCCGAACACAGCCATTTCCTGTCGATGGACCAGAGACCCCAGTCCGTTCCACGCAAACACTGCCCACGCTATTACGGAGCCACGAACAGCTTGCACAGTGTCTTAACTGGGGTCGATGACTTCGTGAGGTCTGCGCCACACTCGGACACTACCATCAGCTCTTAGCAACTGGAATAGGGACTCATCTGACCAGGTTACGTTGTTCCAGTCGTCCTGGTTCAACCAGTATGGTCACGAGCGCAGAAGAGGTGCCTCAGGCGATGCCGCGCTGTTAGCAGAGGCACTTGCGTCGCTCACCTGCTGCCATAGCTCACTTCTCCGCATTCTCCTAAAGGATACATTCATCGTACGTCCCACATTGATTTCTGCGGTTATTTCACGCATTGTTGCTTGTCTGTTAGGACTGACAACTCTAGGCAAAGTGAAGGCCGTCGGCCTCTGCGTTGTCTGCGGCGAGAGGTAATGTCTGAAATTTGATGGTATTGGCACATCTGTACACAGTGGAACCCGGAATATTGAATTCTCTGACGATTCCCGAAATGGAATGTCCCGTGCGTCTAGCTGCAAGTACCATTGCGCGCCAAACTCTGGTAATTCCCGTTGTGCGGCCATAATTACTTCGGAAACATTATGACATGAAACTTCCTGGCAGATTAAAACTGTGTGCCGGACCGAGACTCGAACTCGGGACCTTTGCCTTTCGCGGACAAGTGCTCTACCAACTGAGCTACCCAAGCACGACTCACGCCCCGTCTTCACAGCTTTACTTCTGCCAGTATCTCGTCTCCTACCTTCCAAGCTTTACAGAAGCTCTCCTGCGAACTTTGCAGAACTAGCACTCGTGAAAGAAAGGATATTGCAGAGATGTGGCTTAACCACAGCCTGGGGGATGTTTGCAGAATGAGATGTGGATCCAGAATGAGATGTGGATTTTCACATGAATTACCAAAGTATAAATGTATCTGGAATATGCTGTAAGACTTTAATGTATTATACACTATAGAATAAGTGATCGTTTTCTCACAACAATTGCGGTGATACTTTGTATATGTAGCACCGGATCTTCATTCGGCAACGACCTATACATTCACATTTACGAAAGAGAATACAAAAGGAAGAAAGAGTGAAGAAGAGACGAGAAAGACAATGAGAAAGGGATGCGTTTCCTACGAGTAAACGCCCCAAAATACCCAAGTCTGTGCCAACACCAATAGCAAGGATGCTCTGTGGAGTGCATCTACCTGAAATGATTTTGATCAAAATGTAACGATAATTTTTGTTTTTCATAAAGCATGTTCTTTTATTCGTCAACATCAATTTTGTCCCCCGCAAAGAAATGCCCTTCAGGTATAACACGTTAGTGCCAGCACTACTTCCAGTCTTGAAAACGCTTCTGGAACTGACTTTTCGTTGTGATGTTCAGCTCCTTCAGCAATTGTTTTAGTATCGTCAATGGTGGCAAAACGACTTCCTTTCATGGTTATCTTCAGGTTGTGAAATTGAAAGAAGTCACAGGGGGATATCGAGGCTCTTTTTGGTCAAGACGTCAGGAATGAGCATAGAGGTGTTAGCGGGAGCATTATCGTGATGTAATTTCTAGGGGTGGTTTTGCCACAATTCCCGTCGTTTTCTTCTGATTGCTACACGAAAACAGCGCGTAACTTCCATATAGTGTTCCTTAATGACTGCACATCCATAGGGCAGGAACTCGAGATGAACTATCCAGCCGTAATTGAAGAAAACAGTGTGAGGAACCTTCACATGCGGTTAAACTTTTCGAACTTTTTTTCGGTCTTTGCTTTCCAGGCAGTTTCCATTGGGACAACTGGGACTTGGCTTCGACGTCACATCCGCACAACCAAGGTTCGTCACCTGTTATAACTTTTTTTAGAAGTTCTGGATCGTTGTGGACTTCACTCAGCGAGTCCTGAGCGATGGCTACAAAAAATTGCTTCGCATGAGCCAAAGGGTATGCCGAAACCATCAGCAACCCCTCCGCGGGTGATCTGGTGATTTTCCAGAATCATGTTCTTATCCCACATTGTCGTTAGTAATTTATGTACTAGAGCGTCCAGGGTGGTCGTCGTCTTCAACGTCTTCTCCGCCAACGTCTATATGACTCATAAGGACTTGTCATACTCGTAGTGGATTCGCCAAAAGCCATAGTCAACGTTTTAAATGCGGTGAAGCACTTTATTCCGTTTTACAAGCAAAATATAATACAAATTCTTTGATCCATCTTTCTCAAAAGCTAAAATTCTCCGAGCACGGGCAAACACGTACAATCTTTTTGACTGTCCACAATAAACTAACATCCACAGCAGCTGAAAACGCAAACATACTTCGAGATCATGAGCACAGATAAGATAATCTCTTGTTTGAAAACCAAATGTATAAAGCCCACTAAATTAAAAAAAATTCCTTTACTTTTTGATCACACTTCATAAGGTCCAGAATATTCGTTTCAAATATGGATTGCTTGGATGTACGGGTTTCACATTCTTGCAGTGAACTAAATGCAAAGTTTCACGGAAGAAAGGAAACGTTTTTTGCAGTTCCACCAAAAATAGCAGAATGGACCATATACTTAGGGCCTTCAAAAGCAAGCTACACATTACGTCCCACCTTAAGAACATCGTGCAACAAGAATGAAGCGTTTTCAGGATAGATTACTTGTACCAGACACGATTCTGCGGTGTCACGGATAACAGCTACAGCGCAATGTGGGAGTGAAATGGCGCGGCAACTTGCAAACGTACTCCACACTTGTTGTACGACGGATAGTACGAATGTTGTGTGCAAAACTTTTAAATTACACACATCTTCACCGTGATATTCTGGCGGTATGTGGACGAAACGGAATGTCTCGCCCAGTTATTGTGAAAAGGTGCCAACACAGGCCACACAGACGTGGGTGATTCTGATCGGGAGGGAACCTCATCGACATTAACCAAAAAGAGGACCGTTGAAGAATTGAACGACTGGTAGAACATTACGGCCGTTGTTTAGGGAGACTTGGGCACTATATGAAGAAACAGAGTCCTGTATCTGTGTCACATTCATTAAAAGTTATTTGGTCTACTATAATAATGTTTAACTTATCTTTAGAACTCCCCTCCCAAGAAAAATTTTCTGGTTGCATGTGGTATCGATAGCAACGATACCACGGCGTAGGTGCAAGTTCATAAGTTGGCACTACGACTATAACACCGACGACAGCGCCCTCTAGCAGGCACGTGCAGAGTCGCCCATTTCATCAAGAGCAGACGACCTGGAAACATCGCTTCGACCTAAGAGGGTGTTGGCTTGCTACTGAGACCATGTACTACTTACGACGTGTCTAAAGCTTGCTCATCATTGCAAAGTTATGTAACCATTTATTAACTTGTTTTTGCCTATAGTAAACATCTATAATTTGACAAGCAGTACCAACGTGTTTTACCTTTTCCTGCTCCTACTCACTTCCTACATTCGGTCTATCCTTCAGTTCACAGGAGTAGACCCACGCGCCGCCAACCAGGCGGGATACAAAACTGTATTTTCATGCATCATAATTAAATAAATTTTGTGGTACGTACATAAATAAATTTATTTATTAATGAATGACATCTATGAAACGAATCCCTTAAAATATCTCATTATTAGAAAGAAAATTGTATTTGAATTCTGATGTTGCGTACATGCTATGTTGCTACAGGCCTAATCATTTTCTTGAGTCACAACATTTTTTTTTAATTTAGTACTTTAAGAACAGTTTACCACCAGTATAAACTCGTGTTTCTCAAAATCTATGCTCTGGACTGTGGAGAGTAAGTGCTTGGCTGAGAGTTCTTTGAATCACTTTGAGACAATTTGCTCTACCTTTCCACTTTCGAGTAACACGTGGGGAAAACAAACACTTAAATCTTACCGTGTGAGTTCTGATTTCCCTCATTTCATTAATATCACGGTAGTCAATAAAATATGATTTAGAGGAACGAGTTGTTGATTAAAATTTCGTGAAGAAAACGTGTCAGAATGAGAAACGTTGAGCCATGGCGCTCAATGTGAGGGTGAGCTTTCATTCGGCAAGAAGATGATTTTTGCGAGAATTTCGAGTGGTGGACTAGAGAAACCAGCCGCGAGAGATAGGGATTGCGGCTGGCGCATTCGGACGGCGGTCGCTAGAAGGGGTTGAGAGGAGTGCGGGTCTGGACGTGACGTGGACGCCGACCCGCAGTGAGTCGGCTACTGCTGCCTTGGTTGGGTTCGACTGTCTTTCGCTGAGGTGGTCCGTGGAACTGTGAATGGTGGTGTAGTGTCTACTGATCCACTGTGTACGCTGCCTGATGAGACCAGTTCCGGCAATTGAAAACCGTGAACCTTGCAGCGCTTCGGACAAATCTGAGTGTAACGAATATTGCTGAAATTGCGAGTTGGGTCGCAAGCTCATTGTGAATATTTCTCTCATTTCGAGCTGAATGCCTGGAACTGCGTATGCTGGTTAAAGGTGTCATAAGTGTAGTAGCCTCAAGAATCCGTTTGCACGTGACTTCGTGGTATAGCTTGGCCCGTTGAAGTACATGCGCTAGTCAGTTAAGATTCGCAACAGCAAACACTCGCTTGGTATGTCGTGCTTGCTGTAATTACAGACACTACTGGCCGTTAAAATTGCTACACCAAGAAGAAATGCAGATGATAAACGGGTATTCATTGGACAAATATTTTATACTAGAACTGACTTGTGATTACATTTTCACGCAATTTGGGTGCATAGATCCTGAGAAATCAGTACCCAGAACAACCACCTCTGGCCGTAATAACGGCCTTGACATGCCTGGGCATTGTGTCAAACAGAGCTTGGATGGCGTGTACGGGTACAGCTGCCCATGCTGCTTCAACACGATACCACAGTTCATCAAGAGTAGTGACTGGCGTATTGTGACGAGCCAGTTGCTTGGCCACCATTGACCAAACGTTTCCAATTGGTGAGAGATCTGGAAAATGTGCTGGCCAGGGCAGCAGTCGAACATTTTCTGTACCCAGAAAGGCCCGTATAGAACCTGCAACATGCGGTCGTGCGTTATCCTACTGAAATGTAGGGTTTCGCAGGGATCGAATGAAGGATAGAGCTACGGTTCGTAACACATCTGAAATGTAACGTCCACTGTTTAAAGTGCCGTCAATGCGAACAAGAGGTGACCGAGACGTGTAACCAATGGCACCCCATACCATCACGCCGCGTGATACGCCAGTATGGCGATGACGAATACACGCTTCCAATGTGCGTTCTCCGCGCTGTTGCCAAATACGGATGCGACCATCATGATGCTGTAAACAGAACCTGGATTCTTCCGAAAAAATGACGTTTTGCCTTCCGTGCACCCAGGTTCGTCGTTGATTACACCATCGCAGGCGCTCCTGCCTGTGATGCAGCGTCAAGGATAAACGGAGCCATGGTCTCCGAGCTGATAGTCCATGCTGCTGCAAACGTCGTCGAACTGTTCGTACAGATGGTTGCTGTCTTGCAAACGTCCGCATCTTTTGACTCAGGGATCGAGACGTTGCTGCGCGATCCGTTACAGCCATGCGGGTAAGATGCCTGTCATCTCGACTGTTAGTGATACGAGGCCGTTGGGATCCAGCACGGCGTTCCGTATTATCCTCCTGAACCCACCGATTCTATATTCTGCTAACAGTCATTGGATCTCGACCAATGCGAGCAGCAGTGTCGCGATACGATAAATCGCAATCGCGATAGGCTACAATCCGACCTTGATCAAAGTCGCAAACGTGATGGTACGCATTTTTCCTCCTTACACGAGGCATCGCAACAACGTTTCACCAGGCAACGCCGGTCAACTGCTGTTTGTGTATGAGAAATCGGTTGGAAACTTTCCTCATGTCAGCACGTTGTAAGTGTCACCACCGGCGCCAATTTTGTGTGAATGCTCTGAAAAGCTAATCATTTGCATATCACAGCATCTTCTTCCTGTCGGTTAAATTTCGCGTCTGTAGCACGTCATCTTCGTGGTGTAGCAATTTTAATCGCCAGTAGTGTATTTGCACGTGACTTGTGGTGTAGCTTGGCCAGCTGAAGTACATGGGCTAGTCAGTTAACATTCGCAGCAGCTGACGTTCTCTTGCCGTGTCGTGCTTGCTGTAATTACGTACATTGAACCTTACTAGTGCGGACTCGCCGTAGCTTGGTACATTCTGGCTTCGTTCTTTTCAGATAACGGAGTAACCTTGTGTCAGTGCTTTTATGTCACGCCCTGTGCTTTTATGTCATGCCCCTTCAAGCAATATACGCTTTCAGTGTGGCCAACTATTGCTCTTTAGTAATGTAGTATCTTAGCCTGTTTTAGTGCACCAATTCTCGGTTCCTGTAATTCATCGCCTTTCCCACCATGTTGTTGGGCGAGCAGTTCAAGTTGTTTATGCCGGGTAACCATATTTGTAACGTTGCTGTGACAAAGGAGTTCGTTCGCGCCTTGGCCTTGGATTGTGGACTAAGTTATGCACATAACAATCCTGTTAAAGTTTTTACGTTTAAACGTTTGTGTTAAAGAGCCTCGCGTGCCACGTGGCAGTCGACCTGTGTTTGTCTGCCTAGTAGTTTGAGTGTTGGTTTTACGATTTTAGCAGTAGTGTGATTGTTTCTGAAATGAAGTGACTAACGGACTTATTTTCGTTGGTATTCTTGATGTTATAAATTTAATCAGTTATTTTCTTAACGTCAGTATTTATTAGCCTCAAATTTTGGAACAAATTCATTGAGCTGCTAGTAGCTGAAGATGCTGATTGCCTTAATGATAGCTAAATATGTGAAGCAAACCTCTTACTTAAAATACTGTTGTTCTAAACGTTCTTGGGATTTCTGAAACCCATTTAAGATTCTGTGTTTAAAAAGAAATTATCCGTTTTTTTGAGGACATATTTATTCTAAATACATTATATACATAAATAAATAGATTGTTCAAGCTAAGTTAAGATCTGAAATGCAGTTCTCCATAAGATTTCCAATTGTTAAATACATTTTCTGTTAAAATTTGTAACAGTGAATGGTGGTGCTATTGTGTTGACGATGGGTCCCACTTCCACACCACAGCCCTTTTGGTGGTTTTTAGACAAGATGGTTGTGGAGACGAAGCAGCGATTAGTATGATTAATCAATTATTCAAAAACAGTCTCAATCGCATTTATTATTATTATACCGCCAAGCGGTTTCAACCCGACGTAGGGGTCATCTTCTGGGCGTTTACACTGTGACATTATAGATATCCGTCAGAAAGGTTCCATTATACAACAGCTAAAATTACGTAAATTTCGAATATGTTATCCATTGGTCGACTGCTGGTGGTGTCACTCCTGTCTACATAACGGCAGGAAACTATGCGAGACTACCCCTTCGTATGGGCTTAAATAACGTGATGGGATCACGTGAATAGATGGCAACACCCCCAGCGGCGATCAACGGCATTTAATACAGTTTATTATATGTAATTACTAGTGATCTTGGTTTAACATAAATGTAAGTGACAGAAAATAACAGAAAAGGGAACCATTCCATTTAAAATGAGTTTCAATTATAGTGTTAATCATAAAATAATAACAAATGTTCCGTAGTCAACTCGTAAAATTCGTAAAAGTATATTAAATTATGTGCCATAATATAAAGTTGTCGCCTATTCACGTGATCTCAGCACGTTATTTAAGCCCATACGAAGGGGTAGTCTCGCATAGTTTCCTGCCGTTATGTAGACAGGAGTGACACCACCAGCAATCGACTAACGGGTGACATATTTCAAATTTACGTAATTTTAGTTGTTGTATAATGGAACCTTTCTTACGGATATCTATAATTTCACAGCGTAAACGCCCAGAAGATGACCCCTACGTCGGGTTGAAATCGGTTGGCGATATAATAATAATCCATGCGATTAAGACTGTTTTTGAATAATTAATTCCTTTTGGTGGTCTCTATCTTCCCCCTCGTAAAACCCATACCAAACGCCATTGTTTTAATTGTCGCCATCTCCATTCTCTGCCATATTTCACATAGCACAGAACTGGCTCCGCTTGACTCTCCCGGATACTATTTATTCGCTATTCTCATATCTACATAAAAGAAGTGATGGAACGTTGCACATGAAATAGCGTGAATACAGCACATGATATTTTAACATAACTTCAAATGTCTTAGCAGTAACTAAGCATTACAATGTTTTAGGGAAAATCTAGATAGAATATCTACACAAAAAGAATAATAATAATAATAACTAAAAAAGTCTACGTACTACCATTTAGCCATGTGGCGCGTAGATACATGTTCATCCGGAAACCAGAAGGCACACGCTACTGGTCTGCAGCATTAAATAATAATCATTTGTCCTACCACAGTAAGTGAAGTTAATTTTAGAAGCCCTCGCCTACGAAAAATTTTCATATTGTATTTTTAGATATGACAATAAATTAACTATTTATGTCTCTCGTTCTACGATATGGGGAGAGTACCGGCCCCGAACTGAATCCTCCTGGCGAGTTAACGACGAAAGCCGATGGGCCGGCCACCCTGGATGTGGTTTCTAATCGGTTTCCCACATTCGACTAGATGAATACCGGGTTGCTACCACGTCCCACCTCAGCTACAGGGTTCGAAAACATTAGAAAACCTTCACACACTTTCAAATGTGATACCACCACAAGCGGAAAGTTGCGATGCACAAATTCCGTTCCTGGGGATGAATGAGTTGGCGACAGGGAGGTGATCTGGCCACGCTATAACACTAAGATTGTCAAGCCAGAAAATTAATATCTAGATCTCGAGACGATACTGGATATAGGATAGAAGAAAGAAAAAGACGAAACGAGCTGCCCTTCTTTGAACTTTCTCGATTGTTTTCGTCAATCCTATCTGGTATGGAGCCAATACCGCGCGGCAGTGCTGCACACTAGGAAGGACAATCGTGGTGTAAGCAGTATCTTTAATAGACTTGTTGCATCTTGTTAAGTGTCTTGCCAAGGAAACACAGTCTTTGTTTCGCTTTCCTCACAACATTTTCTACATGATGGTTCCGGTTTCAGTTGTTCGTAACTGTAATCCCTAGGAATTTCGTTGAAAAGACAGCTTTATCGTGTAATCTAAATGTAACGCATTCTTTTTAGTACTTTCGTGAAGCACATCACAACTGCCGCTTTTCCCACCGTACAGATAGATATCGTGTCAATTTTTTTTTTTTAATAGTTTGTTTCGAACTTCTGATGACATTATTAGACGTTCAACGACAGCGTCATCTACAGGCAATCCAAGAGAGCTGCTCAAATTGTTTCCTAAATCGTTTATATAGGTTAGGAACAACAGAGGATCTATAACGTTTCGTTAAGATACCATTTCACTCATTGTCTTTCGTCATTTCCTTTTTGTCTGGAAATCAGAAATCCTGCCGCACAACTGCGACGATATTCCATTTGCAAGCAGTTTGATTAGAAATCACTTTGAAATTCTGAGGGTAGCAGTTGTATTAAAGTCAAGAGCTCAGTTGGCAAGCCAGTACTAAGCAAAAAAAACGAAAGCCGAAAAGTGGAAGGAATATATATGAGTGCTACACAAGGGAAACGTACTTGAAGACAGTAGAACGGAAGCTCAAGATGAGGCAAGTGAATCTGACAGGGAAAGCAAGAACATGCGAGAAGAATTCGACAGAGCACTGAAAAATCTAAGTCGAAACAAGGATCTTGGGGTGGATACTCCCTCAGAATTATAGAGAGCCTTGGGAGTGAAAGTCGTGGCATTACTGATGTGTCAGATATATGAGATTGTTCGAAATACTGACAGACCCCAAAAAGAATGTAAGAATTACTATTCCATAGAAGACAGGTGCTAACAGATATGAATATTACCATGCTACCAGCTTAATACAGTAAGTCATGTATGCAAAACGAAAAAAAAAAAGAAAATGAAAACTGGTAGACCCTGATCGCAGGGAAGATCAATTTTCGGAGAAACGTAGAGAGACGCGATGCTATACTAATCTTAGACGACAGGTTGACAATAAAGGACTTGAAAGAGCAATTGGACAAACGCGATAGTGCGCTGAAATGAGGCAATAATTTGACCATCAACAAACGTTAAGTAAGGGTAGCAGATTGCCGTCTGATTAGTTCAGGGAGAGAATTCGATTAGGAAATGAGACACCAAAACTACAGATGCGTTTGTTAAGTGGGCAGAAATAATTGTTGATAGCCAAAGTAGAGAGGATATAAAATGCAGTCTGCAGGAAAAAGATGCCTGAAAAAAGAAAACTTTTATAACAGCGAATATAGATCTAGTTGTTAGGAAGTACTTTCTGAAAGTATTCCCGCTTTTTTGGCGATATTTTCTTCTTTCTTATTTCTGTAGGGGAATGAAGGTACTTGGTCCTGGCCTTGCTTCAGCCGCGCTGAATGGCTGCACGATCAAAAGCGCCATGACACGGATTGCGCTGCCCCTCCCGGAGGAGATTTGAGTTCTCCCTCGGACGTGAGTTGTTCTTAGCATAAGTTAGTTTAAGTAGTGTGCAAGTCTAGGGACCCATGACTTCAGCAGTTTAGTCTCTTAGGAATTCACACACATTTGAACATTTGCCACGCTTCATTTCTACATGCATGAGACATTTACCTCTGGAGACATTCAGTTATAAGGATGGATTGCGCACTGTTTAGTTTTACCCCACGTACAACTGGGGTCGGTTCGATAACATTTTTTTCGCACAAGTGACTTATAATTTGGCGTCCCTGCTCGCCCATTTTCCCTCGTAGTTCTCGCAACTAATTGTGAATCGCATTGTATGCAAACCTGCACTTGGGTGCGCATGGTGCCCCTCTCAGCTTCTGAACTCAAGCAGCCACTACTAATTGTGATACGTTCCTTATGGAAATCTAACAGTTGGGGCCCCTCTGATGCTCCCCTTTCACTAAGCACCCCAAGCGACGGCTAGTGTCGTTTTTGCCTTAAGCCGGCCCTCCTTACAACACATAAACTTGCCCCGTACTACGCAACTGGAGCTTATGTATACACAGGGAAAAGTTTTACAGGAAGGGCAATGTATTAATACACTCGTATCGCAAGAATTAATAGCAGTACATGATGATATGAAGTTAAGCTTCGTAAGCTCGTTAATGTCTGAGCTGTAGCTTATTTTCGGAAGAAAGATTGTTACCTCAAAGCAGCGAAATTATACGCACTGCAACGCGCGGCACTTAATGTCAGGACAACAACCAAACTACGGCAACAAAGATTCAATCACAGTAGCTGTTTCGCTTCGCAACTGCTGGATTATTAAAACTGATATACGGGTTCTGTCTAGCGTATACAGGATCATATCCCTAATCTGTGCCGCGCGGGACAGCGGGACTGTTTGAGGCGCCTTGTCACGGTTTGCGCTGTTCTTGCCGTCGGAGGTTCGAGTCCTCTCTCGAGCATGGGTGTGTGTGTTGTCCTTAGCGTAAGTTAGTTTAAATTAGATTAAGTAGTGTGTAAGCTTAAGGACCGATGACCTCAGCAGTTTGGTCCCATAAGACCTTACCACAAATTTCCCAGTTTTTTCCCTAATCTGTTTTTATGTATTTTCCCCACGCAGAAATTCTGAAGATGCCTCGAAAAGGCGAAACGCTTCAATCAAGCTTCTGCTGTCGTTGCAGTCTATATTGTTTATCCCAAAGAAAACATATCACGGTTGCAGCACCGTGGCCATAGAGTGGGTGGATTATGAGATACCGGAACTGTGCCTTCTTACCCGCCGCGCAAAACAAAATTCATTCCACTCAGCGTTTAAAAATATGTTCGTTACTCTAAAAGACAACAGTACTTCAGCGCGATTGTTACAGCCACGAAGTACTGAAATGTGTAGAGAGAAATCACGCTTCTGATTTACGTATTAACCAGCTAGCCTGTACGCACAGATGTAAAATCTGTCATATTAGCGCAGTGTAGCTTATGACATTAATTACCCCAAAACATTACCTTGATCTCTACTATGAAGTGTGAGTTTATTGTTATGTAAATGCAGCATTATTGTCTGTAAATAGTACTTTACTTGAACGATTATTTAGGAGGACAAAAAAAATTGCTCTGAGCACTATGGGACTTAACTTCTGAGGTCATCAGTCCCCTAGAACTTATAACTACTTAAACCTAACTAACTTAAGGACATCACACACATTCATACCCAAGGCAGGATTCGAACCTGCGACCGTAGCGGTCGCGCGGCTCCAGACTGTAGTGCCTAGAACCGCTCGGCCACTCCGGCCGGCTTCGAAGGACATTTTTGTGGATTTGCGGAACATATTTTTCTTGTGCTTCACCTAAGCTATGAATAAACAATAGTGTACCCTCTGGAGGGATACACTGCAAGCAACTATAATACTTTTATAAGAGAATATAATGACGGAAAAGGAACACCAAGAACAAGGAGTTGTGCGACATAAAGGGAAATTGGTAGGCGTGTTTCTGCATCTGAAGTATGATCTATTCACATTTCACACCAGTCGCATAAGAGTGGCGCCAGTAGCACGCGGATGAGGATACAAATGCTGTTGGCTTTAAACAGACGCTGTAACTTCGAGACTGGATGCGGTGAGTTGATGTGAGTCTCGAAAGCCCTAAGGCGAGAAGGACGCCACTATCAGCACCTCGCTGTTTTGGAACGAGGAGCTGGATGTTCCTTGCACGATATGACTTGGCAGGAATACAGGCAGTGCACGTGATTGCTGGTAGCGGTTGTCACGAAACTGTACGTTCCCAACACGACCTGCCACTGGACGGCTATGTCAGTGGCACTACCGAAAGAGTAGACCATCATGTTCGAAGTACGGCTGTGCCGCATCGTACTGCACCTGCAGCTGAAATTTGAGCAGCAGCTGGCATCAAAGTGCCACAACCCCAACTGTCACATATAAGTTACTTCAAGGACAAATCTATAGCGTGCATTTCACGGACCCTAAACCACCGCCGTTTGTGACCAGAGTGGTATCAAGCGAGACCTCATTGGAGGGCAGGATGAAGATCTGTGATGTTTTCTGATGAAAGCTGGTTCTGCCTCGGTGCCAGTGATGGCCATGTCTTGGTTTGAAAGAGACCAATTGCGGGCCTGCAGCGAACTTGCGTACTAGACGCACTGAACCTACACCTGGAGTTATGGTCTGGGGTACTTCAGTCTGGTGATTCACGAACAGCATTCATGAGCATCATTCGCTATCCCACATATCGCTGTTGTAACCGAATGTGCTCTGCAGAGTGTCGACCTGTCCATTGGCCTGCACGATTACTACATCTGTCTCCAAGCGAGCACTTACGTGACGTCATCGGATGTCAGTTCCACCGTCATTAACCGTCGCCGTATTGACTGCCCAAGTGCAACAAGCATGGAACTGCATTTTACAAACCGCATCCGGCACCTGTACAGCAAAACGCATGCATATCTGCATGCTTGCACTCAACAATCAGGCGGTTACACCGGTTACTAATGTACCAGTATGTCACATTTGCATTGCCTTATCTCACGCTTATATTAAGCTGTGATCTTGCAATGTTTATCACTGAAATATATTACCTAGTGAAATGTATTCCCGAAATTTCATTACTCTGAATAGATTTTTTTTTTTTTTTTTTTTTTTTGTGCTGAAATTTTTCCGTTGGTACATATTAATTAATCTCACGGCATTTCAGTTTGAGACTGGCCAAAGACCTTTTTCCTTGTCCTTTTCTTTCAGAGAAACTCTTTGAAAGTTCTTACATTTAAATCTGATTAACTTTGTCACAAATAAACTGGTGCTTAGAGCTATGACTCATTTCAGTGACTCACTCAACAAATTTGATAAATTTAATTTCAAGTTACAGAGAAACATCATACATTGGGAAATGACACCACCAAACTACAAGAATTGAAAATTCAGATTCATATATCCATTGACACACCAATTACAATTGACTAATGGCAAGAGGTATCTCGTTATAGAACAGGCCTTTATATTGAAAAGAACAAAAGATAAATTCCACTCGCAACCGCCGCATTACGTACAAAATAAAATAACTTTTACCCGGGAAACTTCTTGGCAGATTAAATCTGATCGCCGGACCGACACTTGAACTCGGAACCCCTGCGTTTTGGAGGCGAGTGCTGTACCGTTTGGGCTATCCAAGCACGACGCAATACCGCTCCTGGCAGCTGTGCTTCAGCCACTCCCTACTGAACTTCACAGTCTTTCTCCCGAGAAATGCACAGGTGAAACACCCCTGGAACAAAGGATATTGCGGAGACATGGCTTAGCCACAGCCCGTGGATTGTTTTCAGAATGAATTTGTCAGTCTGCAGCGAAGTCTGTGCTCACCCCCTCAGGCTGTTTCCATTGTATGAACGCCAGGTTGAAAGTTTCCATTAGGAACAAAGTCCTTCTAACACTGGATGGTTCACAATGGCGTAGTCAAGCATAAACAATCCGAAAATCTACAATGGCACCGTATTAATACGCTGCAGAGTACGCCAGTCTTGTTGGATATGAGTCAAGCCAAACTCATGGATGTAGGCCTTAACGACCCATGCGTACTTGTAAAAGGCTGTTTAAAATTTATTACACCTTTTGTAGCTTTACCAACTGACAGGAATTGTTCCACCTTACTTACGAAGAGATGTAGCTGCGAGCAAGGAAAGGAAGAAACCTGAGCAGGAGACAACTCGTCCACCACACTAGCATGAAATGTATTTGCAAAGACTGCAATCTAGCAAGATCTTTCTCAGACCACCAGAGCTACTAGAGACTAAATAGCCAACTTATAAATATGGAAAGCCAAGGACCTCCTTTTCCCTGGCTGTAAAGAGTGTATGACACGAACAGCTATATTTCGTTGCGGTCAGCGATGTAATTATTTTACCGAATGCAAGGCTTACTCATACGTGATAATTAATATCTCTTTTTAATTTTTTTGTGTCTACTGTTTAATAAAAAGTGAAGAAAGCAGAGTTGTCGTCTACCTTCTTCTTCCTCAGACAGCTATACGAAAAGGTTGTGCACAAGACTGTCATGTAATTTAAAGTGAAGTAATAATTGATTTCAGCTTAAAATTTTCTAATTTCAGAGTGCCGTGTCTAATCCGAGTCCATACTGTTCAAGACGTTTATAAATGCTCAGCCTGTTGAATACGTTAGAAGTGGTCGGTTTGGTGGCGCAACTATGAAGCTTCTTTATTTAAATGAGAGTGTCTGTACTTCAATTGCAGAATGACTGAGAAGATGAAACTTCTACGTTATTTGATTGTGAAACAGCTGAGTAAAACTGAACGTACTGAGCCTACTCTCTCTTTACTTTTACTTATCATGTCAACACTGACCCATAATATTCCAGCACAACGCAATCTGACTGCTCAAAAAATTAGAACTTGACTTCAAATAATTAATTCAAAAGAATGGCCCTGACTAAAAATAAATCTTAACAATAACCTATACATTTCATTAAGCACTTACCTCACAAAAATCTTCATTACGCGAACTACCGCAATACAGCAAGCGTCAATACTGCCTGCTAAATAAAAGATTCTAGCTACTAAAGCCACTAACTAGTAATAGGCATGTGGTTAGCTAAGGAAAGATTTTGTTGCAAACCAAATAATGTACTTTTTTACCTTAATAAAGTGACATCCAGTTCAAACACTTAAATATCAATTTATTGTCATTGACATGTAGTACAAAGTTATATAATCATGAATTATATTCAATCTCCAAGTCGAACATGTACAGATCGTTAGCCTATTCTAACACTTCAGACCTCTACCCTCCATCAATGCTAACTTCTCACATCTAACAGCCATCATTGCTGGCTGTTCAATTCCAACTGCCCAACTGTACTGGCGATTAACTTCCAACGAGTCCAACCAGCCACAGAATCTCTTACAAAGAAAGCGCAGTCAGAGATACAATGCAAAGCGCTTCACGGCGCTGCCAACACAGAAGCAGCCCACTTACAACTATTGCAAGCCATCAGCGCATTGCCGTTTCACATTTCGACATTAATAAGTCGACCTTGCAGTTTACTAAATACGATTATTATCATTATTTTCATCACGCAACACATTTCATTGCATTTAAACACAAAAACAACACGGTTTTTGTGTCAGCAAGCTTTCCGCTTACCAGCGACGACTTCTAGCATTGTACTACACATCAATATGGTGAGAAAAGGGTTCCCTGCAGTAAGATCAGGCAGACAGTAGAGGAGACATTTCATTTAAAGATATGAAAACCCACAACTTAATATGACATAATGACTGATGGTCACAATGTAGATGAAATTAAGGAATTCTGTTACCTAGGAAGCATTATAATCATTGACGGACGAATAGAGGAGGACATCAAAAGCAGATTAGACTCGACAAAAAGGGCATTCCTGGCCAAGAGAAGTCTGCTAGTATAAGACATAGGCATTAATTTGAGAAAGAAATTTCTGAGAATTTACTTTTGGAGCACAGCGTTGCATGGAAGTGAAACATGGACTGCAGGAAAACAGAACGGAAAACAATCGAAGCATTTGAGATGTGGTGCTACAGTTGAAAAGTAGATGGTCGGATGAGGTAGGGAATGAGGAGGTTCTCCGCAGAATCGGCGACGATGGGGATATAAAAAAAGCACTGACAAGAAGAACGGACATGACGTTAGGGCATCCGTTAAGAGATCAGGGAATAACTTCCACGGTACTAGAGGGATCTGTAGAGGGTAAAAACTGTAGAGGAAGACAGAGACTGGAAAACATCCAGTAAATAATTGTGGACGTAGGTTGCAAGTACTACTCTGAAATAAAAAGTTTGGCAGAGGACAAGAATTCGTGGCGACCCGCATCTAACCCGCATCTAACAGGAATAAATCAACCATTAGGTTATGAAAGAGACGGCTGATATGAAGTTACTCGAATAGACTGAAATAAGGAGCGGCCAAATCCGATGTTAATACGTCAAAATGGAGCTATGGTAAAGAACAAAATGTCATGTGTGACTGAAGAATATCAGGCAGTTAAGCATGTGCTTCAGAGACATTTGTGTACCAACACCTACATGGAAGATGACTTGCATCAGGCTTCGGAGAATGCGCTAGGAGTGATGAAGTTTCGGTCAAATTTTATACTATATAATGTTCGTTAACGCCAACGGCCTTGCCGCTGTGGTAACACCGGTTGCCGTCAGATCACCGAAGTTACGCGCTGTTCGGCTGGGCTAGCACTTGGATGGGTGACCATCCAGTCTGTCGAGCGCTGTTGGCGAGCGGGGTGCTCTCAGTCCTTGTGAGGCAAACTGAGGAGCTACTTGATTGAGAAGTAGCGGCTCCGGTGTTGGAAGCTGACACACGGCCGGGAGAGCTGTGTGCTGACCACATACCCCTCCATATCCGCATCCAATGACGCCTATGGGCTGAGGATGACACGGCGGCCGGTCAGTACCGTTGGGCCTTCATGGCCGGTTCGGGAGGAGTTTAGTTCAAATGGTTGTGAGCATTATGGGACTTAATTTCTAAGGTCATCAGTCCCCTAGAACTTAGAAGTTATTAAACCTAACTAAGCTAAGGAAATCAGACACATCCATGCCCGAGGCAGGATTCGAACCTGCGACCGTAGCGGTCGCGCGGTTCCATACTCTCGCTTCCCACGCCCGGGTTCCCGGGTTCGATTCCCGGCGGGGTCAGGGATTTTCTCTGCCTCGTGATGACTGAGTGTTGTGTGATGTCCTTAGGTTAGTTAGGTTTCAGTAGTTCTAAGTTCTAGGGTACTGATGACCATAGATGTTAAGTCCCATAGTGCTCAGAGCCATTTGAACCATTTTTGGTTCCAGACTGTAGCGCCTAGAACCGCTCGGCCACCCCGGCCGGCAAGGAGTTTAGTCTTTTATGTGTGTTAACGGTGTAAATGTGTATCTCTCTGAAACAAGAATAATAATAAATGTGCGTCATTGACGTGTATGTATGTATGTATGTATGTGCGTGTGCTTGCGTGTGTGTGTGTGTGTGTGTGTGTGTGTGTGTGTATAGTGCAAGACCCTAACTACCATGTTAAGGTGACTCCGCCGCCAATGCGTTTTGGTGCACAGGTAAAAAACTGGCTACCGTCATGGCTGCGGGCCGCCACGCTTACACGACACGCCGTCACGATACCGTCGTGGTATTACTAGACACCTCCGTGTTTCATATGAACGGAGCAGCCTTAAAGAATATCCCAACAGTGCGCACATAACCGTTCTCTGGAAAAGTCGTAATTCCTTTCCTTCGCTCCGCGCCCAGTACCTCGCCCCCTTAGCTCTAATAAGCATATCCGCGCGTTCGGTACACGGTGGGACTGCACGCGGACTCTTTGCGGAGGTGTTGTGGAGAACGCGTTCGCCGGCGCAGCAGTAAATACGGTTTCAATTAGGCCTTCCGCGGGCGTCCAACATGCTCGGCTCTGCGGGTCTCCCGCGGCGCCGCGCCGGCCCGAGCGGGACGCGCCGTGGGCCGTAAAGCAGCCAGGCAACTAGCGGCCGCTGACAGCTAATAGCTGTTTACTAATGAGCACCAAATTATTGAAGCCCGCGCCCATTCCTTAGGCACCGGTCGCAGGCGGGGCGGGGGAGAAGCGCTGCGTAGAACCGCCGAGAAAACACATTCGTTACAATCGCCCGACCTGCTGCATATATCCCTGGAGGGGTGGTGGGAGTAGTAGATAGGGGAAGGAGGTGCTGGGGAGGGGGGCACGAGAGAAAGAGAAAGAGAAAGAGAAAGAGAGAGAGAGAGAGAGAGCAGGCAGGGAAAAGGACAGGGAGCAAAGACTTGTGGCGTGCTGTTTTCGTTCTGTTGTGTAGCGCTACGAATGACTCGACAAATCACCGCCTGCTTGCCGAGCGTCCTGTTCCTTCTTACCCGTCACCGCCCCCTCTCCCCCCGAATAGCCCCGCCACCCCTTCTCCCTGACGCCTGTTTTTATTGGCTGCTGAAGCATTTTTCGTTACTACGTCGCAGCCAATCACGATGATGAACGCCGAAACTGTAAAATGTACGAGGAAACCCGCTGTAGGAAAATGAGAGTCGGCTCCCTGTGCTCGGGCGATGAGAAACGGGCACCCGCACCCCAAGCGCTCGGAGACACGAAATGTACCACTCCTGTGTCTGTTAGATGAATGCGTACTCTCCTTAATTACCGAGTAACACTGAGGAATGATGAGCGATTTCATCTAAACTATCTGCTAAACGCTTAATATAAAACGTTGCCCGGGCACACACGCACCTTTTTTTACGTGTGCTATCTATTTAAATTTGTACACGTGTTCCGACCGTTAGCACGTCCTCCGATGGAAATACGTTTCAGCCAACTTAGTTATTGGTAACATAGGCCGTGAAGAAAAACATGCCGTGCGCGTTAACCACACAGTCATTTTAGAAATAGTTTTTTTCCTGTGAGTTACAAGTGTCAGTACAAACATGAAAGACAGCTCTCTTTTCTCTGTTACTCTATAAATGATGTGATCTGTATTTCTTTTTATCTCTGTTTAGTGTTGAACTATAAGTTTTTTTTTCTTTCTGAAGCTTGCCAAATACAGACGATCCATTGTGTAGGCAGTATTCAGAATTTGCAGAGCAGTAGAACTCAAATTATCTGAGGTTAGAAGCCCGAAAAACCTGAATAATTAAAAACCTAGGACAATCGGAAGTGAAAAAAGAAATCTGGGTTGATTTAGAATGCACTTACTTTCGCACTGAAACAGTCAACATTTAATTTATGATCATTTGAGTATGGATGTACGTAGCAATAATAATGAGCTATTGTTCAATGATGTATTAAGCATATGCAACATACGTGTAACAATACAGGCGAGACTGAAAGAAATCGGTGAGTAGCAAAACACAAAAAAATGTTGACTTTTCAGAGTTTCCCGAAGGATCCTTTGCAAATACAGTTCTCGAGTTTGCCGCCGACTAATGCTAAGCAAGTCCCACAATATTTCATCGACACAACTGTTCCACATCTTCGGGTGGTACATCTACATCTACGTGACTACTCTACTATTCACAATAAAGTGCCTGGCAGAGGGTACAATGAACCACCTTCAAGCTGTGTCTCTACCGTTCCACTCTCGAACGGCACGCGGGAAAAACGAGCACTTAAATTTTTCTGTGCAAGCCCTGATTTCTCTTATTTCGTCGTGATGATCATTTCTCCCTATGTACGTGGGTGCCAACAGAATGTTTTCGCAATCGGAGGAGAAAACTGGTGATTGAAATTTCATTAGAAGATCCCGTCGCAACGAAAAACGCCATTGCTTTAGTGATTGCCACTCCAATTCACGTATCATGTCTGTGACACTATCTCCCCTATTTCGCGATAATACAAAACGAGCTGCCCTTCTTTGTACTTTTCCGATGTCATCTGACAGTCCCACCTTATGCGGATCCCACACCGCACAGCAATACTCCAGAATATGGCGAACAAGCGTAGTGTAACCAGTCTATATTTGGTAGACCTGCTGCACCTTCTAAGTGTTCTGAAAATGAATCGCAGTCTTTGGTTTGCTCTCCCCACAACATTATCTATGTGATCGTTCAAATTTAGATTATTTGTAATTGTAATCTCTAAGTATTTAGCTGAATTTACAGCCGTCAGATTTGTGTGACTTATCGCGTAATCGAAATTTAGCTGATTTCTTCTGGTACTCATGAGAATAAATTCACACTTTTCTTTATTCAGGGCCAATTGCCACTTTTCGCACCATACAGATATCTTATGTAAATCATTTTGCAAGTTGTTTTGATCATCTGATGACATTACAAGACGGTAAATGATAGCATCATCTGCCAACAATCTAAGACCGCTACTCAGATTGTCTCCTATGTCGTTAATATAGATCAGGAACAATGTTGTTGTTGTGGTCTTCAGTCCTGAGACTGGTTTGATGCAGCTCTCTCAGGAACAATAGAGGGCCTATAATACTCCCTTGGGGAACGCCGGTTATTAATTCTGTTTTATTCGATGACTTTCCGTAGCAGTTTGTTTCGTCACTGCTGCTGGAAGAGGTGACGAGTGACAATCCCGCGGCGTTGGAAAAATTTGTCAGGGCAGAAACAAGAATTACGCGTATGTGGAGGGCGCTCTCCGTTGAATGAAAGCGGCGCACACAGTGTCCCCTACCGAGAGCCGAAGAGAGGAGTCCCCGGCAAGTGCTGAGGGCAATGACTGTGCTGCGGCTAAGAGATGAATTAACTCTCTACACTGCTTTGCATCGGGTCGTACACTGGATGATGGTGCAGCCCTGTTTTAATTTAATGACAGCCGGTACCCGACTCCAGACAGTGTTTAGCTGTAAACCGGCATCGCTGTTGATAAGGCTGTCCGCGGTACTGATACTATGACCACATTAAAAACACAATTATGATACTGAGGATAAAATTTCAGTCTTTTCGTAAAATATGCGCAGCCGCTGATCTATCATGTTAGCCAAGATGTGTAATCAAAGATGTTCAACACAAAGTTCTTGGACAGTCGGCGCGATAGTAGTCGGCTGCGAAGATCAAACATGCAGGGCAGTGCTAGATCTAAAATTCCTGTTAATTTAGGCACTGCGAAAACACATAGAAGTTAAGGAAGAGGAGGAGCGCTGTATATTACTGGGTAGAGCACACGAGAATATCAAAACTGTTCCACCGTCGTGAAGGAGGAGGAGAGTATAACATTTTAACAACAAGAGATTTGCTCGATGATGCGAACAAGTCTAAGGCTTTTTGGAGATTTCACATTCAACCAGTTTCTTTACCTTCTTTCTTTAATGGAACGCAAACTGGGAAGTAATACCCGTAAACGATTGACTAAACTATTACATCAGCAGAAAAAACCGCAATCACGTTAAGGTAAGTTTCTCATTAACAAGTAAAGTTAATGTAAGTTGTCGGGTGACATGACCTGGTATCGATTGTTATATGTACTGCTAAATCATTGTTCCAGTACACTTCTGCTAAATATAACGGAAGTATTCACACTAAGTCACATGTATATACGTGTAGTTTTTGTTGTTTCCGAAGGTAAGTACTCATAATCGGACAAAAACAGTGATTCTGTAGTTTGAATGATATATATTGCTCCAGAAAGAAAGAAAATAATCTTATATGGCATAATATACACTCATGCTCATAAGTTACGAATAATTTCAGAATATGATGCCACACAACGTGGCACTACACAAAACTGGCGATAATAGCATGGGCACATAGGGAACACACACGACACAGATCAGTAAGTCCACCGTATTGGTGATAAATTGAGGGGAGCGTCCAGAAACACATGTGTTACAAAACGCCACTGTTTCCTGCACATGTATCCCGACATCAATATGGGATATGATCACCATACACACGTACACAGGTCGCAGAACATGTTGACGTACTCTGGATCAGGTGGTCGAGCAGCTGCTGGGATATAGCCTCCCATTCTAGCACCAGTGCCTGTCGGAAATCCCGAAGTGTCGTACGGGTTTGAAGACGTGCAGCGATACGTCAATCGAGAGCATCCCAGACGTGCTCGATGGGGTTTAGATCTGGAGAACAGGCAGGCCACTCCATTTGCCCAATATCTTCTATTTTAAGGTTCTCCTCCCCAATGGCAGCTCGTTGGGGCCGTGCGTTATCATCCATCAGGAGGAAGGTGGGACTCACTGCACCCCTGAAAAGGCGGATATACTGGTGCAAAACGATCTCCCGATGCACATGACCTGTTACAGTTCCTCTGTCAAAGACATGCTGGGGTACACGTGCACTAATCAGAATCCCACCCCACACTATCAAACCACGACCTCCATACAGGTCCCTTTCAAGGACATTAAAGGGTTGGTATCTGGATCCTGGTTCACGCCAGATGAAAACCCGGGGAGAATCACTGTTATGACTATACCTGGACTCGTCCGTGAACATAATCTGGGACCACTGTTCCAATGACCATGCACTGTGTTCTTGACACCAGGCTTTACGGGCTCTCCTGTGACCAGGGGTCAGTGGAATGCACAGGTCTCCGGGCGAATAAACCATGTCTGTTCAATCGTCTGTAGAGTGTGTGTCTGGAGACAACTGTTCTAGTGGCTACGGTAAGGTCCCGACCAAGGCTACCTGCAGTACTCCGTGGCCGTCTGCGAGTACTTATGGTGAGATATCGGTCTTCTTGTGGTGTTGTACACTGAAGACGTCCCGCACTGTAGCGCCTGGACACGTTTCCTGTCTGCTGGAAACGTTGCCATAATCTTGAGATCACACTTTGTGGCACACGGAGGGCCCGTGCTAAGATCTGCTGTGTTTGACCAGCCTCCAATGGCCGTAGTATTCTACCCCCCATACCGTCATCAATATGTGTTCTTTAAGCCATTTTCAACACACAGTCACCATCAGCACGTCTGAAAACGCCTGCACCGTACTCTGACATACACCAACACACCTCTGCATATGTGGACTGCTGCGAGCGCCACCGTGCGACGACCGCAGGTCAAATGCACCGCATGGTCATACCCCGAGGTGATTTAAGCCAGCAAACCGCTCACCAGAGCGTTGTTTCACCATGTATCAGCATTACCCTTAATTTATAAGCATGAGTGTGCATTTCTTTTGTTCTAGAAGAAAGCTAATCACGTGTGGAAATCGTTCGTTGTGTGTGTGTGTGTGTGTGTTTGTGTTTGTGTGTGTGTGTGTGTGTGTGTGTATCTCATTTTGAACATCTATACTGACTTTAATTCCTATCTATGTACAGAATAAATTTTAAAGCTAGATTTTTATTTCATTCAGATTCTTGACATACAATAATAAAGTTTTCAGTCAGCCTCTGTAAAACATAAAAATTTCCTTAATGGCCAAACACGTTTCAGCACATCCCTGCAATCATCAGTGAGTATTTACTTTTAATATGTCTCTAATTTTAGATAATTTAACAGTAACAATGGTTGTTGTAAATTAGATTGTAAATTAGACCTTAACTGGCTGTTGTTATGTGATACGTTGGGAAGGTTTTCCAGCAGATAACAGACAACCTAAATATCATACAAACAATAGATACTATTAATCTAATTAAAAGGTAAAAATTACAATATTAAAAACAGAAAATGAAGAAGCCTCTCTAAAGACGGACGTGAAATCAAAAAGAAGTAATAAAACAAAGGTGAAAACGAAGACAGGAACTTAAACTGATAAAAATATTTTATCTCTTGAACGGAAAGTACTTTTTCTAACTAATGATCGGTTTTAACGCTTTATTCATCACCATCATAAACATACTTGGCCACGAATAGTACGTCATTGTGAACTGCAGTATCATATTCCAATTCCCATTGATGTGCTATGTGTCTTACATATTTTACATCTGATAATGCACCGAAACCACTCTTGTACACAAAACATCATGACCACTACCTGCCGCGACACTCTAGGCCTCCTACACGTTTCCTGTCTGCTGGAATCGTTGCCATAATCTTGACCTCACACTTTGTGGCACACACTTTGTGGCAGTCTCCAGTCGCCCCAATATTCTACCCCTCATAACGCCAGCAGTGTTTACTTTGAGCCATTTTCAAAACACAGTCACCATTAGAACGCCTGAAAACGTCTGCACACTTACTCGCTGCACAGTACTTTGACATGCACCAACACACCTCTGCGTATGTGGACTGCTGCCAGCGCCACCGTACTACGACCGTAAGTAAAATGCACCGCATGGTCTTACCCCGAGGTTATTTAAACCCGCAAACTGCCCACCAGAGCGTTATTTCACCAAGTATCAGCGTTATCCTTAATTTATGAACATGAGCATATTTCACTTATTGTAGTGTTCAGTGTCAGTTCTGTGTGCTAAAATTTAGCATATTTATCACATACATGTGAAAGAATAGGAAGAATGACGTAAGCAAAAACGACGTAACCACTGAAGATGCTTCAGAATTAAGTGAAAAGTGTTTGGTCTTAATAAGACTTTCATCACAGTTGTAAAAGAAGGTATACAGCTTAACATCAGAATTGAGGACCACAAAGTATACGAAGTGAAGGAAGCAAAATAACTCAGACGAACCATATAATGAGGGAATAAGAAGCAGACTAATAGAAGCAAGATGATATTCCTGGCCTAATTAAATCCACTAATATCTACCATCAGCCTCAATCTGAGCAGTAAATTTCTATGTACCTACGTTTGGAGCACAACACTGGTTGGAACTGAAACATGGACTGTGGCAAAACCGGAAAAGAAGAGCTTCGAACCGTATGAGATGTGGAGCCAGATGTTTAGATTTAGGTGAGCTAATGAGAGTTGAGGAGATTCTCAACAGGTTCGCCGAGGACAACAATATATGTAACAAATTGAAAAGTGGAATTGACGGGCCGAGAGGACATTTGCTTGATATCAAAGAACTTGAGGGAGTTGAAGGGGCTAAAAACTGTAGGTGAAGACAGACACTTGAATGTATCCAACACGTAAGAAGAGAATGTTGTGTGCAAGTGCTGCTCTGACAAGGGGAGGCCGCCAACTGTGAAATTCAGATTCGATTCATACTGCGCATAATAAAAGCTCCTGGCCAGAGGTGTAATGTGGCAAAGCACCAAGATGCACTTCTCAGCCGTTGTCGAGAAAATCGACAGTTTAAAGAAACCGTTGCTGTGAAATACTCTCTACGATTAACAGTTTTCCACAGCGTCGTGGCGCAGCGGTAAACGCTCGGGTTTGTAATCCGAAGGTCGCCGGATCGAATCTCGCAAAATGAAACTTTTTTTTCTTTAGTATTTGTTTTTTGTAATTCAAATATATATATATATATATATATATATATATATATATATATATAATTCCCGGCGATCAGTTGCAACAATTATGCATATAATAAGTTGTTGAAAGTCGTTTGTCGTGGAAAAACTGGCGACTTCGAACATCATTATGTTTTCTGCAAACAAAGTTGTATTTCACAAATGTTATTCATTGTCTTCATAATGTTAACCACGTATAGTTAACGGAAGACGTAGAAACGATATTCCGAAGCGAATACGTATAGCGTAAGTCAAACGTTCGAATTAGAATAGAGACCCCACGAACACAAATTCGCTGTGGCAGGTATGAAATATAAACTCCGTTACTCGCTCGTTACACTTGAAGGACAGATGTTGAATGGGCCGAAACGAGCCGCCGCATAACAGCGTAGTTGCCTGCAAACTTCGAAAGAAGGTAGATGCGGTCCCTAGCGCAACTTATAACATCGTCGAAAATCAGTGCGGACTGGAGAGCTTTGGTACACCCTGTTAAACAAACGGAAAAATGGAGGCGGTACAATTGGACATGCATAAGCAATTCTACAAAAAACTAATAATAAAAAAATTGCGTGGCGCGAGATTCGATCCGGCGACCTTCGAATTACGAACCCGAGCGCTTACAGCTGCGCCACGACGCTGTAGGAAATGATAAATCGTAGAGAGTATTTCACCGCAACGGTTTCTTTTAACTGTCGATTTTCTCGACAACGGCTGAGAAGTGCATCTTGGTGCTTTGCCACGTTACATCTCTGCCCATGAGCGTTTATTATGCGCAGTATGAATCGAATCTGAATTTCACAATTGGCGGCCTCCCCTTGTGAGATGTAGAGGTTAGCACAGGGGTGTGATTCGTGGTGGGCCGCTTTCAAGAGACTGATGACTTCCTCCATCCATCCAAAAAAACTGAACATATTACTTTTCATTATAAAGTTTATTTCAGTCAATGCTCACACAAATTTATTATTTAGTAGTTAACGGAATTCTACATCTCAGTCATTATCAACTGCCTAACTGCCTGTAGTAGTGTAGCGTGTGCGAAAGTTGCTGATGAAACCCAAGTGAAATGAAATAAATTGCTTTAACTGTCATATCTCTTACACTTCCCTGTTAGCAGATAAGAGGACTGTCGAGATCTGTCCCTGACTCATTGGACCTGGCCCTACAGCATGTGTTTCCACCAGAATAATTTACATAAAAAGGGGCAGTGAGAAGCCCACAAACACAAAACGAACTTTCAAAAACAAGTTTAACTGTGAGGTGCCGCATCCGCAGCTATCCAGTCGGCCACACTTTCAAATACGCCCACCGCCAGTTGGGCCGCCGCGTTTCCTATAGTAGCCACTGCCGCAAGGGGGTGGTGCCACGAACGATTACCTCGCTACCAATGAGAAGCAAACATCCCCTCTTCGGAGCCCCAGCGGCGGGTGTACTTAGGTTCAAACATTCATGCACTGAGCCCATTATGCCTGTTTGCCATTGAATGACATTTACAGACTGCCATAGTGACCTGGGCTCGACATATTCTGAGTAGACATTGTACTGAAAAGAGAGAGATTTATGAATCTTTTATACCTTTATGTATTTCTACATTCAAAGCTACTGTAGAAACTGGCGCTGCCACTACAGTAAAAGAAGTTACGTACTATTCTTTACTATTTGATATTAAATGTAGAATAAATTAATATTTGAAATCTCTGTTCATAAACAGCATCTGTTCCTATCTCCTGCATCCAACAGAGAACCTTAAAGTGTGCAAGGGAATCATAACAGACAGGAGAAGAGTATATGAGTTGGAACAAAGAGCTTTGGACATCAAAGGAGGATAATTTGTTTTTATCTATTGAATTCTTGTGTGTGTGTGTGTGTGTGTGTGTGTGCATATTTTAAGTTGAAATACATAATCTGAAATATTTAACATGAGATATTTAAGGTATCATGACAAAGTAGGGAGAGCAATAGCTAAGTGCTGAGCAGTGTCTAATATCTCTTGTTCAGAATCAACAAATAACTGAACTGCTTGTAACACTATGGTAAGATGAAAAATAATTATCTTCTGACTAATTATATTTGATATGAAGTGTAATGTCTGTAATATATGATCTGTTATATGCTGTAATACGTTTTGTCTTTCTTACACAAAATCTTTGGTTGTATTTCGAAATGAATAGTTCTGTTTAGTTAATTTTATGTTGAACTGTCGATATAAACAAATGAAATGTTTTCTTTAAAATGTTTGTTTGCTACTCTGTAATTGCTGATCCTCGCTCAGGGTTCTTGGTTCTTTGTGTATGAAAAGGTGTTGTGGCTCCCCTCTGGAACGGAAATTAAGTAGCTCGAGCAAAATGTGGTTGGTGCAGGTGAAAAGGTGGACCGTTGGCAGCAGAGAAGTGCATTGTGCTGGTGCCGAGGGAGGCTTTTTGTGCTTGTCCATACAATGCTAAAAGCCTCGGGTGGATTAATGGATTCATTATTATTCTCTGTTACTGGAGATTATCTTAAAAATCTGAGGAACGTCGCTAAGAACACGGCAGAACATACCACTTCCACCTTCAAGTCCATCTGCTATTATATACTCGCCACCAATATTGCGCAATCACTACAACGGAAAAGGAGAATTATAAATTTGTAAAATGATGGATCAGCACTTTTAGTGTGCGCAAATATAAGGTAACTCATACCAAAATTTATGTACCTACCTTGATTTGTTCCTCACCAAGATACCTCTAAAGATCCTCTCCTTTTTGAACTATGATTTCCGAGTGTCCATGTTGTGGAAAATGAAAGTCACAAAGCAAAACAGTTATTTAATTAATGTTGTTTGATATTAAGTGAAAAAGAGTAGTTACAAGCACCGTAAAGTTTGGCAAAATTGAGGGAGGTAGTAAGTGTAGCTTTGTGAAAGCCTCCCAGTGGTTGAACTAGTTCAATTTAAAGGTTTCTGAACCTTAAAAATTATTTATTTAATTATTGACATTAAATTAAAAGACTGTGGTAATAACGAATAGGCAATAAACCACTTTGAGGTTAGTTTCAAAAGTAATTGTTATTAAAGACTGGCTGGAAGTGTTCTTCTTGGTAAATAAGTCTTGTGCAGTCAATTGAAATAGTGCAAAAGGTGAGTCAGTATTTCAGAAAGTGTGTCAATTTGCTGTATAACTGTGGTAAAGTTTAAAAGGCCCACTATTGAAAAGTTGTTCAAAATACATAAAGTTAATACATAAAAGAAAATGCTAACTAGTTCTGAAACATATGTTGAATTTTATGCTCATGGTGTGTGTTAAGAGGTGCTATAACAGTTTATGAACACCAATTTATTGATTTGTTTCTGCTGAAGGTAAAGTTAATAGAAGTATCGTTATCTATGAAATCAGTTACTTATTGCTTTTAAGGAACAGTGAGAATATGGATTCAATTGAGCTTTATTTAAAATTATGCTGTGTAAAAGGTATTTGCTAACTTGAGACTAAGTCCATGCCCAATTTCCAATTCAGTACGGCATTGATTTTCATTATTAGTGTTAATGAAGTTACTCAGATTGATAAAGTCTTTAACACTGAAGAGAGTAACAGTGTATGTTGTGTTTGTGAGGAAAGATTTGTTTTACTATGATTGTTAGCACCCACTTTACCATTTTCATATGCTTGTGACTGGGTTCATTGCACTTTCGTAGGAGAAAAGTGTAGGTTGGGTCTTTCTACTAAAAGTAATTTACTTCGTCTTTAAAAGAAATGTTACACATTTCTATGCCTAATTAGGGTGGCGACCGATTTCTTTATGTTTTTCATTTGAGCAGATTTGATTAATGAAACAGTTTCTAAATAGGATCTGTTTCTTGTTGTGTATTCACGTAAATTCAATTAAATGGTTCAAATGGCTCTGAGCACTACGGGACTTAACATCTATGGTCATCAGTCCCCTAGAACTTAGAACTACTTAAACCTAACTAACCTAAGGACAGCACACAACACCCAGCTTCAATTAAATGTCCGATAGGCTACACCCTTTAGGCATTTCACGGTCAAAACTATAAAAGGCTTACAGAGGGTAACGTTGTACTGTTTCTAAATACCATAACTGGTTAACAAAATAGTTTCAAAACACATACGGGAGGCAGTTCGAGTGTTATACGCTCTCAGCAGTTTCTTGCCTCGTGCAACCGCATCACAAACCTAGCTTTAGTGAAGCGCTTCAAGTTATCGATGCACACGAAGTTCAGGATTTAGCCGAGCAATGTTTCTGTTTACCAGCTACCTCTTCACATGAGGTAAACAACCCGTGTCCCAGGTACAACACCGGCCCCAGCCCTCGTAAGTCGGTACAGCGTTAACAAGGCCGGACACACTACATGCATCGTTTGCCGCGCCGGCGCAACGCTAATTGTGATGCCCCAGCCCCGTGCAAAACGAAGTCATGTGTGAAATGGTGTATCACCCATAATCGAGAGAACTGCTTCTTGAGACAAGCTGAATGCAATTTTTGTTATCGCACGGGACATAAAAAACAGGTCTGTCTGCAAAAGACTAGGAAGACCAAAGACTAGGAAGACCAGCTCTGTTTCGCCCTGTAATAATGCAAAGCAACAACAGACGGAAGTCAATGGTATTTCATGTTCAGATTCTACGTCTCCTTCTGCTCATTAAACAAACAAGCCAAGACTCAGAAAACGCACACACACGCGTTTAATGCGAATACCACACATTGCAAAGCGCCTGTCCCAATTTCGAAATGCCTTAAGGGGCTCCGGAACGCCCTATACTTGCAATGTTAAAATAACGCTTATAAATTACATCTTTCCTCACAAAGTATTTGAGGTAGGAAGTTGAACTTTTTACAGATTATTTATTGGAATATGGGCTACAACTTAACACAGGGATGGTACAAAATTTTAGTTCAGTTATTAAAGATGATTTTTTTCAATTGTAATGGAAATTCACAACATTTTTTTGCAATTTTTTATTTATATGTTCAAAAATATACAGTTTTTTGGAAAAAGGCTGTGTTAAATTATGCAGAAGGTACTGTGTAACATTTGCTGAAAGTTTGAAACAAATATGTTTGGAAGATCCTTAGAAAACATGTAATTAGTATGAGAAAATAAAAGTTTTGGGAATCGAGCGACAAAGATTGGATTAACTTTTTAGTGCATTCCAGGTCCATAGGATGGATTATCTTCATCCTCTGCAAACTCCTCCTCCAGCTTCCTCTTGTTCCTCCTCCTGTTTACTCTTGCTTGTATTTCTAGACTCTTTACAGCCCTGTCTGCATCCCGAAGGCGTTCCTTGTCGAAAGCAAGCATCGCTCGTTGTTGTGTTCGTAGATTTTGCTACCATTTTCTTCAGTTGCAGTTACTGCAACACTGTTCCAAAAGGTGGTCATGTATGAACACTTGTCACATTTCAGTTGTATTTCACTAGCAAGTCCTACGTGCTTTATTATGGAGAGTTCCAGACCAACTTCACTACAATGAATACATCTTACACAGTTTGAAAAAATTCCTTTGAGAACCGACATATCAAATATTTCATTCACATCCGATTCGCCCATAAAACATTCATAGTTTTCACTCATTGAACCAAGCTTCTTCTGTGAAGTA
This sequence comes from Schistocerca serialis cubense, assembly GCF_023864345.2. Classification (NCBI taxonomy): domain Eukaryota; kingdom Metazoa; phylum Arthropoda; class Insecta; order Orthoptera; family Acrididae; genus Schistocerca; species Schistocerca serialis. The sequence continues at coordinate 201,403,759 of NC_064644.1, forward strand.
TTTTCTTTCCCACTTTGACTGCTATGGGCAGGTGTACTAGAGAGGTTAGGTTCACTCACTTGGTTATCGTCTATATTGTTTACAGTAATAACACATACTTTTGGCTTTCCAACATTTCTCCTTTTCTTAAAAGCCTTCAGAGGATTTCTAATAACTTTACTGTTACTCATTATTATACTTCAACAAAACAGAGACTCAAGAAACAGAATTAATTACGAATATTTTCGAGGTAACGACAGAGTAAATAAACATGTAACAATCGACAATCACACCAGCGATATATATTGAAACATCACAGGTTAGCCACAACACATACTTTATCTCACATCACTAAAATGTACCTGATGAACACGGACGTTAATAATAACACCATTTGACAGCAGTTTAACAGCGCCACAGTGGGTCACGCCCATGTAGAACACATTTCAAAAAAAATTTAAAAACAGTTGTAGTCTTCGGAATTGAATAAATTATATATCTATTAAAAGGTAATAGTCTGCAGATTCAGAAAACGCAAAAAAGTAAAAATTGAACTTTTCATGATTTTGAGCCTTTCTGGAGCCCCTTAAAGTGCTCTTGCGCGAAGGTGGAAACAGAACAGTTTTTCAGAACACAGAATGGACAACTGTATTCAGAGAACACGCCATAAACTGTGGATTACACTGCAAATTTGTAACCAGTCAGTAACTTTTCAACTAGATACCGGAGCTTCTATAACGTTGCTTAACCTAGATACGTATGAAAATATTGGCCAACAACTTTTGCAAATATCATGTCTGCATCTCACCACCTGTAACGGTGACAGCATTTCAGTGCTTGGAACGTGCCGCTTACCTGAAAAATATAAAAACACAACTAAGGAAGTCACTTTCACTGTAGCTCACGCACCAGCCCAAATATTGTCCGCATGCACGCGTTTGATTCCTCCGGATTAGACGTACAGGTCAATGTGCGTGCCACTGACACGAAAGATTCCCATGTCGCAATTCAACAACTCTGCGAAAAGTATCAACATTTGCTCGACGGTACACTAGGATGAGAAAAAGATTTTCATGTTCACATTAAGCTGAAAGCTAATGCACAACCCATGCATTACGTGACGACGTGGCTACAGAAGTCTCGAATCCGTTGGTGTCTGAAAACCTATTTCAGCAAATCTGTGGGCATCAATCCTTAGTAGCCATTCCTAGGCCAAATGAGAAGATTCATTTTGGTGTGGATTTCAAACGCACTCTAAATTCAAAGACAGTCACCGATTAAAAACCACTCCCAAATATACAGGAAATTTTAGGTCGCCTAGCGGAAAACAGTTCTTCTAAAAATTTGTCTTGCAGAGTTCTATCTTCAGTTACCGTTGGACGAAAAGACAAAGAAAGTTTTTGTTGTGAATGCTCATGTCAGATTGTTTGAAGCACTTTTCCGAAGTTGTTTTAAAAATTCCTCGAACAAGTAATGTCTTGTTTTAATTATCTTGACGATACAATCGACTCCGTTCATACATCGGAACAACTCCTTAAAAATTTGAACCGTCTTTTTCAAGTTTTAACTGAGGCAAGCTTCTAATGTAACTTGCAGAAATGTTTTTTCTTCAACACAACGATTGGATACTTCGAGCATATCATCGACACCAATGGCGCTCGCCCTATGACGAAACATTTACAAGGAATCCAGCAATTGTCATCTCCTAAGAATTTACGTGAACTGCAAGCTGTTCTTGCAAAATTGCCTTACTACATAAGATTCATTCCTAATCGACGCAAATCGCCGCGCCTCCGAACCGCGTCAGACGAAGAATCTTCTATTACATTATATAAAAGCCTCTGATAAAGCTTTTCAAAGACCGAAAAATACATTGTCTCGTCAGCCTTGCTTATGCACTACGAGCTGCTCAAACCGCTTGTGCTTGCAGTCGATACCTCGTCCATGGCATCAGGACGGTTTTCTCCCACAAAATTGGCAAAAGAGAACGCTTCGCAGCATTTGCTTCCAAAACTTCGAACAGTGCTCAGATTAGTTATAGTCAGCTAGAGTAGGTGTCACCAGATTTCACCATTACCTGTATGGAAGAAAATTTTTCCTGCTGATGGACCATAAGGCTGTAAAGCTTTTGTTTCATACAGAAAACTGTAGTTTTGGCTACATTTTGTATGTCACACGGAAAAAGTAAAGCTTCATTAAGATCTCAATAATAGCGGGCAACATCTCTTCCAAAGAGGTTGTGCTGCAAGAGACTGTTAATAGACCCTTTGCTTGTGAGTGGAATGCGGTCTTGGAGAGAGGGACGAGTAGTCAAGACACAACTGGTGACAGAGTTAAGCTGTGTTTAGGTCGTGCTGCGCGCTGACAATAATTTTTTTGTATTATACATATGATACGTCAGCCTCAGTTGCAAATAGAAACCAATCTCTACCTAGGTTTCAGCCAAAATAACTTGGCCTTCTTCAGAAGCTATTGACACTAAACTATTGCATGCCAAAGTTTGGCCATGTCAAGTATAAAACTATAGCACCGTAGTACCCAGTCATAATCTACATTAGCCGGCCGTTGGTGGCCGAACGGTACTAGGCGCTTCAGTCTGGAACCGCGCGACCGCTACGGTCGCAGGTTCGAATCCTGCCTCGGGCTTGGACGTGTGTGATGTCCTTAGGTTAGTTAGGTTTAAGTAGTTCTAAATTCTAGAGGACTGATGACCTGAGATGTTAAGTCCCATAGTGCTCAGAGCTATTTGAACCATTATCTACATTACTTGGGTTGAAGGGAAACAGCAGGCCCCACTGCGCGGACGAGGTCGGTAGGCCGCGAGAACTGCCCGGGACTAATCGCGGCGAGCAGCTATGTACCGAGAACCGCTGATGGTCAAGCGCATGCGCGCGTGGAAATATACACTACTATTCGATTAAAGAAAGTGGAGTGAGGTGTCGGCGACTGCAAAGGCAACGTAACATCAGGGGCGCTGAAGCAAAGGTTGAAAACCTTCGAAAAAGTTCTTATTTCTCAATTGTAGGTGGTCATTAAGTACGTTTTCTTTATCAAGCGACAGGTGTTTAAAGATTTGCAACTCCTTGAGGATGTCAAGCTTAGTGCCTTTAACCTCGCAATTTAATAGCTCTGTGTTATTTGGTGGATTAGAAGCATGGGCCAGTTGAACAAGATGCTCGGCAAAAGTCGAGCCACGCGTGCCATCACAACTTATCGTGGGTATGTGATTTTTATATCTAGCTGAGAGGCTCTCCCTGTCTGGCCGAGGTAATAATTCGGGCTATCACTACAGGTGATATTGTACACCCCAGAACGAGATAATTTCTCGTTAGTATTCTTTAACGAGTGGACCAAGTTCGTTCTGAGGCAGTTATTCGTAGAACATGCAATCTTAAGGCCGTGGCTCTTTAAGAGTCCCACTATTTTATATAATGCGTTGCCTACGAAGGGAATAGAAATGAAGCTAGTGGAGTTTAGTGTCAATAGCTTCTGATGAAGGCCAAATTATTTTGGCTAAAACCCAGGTAAAGATTGGTTTCTATTTGCAACTGAGACTGACGTGTTATATGTTTAATTATCACAGTTGCTGAAGAGGCTGCACGATGTTAAAAATTCTTATATTTCTATCTTATTTTTCGTTTATGGAGAGATATTTTGTAAATTTATTCAGGGGACTTCGAAAGGTACTGTAATAGCGCATTTGCCGAGACATCTAAGTGTAGTACTTAATTTGGTCAGGGGTTTAGAACTGGAGATTTTTTAATATCATAACAATGTGTGATTTGCTGATATTTTTTCAATGATGGATAGCGTACATGTTTGTAAAAAAGTAAAGAGTATTTCTTCAGGCGTTTCCACCATTAATGCAAAGTGAATTTTTAATATTTCAGGTGTTAAAATATTTTGTCTTAATGATATAAAGTTTTGTTAATACAGTTACCTTATTGTTTTTCCATCAATCGGCATTTGTCTCTTTATTTCACATATATAATTTTCCTTTCCAGAGTTTCTCACTAACAGAACTTTAATTGACAGTGCTCATTGTAGTAATGAGATTTATTAGCACAGAAGTATTTGGATGTCTTTATATCGTAAAGCACACATTGCACATTGCGTTGCTGGTGGTCTGAATTTTATTTTTTAACTAGCATAGCAACGGCAGCAGCAGCAGCATAGTTTGGAGATAACAGCAGCACAGCATTTATTCACTGTGCAAACAGGTAGCCCATTTATAATTTACTAGTGATTCAATTAACATTTCAACAGTGACTTATTTTTCAGACAGGGCGTTTTTTGTAGTTATACATATTTAATATTTTTCTCTGCACTCAGTTGCTTGTGTTATTACTAACAGGACAGTTTTCTGAAATTTAACAGAATAGAATGTACTCTTGCCAAGAGGGTCGCAGTAGACAGTTTAATGTTGCATTTCTCGTTAAGTTTTGCATTGCTAGTCATTTTTCAAGAATTCGAGATTACTTACGAACTCAAATACGAGCTTTGTTGGCTGATTTGGGGGAGGGACCAAACATTGAGGTCATTGGTTCCATCGGATTAGGGAAAGTTGCGGAAGGAAGTCGGCCGTGCCCTTTCAAAGGAACCATCCCGTCTTCTGCCTGAAGCAATTTAGGGAAATCGTGGAAAACCTAAATCAGGATGGCCAGAAGCGTGTTTGAAACATCGTCCTCTCGAATGCGAGTCCAGTGTGCTAATCACTGCGCCAGCTCTCTCTGTAAATTGAGCTTAACTGTTTCTCCATGAGTTTAGCTTAATATTACCAAACAGACAAAATACCATGTAACTCAGAACTAATTAGCCACATTCAAGGCTTTGACAGCGCTGTTTCATCCGTCGAAACAAGTTCTCAATTGCATGGTGCAAAAGCTTCTAAGTTGGTCGCTGTTATTGTCAAATTACCAGTACGAAATTCTATGTCGCCCCATGGTGCAACACGCAAACCCCGACACATTGTCTTCTTAACTTCTTGGCACAAATAGAGCATTCGACGCATCGGAAGCTTCTTGTTTACATATTTATTCTCCTGAATCGCAAGCGCTGCTTTCTTTTCCGATTGATTTTCGGCGGATCGAACAAGACACAGATCAAGATCTCAATCATTACAATTGCTAAAGAGTTACATCTGCAAAGGTTTGCCCCGCTGTAAGAAATGTATTCCCGATCGCTTAGTGTGAAAATACCTCGTGCTCCACAACAGTTTATCTCCTCTGAATGATGTGAATTCTGCTTCACATACCTTAAGAGTGTTAATCCACACCTCGCTGCACAACAGGTGTTAAATCTCCTACATAGAGGCCATTGGGGAACAGATAGCAATAAGGAGCTGGACCGCCACTGATGAGCCAAAAAATTATGAGTACTGCCCATAGCGAGGTTGAATGACTCTTTGTGGTGTTGGGGGTACGTAACGCAGTAAGGAAAGAATGTAGGCGCAAGAGATACGAATGGGCGGTCATTACAGTGAAGATACGGGCCGCAAGTGCGGAAATCCACTGATATAAGCGGTTTTGGCAAAGGGCATGTTGTCATGGCGCTGCGGTTGGAATAGAGAATCTCTGAAACAGCGAAGCTGGTCTCCTGATGACGCACGATTGTCTTGAGCTCATATGAAAAGTAGTTGGAAGATGGTGAAATAGTGAACAGGTTGTGTGATATTGGACGATCACGTCTCATCATAAAACCTGTAAGTCGGATAATCCTTCACTGTGTAATCCAGGATAGGCAACGATCTGTCGCAGATCTGGCGACATACGATCCTGGTGCAGGCACGAGTGTTTAGAAGAACACCCTTCAAAGGCCATTGTTGAAATGGAGCTCCACATTACACGACATCTACGTGTTCCTGTGTTGACACAACGAGATCGTCAGTTTTGATTGGACTTGGCACAGCATCACTAGTTTCTACCATAAATCAATATGAATGTGTCGCCCGTCGAATGAATCGCATTTCTTGTTACGCAGGGACGATGGTTGCGTCCTTAAACGCCGTCATCCAGGCGAATGGCTGCACGAAACATGCACCGCGCCACAGATGCCGCTCGGTGAGGGCTGAATTATGCTGTGGGGTACAGTGAGTAGGGCTACCATGGGATCTATGGTGGTAATAGAAGGCATCATAACAGCAGTGAACTTCTTGTGCATTAGTGCGGACCACCTGCATCGCTTCATGCTTGAAGTCACCCCCTATGGCGATGACATCTTCCAGCAGGCGGCGCCGGCCGCTGTGGCCGAGCGGTTCTAGGCGCTTCAGTCCGGAACCGCGCGACTGCTACGGTCGTAGGCTCGATTCCTGCCTCTGGCATGGATGTGTGTGTGATGTCCTTAGGTTAGTTAGGTTTAAGTAGTTCTAAGTTTTACGGGGCTGATGACCTGAGATGTTAAGTCCCATAGTGCTCAGAGCCATTTGAACCATTCTTCCAGCAGGCTAACTGTCAGTGTTGCGAGGTGAGAATCGTGCTACAGTGGTTTGAGGGGCTTTATAGACAACTCACAATGTAGTCGTCATTATTCCTGTTTTTCGTCTTTCCCTTGGTTGCTTTAAATTCGTGGAGGAACGTACCGCCTGTGCAACTAATTGAAGGCAGTTTGTTTATTGCCATACGCGTTTCGCTTCTTTTATTTGGGAAGCATCATCAGTGGCCTGTAATACATGTTTCCTTTTATACATACAATAAACGTACGACGTAGTAGATATAATATGCTGCTATATTACATTTTACTGTGTCTTTCTCTTGTTTTTGGGTTAAAATCAACTTTTGTAAAGCAAAGTTGGTAATGTGAAATTATCGTTCGGTGTATTTACGATTTCCAGCGCTGTTAACTCATGTGCGTGGTCCTGGAGATGTATTCGTTAGTTTCTATACTGCAACTGGCAGATTTCTGGCGTTCTTTCATCCACATTTGTCTCATCGCATATAGCACTTACACTTTTCATTTTGTGACCAACACATGTGTGTTTTCTGTGTATAGTGTTGCCAACTGTTGTTGTGTGTTTGTCTGTCTTTCGTGTGTGTGGCGTTATGGTTTTATATTTTTCAGTTGCTGTTGTTGTTGTTGTTTGTTTGTGTGTGTGTGTGTGTGTGTGTGTGTGTGTGTGTGTGTGTTTAGAGAGAGAGAGAGGACATGTACACGTCAATACCTACTGCAAACACAATAACGCTAACTGAAGAAAACTTACTGACATACAAATCCTGCAGATGGCAAACATAATCATCAACCACTTAGAAAACACAATCTTTGATACAGTGATCATAAAGAGAGGATCAAAATTCTTTACTGGTATAGATATGTGGACGACATAATTTGTATGGTAAATGAACCAACAGAGATAATTGATAAATTTCATACAGATATAAACAACATGCATAAAAATTTTCAATTCACCTTGGGAAAAGAAACACAAAAACAAATATATTTCTTGGTTATAACAATAAACAGAGCCAACATAAACACACATTTGACATCTTCAGAAAGCCAACAGCCACAGACATAATATATATGCTTCATCCAGCCACCCACAAAATCAAAAATTAGCGGCCCTATGACACACTTTACACAGACTAATTAACATCCCACTCAGCAAAGAAAACTAAGAAAAAGAATTACAAACAGTACAACTCATAAGCACAAACAATAGTTACAACGCCGTTGTAGTACAAAAGATCAATCAAAAAATTAAAACACAACTAAATAAAAATCAAAACAAGGATAGAACACAAACACCAAAGAACCCCACAGACACTACAGCACACACAGAAACACAAAACAATGACACTCATGACATGAATAACAGAAAAAATGGTATTCTGTTACATACAAACACAAAGCAACACGCAAGATAGCAAATATATTAAAGAAACAGGGATTACACATAGCTTACAGAACAAGAAACACAATCCAATCACATTTACAAACAACAGGCAAACCAGATAAATACCAAGGAGCAGGTATAGGCCAAATCAGTCAGAGTGCCAAGGATGTAAATCATTCTATCTGGGGATGACAAGTAGAAACATCAGAACTACATATAAAGAACATATAAGAAGTTGGAAATATGAAAATATCCATTCTACCTCCGCCGAACACCTTACAAAACATACGCATGAACCATCCAACATGGAATGTGACATGATAGTTATCAGAGTGAATAATCGCAACTAAAGGCTCCTGACATTGTAAGAAAACTTTTGCATACAAAGAGCCATTACGATGGAAAAGAAGGTACTCAACGACCAAATCCATATAATCAATAACTCTCTAGTCATGCTAGCAACCAAAACAATAGCAAACTGAAGTGTAACCGGTATAAACAGTTAATGAATCTCCTTGCCCCCTTCTCTCACTCTCCCCCCATATATATATATATATATATATATATATATATATATATATATATATATATTGGGGTGGAGAGAGAGAAAGAAAGAAAGATATTTTTATTATATATATGAAGTAAAATAAAAAATTACACAACACAATTATACACAGGAAATACACACACACACACACACACACACACACACACACACACACACACACACATACACACACACATGTAACAAGTGAAAAAATCAAACCACAACACAACACAAATAACGGACAGACAAACACAAAACAACTGTTGACACCACTACACACAGAAAACATATATGCGATTAAAAAATATGCTAGTTGACAAATGTGGGTGAAAGAACGCCAGAAATCGGCCAGCTGGAGTATGGAAAAAACGAATACATCTCACACACATAAAAAAGAGTTAATAGCGCTGGAAATCGTAAGTACATCTAACGATAAGTTCACATTACGAACTTTGTGCTACAAAAGTTGATTTTAACCTTAAAAAAAAAAAAAAGAAAAAAAGAAAAAAACAGAAAGACACGACATAATGTAATATTGTGGCATATTAAATTTACCACATAATACGCTTATTGTATGTATAAACGGAAACACGTGTTATAGGCCCCTGATGATGCTTCGAAATTCAAGAAGCGAAACGCGTGTGGCAATAAACAAACTGCCTTCAATTAGTTGCACAGACGGTACATACCTCCATGAATCGCAATATAGTCTTGACCACAGATGTGATTGATCTGTACCCATTGGAACACATATCGACCACCTGCTGTGAGCTCGTAAACCACCACCACGTAATTTGTGGAAATTGGTTGTCTTTTGCGTAGATATCTGGTGCAGCATACTTCTGGAATTCTGTCAAGGATTTGTAGAAGCCATGCCAAACAGAATTTCTGTATTACTGTGCTTGGTAAGTGGAACAACACGCTATGAAACAGGTCTTCATAACGTTTTGCCTCATCAGTGTTCGTGGCGTGGTTTAGTACAACGTGTCACGGCACATTGTCACGCTTGCGTGGGCGATCAGGCCACTCCGTGACAGGAGGTTTTTTTTAGTCAAATTCTGATACTCCATGACGACACCTCCATCTAGACTTTGCAAGCGCGTTTGGGCAAATACGTTAGGTGATTATCGTCGCTACCTACAACAAATACCCATTTGTTATCCCAGTTCTTTCGGTAAGTGCCGCAAGTACTGTCAAGACGCTCACTTCTGTATTTTCTTGCCACAAACAATTGTTCCTGCCAATGGACCTCCTTTTTTTAAGGAATTTGCAAAATTTTGCAAACAAAATGGAATATAGTATGTCAAGACAGCATCATTCTCACCACAGTCTAACGGCGAGGCCGAAGGTTTCGTTCGAACGTTGAAGACGCAAATATCAAAACTTCGAGCTCCGCATTCACGTGAAGATGCCTTACCATTTTTTTAAAAATTCATATCGCACTTTGCCTGCGTCTGGCGCAGAACGTTCGCATGGGCGACGGCAGCGGACCTTCCTGCATTTTCTTCGTTCATACCGCTCTACTCCAGCTTCAGGCTTCACTAAGAAGTTTCGCCCGATCGTTGGAGTTCATTATGGAGTGTATAACGTCAAATTTATGGTAATCCGGCGTTGTTCTCGGATCAGCTGGCAGAGAACAGTTCGTGACAGCGCAGGCACTGTCACCGCCACCACAATCAGCTACATTTCCGTGAATTCAGTGATCATGCCGTTGACAAAAGTGTTTCAGATTTCTTGACTGCACGACGTAAGGCCGCCGTGACGCAGCCACCCGCAGCAGCTGTCTCACCGATTGAAATCCGCCTGCCCACTTGCGACGCCGTTGTCGCCAATACCACCGATGGCCTCTTCCACGGACATCGACGCCGTCGCTGTCGGCTACTAGCTGGCACCCTCTGCAGCACCCTTCATGCTCCTATCTGTGCCGTCGGATGGGTCCTCCACCCGATTTTCCGGGGCAGTTTTCCTGGCGCTCGCAGGACGCGATGTCGGGACACTGATTGGTTCGCTCTGCCCACAGCCAACGACCAGCTTCGTCACTGTCCACTGTCCACGCCACAGAACTCCCAACTGATGGGTGCGGAGGGGTGCGGTATCCGGTCGGCCATACTTTAAAATACGGAGACGCCAGCTACGCCACCTTTCCTAGAGCCGCCACTGCGGCACCGCTGCCAATGAGATGCAAGCCTCCCCTCTCTCCGGAACTCCAGTGGAGGGGGTACCAAGTTCATTTTGTGTGTTTGGCAGTTGAATAACATTTACAGACTTTCATAGTGGCCTGGGCTCAACATATTCTGAATAGACACTCTACTGAAGAGTGACAGATCTATAAATCTTTGCCGGCCGGATTGGCCGCGCGGTTCTGGGCGCTACAGTCTGGAACCACGAGACCGCTACGGTCGCAGGTTCGAATCCTGCCTCGGGCATGGAAGTGTGTGATGGCCTTAGCTTAGTTAGGTTTAAATAGTTCTAAGTTCTAGGGGACTGATGACCTCAGAAGTTGAGTCCCATAGTGCTCAGAACCATTTGAACCGTAAATCTTTGTTTCTACATTCAAAACTGCTGTAGCAACTGACGCTTCCACTACAGCAGCCAAGTTATGTATTATTTTTACTGTCTGAAATTAGATACGGAATACATTAATATCTGAAGTCTCTGTTCATGAACAGCATCTGTTTCTCGCTAATGTATCTGGTAAAGAACTACACAGCATACAAGGAAGTAAGAACATGAGGCAGGCTTGATACAGCATGAGACGACATCGATACACAATTCTGGATTACCACAGTCTAACATAACAGTCGCGACACTCACTGCTGTAAAAGTTGTTACCGTTTGACAGATGGAGTGACACTAGCGCTCCAAGCGGCGAGTGAGGTGAACATCAGACACGTCGCAAGCATAATGTTTGTTTTGCACTCATTTCCTACGTAATTTACGAAATATTTGAGTTATTTTCGTGCCTCTAAGGGGTTTTGTACTATCAGACGGCATATATGTTTCTAAAAATGATTCTAAAGTAAGTGCAAGTATGGAGAAAAACCATGAATCGCGTGGCAAGCTACAACACATTCGTGAAGATAGAATTGCACCTTCCCTCGTTGATATCAAAAGAATATAAACACACAGATTCACACGTGAGAAGCACAGACATGTACCACTACATACAAAATTGTGGGTGAAATATGTTGAAAAAATTATAATGAGCTGATTGCATTTTACGCAAAACCAAATATTTTTAATAATTTTCAAACAATCAGTCTGTGAACAAGGTGCTAACAAAATAATGTCATCACACGAAGGAAGCAAGGAAAATTGACTAACAACAGAAGTGAATGAAATACATACCAAACGTTACGCTATTAGTAACCATTTCCTGCTCCTAAAACGAAACATTAATCATTAATACTCACGTAGTTTGCAAGTGAATCCTGACGATACAGTTTAGTAACATGATGGTATATACCTCTCAGGATCCTTAGGAAACCTAAAAAAAGACTGCTGTGGTGTGTTCTTCCTGTTGTTGCTGCAATTTATTGCGCCACAAACGCTCCCGCTTGTAAAAACCATTGTATAAATCAAAATGAACAACCACTATTCGTTGTCACGATCGCGCCGAACTCACTAAGTTACTGGCCGCTTGGGGCGCTGCTGGCCAGCTAGCCAAAAAAATCGAGGCGAAGTGTCGCGACTGTTATGTTAGACTATAGGATTACTGTAAGCAGGCTGTTTATGTGTTTGTATGTTGGCAGCGCTATGTAGCGCTTTGCATTAACAACTCTGACAGCGCTGTGCGCTCTCTTGTAAGAGGCTCTGTGGCTGGTCGGACTAGCAGTCAGAGGTGAAGGTCCAGTAGTAATAGAAGTTGGGAGTGAGTAGCCATGGTGATCGCGGTTAGAAGTTTGAAGTGTCTACTTCATGGAAATGTAATTTGTCATAGGTTATATAATTTTTGGAACTGGATGTCACGGACGATTATATATATTTTTTGAACTGGATGTCACATTATTGAGGTAAAAATACATTGTTTACTTTGCAACAAAATCTTTCCTTTGCAAACCACATGTCTATCAGTAGTTAGAGCCTTCAGTAGTTAGAATCTTTTATTTAGCTGGCAGTATTGGTGCTTGCGGCATTGCTGTAGTTCGGGTAACGAAGATTTTTGTGAGGAAATTGACTGAAGTAATGTATAGGTTATTGTTAGGATTTCTTCTTTATTCAGGGTCATTCTTTTGTATTAATTATTTGAAGTGAGGTTGTCATTTTTGAGCAGTCAGATCGCGTTATCCTTGAATATTGTGAATAATTAATGAATGGGAAAAGTTTGAGTTGTGTTAGTCAGGGCAGATTTTGTAGGTCAGATATGAAACGATAAGGACAAGCAAAGTGACAGTACTGTCAGCTTCACTCAGCAGTTTAAGCAGGTTCACTTGCATTCAGTTTCGCTCAGCAGTTTCAGTACTAAATACTGTAGAAGTTTCACCGACTCAGTTATTTTACCTTAATTAAAAATAATTAAGAAGTTTCATTACCTGTCAGATAGCCGGTCCTCCCGAGGAATTGAAAGTAGCATAACAAAACGATCAAACATCAAAAACGTACAGGAGCAATTATTACTTATCATGGGAGATTGGTACGATAGGGGCGGTGAACACGGCAGCTCTTGCCGTATGAGCATTGGTGAGTGATAAGCATGCTCGCAAGGCAAGCTGCTAGCATGCGTGATTTCAGCGATCGAGGTCAGCACGTATACGCGAGCAGAAACCTATCGATGTGATGAGCTGATGACAAAGTGATGGAAACTAGTTTGTGTTAAATAAAGATAGCTGTGGCTTCCGCTCTAAGGAATTAACAGCACTGCCACGTGTCTTCATTTGCATGGGCTCCGTCTGAAGTCTGCATAAAAGTGAGCTCGAAGAGCAGGTCTCCACTGCTTTATTGTCTCAGCGCCAACACGGTAGAGAGTCTACTCCATTTCCTATAGGTAACCTTTTCGACGGGCTGCACTGACCGTTCCAGAGGCTTTTGACCAAACAAGTGGCTGAAGAATCAATGGAATTTAAGTTAGCTATTCTTTGGTGGCACTAGGAGGTCGTCTTCTCTACTAGCGTTTCTGTGTTACGAAGCTGAACGCAACACTTCTGTCGTTTACCGACATACGCCATCTTATGACTATTCGAAACTAATTGTTTGGCTGATATGAAACTGATTCACCCCTGTCTGCGATCTCTCAACGTGTAGGTGATAAACCGTGGAAAAGTCTTAGGTTTACAATAGGAGCCTCATTGAAATGTTGACTCGTAGCATACTGTGTCACATCTATCGGATGACACGTACTTATAGGCTATTTATAACGAATAGTCACTCAAATCGGTATAGCTACTAAATAATTGCGTGAGCACTGACTGAAATAAACTGTATAGTGAACTAAGTATACTTAACTCATTATTTTCCTTAGCTGTTACTGCAGGTTTAGTTGAAACTGAGTCCAAAGCTTTCTCAAAAATCTATGAAATACAAAACGGTAACTACAAGCAGAGCACAATAATGACGGCTCCAATTACAAATATCCGTATTTTATTATAGTGATTGACGTATTTGGGGTCTCTTGTGTCTATTGTCTGGTCTAATTAGATCTTGAAATGAGGTCTGTTGCCCTTGAGCGGTATGACATCACAGAAATATGTATTGCTGTCATAAGAAGGTTACGTGTCATATTTAGGAAACCGAAGAAAATTGAAAATAAGGGGAATAAAAGAAGACAACTTGAGAACGTACAAGAGAAACTGGCGTTTCGTTGACATTTAATGTGTTCACCTGCACTTCACGGTAGTCCAACAATTCGCTCAAGGAGCACATATTTACTCATACATCAAAACTTCGAAGAGGAAGAGTTCCTCCTTCGGGCTCAGAGCTAAACTATGTACTGACACATAGATTCTATGTAAGTTATACACTAATAATACACGCTATTACAGTTGGAAAAGGTCTTTGCGATTACTGAAGTATCCGTGTCGTTTCGTTCAAATGACTCTAAGCACTATTGGACTTAACATCAGAGGTCATCAGTCCCCTAGACTTAGAACTACTTAAACCTAGCCGGCCGCGGTGGTCTCGCGGTTCTAGGCGCGCAGTCCGGAACCGCGCGACTGCTGCGGTCGCAGGTTCGAATCCTGCCTCGGGCATGGATGTGTGTGATGTCCTTAGGTTAGTTAGGTTTAATTAGTTCTAAGTTCTAGGGGACTGATGACCACAGCTGTTAAGTCCCATAGTGCTCAGAACCATTTGAACCACTTTGAACTTAAACCTAACTAACCGAAGGACATAACACACAGTCATGCCCGAGGCAGGATTCGAACCTGCGACCGTAGCAGCAGTCCGGGTCCGGACTGAAGTGCCTAAAACCGCTCGGTCACAGCGGCCGGCGTGTCGTTTGATTTTAAGGAGATATGGAGATACATATCTACTTATTGAAGCAGATTTCATTTCTTACCATTTGGCCTAATGTGTAGCACTGCCGATTTGTGTTATATATCGTAAACATCGTGTATAGTATCGGCCATGTGTCGTACGATTTAAGCTGAATAGGCGCGGATCCAAGGGGAGATGATGCCACCCCTCCTCCCGAAATCGTAACCACTGCTTTAACCAATGAGGTAAACAACTTCTTGCTTTGGAAATATTTAGACGTTTTATATGTTTTATTGTTATTATTACTGCAGTCCAAGGTCTCTTTGGCACATTAAACGTGGAAATGACGGAGACGTGAAGAGCCTTGTCCCTCCTCCCGGTTCAGAACGCTGGTTTAGTGCCTGAATCAGAAGTCGTTCACATGTTATTGGAAACGGGTCTTGGTGCCTTTACCTGGTTCTTTTTTCTGGTACTTTAGATAGGACTAGTAGGATATTATATTTTTGTATACTCCACTGTGGTCTCGTTGCCTGTTGTGCACCATAGCAAATGCCCAACTCCCCATTATCTAAGAATGCGACTGCTGTGATCGTTATACTGTTTTTTACATTCATTCTCTCTCCCAACAACTTCGATAATGTGTTTTGAAATGGGACGTAGATGTAAATACTAGCATATATTTTCTCATCATTATATCTTTTACAATGTATTGTCTTATTTCTGTTGTTTTGTGCATTTATTTTTAATTATTTTGGTCTTGTAAACATGGTACATGGGTATGGTTGAAATGGTTCAAATGATTCTGAGCACTATGGGACTTAACATCTGAAGTCATCAGTCCCTTAGAACGACTTAAACCTAACTAACCTAAGGACATTACACACATCCATGCCCGAGGCAGGATTCGAACCTGCGATCGTAGCGGTCGCGCGGTTCCGGACTGCGCGCCTAGAACCGCGAGACCACCGCGGCCGGCTAGGTTTAAGTAGTTCTAAGTCAAGGGGACTGATGACCTCTGATGTTAAGTCCAATAGTGCTTAGAGTCATTTGAACGAAACGACACGGATACTTCAGTAATCGCAAAGACCTTTTCCAACTGTAATAGCGTGTATTATTAGTGTATAACTTACATAGAATCTATGTATCAGTACATAGTTTAGCTCTGAGCCCGAAGGAGGAACTCTTCCTCTTCGAAGTTTTGATGTATGAGTAAATATGTGCTCCTGACTGAAGCGCCTAGAACCCCTCTGCTACAGCGGCCGGCATACATGGGTATGTTTTTGTACTGTGTCTAATACTTGATTAAGACTGATTATAATTCTGTGAGTGTCTTTGTGGAGCGCAGACAAACGCTCATGATCGTGTATGGTGAGATGAGATTCATGCTGTACTGAGAATTTCCTAGGAGATTGAAGCAGTTGCTGGATGTGCAACGAAGTTTCAACTAGTGCCACTTCTGCTGCATAGTCAAATATTCTACCTCGGATTTACCCTCAAGCTCCATTGCGAATTTTATATTTTTGTGTGAAGAACAGCGTAAGCATTCTGCAACGTGATATCTCCACTACTGTACTGTTTTACCTATAGGCTGATTGCTTCCGAAAAATGTAAATGAAAAGATGTAATTCATATTCAGTATGTTTTCGAACACGCAAATAGTTCAGTTCTGCATGTACTCTTAAAACCAGTATGTTTCTTTTGCAGAAAATTCGCTCCTTTCTCAAGCATCTTTGACTCATGTAACTGTAAACGAATTTATTCAGGTGCCAACGAACCCGGTAGTGCTTCGCAATTGCTAAATATGTGTGGGAACTGGATATACGTCATAATCTCCTTCTCCCCTCACCCCTCTGTATGCTTATTCTCGCTCCCCCTCTCAATTGGTCCATCTCCACCTCCTCTCCCCTATCTCTGTCTGTCAGCTTATACTCTCTCCCTGTTCACCACTTACCCCACACTCTCCCAATCAATCTCCTCCTCCCTCATCTCTCTGTCCATATCCTCCTTCCTCTTCCTTACATCCATTTCTCCCTCCTTCTCTGCCGATCTGCTCCTACCCCCTCCCTCTGAGCATATTTATTGGTGCTAAGAACGGGATACAAGACCAAAGGAATGGACGAATCACTTGGAATCATTAGTAAACGGGTATGAGCGAAACTTTTCCAGTTGCAATATCTGTGAGGATTGTACTTTTCATGACAGTATTTCGCATAATTTTAACATACAAACAGATAAGATTATAACGTTAGCTATCAACACAAGTTTCCTTTTTTCTGTTAAAAATGACTGCGAAAAGTAAAACAAAATCGCCTTTTTCACAACAGAGCTTAGCCTGTTCTTTCTCGCTGCCGGTTTAACAGAAAGTGTCTATTATGTGATTCTTATTCGCTTAGAAAATTCCTTGCGATGCGCCTACGCTGACCTTGTGGTATTTTACAGTATGTATATTCCGTGAACTAAAACGGTTTGAAGGTTTGGAAGATACGAAGTTATTGCGAACTGCCACCTATTCACTATTTGTCACTTCTAAAATATGATCACCACCGGAAACACACTGAATCATCGCCTTCAATTGTATTATTTTTCGGAAAATATCAACATTCAATGCGTAAAATTGTTGATGTTATAACTGCAGCGTAACTGTCTAACTGAACGTCGCTTTTGAGACACCTGATTTTTATTTATGTAGATTTGAAACATCGGACAGCACAGTAGAATCCATAACGGTGCTAAGCCTGACGAGTATATCGCTAAATGCTAAACTGTGGGAACTAATTTCGCAGGTTCGGTGATCAATGAGCGGCCTGATTTGGTTTCAGCGTAGTGACGCTCTTTGGCATGCACGCTAGAGTAAAGAGAAGATGTTAGAGGCAGGAGGGACGGGAGACCAACTTTTCCCGGTTTCGCCCCTGGGCAGGGGCGGACACGCTATTATCACGAGTAACTTGTCGGACGTTTTGACGGGGTAAGGCCCAAGTTGATGGCCTTTGATCTCAGCTGAGCAACGATCCCAGCTCCTTGCACCGCGTTCGTCCTCCAGGGCTACGTCGTGCTTCCTCAGTGAGGTCCAACACACAGAAAACAAAGATCAAAGTAGCACTCTCGGCCGTATAAGTACAGGACGCTCTACAGAGCAAGGAAGAGCATTAAGAAGCTCAACGAAACCGGCAAACCTTTTTTCATAGGTTTACTTAAAAGTGAATCGAAATGGCATGTACGTAATGTACTGATGAATACAAGAAAATGAATACAGACAATGTTTTACCTCACACTCTAAGTTGCAACCCTATTTACAAGTAAGACGTGTACATAGGACCAAAATAGGTTAGTCCTGCAGTGGAAGTGGCTGCCTGATATGTAAGCTATGCTAAAATAAATTTTCAAATAAGTAAAATTTCACGTTGCTTCATGCGTACCAATGACGGTATAACGTCGCGTGTAACACGTATTATTATGTAATTCTTTATTTTTCTTTCAGACAAGATATGAGAGCAAAATCCAATAACATTTTATTTCTGTAATTAAACACTAGCTTGCCTTTTACGGGTATCAACGTTACCATACGGTGAATTTCATAGTACACTCGCTAACCACGCAAAAACGGAATGAACAGTGGTAGTGGACGTGCACCGTAACATCAAAGGCACATGGTATTGGGCGACCGAGCAACAGATTCGACACCGAAAACGAGATCTTTATTACTATTAACACACTCTCTTAGCTGTGAGTTCTACCTCACTGGTGAGGAGGACTTTGTAGATATACCAACAAATAAATAAATAAATAAAATCATCCAAGAGTAACTATGCCGTACGGTATTTTAAAATTAAGGATTATTTTTGTCTTAGAGTAGCTCTTAGTTCCATCGGTAAGTCTGTTGCCAAATGCATTTGCCGTCTTTGTCTAGGCGCTCAGTCCGGAACCGCGGGACTGCTACGGTCGCAGGTTCGAATCCTGCCTCGAGCATGGACGTGTGTGATGTCCTTAGGTTGGTTAGGTTTAAGTAGTTCTAAGTTCTAGGGGACTGATGACCTCAGATGTTAAGTCCCATAGCGCTCAGAGCCATTTGAACCATTTCTTTGCCGTCTTTGTAAAGGGAACATCAGAATTTTAGGAGCTTTGCTTATGCTTCATTACATACATAATAAGTCAGATTTCATATTAAAATTTTGTGGCTTATATTGTAATGGTGAAGTCATACTGACGTACTTTGTCAACTAATTATCTCGTACAATCAAGTTTACATTTTGTCATGAAGTCAGACGAGTGTCCTGTTTGTATCATTACGTGACGTAATTACACTGCCGCGAGTTGTGCCGCGTGCTGTGTGAAGTTGTGGTGAGGTCCCCGTCACCGGCTGGCGTGGCACAGGTTGCAGCGCAAATCCGTCACCACCAGGTATTTGTTATTTAATATCTATCTCTTCTTGAACATTACCGAAATTTCTGATGTTTGTGATGTTTGCATATTCGGGAATATTCGATGGTTGCATCAACAGTAGCACTCTCCACCCAGGAGGCAGGTCCGTTCTGTCTGTGCGTTCATGTCCCGAATAACGTGCTTCCTCTACTCGCAAGTGTCCGCCTCCGTAGCGCAGCGGTAGCGTTGCCGCCTACCATGCAAGGGGGCCCGGGTTCTATTCCCGGCAGGGGACAGGGTGTCGTGTGTCCCTCATCATCATTGACACTCAAGTCTCCGAAGTGGCGTCAACTAAAAAGACTTGCAATACGGCGGCCGAACCCCGAAGGGGATATCCCGGCCAATAAATGCCATACGATCATTTCATACTAGCAAGTGATTGTTGTATTTAATTGACAATGCTTGTGAATTTGGGTTTCGCTTTATTTACGATGTGACCATATGAGGTGAAATGGACTTGGCCTAAAATCAAAAAAATAAGAATAAAAAAGAATTAAGACTCTCGGTCATACCTACGTATGTCGCGTGTAAACTCGAACTGACCACGTGACCAGGGTATTCTTGCTCTTGCTTTCACTGGGTGGGAAAATTATGGTAACCGCGGATACAGATGTTTACCATCACTGGAATTACCAGATTAGGAATGAAAGCTGACTGCCACTTCAAGCGCTGACTCATACAGACGTCCTCGGAATTAACTGTAGCTCCTTTTAAAAACAAAATGCACCATACGCAAGTCGTCCAGAAATGGTTTTCCCGTTTTTTCCCCTTAGACAAAAGGGAAAAGAGCATAGTTACAAGAAAAACTTCATTGGCAACAGATATTTGACCTATTTTTCGTCGTAGTCACTACCAGAATTGTGGGATCACGTTTTGTATTGTGGTATAAAAGTCTCCTGCCTGGGAATGGAACCAATGTGTGACAGTGTTCTTGAGCACCTCCCAAACGAACACCTGCAGAACACCTGCCGTGCGCCGAGCCGTATGTAGGCGAGCACAATACTTGCTCGGAACATCTCGCATCTCCTGATTTCAACGCAAAATCGCAGTTTCCACAGAATTTCAAAGTCACTGTCAGTGATCACTGTTTCATCTCTGCTGAGGAAGACAAACCGCGCAATCTTCTCGTCTCGGAACACCGTGCGTATCACTTTCTGCACCGACGCAGTCTGAACATCGTCTTCGCCGGAAGTTCTTTGTTAAGGCCGCTGCTTGATTTCCAGGTGAACATTCCACGTTTCATCATCCGCGACGATCCTGTTGAGAACTCGTCGTCGTTGTAGTGGTACTGCAGCAAATATGTCAATGCTACTCCTAAGTGATTCATTTCGTGTACGAATGTCAGATTTTTCAGCATCCGCCTGGCATATCCTTGGACAATAAACAAGCCCCGTGTGCTATTGGAGATGTGTTGTATGTATTATTATCTTTGATACTGAAGTTACACTTCGGGAGTGGTTTTGGACTAGTTGAAGACAATGTTTTACACTTCAAGAAAATACTTCAGTGTAAAAGGGGTCATATTTAGACATGTTTATTTTTTCAGCTTTCTAACATTTACTGAGCACAGAATTTATTTCTTGTGTTGTACTGCACACTTATCATACCATATATTCCCTGACATTCATGTGCCTTTTATTTTTTGTACTACTGAAAATTTGTTGTCCATACGTGGAAGTATTTAATGTAGTCAGGGTAATGGAAGGTCTTAATGCATTGATCAGATGGTACTTAAACACTAATGTTCTTTTTCTTATGCTTAAATTGAAGATAGGAATCCTCTTTGTCAGGCTGTAAAGGGAATTTATCATTGCATTTTCTCTTCGAATTGAAATTTTAACAGTAATGAAGTAGTCTGTGATTGCTTGATGAAGTTGAATAATACTAGTCGACGATTATTAAGAAAAACAGGGATTTGGTTCAGAACCTTATTAGCATTCACTGTAATATTGATGTGTGGTCAGGTACATGCCACTTTGATGATTTTTATGAGGAATTTCTTTTGTGTATGGTGCAGCATATGTTTGAGGCAATATTTCTGATCAAATGATTTTAATGTTATCTTACTGTTCAGTGAGAATAGCATTCTTTTCCTTTGTTTCCATTCTCTGTTAATAGAAAGTGAACTTACTGTAGGAAAAAAGTGTTCTAAAGTATTATACTCTGGTGCTTGAGCGTAAAGTTCTTTTCTTCTATCTGGGATGCGTTTATTCTATGTGTGTATGTGGAGGGGGGGGATGGGGGAAGAGGTGGTATTACAGCTTGCACTTAATCGTATGGGAGCTAGGATTCTGGGAATTATTACTGATTTGGTGGAAATGTGTTTGTGAAATAAATACTCGTACGGATGTTCTATTGACCTGCTGTCGGTTAGTAACTTTACTATTTTTAATGGAATTCGTTAATGGAGCTCCTTTGGATTGTTGTAAAAATAATTTCATTATGGTGAAAAGTTCAGAGTGGCTTTGCTTAACTATTCAGTGGTTCTACAACCTTTTTTCAACAGTCTATGCAGTTGAGATTATTTTTAAAAAAAAATTTTGTAATGCTTTCCGCTGACATTTTCTTTATTTGAAGTACGATTCTACGACTTGATCCTTAGGCCATGTTTAAGTATCTAAAACGGGAACATTATACATTGGATGCTGTCACTCAGAATTTAACGAAAGAACAAGTCGTATCCTAAGATATGGGAGAAGGATTATAACTTACTTTATAGAAGATTCGTTGTTGATATCTTATGCCATATCTGCGCATATGGCTGCATATCATAAAAGAAATCGGATGAAGTCTTTCGTGACCTGCATAATCTTTCGCATTACACTCATACACATTACAAAGTAAAGCGATAACCATGTGTTTTATGGTTCCATGACGCTTCATCGTACAACAGCTGAAAAATTGTCTAGGAATTTTCTATTTCGTAGGTATTTTTGTTCATTGGCCTTTTAGGTTGATGTAATTTTTAGTTTCTTCATTACATCCACGACTTCACTTTTCTGTAACTTAGTATCTGTAGTGATTTAGTATGGCTCTGAGCACTATGCGACTTAACTTCTGAGCTCATCAGTCGCCTAGAACTTAGAACTAATTAAACCTAACTAACCTAAGGACATCACACACATCCATGTCCGAGGCAGGATTCGAACCTGCTACCGTAGCGGTCACGCGGTTCCAGACTGAAGCGCCTAGAACCGCTCAGCCACACCGGCCGGCGTGATTTAGTAATGTTAGATATTTTCTGCATGGCGTCTTTTAAGTGTGCATCAAAGGTGAATGGGCTATTATCACTTATTGTCGTCTGTTCTTAAATCTAGTGCTAATTTACTTTCTTCTTTGTCCAAAGTTTTGTATGACCATGTTTAGATATTTTTTCTGACAAAATTACTCGATTTTCCATAATACAAAATTAAAAACTGGATACAGCCACACAGATAATTTACAATGATTATTGAAACATATACCACGGACATCTACACCCTTTCTGCAAGTCGAAAATTGTACAAAATTAGCTACGAATAATGCTCATAATTGTATATTGTGTAGGAAATATGCTTCACTTTTTATGGTTCTTGTTATCAATTCCCCAAATTACCTTAGGAATAAATCTTAGTTTTGTTGCCGTCATGAGAGACTTTTACAGTATTTTCTGTAATGATTTGAAAAAGAGATTAACAATATATGCCGATGATGTACTGATTGATGAAAATAGATCGAAAGGGCGTAATAAAATATTAAACAGATTGTTGGGTGGGTTTAAAGGAATGGTATAACAGTTACTTTAGGGAATAATGAGTATGGTAGGAGATAAGTTGAATTTCTGAGAAATATTGTGAATGGATAAGGATTTCAACCTGATTGAGAGAAGACTGACTTGATTTATGACCTTCCTACTCGTTCTACAACGAAACGTATTTGTTCTTCGGCTGTAAAATTTTTATAAATAATTAAGAACTTGAATATGTTGGCTGCACCAGGTCTTTTCACTTTAGCGAGTAAGAATACTGCATAGGATTGGGATGCTGAAGCACAGTCTGAATCTGAACGTATGAAACACTCTTCTCGGGTCTCCTCTCCTGTCACATCTTATCCTGACTCACCTTTATTGTCATAGGCCGGAAAGTTCTTAAATTGGTCGTGGAACAGAGCTTTTCTTGGAACTCGAAGCAAACGGTGCTATGAAACGTTGAATGCGTGTTTTTGCAAGCCAGGTTCTCAGGAAGTGTGAATTTTTCTGTTACCGAGGTAGAAACTTTGCCTGTTGTTTGAGGTTTTATCAAAATTCATTGTTATTGATCTGATTGGGTGACCAAGGTCTAAATATGACACAGAACTTTACAATTTTTGATGAGTGTCAAGTTAATAGATGTTTGGCGAGATGACACTGTATTTACAACAGTTTAATTTGACCACAGCTTATATTCCCAGTAAGCATAATATCATTGCTAATACTCATTCGAGATTTCCTCTGAGGTTGAATCAGGAGACCCAAGAAAATCATAATCAGAGTAATTTCATTATCTTTTTTTTTTTTTTTTTTTTTGAAAGCTGTTGCCTTTGACAGTTTCATCACATATTCGCTCGCTGTTTTTGACAAGGAACAGGATAAAGACCCATCATGGAAGGAAGTGTAGTGACAGGAATATTTTAATACTACAGTTAGACAGCATCATGTATTTATGAACGACATTTTGCTCAGGATGAGTGATAGGGATAGCTCACACCAGATTGTGTGTGTATTCCAGAGAAGTTGGTAAACAAACTGATTCGGCACACTCACTTGAGTTACGTGGATTTTGGACCAAATGAATGTTATGACAAGATTCATGGAATGTGTCACTTCACTGATATGGAGAAAAGAATCCGAAAATGTTAGCTTATCAAAAGCCAAAATTGCTGACGATGTCTTATCATGCAGCATTGTTTCCTGTCACTTATCCAAAGTTAAAGGAACTTGCTGCAGCAGATCCTGTTTGGTACATAGCTGAGAACTGCCTAGAGGGTTTTTCATGTGTCTTTGTAGCAGTAGAAATGAAGTATGTATTACTGGCACCATCAGGGGAGCCACAAGTAAGTCTGTTGTTCATGCTTTCATTAAACGTTTTCTACAGACGACTGGTCATGTTAAAATGTCATTTGGGATGATGGCCCTCAGCATAAGCTCAAACTTTTGAAATGGGTCTTACAATGTCTTGTTACATCATCCTGCTTCAAACTCACCACACCGAGCTATGAAAGAGCTCTACATCTACATGCTTGCTCTGCGATTCGCAACAGATGTTTCATCGAACCACCTTTAAGCTACTTCTCTATCGTTCCACTCTCAAACAGCACGTGGGAAAAATAAACACTTAAACCTTTCCGTGCGAGCTCTAATTTCTCTTATTTTGATGATTATCTCTCCCTCTGCAGATGCGTGCCAACAAGATATTTTTACACTCTCTGGAGAAAGTAGGTGGTTGAAATTCCATGAGAAATTCCTTCCGCAGCGAAAAACGCCTTTGTTTTAATGACTGCCACCCCAATTCGTGTATCATATCGTGCTTACATCTCCTTAATTTCGCCATAATACAAAACGAGCTACCTTTCTTTGAACTTTTTCGATATCCTTTTTCAATCCCATCTTATGCGAATCCCAGAACGCACAGGAGTACCCAGAAGAGAGCGGACATACGTAATGTAAGCTGTCTCGTTAGTAGACTTGTTACATTTTCTAAGTGTCCTGCCAATAAATAGCAGTCTTTGGTTGGCGTTCCTCGCAATGTTATCTATGCGAAAGTTCCGATTTAACTTCATCGTAATTGTAATCGCTAAGTATTTGTAATCGCTAAGTATTTAGTCCTCCCCATGAACCATGGACCTTGCCGTTGGTGGGCAGGCTTGCGTGCCTCAGCGATACAGATGGCCTTACCGTAGGTGCAACCACAACGGAGGGGTATCTGTTGAGAGGCCAGACAGACGTGTGGTTCCTGAAGAGGGGCAGCAGCCTTTTCAGTAGTTGCAAGGGCAACAGTCTGGATGATTGACTGATCTGGCCTTGTAACAATAACTCAAACGGCCTTGCTGTGCTGGTACTGCGAACGGCTGAAAGCAAGGGGAAACTACAGCCTTAATTTTTCCCGAGGGCATGCAGCTTTACTGTATGATTAAATGATGATGGCGTCCTCTTGGGTAAAATATTCCCGAGGTAAAATAGTCCCCCATTCGGATCTCCGGGCGGGGACTACTCAGGAGGATGTCGTTATCAGGAGAAAGAAAACTAGCGTTCTACGGATCGGAGCGTGGAATGTCAGATCCCTTAATCGGGCATGTAGGTTAGAAAATTTAAAAAGGGAAACGAATAGGTTAAAGTTAGATATAGTGGGAATTAGTGAAGTTCGGTGGCAGGAGGATCAAGACTTCTGGTCAGGTGACTACAGGGTTATAAACACAAAATCAAATAGGGGTAATGCAGGAGTAGGTTTAATAATGAATAGGAAAATAGGGATGCTGGTAAGCTACTACAAACAGTATAGTGAACGCATTATTGTGGCCAAGATGGACACGAATCCCACGCCTACTACAGTAGTACAAGTTTATATGCCAACTAGCTCTGCAGATGACGAAGAAAGTGAAGAAATGTATGATGAAATAAAAGAAATTATTCAGATAGTGAAGGGTGACGAAAATTTAATAGTCATGGGTGACTGGAATTCGGTAGTAGGAAAAGGGAGAGAAGGAAACGTAGTAGGTGAATATGGATTGGGGCTAAGAAATGAAAGAGGAAGCCGCCTGGTAGAATTTTGCACAGAGCATAATTTAATCATAGCTAACACTTGGTTCAAGAATCATAAAAGAAGACTGTATACTTGGAACAAGCCTGGAGATACTGACAGGTTTCTGATAGATTATATAATGGTAAGACAGAGATTTAGGAACCAGGTTTTAAATTGTAAGACATTTCCAGGGGCAGATGTGGACTCTGACCACAATCTATTGGTTATGAACTGTAGATTAAAACTGAAGAAACTGCAAAAAGGTGGGAATTTAAGGAGATGGGACCTGGATAAACTGAAAGAACCGGAGATTGTACAGAGTTTCAGGGAGAGCATAAGGGAACAATTGACAGGAATGGGGGAAAGAAATACAGTAGAAGAAGAATGGGTAGCTTTGAGGGATGAAATAGTGAAGGCAGCAGAGGATCAAGTAGGTAAAAAGACGAGGGCTAGTAGAGACTCTGACCACAATCTATTGGTTATGAACTGTAGATTAAAACTGAAGAAACTGCAAAAAGGTGGGAATTTAAGGAGATGGGACCTGGATAAACTGAAAGAACCGGAGATTGTACAGAGTTTCAGGGAGAGCATAAGGGAACAATTGACAGGAATGGGGGAAAGAAATACAGTAGAAGAAGAATGGGTAGCTTTGAGGGATGAAGTAGTGAAGGCAGCAGAGGATCAAGTAGGTAAAAAGACGAGGGCTAGTAGAAATCCTTGGGTAACGGAAGAAATATTGAATTTAATTGATGAAAGGAGAAAATATAAAAATGCAGTAAATGAAGCAGGCAAAAAGGAATACAAACATCTCAAAAATGAGAACGACAGGAAGTGCAAAATGGCTAAGCAGGGATGGCTAGAGGACAAATGTAAGGATGTAGAGGCTTGTCTCACTAGGGGTAAGATAGATACTGCCTACAGGAAAATTAAAGAGACCTTTGGAGATAAGAGAACCACTTGTATGAACATCAAGAGCTCAGATGGAAATCCAGTTCTAAGCAAAGAAGGGAAAGCAGAAAGGTGGAAGGAGTATATAGAGGGTCTATACAAGGGCGATGTACTTGAGGACAATATTATGGAAATGGAAGAGGATGTAGATGAAGATGAAATGGGAGATACGATATGGTGTGAAGAGTTTGACAGAGCACTGAAAGACCTGAGTCGAAACAAGGCCCCCGGAGTAGACAACATTCCATTGGAACTACTGACGGCCTTGGGAGAGCCAGTCCTGACAAAACCCTACCATCTGGTGAGCAAGATGTATGAAACAGGCGAAATACCCTCAGACTTCAAGAAGAATATAATAATTCCAATCCCAAAGAAAGCAGGTGTTGATAGATGTGAAAATTACCGAACTATCAGTTTAATAAGTCACAGCTGCAAAATGCTAACGCGAATTCTTTACAGACGAATGGAAAAACTAGTACAAGCCGACCTCGGGGAAGATCAGTTTGGATTCCGTAGAAATGTTGGAACACGTGAGGCAATACTGACCCTACGACTTATCTTAGAAGCTAGATTAAGTAAGGGCAAACCTACGTTTCTAGCATTTGTGGACTTAGAGAAAGCTTTTGACAATGTTGACTGGAATACTCTCTTTCAAATTCTGAAGGTGGCAGGGGTAAAATACAGGGACAGAAAGGCTATTTACAATTTGTACAGAAACCAGATGGCAGCTATAAGAGTCGAGGGACATGAAAGGGAAGCAGTGGTTGGGAAGGGAGTGAGACAGGGTTGTAGTCTCTCCCCGATGTTATTCAATCTGTATATTGAGCAAGCAGTGAAGGAAGCACAAGAAAAATTCGGAGTAGGTATTAAAATCCATGGAGAAGAAATAAAAACTTTGAGGTTCGCCGATGACATTGTAGTTCTGTCAGAGACAGCAAAGGACTTGGAAGAACAGTTGAACGGAATGGATAGTGTCTTGAAAGGAGGATATAAGATGAACAACAAAAGCAAAACGAGGATAATGGAATGTAGTCGAATTAAGTCAGGTGATGCTGAGGGAATTAGATTAGGAAATGAGACACTTAAAGTAGTAGATGAGTTTTGCTATTTGGGGAGCAAAGTAACTGATGATGGTCGAAGTAGAGAGGATATAAAATGTAGACTGGCAATGGCAACGAAAGCATTTCTGAAGAAGAGAAATTTGTTAACATCGAGTATAGATTTAAGTATTAGGAAGTAGTTTCTTAAAATATTTGTATGGAGTAGCCATGTATGGAAGTGAAACATGGACGATAAATAGTTTAGAGAAGAAGAGAATAGAAGCTTTCGAAATGTGGTGCTACAGAAGAATGCTGAAGATTAGAAGGGTAGATCACAGAACTAATGAGGAGGTACTGAATAGAATTGGAGAGAAGAGAAATTTTTGGCACAACTTAACTAGAAGAAGGGATCAGGTGGTAGGACATGTTCTGAGGCATCAAGGGATCACCAATTTAGTATTGGAGGACAGGGTGGAGGGTAAAAATCATAGAGGGAGACCATGAGATGAATACACAAAGCAGATTCAGAAGGATGTAGGTTGCAGTAGGTACTGGGAGATGAAGAAGCTTGCACAGGATAGAGTAGCTTGGAGAGCTGCATCAAACCAGTCTCAGGACTGAAGACCACAACAACAACAATAACAAGTATTTAGTTGAGTTTAGAGCCTTTAGATTTGTGTGATTTATTGTGTAACTGAAATTTAGCGGATGCCTTTCACTGCTCACGTGGATGGCATCACACCTCACATGGTTTAGTGCCAACTACAACTTTTTGCAGCATACAGATATCTTGTCTAAATAATTCTACAATTGGTTTACTTTACAAGACAGTGAATGGCAGCGTCATATGCAAACAGTCTAAGAAGGCTGCTCGGATTGTCTCCGAAAACACTTATGTAGATGAAGAACTACAGAAAGTCTATAACGCTATCTTGGTGTTTTACTCTACGGCTTACCGTCAGTTATTACTTCCTGTCACAAAATCACGAATCCACTCACACAGCTGAGACGATGTTCATAGGCACGTAATTTAATTAGAAATCGCTTGTGAGGAACGGTGTCAGAAACCTTCTGGAAATCTAAAAATATGGAATAAATTCGACGTCTCCTGTTCATAACACCCATTACTTCGTGACAATAACAGTGTTTCACAACAACGATATTTTCTGAATCCATGTTCGCCATTTGTCAATAAATCGTTTCCTATGAGCTGATCCATAATGTTCGAGCTCAGTAGATGTTCAAAATCCCTAGTGAAAATCGACGTTTAGTGATGTAGGTCTGTGATTAAGCGGACTACTCCTATTTCCTTTCTATTGTGCCGATGTGACTTGTGCAACTTTACCGTCTTTGCGTACGGATCTTTGTACTAGCCAGCGGTTGTATATTACTGCTTAGTATTGAGCTACTGTATCAGCATACTCTGAAAGGAACCCGGTATAAAATTTGGACCTGAAGTCTTAACTTTCTTAAGTATTTTATGAGGTGTTGCACTGCGTGTTCTCGCCTCTCGCGTTATGAGGGTACGTCTAGCGTCGTTAAAAATTATGGTTTTATTGGTCCAGGTATGGAATGCCTTGCAGGGACATATTAAAGCACGTCTTGATGCACCAACAACCATCTAAGAGGTGTCAACAGTGTTGCTGGAGGAATTTAATGCCTTACCACAAGAACTCCCAACTTAACTTGTGACAAGCATGGGAACATGTTACGGATTATGCTTGGCCATCTGTGACGATTACATCACCTATTAACCCTCCTAATACTGTGGGGTCTATAATGACTCCAAGCCGTAATTTTCTGTAAAATATACCTTATTTCCTATTCCTTAAAATTATGAAAAATTCGGACTCTTCCTGAATTAAGTAATGGGTTCGTAATATATTAATATAACTTTTTGAAAATATTTAGTTTTGCAGGAAATCAAGAGAGAACCACTGAATACCATTGGGGTTAAATGCGACCCCATTTCTCTCTTGCGGTATTATTACCCAATAATGCTGCATTGAATCCATAACTGTTGCTGTATTTCCTTTGTTTTATTCTTGTAAATATTGTTGTAACGTGTGATTGTTGCCAATACTTTATAAGCCGACAGTTATTTGTTCCATACAAGGGGAGACTACTATTGTGTGTGTTGCATCTAGTGGAAAATGTCTCGTCCCCTTTCCGAAGACGAAGTGCTTGAAATATTACTGCAGGATAATCCTCTATCTGGAGAATCAAATAGTGATATCAGCGATATAGTTTCTGATTCCCATGCAGCGATGGAGAAATTGACGTCTTAGAAGAGAATATTTCTGAATCAGACGGAAGTTCAGAAGAAGATTTGGACAGCGCAGATGTCTAGCCTGAACAAGAAGTGACACATATTCTGACTGTTATATGTAAGTACACATTGTATTTTTGTAAATGTGCATTAGGGTCTAGCACCAAGATATACTCTTTGTATTTTTTATTTTTATTTTTATTTTGTGTAGGTCTAAAAACAAAGGAGAATTGTGGCACAAACACGAGAAGGGCTTGTGAAAGAGAAGAGAGATGGAACATAATGCGAGTAAAGCCAGGTCCAACAAAATTCGTAGTGAAAAATGTAGACTCCATAGAATCAGCTTTTCAGTTGTTTCTTAGGAGAAACATTGTTGATGTAATTCTAAAGTGGACTAACAAAGAGGGTAGTCTTGTTTATGGCAGTAAATGGAAACCAGTAGATGCCATTGAACTAAAGTGCTTTATCGGTGTCTTGATCCTAGCAGGTGCTTACAAGGCCCATAATGAAGTAGTTACACAACTGTGGAACAAAGAGGATGGAAGACCCATTTTTAGTGAAGCAATGGCTATAAATCGCTTTACGCAAATTTCAAGCTGCATCTGATTTGATGACGCAGATGTGAGACATCACAACCGTGCTCCTGACAAGCTGGCTCCCATTAGAGAAATATTTGAAATGTGGGTACACACATTTCAAGAACCATATGTTCCTCACAGCAACGCAACAGTTGATGAACAACTTGTGGCACTTCGTGGTACATGTCCATTTCGGCTATATATTCCTTCAAAACCAGGAAAACATGGGTTGAAATTATGGGCTGCATGTGATAGTGCAACGTCTTACGTTCTCACTCTCCAAGTTTACACTGGTCGACAAGAAAATGAATCTCGTGAAGTTGGTCAAGGCAAGAGAGTTGCTTTAGATATGGTGAAAGGCTTAGAAAACAGTGGCAGAAATGTAACAACTGACAATTTTTTCACTAGCCTTAGTTTGGTGAGAGAACTTCTGAAAATCAATCTCACACTCTTAGGAACAATTAGAAAAAATAAAGGAGAACTACCACAAACTTTCACTCAGATCAAAGGTTGAGTCAAATATTCATCTATTTTTGGATTCCAAGAGCATGCTTCAATTGTTTCATATTGTCCGAAAAAGGGAAAAGTTGCAACTTTGCTCAGTACAATGCGCTCAAGGAAGGAAGTGAAAGGTCTTGAAGAATGCAAGCCAGTAATGATTGTGGATTATAATAAAACAAAATCAAGAGTAGATACCATGGACAAGCTGGTTAGAACGTACACTACAAAGAGGATGAGCAGAAGGTGGCCAATGGTATTATTTTACAACATGATTGATATCAGTGCACTGAATGCATTTATCATATGGCTACATCTTACACCAGACTGCGCAGAAAGGACCAATTACAAGAGATGGGCATTTCTCATAGAGTTAGGAAAGCAGCTCGTCGGAAGAAAGCCAGACAAAATTATGTCCCCAGTACTTCCATCAACAGTACAGACAAAAAAAAGTGGAAGGTGTCCGTTTTGTAAAAGGTCTGAGGATAGAAAATTCACCGATAAATGTTCAATATGTGGATGGTGTGTGTGTAAAAACCACTATGCAATTTATTGCTGTAAGTGTAATGCATCATAAATGTCAATTCGGAATTTAATCAAAAATGTTTGTAGGTTCATGAGAATCGTTTGTAAATTTTACGGAAATAAATAATTAAAAAAATATGCATTTTAATTTAATGTAATGTCACTGACATCATGTTTTAGATTGTGGAAAAAATAAGAAATGTGATTTTATTCTACCATTATTAAAACCATCCTTAATAAAAATTAAATTCCGTTGGGGTCACTACAGACCCCAATGGTACTCAGTGTAACAAAAAATACTCGGTATTAGAAGGCTTAAGAATGATGTCCTGCCTTTCGAGATGTTCAGGGCATCAATCACGATAACGTCAATGTAATATTGTCTTTGCATTAAAGTTGGTATCACTGAGTATTTCTTTCAATAACCTTCTGTACTATAATGTAGTAGTTTTATTGTACACTATGTGATCAAAAGTATCCGACCACCGCCAAAAACATACGTTTTATATAATAGGGGCATTGTGCTGCCACCTACTGCCGGGTATTCCATATCAGCGACCTCAGTACCCAGTAGAAATCGTGAGAGAACAGAATAGGGTGCTCCGCGGAACTCACGGACTTCGAAGATGGTCAGGTGATTGGGTGTCACTTGTGTCATACGTCTGTACACGAGATTCCCACAATCCTAAACATCCCCAAGTCCACTGTTTCGATGTGGTAATGAAGTGGAAATGTGAAGCGACACATACAGCACAAAAGCGTGCAGGCCGACCTCGTCTGTTGACTGACACAGACCGCAGACTGTTGAAGAGTGTCGTAATATGTAATAGGCAGACGTCTATCCAGACCACCACACAGGAATTCCAAACGGCATCAGGATCCACTGCAAGCACTATGACAGTTAGGCGGGAGGTGAGAAAACATGGATTTCATGGTCGAGGGGCTGCTTATAAGCCACACATCACGCCGTAAATGCCAAACGACGCCTCGCTTGGTGTAAGGAGCGTAAACACTGGACCATTAAACAGTCGAAAAACGTTGTGTGGAGTGACGAATCACGGTACACAATATGACGATCTGATAGCAGGATGTGGGTATGGCAAATGCCCGGTGAACGTCATCTGCCAGTTTGTGTAGTGGCAACCGTGAAATTCGGAGGCGGTGGTGTTATGGTGTGGTCGTGTTTTTCATGGAAGGGGCTTGCACCCCTTGTTGTTTTGCGTGGCACTATCACAGCACAGGCCTACAGTGATGATTTAAGCACCTTATTGCTTCCCACTGTTGAACAGGAATACGGGGATGGTGATTGCATCTTTCAACACTAACGAGCACCTGTTCATAATGCATGGCCTTTGGTGGAGTAGTTACACGAGAATGACATCCCTGTAATGGACTGGCCTGCACAGGGTCCTGACCTGAATCCTATAGAACACCTTTGGGACGTTTTGAAACGCCGACTTCGTGCCAGGGTTCACCGACCGACATCGATTCCTCAGTGCAGCACTCGTTGAAGAATGGGCTGCCATTCCCAAGAAACCTTCCAGCACCTGATTGAACGTATCTCTGCGAGAGTGGAAGCTGTCATCAAGGTTAAGGGTGGGCCAACATCATACTGAATTCCAGAATTACCAATGGAGGGCGCCACGAATTTGTAAGTCATTTTCAGCCAGGTGTCCGGATATTTTTGATCACATAGTGTATACTGCCCAAGTCTCATCGAACTGAGTTACTTGGCAGTGATACATCATGAGAAACTTAATTCCGTTGTTAAATTTTGCACAACACTGTAGTTGAGTCGAGAGTTAATCTTGTGGCATCATTTGTGTTTCAGTTTATTTTGGTTGTGTGTGTGCTGATCCTTTAATAGCCATTCGATTTTGTTTGGCATAGACTGCTGAGCTAGAGTGATGATTACTCAAGTTAGATTTATCCTTAATGAAATGTTCACTCTGTATCAGAGTGTGCCCTGACATAAGACCTCCTGACAGATTAAAAATCTGTGCAAGACCGCGACTCGAACTCAGGACCTTGGCCTTTCACTGGCTAGAGCTCTGCCGACTGAGGTACCTAAGCACGACCTCTACCGACGGTTTTACTTTTTCCAGCACCAGTACCTCATCTCCTCCCTTCAAAATGTCACAGTACTGACGGAAGTAAGGCTGTGGGGACGGATCGTGAGCCTTGCTTGGGCAGCTCAGTCGGTAGAGCAGTTGCCGTCGAAAGGGAAAGGTATGCAATTTTTGTCTTGACACAGTTTAAATCCGCCAGGAACTTTCATACCAGCACACTCTCCGCTGAAGAGTGAAAATTTCTTTCTGGAAGTGGCTAGGCAGTGGCTAACCCACGTCTCTGTAATATCCTTTCTCCCAAGAAACCGTCCACCTCGATGGCTGAGTGGTCAGCGTGACGGATTGCCGTCCTACGGGCCCGGGCTCGATTTCCGGCTGCGTCGGAGATTTTCTCTGCTCAGGGACTGGAAGTTGTGTTGTCTTCATCATTTCATCCCCATCTGGCGCGCAAGACACCCAATGTGGCATCTATGCAATAATACCTGCACCAAAGCGGCCGGACCTGCTCCGCTAGGGGCCTCCCGGCCAATGACGCCAGACGCTCATTTCCATTTTCCCAGGAAACCGGAACAGAAGAGAATCGAAGCATTTGAGATGATATAATACAGACGAATATTGAAAATGAGGTAGACTGATAAGCTAAGGAAGGAGGAGGTTCTCCGCAGAATCGGTGAGGAAAGGAATAAGTGGAAAGCTGACAAGAAAAAAGGCCAGGATGATAGGATATCTGCTAAGACTTCAGGAAATAACTTCCATGGTACTAGAGGGAGTTGTAGAGAGCAAAATCTCTATAGGAAGACAGAGGTTGAAATACACCCAGCAAATATTTGAGAACGTAGGTTGTGACTGCTGCTCTGACATGAATGGGTTGGCACAACTGAGGTATTCGTGGCGGGCCACATCAAATCAGTGTGAAAACAGATGACTCGGAAAAAAATACCATTGAGCAAGCAGAAAAATGGTGGAGAATCAATTAAGTTTCAGGTTAAAGAAATAAAAAACTTTGTGATTTGCCGACGGCTTTGTAATTCTGTCTGAGACGTCAAAGGACTTTGAATAGGATTTGAACGGAATAGATAGTGTCTTGGAGAGAAGTTACACGGTAAACATCAACAAAATCAAAATGGACACATTCTGAGACATGAAGGAATCAAAAAAATCGAATTAAATCAGGTGCTTCTGAGGGAATTAGATTAGGAAATGAGCCACTAAAAGTAATGTAAGAGTTTTGCTATATTGGCACTAAAATAACTGACGATGGCTGAAGTAGAGAAGATGTAAGATATAGGCTGGCAAAGGCAGGAAAAACGTTTCTGAAGAAGTGATCTCTGTTAACATCGAATATGGATTATCTGTAAGCAAGCCTTTCTGAAGAGACGGCTGGTGTGGCCGAGCGGTTCTAGGCGCTTCAGTCTGGAACCGCGGGACTGCTACGGTCGCAGGTTCGAATCCTGCCCCAGGCATGGATGTGTGTGATGTCCCTAGGTTAGTTAGGTTTAAGTAGTTCTAAGTTCTAGGGGACTGATGACCTCAGATGTTGAGTCCCTTCGTGTTCAGAGCCATTTGAACCTTTCTGAAGGTATCTGTCTGCAGTACAATCTTGTATGGAAGCGAAACGTGGATGGTAAGCAGTTCAGATGAGATGATGATAGTCTTTGAAACGTTGTGCTACAGTAGAATTCTGAAGATTACAGGGGTATTCATGCAACTAATGTGGAATGACTGAACAGGGTTGGGGAAAAACGAAATTTGTTGCACAGCTCGACTAAAAGACATGATCAGTTCGTAAGATACAATCTGAGTTCTCAAGAAATCATCACTTTAGTAATAGAGGTAAATATCTGGGCTAAATATCGTAGAAGGAAACCAAGAGATGGAGACAGCTAGTAGATTCAAGAGGATGTAGGTTACAGCTGTTGTACAGACCTGTAGATGCCTGCACATTACGCAGTAGCGTAGAGAGCTGTATCAAACTAGTCTTCGGAGTAAGGACCACAACAAAGACAACATTAGTGGTTTATTACAACATATTGGGCCTACATGCCCATATCACTGCACGGGGGTGTAAGTCCCGTTCCTTTAGACATCTTAAGGTTGGTGAGATATTTGGTGTGACTGCTCATGTTCAATTAAATTCATTTTCTTTTAACATGGACGTTATAAAGCTTTGCACAAAAAGGTAAGTGTTCATTGTCTAAGTAGTTTTCTACCAACTATTTGTAGTTAGATGCATTACTAACTTGATTCAAGAATCTACACATAATTGGTCATTTTCATTAATTCAGGGAATATGTGAACCTCCTTTCATAGGTAATTCGTCTTTAAAAACTAACAGGCATATTACAACTTTCACTTGCGTAATGTCTAATGCTGTTTCCGTTCCGGGCCGTAAAGTTGGACTGGTGCAATTGTCCGTTCCTATTACTTAGCCGGTGTTCTTTTCCGTTCACCATACTGTCGCATCGCATATCATCGACAGTCTGTCTTATGTACTCATATCTATGCCTGATCCAGCGATTCTTTCTGTCCACCATCACATCGACCTTACGTAATATGGACCCAACCATTGTATATCTTCAATTTACTACGTCCTTTATTAATCATTTTTATAGGTGATTCTTTGTAGGTTGTTTCATTTATTATTCATCACCCGGTCTGATATTTAACACTACCCAGCAACACCACATTGCAAAGACGTCTGATCGCTTCGCATCTTTCATCCGCACTGTGCGTTGTCCCAGCTATACAAATCCAGGCTCCAAATATAGCTCCCGATTAATATTTTTCCGATTCAGGGTTTATGTTTTTTGCATTTACCAGGTGCTTGTCTTTACAGAAAAGCCTTTTCCCTTGAGCAATCCTTGCTACTAACCTTATCTAATTCTTCATGTTTTCACCCTGGTTGATGTTCCAACGCGTCCTGCTCGTGGATCACATTCGACAGCTTATCCCCTTTTTAATCCAGGAATCCATTACTCGAAAATTCCTGGCAGATCAAAACTTTGTGTCATACCAGGAACAGAACCTTGGACCTTTACCTTTCACGGGGAAGTGCTGTGTCATCCTAGTCATGCCTGGACAGCCCAGTCTGTAGAGCACCTGCCCGTGAAAGGTAAAGATCCCGGGTTCGAGACCCAGTCCGGCACCAGCTTTAGTTTGTAAGGAAATTTCAAACCACAGATGCTCCTCTCCAGGGTTAACATTCATTCGGGGAACATTCTGCAGGCCATGTCACCAGTGTATCCTTTGTTCCAGATGTGGTAGTACGGCAGCAGAATTTCTGTAACGTTTGGAAGGCAGGAGATTTCTTGGGAGAAGTAAAGCTGCTCGGTCGGTAGAGCTAGCGTCCGCAAACTGCAAAAGTCCCAGGTTCGAGTCCTAATCCCACGCATACGATTAACCTGCCAGAAAGTTTCAAGTGAGCGCACGCTCTGCTGTAGACAGAATATTCATTATGGAACCATTTATTAACTGCTGAAAATAAATAATCAGAATTCTTACATGTCTGCATCATCTTTAACTCAATATCTGTTACCGATAAACCTCGTATTAGAAGAAATTCTGCAACAACACCCTATTCTAGTTAATCCGTTTGAATAAAGCACACATAAAACTATAAAGAAATCCATATAAACATAATTATTTTATGTATCAAATTTATACGTTAACCTCGTTGCGCTGTATAATCAGCACAAGAAAACCAAAATTTTATTGATATCAACACCATAACACTGGAGGGTCGAGAAATAACAACGTGCCCTCATAAGAATTAAATGAAAATATATTAAGTAGCAGTATTCGTGAGACATGAATTCGCTGTGTTTGGCAAAACGCATATCTACAACTTCTGTTGCTAACGTGCAAACGTGACGAGGGACAGAGGAAAGCTATTACACCAGCCTCGGTTGTTTCCAGGTGTAACGGCATATCATCTGTGCTCGACTGTATCTCTGAAAATTTGTTTGCTTTTCCAGTGGCGTTTAATTCTTTACAAGTAGGCCAAGTAGTACGTAATGAACACCTGCAGTCGCTGCAGGGTGGTTTAAAAAATTAATTCCCGAAAAGACTGCGAGACGCAGTGTGCAGTAGCGGGAGGTTGCGAGCTAATTAACGGTTCACCAGGACAGGTGCTTGTTTAGGCCCTGTGAACCGACCATTAAAAACGCATTATAATAAACGTCTCTTAGATGCCACCTGCAAAAGCCTCGTAAATTAAGCGGCAGCTTCTTGTTTCGAAACGATGGGCTAATAACACTCATAAGTTTTAGATTACAGAGATAAGGCTGATGTAAAATCTCGCAGCTCCACAAGTTCTTTAAATATGAGCGTATCCTGTGTCCTTGTACCACGTCGTCTGGGAGATATGAGATCTATTGTCTGCATCAACATCTAAATTTATACTCTCGAGGCCAGTATGCGATGTATCAGCGTGGTATAACTACCTCTCTGCTGCAGGAACACATTGTCTACAAAGCGTCTGCGATGCCAAAACGGGGATATAAAAACGACGACCTTCATCTAACACGAATTTAAAAGCACACGGAACTTGTACATTGCGGCATATTATACATGAATAAATACTTGTGCTTACTGATGACAGCAGAATCTTTTTTGGGCGTAAAATATTTAATCGGCTGTTTGATACTGGAATACATTTTGCCAAATAAGATGTTAAAAATAGGTAAGAGAAACGTAGTGAGGAATAATTTTGATATAATGAACCAAATAGTCTCGATCGTTGTAGTATACACAATACCTAATGATGATCAGATGTTTGAAACTGGTAATTAACGACGATTTATTTCATCAGCTTCTCTTGGCGGTTTGAAACGTGATTTCATTTGAAAATCTCTACAAGCTATAGGACATCGCCTGCAAAAAAACGTTCTGGTATTTAAATGGCGAAAAAGTTGCACAAAATAAACTAGTGTTAAGAAACTAAATTTGCAAGACGTTTCACTGTTCAAGGGACAAGCGAAGGATCGAGTAGAGAACAATGAAATAAGGAAATAACCCTAATAAACATAGGTCCAGAAACCAGTGGATTCCCTGATACGACTATAACGGCTCAGTAGCCGCCTTATAACACGGTTCCACAGGTTGAAAACTGATGTTCGCCTGAGGACAAGTGTGACATGGCTACCGTTCATGTGAAGGCAAACTTATTGTGATGTAACATTAGCATTACTGTACTTGTGCAGACGTCGTATCGGTGAAGCCATGGGTTTCTTGCTAACACCTTTTGTCTTTGGGCTTTAGAGTGAAAGGATTTCTGAGGAGATGTCACGTATCGCTGTCTTATGATCGGTTACCTCTTTATTTACTAGGCACGAAATCATTTTATTCATCGATTACTGAGCTTCAAATGAACACGGAGACAATCATGGAGTAAAACCGTACACAACAATATACAGAAGCAATCTAACACACTATTCTGTAATGATCCCTTAGCAAACAACTGCTCTCGAAATATTAAGAATACAAGAAAGATAATCAAATGCACTCTGATGTCCATCTGGAAACCAATATAGGAGACAGGGGAGAAGGGTTGGGGGACGTGTACGAGCGAATCATTCGTTCACTCAAACATGCAGGGTCTCAACCGTTTCAGAGTTATAGAGTTACTAGTTGCTGATGAGACCCGGAGGGAAAATGAGAGTGTCATGGGAATGCACTTAAATGGGAGAAGAATGTAAAAATCAGTAAATAAAAGAATTTTCCCATACATATGTAGTACATATACCCATAATGTTCATTCTTGAGCAAGCTCAAACACTGCTCGTATTGAGCGTCGGCATTGACTGAGTTCATGATGCTTTGTCTCGGTTGATAGTCTGAATTCTGGCTATCTTTTGTAAATTCACAAACCGCGAAACAATTAAAAAAATTGCACATGGGTGTGAGTAACCTTTGAACTCAGGGGATTGAGGTATATCATTCAAAAATAGCCAAAGATCAGTAATCTTGAAGTGAGAGACACGTGGTTTGTTGATGTCCAGAATTTAGACTACATTTCACAGAGAAAGCGTCACCAAAAGGTAGCCTATTCGAGTAGCTACGGTAGAGGACGTGAATAGCAAGAACACGGAAATATGTTGCAAATAGAATTACATTACGGTTATAACCGCAAGGTCAAAAGTTTAACGGTTATACTAACGACACAAAGCAATACCCAAAGAAGCATATTTAACGTGTGAATCTACCCATGAAACTTTTAGGAAAAACAAGGATTGCGAAACGTTCGCATGATCTTTCCAAAGAATTGAAGAGAATTAACCATAAACTGTAAGAATTAACTGTGGCAAACGCAGACCTCTGCCCTCTGTCACTGACCAACGTCTCTGGTATCAGCAACAGCTATCTACAAGCTAAGTTATCCCTACGACGCCACTGGAGCACATTTCTAACTACTCGCATTTTCACAGCTACTCACTTACACAG
Source organism: Schistocerca serialis cubense (assembly GCF_023864345.2). Taxonomy (NCBI): domain Eukaryota; kingdom Metazoa; phylum Arthropoda; class Insecta; order Orthoptera; family Acrididae; genus Schistocerca; species Schistocerca serialis. Next base: position 201,444,066 of record NC_064644.1, read on the forward strand.
GATAAATGTGGGAAACCAAGCGGACTGTACAAGAGAAAATAAATAAAAACAGGCGGTCTTCTGTTCCAGAGGCCATACGTTTCAACGACGGAAAAGCATAGCAAGAAGACCACGAACAGACACTGGCAGCATCTTAAGGCACGAGTTCTACTTACCATTTATGAATGTCCTCCTTTTGACTCCTTTCAGGTTTACGTTTTGAATAGAGTATTGTATGAAAGTTAATGAAAACCTGCTGGGAATTATTAAGAGACAAAAGAAGCCTTTTGATATTTGATATTACATAAGGTTGTTTACAATTACGTGGACTTGAGAAATGGGAATATTCTCTGCTGAATCGGCGAGGAGAGGAATACACAAAAACGCTGACTGGAAGAAGAGAGAATGACAGGACAAGTCTTAAGAGTATTAGAGGGAGTCGCAGAGGAGTAAACCTGGGTCCGAAGACAGAGATTCTGTTATATCGAACGCTGGATGTAATTGCTGCTCTGAAATGGTGAGGTTGTGTCAGGAGAGGGGGTCGTAGAGCACTGCATCATATCACTCAGAAGACTGATGACAAAAAGAAAAAAAGAAATTAATTACACAACTGTATGAGTAACCATTGCAGTCACGCTACTGGGCTCAATTCATTAAGCATAGCCGCGGCGATGTATTAAGATACGTTGTGGTCACATGTTTCCTCAGAATTCAGAGTTAAATACCAAACCACACGGCAGTGTTTTATGGAGTGGGGGCATGCGACACCGCTGTTGGCGCCCCAGACATCGTAGTCACTTACACCAAACTGATGTGAGACACAACATCGAAAGGAATTGCCAAACTGAGCGAAAATAGTAAGCCTTATAGTTAAACGGCGGAATCATCTTTCCCGTAAATAATGCTGGAGGCCTTTACTTTTGTGATTGAACTAACCGCTACACATTTATTAAATAACGAACCCACTATTACGCTTTATCAGCTGTTATCGGTGACGTAGGAGTTACATGCACATTGTTAACAAAGAAACAAGCTGTAATGACCAATAGTGTCACTATTGACACCTTGAAGATAAACATGTAATTGTCAAATAAGGAGACCTTATCTGTGGTGACCATTCTACAATTAACACTTGGGAAGATAAAGGGTCGGCAGAAGCTGATCTTGGGGGACGATCAGTTCTGGTTCCAAACAAATGTAGGTACTTTCATATAATAAAGAACAACCATCTTCAGTCACAATCGTGATTTTATTGCAATGCACGATGCATTTCGTGCCGCGTGGGCTCATCTTCAGCTACTTTGACAGTCTGCATCAGTGTCTTTCTAGATTTGGGTAAGTTCTGGTCCTAACCTAAATCTGGAAAGAAAACTGATGTAGGCCGTGAGAGCACCTGAAGATGAGCCCACAGGGCTCTAAATGCATCGTGCATTAAAGTAAAGTAACGATTGTGACTGCAGACGGTAATCCTTCATTTTACGAAAGTACGAGTAATGCAGCCACGGAAGAAACACTGAGAGCAATGGATAAATGAGAACTGAAAAGTGATATAAGACAATAATTTCTGGTCAGACGAGTGTAGGGTAATATCAACAGCAGCAGAAAATGGTATAACGAGAGTGGGATTCGTTAGGAACAGGAGGGTGAGATACTGTGAGCAGTTCACTGACAGGGTTGTTCTCATCAGAATCGACAGCAGACCAACACCGACAACAGTAGTGCCTGTTTACATCCCGACCTCGCAAGCAGAGGACGAAGAGATAGAGAAAGTATATGAGGATATTAAACGGGTAATATACACTCCTGGAAATTGAAATAAGAACACCGTGAATTCATTGTCCCAGGAAGGGGAAACTTTATTGACACATTCCTGGGGTCAGATATATCACATGATCACACTGACAGAACCACAGGCACATAGACACAGGCAACACAGCATGCACAATGTCGGCACTAGTACAGTGTATATCCACCTTTCGCAGCAATGCAGGCTGCTATTCTCCCATGGAGACGATCGTAGAGATGCTGGATGTAGTCCTGTGGAACGGCTTGCCATGCCATTTCCACCTGGCGCCTCAGTTGGACCGGCGTTCGTGCTGGACGTGCAGACCGCGTGAGACGACGCTTCATCCAGTCCCAAACATGCTCAATGAGGGACAGATCCGGAGATCTTGCTGGCCAGGGTAGTTGACTTACACCTTCTAGACCACGTTGGGTGGCACGGGATACATGCGGACGTGCATTGTCCTGTTGGAACAGCAAGTTCCCTTGCCGGTCTAGGAATGGTAGAACGATGGGTTCGACGACGGTTTGGATGTACCGTGCACTATTCAGTGTCCCCTCGACGATCACCAGTGGTGTACGGCCAGTGTAGGAGATCGCTCCCCACACCATGATGCCGGGTGTTGGCCCTGTGTGCCTCGGTCGTATGCAGTCCTGATTGTGGCGCTCACCTGCACGGCGCCAAACACGCGTACGACCATCATTGGCACCAAGGCAGAAGCGACTCTCATCCCTGAAGACGACACGTCTCCATTCGTCCCTGCATTCACGCCTGTCGCGACACCACTGGAGGCGGGCTGCACGATGTTGGGGCGTGAGCGGAAGACGGCCTAACGGTGTGCGGGACCGTAGCCCAGCTTCATGGAGACGGTTGCGAATGGTCCTCGCCGATACCCCAGGAGCAACAGTGTCCCTAATTTGCTGGGAAGTGGCGGTGCGGTCCCCTACGGCACTGCGTAGGATCCTACGGTCTTGGCGTGCATCCGTGCGTCGCTGCGGTCCGGTCCCAGGTCGACGGGCACGTGCACCTTCCGCCGACCACTGGCGACAACATCGATGTACTGTGGAGACCTCACGCCCCACGTGTTGAGCAATTCGGCGGTGCGTCCACCCGGCCTCCCGCATGCCCACTATACGCCCTCGCTCAAAGTCCGTCAACTGCACATACGGTTCACGTCCACGCTGTCGCGGCATGCTACCAGTGTTAAAGACTGCGATGGAGCTCCGTATGCCACGGCAAACTGGCTGACATTGACGGCGGCGGTGCACAAATGCTGCGCAGCTAGCGCCATTCGACGGCCAACACCGCGGTTCCTGGTGTGTCCGCTGTGCCGTGCGTGTGATCATTGCTTGTACAGCCCTCTCGCAGTGTCCGGAGCAAGTATGGTGGGTCTGGCACACCGGTGTCAATGTGTTCTTTTTTCCATTTCCAGGAGTGTAGTATGTTAAGGGAGATGAAAATTACATATTAAGAGTTATTGGGTTTTTTTCGTTTACTTGTATTGTGGAACCTTACTTTTTTCCAAATTTCATCAACGGAAGCACGTTATGGGTTCTGAAGAGTGAATTTTTAAGTATCAAAATATGTGACATAAAGGGCTATACCTGTTGATTGAACTAACTTAGACGCTTAAATATTTTACATTGCCAAGGAACCACAGTTCTTAGTAGGTGCCGTAAATTTTATCTTCGTACGTATACTCGTTCCTGAGAAAAAATAGTTCTTAAAAGTTGGACAGAGCGACTGACAGACAGACAGACGGGCAAATAATCGATCTCGCAAGGGTTCTGTTTTTCCAGATTGAGGCAAGGAACCCTAAAAAAACAAAAAAAAGCTTGGTAGTTCTATGGGCTCAGTTAAAATTTCCCCCAAGTTTCTATTTTTGATGAAGTGAAAGCTATAATGCCAAAGACTTCGTCAAGTGGTAACACCGACGTTAAGCTCTGTCGGACTTGGTTAGCACTTGGATGGATGTTAGTCCGGGTCTGCCGAGAGTTTTTGGCAAGCGGTACGCACTCCGCCCTTGTGAGGCCAATTGAAGAGCTGTTAGAGAAGTAGAGGCTCTGGTCATGAAAACTGACAATGACCAAATGCCTCTCCACATCCACATCCAGTAACGCCTATCGTGTGAGGACGACGTGGTGGTCGGTCGGTACCACTTGGCCTTCCTGGCCTCCTCGGATGGAATTTAGTTCGTTAGTAAGGTATAGTCTTGTGAGACCGAATGAAACTTTTTCAAATACTGTGTTGCAGTGTCTCTGTTTTTACGATGTTCTCTGTAATGTCCTTCAGACATTCATTTATGTGGGAAGGATATTGCAGAATACTTTGTAAAACACGGGCACTGCAGTGTAATACTTCATGCCTTGACATGGCGCCGACAGTAATCATAACACTCTCACTGTGGAGGAATCACAGCACTTGTGCGAATACTGGACGTAGACGCACTGTGGTGACATTAGGAGGTTTGGGTCGGTTCCCTCATGGTTGACACTCTTGAGGCGACCGTTAGCATATAGCGGGGAATCTGGGTTCGAGTTGTGGTCCGGCACAAATTTTCATTGTCACCAGTTCAGCATGCAGCTGGAATCTTAACACATTCGCAACTGCGAATATCTATCTTGTATTTTTGAAATACCTTGTATGTGTAGATTACTCGTATGTATTCGTGATTCATAACGTTAATCACACATTTACTAAGCATTGATTAAGAATTACGTATTTTGTACGGCAGTCTACAAATTATCCTTAATTTTGTGTCTGTCAAACCATGTTAATTATTCTTTCTAAAAAAATCTGACATTTAAGGTGAGATTAAATGAATCACTTCAATGTATTGGGCCCCAAATGAGTTACAAATATTTCACCACGCATGTTAAATTCTAATTGTGATTACATTTTAGTCATAAGGTTTTTAAGGTAAAAGTTGGCCCTACGTTGCTTCAAGATTTATTCCTCCTCATTGTAAAAAGCAAATTCTAAAATGTTGAGAAAGGGGAAAAATTAAAAATTTGTGGGACTATTTGAATCTCAAATAGACAGAACGAGATGGGCCAGTGGTTAGCACACTGGACTCGCGTTGGGTAGGACGGCCATCCTGATTTAGGTTTCCCGTGATTTCCCTAAATCGCTTCAGGCAAATGCCGGGATGGTTCTTTTGAAACGGCACGACCGACTTCCTCCCCCATTCTTTCCTAATCCAATGGGACCCATGACCTCGCTGTTTTGTCGCCTGCCCCAAACCAACCCACCAACCAACCAATGTCATATGGGACTATGCCAGTTATGTAAACTTTTATACAGTTTTACATAAAATCGAAGATAACAGTTTTAACTGACCCAGAAATTGGTAAATGCATTTCCTGTAGCGAAATTGTTTAGGACCAGCAGCCCCTTCACAAATTTCGAGAAACCACACCTTGCTCTTATTACACTTGATCCATTCCTCCTTCTTCACAGGTCTAGTGTTGGCAGAAAGCATAAGGTACCTTTTTCTTCCTCTGACTCAGTTTCAGGGGATGGTGAAGATGAATCTTTTTCAAGATTTATAAGTTTCTCGTGAACATTCAGTGCATTTCTGCAAGCCTCGACCTTCTTTCTTCGTGAGTTTTTAAAACTCAGTTACAGTATCTCTTCCCTCTTGTAAGGTTAAGATCAACTTGTGAAGTCAGATGGCAAGCTGTATTTCTCTCTCTCATTGTACTTGTGGTTTCGGAGGTTTTCGTTAGGGTTGGTAAAACAGAAGAAAATGATGAAGACGATATTACTGAGCTTTCATTTTCCGAATTTACATCTGATTCTGTTTGTAACAGAGCGGGACTTCCCAATCAGGAACGTGGACGATGATTTTATGTAATGGTGTTTTGTAGGGATTGAAGGGGAAAATTCCCGTGCACTCAAACGTCTTCCTATATTAGCTCGGCGTCTCCAGAATACGTCGAAAATGTCACAAAAGCCAAATTTTGTAGTCGAGGCTGAGGGATTATTGTGTATAAATGAATTTCATCCTTAGTGGTAATATGCCTTTGATGGCTTCAGTACAGTTCTGTTCAGCGGCTGAGGAATGTGCGTAGTGTGTAGTGGCAGTCATACCAGTTCAATGTAGTTCTACACGCAGTATTCCAGGCAACGGAGAGAAGGGTATGAACCGTGACCACCCAAAATTAAAAGGCATCTGCCTTGTGAACAGCGCTTATTGAAGTGTTGGATCTAGCTCAAAAACAAATCTATGTTTATGTGAACCGAATGACACACCTGAGTATCTGGAGGGTTTCTCAGCTTGTATTCTTCACACACTCTTTTGCCTTGTAAGTTCACGAACGGTGGAATGTATGTCCCAGTGGCATTACAGGCAACAATGACTGCTACATTTCCCCCCTCTCCAAACGGATCAATGCGACAACATCTCTTTTTCCTTTTTCCTAACAACTTTTTCAGGGAAACCCATTTATGCAGAATATCCAGTATGCAGTATATACTTTGTGTTTTATTTTGTAAATCGAATTCTTGCAAAATAGATTTTAAGATATTGTAAAAGTTTTTATCTTCTTCCTCATTTAACCCCATAGCTTGAGCTTTCATGAAGTGCCTCAGGTTTCCTTAATGAAATGTGTTCTTTGTATCGCTTCATGAAAGGTAGAGACCACTCCCCACCAGCCTTTTTCGTTCCTTCTGCCCATGAAATCACAGTGCCATGGATTGTGTCATACTGGTGTACTGCTCTTCTTCTAGTGTTGAGTGAAGTATTCCCAAGACCACAGTTAGTTACACTCTTTAATCCGTTTCTTGTTCAGCTGATATCACAGTCTTTTTATGGTCCATTTCTCTCCTACTCTGGGTAATTATTTGATGGGTTTAATTCTTTTCCATTCCTCAACGGAAAAGAATTTCTTGAAACCTTTCTATACAGTGTCGAAAATAGTACATTATGAAGTCAAGCTGCTGTGCACATGCTTACATGACGTTGAAAAACACTGATTCTAGCGCTTGCCATCGAGGCCTCTGACCAGTGAAGAAATGAATGGTCCATGTATATGTTGTAACCATCTGAAAAAAAAGAGAGAAAAACCAGAAATCATGTATATAATTTTTAAGTTAGTATCTGTTGGTTGAATTAATGTTATAAGTTTCCTTTCATTTACGTCTATTGTCACAAACTTTTTTGTTAACAGATTACCGGTTTCGGTCTTTAATGAACATCATCAGATCTGCAGCAAAAATGGAAAAAAAACATAACCACACTCGCAAACTGTATACAGCTTAAGAACAATACATAGATCGTAATGAAAAGTAGTACTGACAAAATTTACATTTGTGCGCTTTAAATATGAAGAGGCATACCTGTTTCATAAAACCGAAGTCCTAATGTACTGCAGCCATAGTGGCATCGTCAAATGTTAAATGCGGAATCAGCACCAGCATCGTCAAATACATATAAATAACATCAAACGCACGAGTCATGTTGTCAGTAGTACTACTGTTTAAAACAAGCTGCCGTTCAGTAGCTACAAGGTGTTTGTGTTGTAACTTCACCAGATGTCTCTCATGTCGGCATACACTAGTTTTCAGTAATTAATTGAAACAGCGAAAGTAAAGGGGGATACAATAGTTGAAGTCTGTAATAAGCTTATAACGTATAAAAGGAATTACAATAATAAAAAGCAATGAGAAGAAGAACACGAGAAAAGAATATTGCTAAAAAGAGCAAGTGTTATGAAACAGTGGTTGACATGTGCTCTAGTGCCAATGTTCTATATAATGATAAATTAAAGGTAACTTATTACATGTACGGGTCACTGTTTTTTCGCGACGATGTCGCAGCTTGTGAATTATCGTTATAGATTATAACAATTAGGCTACATAACTACTTTAATAAAGAAGACATAAACAGTATTGTATTCCGTTTCAGAAAGCCCCAATATGACTGATGCACATGTCCCCATTACCTTATTATTTTTTAAATGTAAGCAGTTGCTCAAATTCATAACAGATGCCGCTAGTTGTTCTGCCGACCCACTTCCTGTATCCTACACAACTGGTGGCGTACAGACTTACATAGTAATGAGCATTTATGTATTTCAACAATGACCTTATTTTATGCTGACTTCTGGCTTAGTGTTTCATCGCGGATTGTTGTAACAAACAATTTCTTACATCCTCTGTTTCCACCTGCGCGATTGCCGTCTGCATAAATAACTTGCAAAAAGATTCTTACCGCTTGTGCATGACTTGTCTAGCAACGGTTCTGGAGCATAATGGCGTCCGAGGTGCGCGAATGAGCCTATCCCCATCCACATATCCCGATGGTTCAGAAAGGCCTACCCTACCCTAGTGTTTTGCAGATCTCTCTTATGCTTATTATAAGCCAGCCTCTAATATGGCAAATATTACTTTTTCTCTTGCACAAAGCTATAACAAGTCCAGTTATGAGTTGTTTTATTATTAGAGATCAATTATTATTAGAGATCAACATTAATATGCTGTCTTGAATATAGAAAAGCCGATGCTGTATGAAATATGTTTCTATACTACATTTGTTTAATATGGTTAGCTATTTAGGTGGACTGCAGTTCTAGCCAGTTCATCATACATTGTAACATTTAACAATACTTAAAAGAAGTTCCGCCTCTCTGTGTGTAATAGCGTCCGTTTTCTCCCCTGAGTGGTAGGATTCCGGATCTCGTTCACAATTATTACAAATTGAGTTTCATGGAATCCCATGAATACTGGATCTAAGGTGTTAACTAAAGACGATATTATCTGAATTGACCGAAGAGCTGGAACGAGAAACTTGTTCTACGGCTCCCAAAAGTACTTACGTCAGCACTGTCGATTGATAACATCCACACGTCTGTCAATGAGTGTGTAACAGTAATATAGTAATTCATCTACATAATTTTTGAAAGGATATTTTCGCATTATTTCCGTATTTTAATTTAAGCAACCGTGTAGCAATGCCCGACTGCATTTTTATTGACCCTAATTATATTCTGCGCAACGCCAGCCCTTGTCTGTCCCAAGTCTTGCTGTACACGTGCCGTCTACGCGGCGTGATGTACCAGTAGCAGGCCATGGATCACGAGCGCTGTAACTTCCGTCGAAAGCTTGGTGCAGCACAAAAACTTCCGTACAGGATTCGGTTTCACAGCCGTTTTTCCGCCTTTACCAGTCTCCCAGCGTTTAGGACGCCAACAGCTGAGTTGGTACAACCGACTTGATCTCTCCGGATGATTATGTTCCCTAAGTGCGTCACCGCACACGTGTGACAATCTTCAAAGGTGGCCCCGTTATTCCCATTTTTTTCAGTTCTTGCACGGCTATCAAGCAGTACTTGTATATTTGTTTTATCTACAGTTAACTCGAAACAAGACAATAAAACGCAGCAAGATATAGAACAAGACGTCAAACGATTCCACATCTACATGAAGGATCGAGTCGAGACTCGACTATTACTGGAATTATTAATGTTAGAAATATACATTGCTGCTGGAAGGATTAAGCGTTTTCAAGAAATGTCAAAGAGATGCGATACGATCCCTAAAAACAAGGCTGGACTAGCATTGGGCAACTCACGTGAGGTACAGTGGAGTATTTGGCAAGTACAGATTTATTTCAACCAACATGGATACTCTGGAAAAAGAATCACTAGCGATGAGTTATACATTCCTAATAAATGTGAACCATCACATAGTCTATAACATATGACGTTCTTGTCATGTCTTAGGCAAATAAATTTCTTGTTGTTTCACGGTTTTTCGACATAGGTCTCCGCTTTGAAGTGACACGATAAACAGCATACAGTATTTTAAGTAGGCACATTTAATTAATAAAAGAAGGAGCAAAAGTTGAACAAACTTTTTGCGCTGTCAGTTGAATACTTGCATAGTGATTTGAGCAAGAAGACGATGGATCGTACCTGTTCGTCAGTACAACAGGTAGCGCTCCATCTGGTATGGTATTTTTGTAGAGCATATATTATCATGTTATGCAGTTCTGCATTCGATGAAGAAGATAACAGGTGAAAATGGTTATCTTACTGGCTCTAGGAGCTCCATCTGCACAGCAATGTTCGGTACAATCTCTTCCAGTGTGCCATACAGTGTTTATGGTGTTGAAAAGGTAATTATAGTCAGTCGACATAGGTTCAGAAAACGTCCAACGATGGCGAAAAAAGTTGAAGGTGACGTTATATATTACCCATATTGTCAGTGAGAGGGAGGAGCATGACTAAGGGTTAGCAATAAAAACAAGGAAGGCATAAATAAATTACAACTTGGAAATAATTTCACTGTTAAATAAGCAAATGCTTAACCGATTCAGTCTCCCCATAGTAGGAGGCACACATCTCGCGTTTGATGCACGGTAACTCGGGAACTCGGGACCTTTGCCTTTCGCGGGCAAGTTGGTAGAGCACTTGCCCGGGAAAGGCAAAGGTCCCGAGTTCGAGTCTCGGTCCGGCACACAGTTTTAATCTGCCAGAAAGTTTCATATCAGCGCACACTCCGCTGCAGAGTGAAAATCTCATTCTGGATACTTCACTGACGTTCCTGCTGCCAATATAATACTCATTTCCACAGATTATTTTTTCGGCGGATGGGGAACTGTCTAATTGGAAAAGCGGTGGAGGAAACTATGGAAACACCACGAGAAATACACCGTGCTTAAACACAAATTCAGATGCTAGCCTAGTCTGCAGGCTGCACTATTGGACCCCCTCCCCCCTTTTATTTCTGGGTCGTCAGTCTTCTGACTGGTTTGATGCGGCCCGCCACGAATTCCTCTCCTGTGCTAACCTCTTCATCTCAGAGTAGCATATGCAGCCTACGTCCTCTATTATTTGCTGGATGTATTCCCATCTCTGTCGTCCTCTACAGTTTTTGCCTTTTACAGCTCTGGTACCATGGAAGTCATTCCGTCATGTCTTAACAGCTGTCCTATCATCCGGTCCCTTCTCCTTATCAGTGTTTTCCTCATAATCCTTTCCTCTCCGATTCTGCACAGAACCTCCTCATTTCTTACCTTACCCAGTCCACCAAATTTTCAACATTCGTCTCTAGCACCACATCTCAAATGCTTCGATTCTCTTCTGTTACGGTTTTTCCATAGTCCATGTTTCACTACCATGTAAGGTTGTACTCAAGACGTACATTCTCAGAAATTTCCTCCTCAAATTAAGGCCATTTTTAATATTAGTAGACTTTTCTTGGCCAGGAATGGCCTTTTTGCCATTGCTAGTCTGCTTTTGATGTCCTCCTTGCTCCGTCCACCACTCTCCACTCCTAAACCTTTCTTTTATTTCCATCATTGATTCCTCGATGTACAGATTGAACAGTAGGGGCGAAAGACTGCATCCTTGTCTTATACCCTTTTTAACACGAGCACTTCGTTCTTGGTCGTCCACTCTTATTATCCCCTCTTCGCTGCTGTACATATTGTATAGGACCTGTCTCCCCCTATAGCTTAGCCCTAATTTTCTCAGAATTTCGAACATCTTGCACCACTTTAAATTTTCGAACGCTTTTTCCAGGTCGACAGATCCTATGAATGTACCTTGATTTTTCTTTAGTCTTGCTCCCATTATTAACGCAACGTAAGAATTGCCTCTCTCGTGCCTTTACCTTGCCTAAACCCAAACTGTTAGTCATCTACCGCATCCTCAATTTTCTTTTCTTTCTGTATATTATTCTTGTAAGCAACTTGGATGCATGAGCTGTTAAGCCGATTGTGCGATAATTCTCGCAGTTGTCAGCTCTTGCCGTCATTGGAATTGTGTGGATGATGTTTTTCCGAAAGTCAGATGGTATATTGCCAGACTCATATATTCTACACACCAACGTGAATAGTCGTTTTGTTGCCACTTCCCTCAACGATTTCAGAAATTCTGATGGAGTGTTATCTATCCCTTCTGCCTTACTTGATCCTAAGTCCTCCAAAGCTCTTTTAAATTCTGATTCTAATACTGGGTCCCCTATCTTTTCTAAATCGACTCCTGTTTCTTCTTCTATCACATCAGACAAATCTTACCCTTATCCGTCTCCTTAGCTGGGTAGTCATTCCGTCTGATTGCCATGCAGCGGACACGGGTTCGATTCCCGGGTGGGTGGGAGATTTTCTCTATTCGGGGACTGGTTGTTGCCCTCATTTCATCATCACAGATATGCTAGTCGCCCAATGTGGCGTCAATTGAAAAGACTTACCATTGGGCGGCCAAAATTTCCCAGGTGGCGACTTTCGGCAATCAATGCCATACGGTCATTTTACTTCATTTTGCCCACTCCTTATAAACTGTTATATAACTGCTACCTCACATATATATTTAGATTTACTTGTACATGTTGTTCCATTGTATTTCGTATACTGCTAGCACACAGACATTGCCTTTAAATGTTAAACTGTTTGTAAACTGAGCAATGAAAGACGCATGTATTAAATTAGTAGGAGACATAGGGAGACAAATTTTTCGTGGAATAGGCTAGAGCGGAAGACGTGATTTACAGTGAAATGGAAATTAATTTTAAGTTGAAGAGACATGCAGCCGAAAAAAAGTGACAGATGTACCGAGGCAGTTCAATTCTGCTTTCCAAGATACAGAACGTCGCTCTGATATATGGAGGTAAAGAACATTAAATGCGTGAAGTTGAAACAAGGATGTAGAGGAATGTCGTAATGCATAGAAAAACCTACATGTGACATTTATCCGTCGATGTATGTCCAATAAGGGTGAAGCTAGTGTAAGCTCCTTTTGAGACGAATATTAATAAAAAATAAAGTGACGAATATAAAATGATTAGTTTAGAATTATCCTTGACTAATAGTTCATTAACAATCAGCAGCATTTGGTGAACTGCTAGCGTCTCTTACTTCGATATTTTCAATACTAGCCTTCGAAAGACGAAGTGTGAAAGTACATGAGATATTCTCATCACTTAAAACTTCAAGGCTGATAGGCCGTGGTCGATGTATAAAACTCTCCCCTGACGTTTCGTCTCCGTCTGCGGGAGCCTACATTGTACGATATGAGGTATTCGTTTTATTCACTCGTCTGCTTTACAACATTCCTACAATCGGATGTATTAAATCCATCGTTGGCGAGCACACTTGAAGAATGACATCAATGTCAGTTTATTTGCCGTCAACAACTTTGGAATGACGACCAGTATTGAATTGCGCAGAGTCGAAAGGAACTCAGGAACAAAGCATTTCTGAGATGGTTAGAGTCCAGCGCGGGAAGAGGCGGAACTGGTTAAGCGGGACCTGAACTCTTGCGAACTGTTGCTCTGCTGGCGTGAGCCTGCGAACGGTGGCACCCGAGGTGGAAACTGCCGAGTAATTACACGAACTGCGGGAGGTGAGACCAGTAATGGCGTATCGCAGAATGCAGCGGGGAGTGGTGTCCGGTCTCGCAGGAGCCTACAGGAGCACGCCATTGCAAGCGCTGGTGGCCGTCCTTGGAATATACCCTGATGACCTGCAGATGAGAGCACTCGGAGCCAAGATAGGAAAATAAGATTGGAGGTAGTTATTGGTAAAGAAAACGACAGTGTAAAGGAGTCGTGCCGATGGATCGACAACTAGTGGTAACACAGAAAATAAGGAAGACGCAGCAATAAATCTTCATTAGCTGCCATGTAACGTAATGGAACGGTGCAGACTGCAGCATTTGCTACTGCCTCGGGCAACATATTACTGACTCGCACATGTGCCTCGCGAAATGACCACGAGGAGAAAATCAGACACATTACAGCTTATACGGAGTTTTATGTACAATCATTGTTCCCACCATTCGCGAAAGGAACGGGCAAGAGGGGAAATAGAATGTGGTACTAGAAGAAGCCCCCATCACACACATTAGATGGTGAATCAAATAAAAACTTCGTTTCTGCAAGGAATCACAAAACTCTCCTGGGAAATGACTTTCCGAGAAAGGTATCTCAAATACATCTCCGTGATACCGACAAGGGGGAGACGGAGTCAGTAAGTAGACTTGGCCACTGTTTCTATGTTTCGATACAGTGTATCGATACGTGGAACTGTTTCAGTGTTTCGGAACGGCTGTGGTTCACTGTTTCGAACCAGTGGTGTTTCATTCCGTCCCTGTCTCGGATAACCGGACCAGATTCGATCTCGAGCCAGACACAGAAACTGTATCGTTGTTTCAAAATAAGGCTGTTTCAGTCCACCTGTGCTTGTATCGAAACAGTAATGATTCATTCCGCTCTGTGTCGGACGAGATTCGGGCTTGGCACAGTTACTGAAACACAACATAACACTTCATGAAACACTTTCAAGAGTGTCGAAATCTTTTTGACAAGCAATAAAATGGTTCAAATGGCTCTGAGCACTATGGGACTCAACTGCTGAGGTCATTAGTCCCCTAGAACTTAGAACGAGTTAAACCTAACGACATCACAAACATCCATGCCCGAGGCAGGATTCGAACCTGCGACCGTAGCGGTCTTCCGGTTCCAGACTGCAGCGCCGTTAACCGCACGGCCACTTCGGCCGGCGACAAGCAATAGCGTGAAGCTGAAGATATCCGAAAATAAAGCTTCGTTTCTAGCTGACAGTCCTATTACGAAATGGCGTAACATCTGCTTTATAAACACTAACCAAACAATAAAACAACGCATACTATTCACATTCAAAATAATAAATATGTGAAAATCATTCAGTTAAATTACACTTTTTTATAACATACGCTTCTCTGTTCATGTACAGTAATCACATTAAGAAACGCAAATAAGCCTACAACATTTTGAATAAAAAAAAGGCGTAGAGTGACAGTTATTGGACATATACATAAATTTGATGTAGGCATAATTGCAAGCAATCTGTTTGACGCATCACTGATAGTGTAATGGTGAACAGGAAAGGCTGGGAAGCATGGTGAATTTATAGTAACGGTTCGAAAACCCTTGAAAGACAAAAATGTTTTCTGTTATACTTTGTTATTTATTCGAATTATTTGGCGTTATTTGTGAGTCTATAGTCACTGTGCCTATTATCCACGATGATTCCCTTTGTGTGAATGGAAATTAGCAGGATGGGTATATTACCCATACTAACAGAATATGGGAATCCCAGTAGCATATCCGTTGTTTCTGCAGTTTGCTCCCACTTCCAGTTCCGTTTGTGGTAATTCTTGTCTTCAGCTATGGCTGTCCTCAGCCAATTGAAAAGTATGGAAGTCACACGACATGAAAGCAGCGCATTTGCTGCAGGAAATACGAAACTGCCAAGACGCCTAAGTGATAGTTTCATGCTTTCTGCGATATGATTAGCGCTCCCACACCTCATTTGTGTTTATATGGACATACTTATAGAGTAGACATTCAAGATGATAAAATGTGTAGGTTTATTAGATTACAAAACACAAACTGTTTCACTGTTTCGAAACAGCGTATCGAAACATTACATTGTACTGTTTCATTTGTTTCGAAACAGTTACGCGTTTCTGTTTGCCCATCTCTATCAGTAAGTAATTCACTGAAATCTAAGGATTCTAATGGTTACTGTGATAACTAGTATGATAGCAAAGCACTGTGCTACGCATTTTATCCCCGTACTTAACCACTTTTGTAGCTTTTCCTTTAGGAATGGTCAGTTTCCTGAACGAAAATAAACAACAATAAAGAGATGATACAGCCAATTTTAGTCCTATTTCTGTATTATTGCATAGATATAATTTTCTCTCATACTTTAGAAACAGACGATGTAAGGTCATTCTCTGTAATAATGAGGTGTTGTCTAATTGGGGATTGGGGCACGGTTAACTGCAAAGGGCGATGGCGCGGGGGGGTCGGTGGGGAACTGACCGGGGGGGGGGGGGGGGACGATAGGTACCTTAAGGGGTAGTTCTCGGACCATACTGTGGCTCTGACCACTATGGGACTTAACGTCTGAGGTCGTCATCAGTCCCCTATAACTACTTAAACCTAACTAACCTAAGGACATCACACACATCCATGCCCGAGGCAGGATTCGCACCTGCGACCGTAGTGGTCGCGCGGTTTCAGACGGAAGCGCCTACAACCGCTCTGTTACAGCGGACGACTGGGACCATATATGTGGTGTCCTATTTTAATCTATACCGACCGATATCTCCAGAGCAGCACAGTTCTCCAAAAAAAAGGTCTCGTGTGAAAGTTATAAGGCCTGAATGGGGTCATAGAATGGTTACCTCGAATTGAACTTCCACCTTGTTTTAACGGTCAAATCAAGGTCAAGTTTATTTTCGTAAATGGTAGCCAGTATTATTTATTCCATATTCGTATTCTACGTGAAAAAATACGCATTGTTTCGAAGGAACATTTTTTTCGAGAAAGTAGTGGTTTGTCGCCAGGGGGGACTTGATTTCAACTTTCCCTGGTTACCAGTATCTTGAGAACGAAGCGAGATCGGAAAAAGTTTTCAATGAAAATCTTGCACGTTTTCTCAGCTCTGTCCACTGGTGAAATTTTAGTGAACTTGAAATGGCATTGAAATTATTCAGTAGGGATTAACCTGAAAGCAAATACCGTCGGCATTAGCGGAACCCAATGTGCACTACTTGGAGGTTGCCCAGCGGACATCGCACGCCGTTAGCCCTGAAAAGGGCTGAATAACTTGGTTCTCACTGCAAATTTAGGATTTCAGATGTTCGATCAACTGCCCATTTGACCTAATATACATTTGTACTCTCTGTCGGAAACTGGTCTCGACATAATTCACTGTCTCAGGTGTGAATGCCTGGAAAGCCGCCACAACCCTTTCTCTCATATCTTCAGTCGTCGTCGGGGGAGTGGAGTACACCTTCTGCTTCACAGTTCCCTATAAGTAGAAGTCCAGTAAAGTTGAGTCTGACGATCTTGGCGGGAATTCACGGACTGCACTGCCGATAACAATCCAACGGTTCGAGTAAGTTGAATTAAGGTACCTTCTGACCAGTAAGGCCTGATGTGCAGGGGCGCCGACACGTTGAAACCACATATGTGCTCGTATGTCTAGGTGGATATTTTCTGGTAAGGGAAGCGCGAGATTCTGAATAATATGAAGATAGAGTCGAAAAATAAACTGTACTGATAACTTTTAGTATTATTGGTTTTCTTAGGTTTTTCCTTCAACAAAACATAGGACAAGCGTGTTGCAGGACAACTGGCTTATTACATGTACGCGACCCGTTTGTTTACACATGCTCGCCGTTGTTTACACCGCAATGTGAAGCCAAAACATACAGTATTCAAAACGAAATTAGAATTATATTAAAACCTTCACTTGGTGACGATCGTTGAAATATATCAACGAGGACAAGTGAAAACGTGTGCCCCGACCGGGATTCGAACCCGGAATCTCCTGCTTACATGGCAGATGCTCTATCCATCTCAGCCACCGAGGGCACAGAGGATAGTGCGACTGCAGGGACTATCTCGCGCACGCCTCTCGCGAAACCCACATTCTCACCTTGTATGTCATCCTTACCAAGTCCCGTAAGAGTTCGGGGAATATGTGCGCATCTGCACAGAAGAAGAAGGTCTGCCATGTAAGCAGGAGATCCTGGGTTCGAGTCCCGATCGGTGCACACATATTCACCCGACCCCGTTGATATATATCAACGCCCGTCAGCAGCTGAAGGATTTAATATAACTCTAATTTCTTTCTAGACGGCTGCAGGTCATCAATGGTGTCTCATCTTTCGGACTTGTCCGAAAGAACAAACACCAAATCCATAAAAGTATACAGTATTAAAGGGCACTCTTTGAGAAAGTTACTTAGGTGTCTAACGAATGAATGTCTTTCAAGAGGGCATCTTTACATTTCGCGATATTCTTGTAAATAAAAAGATAATGAAATGCCGCATGGTTATCAGTCCTTTTCAAATGTGGAGAGAAGACAGGAACGAAAGATGGGCCCGAGATAGTCAGTTGCGACGCAAGGTGACTCAGGTAAGTTTTTCTCTTATGGCCTCTAAACAATCGTGTTGAGAATATCTTTGTTCGTACGGATTTGGAAAGAAATTCACTTCGCAGGAACTCATTAGAATCTCGCTAGACGAGATTGTTCTGAGTTCCACGAAGCGAAATTCATCACAGTTCGACGAAGTGGAATTTTTCTAAATCCCTTAACACACATTTTTCCTAAACCCTTAAGAGACAAAATTATGAGAGTAACACCAGTCAAGAATCATTCTAAGTAAGCACAGCCGGGAAATTTTCAGTGTCTCCAAAGGTAAAATTTCTCTGAAGCCCTAATCATGATTTCAAATTCCCCGACAATTATGCTTATTAGTCAGCCTCAAAGCTCCACCCTTCTCTTCTCTCACTGTGCTGGCACCAGTACAATGCTGGTCTGTGATTCGGCATCCCCCATGTGGTACACGTTTGGTTGGGCAAATGCTGACGGTATTTGCTTTCAGGCTAATCCCTGCTGAAGAATTTCAAGGCCATTTCAAGTTCACGAAAATTTCACTGTGGACAGAGTTCCGAAACCATACAACATTTTCATTGAAACTTTTTTCCCGATCTCGATTGGTTCTGTAATGTGGGAAAGTTATAATGAAGTGCCCCTGGCGAAAAACCATTGGTATTTCGAAAAATATGTTCCCTACAAGCAATGCCTTTCTTCACGTAGAAAACGAATATGGAATAAGAAATAGAGGTTACCATTTGCAAAAACAAAACTTGACCTTGGTTTGACCTTGAAAACAGAGTTGAAGGTCAGTTCGAGGTAACCACTCCATGACCCCTTTCAAACCTTAAAACTTTTACTAGAGACTTTTTTTTTGCAGAATTGTACCGCTCCAGAGATATCGGCATCTTTGTGCAATAAAAGTGTGAAGTGATCTACCAACTAGCCATAAAAATGGATGCAGACAGATGGATACTAACGAAGAAAGCCACCCATACTGTCGCATTAAATAAAAATCTAAATTTGCACCCATAACGACAGATAAACAATAGTCACGGCGAGACACTAATGTGTGTTCCATCTTCTTGACACAAAGCCAGCACCCATCATTATACTAGAAATAGTGATGTAAGTTCCCAACGTTTGAAGATGAACCTGAAAAGGTACGAAAACCGGTTCATTGAATAATAAATAACTCTTTAAAAAAGTGACTAGCTGAAGTTTTATGTATTTACACACAATATCCTGTATATACCTAACATGAAAATAGCGACACTTGGTGGGTGTTTTTGCCCACCAAATTCGTCACCGAAATAATATCCTGTGGTCACTGCAGACCAAAGAAATTTATAGGGAAAATGGATGAAGTTGTGAATTTTAACATGTTAAAGGGAATAAAAGACAGGACAAAGACTTGCGATGTGTGTAAGAGGGCGAAAGTGACTAATTGCACAAAACGTGGCCCTATGCAGAGCATATTTGACGATGTACTAGAGTTAGTGTGTACGGACGTATAGGTATATAGCCCCCCTGCGAAAAACGTCAGGTAATTTCACTTGCTGGAAACCTTTTCGAAGATCATTAAGTTATATCCGATAAGAAAGGCAACAGCTAAAGCGGTTTATAACAAACTTGCAACCGACTACTTTGTGCATATCGACAAACCAAACGCGATAAGGGGGTTCAGTTTACTTCCAAATTATGGAATGAAGATATGGAAAGCAATGAGGTTTAAGTGATACACATCTCTGCCTATTGCCACCACAATCGCAGAGCATAGACAAATCTATAAACGATTTTGAAAATATTATGAATACTTTGATTCAGGAATCTACAGGATTCACTCAGAAGGAAATCCTATTAGGCAATAAGTCTAAGAGTTTGGTGGAAGAGATAACATTTCCCTCCGCGAGTTAGTGTTGACGTGAAGAAAGAATGTTTACGAGAGGTAAAGAAAAAGAAAGCCGAGGCACGAATACGGCGTCATGACACGAAAGCGCGGTTTGCTAAATTTTGCAATTGGCGACCTCGTTCTCGTTAAAGAGAACGAGAATCAAGCGAGATTGATAATTATATTTCAAAATTTAAATTCATTTATAATCGACCATTTAAGATTATCAGTATACCTCATACTAACACTTACTCTTTAGCTTTTCCTAATTCTGGCAAGCTGTTAGGTGTACCTAACATTGTATCAGTCAAGATCATTAACCTGAGAAAGAATTTCCAATAAAGACCTAATTATTAGCGTAATTTTCAAAATTTGTTCCAAATGTATTTCTTAGATTAGACTGTCATCAACGAATTTGCAAAAAGTATAATGAGAAATTTAGCTTACAGAGCAGTTGTTCGGAAAACAATTGAAATGAAAGGAAAATCCAAGCCATGACTAATCGGTATAAATGTCATTATGGTATATGTATCATTAGTAATTTTGTAAACAATATGTTGTGAAAATTCTTTCGTGCTATGTATTATTAAGTAAGTGAATACCGATGCACTCACACAACGTATAAGTTTCTCGTCTGTGTATGCGTGTGAATATGGACAGTGTTGAGTTATCCACTGTGATAGAAATATAAGAACTCCCTGAGGATACTCGTGAGTCGGTACTCAAAGCATGTGAGGCAGGTGGATGTTCTGGAATGCCACTGCACAAACAGAGAGAACAAGCGTGCCGCTATGGCACACGCAACAATGCCAAGTCGGGACTGAAGCCGCAGCCGGCTCTCAGAACACTGCGGCGTCCTTTGTAAATAAGCGTATGGAGCGTGGCATTTTTATTTTCAGCACAACCAGTGTAAAGCATTGTTGTACACATTCAAGTTTGATCTGGACGCTTGCTATTACGTCACCACACAAAATTATGATAATTAACGATAAGTTTAATGAGAGATTAAGAAACTTTAGCTAGACAAAACTAAATGCATTTACGCATCTGCATTTCCGTTTATATTTCTTCGGAAATTCCCTCATTTTGCCTCACTTCACGAAATGAGCGGAACGTATAACACCTAAAATGCAGATAAAATATCTTCTGCACCATACTAAATTTTCGCGGTTTAGTAAGCGGTGATGACTTGTACTGTGCTTCTCAATCTGAAGCTGTAAGCTGTATTACAGAAACTGTATTTAATAGGTAATTGATGTAATAGTGTATTTATATCTGATTATAATTACAATGAAAATATTGTAAATTGATTTGTAATAGCCAAGGAAACTTTATTTAAATGTATTGACAGCGACGACAAAATGGGAGTAGCTGTTCGAATGGTTCAAATGGCTCTAAGCACTATGGGACTTGACATCTGAGGTCGTCAGTCCCCAAGGTTTAGAACTACATAAACCTAACCAACCTAAGGAGATCACACACATCCATGCCCGAGGCAGGATTCGAACCTGCGACCGTAGCAGCAGCGCAGTTCCGGACTGAAGCGCCTAGAACCGTTCGGCCACAACGGCCGGTGGGAGGAGCTGTGACTTTTAATCTTTGCGTATGGAGACTCTCTGTCGCGTTGCAAGCAGAGGGGAATCAGAGCAGCTTGTGTGATGAAAGAGTGCGGAAGCTTTTGTTGGGCGCTCCCGCTGACGCGGAGTGCAGCTATGCTCGCGCCATTGTAGACGTGCCTGACTCGTTAACCGTGAGTATTGAGAGCACGGTAGAAGTGGACAGGCGAAGCAAGCTGCCTGTCCTGTAATTATACGTGGCTCTGCAGACGACTCGGGGTTCTCAAACAGCAGCAGCAATAACGGCAGCTCAGCATTGTCGTCGACTAAATTCTTCGTCGTCCGCACAGCTACAACATCGTAAGCCTCTTAACTGTCTGATATAGAAATGTAGAGGCTTCACACAGTTACATTTCTTTCACAAAGTATGACTAACTTGAATACTAACTTGCAATAGTTAAAACTTGAAGAACACCTGTGTTGTCGTTGCCCTCACACATTATT
Organism: Schistocerca serialis cubense; assembly: GCF_023864345.2. Lineage (NCBI taxonomy): Eukaryota > Metazoa > Arthropoda > Insecta > Orthoptera > Acrididae > Schistocerca > Schistocerca serialis. The sequence goes on from NC_064644.1 coordinate 201,465,661, forward strand.
ATCAGGCAGGGCCCCTTTTCCATTCAATGCGATCACCGAGTGTCGTAAATATGTGAAAACTGATTAACTACTTAATGCTAGTTGTGATTGTTTGCTAATGACCTGCTTTAGTCTAAATTTTCTGCCTCAGTAACATATCATTCTTGTATTGCATAACGGAGGCTGAACTAATTTGCACATTTTAGTATTAAGTTCATTCACTTAAAGTAGTGTAAAATTTCTCTGGCAAAACTGATAACTAAAGATAAAGCACAAATTAAGAGTGCGGAATTTAATTTATTCTGTATTTAGCTTAGCGAGTAAATTCTCCTGGCTTCGTATGTATTTTATTGTTGTTATTTTAAAAGTAAAATCAGTTGCTCATTTGCTCAAAGTAAATTCAATTCAGTCTTTCAATAATCTTTGTATTATACGTTATACTGAGGTTACTGAGTCATTTTTTTTTTTCACGTAGCAAAGTTTAAGTTAAACCAGTCATTTATTTAACCCGTAATTGCGTTTAATTTTACTTTCAAAGTTTAATATTTCAGAATATAACTGCAAACTCACTGCTATCAGGTTCATTTATTACCTCGTGACCGCCCCGGTAGCTGAGTGGTCAGCGTGACAGACTGTCAATCCTAAGGGCCCGGGTTCGATTCCCGGCTGGGTCGGAAATTTTCTCCGCTCAGGGACTGGGTGTTGTGTTGTCCTAGTCATCATCATTTCATCCCCATCGACGCACAGGTCGCCGAAGTGGCGTCAAATCGAAAGACCTGCACCAGGCGAACGGTCTACCCGACGGGAGGCCCTAGCCACACGACATTTCCATTTATTACCTCGTGACTGTTGTACTGTGGAAAAGAGTGACAACCTTCTGTTGAAACGCCAGGGACTATTTGCTTACATTTCTTTGCCATTACCTTTCTCAAGATTCTGGAGATTAATTGCCCTAGCGGGCTGGGGACCGTTTAACTATCCCTCTTTTTAGCTAATCAGTGTTTTCTTTGTGTCATCGGTAAGTTTTGAAGTAAATATTACATGGTTCCCTTTTCTCCCCCGTGCGGTTCGTGAACGATTGCACTATGTCCGATCCATTTCAAAATTATCGTCAGTATTTAGCTTAAGTGTAAATTGATTCTTCCTACAGAATGGTGTGTTGTACACTTTCCTCGAACTAACAAGTGTTATTTTCCTTCGGTAACGACAGCCTTACCCACTGTAAAATTTCATTAGACATATGGGATCACGGTCAGTTATATCGCAGTCCAGTAGGATGATTAGGAAGGGAGGTTACAAGTTAAAACTTTTAAATTGGTAGTTTGGAAATGTTTCACAGAAATGTTTTGTTAATTCTACTAGCGAGTAAACAACTGTTGGTCCATGTCAGCCCATGTTAAGCGCACTTTGTTTTCTTGTAAACAATTTTAAGTAGCCATTGGCGTATTTTTAAAAACAAAATTTTGAGTGGAAAATCATAAATATGCCGTTACTTTACAAATATCTAAAAAATTATTTACCTGACTGAAAACTCACATTGGGTGTACCTAAAATATTATATTTATGAGATTTTATTGCCTTTACAGTGCAATTTCTCAGAACAGTCGACCTGTGGCTGGCTGGCTCTGAGCACTATGGGACTTAACATCTATGGTCATCAGTCCCCTAGAACTTAGAACTACTTAAACCTAACTAACCTAAGGACATCACACAACACCCAGCCATCACGAGGCAGAGAAAATCCCTGACCCCGCCGGGAATCGAACCCATGAACCCGGGCGTGGGAAGCGAGAATGCTACCGCACGACCACGAGATGCGGGCAGTCGACCTGTGGCTTACCACTGCTTATAGCCAAGGTCTTCGTATACAGGGTGGTCCACTGATAGTGACCGGGCCAAGTATCTCACGAAATAAGAATCAACAAAAAAAACAACAAAGAACGAAACTCGTATAGCTTGAAGGGGGAAACCAGATGGCGCTATGGTGGCCCGCTAGATGGCGCTGCCATAGATCAAACGGATATCAACTACCCTTTTTTAAATAGGAACCCCCCCCTTTTTATTACATATTCGTGTAGTACGTAAAGAAATATGAATGTTTTAGTTGGACCACTTTTTTCGCTTTGTGATAGATGGCGATGTAATAGAACCGTATACGTACGTGGCATCACGTAACATTCCGCCCGTGAGGAAGGTATTTGCCTCGTGATACGTTATGCATGTTAAAACAGACCGTTTACCAATTGCGGAAAAGGTCGATATCGTGTTGATGTATGGCTATTGTGATCAAAATGCCCAACGGGCGTGTGCTATGTATGCTGCTCGGTATCCTGGACGATATCATCCACGTGTCCGGACCGTTCGCCGGATAGTTACGTTATTTAAGGAAAGAGGAAGTGTTTAGCCACATGTGAAACGCCAACCACTACCTGCAACAAATGATGATGCACAAGTAGGTGTTTTTACTGCTGTAGTGGCTAATCCGCACATCAGTAGCAGAAAAATTGCGCGAGAGTCGGGAATCTCAAAAACATCGGTGTTGAGAATGCTACATCAACATCGATTGCACCCGTACCATATTTCTGTGCACCAGGAATTGCATGACGACGAATTTGAACGTCGTGTACAGTTCTTCCACTGCGCACAAGAGAAATTCCGGGACGATGGCAGATTTTTTGCACGCGTTCTATTATCGACGAACCGTCATCCACCAACAGTGGTAGCGTAAACGGGAATAATATGCACTATTGGGCAACGGAAAATCCACGATGGCTGCGATAAGTGTAACGTCAGCGACCTTGGCGGGTTAATGTATGGTGCGGCATTATGGGAGGAAGGATAATTGGCCCCCATTTTATCGATGGCAATCAATATGGTGCAATGTTTGCTGATTTCCTACGTAATGTTCTACCGATGTTAGTACAAGATGTTTCACAGCATGACATAATGGCGATGTACTTCCAACATGATGGATGTCTGGCACATAGCTCGCATGCGTTTGAAGCGGTATTGAATAGCATATTTCATGACAGGTGGATTGGTGGTCGAAGCACCATACCATGGCCCGCACGTTCACCTGATCTAACGTCCCGGATTCCCTTCTGTGGGGAAAGTTGAAGGATATTTGCTATCGTGATCCACCGACAACACCTGACAACATGCGTCAGCGCATTGTCAATGCATGTGCAAACATTACGGACGGCGAACTACACGCAGTTGAGAGGAATGTCGTTACACGTATTTCCAAATGCATTGAGGTTGACGGACATCATTTTGAGCATTTATTGCATTAATGTGGTATTAACAGGTAATCACGCTGTAACAGCATGCGTTCTCAGAAATGATAAGTTGACAAGATACATGTATCACATTGGATCAACCGAAATAAAATGTTCAAACGTACCTACTTTCTGTATTTTAAATTAAAAAACCTACCTGTTACCAACTATTCGTCTAAAATTGTGAGCCATATGTTTGTGACTATTACAGCCCCATCTATCACAAAGCGAAAAAAATGGTCCAACTGAAACATTCATATTTCTTTACGTACTACACGAATATGTAATAAAAATGGGGTTCCTATCTAAAAAAAAAACGCTGTTGATATCCGTTTGACCTATGGCAGCGCCATCTAGCAGGCCAACCATAGCGCCATCTGGTTTCCCCCGTCAAGCTAGACAATTTTCATTCTTTGTAGTTTTTTCGTTTGACACTTATTTCGTTAGATATTTGGCCCGGTCACGATCAATGGACCACCCTGTATAGATACGGAACAGCAAAGGGTCTATAAAACTACCCTGGGGAACGCCTGAAATCACTTTTGTTGTACTCGATGACTTTCCATCAGTTACTACGAACCTCTCTGACAGGAAGTCGCAAATCCAGTCAAATAACTGAGACGATATTCCATAAGCACGCAATTTCACTACGAGCCGCTTGTGTGGTACAGTGTCAAAAGCCTTCCGGAAATCCAGAAATACGGAATCGATCTGAAATCTCTTGTCAATAGCACTCAACACTTCCTGTGAATAAGGAGCTAGTTGTGATTCACAGAAACGATGTTTTCTAAATTCATATTGACGGTGTGTGAATAAACAGTTTTCTTCGAGGTAATTCATAATGTTCGAACACAATATAGCCTAAATTCTAAAATTCTGCTGCATATCGACGTTAACGATATGGACCTGTAATTTAGTGGATTACTCCTACTACCTTTCTTGAATATTGGTGTGACCTGTGCATCTTTCCAGTCTTTGGGTACGGATCTTTCGCCGAGCGAACGGTTGTATATGATTGTTAAGTATGGAGCTAATGCATAAACGTACTCCGAAAGGAACATAATTGCTATACAGTCTAGACCAAGAGACTTGCTTTTATTAAGTGATTTAAGTTGCTTCAGTACTCCGAGGATATTTACTTCTACGTTACTCATGTTGGCAGCTGTTCTCGATTCGAATTCTGGAATATTTACTTCGTCTTCTTTTGTGAAGGCATTTCGGAAGGCTGTGTTTAGTAACCCTGCTTTGGCAGCACTGTCTTCGATAGTATCTCCATTGATATCCCGCAGAGAAGGCATTGATTGTTTCTTGGTGCTGACATACTTTTCATACGACCGGAATCTCTTTGGATTTTTTGCCAGGTTTCGAGACCAAGTTTCGTTGTGGAAGCTCCGCGACAAATTTCGAGCTCCTGTAAAAGATCGCCAATCTTGGGGATTTTGCGTCTGTCTGAATTTGGTGTTTCTTTCGTTGTTTCTGCAACGGTGTTCTAACCCGTATTGCGTACGAAGGAGGATCAGCTCCGTCGATTGTTAATTTATTTGGTATAAATCTCTCAATTGCTGAATCTAAGCAACATCTGGTCTACACTTATATTATTAGTTTGGAATGAGTGTAGATCGTCTCTCAGGAAGGCGTCAAGTGAATTTCTATCTGCTTTTTTGAATAGGTATATTTTTCGCTTATTTTTCGTGGGTTTTGGGATTACAATATTCAATCTCGCTGCGACAACCGGGTGTTCACTAATCCTTGAATCGGTTTTGATGTTCGTTATTAACTCAGGATTATTTGTTGCTAAGTGGTCAAGTGTGTTTTCACAACCGTCGGATCATGAACTAACTGCTCGAAATAATTTTCAGAGAATGCGTTTACCACAATTTCGGATGATATTTTATGTCCACCTCCGGAATTAAACATCTATTTTCGGCAACATAGAGAGGGTAAATTAAAGTCACCACCAACTATTATCGTATGAGTCTGGTATGTGTTTGAAATCAAACTCAAGTTTTCTTTGAACCCTTCAGCAACTGTATCATCCGAATTGGGAGGTCAGTAAAAGGAGCCAATTACTTTATTCCGGTCGTCAACAATGACCTCTGCTCATACTAACACACAGGAAGTATCTGCTTCAATTTCGCGACAAGTTTCGCTGTTATCGTGTGACAGCAGAGTGGAGCAATTGGGAAGTCAGATCCTCTAATCCTGAGTGTTGCGTCAGCCCTTTCTCCTTATGTGAGGTGGAATTTGGCATGTCTTGCATGCGTAATATCGCACCCGGTCACGACCAAATCCGGTGCTGCATGCTTCGACACTTGACAGCAGCGTCAACGGAGATCCTCCTGGAGTGTTTTAATATGATACGGCAGACGGACGAGTTTCCCGACTCTTGGAGGGAGGCAAATCTGACACCTCTCCTCAAATCAGGAAAGGCCAGTACATGTCCCAGTAGTCACTGGAGTATCGCGTCAATGAGTTGTATAGGAAAGACCCTAAAGCAAATGGTTAACTGTTGAGTGATCTGGCTGTTGGAGACCAGGAAAATCCTTAGCTTCTCTCATTGTGAATTCTGGAGATTTCGGTCCAGTGTCAAAAACGTGACCTTCTAGAGGTCCTATCGAGCAGGCTTTCTTACGTGAGCGTCACTGTCTCTGTATGTTCTTTGATTTTAGTAAGACATATGCCACTATTTTGGTATGCAGTATTGTCGTACAGCTCCATCAACTGGGCTTTTGTGACCATCTCCCCATCTTCATACGGTCTTTCTTGTCTAGGCGATTTTAGATCCCACGTTGGTGATAAGCTGTTGGATCGCTTTGAGCTCGAGAATGATATCCCTCAGAGCATAGTTTTAAGTCTTACACAGTTTGCTGTAGCCATAAACAGTACCACATCTACGGTAAGGACCTGTACAATGCTCCTTATTTGTGGACGATTTTGCTGTTTCCTGTTCCTCCTTCGCTATTGCAACAGCAACTCTTTAAGTTACAACTTGCAATGTGGAGGATAGAGGAGTGGGCTGCAAAGACAGCTTTCAGTTTTCTATATGTACGCGCGAGCGTGTGTGTGTGTGTGTGTGTGTGTGTGTGTGTGTGTGTGTGTGTGTGTGTGCGCGCATTTTAATCATTCCCGCCGTGATTTTAATTTTTGTGGCCTGTTCATGACGGATATCATTCTACGTTTTACTCAGTGAGTTTCTGGGCCTCATTTTTTACTACGAATTGTCATGGGTATCACATCTGAGAGCCCTGAAAGCCAGAACCTAGGAGACACTGAATATCATATAGTGCTTCAGCTAAAGGTCTTGAGGATCAGATAGGGGATATCTGCTCCAGTTTTTAGGACTTTCGTGTGTTCACAGCTAGACTATGGGTGCACAGTGTATGGTCAGCGAGCCTTCTTACCTGAATATTATTGACACTATCCACCATGAGGGCATTAGGCTCCTTCCCCAGTCTCAGTGCTGGGGTTTCGGAACCACCTCTCACTATCTGGCTGTAGCTCCTCATTGTGCATCAGGCATGTTAGTTCCTCGTAGCTTCGACTTCACCAAATAATACTGTTGCTCATCCTCCTCTTGAACTCCTTTTCTCCAATCGTCCACAAGCAACAGCGCCATTAGGGATCCATCTGCAGCGTGTGCTGCAGTCACTTGGTGTGGAGCAAGCGTAACCCAAATCCAGAGTTTTAACCGCCAGCCACCATGGTTACTACAGAGGCCTAGAGTAATTTTGGATTTGGTGCAATACAGGGGAGTGTGCAGAGTTGCATATATTTTTAATACATTATTATACGATATTTTAGCTGTGCATCACACCTCTTCAGCTATCTTTACGGATGAGTGAAAACAGGGGGACACCATTGGTTGCTCTGTTGTTTTCCCTGATTGTATCCTCAAGTTACGACTGCCGCGTCGGCACTGGAGCAGATGAGATGGACTTGGAGTGCTAAATTTCTTGTCCGTTCCGGATCTCTGAGTGCTATTGACTGTTTACAACGCTTGTATCAAGCAGATAGAGTAGTTCAGAATATCCACACGTCCTCCTCTAGCTACAACGCCTACTGGGTACCAAGGCGTGTGAGTATTGCGGGGAACGGAAGAAGCAGTCAAGGAGGCGTGTCGTGATCCTCAATTATTTCAGTGTGCCATTCCCTTGCATGCTACCATCTCGTTGTCGAGGTAGAGAGTAACGCGTCGGCGGGAAGACGAGTGGCTAAATAAATACAACTGTCGTGTGACTAGGGCCTCCCGCCGGGCAGACCGTTCACCGGGTGCAAGTCTTTCGATCTGACGCCACTTCGGCGATTTGCGCGTCGATGGGGATGAAATGATGATGGTTAGAACAACACAACACCCAATCCCTGAGGGTAGAAAATCTCCGACCCAGCCGGGAATCGAACTCGGGCCCTTAGGAATGACATTCTGTCGCGCTGACCACTCAGCTACCGGGGACGGACGACGTGTGGCTGGAAGTGACAGACAATAAGCTGCATGTATTAAAGTCCACTAGCTGTCCGTTGCTCACCTCCTTCGAGCCACGAAGATGAGATCAGGTCTTCCTTACTCGTCTTCGCGTAGACCACATTCCTGTAACGAATGGCTTCTTGCTCCGACGAGAGGAACCTCGAATGTGTGGTACTTGGTGCTTACAGATCAATGGCCGGCCGCTGTGGCCGAGCGGTTCTAGGCGCTTCAGTCCGGAACCGCACGTGTGCTACGGTGGCAGGTTCGAATTCTGCCTCGGGGAGGTTAGTTATGTTTAAGTAGTTCTACGTCTAGGGGACTGATGACATCAGATGTTAAGTCCCATAGTGCTTAGAGCCATTTGAACCATTTTGAACAGATCAATGTGCAACACGTATTACTAGATTTTGTTTTATTTTCAGACTAGGGAGAGGGCAGCGGCAGATTTGGCCGCTATTTTAACTGACATTAAAACGAATGTGGTTAGAATTTTATGATCTGCCCAAATTATTTCAATTTTTTTGAAGTGGTCAGCCAGTCACAAATTCCTGTACCTTTGGTTTAGCTCGTTTGTCGTTTTACTTCTGTTTTCATCCCGGACGTAGCACCTTTCACTGTTTCTCCTTTGTTTTACAGTGTAAGATTTAGAATGATTGTGTAGCTCAACGCGATTGAGGTAGGAGTGGTGACTGAGTGAGGGTGCCAATGTTTTTAGACCTTTCACCCATATTCGTTTCTTTCAATATTTGTAAGGGCGCTGATAACTTCGCCGTTGATAGCCCGGACAATACAAATAACAACCGCAACAACACTTCGTGTACAGTGAAGAAAGAGCACACACAACAAATAGCAGGAGGCAGCGAAATATAACCGGAGGCAGCAAAACATAAACTATCTTGCGTTTGGCCTGCTGCTGTCGGAAGCCACGTGTACTGCACCAAGAATATAACTACGTAATTCTCTACCTGAAAATGAAGACGTGAACCATCGATATGCATAGTGGCATAATAAATAAGCGACTGACACAGACAACTATTTCATTTATAGAATAAGTACGTATTCCTGCGACAAGACAATACATAGTGATGTACCAAGTGCAAAGCGCAGTTTATTCTGTGATATGTCTATTCCACTGTTTTCTTCTATTTTCCTGTAATTATTTAATTGTGACTGTCTGTATACTCCACATATTCTGTTGTTACAATGGTCAGTTCTATCGTTTACTCTCTTTCTCTATCACATGTAAGAGATCTTCAAGCTGTTCTTCAGTACTCTTTCACACACTAATTTCATTTCATTTGGATTGTTAATTTAAATTATCTAACCACTGTTTTCTCAAGCTTAGTACAGAAGTTTTCCTGGATTGTACCCTCTACATTTATTTAGAGCTTAACATTTTTAATTGCATTACAACTGCACTTTCAAAGATGACATTTTGTATTCATACCTCACTCTGGATTGGTAGCACATTTTTTAACGCTGTTCGTGAATTTTGTACTTTAGTTTGACGGCGACTGTAAGTTAAATGTTGCCGATGGTCTTATAATTCGGGAACCAGTTGACAAAACTAATATTTAATATTGTATAATATACAAAATATTTTCCTTTCCAATTATAATTACGAAGTTATTCAACCAAGAAGTAACGGAAGCGTCTGTTAACATGATACTGTACCTGAAATCTGTTAAATATGTGACACTGTTGGTCACAGAAGGCACGTATGAACAGTAACGGAGGACATCTTATAATTTGCTAAATTCCAGTACACTGTGTGTTTGCTAGAAAATGTTATCTCCCTCACAGCACACCGTACAACGACCGCATGTGAATGTATCGAGCATTTCGTATCAAGAAAGAGTGGAAACTGAACCACGATTAATGACTTCCCGCTCGTTACATTCTAATAGAACAAACAAGTGACTGTGTTGACACGGAACAGATAAGTTTTTATTGATGTTCTGTGGTCGTAAACATCGACTCCTCTTTTTGTGGGTGTTCACTACAGTCCATTAAAAGATAAATATTTCAAGTTATCGAATCCATGACTTTGATAAATAGCTGCAATGGTAAAAACAAATATGGCCGTATTACTGAAGAGATATCGTTGCATACATTACTTCGTCACATAGAGGATGGAATAAAAATTACCATGCAATTTAAATACTCTGTGTTAAGCGCATTCAACTGCTAATTGACTGCTGAAAAATGAATATCGGCCCATTTCTCTTTTTATCATTAACAGAAAGAACCTTATTTCCCTTTGTTGATTGTAACAATTGTAGAACTACACTCAGGCAATGAAGTAGCTGAAACATTGTTATACATATATCAATAGCCATTTTACAGCAACTGCTAGACAGAAACCTCGTTCAGATTTTTGGTGTCTTGAGCTAACCGCCCCTATGTTGTTCGTATGTACTTTTGATAGGCCGCATGTCCTCACCACCTTCACTTCATTTTCATTACAGTCGTATTTTCGTGTTCACTCCAGTTAGAAACACAAAAGTGCAATGAGCTGTGAAATAAAGACACAATATTCATAGTGTTTTAGGACAAAACAACTCCTCCTCGTCATAGAAGAATTCTTCACATCGCAGTTCTAAAATTTGGAGAAAAGAAGACGACGTCACGGTGAGTACCAAAGCACCTGGTACACTCCAAAATGGCCTGTGATTCATCAGACTAGATTCTCCAGTTAATACTTTCTCTGGATATGCGAGATAGTCTTCAAGTACTGCCAATTAAGGTTCTTCAGCATTTCCGTTAACAATAGCTCGTAAGCTAAACAGGAAAGAGTCCACTGGTGCCGCTCGTCTTCGAAAACGTCGAATATCACCTGTTACTCATATTTGGTGTGAGACACACACACTTGAGCTACGTTCTAAGAGAGCGCGTAAATGATTTCTACGCACTCTCCTTCGTAGCCAGACTCCATTTTCCTTATATCAAGCCACAGAACCGAAGTTTGTAACGCGTCTTGCCCGCTACACAGCCGCTATGACCATTTAACTTCCTATCCCAAAAACTGGTGCATCCAAGTATATATGTGAGCTGAGTGATATAAATTGTGGCGCTCTGATATTGTGACGTTTCTTGTGTCCAAGTGGAGGGCCTAGTGTTGAGAGAGATATGTGAAATCATAGAGTGACAACAAAATGTCTCCAGGAAGAATTCTTTTTTTGTGGGTGTAAGTATTTTTTTTTACACTAACTGTAGTTGCAGACCACATTTCACACAGTACACAAATTATTGCTTTGAGCCAAATCAAGTAAAAATAGAATCATCTGCATATCAAATAATTTGGCCCCTTTTTCTGTCACCATATACACACCTTTCTGTTCCAGGAGCGGTTTCCCCTCTCGCACTTGCAGAGATTTCCTTATTCCAACAAGTACACTCATACTTATAAATTAAGGATAATTGCAAAATGTGATGCGACACAAATTGGCACTACACAAAACTGGCGTTAATAGCGTAAGCATATAGGGAACACACATGACACAGATCTGTAAGTCCACAGTACTGGTAATAAGTTGAGAAAACCGTCCCGAAACACATGTGCTACAAAACGCCACTGCTTCCTGCGCATGTACCCTGACATCAAGAAGGGATATGATCACCACGCACACGTACACAGGCGGCACAACGGGTTGGCATACTCTGGATCAGGTGGTCGAGCCGCTGCTGGGGTACAGCCTCCCATTCTTGCACCAGTGTCTGTCGGAGCTCCTGAAGTATCCTAGGGGTTTGAAGACGTGCAGCGATACGTCAACCGAGAGCATCCTAGAAGTGTTCGATGGGGTTTAGGTCTGGAGAACAGGCAGACCACGCCATTCCATTCGCTTGATATTTGCTGCTTCAATGTACTCCTCCCCGATGGCAGCTCGGTGGGGCCGTGCGTTATCATCCACCAGGAGGAAGGTGGGACCCACTGCACCACTGAAAAGGCGGACATACTGGTGCAAAATGACGTCCCGTTACACCTGACCTGTTACAGTTCCGCGGCTGGGGTGTGCGAGCGGTTCTAGACGCTACAGTCTGGAACCGCGCGACCGCTACGGTCTCAGGTTCGAATCCTGCCTCGGGTATGGATGTGTGTGATGTCCTTAGGTTAATTAGGTTCAAGTATTTCTAAGTTCTAGGGGACTGATGAGCTTAGAAGTTAAGTCCCATAGTGCTCAGTGCCATTTGAACCATTTTGCTACAGTTCCTCTGTCAGAGACATGCAGAGGTGAACGTGCACCAATCATAAACCCACCCCACACCTTCAAACAACGACCTCCATAGAGCGCCCTTTCAAGGACATTAAGGGGTTGGAATCTGGTGCCTGGTTCACACCAGATGAAAACCCGGCGAGCATCACTATTCAGAGTATACCTGTACTCGTCCGTGAACATAACTTGGGACCACTATTCCAATGGTCATGTACTGTGTTATTGACACCAGGCTTTATGGGATCTCCTGTGACTAGTGGTCAGTGGAATGCATCTTACAGGTCTCCGGGCGAATAAACCATGTCTGTAGACTGTGTGTCTGTGTACAACTGTTTCAGTACTGTGCGTGCGTGCGCGCGTGTGTGTGTGTGTGTGTGTGTAGACAACTGTTCCAGTGGCTGCGGTAAGGTCCCGACTAAGGCTACCTGCATACTCCGTGGCCATCTGCGGGCACTGATGGTGAGATATAGGTCTTCTTGTGGTGTTGTACACTGTGGACGTCCCGTACTGTTGCGCCTGGACACGTATCCTGTCTGCCGGAATCGTTGCCATAATCTTGAGTCCACACTTTGTGGCACACAGAGGGCCTGTGCTACGACCTGGTGGATTGGACAGCCTCCAGTCGCCCTAGTATTCTACCCCTCATAATGTCATCAATATGTATTCTTTAAGCCATTTTCAACATACAGCCACCATTAGCACGTCTGAAAACGTCTGCACACTTACTTGCTGCACTGTACTCTGACATGCACCAACACACCTCGCGTATGTGAACTGCAGCCAGCGCCACCGTGCGACGACCGCAGGTCAAATGCACCGCATGGCCATACCCCGAGGTTGTTACACCATGTATCAGCATTATCCTTAATTTATGAGCATGAGTGTTCTTTCTTTTGTTCTAGAAGAAAGCTAATCACGCATGGAAGTCGTTCATTGTGTACGTGTGTGTGTGTGTGTGTGTGTGTGTGTGTGTGTGTGTGTGTGTGTCTCATTTTGAACATCTATACTGATTTTGATTCCTATATATGTACAGAAAAATTTTTAAAGCTAGATTTTTATTTCATTCTTATTCTTGACATACAATAACAAAGTTTTCAGTCTGCCTCTGTAAAACATAAAAATTTCTCTAATTTAATGGCCAAACTCGTTGCAGCACATCCCTGCAATCATCAATGAGTATTTACCTTTAATATGTCTCAAAATTTAGATAATTTAACAGTAACAACGGTTGTTGTAAATTAGACCTTAACTGGCTGTTGTTATGTGATACTTTAGGAAGGTTTTCCAGCAGATAACAGACAACCTAAATATCCTACAAAAAACAAATACTATTAATCTACTATTAATACTATCTAATTAAAAGGTAAAAATTACAATAGTAAAAACAGAAAAAGAAGAGGTCTCTCTTAAGACGGACGTGAAAACACCATAAATCGAAAAGAGGTAATAAAACAGGTGAAAATGAAGACAGGAACTTAAACTAATAAACATATTATCTCTCTTGAACGGAAAGTAATTTTTCTAACTACTGATCGGTTTTAACGCTTTATTCGTCATCATCATAAACATACTTGGCTACAAATAGCACGTCATTGTGAACTGCAGTATCATATTGCAATTCCCATTGATGTGCTATGCGTATTACATATTTTACATCTGATAGTGCACTGATGCCACTCATGTACACTGACAAGCAAAACGTCGTGACCACTACCTACCGCGACACTGTAAGCCTCCTACTGGCGTTGCGGGTACGTGACGCAGTAACAAAAGTATGTAAGCGGAGCAGACAAGGAAGGGGGATCAATCTTGCGAACATTTGGGCTGCAAATTGGGAAATCCATTGAGATTACCGACTTTGACAAAGGCACATTATGATTACGCAAAGCTTGTGAACGAGTGTCTTGAAAACGACGAAGCTGGTCGAATTTTTAGGTGCTATAGTCGTGATCATCTACGGAAAGGGGAAGAACGATAGTGAAACTATCACTAGGTGCCAAATGATCGCACATCACGACTCTTCACAGAACGGGGAGTTAGGGGGCTTTGTAACGTCCCCTTTGGAAAACTTTGAATTACTGTGCTGGTAAACCTCTACGTTATTTGACAGAGACAGCTGAGTAAAACTGAATGTACTCAGACAGTTCTCTCTTTACTTATTCTGATCATCACTAAACTGACAGACAATACTTTTTTTTTAGCGCAACGCAATCTGACTTTCAATAATCCCTACACAATACTGGCAGTAACTAACAATAACCTATACCTTTCATGTATCACTTACCTCACAAAAATCTTCGTTACTCGAACTACTGCAATACAGCTAAATAAAAGATTCTAACTACTGAATGCACTAACTACTGATAGGCATAGTTAGCAAATGAAAAATTTTGATAGAGAACAAACAATGTATTTACCTTAATAATGTTCAAAAGTCATCACATATATATATATATATATATATATATCAATTCATGATGTCCATCTTTACAAATTTCCTTTTCCTGGCAAACACACGTCCAGATCGTGCGCTTTTAGTAACCTCTCAAAACTCTAGTATCTCTGTCTCCACATCCACCACTGCTGGCGGCTCACATCTAACTGCCCAATACTACAATAGCGAATATTCCAACAATGCCAACAAGCCACAGACTGCACACAGCGCAGTCAGTGATTTTCATACAGGGCACTACGTGGCGTTACCAACATAAAAATCTAAACAGCCTACTTACAGCTTGTCTGCCTGTCTGTGACATTCTGCCGAAAGAGCACAATGCTGGTGCACGCACAAGTATTTCAGAGCAAACCGTTCATCGTACGCTGTTGAACATGGAGCTACGCAGCAGACCACTCCTATGTATTCACATGTTGGTTGTCGATCTAATGACATCGCCAGTTACGGTTACAGTGGGCACGGGACATTCGGGATTTCTCCGTCGATTAATAGAAACGTGTCGGCATGGGTGAGTCACAGTTTTGCTTTACTAGGTCGACTGCCGTCTCCATGATCGCCGTCATCGAGGTGAAAGGCGTAGGCTCGAAACATGCAGCCAATCATGGACGTATCCTGGTGTGAGCAGAATTATGCTATGGGAGTCATTCTCCTGCGCTTGCATGGGACCTGTGGTAGTAATCGAAGACACGCTGACAGCTTGACAGCTGCGAACCACCTGCTTCCCTTCATGCGTCTTTCCCGACCGCGACGTCATGTTTCAGCAGTACTGTTGTCTGTGTCTCGGATCCAGAACCTTGCTACAGTTGGTTTGAGGAGCATTATAGTGAACTCACGTTGACGTCTTGGCGACCTTATATAAATCATATGGAACCCATCTCGGTCGCTATCGGGTGTCGTCACCGCGGACGCAAATCAACGGCCCGTTATTTACGCGTATTACATGACCTGTGCGTAGGCTTCCAGTGGCACATACCACCACAAACCTACCAACAAACTGTCGTGTTCCTGATATGCAGAATCGGTGACGTCTTGGGTTCCAAAGACGGAAAAATAAGCAATTAAGCAGGTGAAATTACAATGAAATGAATTTCACTAGCTGCATACAGTAGTTGATATAAGTCAACGGGGACAGTTTTATAAGAGTGCCTCGACCGGTATTCGAACCCCGAATCCTCTGCTTACAGGCCACAACTCTATCCACCTGAGCCACCTACAACACAGAGTATAGTGCGACTGCAGGGACTCATCTTTGGCACGCCTCCCGTGAGACCCACATTCCAACTTATTGTCCCGCAATGTATTCATAGTGCCCCTGCCCATTATACTCATTGCTCCCGGCTTTTTGCCTATTCGCATAAGAATTCGGGCACTGTTTGTGCATCCGCACGGAAGAAGAGGTCAAATGGCCGGTGGGCCTTACTACATATACACAGGGTGTTACAAAAAGGTACGGCCAAACTTTCAGGAAACATTCCTCACACACAAAGAAAGAAAATATGTTGTGTGGACATGTGTCCAGAAACGCTTACTTTCCATGTTAGAGTTCATTTTATTACTTCTCTTCAAATCACATTAATCATGGAATGGAATCACACAGCAACAGAACGTACCAGCGTGACTTCAAACACTTTGTTACATGAAATGTTCAAAATGTCCTCCGTTAGCGAGGATACATGCATCCACCCTCCGTCGCATGGCATCCCTGATGCGCTGATGCAGCCCTGGAGAATGGCGTATTGTATCACAGCCGTCCACAATACGAACATGAAGAGTCTCTACATTTGGTACCAGGGTTGCGTAGACAAGAGCTTTCCAATGCCCCCATAAATGAAAGTCAAGAGGGTTGAGGTCAGGAGAGCGTGGAGGCCATGGAATTGGTCCGCCTCTACCAATCCATCGGTCACTGAATCTGTTGTTGAGAAGCGTACGAACACTTAGACTGAAATGTGCAGGAGCTCCATCGTGCATGAACCACATGTTGTGTCGTACTTGTAAAGGCACATGTTCTAGCAGCACAGGTAGAGTATCCCGTATGAAATCATGATAACGTGCTCCATTGAGCGTAGGTGTAAGAACATGGGGCCCACACAAGACATCACCAACAATGCCTGTCCAAACGTTCACAGAAAATCTGTGTTGATGACGTGATTGCACAATTGCGTGCGGATTCTCGTCAGCCCACACATGTTGAATGTGAAAATTTACAATTTGATTACGTTGGAATGAACCCTCATCCATAAAGAGAACATTTGCACTGAAATGAGGATTGACACAATGTTGGATGAACCATTCGCAGAAGTGTACCCGTGGAGGCCAATCAGCTGCTGATAGTGCCTGCACACGCTGTACATGGTACGGAAACAACTGGTTCTCCCGTAGCACTCTCCATACAGTGACGTGGTCAACGTTACCTTGTACAGCAGCAACTTCTCTGATTCTGACATTAGGGTTATCGTCAACTTCACGAAGAATTGCCTCATCCATTGGAGGTGTCCCCGTCGTCCTAGGTCTTCCCCAGTCGCGAGTCATAGGCTGGAATGTTCCGTGCTCCCTAAGACGCCGATCAATTGCTTCGAACGTCTTCCTTGTCGGGACACCTTCGTTCTGAAAATCTGTCTCGATACAAACATACCGCGCCACGGCTATTGCCCCGTGCTAATCCATACATCAAATTGGCATCTGCCAACTCCGCATTTGTAAACATTGCACTGACTGCAAAACCACGTGATGCTACGTACTGATGTGCTTGATGCTAGTACTGTAGAGCAATGAGTCGCATGTCAACACAAGCACCGAAGTCAACATTACCTTCCTTCAATTGGGCCAACTGGCGGTGAATCGAGGAAGTACAGTACATACTGACGAAACTAAAATGAGCTCTAACATGGAAATTAAGCGTTTCCGGACACATGTCCACATAACATATTTTTCTTTATTTGTGTGTGAGGAATGTTTCCTGGAAGTTTGGCCGTACCTTTTTGTAACACCCTGTATATGAAGGTGGTATCTGTTCTTTCGGACATGTCCGAAAGAACAGATAACATCTTCATATATATATAATTAAGCAGGTGGTCATAATGTTTTAGCTTATCAGTGTATCAATTTACTGTGCTGGTGCACTCACAAAAGTTTCGGAGCACATCATTCAGCGCATATTGCTAAACACGGGGTTCCGTAGCATTCGACTCCTACATGTTCCCATGTGTACCTAACGACTCCTTCAGTTACGACTGAATTACGTACATTTTCATTGAGAATGGGGCGTGGATAAATAGAGATATTTCACCTAGTCTAATGAATCCTGTCTGTTGTTACACCAGACCGATAGCCGTGTCCGGATACGCCATCCAGGTAGTGGCTGCTCGAAACATTCGCTGCGCCACGGACGTTGGCTGATGGGTGGAGTGTTATGCTATGGGAGACATTTAGGTGAAGTTCCACGGGACGTGCAGAAGTAATTGACTACACAGCTGTGGAGGGCGTGAACATTATTGCAAACGACCTGCTAGACGTCTGCCCGCATCTCGTGGTCGTGCGGTAGCGTTCTCGGTTCCCACGCCCGGGTTCCCGGGTTCGATTCCCGGCGGGGTCGGGGATTTTCTCTGCCTCGTGATGGCTGGGTGTTATGTGCTGTCCTTAGGTTAGTTAGGTTTAAGTAGTTCTAAGTTCTAGGGGACTGATGACATCAGATGTTAAGTCCCATAGTGCTCAGAGCCATTTGAACCATTTTGCTAGAGGTCTCGTCAGACGGCGATGGTATCTACCAACGAGATAGCGGTCCGTGTCATAACGTCAGAATCGTGCTACGTTGGTTTGAGGAACCTGGTAGTAAACTCACGGTCATGTCTTGGGCATCAAATTCCCCTAATTTGAACGTGATGGAAAACATTTGGGACGCCATCGGGCTTCAGTCCTACACAAGCACCGGCCCATGATTAACAGTAATTGCGTGAACTGCGCGTACACATCCGGTGCCACATTCCTCCGGAAACCTGTGAAGGACTTATCGAATTAATGCCACAGCGAATAACTACTCTATTCCGTCCCAAAGGTGGAACAATACGCTATTTAACAGGTTGTCTCAAAGTTTCGGCTTATCTGAGTATATTCTTGAAGTCCGTCCCGATAAGTAAGTGGTCACCGCGGAGAACTACAGCGCAAAGGAGCCCGGGTTCGATTTCCGACGGGGTCGGGGATTTTTCTCCGCTCAGGGACTGGGTGTTGTGTTGTCCTCGCCGTCGTGTTGTGTTGTCTTTCTCATCCTTTCATCGAGCGGAGTGGCGACAGGAAGGGCATCCGGCCACCACTTAAAATTAACCCTGCCAAATCAAAACATAGCCATGCCGACCCTACGGATGTGCGGGACAATGGCACAAGGAAAGAGAGAGAGAGAGAGAGAGAGAGAGAGAGAGAGAGAGAGTATGAACCTGAAGTTTTAGCCATTTTGTTATTTAGCTTCGTTTCGACTTTGTCACGCTTTTTGTGTGTGATATTTTATTTTCCTTGAGCTGTTTCACTTCTATCGAAAAAGGATCGAGCATAGTGCTTTTAAGCGAAGAAACATTCACAATGAACCAGACGTTATTCGTACACCTGATAATCGACATGGGGAAACTTCGTTGGAAGATGTCTACAAAACGTTTCTCTTCATTTCTTTAGCTTCTCAGTTTTGCCACAATGATCTCTCTGAGAGCCCATTCACGTACAGAGCGGTTCACCTCCTTCTACGTACGGGTTTTATGCAAACTGCAACACTTTCAGATATCACGTGCAGGATTCTCTCTCTCGCTATGCGCAAACTCTTGGTCCTACATAAAAAAATGAACAGGTTCTTTTTGTAGGAAATTTAATGTAGTTAAATTTTGCACTGGGATACGTTTTCGCTAGAGACGGAAGTTTTCGAAATACGTGACTATCCTTGAATAACTCGCAAACTGTGGCCTCCACCGAAAACGAATCCCTAACTACATTATATTTCCTATAAAAAGTTCATTTTCATTTTTTCTGCAGCACTAACGGTTTGCGCACACCGAGCGAGAGAATATGAAAAACGCACGCGTGAGTTTTTCATGGCATTATGGGTTGCATAAAATCTATTGGTAGGAGCAGCTGAATCACCTTCTTTCATGGCATTATGGGTTGCATACAATCTATTGGTAGGAGCAGCTGAATCACCTTCTATAATTAAGATTACATTTGCCCATCACAGTATCAGATAACCAAATTTTTTCAGACACTCAGAAACTTGTTTGCTGTTCTAGCTGAGGAAACTGATCTGTTAAACACTAACGAATCTATTATGTAAATTTCTGGGCAATTAGGCGTAATGAATTGGAGCTAATTAGTGCTGTTCAGCGGAGACTAAGTCGATGTCGTTCGTTTGTTTGGTGCTAGTGCGTCGACAATTTTCAACACTGTAAGTGAATCGATAGCATCAATGTTACCTGTAGTATCTTCACACAGTGAAAGTCCGACATATCACATTATGACGCACCAAGTTTTATACTCTTACTACGGTGTACACGTAGCGTTTACTCCTGCAACCATCACGCTCTGTAAACAGTAACCGAAAGGGGTAAACCCATAACACTTGGATAATAGGACAATATAACAAAATTGATTATGCGGAAGGAAAGCCATAGTAAACCAAACAGTATTCAGTTTGTACATATGATGAACATAAAATAACAAGCGGAAAAATGCTCCTGCCGGAGCACAAAAAAAGCGAATATGTACCTGTTTATTCAAAAGACTCTGACTGAAAAGTAGGGTACCAGCTGCATCATTCTACCTTCCTGAATACCCTTAAAAATTTTCCCAAAGTTCCGGTTTTAACAAGCAGCTCACGTCAAGACCCCCAAAATTTAACTTACAGACACACCTTTCAGTCCACCGCTGTGAGTCGCTCATGCCAGTACACTCCCAGCCCCACTTGTTGTCATTATCTCTTCGTGCCTCTCTGTCATTATCTCCTGTGTCACAGCTACAGTCCTTTTCGTTCTGTCCTAGAGTCACTGTCTCCCTCTTGCTGTCTCTTACCGCTATTATCCCATTTATTCATTCATACTGCTGCCGTCTCTTCTCTCTGTCACTGTCTCTCCCTTCCTCGTTGTCTTCGTCATACACTCGGTGTCACTTCACTGGCTCTCACTCCACTTTCTCTTTCTCTTTATTCCTCACCCTCTGGCACCGTCGTCTTCACTCTTTTCCTTGTTCTGTCACTTTCGACTACGTTCCACTCACACTGTGTCCCTGTTGTTCTCTGACTACCAGTCCCTTCGCTCTTTCTGTTACACAACCACCATCCACTGCCTTCTAGTGTTCATTACTTTTCCATCTCTTTGCTACTGCCACTGCCTTCTTCTCTCTCAGCATCAAAAAATTCCAAATTTTTTGGGGGAAATCTTTGAAGAGCTGAGGAAGGTAGAATGAGGCAGCCGGTACCCTACTTTTCAGTCAGAGTCTTTTAAATAAACAGTAACATATACTCATTTTTGGTATTCAGACAGGAGCACTTCTCCGCCCGTTCCCTTCTTTTCCTTGCTGCAGCAGGGCATGTAAGTCATATGAAGGGTAATGTTCTGTTCAATGAAATTCAGACCATCTGCTTATGTGACATTCAAATAACGCAAAACTAATTTTACCCCTCAGACCGGATTTTACGTGCAGAAAACGTTGCGTGTGTTTCAGTACTAGAACATGGGGTTCCCAAATGATTACGATGACACTTCACACTGCATTTCTCCACATCATGTCACCTTATAATCTACATTTTCAACTCACACAGGAATTTTCTGCGTACTTTACGTGTTCAAATACTATAATTTTGAACCTCTATATCACGGAAACGTATGAAGACACGAAGAAAATTTTAGAGCTTTTCCAGAGACCGGAATCTTGAGAATATATAATAACTAATATAACCATTTTCGGTGCATAGCCGTCTCAGAATCTGCTGCTCCATTTTTGTATTCAAAAACAAGTATTTGGAGTGCTTCTAGATAATGGATAAAGATTTTCGAAAACGGGCAGATGTTTTTTCTAGATAAATGCCTAGGTAATCTACCGTTAAGGTTTTAGAAATTTTCTGCGGTTTGTTTATTGTTTAGGTTTCGCCTCATACCGGATTTTACCTCTGTATCTTGGGAACGAGACAAGATATCAAGAAAATTTTCAAGTTTGTTCGGGATCGTGATCTTAGAAAACGCTCGCAAAAATTTCAGCCATTGACTGTGCACAGCCGCCTTGGAATCCTCAGCTGGGTCCTGGTCCACTGGTGACGGCGAAAATATAGTTAAAAAAAAACATTTCCGTGGGTTTTTCCGAGGAACCGCTCATGTAATAGTCCCCTCAAGCCCACAGCAGTCCACATTAAATGAAAAAAAAAATTGCTTCATTTGCCTAATCAGGAGGAAGTGTGTAATATTCATACTT
This sequence comes from Schistocerca serialis cubense, assembly GCF_023864345.2. Lineage (NCBI taxonomy): Eukaryota > Metazoa > Arthropoda > Insecta > Orthoptera > Acrididae > Schistocerca > Schistocerca serialis. The sequence continues at coordinate 201,487,483 of NC_064644.1, forward strand.
TTGCCCTGTACTGTAGGATAGTGACACGAAGCCGATCATTCTGTTAAGTATAGAATGGTCCCTAGCTCAAGGCTATACAAAACACTTGATCCTGCTTTCTTATCATCAATAGACCGCAGGTATGAACGCTGGAAAATCCCTTTTGCATGTGTGGCATGGTGGAATGTACTAGATGCGCATGCTGTGAGATGCACACCGATGTGCACAAAATAAAATGCGTGAAATGACCCGTCTTTTAATAGTCTTTAAATATTTTGCACTCTATAGTACAGTATAACATTGATTTATTTGTTTTTCCAAACGTTTCATACATACTCTGTCACGCCACAGTTGACTGTTGATGTATCGCATTTACACTGTAAAGTGGGGTCATGTCGTCGTCAATGCGCCGAGCGGATTCGATTCGGCGTTGGCGCGCCTACCCGAGTCCAGGAAGCAGCGCATTAGCGCTCTCAGCTAACCTGCCGGGTATTTAATAACTTTCATGGTACAATAAATTAACTCAGGAGATCAGTCAATAGAAGAATGTGACAAGGGTGAAGTGGACCAACAATACAAATCTAAAAAAATAAAAGTTAACTGTTAACCTCATCAACTACACTACTGGCCATTAAAATTGCTACACCAAGAAGAAATGCAGATGATAAACGGGTATTCGTTGGACAAACATATTATACTTGAACTGACATGTCATTACATTTGCACGCAATTTGAGTGCATAGATCCTGAGAAATCACTACCCAGAACAACCACTTCTGGCCGTAATAACGGCCTTGATGCGCCTGGGCATTGAGTCAAACAGAGCTTGGATGACGTGTACTGGTACAGCTGCACATGCAGCTTCAACACGATACCACAGTTCATCAAGAGTAGTGATTGGCGTATTGTGACGACTCAGTTGCTCGGCCACCATTGCCCGGACGTTTTCAGTTGGTGAGAGATCTGAAGAATGTGCTGGCCAGGGCAGCAGTTGAACATTTTCTGTATACAGATAGGCCCGTACAGGACCAGCAACATGCGGTCGTGCATTATCCTGCTGAAATCTAGGGTTTCGCAGGGATCGAATGAAGGGTAAAGCCACGGGTCGTAACACATCTGAAATTTAACGTCTGCTGTTCAAAGTGCCGTCAATGCGAACAAGACGTGACCGAGACGTGTAACCGATGGCACCCCATACCATCACGCAGGGTGACACGCCAGTATGGCGATGACGAATACACGCTTCCAATGTGCGTTCACCGCGATGTCGCCAAACACGGATGCGACCATCATGATGCTGTAAACAGAACCTGGATTCATCCGAAAAAATGACATTTTGCCTTCGTGCACCCAGGTTCGTCGTTGAGTACACCATCGCAGGCGCTCATTTCTGTGATGCAGCGTCAAGGGTAACTGCAGGCATGGACACCGAGCTGATAGTTCGTGCTGCTGCAAACGTCGTCGAACTGTTTGTGAGATGGTTGTTGTCTAGCAATCGTCCCCATCTGTTGACTCAGGGATTGAGACGTGGAGGCACTATCCGTTACGGCCATGCGGATAAGATGCCTGTCATCTCGACTGCTAGTGATACGAGGCCGTTGGGATCCAGCACGGCGTTCCGTATTACCCTCCTGATCCCACCGATTCCATATTCTGCTAACAGTCATTGGATCTCGACCAACGCAGCAGCAATGTCGCGATACGATAAACCGCAATAGCGATAGGCTACAATCCGACCTTTCTCAAAGTCGGAAACGTGATGGTACGCATTTCTCCTCGTTACACGAGGCATCACAACAACGGTTCACCAGGCAACGCCGGTCAACCGCTGCTTGTGTATGAGAAATCGGTTGGAAACTTTCCTCATGTCAGCTCGTTGTTGGTGCCGCCACCGGCGCCAACCTTGTGTGAGTGCTCTGAAAAGCTAATCATTTGCATATTACAGCATCTTCTTCCTGTCGGTTAAATTTCGCTTTTGTAGCACGTCTTCTTCGTGGTGTAGCAGTTTTAATGGCCAGTAGTGTAATACTTTGTTTTCCATTTGAAATCGTCCGTGTGCTATCCATCCTCTGTTCTGAATCACCATTCCTCTTCGTAACAAATCTGCAAGTCACGTAGTTCTGAAAGTGGGTCCATGCATTAAACAGCACACTCAACCAATCGTCGCCTGCTGCACATCGCGGCTACTCACTACCGACAGCAAAGGTTCTACGACTCCACTGCCGGCCGCAGTGGCCGAGCGGTTCTAGGCGCTCAGTCCGGAACCGCGCGACTGCTACGGTCGCAGGTTCGAATCCTGCCTCAGGCATGGATGTGTGTGATGTCCTTAGGTTAGTTAGGTTAAAGTAGTTCAAAGTTCTAGGGAACTAATGACCTCAGATGTTAAATCCCATAGTGCTCAGAGACATTTGATTTCGACTCCACTGTGCTGCAATCGCAGACACAGATACTATTGAATAACAACTCTATATCTGACCACAACTCTTCAAATATATCATTTTCCTTTACAAATATTAGCATCCACTAATATCACCAAAAATTGTCATCTTACAAGCCTCACGTGTCATCTTTTACTTTTCTTTAATGAAGTGCCAGTTTTATTCGTAGAGGATGCCCAACGTCTATTGGTTACCCCAGTTGTATGACGGTGCAAGTCATTCTTTCGTGTTATATTGGCGAAACCGCAAAGCTTGAAGTAAATGCAGACAAGACTAAGAAGTGCATATATATTCCGTGATGGAAATGTTGTTCACTGACAACACGTTCTCCCAAGGCGACAATTTTTTAACTGACACACCTAGCGTTTTTCAACCATTGTGACAAAAACGCTGATGCAATAAAACTTGACTAAATCTTCTGGTCCCCCAACTGTGATGTTACCGATCATATGTTTACAGTTTCAAATTTAGATTTAGATGATGACATGAAATTCTCAACAATTCATACAGTTTACTCAGTCATGCCCCTAATTGATCTAGTACTATTGGCTTAAACGTGTTATACTGGTACAGGAATGACTTTCATTAAGATGTTTGCAACATTATTTTAATAGTATCAAAAATTTAACATTGTTTTAATTTAGTTAATCTTACTGACAATATAACTAACGTTCCTATAAAAATATATGCTCCACAGTAACTATGTCAACAGCTGTCAATAAGACAACCTCATTTTTTGTACTTAAGTTGCTGTTCTAAGCTATTCTCATTTCTCTCAGTTACTGTTTTGTTTCTCAGAGCTTACACCGATGTTCCGTGAAATGCGCATTCTCGCGGGTAACACTCATTTCACAAGATTTCTGCAAAAGTGAATCTGTTTGATGTCCCATACTGTGTCGACAATCGCAGAAACTGCTATCGACTTTCATTAGCGTTCGATGCGGGACCAGCTAGCATGGGTATCAGCTCAACATGTCATTAGCAACAGGTATATATCAACCGAAAGTGCCATTGGTTTGAAGGAATTCTTGTGAGATTAGTGTTAGCCACGAATTATTTGTGACAAGGAAATGTATGAACGTTATAGCTCCTCGATTCAGTCGCAGCAATTTGGTCTGTCTTTTTATATTCCTGCCTAACCACACTCTCGGAAATCTCCACATATTCGGAAATATTTGTTTAATTCTCTGTTTAGTAATCAGACGGAAATATTGAATAACATTGAATATTGCAGAACATACTTCTTCCAATTCCAAAAATGTGGTAACGACGCTAAAAGAAAAAGAAGTAGCATGTAGCAGGTTACAAACCTATGTCCTTCGACTGCTTAAACTATGATGTTATCCATTAGCCAAAAGCTTAGCCGTGGTATCTCTTGAAGGCTTATGTCGTTGATGCGAGATTATATAACACTTAATGATAAAGATGATGTGTTTGTGATACATTTGGAGTCCATCGTTTCCTTGGGACGGTAGACTGCAAGTTATAATACGAAGCAGGTATATAGGTCGTTTTAAGCCTAAATTTTGGCGCGAAAGTTTAGTGATTCGAAGTGTAATTAAGTAATTACATTAATATTATATTTATATTAGAGCACTATAGAGCATTGTAAATAGGAAGTTATCTTTATTTAGCGAAAGCTTAAAAAGTAGCACTATATTGTAAACAATCATGAGTGTGAAGTGCTTTAGCTGCCTTAGGAAGTTGTGGGGTGCTATGCAGCTGTTGTGACAGATCGTTTCACTGGGGGGGATGTAGTGGCATGGAAATTGGAGAATAAAATGAGACTCTTCCTAGGTACTGTAGAGTGTGTTCACGGGATATGAAAATAACAGAACAGGAGGGGAAGATTAGAGCCCTTCAGACTGAATGAGATAAAGCTAGGGAGGAACTAATTAGGTTGAGGGGGAGAGAAGGCTGAAGAGAAGTGAGAAGTGGTAGCAGGCAACAGGGGCTACAGAAAGAGAGCAGTATCTGACAGTTTCATTGTTGGCACAAAAAGTAGATTTGCCCTGCTGCCACAGTTAAGTAATGAAGAGCCTCGTGTAGATGTAGGTGTAGCTGATGCACAGCAGAATTCAGGTAGGAAGCCTGTTCCGTCAGAAAAAGGAGGAAGTAGGAAGAAAATTCTGCTGTTAGGTTGCAGGCATGGAAGAGCTGTGGGCCAAATTCCGCAGGGAAAATTAGGTCACTGCTACCAGGTCACAAACGTTTTCAAGCCTAGTGCACCTCTCAGCCAAGTGATAGAGGGCATAGGGTCTTTGTGTAAAGGTTTCACCAAGGAGGATCATGTTGTAATAGTAGGTGGAGAAGGGAACAATGTCGATAGGGACCAGGGATATAGTACTGAGAGTGACCTGGTAAAAATAGCATCAGCAACGAACTATACTAATGTTGAGTTAGTGCCTGTTTTCAAGCGGTAAGATCGACCGCAATTGAACAGCTCCCTGAATAGGGTGAATCTGGATTTGGATCGATTGATTTGGGCTGGTGCTGGGTCAGGGATTGGTTTGGTTCCTGTTGACTCTATTGGTAGATGGGGCATTACTTCTCATAGCCTGCATCTCAATAGAATAGGGAAGGATATATTGGCTGGGTCGATAGCAAATTCCTTAAGGGGGGACATTGCAACTCATGGAAGTAGTTCTTTTTTAGGTTAAGCTCATTATCTACACATTCAATATTGAAACAAGATGTACCTGAAAATGTTAAGCATAATACTTGTCAAGACAAAAAAAAAGTAACAGTAAATTTACTACACTAACGCTCATACATTAAGGGTAATTGCAGAATGTGGTGATACACAACGTGGCTCTACACAAAACTGGCGCTGATAGCATGGGCGCATAGGGAACACACACGACACAGTTCTGTAAGTCCACAGTATTGGTAATAAGTTGAGAAAACCGTCCCAAAAGAGTGTTTCCTGTGCATATACCCCAACATTATTATGGGATATGATCACCATGCGCACTACACAGCCTGCACAATGGGTTGGCATTCTCTGGATCAGGTGGTCGAGCAGCTGCTGGGGTATAGTCTCCCATTCTTGCACCAGTGCCTGTCGGAGCTACTGAAGTGTTCTAGGGGTTTGAAGACATGCAGCAATACGTCGACCGAGAGCACCCCAGACTTGCTCGATGGGGTTTAGGTCTGGAGAATAGGCAGGCCACACCATTTGGCTGAAATCTTCTGTTTCAAGATACTCCTCCATGAGGCCGTGCGTTATCATCCATTAGGAGGAAGGTGGGACCCACTGCACCCCTTAAAAGGCGGACATATTGGTGCAAAATGACGTCCCGACACACCTGTCCTGTTACAGTTCCTCTGTCCAAGACATGCAAGAGTGTACGTGCACCAATCATAATCCCACCCCACGCCATCAAACCATGACCTCCATACAGGTCATTTTCAAGGACATTACGGGGTTGGTATCTGGTTCCTGGTTCACGCCAGATGAAAACCCGGCGAGAATCACTGTTCAGACTATACCTGGACTCATCCATGAACATAACCTGGACCACTTTTCCAATGACCATGGACTGTGTTTTTGACACGAGGCTTTACGAGCTCTCCTGTGACCAGTGGTCAGTGGAATGCACCTTGCAAGTCTTTGGGCGAATAAACCATGTCTGTTCAGTGATCTGTAGACTGTATGTCTGGAGACAGCTGTTCCAGTGGCTGCAGTAAGGACCCAAGCAAGGCTACCTGCAGTACTCCGTGGCCGTCTGCGAGCACTGATGGTGAGATATCGGTCTTCTTGTGATGTTGTACACTGTGGACGTCCCGTAGAGTAGCGCCTGGACACGTTTCCTGTTTGCTGTAATCATTGCCATAAATCTTCAGACCACACTTTGTGGCACACAGAGGGCCCGTGCTATGACCTGTTGTGTTTGACCAGCCTCCAGTTGCCCTAGTATTCTACCCCTCTTAACGTTATCAGTATGTGTTCTTTGAGCCATTAGCATGTCTGAAAACGTCTGCACACTTACTCGCTGCACCGTACTGTGACATGCACCACCACACCTCTGCCCATGTGGACTGCTCCCAGCGCTGCTGTGCGACGACCCCAGGTCATTGCACTGCATGGTCATACCCCAAGGTGATTTAAACCTGCAAACCGCTCACCAGAGCGTTGTTTCACCATGTATCAGTATTATCCGTAATTTATGAGCATGAGTGTACATCAAAATATCAGAGGTTTACAAAACGAAATTAATGAATTTCAGTTCTGTTTAGATGAGATAGTCTACAAATTCTGTTGATATTATTTGTATTTCTGAACATCATTTAGGTAGTGAAATTGAAGTTCTTAATATGGAAGTGTACACCTTAGCTTCAAAGTATTGTAGAAAAGAGATGGAGAAAGGAGAAGTTGCCACTTACATTAGAAAGGGTGACAATTATAAAAACATTAACATTCTTAAATACTGTAGTGATCAGGATTTTGAAGCATATGCCATACAAGTAGAAACACACAAAAGAAAAATAATTACAGTCACAATATACAGGGCTCCAACTGGTAATTTCTGGCTATTCACTAAAGAACATGATGCAGTATTAAATTTCTTAATTTCTGAAAATAATGAACTCATACTAAGTGGAGATTTTAATTTAAATTTTCTGGAGGATAGTCACTCAAGATCCGTACTAGTCTCTTACCACTTCCAACAATCTCATTCCCTTAGTACAGTTTTCCAACCAGGGTTATGGGTACCAGCAACACTGCTATTGATAACATTTTCATAGATACTACCACACTAGCAAATCATAGTATAAATCCAATATTTAATGGTCTTTCAGATCATGATGCCCAGTTGCTTACATTTAATATAGTGGAGTCTGATTCAGCTAATAACAGGAAGTGGGAAACTATATGAATAACAAATGAAACAGGAATTGAAGGTATAAAAACTGTTTGAGGATTACAGACTGGAAAGCTGTGTACAATTCACCTGGGATAAATGAAAAATATAACTGTTTCTCTAATACTGTCATAGGTCACATTGAAAACTGCTGCCCTAAGAAAGTAATCAAAGCAAACAGATTAAATGTTCAAAACCTTGGCTTACAAATAGAATAGTCTTGCAAAACAAAAATAAGACTGTACTTAATGTCAGGAGAAAAAAATGACTACAGAGCTAAATCACATTACAGATTATATTGCAAAATTCTAAACAAAGTAATCAGATCTCAAAATGTATTTATTTTCAAGAAAAAACATACTAAAAAGTGAGACAGGGAAAACTAATGAGGCAAATGAGAAAATTATGTTAAATGTAAATAATGAGTTGATTAGAGATACCTCCAATATTGCAGACACTTTCAGCAACTTTTCCTTTCAGTAGCAGACAACTTAGGTTTGCATAGTTCCCCAGAAGACAACTTAAAATATTTAAAAAATGCATTTCTGCAGAAGTTTAGCAAAATTCAACTATATCCTACCTCACCGAAAGAGATCTCTAATATTATTAGCTCTCTTAAAAACAAATGTTCCAGTGGTTATGATGAAATCAGCACAACTGTAATTAAATATTGCTCCTCAGAACTTTGTGACATACTGAGCTACTTATGTAATGAATCCCTCCACAGTGCTTCCTTTCCAGATAGGCTTAAGTATGCTATTGTCAAACCATTACACAAAAAAGGAGACAAATCGTCATTGGAAAACTTCTGTCCCATTTCTTTATTGTCAATATTTTCAAAGTGTTTCAAAGGGATATGTACAATAGACTTTATAAACACATAGTACAGAAAAATATTCACATTCACCATCAGTTTGGATTTTGGAAAGGATTGTCAACTGATCAAGATGTATTCACTTCTACAGATGATATATTAGAATCAATAAATTAAGTTATTACCACTTGGAATATTCTGTGATCTGACTAAAGCTTTGATTGTGTTAAGTATGATATCCTTATACAAAAGTTAATATACTATCGGATAACAGGAGTAGCAGGCTAATGGTTCTCATCCTGTCTTTTTAATAGAAAACAGTGTGTGTCTCTATCAGGCTTACCATATAACAATAGTCATTCAAAATATGAAACCATCAGACAAGGGGTGCCCCCAGGGCTCTATTTTAGGTCCCTTGTTACTGTTATATGTTAATGACCATACACATGCAAATTTTGTCTTATTTGCAGATGATACAAGTATTGGTATAAAAAGCAGTACCTGTGATCTCACTGAACAATCAGCTAATGAAATATTTGTAAGTATCAATAGGTGGTTCAAAGCAAATGGATTGTCACTGAATTTTGATAAGACCCAATACATACAGTTCAGTAACTCACAAAGAATACTTGACCCTCTAAGTATAAGGTATTGAAACAATGAAATTGAAGGTGTAGACAGTGTCAAATTTTTAGTGATACAAATTTACCTCAACCTAAATTGGAAAACTCACACTCTAGGCTTAATGAAATGGCTTAGTTCAGCTACATTTGCGGTATGCATGATAGCAGAAATATTTTAATGATTTAAAAATGAAGAAAGTTAGTTTATTCGGCCTACTTCCATTCACTAATGAGTTATGGAATCATCTTTCTCCTTCCACAAAGATAACATTTTCAAAATTCAAAAACGAGTCATTAGAAATATATCTGGTGTCAGTCCTAGATCATCATGCAGAGACCTCTTTAAGAAACTTGGTATTCTAAGTACTACTTCTCAGCACATATACTTATTGAAGTCTTTTGTCATTTCCAACATGTCTCTTTTTACACAAAACGGTGCAAAATATGATTATAATACCATATCCAAAAACGATCTGTATAAGGACTATAAAAGCTTAACACCAGTACAAAAAGGAGTCTAATAGATGGGTACTCGTATTTTCAATAACTTACCAGAGCATGTAGAACGTCTTGTAAGTTTCAGAGTGAATTAAAGAACTTCGTGTTGGCCAACTCCTACTCCATCGATGAGTATCTTCACCAGGATTATAACTCATAACTCTGTATGCATTGGAATTGTACAATATCCATGAATCTGAGTAAAAAAGAAAGAAACTTCGACTCTTTTCACATCCCAAATACTCCTCTCCAAGGGATCCATGGAAAATGATAAATGTAATGTACTGTAATGTAAGGCCAAAATGAATGTGGCGCCTGCCGCATCGATTGTCGATAATGCGTGCACCGTCAAAATGACGTCACATTTGCAGAAAGTCTTGTGTATGGGTGTTACCAACATCCTCTCTCGCGCGTTTTCCAGCTCTGCTGGATGTGATGCCCGAAGAGACCTTAAGAACTTGAATGCTGGACGTGAAACTTCGTGTAAATTGGAATCTCCATCGTTGTTTATTAGGTTTTGCGACTTCTTTATTTAATAGACACCATCTTACGCTCTCTCAGGAGCTTAACGTTTGCACCAGGTAATTAAGGACCTTGCCGTAAGAAAGATGTCAGAAAACATAATAAATATTAAGATCACACGTGTCATCAAATCTACCAGAACTGGAAAACACTTAGAGAATGTGGGATTCAGCTAAAATCAGCACGGGCTCTGGAAAACTAACGACAATCAAATGATGCCGTGGTCATGGGTAGACGAACTCAGTTACAAATAGTGGCGAGAAACCAGTGTTAGTTCTCAGTCTTTTTGGAATCCAGGTGGTGAGTACACATAAGAGCAAACAGCACAACCCGCTGTCCTTAAAGAGAACCGCGGAAGCACTCCATTATTCACATTCCATTACTCGTGGCTGACAAATCATGAAACGTTCTATAGTACAAGTGAACCACAAAAAAATGTGTAGTATAGGACGACATCCAAAAAAACCAAGTGGTACCAGTCTTCATTACGTCTGATAATGCCAATGAGCTTCTGCACTGTACGCCTCTCAAATCGTAGGAACTGGATTCTCCATAAACATTTGTGGAAAGATAATTTGTTGTTAACATCTGTCACGTCCGGACCAGTTATTCATGTGATATTTCATCACAGTGGTCGCTCTTCATTACTGAAGTAAATTTTGGGCTCATGTTTATGCATTACGGTTTTTGTTATCTCGTAATGAAGTATCAGACATGTCACGTGTGAGTAATAGTCCATTTGCCAATAAACATATCTAAATAATGCATTGGCACCATTCATCACAGAATCCTTTAATTCTTCCTCTCTCTCTCTCTCTCTCTCTCTCTCTCTCTCTCTCTCTCTCTCTCTCTCCCCCTCTCTCTCGTTCCCTAGCAAAATACGGACGCAAGCACGTGCAGATGTGCGTACGCACATAAATCCTGTCAAATTGAAGATAACAAAGAATCGAAGCACCAAAGAAAATGCTTATGAGACAAGATAAAACTGTTTGTTAGACTAGGGCTCGAAAACCGGAACCTCTTCCTTTCGCTACTATTATGTTCCCCATATATAACTTACAGACTGGCTCAAAGTTTCAACTTGTTACTTGTTTCCCACCTAACTAGCCAGTGTAATAATTGGTGTTCCAGTTCGTCACACCTTTAGAACTTGACAATCAAATGGTAATCTTACTGTACATTTTGTTAAGTTTAAGATGCCGTTATTTCAGCAAACATTTGACGGATAACCATTTATTACAGAAACACAGATGCCCTAAGGTGAGTAATTTTCTTATAACTTCATCTTTATGAATTATTCAGTCGATGCTGGCTTGCAAAATTACTAAAAAATAAAATACTGTTTTATGTAATTATTGTCCAACGATTTCGTAAACATAACGTCAGAATTTTCTAACTCTAAACGAGTTTGGTGACTTCAAAGAACGTTACGCAAAAAGAAAAACACGAATGTAGAAACACAGAAATTTAAAGGCGGAATTTATCGATTGTTCCTGGGTTCTATGGTATTTACCTCGCTTGCTTTTATATTGCGTGTCATTTTTAGGTCGTTATCATCTTTCAGGTGTTAATTAATTAAGTATTTAAATACAACAGTAAAAGCAGATTTACACGGCGTAAACCACAAAGAATGCAGTTCGTAGCATGAAATAAACTTAGGGGTTTCTTTTTGCAAGTCTGTGACAACAGCTATGTCTGCAAACACACAAGAGAACTGCTCTTCATGGCCCTGAAATAAAATATAACTGGCCAACAGAAGCTCTGCTCTGCTCTGCGTCAGCACCTGAAATACTACTTGCTTCTGAAATAAATGACACTGCTGTGCATTGGGAGTGTACTTCTTTGAGCAAGGCTGTATTTCACTTGTAAATGGAAAATGGGGAGCTGTGAGAAGAAGCGAGTCTAAAAGAATTTGTTTCAATTCCGCTTTATATTAAACCAAGTATGCATATACCCCCCCCCCTTCCCATGAACCATGGACCTGGCCGTTGGTGTGAGGCTTGCGTGCGTCAACGATACAGATAGCCGTACCGTAGGTGCAACCACAACTGAGGGGTATCTGTTGAGAGGCCACACAAACGTGTGGTTCCTGAAGAGGGGCAGCAGCCTTTTCAGTACATGCAGGGGCAACAGTCTGGATGATTGACTGATCTGGCCTTGTAACATTAACCAAAACGGCCTTGCTGTGCTGGTACTGCGAACGGCTGAAAGCAAGGGGAAACTACAGCCGTAATTTTTCCCGAGGACATGCAGCTTTACTGTATGATTAAATGATGATGGCGTCCTCTTGGGTAAAATATTCCGGAGGTAAAATAGTCCACCATTCGGATCTCCGGGCGGGGACTACTCAAGAGGACGTCGTTATCAGGAGAAAGAAAACTGGCATTCTACGGATCGGAGTGTGGAATGTCAGATCCCTTAATCGGGCAGGTAGGTTAGAAAATTAAAAAAGGGAAATGGATGGGTTAAAGTTAGATATAGTGGGCATTAGTGAGGTTCGGTGGCAGGAGGAACAAGCCTTTTGGTCAGCTGAATACAGGGTTATAAATACAAAATCAAGTAGGGGTAATGCTGGAGTACGTTTAATAATGAATAAAAAAATAGGAGTATGGGTAAGCTACTACAAACAGCATAGTGGACGCATTATTGTGGCCAAGATAGATACGAAGACCACGCCTACTACAGTAGTACAAGTTTATATGCCAACTAGCACTGCAGATGATGAAGAAATTGATGAAATGTATGACGAGATAAAAGAAATTATTCAGGTAGTGAAGGGAGACGAAAATTTAGTAGTCATGGGTGACTGGAATTCAAGAGTAGGGAAAGGGAGAGAAGGAAACATAATAGGTGAATATGGATTGGGGATAAGAAATGAAAGAGGAAGCCGCCTGGTAGAATTTTCGCAGAGCACAACTTAATCATAGCTAACACTTGGTTTAAGAACCATGAAAGAAGATTGTATACATGGAAGAACCCTGGAGATACTAAAAGGTATCAGATAGATTATATAATATTAAGACAGAGAATTAGGAACCACGTTTTAAATTGTAAGACATTTCCAGGGTCGGGTGTGGACTCTGACCACAATCTATTGGTTATGAACTGTAGATTAAAACTGAAAAAATTGGAAAAAGCTGGGAATTTAAGGAGAAGGGACCTGGATAAACTGAAAGACCCAGAGGTTGTACAGAGTTTCAGGGAGAGCGTAAGGGAACAATTGACAGGAATGGGGGGAAGTAATACAGTAGAAGAAGAATGGGTAGCTTTGAGGGATGGCATAGTGAAGGCAGCAGAGGATCAAGTAGGTAAAAACACGAGGGGTCGTAGAAATCCTTGGTAAACAGAAGAGATACTGAATTTAATTGATGAAAGGTGAAAATACAAAAATGCAGTAAATGAAGCAGGCAAAAAGGAATACAAACGTTTCAAACATGAGATCTACAGGAAGTGCAGAATGGCTAAGCAGGGATGGCTAGAGGACAAATGTAAGGATTTAGAGGCTTATCTCACTAGGGGTAAGATAGATACTGCCTACAGGAAAATTAAAGAGACCTTTGGAGAAAAGAGAACCACTTGCATGAAAATCAATAGCTTTGATGGAAACCCAGTTCTAAGCAAAGAAGGAAAAGCAGAAAGGTGGAAGGAGTATATAGAGGGTCTATACAAGGGCGATGTACTTGAGGACAATATTATGTAAATGGAAGAGGATGTAGATGAAGTTGAAATGGGAGATATGATATTGCGTGAAGAGTTTGACAGAACACCGAAAGACCTGAGTCGAAACAAGGCCCCCGGAGTAAGCAACATTCCATTAGAACTACTGACAGCCTCGGGAGAGCCAGTGCTGACAAAACTCTACCATCTGGTGAGCAAGATGTATGAGACAGGCGAAATGCCCTCAGACTTCAAGAAGAATATAATAATCCCAATCCCAAAGAAAGCAGGTGTTGACAGATATGAAAAGTACCGAAGTATCAGTTTAATAAGTCACTGCTGCAAAATACTAGCGCGAATTCTTTACAAACGAATGGAAAAACTGATAGAAGTCGACCTCGGGGAAGATCAGTTTGGATTCCGTAGAAATATTGGAACACGTGAAGCAATACTGACCCTCTGGCTTATCTTAGAAGAAAGACTAAGGAAAGGCAAACCTACTTTTCTACCATTTGTAGACTCAGAGAAAGCGTTTGACAATGTTGATTGGAATACTCTCTTTCAAATTCTGAAGGTGGCAGGGTTAAATACAGAGAGCGAAAGGCTAGTTACAATTTGTACAGAAAGCAGATGGCAGTTATAAGAGTCGAGGGACATGAAAGGGAAGCAGTGGTTGGGAAGGGAGTGAGACGGGGTTGTAGCCTCTCCCTGATGTTATTCAATCTGTATATTGAGCAAGCAATAAAGGAAACAAAAGAAAAGTTCGGAGTAGGTATTAAAATCCATGGAGAAGAAATAAAAACTTTGAGGTTCGGCGCTGACATTGTAATTCTGTTAGAGACAGCAAAGGACCTGGAAGAGCAATTGAACGGAATGGACAGTGTCTTGAAAGGAGTACATAAGATGAACATCAACAAAAGCAAAACGAGGATAATGGAATGTAGTCGAATTAAGTCAGGTGATGCTGAGGGAATTGGATTAGGAAATGAGACACTTAAAGTAGTAAAGGAGTTTTGCTATTTGGGGAGCAAAATAACTGATGATGGTCGAAGTAGAGAGGATATAAAATGTAGACTGGCAATTGCAAGGAAAGCATTTCTGAACAAGAGAAATTTGTTAACATCGAGTATAGACTTCAGTATTAGGAATTAGTTTCTTAAAGTATTTGTATGGAGTAGCCATGTATGGAAGTGAAACATGGACGATAAATAGTTTGGACAAGAAGAGAATAGAAGCTTTCGAAATGTGGTGTTCCAGAAGAATGCTGAAGATTAGAAGGGTAGATCACATAACTAATGAGGAGGTACTGAATAGAATTGGAGAGATGAGAAATTTTTGGCACAACTTGACGAGAAGAAGGGATCGGTTGATAGGACATGTTCTGAGACATCGAGGGATTACCAATTTAATATTGGAGGGCCACGTGGAGGGTAAAAGTCGTAGAGGGAGACCAAGAGATGAATAAACTAAGCAGATTTAGAAGGATGTAGGCTGCCATAGGTACTGGGGGACGAAGAAGCTTGCACAGGATAGAGTAGCATGGAGAGCTGCATCAAACCAGTCTCAGGACTGAAGACCACAACAACAACAACATGCATATACAAGATAAAAACATCTAAATCTATACTATGATGGGTAGAGGAATTTCACCTTATGCAAGACACGTTTTCTTTTCCTATTTTGTTTCACCCAGAGGTGTTTCAGTACATTTTGTGTTACCTTCAGTGGGTTGTTTTTTATTTTCTGACTGTAAATTTGTTGGTAGATATTAACATTTAGCGAAACTTTTGGTACATAATATTTACAATTGTGAATGAATAATTGTTGTAAAATATTGTACATCATTTGTTCATAGTTCACAGTTGAGATATTTATTAATGACCTGATGCATTATGTGTTGTTTATAACATTATGTCAAAGTTCTATTTATAGCTAACTGCCAAAATGAGTGTATGTATGTATTAATTTACGCACCTTACATGATACCATTGAACATTTATTTTGATTGCTATTCTGCTACACTGTCTACAACGTCTCATCTGCAAACAGCGAACGTAATTTTTATTTTTCTGTTTATTATGCATTTACAAAGGGAAATGAGTATACATCTCGTTTTTCGTGTATAACTTCGGTTTTGATATTGTGGTGCTTTCACATACGTTGTTGGCGAAGTGAACAGGCAGATTTCGTGACCTATGGTCGCTCGACACTGCACTTGCTCCGGTTTTTCAAAACATAGGCAGACTTTTCGCCGCCATGACGTGTTGTTATGGCTGTGTAGTATTCATTTCTTTCGTAGTGCAGCTGACTGGGTGAGGCGGGCAAGTTTGAAATGTATGCGGCATCTGTGGTGTTTGGTTTGTCTAAGTGTGTGTGTGTGTGTGTGTGTGTGTGTGTGTGTGTGTGTGTGTGTGTGTGTGTGTTCAGGAGAGGGGCAGAGAGAGAGAGGAAGAGATAGATAAAGAGAGAGAGAGAGACAGAGAGAGAAGGAGAGCGAGAGAGAATTGTTTTTTTCTCATGAGTGGGTGTTATTTGTGTAGTTCTTCTATTGTGGCGAATAGGGTTTTATTGCACAGTGATGTGTATTGATTATTTCCCTCCCTTGACTGTTAATTTTTTGATTTAATAGTTTTCTTCTATAGTTAATTTTTGGTATAAGTGGCCATTAGCTTTAAGGATGTGTAAGTCAGTTTAAGTGTTCGTTGTGTAGCGATTGTGTGCTATCAGGTGGTCTGCAAATGTTGAGTGTGAGCTATTGCTTTTCAGTGCTCTGAAATATCCAATAGTATCGTGTAAGGTATGTAAAATAATCCATACATCCATTCTTTTTGCCAAATAGCTATAAATATAACTCTGACATAATGTAATAAACAACACATAGTGCATCAGCTCGTTAATAAACATCTCAACTGTGAACTATGAACAAAGGATGTATAATATCTTACAACAATTATTCATTCACAATTGTATAAATTATGTACCAAAAGTTTTGCTAAATGTTAATATATAACAACAACATACAGTTAGAAAATAAAACCCCGCTGAAGATAGCACAAAATGTGCCGAAACATGTCTGGGTGGAATAAAACAGAAAAAGAGGTGCCTTGCATAAGGCGGAATTCCTCTTCCCATTTCGTATCAAGTACGAACATAACAAGAAGAACTGCAACACCGCAAGATGATTAAATCTATACTACATTACGGTGTGTGATGGAGGGCAGTATGTGTACCAGGCTGACTTCCCCCTCCTACTAGTAATGTATAAGTAGTTCTCACCATCCCTTAATTAAAAGTTATGATAGGATGGGCAGATCGTACAAAGAAAGAAAGAATTAATCCTTTCCTTCACTACAATCTAAGTGCAATGACCGTAGCGGATTTTCCTCATTTAAACGAAACGCTTGAAATTTCAATGTTGTTTTTTCATTCAGCTTTTATTGAAAGTACCAGCAAGATTGATAATCTGTATGAAATCCATCTATTTATAATTGCGCGACCGCGTGTTTATTAAACAGTATCCCTTACATGAAAATCTCATTTATTGTAATATTCGGACTTCATCTCTTAGTTCTGCAGGTCCACTTTTTAAAATGTTTGTGAATAAACTGGATCCAAGAGGCACTCAGACATATCACACGGAACGAATCGAATCCATTTTAAAGACGGACTCATTAATGTTACCTTTTTATTTCTCTCATTAGTTTTTATGAAAGGTAATTCAGAATAATTTTTCCGACACCAGTAATCTTGAACGGATTATTATTAATTTAAGAGAACAGGATATTTCATTCACGTTTGATCCGGATGACATCCAATGAAACAATAAGGTCAAATAGACATTATTCATTTTATCTCCACAAAAGGACGAAGATATTCATTCTATATTACTAATTATAAAATTATGGTTCATAGACCTCTATGGGTGTCTTATTGCCTCTGCTTCCACTTTTCATCGTAGCATGACGACAAAACGAAACTATCTCATGTCACTCTACTTCGTGCTTAGACTGTTGTTGTTGTTGTCTTCAGTCCTGAGACTGGTTTGATGCAGCTCTCCATGCTACTCTATCCTGTGCAAGCTTCTTCATCTCCCAGTACCTACTGCAACCTACATCCTTCTGAATCTGCTTAGTGTATTGATCTCTTGGTCTCCCTCTACGATTTTTACCCTCCACGCTGCCCTCCAATGCTAAATTTGTGATCCCTTGATGCCTCAAAACATGTCCTACCAACCGATCCCTTCTTCTAGTCAAGTTGTGCCACAAACTTCTCTTCTCCCCTATCCTATTCAATACCTCCTCATTAGTTACGTGATCTACCCACCTTATCTTCAGCATTCTTCTGTAGCACCACATTTCGAAAGCTTTTATTCTCTTCTTGTCCAAACTGGTTATCGTCCATGTTTCACTTCCATACAGGGCTACACTCCATACAAATACTTCCAGAAACGACTTCCTGACACTTAAATCTATACTCGATGTTAACAAATTTCTCTTCTTCAGAAACGATTTCCTTGCCATTGCCAGTCTACATTTTATATCCTCTCTACTTCGACCATCATCAGTTATTTTACTCCCTAAATAGCAAAACTCCTTTACTACTTTAAGTGTCTCATTTCCTAATCTAATCCCCTCAGCATCACCCGATTTAATTTGACTACATTCCATTATCCTCGTTTTGCTTTTGTTGATGTTCATCTTATATCCTCCTTTCGAGACACTGTCCATTCCGTTCAACTGCTCTTCCAAGTCCTTTGCTGTCTCTGACAGAATTACAATGTCATCGGCAAACCTCAAAGTTTTTACTTCTTCTCCATGAATTTTAATACCTACTCCGAATTTTTCTTTTGTTTCCTTTACTGCTTGCTCAATATACAGATTGAATAGCATCGGGGAGAGGCTACAACCCTGTCTCACTCCTTTCCCCACCACTCCTTCCCTTTCATGCCCCTCGACTCTTATAACTGCCATCTGGTTTCTATACAAATTGTAAATAGCCTTTCGCTCCCTGTATTTTACCCCTGCCACCTTCAGAATTTGAAAGAGAGTATTCCAGTTAACACTGTCAAAAGCTTTCTCTAAGTCTACAAATGCTAGAAACGTAGGTTTGCCTTTTCTTAATCTTTCTTCTAAGATAAGTCGTAAGGTTAGTATTGCCTCACGTGTTCCAACATTTCTACGGAATCCAAACTGATCCTCCCCGAGGTCCGCTTCTACCAGTTTTTCCATTCGTCTGTAAAGAATTCGCGTTAGTATTTTGCAGCTGTGACTTATTAAACTGATAGTTCTGTAATTTTCACATCTGTCAACACCTGCTTTCTTTGGGATTGGAATTATTATATTCTTCTTGAAGTCTGTGGGTATTTCGCCTGTCTCATACATCTTTCTCACCAGATGGTAGAGTTTTGTCATGACTGGCTCTCCCAAGGCCATCAGTAGTTCTAATGGAATGTTGTCTACTCCCGGGGCCTTGTTTCGACTCAGGTCTTTCAGTGCTCTGTCAAACTCTTCACGCAGTATCTTATCTCCCATTTCATCTTCATCTACATCCTCTTCCATTTCCATAATATTGTCCTCAAGTACATCGCCCTTGTATAAACCCTCTATATACTTCTTCCACCTTTCTGCCTTCCCTTCTTTGCTTAGAACTGGGTTTCCATCTGAGCTGTTGATATTCATACAAGTGGTTCTCTTCTCTCCAAAGGTCTCTTTAATTTTCCTGTAGGCAGTATCTATCTTACCCCTAGTGAGACAAGCCTCTACATCCTTACATTTGTCCTCTAGCCATCCCTGCTTAGCCATTTTGCACTTTCTGTCAATATCATTTTTGAGACGTTTGTATTCCTTTTTACCTGCTTCATTTACTGCATTTTTATATTTTCTCCTTTCATCAATTAAATTCAATATTTCTTCTGTTACCCAAGGATTTCTATTAGCCCTCGTCTTTTTACCTACTTGATCCTCTGCTGCCTTCACTACTTCATCCCTCAGAGCTACCCATTCTTCTTCTACCGTATTTCTTTCCCCCATTCCTGTCAATTGTTCCCTTATGCTCTCCCTGAAACTCTCTACAACCTCTGGTTCTTTCCTTAAATTCCCGCCTTTTTGCAGTTTCTTCAGTTTCAATCTGCAGTTCATAACTAATAGATTGTGGTCAGAATCCACATCTGCCCCTGGAAATGTCTTACAATTTAAAACCTGGTTCCTAAATCTCTGTCTTACCATTATGTAATCTATCTGGTACCTTTTAGTATCTCCAGGATTCTTCCAGGTATACAACCTTCTTTCATGATTCTTGAGCCAAGTGTTAGCTATGATTAAGTTATGCTCTGTGCAAAATTCTACAAGGCGGCTTCCTCTGTCATTTCTTCCCCCCAATCCATATTCACCTACTATGTTTCCTTCTCTCTCTTTTCCTACTGACGAATTCCAGTCACCCATGACTATTAAATTTTCGTCTCCCTTCACTACCTGAATAATTTCTTTTATCTCGTCATACGTTTCATCAATTTCTTCATCATCTGCAGAGCTAGTTGGCATATAAACTTGTACTACTGTAGTAGGCATGGGCTTTGTGTCTATCTTGGCCACAATAATGCGTTCACTATGCTGTTAGTAGTAGCTAACCCGCACTCCTATTTTTTTATTCATTATTAAACCTACTCCTGCATTACCCTTATTTGATTTTGTATTTATAACCCTGTAATCACCTGACCAAATGTCTTGCTCCTCCTGCCACCGAACTTCACTAATTCCCACTATATCTAACTTTAACCTATCCATTTCCCTTTTTAAATTTTCTAACCTACCTGCCCGATTAAGGGATCTGACATTCCACGCTCCGATCCGTAGAATGCCAGTTTTCTTTCTCCTGATAACGACGTCCTCTTGAGTAGTCCCCGCCCGGAGATCCGAATGGTGGACTGTTTTACCTCCGGAATATTTTACCCAAGAGGACGCCATCATCATTTAATCATACAGTATAGCTGCATGTCCTCGGGAAAAATTACGGCTGTAGTTTCCCCTTGCTTTCAGCCGTTCGCAGTACCAGCACAGCAAGGCCGTTTTGGTTAATGTTACAAGGCCAGATCAGTCAATCATCCAGACTGTTGCCCCTGCAACTACTGAAAAGGCTGCTGCCCCTCTTCAGGAACCACATATTTGTCTGGCCTCTCAACAGATACCCCTCCGTTGTGGTTGCACCTACGGTACGGCCATCTGTATCGCTGAGGCACGCAAGCCTCCCCACCAACGGCAAGGTCCATGGTTCATGGGGGGGGGGTGCTTATACTACAAAAAGTTAAAAAAATAACGATGCACCGCTCCACTTGTTAAAGTCGTGAATGGTCTGCGGGAAGAGCGATTGCTAGTAAGTGGATAACACGAGACTCATTTATAAATCGAATACGGTCGCAGGTTCGAATCCTGCCTCGGGCATGGACGTGTGTGATGTCCTTAGGTTAGTTAGGTTTAAGTAGTTCTAAGTCTAGGAGACTGATAACCTGAGATGTTAAGTCCCATAGTGTTTAGAGCCATTTGAACCAATTTTTTATAAATCGAGCCGGCCGGTGTGGCCGTGCGGTTAAAGGCGCTTCAGTCTGGAACCGCGTGACCGCTACGGTCGCAGGTTCGAATCCTGCCTCGGGCATGGATGTGTGTGATGTCCTTAGGTTTAATTAGTTCTAAGTTCTAGGCGACTGATGACCTCAGAAGTTAAGTCGCATAGTGCTCAGAGCCATTTGAACCATTTTTTATAAATCGAAGCCGTATTTCTTGTGGATTTCATTTTGTTTTAAGTGGCAATTTCACTGCTATTCTCGAGGTTTCTTGTTATATTCTGGCGAGCTAAATGGCGTCTACCACCAACGGCATAGGTGCGCTGCACATGTAATTCTGATGCACGAGAACCCACGAACGTTTTCGGGTGGTTTCCCTTGGTCGTAGGGCCAAGGCTGGAACTGGAGACCTCCTCCCAAAAATTCTCAAATGGCACTCGCTGAGCCCCACTAATAGACAACCTGGTGTTTGGATGCGAAGTCCCTGACTTTACATGAATGAGCCCAGTCCACTAAGGGAATGAAAAGTGAACAAAAAAAAAATTACCCAGAGAAAACATTTCCGAAATGAACATCGAGAGCATCAAATTGAAATAATTTGTCTCAAAAGGCTATCATTTCACGATAGCAAAATTTCGTCTGTATTTGCAATCATAATTATGTTTTGATCACTGCTGTACATTACGATTTGGTGACTGGATAGTTAAATGATAGACTACTTTGTGTAATGCCGCGGTCGATTCACGTTTGCTTCACCGTTTTTTTACTGGTATTGGTTTCATCAGTACCAAGCTTTAGCATATGGAAGTAGTAAAATGTATTCGGATTTTATTTTAAACTGTAATGTGTGTGTGCGTGTTGTGTGTGTGTGTGTGTGTGTGTGTGTTGGAGACATTTCCAACCACCAATACCGCTCCAAGGCGGTAATTGAGCTATCAGGAGCAATCAGCAAAACTATCAAAAAATTTACTTCTGCTTTCTGCACAGTTATGTTGATCGAGTAATGGAAAAGTTTTAATTTAAATTACTCTTCTGGTCTCGATGTTGCATTTCATAGCTACGGACGTAATTTGGTTGAAGCTGCGCACTTTCTGTGATTAGCCTGCTTGGAGTGCACAGTAATTGCTGCAGAGTTCCGTTACGGGCGTAATCGAAAATGTTACAGTGTGCGCATCCATTACGAGTGCTGCTCGTACCGTGTCACTACCGTCAGTGTACAGCGTAATGCAGCCTTTAAATCCTGACCAAATAGGATTACAGCAGTTATACAAAGCAGCACTGACTGTTCTGTTTTACAAAATGCCCTCTCTGATATTTAATCTCTGCTGCTCTACAAGTGTAATGAAATTTCAGCTCAAATTACTGTAGCTTCTAACGGTACTCTCTGCTTCCGTTACTCATCTACCTCCGTTTTACATTGTTCTCTCCGATAGACTTTAGACATCCCACCAAACTTCCTACTCTTCAGCTAGTTACATTCATTTGGAATGCGTGCATAAACACGGATATCAGCCTGCTGTGGGCTACGATATACTGTATGCCAAGTTCAATAAAAAAATCTCGTGTGAAGATAGTGTGCCATACTTTCTGTGACATTTCATTGTTTGCGCTGAATAACATTTGTTATATGCAAGAAAATTTTCTGCTCGAAAATTTAGAAATGTCTTGCTTCCTAGCACTGCTATAGTTTCAACTACCAGTTTAAGTAATATTCACAAATTTACAGTAGGGTACTTTTTCACTTTAGTTTACGACAAACTTTGTTTTGACATAACCACATAAGGTGGATATCTACGTTCAGGGTGGCCAAAACAAAAAACGCCAAAGCATCAGTGTGATTCCA
The DNA here is from genome assembly GCF_023864345.2 of Schistocerca serialis cubense. Lineage (NCBI taxonomy): Eukaryota > Metazoa > Arthropoda > Insecta > Orthoptera > Acrididae > Schistocerca > Schistocerca serialis. The sequence goes on from NC_064644.1 coordinate 201,510,277, forward strand.
AATCACCAAAACATGACCACCTCGAACTGCCTGTGCGTCCGTCTTTATGCCTTGCCCCTGGAGCTGGTTAGTAGAGACAATAAAACAGGTTGCACTAACAATTCTTTAAAATTAGAAAAGTTCTCTAAAGAGTAATATGTAAAAGTTTTTCCCAGTTCATAGTTGATTTGTTATGGGATGAAAGTAAGGAAGCGCTCAATGTGAAATGTATCACAATCACGAATTTAAGACAAGTAAAATAGTAACGTAAAAAGGAGTTTTTAATCTCAGTAATTCTTAGAAAGCTTGTTGCTATTATTAATACGTTTGGCACCATGTTCTACGAGAAATTGAATAACAAATAAATATATTTTATTTATTTGATAGTTATCGACAGCTATTGTGGGAGCATCTCCATCAACAACTGAAAAATTATGTTTTATGAAAGTAAGTATATGGCACCCCATGAACCATGGACCCTGCCGTTGGTGGGGAGGCTTGCGTGCCTCAGCGATACAGATAGCCATATCGTAGGTGCAACCACAATGGAGGGGTATCTGTTGAAAGGCTAGAGAAACGTGTGTTTCCTGAAGAGGCAGCACCTTTTCAGTAGTTGCAGGGGGCAACAGTCTGTGTGATTGAGTGATCTTGCCTTGTAACATCAACCAAAACGGCCTTGTTGTACTCGCACTGCGAACGATTGAAAGAGATGGGAAACTACAGCCATGATTTATCCCGACGATAAGCAGCTTTACTGTGTGGTTAAATGATGATGGCATCCTCTTGGGTAAAACGTTCCCGAGGTAAAATAGTCCCCCATTCGGATCTCCGGGCGGGGACTACTCAGGAGACGTAGTTATGAGCAGAAACAAAACTGGCGATACGAATGGGAGAGTGGAACATCAGATCCCTTAATCGGGCAGGTAGGCTAGAAAATTTAAAAATGGAAATGGATTGGTTAAATTAAGATACAGTGGGAATTAGTGAAGTTCGGAATAGGAGGAACAAGACCTCTGGTCAGGTGAATACAGGGTTATAAATACAAAAGCAACTAACGGTAATGCAGGAATAACTTTAATAATGAATAAAAAAGTAGGAATCCAGATAAACTACTACGAGTAGCGTAGTGAACGCATTATTCTAGTGAAGATGGATGCAAAGCCCACGCGTACCACAGTAGTACAAGTTTATAAGTCAACTAGCTCCGTATATGATGAAGAGATTGAAGAAATGTATCATGCGATAAAAGAAATTATTCAGATAGTTAAGGGAGACGAATATTTAATAGTCATGGCGGGACTGATTGATTGAGGGAAAAGGAAGAAAAGGAAATGTAGTAGGTGAATATTGACTGGGTGAAAGGAATGAAAGAGGAAACCGCCTCTAGAATTTTACGCAGAGCGCAACTTAATAACAGCTAACACTTGGATTAAAAATAAAGAAAGAAGGTTGTGTACGTGGAAGAGGTCTGGAGACAATGGAAGGTTTCAGATTGATTACACTATCGTACGACAGAGACTTAGGAACAAGGTTTTAAATTTTAAGACATTTCCAGGGGCAAATGTGGACTCTGACCTCAAACTGAAAAAACTGCAAAAAGGTAGGAATTTAAGGAAATGGGATCTGGATAAACTGAAAAAACCAGAGGCTGTAGAGAGTTTCAGAGAGAACATTAGGGAACGATTGACAAGAACAGGCGAAAGAGATACAGTACAAGAAGAATGGGTAGCTTTGAGATATGAAATAGTGAAGGTAGCAGAGGATCAAGTAGAAGAAAAGACAAGGGCTAGTAGAAATCCATGGGTAACAAAAGAGATATTGAATTTAATTGATGAAAGGAGAAAATATAAAATGCAGTAAATGAAGCAGGCGAAAAGGAATACAAACGTCTCAAAATTGAGATCGACAGGAAGTACAAAATGTCTACGCAGGAATGGTTAGAGAACAAATTTAAGAATGTAGGAACTTGTATCACTAGGGGTAAGTCATGGGCTGCACTGCCACTCCCGGCAGAGGTTCGAGTCCTCCCTCGGGCATGGGTGTACGTGTTGTTCTTAGCATAAGTTAGTTTAAGTAGTGTGTAAGTCTAAGGACTGTTGACCTATGCAGTTTGGTCCCTTAGGAATTCACACACACTTGAAATTTGAAAGCTAGGGGTGAAGTAGATACTGCCTACAGGAAAAGTAAGGAGATCTTTGGAGAAAAGAGAACCACCTGCCTGAATATCAAGATGTTAGATGGCAAACCAGTTCTAAGCAAAGAAGGGAAAGCAGAAAGGGGGAAGCAATTCGTAGAGGATCTGTACAACGGAGATGTACTTCAGGGCAACATTATGAAAATGGACGCAGATGATGATGAGATGGGAAATACGATACTGCATGAGGAATTTGACAAAGCACTGAAGGACCTAACTCGAAACAAGGTCCCGGGGGCAGACAACATTCTGTTAGAGCAATTAATAGCCTTGGCAGAATCAGCCATCACAAAACTCTTCCATCTGGTGAACAAGATGTATGAGACATGCGAAATACCCTCAGACTTCAAGAAGAATATAATAATTGCAATTCGAAAGAAAGCAGTTGCTGACAGGTGTGAAAATTACCGAACTATCAGTTTAATAAGACACGGTTCCAAAATACTAACATGAATTTTTAGAAGCCGACCTCGGAGATAATCAGTTAGGATTCCGTAGAAATGGAGGAACAAGCGAGGCAATACTGACCCTATGACTTATCTTAGAAGATAGGTTAAGGGGAAGGCAAACTGACGTATCTAGCATTTGTAGACTTAGAGAAAGCTTTTGACCATGTTGACTGGGATACTCTCTTTCAAATTCTGAAGGTGGCAGGGGTAAAATACAGGGAACAAAAGGCTGTTTACAATCTGAACAGAAACGAGATGGCTGTTATGAGTCAAGGGCATGAAAGGGAAGGAGTGATTGAGAAAAGAGTGAGACGGGGTTGTAGCCTATCACTGATGTTATTTAATCTGTATATTGAGCAAGCCGTAAATGAAACAAAAGAAAAGTTCGGAGTTGGAATCAAAGTACATGGAGAAGAAACAAAAAGCTTGAGGTCTGCCGAAGACATTGTAATTCTGTCAGAGAGAGCAAAAGAACCTGGAAGAGCTGCTGAACGGAATGGACAGTGTGTTGAAAGAAGGATGTAAGATGAATATCAACAAAAGCAAAACGAGGATAATGGAATGTAGTTGAATTAAATCAGGTGATACTGAGGGATTTTGATTAGGAAATGAGACACTTAAAGTAGTAAAGGAGTTTTGCTATTTGGGGAGCAAAATAACTGATGACTGTCGAAGTAGGGAGAATGCTGGCTATGGCAAGAAAAGCGTTTCTCAAGAAGAGAAAATTGTTAACATCGAGTATAGATTTAAGTATCCGGAAGCCTTTTCTGAAAGCACTTGTATTGATTGCATCTATGTACGGAAGTGAAACATGGAGGATAACTTGTTTAGACAAGAAGAGAATTAAAGCTTTCGAAAAGTGGTGCTACAGAAGAATGCTGAAGATTAGATGGGTAGATCACGTAAGTAATGAGGACGTACTGAATAGAATTGGGGAGAAGAGAAATTTTTGGCACAACTTGACTAGAAAAAGGGATTGGTTGGTAGGAGGTGTTCTCAGGCATCAAGGAGTCACTAATTTAGTATTGGAGGGAAGCGTGGTGGTTAAATATCATAGAGGGAGACCAAAGATGAATACACTTAGCATATTCAGAAGGATGTAGTTTGCAGTAGTTACTCGAAGATGTAGAGCGTTGCACAGGATAGAGTAGCATGGAGAGCAGCATCAAACCAGTCTCTGGACTGAAGAGAACAATAACAACAATGGGTACAATGAATTTTCAACAACAATTAAATTAGTACAATGAATTTTGTAGACTAACAATGGAATTTAGGAAACACTTATTACCTTTCTCATAGGGCTATAACCTCATTGAGTAACCATATTCTATCGTTTTTGCAGTTGTTAGTTTGAGCTGCAATGATAAACGAGTTTGTGGGGCAACTAATAATAACTGCGTTGCATTAAATACCATTCATCTCCCGCTTGGGGCTTGCGAAGTCTCATTTAATTCAGCTACGGTCTTCGCTGCTGACAATCTCAGACAATGTGACGTAAGATTTTTTTTTATTCTACATTTACTATGGGATCGGATTTTGTATATAATGTATTTGCAAAATGGGCATGGAGAAGTTAGCTCCGAACAGCATTGTTGACTGGGAGCTGGGGTATCGTCAAGGTTGCGTTTTGTGTCAGGAATGGAAAGATTTTCTGTCTTCACTCGCGTTGTACCTCTTCTTTCCCGATGTGTGAACTTTGTGCCTAAAGAGAAGCTGTGGAGTGTGTGTGCCTGAAGGCATGTAGTGCCGTGCTCACGTGACTAAGGACAATCGAAATAAGGTAGACGGTCGATCTCAGTCACTGCAAACAGGCTCCTCCAGTCGAAAGCGTGGGCTGCTGATCTTACAAGTCTCATTCGAGGGATAGATCAGTACCAACATTGCCACTTTCAGCCACGACGTGGCCTCAGAGACTGATGAGCTGCGTGTCACCACCAAGTTTCACCCTGACCTGAAAAACATAAAACACAGTGTGCGTGTGTTTTTTTTTTTCTTTTTTAAAATATAACTGGACCGTGGTACTACTCAGTTCTTTAGAGAATCAAAATTACAATCTCACCACAGTTATTTAAAGAAAATAGGAAGCCCGGGATCAATGGTGATGGACAAGCTTGTGATTGTTTTACGGTTTTAATTTGACTCTAACAGACTTTATAATAAACTTCAATTCGGACATTTGCCGTCTTACTGACGCAACATACAAATTCTCACTTTACTTGAATTACATAAACACGAATAAGAATCGTATTTTGCATCCGCAACCAAAAACATAGATAGTAGGCACGGTGAATAATCAATCATAAAGAATTCGTTCTTGTTTAACCATATCTCAAAAGGTTAGTAACACTATACACTTCCAACCCAAAGTTACACAGCCACATAATACCACAACTCCATAAACAAAGATCTTAAAGGTTAATAAAACTGAACTGCCCGCATAAGGTCCACAGTGAAACATACTTATACTAAAAATGCAAAGTGGGCCAACCAAGTTCGCAAAACTGGCACACAGGAAAAGCAACAAGTTGCTCATTCATTAAAGATATACAAATGATTAACATAAGTCTTGAATAAGAATGGTGTAATAACCAGTAAAATAACTTACAGAAACGCTAATATTAACAAAGTGGCCTCACTTAACTTTAGAGAACAGCGTTAAGGCCCACAGAAGTATTTGGAAGCAATAACGCTACGGCCGGCAGGCAATACGAGCGTTCACTTCCCACGGTTTGTGCACAGACTCACAATCAGGCGGTATAATACGAGGGTAATCCCAAATGTAAGGCCTCCATTTTTTTTTATAAGTACAGAACTCCGTTTGAGTGGCAGTTGGTCACACCGTTACGAAGAGTGCTTCACGCGCTGTGTGTAAACATGCGCACGCCGCGCTGAGATGCTCAGTCTTGGCTTGGAAGCCGTTGAGAATGGAGTTTCTGTTGGATGTTACCGCCAAGTGCGCGAATTGCGCGCAGTTATTCAGGTTTTGAGCGCAAAGGGCACTGCGCCGATTGAAATCCATCACCAATTGACGCAAGTGTATAGTGAGCCGTGCATGGATGTCAAAAATGTTCATAAGTGGTGTAGAGAGTTTGCAGCTGGTAGGACCGAAATTCACGACGAACAAAGGAGCGGGAGGCCGTCAATTTCTGAGGAGACAGCGTTGAAGGTAGAGCAGAGGATGCGTGAAGATCGGCGGATCACCCTGGATGATCTCTGCTCGTTGGTTCCTGAGGTTTCCCAGAGCACCGCTCACAGAATTTTAACGAAAACATTGAACTACCGGAAGGTGTGCGCAAGATGGGTGCCACACATGCCTGACTTGGATCACATTTGGCAACGAGTTGATGCTTCCCGCGCATTTCTTCACCGCCTTACATCCGAACAGGACAACTTTCTGGACTCAATTGTCACGGGTGACGAAACCTGGGCATACCCCTTTACACCTGAGACCAAGCAACAGTCACGCCAATGGTGGCATCCTTCTTCGCCAAAGCCACGGAAATTCAAACAAACACATTCTGCCGGTAAAGTCATGACAACCGTTTTTTTGGGATCGGAAAGGGGTATGGTCGACTTTATGCTCACTGGGACCACAATTTACGCTAACGGGCTCTGTGAGACTCTGAAAAAACTCAAACGGGCAATTCAGAATCGGAGAAAAGGAATGTCGAGTGAGGGCGTTCATATTCTTCATGACAACGCTCTCCCACACATCGCTCGGCAAACCGTTGCTCTCCTGCAACAGTTTCAGTTTAACATAATCACCCATCCACCCCATAGTCCTGGCTTGACGCCCAGTGACTATCACCTTTTCCCTAGGTTAAAAGAACATTTGGCCGGAAAGCGATTCAGCTCGGACGACGAGGTGAAAGAAGAGGTTCGTAACTTTCTGAACAGCATGGCGGCGAGCTCGTATGACATGGGCGTACAAAAACTGCCACAAAGTCTACAAAAATGCGTCCACAAAAATGGCGATTATGTCGGAAAATAGCTTAATATTCATGCTGTAAACCGATGTAAACCATTGTAGAAACAAACAGGTGTATGTACTTATAAAAAAAGGAGACCTTACTCTTGGAATTACCCTCGTATTTATGTATAGTCCGACCAGCCTCACAATGCGCGGTCCTGGACAAGAATCGACAACCGCACCGACGCCAGGAAACGAGCAGACTTAACAAATGGCCTGAAGCACAAATAGATAGCAATGAAAACAAGGTAAAATCACAGCCACACTGGAATATATAATAACCGTACCCACGAGTCCTTATGGAGCCATATTCTAACATTACCCGTCTCCCAGTAAATTAGCAGGAAACTTAGAGCAGTTGCCTTGAGGCACTTTCATCATTAAATAAACATACCAAATCCTGCCGTGACAAATTATTAAACCATTAACTAAAGCAAGTTAAAACTTGCATGGAAACCACTTAAAACACACACTCCACAAATGATGAGAAACGGAATGAGGAACATCAGCCTCCTTAAAATAGCCACTGTGGAACTAAGTTCAGAACGATCTCCAGCAGCTACCCATGCCACAATAAGTTTCAACAATCTTCTTAGTTAAACACAAAATAACTTGGAGCTTGCAAATTACGAGCTGGGAAGTAGTTAAGCGTGAGACGACGAACCCACCACAATTTTGCACGTCAAGGCGCCCAATGATCGGCACCGTACATCTGGAGCGACCAAAGAGAAGGACGGTGAGCCCCATGCGCCACGGTTAGGGAAGCCGGCTTGATTTCAACACAAATTGGCTCGATGAACGCCGAACGGAGACTCCTCCGTTACACGTTCACCCGGAAAGCCGCCGGGGAGAGCAAAGATACCGAGCCGGTCGAATATCGATATCAGCGATGGGAGTAGAATACCCTAGCGCCAGCCGCCACGGCTCAATAACCTTAGAACTATCGCTGTTTTCGACTGCGAGATAGAGAGAGAGCTCTCTGCCTTCCGTCAGGGGATGCATTTCCCTCTGGATTTTCATAATGAACTACCAGCGTCTAATCTAAGAGTACTTTGGTTCGAAATCTCGCGGAAAGTAGATGTGTATTTAGAGACTGTCCTATTGTGTAATTTGCGGTATTGTTACGGGTCACCATCATAGATTTTTCAGAAGCAGAAGGTTTTTAGTAATAGTGGAAGTTGATGCTACGAACTTGCACACGCTACAATTTTGTAACGGAAGTATTTCACCCACTACGGAATGGTGTTTCCTCTTTCTCAAAACTTTTCTTGGACGTATTTTATCACTTTCCTACGAAAGCACTGCACCTGCAGAAAGGCACTCTCCGAGTGCACTATAGAGAGTTCTTTACCGGATGATTTAAGTTACCGGTTGACAATGTAATTTTCATCAAGTTCGCCAAGCAGCCGAAAGACAGTCTTTTCAGTACAGACTTCCAGTACCATTTAATGTACGCACTGTAGGATTTTACAGACTTGATCAAAAGCGTTTCCGGATTTTACAAAGCTTCCAAAGTCACAAAGTTAATAACGAAAATTGCTTTTACATAATTACTAGATTAAATTTGACTTTCTTTAGAAGAGATGAGCTCAGCTTGCAGTTAAAGAAATTAAAAAGAAAAACTTTTTAACTAGCCAGTTAATTTAACAGTCTGTATATACAGAATTGAAGAAACGAAACACCACGTTTATGTTCATCTCTACTGTTACTGAATTTACTAGTTACGTTTAGTTTTTAAACATTCTCTATATGAAATACACAAAATAGTTGTTTTCTTTTGATCATCTTGGAATGTTTCGTGATTTGTGTGAAATTGTGGTGAAAAGGCAAGATAAAGTTCCGCGTTCTGTCCCTAATTGGGCCAATCAGGTCCAACCGATCACCGTGTCGTCCTCGCCCAATGGCGTCATTGGATGCGGTATGGATGGGCATATGGTTAGCACACTGCTGTCCCGGTCGTTGTCGAGATACCTGACCTCGGAACCTCTGCTAGACGGTCGAGAAATTCCTAAGTCGGCATCCTGTGGTTAGGTACGTTTTGTACCAGTCCTTGCACCAAGGAAAAATCCATGACAGTACCGAAAACTAAACCTAGGTCATCTGCTTGCCAGTCACCACACTGAATGGTCAGTGGGATTTCATTTACTTGAAAATGTCGAGTATGTTCACATTATTTCAAACCTGATGAGCACATGATATTCTATTCATCAATTAAATATGCAATTTACTTATTTTGCTCACTGTAAGAACATCATCTTCATCTTGCGTGCTAGTACACTTCTTTTTCCTCTGGCAATCTCTAACAAGCGACCCCTTGAATCCAAGGTCTCAAAAGGGCAATGTTGTCTACGACATTCAATAAATTGAAATGGCTCTAAGAACTATGGGACTTAACATCTGAGGTCATCAGTACCCTAGACTTATAACTACTTAAACCTAACTAATCTAAGGACAGCACACACATCCATGACCGAGGCAGGATTCGAACCTGCGATCGTAGCAGCAGTGCGGATCCGAACTGAAGTGCCTAGAGCCGGTCGGAGTGGCCGAGAGGTTCTAGGCGCTACAGTCTGGAACCGCACGACCACTATGGTCGCAGGTTCGAATCCTGCCTCGGACATGGATGTGTGTGATGCCCTTAGGTTAGTTAGGTTTAAGTAGTTCTACGTTCTAGGGGACGGATGACCTCAGAAGTTAAGTCCATAGTGCTCAGAGCCATTTGAACCATTCTTTTTTTTAGAAGTGCCTAGAACCGCTCGGTCACAGCGGCCGTCTCAGACATTGAACTCCGAACATATTGTTTACTATGCAAACACAATACTGTCTGCTAATTGAAACAGCGGGCGGAACTGGAGGTATCCAATGGTGAGCACAGCTTGAGGCTACAGAGCGTAGTTGAACTGCTTAGTAGACGAGTAACTCACAGCAGTGCTACAGTGTTAGTGGTGTTGATACAAAGCAGGATAATCACAACGATATATAAAGCAAACATTGCATTGTATCTTCAACAACAGTTGACGAAATTCACATTTCGTCAGAAATGAACCCAAGGAGTTTTGCAGGGTGAGAAAGAAACAGCAGGCGAAACATTAGCATTCCTGCAAGATGAGTTAGTGGAATGTGTGGTGTTGTATACGCTCGACTGTATGGACAACGTACTTGAGTAAATGACGACGACACGTGCTTAACAAATGCTTTCATTGAAACAGGTGTCAAACCTTGTAGTTCATCGTTCTTGCCGGACAGGGAGCCACAAATCCCGTCTCCAGTGAAACGCAGTATATAACAATCGTTGTCCAAGTAACGGGTACTAATCATAATTAAGTACATGGAAGATCCGCAGCATACTAAAAAAACATTTATGAACAGATTTCGAATACGTTCGCAGCAGTATGACCGTGGAGTGCACAAGAAAAACGACGATATTCAACGGAGAATAAGGTACTACTATAAAAAAAAGGTGAAATAAACAAAATTATTTAATTATTCAGTAAGAAATCTGTTTTCAATTGCAACCAAACGGGATTTGAAGAGCAAATGTATGTGAAAGGAACCCTGGAAATTAGAGGTGCCAAGAAAGTTGTACTAGGCTCAACTAACATCAAACGCATTCGTATACAATTATGCCGACTGGTAAAGTGGATGGTAAATTGCTGAAAAGTTATTTAGTGTGCTGTGAGAAGTTAGGGGTGTTCTGCCCCCTACGGTAACCGTGCGCATTATCTTGCAAGGGCTCTAGGGAACACTTACGTCGCAGCAAGCAAGAGTGGGAAAATGAGCCTAAGAGAACTACAACTATGGTATGAGCACTGCTTTGGCTAATAGCTGGTCAAAATAACTTGCTTTTGCTTGCTTTCTGGTTTGCATATAAAATTCGTACTCCTTTAGAGCAAACTATCCCTCCTGAAAAGGTGTCACATTGCACCTGACATCACCTGGAACCACTTGGCAAATTCAGCTTCCGCATATTTGTTTTTCTCCGTGCCTATAAAATACTATCGTACTATCTGCAGCAACAGCCAGTTGAACGATAAGCGCCGCGACAGACGGCTTGACATTCGGTTGTATGCCATCACATTCCAACAGTTCTCATCACCTCACCACAACAATATAATTGTATATGCATGCTGTTGGAGTGGCATCGCACTCAATGGCTTCTTTGTAAGAACTGATAGCATGATTCCTGAAAAGTAGCGTAGAGCTATGTTTCAGCCATATATTGTTGTGAAGAATAGTTGTACTGCATCTTACCTTATACTAGTGTGCTTTATGTATCCTTTCCAGCATCACCGTCACGTAAAGATGGTCAACATACACCAAGTAACGACTAAGAAACGTTAAACAACATGCTTCAACAACGTAGTTTAACTAGAGTTAGAGGTCGCATATTGCATCACGTAGGTTTTGCATTTTGCAAAATAATAATATAGGAAAGAGAACAAACATGCTCTTTATGAATTTGACATGTAGGCGATACACACCAAAATATTGAAACATCCTCTTACATGACTATGTTTAAACTGACTCACAATACCTTTTAGCGGAATGCAATCTGACTTTCAAAAATCCCTACAAAAGAATGGCCCTGACTAACATTAACCTATACCTTTCATAAATCACTTACCTCACAAAAATCTTCGTTAATGGAACTACTGCAATACAGCGAGCACCACTACTGCCAGCTAAATAAAAGACTGAAACTACTGAAGGCACTAACTACTGATAGGCATAGTTAGGAAATGAAAAAATTTTAATAGAGAACAAACAATGTATTTACCTTAATAGTGTTCAGAAGTCATAATATATATAGCAGTTCATGACATCCAGTCTTACAAATGTACTGTTTCTGATGGACACACATCCAGATCATCCCCTCTCAAAAATCCGCCATATCACTTCCCCACATCCACCACTGCTGGCGGCTCACCTCCAACTGCTCAACGCTATGCGCTGTTAACAACCAACTGCCTAGCACTACAATAGCAAATTCCAACAATGTAAACCAGCCACAGACTGCACACAGCATAGTCAGTGATTTTCATATAGAGCGCTACGTGGCGTTGGCGGTGGCGTTACCAATATAAGGACCTAAACAGCCTACTTATATAGCCCCCATGCTCCCAACAAAAAATTTTACAAATTGTTTTGGGCAGTGGCCTATACAGATTTGAAAAAAATTTTCATAATCACAATAACAAAGAAATCAAATGTACACACTTATCGATACAATGTTGGTCAAAAGCTAAAATTTTCTCACAGTCCATAAAGACAGTCCTGATCATCCACCATAGTAAAATTGCAATTTCTTTCTCAAAGTCTGAGCAGTAAAAGAGAATGCACACGGAAGTAGTGGATTTCCATGCAGTCTTGAAGAAGTAGTGTTGTCCTTCCAACGGAAAGACAGTGCTGACTCTTGACATGCACACAGGTAATGGGCCACAACAGAGCAAACCCACAGCAGAGTCAGTCGAACTTTTGAAGAATATTGGTAGGTAGGTCATCACAGAGCAGACCCACTGTAGTCCTGGTAGAGATTATGTTATTGGTGGGCCACCAGAGGTGCAGACCCACTGCAGCCCTTGTAGAAATAATGGCACTTGTGAGTCATCAAAGGTGTAGACCCACTGTAGGCCTTGTAGAAATAATGGTATTGGTGGGTCATCAAAGATGCAGACCCACTGTAGTCCTTGTAGAGATGGCCAGCAGCCATCTGCTGTGACTGTGCAGGTGCACAGTCACCATCGAAGAGTCTTGCGGACAATATAGCAAGTCCATAAACCACCACTTGTGTACTCACAAAAATTTTTGGAATGTCCTTAGAACCAGCAATGCTGTTAACCAGTCCCTTACTGAATTATCAACACACATGCAAGCACTAACAGTCCTCTTTTTTTCCACATATTGTGCATATACTATGACCAACAGAAATGTGTGCAGTGAAATGTATGCTTACAAGTTACTTAATTTGATGAACTGGTGTCCATTACAATTTTATAACATGAGAATACAATTACAGAGATACAGAAAACATCATGAAAACATAACAACATTTGTAGCAATACAGGCTTTACAAAAGAATAGAAATAGACATATACATCAGTGTTACAGGAATTATGACATGAGTAAATATATAAAAAATGAGAATAGTTTTCGAAACATTAATTTCACACACGAGTATTAAAACAGAACAGAATAAATGTCTAAACATCTTTACAAAGTAAATAACATATTATTAATGCAAATTATATTTGAGTATAACAGTATTCCTCATCATAGTGAATGTAGCTTAGTACAAGAAAAATTCTACAAGATAAATCGTATTAGCTAAACACATAAAGACAGGAAGAACACAAATACACAAGGGTACACAAACACATAGAGGAATAACACAAAAGGAAAGGACTGGGTTTGTTTTACTGAAGTATTTTGCATGGAGATCTCCCTTCGTTCATCGTTATTCCCAAAAAGTCCTATCTAAGCCTGCTTTCTGTATTCTATTCATCCTCTTTTAAAATAATTATTTCTCAGTGTACAATACTCATTTAGGCCCAAATCTTTTTCATATAACTTCTCAATGCATTCATTCCCTATTCTCTATAGTTACTTATATAGTCTACCCCCTCTTAAGCCAACTTAAATCTACTGAGCTCTGCTGCATAAACTAAGGGACAAGGCAATGCAGCAGCACAAAACAATTAATACAAACAGCAATGACAAAAAAATGCAAATTGGCAAAGCAAGCAGCAGTATATCTAAATTAGTAGAGGAAATGCAACATTACAACTAATATGAGCCAATGTGCAGCAACAAGAAAAATAAATCACTAGTAAAACTGGCTTAACAGAGTAATACAAAGTGACATTCAGTAGCACTATGCCTGGCAAACAACAGCAGCAAATGCAATAACTTATACCTAAACATGACAAAGCTCAAGCAGAAAAATATTACAGTAAAAATGGCCATGTTTAATACCTATGTCACATCTTAACACTAGAGTGATGCATCACGAGAACTTACACTAGCAGACAAGTTACTAAGTCACTGACAAAAATTATGTATGCAATTCCTGTGAAGAGGAAATGTCTTTTTGTGCTCCCTAGATTTTTTGGAAGTAGATCACAAAATTATTATATACTGGATCTGTAGGCATAAAATATCTATATTAGTACATCTATTAAATTTTATTTTAACCAATGCCGCAGTGCAGCTAGAAACTAGATATTAATCGAAATGAGCAAATATATACAAAGCAATGTGTGAAACGTCATTCACTAGGCAAATGGCGTTTCCAAAGGCAGTAAAAAATCTCTCAACTAGAAAGACAATAGATGTAAAAATGTTTCTCATCATTTCATTAGGCAGTTTAGTAAATATGATAAATTAAGAGCTCCACAGTGTAATCATATGTTTTCAAGTTTGGGCGTGTCATATTTTCGATGCTTTCTACAAAGAAATGTCAATAGCAAGGATAATGGCCTCTTTTCCTTTCTCCACCTGTGCCTCTGAAAGGCACACACTAATGGCTTTTTTTCTAGACAACTGTCGCGCAGCAGGGTGCTTAAGTGTGTATTACGTCAAGGTGACCTACCTTCCTTACCGAAATATTAAATCAGTTTCCGCTACAGTGACAGTTTGATACAAATAAAATTTCACAGGTCGAAATATTTGCGTTGCAAATCTGTAGAAACAAAACCTTATAAATATACCAGTGTCCGAAAAGTTATCACCAGCATTGTGATACATTCACGCATTTACACACATTTCATAACTCTTAAAGTACGATTCTTGGTATCCAACATCCTTTTTCACAAGTCAGAGTCCCTAACTACTACTCATTATTCCTTAGCTTACTACACATATACATATTCGTCGACACTTCTTCAATATTACATCATAATAAATACGTAGCATAATCAAATTCCTCATATAGCATCAGCTTATTGATCATAAACATACCTCAACAGCATAATACACATCGTCATCGTAATAACAACATCATAACACCTCAGTCAAATCTCAAAAACGTCGTAGCTTTCTGCAATAATTTCAAAACCTAAAAAAAAATTCTCTACTCATATCAATAGTGTCATCTACCTCAAATGAACTTTAAAAATCATGATCCCGTACCAAATACATCATTCAAAGCTCTCATAGTATCACAATGGTTCCGAAAAATGTGTGAACAGTTCACAAAGTACATACAATATACAATTTCATAAGTGTGAAGTTATCCAACTGTGTAATTACGTAAACATCTGTCACTGATGTTGTAAAAAAAATGTTTGCTTCTCTGTTAAATAATCAGATAGCTTTGTAATTCTGTGTTAGAGGAATATGGTACCGATGTGTAAAGTTGTATAAGCAAATACCATATTAGCTAGGGCTCCTTGTGCTTTCCAAACACATGGTACACAAAGTAAGCGTGCACCCCCCTGAGGATTAATGTAATTATACCCTCAGGTGTTGCAGATTACAGCAATGGAATGAAATGTATCACGGAAAACTTTCTTTGTAATTAAAAAATCTTTAAAAATAAAAATTTTAAGTACAAAATTAATCACTCAAATGCGTGTCCTGTAGCGCTAAATCTGCGTCTTGCTGTAAGATAATTCTGTGGAAGTGTCGTAGTTATCGTCCTCTGTAAGCAAAGTTCTGCTGAAGTCAATGTACTCACCTCTTCATAAACAAAAGTGAAATGCTTTGCGTATAGATATCTTAGTTATTACGCTTATTGCCATGATGAAGAAAGTACTGGGCTGTAACGTAATGTTGTGCTACGGAAAAGGCTGTCTTATTGTAGCTATACCACAAAAGTTACTACTAAAACATGTTTTACTTTCCAGAATAATACATAAAAACTGTGCAAATATAAAACAGATACACCGCATAAGCAACAATTTAAATTGTGTCACACATTAATAGCGTCATGATATAATCGTGTAGCTGTCAAAGAAACCAAATGCTAAGCCATCTTTAATCCCACAGAAAGTACTTCAAATAAACAATGTCTTTTCAAGTAACCAAAATGTTGCATGAAAATCTCATTAGCAATGCCAGTATATGTTCTAAGTATGTGAGCCTTATAGTCGTTACGTGATCGTGCAACTAACAAGCAAGAAAATACAAATAACAACACTGTGTTGTTTGTTAACTATAACAATGCATTCGTAATTTCTTGTTTAAATAAGTTCTCTTGGTTCTTGACTGGATATTTAACTTCAAACATTGTTGCATGTTAACAGATTCTAAGTCTGACAAAGCATACTAGTAATGTAAAGTGAAAAATTTTATAGCAAAGACTAAGTTAAAAAGCAGATTATCTCAAGAAACGGTTTTACATGTGAAATGTGGTATAATTCTTTACTCTACCTAGTGCTCAGAGTTAACTTGAACGCAATTATCATGCGGTATACGTCGGTAAAGAATGCTAAAATTTTTCTCAAGGTTAGCGTCTGTGTTATTTTTCTCTGAGCCAGCCGACGCACGTGGCTGCCTGCGGTGCGAGTCATTGTCTCTTTGTTGGCGCGCGTAGTTATTAGGATTAGGAGACCTAACTTCTACAAATTCACCTTGTCGAGAGGGCCCTGCCCTGTTTGAATCCCACCAGTTCTGATGAAGTTCAGGTCTGTCGTTACGATTATATCGTCTGTCGTCATGTCGGTAAATTCCATAGTTTCTTTCTTGTCGGTCACGCGGTGGAGAATTTCTCCCTGAATCGTAACTGCGCGCTGGACCGTTGCGTCTGAAGTTATTCTGTCTCCCGTGATAATAATTGTTTTGGTTCCCACATTGTCTGTTTCTATGGTTGTCTCTGTCACTTTCATTACTATGCAAATGCGATCTTTCTCTGTAACTATTAATACTCTGCCATTGGTTGTCATATGGGTGGTGTCTGTTTTGGTCACGATTTGTGTTGTAAGAATAGCCTTGTCGTATCCATTTATTATTTCTGTTATCGCGGAATTGTGACAGATGTGACCTGTAATTGTTGTGTTTCTGTTTTCGCATTCCGCGATTGTTTGTCAATTTCTAATTCTTGTAAGAGTCCCTGAAAAGGCTCAATGTCGTCTTTGCAACGTCCTGCCAAAATAATATGTCGTAAATGTTCAGGCAATTTGATTAAGCAAATGCGGATGAGTTCTGAGGGGCGTAAGGGTTTGACAGGTACTGATTCTTGTGCAACATGTCTTCAAAATATTTCACAAGACTGGAAAATTCAGACTGTTCGAAATGTTTCATCATTATGATGCTATGTTTTACTCGGTCTTGTGTAGCTTGAGACCAATATGTTGAGAGGAAGGCATGATGAAATTCTCCTTCACTGTGGCAATTGTGAATGACTGATCGCATTCTTACAGCTGGTTCATTCTCTAATTAGCCACACATAAATTGTTCCATTGTGTCTAACTTTTGAAGCTTTTGCTGTGTTTGTCTCTGATTTTGTTCAATTTGTTGCATTACTTGCAATAATAATGTATTAGTGTCTGGAATCCGTTTCTCTATGTTTTTTGGCAGTGCATTTTCACCGGCAACATTCACATTTTGACAAGCAGAAAATGTGTCTTGACTCATTTGAGAAAACGGTGAGGACCCAAAACCTGAGTCTACAGTATTTGCAATATTGTGTTCTGTCATTCCGGATTCCTGAGGGGAGCTGTTGCCGACCGATCGATCGATAATGCTTCCCTGTTCACTACTTATTTATTTGTCTACACCATCATTTGCCGCCCGCTCCATTTCCCTATGCACAGTTACCAAATTACTACTTCGAAACCGAGCGAGGTGGCGCAGTGGTTAGACACTGGACTCGCATTCGGGAGGACGACGGTTCAATCCCGCGTCCGGCCATCCTGATTTAGGTTTTCCGTGATTTCCCTAAATCGCTCCAGGCAAATTCCGGGATGGTTCCTTTCAAAGGGCACGGCCGACTTCCTTCCCCGTCCTTCCCTAATTCGATGAGACCGATGACCTCGCTGTCTGGTCTCCTTCCCCAAAAACACCCACCCCACACTACTTCGAATGTCTGTTAATTCATTACACAGTGGTGCAGATAAGCTACGCTCGTCGTCACTATTATTTTTCAGTTTACTTTGGAGCCTAGTGTTACGTTTTTCACATGCCATTATTGTCACAATATTTCACACGATAACACAGAAAAGCACAATTTGAAGAGCAAAAATAAGAGAATACATTAATGTAGCACTGAAACTAATATCTAGTTAATTGCAAGAACTGTTTTACTGTACAACAATGAAAGACTGCAACTACACAGGAGATTCTCTCTACAATTACGCGCTAGCAATAAACAAAAGCTACACTAATTACACAAACTACAAGAAAAAATCAGAAGATTCCAGTGAGGTATCCTCGGCTAAGCGTCGCCATATGGAACGTCCCCTTAGAAAAATTATACATGACTATGCTTAAACTGACTCACAATATTTTTAGCGCAACGCAGTCTGACTTTCAAAAATCCCTACAAAAGTATGGCCCTGACTAACATTACCAATACCTTTCATGAATCACTTACCTCACAAAAATCTTCGTTACTCGAACTACTGCAATACAGCGAGCACCACTACGGCCAGCTAAATAAACGATTCAAACTACTGAAGGCACTAACTACTGATGGGCATAGCTAGCAAATGAAAGATTTCGATAGAGAACGAACAATGTATTTACCTTAATAGTGTTCAAAAGTCATAATATATATAGCAATTCATGACATACATTCTTACAAATGTACTGTTTCTGATGGACACACGTCCAGATCATCCGCTCTCAAAAATCCGCGATCTCACTTCCCCACATGCACCACTGCTGGCGGCTCACCTCCAACTGCTCAACGCTATGCGCTGTTAACAGCCAACTGCCCAGCACTACAATAGCAAATTCCAACAATGTAAGCCAGCCACAGACTGCACACAGCGCAATCAGTGATTTTCATATAGAGCGCTACTTGGCGGTGGCGTTACCAATATAAGAACCTAAACAGCCTACTTACAATATAACAGGAAATATGGATGTGCGTGACCTAGCGTAGGTCTCGAAACAAAAAGATAATAAAAACGTTTGTTTTACTTGAAAAGAAATGTAGTCCTGTTCTTGTTAGTAACTAATTAACTTCACCAGTGATGCAACCCTGATCGTTATTCTTGGTTGCAAAGTATCTAAATTCTTCAAAAATGCTTTGTGTTTTGCAAAAGGCTCCTAGATTTTTATTCTTCTCGATCGTCTGGACACGTTGCGTCACCAGAACGCAACATTTTGTGCCTCCCTATTTGTTTTGTATAAAGTACATTCAGCCCACGTTCCTATATCCGAGGTGGATACAGACACTACTTCTGGTGCAGACAGGGCTGTGCGAAAGTTAATGTATTCAAGTGTTGTCTATAAAAACACATGTTTAGTGTTTATATGAGACGTCTTAAGGTGACAAATATTTATAAACAGGGAATACAAGAAGCAAACACAACTGCAGGCTATCCAGTCCTGAAAATAAATGGTTTATAGCTAACTAAACAAAAATTGGAATATGTTAAGTTTCTCAGTTCTAAGAGTGTGTATAAAAGTTTAACTTTCTTTTGCATCTACATCTACATTTATACTCCGCAAGCCACCAAACGGTGTGTGGCGGAGGGCACTTTACGTGCCACTGTCATTATCTTCCTTTCCTGTTCCAGTCGCGTATGGTTCGCGGGAAGAAAGACTGCCGGAAGGCCCCCGTGCGCGCTCGAATCTCTCTAATTTTACATTCGTGATCTCCTCTGGACGTATAAGTAAGGGGAAGCAATATATTCGATACTTCATCCAGAAACGCACCCTCTCGAAACCTGGAGAGCAAGCTACACCGCGATGCAGAGCGCCTCTCCTGCAGAGTCTGCCACCTGAGTTTGCTAAACATCTCCGTAACGCTATCACGCTTACCAAATAACCCTGTGACGAAACGCGTCGCTTTTCTTTGGATCTTCTCTATTTCCTCTGTCAACCCGATCTGGTACGGATCCCACAGGAACGAGTGTTTTGTAAGCCACCTCCTTTGTTGATGGACTACATTTTCTAAGGACTCTCCCAATGAATCTCAACCTGGCACCCACCTTACCAACAATAAATTTTATGTAATCGTTCCACTTCAAATAGATCCGTACGCGTACCCCCAGATATTTTACAGAAGTAGTTGCTACCGGTGTTTGTTCTGCTGTCATATAATCATATAGTAAAGGATCCTTCTCACTATGTATTCGCAATACGTTACATTTGTCTGTTAAGGGTCAGTTGCCACTCCCTGCACCAAGTGCCTATCCGCTGCAGATCTTCCTGCATTTCGCTGTAATTTTCTAATGCTGCGACTTCTCTGTATACTACAGCATCATCCGCGAAAAGCCGCATGGAACTTCCGACACTATCTACTAGGTCATATATATATATTGTGAAAAGCAATGACTCCCCTGTGGCACGCCAGAGGTTACTTTAACGTCTGTAGACGTCTCTCCATTGAGAACAACGTGCTGTGTTCTGTTTGCTAAAAACTCCTCAATCCAGCCACACAGTTGGTCCGATATTCCGTAGGCTCTTACTTTGATTATCAGCAATTGATAGAAAAATAATGAACAATAACACTTCTTTAGTGCACGAGGGAAAAGGTAATTTGTTTAAAACATTTACGTAACACCCTTAGATAAACGGTAGAGACATGCGAACACGTCATTGATCTGAACAAGTACTCACTTTGTTTATCAGGCGACAGTGCGGGACCGTATCGAACGCCTTCCGGAAGTCAAGGAAAATGGCATCTACCTGGGAGCCTGTATCTAATATTTTCTGGGTCTCATGAACAAATAAAGCGAGTTGGGTCTCACACGATCGCAGTTTCCGGAATCCTTGTTGATTCCTACAGAGAAGATTCTGGGTTTCCAGAAATGACATGATACGCGAGCAAAAAACATGTTCTAAAATTCTACAACAGATCGATGTCAGAGATATAGGCCTATAATTTTGCGTATCTGCTCGACGACCCTTCTTGAAAACTGGGACTACCTGTGCTCTTTTCCAATCATTTGGAACGTTCCGTTCGTCTAGAGACTTGCGGTACACGGCTGTTAGAAGGGGGGCAAGTTCTTTCGCGTACTCTGTGTAGAATCGAATTGGTATCCCGTCAGGTCCAGTGGTCTTTCCTCTGTTGAGTGATTTCAGTTGATTTTCTATTCCTTGGACACTTATTTCGATGTCAGCCGTTATTTCGTCCGTGCGAGGATTTAGAGAAGGAACTGTAGTGTGGTCTTCCTCTGTGAAACAGAGTTGGAAAAAGGTGTTTAGTATTTCAGCTTTACGTGTGTCATCCTCTGTTTCAATGCCATTATCATTCATAGTGTCTGGAATATGCTGTTTCGATCCACTTACTGATTTAACGTAAGACCAGAACTTCCTAGGATTTTCTGTCAAGTCGGTACATAGAATTTTACTTTCTAATTCACTGAACGCTTCACGCATAGCCCTCGTACGCTAACTTTGACATCGTTTAGCTTCTGTTTGTCTGAGAGGTTTTGGCTGCGTTTAAATTTGCAGTGAAGCTCTCTCTGCATTCGCAGTAGCTTCCTAACTTTGTTGTTGAACCACGGTGGGTTTTTCCCGTCTCTCACAGTTTTACTCGGCACGTACCTGTGTAAACCGCATTTTACGATTACCTTGAACTTATTCCATAAACACTCAACATTGTCAGTGTTGAAACAAAACCAATCACTGACGACTGCGGGCGTCAGTTCAGCGCTCGGTTTTGCGTGGGGCGTTGTAGGGAGGGGGTTCGCAGATTGTGGCCACGGTTTGTCGCAGTCTCCCTCCTTCCCTACGAAGTCTCTTCACTGCTGTCACTCTCACTTTTAACGTGCCACTGATACCTATGACAATGATGGTAATAATAATAAAATTTATAAAAAGTTGTAATTTAGTAATACTGCAGTAATAACGATTTGTTAACATAACGTGCGTGATACGTCAGTTTAACGTACAAGGTGCGATTGGAAAGTTCTAAGAATGGGTTTTTAATTGTACAATGGTGGTACTTGCATGCTACTGTGATGCATCTCCTTCAAAATAGTCCACTTCTGACTGAACACACCGACTCCAACGGTGTTTCCACTTTTGGAAACATTCCTGGAAATTTTTTTCCTGCAGTGTGTTGGTGACGCTCTCCGTATTTTCCTGGATGTCTTCAATCGAGTCAAATCGCTTCCCTTTCAGTGAAAATTTCAGTTTAGGAAACAGGTAGAAGTGCGCAGAGGCCAGATGAGGGGAACATGGGGGTTGTGGAAGCACAGGAACTTTGAATTTGGTCAAAAATTCAACGATGGAGAAGGCGGGAAGAGCCGGAGCATTGTCATGGTGTAGCACCCAACTCCTGTCTTTCCACAATGCAGGCCTTTTCTTCCGCACCTTTTCGCGCAAACCGTCAAGGACACATTTTTAGTATTCCTGGTGAATTGTCTGTACTCCAGGGGTAAATTCATGATGCACAATACCCGCAGAATCGAAAAAAATGACCAACATTGTTTTCACTTTCGATCGACTTTTCCGTGCTTTTTTCGGTCGTGGTGAAACTGGAGTCTTCCACTGCGAGGACTGCACTTTGGTTTCAGGTTTATATCCATATACCCACGATTCGTCACCTATAATTACCCTGTTTAACAAATCTGGATCATTTTTAGCCCGATTCACCAGTTCTTGCCACATTTGTCAGGTCGGTATTGTCTCTGGTCACTTGACAATAGTTTTGGAATGAATTTTGCGGACACTCGACGCTTGTTCAGATCGTCAGTTAAAATTGAATGAACTGCATAGAAACTTAAATTAAGTTCATCAGCCACCTCCCTAATTGTAAGTCTATTATCAGAGCGCACTAAGTCGCGAACTTTCACATTTTCTTTCGTTTCCGAGGTGAAAGGATGGCCGGACCGTGGTTCATCTTCAAATGATTCACCGCCATTTTTAAATATGTTGAACCACACAAAAACCTTTGAGCGGCTCATACAAATATCTCCAAAAGCTGTTTTTAATAGTTCGTAAGTCTCAGAAGCTGATTTCCTGGTTTTAAAACAAAATTTCGCACAAACTCGCTGCTCCGTTTTTACGTCCATTTTCACGCAGACAGAATCCGGCAACAAGCTCTAACAGACCCGCACTCAACCGGGTGCCATAACGCACTGAATAAAGGAAACGCAGTTTCCTGTCAGAGGGCTTTCAAGGACAAGTCAATGACTCACTCCCCACCCTCTGTGTACCTGTCAGCCAAAACAGTAAGCACTAGTGTACCCATTCTTAAAACTTTCCAATCACACCTTGTAACATCTAAGAAACTGCAGTCCAGCGAATACAGAATCTGAAAGCATTCGTCCCAAAATCTGAGGACTACATGTATCGTACAGTTGGTTCTGCAGCTATAATAGTAACAAACATTCCAACTTCGAGGACATACAAATTTACAGAGCAAAAGAATCCACATGTCCATTCAGCAGCGTTTCACACAGCGCTGCGATTGTGTACATGTTGTCTGCACACTTTGGCTACGCTAAATTATAATTGAGGGCAGAGCTGTTCTTTTCAGTCATTTCCGCCAACATTCGCAAAAGCAGTCTATCAATTTTTCTTAATGGACGGTATTTCCTTCTTGGCTTGTATATTGAAATGGGGACCTAGAAATGACGGAGAGGCTTCGCCTCCGCCGTAGCCCTCGGTGGTTCAAACCCCACAACAGGCTAAAGCGATCCACTCACCCCATCGCCGCCCCACATCGAGCCCGGGTTATCGTGCGGTTCGGCCTCTAGTAGATCCTCAGTTCTCTTTTCCATTCTTCTGGTTACTGTTCTTGTTAGCAACTTTGATGAGTGAGCTACTAAGTTGATTGTGCGATAATTCTCAAACTTGGCAGCTCTTGCAGTCTTCGGAATTAAAGGATGATAGTTTTCCGAAAGTCAGATGGTATATCGTCAGTCTCACACACTCTACACACCGACGTGACTAGCCATTCTTTCTTCCACTTGCCAAATTATTTTAGAAATTCCAATGGAATCTTATCTATCCCTTCTGCCTGAATGTCCTATCTCTTCACTGTCGTCTCCTGTTCTTCTTTAATCACGTCTTGAGACAAGTCCTCCCCGTCATAGATGACTTCACTGTCCTCTTTCCACTTATCCACTCTTTTCTCCGCATTTAACAGAGGAATTCCCATTGAACTTAATACTGTCGCCTTAGCTTTTAATTTATTAAGGCTGTTTTGACTTTTGTGTCTGTTTAGTCAATCCTCCCGACAATTATCTCCTTTTCCGTTTCGTCTCATTTATCGTGCAGCTATTTCACCTTAGCTTCTCTGCATTTCCTGTTTGTTTCATTCCTGAACTTTTTTGTATGTCCTTCTTTAGTCGATCAACTGAAGAAGTATTTCCTCTCTTACCCATGGTTTCTTCGCTCTTATCTTCCAATGTTTCTCTTTCCAACTTCTGTGGTTACCCTTTTTAGAGATTTCCTTTTCCTCTTCAACTGAACTGCCTACTGAGCTGTTCGTTATCGCAGTATCTATAGCCTCAGAGCACATGAAGAGTATCTCTTCATTTTTTGGTATTTCGTATCCCACTTTTTTGGGCAATTATTCTTCTTGACTGGCCTCTTAAACTTCAGCTTACGCTTCATCAAAACTAAATTGTGATCTGAGTCTATATCTTGCTCCTGGGTGCGCCTTGCAATCGAGTATCTGATTTCGAAATCTCTGCCTAACCATGATATAATAAAAATGAAATCTTCCCGTAGCCCCTGGTCTTTTCCAAGTATACCCCTTTCTCTTGTGGTTCTTGAACTTGGTATTCGCTATTACTAGATGAAATTTATTGCAGTACTCAGTCTTCCCCCCCCCCCCATTCATAGTACCAAGCCAATATTCTCCCGTAACCCTTTCTTCTACTTCTTCCCCTACAGCTGCAGTCCAGTCCCCCTGACGAGAACCGGTGTTACCACGAATGCCGGACATTTGCCACGCCGGACATTTGCCACACTTGCCCCTTCGCCAGGTAGCTTGAGTAGCGATCCCTGAGGTAAGGGACACCCTTCTTCGCACTTCTTCTGTCCGCTTTCAAACCGCCGTCTCCACATTTTACTCGATACAACCAGTACGTAAGGGGCCTTCTACTTCATCTTGGCGAAATACAGAGCTTCTTTTCCGAAATCGAAATATTTATAACTTTTGGGAAACGAAAGCAATACCCACGATTATGTCAGTATGTAATTAGCTCTGCCAAATATAAATGTAGATCCCTCTGTCTGTACGGTAGCTTCCTTTCAGACTTACTGATTGCGATAGAAACAGTCTATTGCCATGGGAACAACAAGAAAGGAACCATGTAACGAGAATGCGAATGTACGCTAATCATTTCCTTTTGATCACTGCATTTGTGCCTACTTTAATTACTGCATTTGCATACCCAAAAGACAATAAGGAAAAAATAAATGGGTATGTGAATGTTTGAAAAGAAGAACGACATATTCCATATTAATTTACTCTCTAAAACATTAGTTAATAAAGTGTAGCGGGACAATGTTCAAAACATAACTGAAAACACGTTCTCTAAATAGAGATAAGAATATCTATGAATGACATGTCATCTAAAGTCGACGTACAATTTTAAAATGTTAGATATAAGGAAATGAAGTAATACAGATTGCTACCCTCGTAGCGTACGTTGTTGTTCTACATTGCTTAGCTCTGGTATTTACAGCGCCACAGAGAAAGCATCCTAGGTTCTTGAGGGAAAAGCCGTAATTGTAATTAACTGCACTACAACAGAAACAAGAAGGACAACTTAAGGAAAAATAATGTAATGTGTGTTCAAGCTCACAATCGACACTGAAGCAGATAGTTCCTGTGACTTAGTATGGGCAGAGGTTATATTAGACAACCGGAATAAATTAATAACTGGCTCCTTTTACCGACGCCTGTCTCAGATGAAACAGTTGCCGAGCAGTTCAAAGAAAACTTCAGTCTCATCACAAATAGGATCCCTTGGCAGTGACTTCAATCTACCTTCCGTATGTTGACAAAAGTACATTTTCATATCCTATTGTAAATAGAAAACAACTTCCGTAATTGTTCTAAATGCTTTTTTAAAATTATTTTTAACAATTAGTTGACGAGGCCATTCAGATTGTAATGGTTACGAAAACACACTTGACCGATTAGCCACAAATAATCCTGAGCATCACGACGGATACAGGGATTAGTGAACACGAAGTCGTAGCGAGGCTCACTTCCGTAACAAATAAATTCATCGAAACTAACGTGAAATCTATCTATTTATAAAAGCAGCTAAAATTTCCGTTGACATCTTTCTAAGAGATAGTCTCCAATCGTTTCAAACTATGTAAATGAAAATCATATGTGGCTTAATTTCAAAGAAATAGTATCAACAGCACTCGAGAAATTCATACCAAATTAATAAGAGACGGAACTGATCCACCATGGTACACAAAACAGGACAGAAAGCTGCTGCAGGAGCACCGCAAAAGGCACATATAATTTACACGAACGCAAAGTCTCCAAGATTGGTGAAGTTTTACTGAGGCTCGAAATTTGGTGCCGATTTCAATGCGAGATGCATTTAATAGTTTCCACAACGAAACTAGTTCTAGAAATGTGGCGGAAAATCCAAAGAGATTCTGGTCCCAAGTTACGTAAACCAGCGGAAAGGCTCAGTAAGTACCTTTACCGCGCGACAGCGACGGTAATGTTACTGTTGACAGTGCCACTAAAGTGGAGTTAACTAAATGCATTATCCGAAATTCCTTCACCAAAGAAGATGAAGTAAATATTCCAGAATTCGAAATGAGAACAGCTGCTAACATAATTTAGAAGTAGATATTCCTGGTGTTGCAAGCCAACTGAAATTACACTGTCAGTGACAGAGGAAATGATCAAATATCTTTTCAAAATGTCTATAATGTATAAGAAAAGTAGGTCTAATACATTTCTTTCTGATGTTCTTTAGTAACAATTAAATTTCAGTACTAAGCTCCTTGCTTTTACTAGCCTGTTTAAAGATAATCAACAATTTAGTAACAAATTTTAATTTTTAAAGGACTATATCTAAATATACTTAAGCAGATTTGCATCTACTATAAATGTTTGCATCTAAACTTAAATAAAAAATATTTGAGGTGCCAAAATTGTCAACCTTAGGATCAGATAAGTTTTGGGATTTCAATTTTAGGTGCAATTCAAAGGTTCAGTTCCCATTTTATTTTACAAAAGCGTATACTATCAGTATAACAAACCATGATATTTTAGGCGATAGTTGCGACTCTGAAGCTTCAGAAAATAATTTTAGAACTCACAATTATTTAATAGTATGGCCATAATATTGGAAGGTAGCAAAAAGTTATCTTAACGTGACAACAATAAGGATACTTTTTTGAGGCTTGAAACACTTTTTCATTTTTACATTTTTACACTTTGCACAGGCTTTGGACCGTCAAAATGATAAATGGTCATTTACCATTCTGGCGTGTGTAAAATCAGCCTAAACACGCTGAAGTAATGTAGACTCTATTTACAATTTCAACTTAATTGGAAGGTAGAAAAAAGTTATCTTAACGTGACAACAATAAGGATACTTTTTTGAGGCTTGAAACACTTTTTCATTTTTACATTAAAGGCTGATTCGCATCACACTTTGCACAGGCTTTGGACCGTCAAAATGATAAATGGTCATTTACCATTCTGGCGTGTGTAAAATCAGCCTAAACACGCTGAAGTAATGTAGACTCTATCTACAATTACAACTTAATATTAGCTCCGATAATGCTGCTTCAATGTTTTAATAATTTTATCTCAGTAATCTGGAGGGACTCAGTGGTCTTCGTAGTTTTTTAATACATTATTTTAACGTATTTTAGTCCAGTTTCTGAATATGGGCAATGGCTTTCAAGCAAGGCCTAATGTTGCCACACTCTTCATAATTCGTTGCGATTCTCTCTATCCTGTCGTCCACCTTCAAGTACTTCTCAGTCCTCTTCTTACCTTCAAGATTCAGTTCCAATTTCATATACGTGTAGTTTGTGAGCTCTGCTTCCTTTTTCAAGCACTCCACCAAATAGTTGATTCTAGGGTGACGGTTTCCAATAATACTGTTTATTTTGTTGTGCCACCCTTCAACAACAATCGTCGTTCGGTGCCTTTTTCCGTAACAGTCCCACATTTCTATTGCGATATCCTCATTCTCTAGCCAGTTATCCACAAAGTAGTCAAAAATTGAGAGAACCTTCCGTTATCAGGAGCTTCTGCATTAATCTCAATCCACCCATTGCTTACGTCCTCCGGTTTTACAAATGCCAGCGCTGCACACATGCTGACGTGAAGTCTTAAATCCTGGTTCTGGCGGTACTCCTCAGTTGGACCGAGAACTCGAATTCTTCTCCATAAACTCTTCTTCATATGGAAATAGAATCCATTTATTTCAATTGTGGGAAAAACTTGACGAATGACCAATATCGTAGCTGCCTCAAAGTCGACCTTTACTTGTTTAGGACACCACTCAGAGACTGCCTGTTTTATCAGACGAAACAGACGAACATATGTGTCTTTCTTCTTATTAGGAAGCACTGCAAATACAGTAGGAAGAATGTTTGTTTCTTTAATCGGGCTTCCTAATTCTACGTGTATGGTGTAGATTAGTGCGAATTGCTTGCATCAGCTCTTGAGTGTTCCATCAATAAAAAAATGGGAACATGTTTTGAAACTTTCTTTTCCTTTGCTTCCACTGAAAATCATTATTCTCTCCGCTACTCTATCGTTTTCCAGAAGAAAGCTACTGCCATCTCCCATTTTTAATGGATCTCCATGAAGATCAATTTCGTAAGAGTTCTTAGGCTCTTGTTGGTTCCCCGCGCTTGACTCCATCGACGACGCATGGTTCTCTTCATAGATCCTGAATTAGGCGTCACTGTAACAAAGTCATAAACTTTATTATGTAGATTTCCCATTTCATCCGCGCCTCTTTTCGAGACCTTCTCTTCGCCCTTTCCACTTGCTTTCTCACTTTCAGAGCCGCATCGTCAGGTGGTCCACAGAGATGTTCTCATACGTTCAATACTTCTCCGTTCCTCGAAAGCAGCTCTCCCTTGCAATGATCCGCTTTTCGGCGTGGGCGGGTGAGGAGGAGGAGGAGGAGGAGGGGGAGACAAGGGACCCAAACCTTGGGAGCAGGTAAAATCGTGGCAAATGTCCGGCGTGGCAAATGTCCGGACACCGTTACCACTGCGGCAAGGCCGTTGACGGTCTATCAAATGGGTACATCGAATTCTACTTCAAAACTTATTTTCTTTGTAATAGGCAACAAACCGAAGGGATGCTTTCCGTCGACACTGGTCGTCGAATGAGAGACGTGATAAAAACTGTTTGTTTGGACTGACTTCAAACTACAGAATGCAAAAACGAAAATGCAGGGATCAGCTGAAACAACAGAGAAAATGCGCCTGACCACCCTCCGGAGAGACATCCTGTACAGTTATTGTCGGGAAAGGATAAATGGTGGTTGTTTCTAGAAGTCAATTTGTCAGAACAGCTCCTTCAAGTTGACTGCGGTAGATGGGGGGCAGCCCAGCACGCCGCGTCCCCCGCGTGTGACGTCGAAGCGGACTTGTATCGGTTGCTGCCGTGCCCCTGCTACCGACTCTATCTGCGCGCGGTCTATTTATCACAAGGGAATTTGTTATGCGCTGTCAGTTGATAAATGTAGTCATTTACCGAAACGTTAATGGTAACAAAAAAGAGAAGCGGGGAGAAGGTGAAGGAGAGCAACCAGAACGAGTGAAGGGGGGGGGGGGGGGGAGCGAGAGGGCACTGGCTCTGCGCCGAGGCGATAAAGCAAGGGAATGAGACGTTTCGAGCGTCTGCGAGCGCTCCACCGTCAGCACAGGAAGCGGCCGGCGGAGGGGACGCGACCCATGTTAAGTGTATAAACACGCCCTGATACTCGTAAATGACTGCCGGCAATAAGCTGCCACCGCAATTTATAGCTCCTGGACGTCGCTGCTCCTTTTTCATTTTCCGTCCTCCGGTTCTCCCCCACCCCCTTTCCCCTCTCCTTCTCCACCTACCATCTTTTTTTCTCTAGTTTCCCGTGACGTCTGGCGCCGATCCTGTATTTTTAGCGGCGCTGCTAGGCTGCTCGTGTCCCGTGTATATTTTACGAGATCGCCGCTAAGTGTTTTTGCGACAATTAGTAGCCGCCGAACATCTCCCATAACGGCCGTAACTCAGCGTAATGGCGCTCTAACTGTCGCGGCCGGCGAACGCGACGCGACGGAGCGGCCTAACTCACGTCCTCTTTTTTATTCACCGCCCCTCCTGTCTGTTATTCATCTTTTATTTTTTGCTATTTTATTTCTCTTCTGGGCTGGAAGTGTTTTCGACACAGCCTCCGTGGTCCCATTCCGTCTTAGTTTGTCGTGGCGCTCTTCCAGACAGTTTCGGGCCATGAATCTTGTTCCTACTTTCTGTCCCTCGTACACTGTTCTGTTGTAAAATGTGACAACAATGTCGTAAGTGACGCTGCTGTTTGTTACTAAGTACATCTTGCGTTACCTGTCTACGTGCGTTACAGCAACACTAAAATACTGTTATGAGTAAGTGAAGGGATGGCAATTAAATGAGACATTCATAAAATTTCGCTCTTCAGCTCTTCTTTCATACAATCTACGAGTGTTTTAATGTACAGGTTCGCTCATAACCTTGTCTGTTTAGACTCGCCGTTGTAAAAATGTAGCGTGTTGTGGTGAGATATTAGCTCGGTGTATGAATTCGTAGTGTTTTTGATTTTCATGTTGATATTACCGTTGGCATAGGTTTTTTTTATCGATTGTCATTTCGTATTTGTCGTTCACCGTTGCTGTCTGAGTTTATGTAATGCGATTTTGTCAAACGAAGATAGCGAGTGAAGGTATGGACGCTAAGAAATGGAGTGCCAGGTAGATAAAGCGGTACATTTACAACGTATTCTTCCGTTTGAGTTCAGTAGAGGGGTGCGAGCAGCGGAGGCAGCCAAACACATCTGTGGCGTGCCTGGAGTCAGTACCACTGGACACAGCAGGACAAGCAAATTGTTGTCTCGTGTTAAGGACAGTTATGTTTAGGAAGACCTTAGAGATGTGATGAAGATTGTTTAAACCCGTTAATCCACAAGGATCCACGTCAGTGTACTCTAGAACTGGCAAATGTGATGAAATGTGATCATTCCTCCACCGCGCTACCTTTACATGCAATGGCGAAGGTTCAAATGTCGGGTGCCCGGGTACAGTATGTTCTAAGTCAGAATCAAAACAATTTTCGGGTGGCCGTTTGCGCATATCTGCTTACTCGTCATCCGTTGGCTTGTGAATAACGCTGACTATTCCTATGCTGCGTCGTTACTGGAGGTGAGAAATATTTTTTTTTTATGGTAACATAAGGAAAATAAAGGAATGTCAGGTCCCAGACAAAGCACCAGTTCCCCATATAAATATTTCCGTGCATCCACAAAAGGTAATATGATTTCTACAGTCGCGAAACCGAGAAGATGCTTCAACGTTGATCTAGAGTTGTAAATAGTGAAGCAGAATATATTGTTGTGATTCTTGAGTTTCTCCCGGCGTATTTGATAATCAAAATATCCACGGGTATGCTGCCGGTCTATAGTGTCCAACGGGCACAATATTTCGGCGATCAAACATGTCGCCATCATCAGGTGAACTGACGGACTGAGCTCCTGTGAACGTGCCGGCACGGAGATCCGTACGCTATGGCTGCTCAGAGGGAACTGGGTTCGGTCGCGGCGGCGGCAGATTTAAATACCCTCCGCCCGCGGCGTGCTCCCTCCGCCGTCCGCGCCCCGCGCCACGGTCGCGCGGTGGAACAGATTGCGACGGCGTCTGAGATGACGTCGGTGTGATGGCTCTGTCCGCCGTGGTCGTCACAACTATACGTCTGCTCGATTTACTCTTGATTAACCCGATCGCTGGTTCCCAAGCCTTGCTAAGATTATAGCCACAGTCACGGTTTATGAGGTCGTCATTGGTGCGAATTTCGATGGCCTCTCTAACAACGCTGTCCCAGTATCTCGACGTCTGTACCAGAATCCTCGTGCGGTCATACTCCATAGCGCGATTTTCCGACAAACAATGTTCAGCGACCGCCGACTTGCTCGGATACATCAGTCGAGTGTGCCTCTGGTGTTCACGGCATCGATCCTCGACGGTACGCATCGTCTGACCAATATACGACTTGCCACATTGACACGGAATCTGGTACACGCCGGCCTTCCTCAAACCGAGGTCATCTTTGGCGCTCCCCACCAGTGCACGAGTTTTATTTGGAGGACAAAACACAGTTCCGACCCGGTGTTTCTTCAGAATGCGGGCGATTTTCCCCGAGAGTGCGCCTGTGTATGGAATAAATGCAGTGCCTACCTCCTCCCTCGTGACTTCATCCATCTCAACAGGTTGTGCTGCAGTGGTTGGGCGGAGAGCACGTTGAATCTGCCACTCTGAGTACCCATTTTTCGAAATACAGTTCTCAGATGTTCCAATTCCTGGGGTAGACTCTGCGTCAGAGATAGTGCGCGCCCTATGTACTAGAGTTTTAAGTACCCCATTCCTCTGTGAAGGGTGGTGGCAGCTGTCTGCATGCAAATACAGATCAGTGTGCGTAGCCTTCCGATACACCCCATGACCTAGGGTGCCGTCAGCCCTTCTCTTGACCAAGACGTCAAGGAAAGGTAATTTACCCTCCGTTTCAGTCTCCATAGTGAATTTGACGTTGGGGTGTATGGAGTTTAGATGTGTAAGGAAGTCAAGGAGTTTATCCATACCATGTGGCCAGATGACGAACGTGTCGTCCACGTAACGGAAAAAACAAGTAGGTTTCCATACGGATGACGACAGGGCTTCCTCCTCGAAGTTCTCCATGTACAAATTCGCTACCACCGGTGAGAGTGGGCTACCCATGGCGACTCCCTCCGTTTGTTCGTAGTATTCTCCATTAAAAAGAAAATACGTGGAAGTCAATACATGCCTAAAAAGTTCAGTGGTCTTCTCGTCAAACTTCTGACTAATCAATTCTAGTGACTCTCGCAGGGGTACCCTCGTAAACAAGGAAACGACGTCAAAACTCACCATGATATCTGACTCATCCAACCTGAAGCTGTCAAGGCGTTTAACAAAATCCACGGAATTACGCATGTGATGAGGGCATTTACCCACATAAGGACTTAACATTCCCGTCAGGTATTTGGCCAACAAATATGTAGGTGCCCTGATGTTGCTGACAATGGGACGTAATGGTACCCCCTCTTTGTGAACCTTCGGGAGTCCATATAGTCTAGGCGGTACCGGACCTTGGGGTAACAATTTCTTAGCGTCACCCCTCCGGTAAATCTGCGTCCTTGAGAAGCGCCCTCGTCTTGTTCTCCACCTTCTTTGTAGGGTCAACGCTGATCTTCCGGTAGGAATCGTCATTTAGCAGGCTCTGCATCTTATCAGTGTAGTCCTTATGGGAGACAACAACTGTAGCATTGCCTTTGTCAGCCGGTAAGACAACAATTTCAGAGCGCTCCCTCAGATCACGAATGGCCGCCCTCTCTTTACTGCTGATATTTGACTTCATCGGCTTGGATTTCGTCAACGCACGACAAGTTTCACGACGTATTTCCTCGGCTGATTCTGGCGGAAGTCGAGCTGCAACCTGTTCAACAGCACTAACAATTTCTGCGATCGGAGTGAACTTGGGGGTGGGAGCGAAGTTGAGACCTTTCTGCAAAACTGAGACCGCATCATCACTCAACACCATGCCACTCAAATTGATGACAGTCTTGCACGGAACCTGCAGGGATGGTTTGTCAAGGAGACGTGAGAACGTAGCTGTTTGACGTCCTGTAGCCTTATTATGGGCGGAATCAGCTGACACCCAGGTGACACCATCAATCCAATCCCAGGAACAAGAAGTGAACTTACTAGCCAGTTGCAAATGTAGTTTGAGTAATTCCTGTGAGATAAACTCAAGGCTCCGGCGGGTGAATTGCACTCTCTCACGTACCAATGCGAGGCTGGCTCGTTTCTTGATTCTCTTAGCTGCTGCAGAATCGATGTGATGCATAACCTTAGCAAAATTTGGAACAACATTCTCGGAACGACATCTCTTTAGAAAGGCAAGAGTACTTAGCAAACAACATCTACGGTGGCGCAACTTTTCAAATTTCTTCATGCTGCGATACATCTCCTCCCCGTAAAGGTGTATGATACATCTACGGTGGCGCAACTTTTCAAATTTCTTCATGCTGCGATACATCTCCTCCCCGTAAAGGTGTATGATACAACTTCGCTCCCACCCCCAAGTTCACTCCGATCGCAGAAATTGTTAGTGCTGTTGAACAGGTTGCAGCTCGACTTCCGCCAGAATCAGCCGAGGAAATACGTCGTGAAACTTGTCGTGCGTTGACGAAATCCAAGCCGATGAAGTCAAATATCAGCAGTAAAGAGAGGGCGGCCATTCGTGATCTGAGGGAGCGCTCTGAAATTGTTGTCTTACCGGCTGACAAAGGCAATGCTACAGTTGTTGTCTCCCATAAGGACTACACTGATAAGATGCAGAGCCTGCTAAATGACGATTCCTACCGGAAGATCAGCGTTGACCCTGCAAAGAAGGTGGAGAACAAGACGAGGGCGCTTCTCAAGGACGCAGATTTACCGGAGGGTGACGCTAAGAAATTGTTACCCCAAGGTCCGGTACCGCCTAGACTATATGGACTCCCGAAGGTTCACAAAGAGGGGGTACCATTACGTCCCATTGTCAGCAACATCAGGGCACCTACATATTTGTTGGCCAAATACCTGACGGGAATGTTAAGTCCTTATGTGGGTAAATGCCCTCATCACATGCGTAATTCCGTGGATTTTGTTAAACGCCTTGACAGCTTCAGGTTGGATGAGTCAGATATCATGGTGAGTTTTGACGTCGTTTCCTTGTTTACGAGGGTACCCCTGCGAGAGTCACTAGAATTGATTAGTCAGAAGTTTGACGAGAAGACCACTGAACTTTTTAGGCATGTCTTGACTTCCACGTATTTTCTTTTTAATGGAGAATACTACGAACAAACGGAGGGAGTCGCCATGGGTAGCCCACTCTCACCGGTGGTAGCAAATTTGTACATGGAGAACTTCGAGGAGGAAGCCCTGTCGTCATCCGTATGGAAACCTACTTGTTTTTTCCGTTACGTGGACGACACGTTCGTCATCTGGCCACATGGTATGGATAAACTCCTTGACTTCCTTACACATCTAAACTCCATACACCCCAACGTCAAATTCACTATGGAGACTGAAACGGAGGGTAAATTACCTTTCCTTGACGTCTTGGTCAAGAGAAGGGCTGACGGCACCCTAGGTCATGGGGTGTATCGGAAGGCTACGCACACTGATCTGTATTTGCATGCAGACAGCTGCCACCACCCTTCACAGAGGAATGGGGTACTTAAAACTCTAGTACATAGGGCGCGCACTATCTCTGACGCAGAGTCTACCCCAGGAATTGGAACATCTGAGAACTGTATTTCGAAAAATGGGTACTCAGAGTGGCAGATTCAACGTGCTCTCCGCCCAACCACTGCAGCACAACCTGTTGAGATGGATGAAGTCACGAGGGAGGAGGTAGGCACTGCATTTATTCCATACACAGGCGCACTCTCGGGGAAAATCGCCCGCATTCTGAAGAAACACCGGGTCGGAACTGTGTTTTGTCCTCCAAATAAAACTCGTGCACTGGTGGGGAGCGCCAAAGATGACCTCGGTTTGAGGAAGGCCGGCGTGTACCAGATTCCGTGTCAATGTGGCAAGTCGTATATTGGTCAGACGATGCGTACCGTCGAGGATCGATGCCGTGAACACCAGAGGCACACTCGACTGATGTATCCGAGCAAGTCGGCGGTCGCTGAACATTGTTTGTCGGAAAATCGCGCTATGGAGTATGACCGCACGAGGATTCTGGTACAGACGTCGAGATACTGGGACAGCGTTGTTAGAGAGGCCATCGAAATTCGCACCAATGACGACCTCATAAACCGTGACTGTGGCTATAATCTTAGCAAGGCTTGGGAACCAGCGATCGGGTTAATCAAGAGTAAATCGAGCAGACGTATAGTTGTGACGACCACGGCGGACAGAGCCATCACACCGATGTCATCTCAGACGCCGTCGCAATCTGTTCCACCGCGCGACCGTGGCGCGGGGCGCGGACGGCGGAGGGAGCGCGCCGCGGGCGGAGGGTATTTAAATCGGCCGCCGCCGCGACCGAACCCAGTTCCCTCTGAGCAGCCATAGCGTACGGATCTCCGTGCCGGCACGTTCACAGGAGCTCAGTCCGTCAGTTCACCTGATGATGGCGACATGTTTGATCGCCGAAATATTGTGCCCGTTGGACACTATAGACCGGCAGCATACCCGTGGATATTTTGAGAATATATTGTTGATCACTGAAGTCTATGTTGTGTCTATCTTTCGTGTATATTAAACTTGTGGAAAAACGCAACGAACGCATGCACGGACCCATTACATAAATGTAAAGAAGAGCCCATAACATCCAACTATAAATGACAGTGTGACTTTTAAACGCAAAGAGTATGCAAGGGATTTGCGGGTGACACGACATGTTATTCAGTGCAGGCTTTGTTTCACAAGTCGTTGCCGCACGGTAACGTCCAAAAATAAAGCATTAATATACAAAAAAGTAAACTATCAGCCATCACAGCTGAATAAAGACGTCCTATAAACAGTCTCTGTCGACTGACAGAGACCGCCGACAGTTGCAAAGGGTCGTAATGTTTAATAGGCACACATATATCCAGACCATCACACGGGAATTTCCAGACTGCATCAGGATCCACTGCAAGTACTATGAAAGTTAGGTGGGAAGTGAGAAAACTTGGATTTCAAGGTCAGGCGGCTGCTCATAAGCCACACATCACGCCGATATATGCCAAACGTTCTTTTGGAGGAACACAGCAGAGAAAATTTAGAGAACGGGCATCTTAAGCTGGCTTCAGAAAGATTCTACAGCTGCTAATGTACATTCTGTGTAAGGGCCACGAAGATGAGTTAAGAGAAATTAGGGCTCGTACAGAGGCACGTAGACAGTCGTGATACCTTTGTTCTGTTTGTTACAGGAATGGGAAAGGAAATGACTAACGGTAGTGCAATGTACCCTCCGCCACGCACCATTTGGTGGTGTGCCGAGTACGTATGCTGATGTAGTTATAGCCAGATACCGTTCTTCTACCAAACGCTTTCTCTCTTAGATTACTGGGCTTCCAAACACTGAATTTATTAAAATAAAACTACGAAACTAGTGTGCCCAGCTGCTATCAAGTTGAAATGCTATAGAAATAACTTGGCGGTCAGAGAGACAGATCGAATTACCTGATACTAAGAAAAGATCCAACTACAAAGCGTAAAGTAGATTCGTGTATCAAATCAAACACGTTTGTGTCTGCGGGGCAGGTCTTAAAGATTCACCATCTTAACGAACGTCTGAGTGCATATTTTAACTGGCTTCAGGACTTTCTCGTTAAAAGAATGCAAAACGTCATTCTTAATAGAACAATGATGAGAAATGTAAAATCAATTTCACGAGTACTTTATGGAAGTGCGATAGCACCGTTACTGCTTACAATATATTTAAGTGATTTTATTATGTTCCGGCGTATCGACAAGCGACGGCACGAAGGTTAAGAAGGCAAGAGCAGAGACGGCTGTGACACGTCAGCCAATAGCCACGACAGAAGCGGCCTCTGTTCGAGGAGAATATAAGCTCTGTTCCTGCCAGCCTCGGCCGGACAGTAGCAGAGAGGTGTAGAAGTGCTGTGATATTAACGATAGCAGTGGCTTACAAGCGAGTTTGAATGGCTTACATGGACATTGTAAAGCAAAGGTAAGTATTGTCAATCTACTTTATTGTAACAAAAGCTATTAAACTGATTTTCTTGAATTGTTGTATAGCTATCAGAGAAAGCAGCATCCTTTAGGCACCCTATAAGAGACGAGTGGCCAGGACCCCGCAGAGCCCTCTCTCCCTCCATTTATCCCTCCTATCAACTCTGATCCTCACTCCCCCTCCTTTCCTCTGTCCTTTTCCCGGGCTCCCTCTCCCCACCTTCCACCTTCTTTCTTCCCCACCTCCCCTCTCTTTGCCCCCTTCTCTCCCCCGAGTCCTTTTATATTTCCCTCCTCTGCCTCCTCTCATTCCCTCTCGTGTCTGCCCTTCTCCCCCATTATTAGTCCTCTCCCTCCTTGGTTCCCCCCCCCCCCATTTTTTCGTTTTTTCCCTTCCTCCCTCCGTGTTCTTCCTCCTCCTCCAGGTCCCCCCCCCCCCCCCCCCCCCCATCGGTCTTTGGCTCGGGAGTGTCATCATTGTGCCGACACTTTTGTGCAGTGTTCTACAGTGAGTGTTCCGTGTTGTGTTTTTTGGGAAGTGTTGCGAACGGCCATCATACTGTCGCTGGGTGTGCCTTTTATCTCTTGCGAACAGAAACCAGACTGTCGCCGTGTTTTTTAATTGTGTGTGTACTATGTTACTTGTCTGATACCTGTGTCTTTTATTAACGTTGCCAACCCCGTTTGCTTTCTGTTTTAACTTTCCGCATTTTTCCGCCATTTTACACTTGACGTCACCATTTTAACGCCTATTTTTCTTGTTTCTTTTCTTCTTCCTTTTTTTAAAATACAAGTCTGTAGGCTGTAGAGCAGTGTACTAAGCTGCTGCCAGCCCGCCCCCTTTGGGGGGAATTGAAAAGCAATAAAGGAAAAAAAAAAAAAACCGCAGACTGAAGCTCCATTACGCTATGTCTGTAAGGAGGTAGCAGCACCAGAGGACTTTAGCGAACTATAATAATCATAAATACAATTTGCCGTTTTGTGATTACACTATAAAGACAAATCACTTGAAACAGCAACTACCACAAAATATGAGTAACCATACGGAGCGATTTAGAGTTGAATGACCATGCAGAACAAACAGCGAGAAAAGAACATGCAAAGCAGAGACTCTCAGGAAGAATTTTAAGGTAATGTAACTCATTCACGAAAGAAGTGGCTTACGAACCATTTGTTCGATCGATTCACGAGTATTGCTCATCGCCGGCCAGAGTGGCCGAGCGGTTCTAGGCGCTACAGTGTGGAACCACGCGACCGCTACGGTCGCAGGTTCGAATCCTGCCTCGGGCATGGATGCATGTGATGTCCTTAGGTTAGTTAGGTTTAAGTAGTTCTAAGTTCTAGGTGACTGATGAACTCAGAAGTTGAGTCCCATGGTGCTCAGAGCTATTTGAACCATTTTATTGCTCATCAGTGTGAGACGCTTGCCAGCTTGGATTAATAAGTGTGACAGACAAGATCCAAAAAGACCGGTGCATTTCGTCACGGGATCGCTTAGAGGGCGCGAGAGCACTATTAATAGTACAACAATGTCAAGCGGTAGAAGCTACAAGATATGAGTTGTGCGTCACGGAGTGGTCTGCGATTGACATTCCAAAACAGTATGTTCAGGGGAGAGTAGGGCAACATATTTCCTCCTACATACGACTAATGAAATGATTGCAACGAGAGAATAAGAGGAATGAGGGCTAATAGTGTGGTTTGTCCACCACCATTCTTTCTATGCTCCATTCGAAAATGGAAAAGGGAAGGGTGGAACAGATATTGGTATCAGATCGTTCTGCACACATCGCTGGGTGGTTCGTAGAACCTTTTACGTAGTGTTCATGATTTAATGGCTCATGATGGCAGTTTGGTAATATTAGGTTGGTGCATACATTTTTAGTGTTTTAAATTTGCATGTTATGAAATCTTCAGCTGAAATGCGCCGAGAAATCCTGCAATCGTATATAATTTGCATGTTGTTATTCCGGTTGCTATGGGTTTATTACTGATTGTTATTTTTTATTTACGAGGGCAGTTCAATAAGTAATGCAACACATTTTTTTTCTGAAACAGGGGTTGTTTTATTCAGCATTGAAATACACCAGGTTATTCCCCAATCTTTTAGCTACACAACACTATTTTTCAACGTAATCTCCATTCAGTGCTACGGCCTTACGCCACCTTGAAATGAAGGCCTGTATGCCTGCACGATACCATTCCACTGGTCTATGTCGGAGCCAACGTCGTACTGCATCAATAACTTCTTCATCATCCGCGTAGTGCCTCCCACGGATTGCGTCCTTCATTGAGCCAAACTTATGGAAATCCGACGGTGCGAGATCGGGGCTGTAGGGTGCATGAGGAAAAACAGTCCACTGAAGTTTTGTGAGCTCCTCTCGGGTGCGAAGACTTGTGTGAGGTCTTGCGTTGTCATGAAGAAGGAGAAGTTCGTTCAGATTTTTGTGCCTACGAACACGCTGAAATCGTTTCTTCAATTTCTGAAGAGTAGCACAATACACTTCAGAGTTGATCGTTTGACCATGGGGAAGGACATCGAACAGAATAACCCCTTCAGCATCCCAGAAGACTGTAACCATGACTTTACCGGCTGAGGGTATGGCTTTAAACTTTTTCTTGGTAGGGGAGTGGGTGTGGCGCCACTCCATTGATTGCCGTTTTGTTTCAGGTTCGAAGTGATGAACCCATGCTTCATCGCCTGTAACAATCTTTGACTAGAAATTGTCACCCTCAGCCACATGACGAGCAAGCAATTCCGCACAGATGGTTCTCCTTTTCTCTTTATGGTGTTCGGTTAGACAACGAGGGACCCAGCGGGAACAAACCTCTGAATATCCCAACTGGTGAACAATTGTGACAGCACTACCAACAGAGATGTCAAGTTGAGCACTGAGTTGTTTGATGGTGATCCGTCGATCATCTCGAACGAGTGTGTTCGCACGCTCCGCCATTGCAGGAGTCACAGCTGTGCACGGCCGGCCCGCACGCGGAAGATCAGACAGTCTTGCTTGACCTTGCGGCGATGATGACACACGCTTTGCCCAACGACTCACCGTGCTTTTGTCCACTGCCAGATCACCGTAGACATTCTGCAAGCGCCTATGAATATCTGAGATGCCCTGATTTTCCGCCAAAAGAAACTCGATCACTGCCCATTGTTTGCAACGCACATCCGTTACAGAGGCCATTTTAACAGCTCCGTGCAGCGCTGCCACCTCTCGGAAGTCAATGAAACTATACGAGACGAAGCGGGAATGTTTGAAAATATTCCAAAAGAAATTTCCGGTTTTTTCACCCAAAATTGGCCGTGAAAAAAAATGTGTTGCATTACTTATTGAACTGCCCTCGTATAATTCACGGGGTAACATATGAGATATTGAACTTAACCAATGAAAGGCGAAAATATAAAAACGCAATAAATGGAGAAGGCGAAAGGGAGTACAAACGTCTAAAACTGAGTTTGACAGGAAGAGAAAAAGGCTAAGCGGGAATGACAACAGGAAAATGTAAGGATGTACAAGCATATCTCAATAGGAGTAAGATAGATACTGTGTACAGGAAAATTAAAAAGACTTTTGGAGATAAGAGAACCAGAGCTCAAATGAAAAACCAGTAGTGAGCGAAGAAGGGAAAGCAGAAAGGTGGAAGGAGAATATAGAGGTTCTATACAAGGGACATGCACTTGAGGGAAATATTATGGAAATGGAAGAGGACGCAGAGGAAGATAGAGAAGGGAAATATAATGCTGCGCCAAGAATTTGACAAAACACTGAAAGACGAAACAAGGCGCCAGGAGCAGACATTATTCCGTTAGCTATTGATACCCTTGGGAGAGCCATCCATGACAAAACTCTTCCATCTGGTGAGTAACGTGTATGAGGCAGGCGAAATACCCTCAGACTTCAAGAAGAATATAATAATTCCAATTCCAAAGAAAGCAGGTGCTGACAGGTGTGAAAAATACCGAACTATGAGTTTAATAAAACACGGCTGCAAAATACTAAAATACTAACACTAATCCTTTACAGGGGAATGGAAAAACTCGTAAAAGCCGATCTCTGGAAGATCAGTTTGGATTCCGGAGAAACGTAAGAATAAGCGAGGCAGTACTGACCATACGACTTCTCATAGTAGATAGGTTAAGAAAAGACAAACCTACTTTTATACCCTTTGTAGACTTAGAGAAGGCTTTCGACAATGTGGACTGGAATACTCTTTCTCAAACTGTAAAGGTGGCAGGGGTGAAATACAGGGAGCGAAAGGCTATTCAGAATTTGTGCAGAAAACGGATGGCAGTCGTAAGAGTCGAGGGGCATGAAAGGGAAGCAGTGGTTGGGAAGGGAGTGAGACTGGGTTGTTGACATGCCCGATGTTATTCAATCAAAATATTGAGAACCATTAGATGAAATGGACAGAATCTTGAAAGAAACATGTAAGATGAACAACCTGTAATTCTTATTTTCCTTTATTCGGTATTTAGAGCAATCCTTCAGTTCAATTAGTATTGCTGTTTAATTTTGTCCAACCGCTGTTGCGGAATTCATGACACGACATGCATTCATTAGATATTTTAGTTTTAGCTTCACTTGGACTGTCGCATACTAAAATGAGACTAGGTTAGTTATACGCTTATTACAGAGGATGTGTATACTGTTATTTCGATCATGCATTTGCAACCAAGGTTTGAGAGCAGTCTCGGTCCGGCACACGGTTTTAATCTGCCGGAAAGTTTCTGTTTAGATCTTCAGTCAAAATTCTAAAAAAACTGCATTTTTGTAAAGTTTTAAGGATGATTTGTTTAAGTGTTTAAGAAAAAGGAATTACGAATTTTCTGTATATTTTTGTATCCGTGTGTAAACTAAGAAACCCAATAAACGTTCTGCTACTGTGCTCAGCCACTTATCACACTAGAACTGCCGCGTTCTATCTTGACCAGCTGCAAAGGATACCTTTCCCTTTTGAAACCTTAAGAGAAGGTCCCAATTTTGTCGTTTGGAGATACCGAGTGGAGCTATGGACCCTAAGAAAAGGAGTGTCAAGTGGAGAAATCGGAGCATTCCCGACATATTCTTCCGTTTGAGTTCAGTAGAGGGGTGCCAGCAGCGGAGTCAGCTAGAAACATTTGCCTTGTATGGGGATAATGCTACTGGAGAGAGCACGGTATGAAAACGGTTTTCTCGTTTTAAGGATGAACTTCAGGGTTTGACGAAGATCGTTTAAGCGCATTAATCCACAATGATCCACGTCATTAAATACGAGAACTGGCAAATGTGATGAACGTGATCACATTTGACACATGCGACATTTGCATGCAATGGAGAAAACACCGACCATTTCTATGCTGTGTCGTGACTGGTGACGAGAATTGTTTTCATGCTAACATAAGGAAAAAAAGGGAATGACTGAGTCCAAACAAAGCAGCAACTCCCCGTGCGAAGACCTCCTGGCAATCACGAAATATAAAGTTAGGCATTTGTCGCAACACCGACGGTGTATTGTACTACGAACCGCTTCCCCTAGGTGTAACAATCACTGCTGGCACTTATGGTCAACAACTGAGATGTCTTGCAGAAGGAGTCCAAGAATAACGACCAGGAAGACTGCGAGAAGTGATGCTACTTCAGGATAACGTCCGCCTGTTTTCTGCTAGAGGGACAAAGACACTATAAAGGACTTTGGTTAGAGAGTCATCCCTCGCCCACCATATTCACCTGATCTTTTCCCCTCAGATTTTCACTTTTCCCGCTGTCTATCGCAAAACCTGCTAGAAACTTCATTTCCGGTCGAAAATATGCTCCGAGCAAGGCTCGGCGAGCTTTTCGTCTCAAAACCACGAGCTTTCAATAGTCGCGGAATCGAGAAGATACCCCAGGATTGGCAGAATGTTGTAAATTGTGATAGAGAATCTATTATCAATGTCTGCGAACTTATGCACCAACTCAGTATCTTGGAAAAGCTGTGACCCGTTTAGCTTCGATACAGTGGACGCAGATTCAGCGTGCCCGCCAGAAGAAGTGCTGTCGGCACTCAGCTCTCGCCTTGTGGCTCGG
This sequence comes from Schistocerca serialis cubense, assembly GCF_023864345.2. Classification (NCBI taxonomy): domain Eukaryota; kingdom Metazoa; phylum Arthropoda; class Insecta; order Orthoptera; family Acrididae; genus Schistocerca; species Schistocerca serialis. The sequence continues at coordinate 201,553,912 of NC_064644.1, forward strand.
CGGCTGCTACACGCCTCCAGGGAGGGCCATGAAGCCTCTTCGTTGTTCAGCTGTCTGTCAGCGACCTCGCCTCTGCCGCGGAAAGATGCTGCTGGCGCAAGTCAGAAGTCTCGCTGACAGAGTTACATCACCATCTACTCCCCCTAGCGTCCGCAACATCTGGTCCTCTATATGAAGTCGGCGTCCTGGGCAGTATTCTATCTCGTCAATTGATAACTTGATGTTTTTGAGAAGTATGCTATGAAACCGCCTATCCAATTTGCTCAGGTAGATATAACGAACAAGAATTACTGGAGCTTTGATCTTGATTAGATAACGACTCTAAGCCTGTATGGCGGAATCTGTGGCACAGTTCTTTTTCCAGATTTGTTTTACCCAAAACTGCAAGTCTGAAGTACATGAGACGAGACTATGGGATCGATATCTTATTCGGAAATATTTATTTACTTATTATTGTATCCATATTGGAACATGTGACCTTCGCGGTTCTTGATGATAGTTGGTGAATGGCGTAACTGGCCAAGAATACTTTTTAAATGATTTATTTTAGTGGGATAACCGATTTTCGGCTACCACGCCCATCTTCAGATGTTAGTTATATAGATGTTTTGATCAACAGCATATCGTCTGCATCGTCTGCTGGTGAACTGCACAAAAATATTTGACTACTTGCTTGCCACTTGATTAGTTGTTTCATTAATAAAAACACGCTAATGTGCTTCCCTTTATTTAGATACAATGTGAAATAGCTACATTCACTTATGTAAGCTCCAGTAGATTTCAATTTATTTTATTGTGGTCCATGTGGTTTTCCAGGCCTGTGTATATCTTGTTGAACTGCAAACAGCACACATATTATGAATAAAATACTGTGGGACACTGCATAATATTCATAATGTCTGTGTTGAACATCACACATATGCTATACGTACTATGTGTAACTTATAAAAGTAACACTAGATATTCAAATATTCTTGTGCAGTGTAGATGACATGATGTGATCAAACATGTATGTAACTGAAAATGTTATCCATCCTAAGATGGGCATTGGAGCGCGAAACCGGTTATGGCACTAAAATAAAACATTTAAACAATATTTGTGGCTCGTTGAGTGATTCGCCAAATATTTATTTACATTTCACACTTCCAAATTTTTCTGTAATACTTTTGTACGTAATTTCTATTTCTGAATTTTAAATATTTAATAATGCTATAGATTCCATTTCTTTTATTTGATTACAAACGGTATATATTTCACTCTTTACATTAATTTGGTTAGAAAATTTCCTAGCACATTATACTGTCTATCAAATCAAGACCTGTTATAATTTTTCGAAAGCAGTCTCAATTATTTCACAACAGAACAGCCATACGAGAGAAAACATGAAATTCTTGTTACTCTCTCGATGTCACGTACAACGGAATTCTTACAAAACTCTGTTTCAATATCATGTACAATAATATATAATTATTTTTATTTTTACAGATTTTACCAACGCCAACAATCTTTTTCCGTGTGACTGTTCATTCCTGTATGCAGAAAGCTATGTACAAAAGGTAATTTGACAAACTGCCGGTTCTAGAACAGTCTAGAACTTCAAGCTATGATGTAGCGTTTGTCAAACGCACAAAAAGTAGTTAGACTTTGCTTCGGGTTCGTGTGGTACGGACTTCGTCTAGATGTGGAGTTGTGAATCTTTGTATTGTGGACAGAAAAAGGGTCAAGTACAACATTTTTATGTTTGAAACTGGAATTTGTTTTGAAAATGCATTCTCACTGGAGTGGGGCTCGATGCATTGATCGCGAGGATATCATACATTCCGGCGCTTGCCATCGAGGCACTAACAAGTAAGTGACAAACGAGAACGAAACGGATGCCGTATGTGACAATAATACTAGAAAACTCTTCTTTTAAAAAGTTTAGTGCAATGTCAGTTCTAAAATTCCTGAAGTCTGGAAACTATCCCGGTGATCCGACTGTTTCCGACATACAAGTAATAAATTCTGACCTGATGGTAGTATAAAAGATCAAGTTTTTCATATTCACGTGACGTTTAAGACCTTCTAGCAAGGAAGGCAAGATAGATGGGGACGAACGTCTGCCAGCTTTGTACACTTGTCTTTGCGTCTTCAGTTATCTGATAGAGTTTATGCGTCTCGGCATATTTTCCTCTGTTCTGGCAACAGCTTCACATGAATGTGTCTGTCACTACTTAGATTTCTTGTCGGTTTGTGGTTCTGAGTACGAAGACGGCCTTGATGCAGCTCTCCAGACTAGCCTGTCCTGTGCAAGCCTCTTCATTTCTCATTCCGTTGTTGTTGTTGTCTTTAGTCCGAGGACTGGTTTAATGCATGGTTCAAATGGTTCTGAGCACTATGGGACTTAACATTGGTGGTCATCAGTCCCCTAGAACTTAGAACTACTTAAACCTAACTACCCTAAGGACGTCACACACATCCATGCCCGAGGCAGGATTCGAACCTGTGACCGTAGCGGTCACGCGGTTCCAGACTGAAGCGCCCAGAACCGCACGGCCACACCGGCCGGCGTTTAATGCATCTTGCAACACTATTCTATTCTGTATAAGTCTCTTCGTCTCTGAATAACTACTGCAGCCAACACCCACTTGAACCTGTTTACCATAACCAAGCCTTGGTTTCGTTACACAAGTTTTACCCACTCACTCCCCGCTGCACTTTCTTCAACGACCTAAAGGTATCCTGTTATCTTATTCTTTCTTTTACTCAAGTTCTCCAACAACATCTTCCCTCCACGATTTCAGTCTGTTTCTTTTCTTCTTATCTTCGGTAGTCTTCTGTAACTCCATAACTCAAAGGTTCTAATTTTTTTTTCTTTCTATTCAGCGACCATGTTCCACTTACATATAAGACTACACTAAAGCCTAATTATTTCACAAAAGTCTTCCTAAAATTAAATTTATATTCGGTGCAATATATTTCTCTTTTTCATAAGTCTTCCTTCCACTTTTTATAGTCTTTAGTACATCCATTGACAGCTGTTTTGCTGCCAAAGTTGTAAAACTCATCTACTTCATTTAGAGTCTCATTTCCTATTCTAGTTCCCTCAGCATCGTCTAGTTTAATGTAACTAGGTTACACTGCGTAATTCTTATTTTACTTCTGTTGATATTCATCTAATGGCGTCTTTTCTGGACAACGTCCACTGATTTCGATTGATATGCGAAGTACTTTGTGTCTCTTCCAGAATTATAATCTCATCGTCAGCCTTTAAAGTTTTTGTGTCATCTCCGAAAACTTTAATGTCCTCCTCCAAATTCTCTGTAGTTTCTGTTAGCGCTTGCTCAAAGTGCTCATTGAATAAATTGGGAGATAGGATACATACATTTACGTACTGAAATTACAAACTTCTGATACTGGCGATCTACTGTTTATGTATCGTTTGAAAGTTTCATTAATTTGTAACTTCTACAGAATTACTTTACTTTATGTTGCCACTTTATGTTACATTTTACAGTCTGGAACCGCGCGACCGCTACGGTCGCAGATTCGAATCCTGCCTCGGGCATGGACGTGTGTGATGTCCTTAGGTTAGTTTGGTTCAAGTAGTTCTAAGTTCTAGGGGACTGATGACCTCAGAAGTTAAGTCCCATAGTGCTCAGAGCCATTTGAACCATATGTTACATTTTGGCCAAATGTTACTTAACATGAAATCTTTTGTTGAGCCATTTTGACAATATTACATATTTTACCGTGGACTGACGTGTTTGAATCTTGCATCTACGCTCATATGACGAAAATGTACTCATTCTGAGTACATACGCTGCCCTGTTTTCTCAGAAAAATTATCGGAATTCCTAGTGAATGAATAATCGAAAAATACGTAAATCCTAAAAAATTAAACAAATGAACACTGATCTGGCAGGGGGCGTGGGGGTACTACAGAAGTCCAACTGAAAAGGCAAGCCAACATTCTGTGAAGACAGGAACCACTTGCAAGTGGATTGCATTTTTTCAGACTTGGATTACAACTACAAGTGGATTCTAACATGTTCTAATTTGAAATAACTAAGTCTTTTCATAGATAAAGTTATGATCAATGTAACAAATTAATGAGTTTAATCAGACTACAGTACGAAAATGAAAAATAATTTGGGCAGCACACAATTACTTGAATAAGGTAGTGGCGGAATAGTGGGCATAGTAACATGAAAATGCAATGCATTTTTAAGATTCCAGAAATATTGAATTCGTTCCATCAACGCTCCTTATAGTACGCCCAATGATGATGCAGTTCAGAAGATCTGAATGTGCAAGGTTTGTCAAGATGGTTAGAAAATATTGAGAAAATATTCTGTTTACGATAGAATATTCTCATTTTGAGAGACCTTAAGGGCGATCTGTTTAATTATTGAAAACCATTCCACAGTCAAGATCGCATAAAATAGTTTGTTTTAATTAAGACAACTGGTTTCAGCCGACTATGCCGTCACCTTCAGGACTTAAAATATTTTGTTATAAGACATGTTCATTTTATGCTGACCTCGCACAAAAGATGTCAAATGGATAAAAATAGCCCATTATAAATACTTTTTTTTAAATGCAACTTGTGCAACAAGCGATGTCCTTATACATATTGCTCATGGTTGCTTGTTGCATCATACAAATACGGTACAGCAGTACAACTGGTTACATATTCTTGACATATTGTAAACAGTTTGAATCCACTTTAAATGGCCTATAAGGTGGGCGTACCGTGTTTATGAGATGCAACAAGCAACTGTGAGCAATATGTAGATGGACATAGCTTGCTGAAGAAGGTGCTTTATGTTTTTAAATATTATAGCGATGACACACCTTGTACAATGTGCTATTTTTACCCACTTGGCATCTTGTGCGCGAGATCAGCGAAAAACGAACATGTTATACAACAAAAGATTTTAAGAGCCGAAGATGACAGCATAGACTGTTGAACCGCTTGTTTTAGTTAAAAAAAATTACAATTAAATCACTACGCTCAGCTGCATACAGGCGTTGATATACGTCAATGGGGACAGGTGGAAACGTTTGCTCCGACTAGGACTCGAACCCGGGATCTTCTGCTTACATGGCAGACGCTCTATCCATCTGAGCCACCAAGTAGACAGAGGACAGCGCGACTGCAGGGACTTATCTCTGACGCGCCTCCCGTGAGAGCCACATTCTCAACTTATTGTCCCGCACTATATTCATAGTGCCCCTGCCCATTATACTCATTACTTGCGACTTTTCGCCTATTCCCGTAAGAGTTCGGGCACTGTTTGTGCATCCGCACAGAAGAAGATGGTCAAATGGCCAGTGAGCGTTAACTATATATATATATATATATATATATATATATATATATATATATTCTTTCTGACATGTCTCCAGTCTGATCAGCGTCAGATTCACCTCCTTTACAGTAAATATTCATGCGAAGACGGCGACACATAATATTTAGAATGTTGTCATCAAACCTTGTCATGAAAATTCATCCGAATGCATTAGCTCTAACCAAGTTACTCACCCAAGGCCGTATACTGCATTGAGCAGATGGATAGTGGCGTTATAATACCAGTTACGTTGAGTCAGTTAAGTAACGGGTAAGTGACCAAGAAATCGAAGTAACCAATTATATTTGAGTAACAGTTCACATAATTTGCTTATAGCATCAACTGAACATTGTAACATATGTAGTCTTGGTGCAGAACCACACAGTAAGTGCGGATTATACTTTCCACGTGAACAATGTTCTTCGTGTAGGACCGAGAGGAAAAACAACTGAACTGACGGTGTAGTTATTCGAACCGAAAATTAAATTGGATTTTGTAATCTGCCTCGTGTCTACTGACTTCGGAAAGATATTAAAAGTTTGCAACGGCACTCCCGCGATTGATGGGTACGAAACAACCTTGCAGATAAGAGATGATTTAAAATCACCTCAGTAATGTAAACCATACTACCAAATCTCAGCCAGTGATGAAGTATTCGACATTAGCCAATCAACCACACGCTGCCGAGAACAGGAAGCGAGTGTTTGGAAAGCTACGCCACAGTATGCTCCGCTTCTGGGTTGTATGCTCATTGGCTACCACGCCCAGAAGTGTGAGATCATGTTCGCGCAGTTCTCACAAAAAGAACCAAGATTACGAAAGTCTATAGACGATGATGGTACAGAATGATCTTTGCATTCATGTTGCGGTAACTATTTTGCGAGGTGCTGAAAATACACAGGAATCAAAGTAGAAATTCTTCCAACCCATCTGTGGCATACAGGAAACCGGTGCTTAACGGTATTGGCTGAAAACAGTCTTGGTTGCAATTTTAGCTTTTTATTTTTCAACTAGGCGTTTCACCTTATTTACGCATCTTCAGGTTGATCTTAATTTGGCATTTCTTAGAACGACCCTTTAGACAGTGTAGCCAAAGGGCATCGTCGAATAGGTCAGGCCAACATCGTCTTCGTTAAATTCAGTAAAAACTTCCTAGATGGACGTGAGTGACTCCCGCTCCTGTGGACGGGAACGCGTTACGCAGATCTTGGAGTCACTCACGTCCATCTAGGAAGTTTTTACTGAGTTTAACGAAGGCGATGTTGGCCTGAACTCTTCGACGATGCCCTTTGGCTACACTCACAAAAGGATCGTTCTAAGAAATACCAAATTAAGATCAACCTGAAGATGCGTAAATAAGGTGAAACGCCTAGTTGAAAAATAAAAAGCTAAAATTGCAACCAAGACTGTTTTCAACCAAAACAATCAAAGTAGAGCTCTGAAAGATGCAGTTTAACAGCCAACTGTAACACCAACTTCTCTGATATTGCTCTTCTGCATGAGCCTCTCAGACTTACGCAAGTTTAACCTGCCAATAGCACATCGCCGCTTGAAATGAACCATGAATTTTTGAATATTATCGTATACCTGTTACCCAGCCTGTGTAGAGATAAACTGACTGGTCGCAGCAGAACGGTATTAGAGTCCAGCGCACAAAAGGGACGTAATATTGCAGTGTAAGAGGTAAAAATGTAAACGAATATCTTCTGGGAAATGTTCCATAAAAATTCATCACGATCTGGTTACTCGTTTAGTGGGACGACTGTGCTTGGTTGGACGTCAAGCGAGATGAAGTCGGAGGGAGCTGTTAGCGCGGACGCACTCACGACCGGGACAGGTGTGGCTGGCAGTCGAGTAACGATCGGCGCTGCAGAAATGAAGGCGTGGCCCCGTCGCCGGCCTTAATGGGCAATTAGCGGTGCTGATCGAAGCTGGCCACGAAGGCGGACAACGCTTTGAAGACGGTTTTGGCTTGTCTGGGGAGACTCAGTAACTCTCGAGATCGTGAACTGATCCACCATTAGCAATTTTTTTTTCTTCTACACTGTTGTCCACTGAAACTGCAACACCAGGAAGGCTAGCAAATTACGACTTTTTACTTATTGTGCATATCTCTCCTCTACATATACTGCCGCAAATAAAAAGTAGTACACCCTTTTAGATGTTTCCAGTTCACTCAAGATTTATTGTTACGACAGTACATAAGGAGTACATGAAATGATTACATTTACTGATCAGTATCACAAGCGGTGCTGAGGTGCGAGGTACAGTCCCATGCTGAAACATCTATATTAGTACGTGGTGTGGCCTCTACAATACAAGCACTAACTCTGGAATCCAGTAGACTGCAGAGATGGCGAATACTGTCCTGGGATTTTACGCTAGCCTGCTCGACCTGATCATGTAGTTCTGTAACAGTTGTTGTCTGATGAGTAGCATCATATTCCACACGTGCTCGATTGGAAACAAGTCCGGAGATCGTGCTGACCAGATAGGTTGCGACACATCTTGCGCAGTATGTTGAGTTTTCAAGGCACGGTGTTGTAAGACGTCGTGGTCTCCTGACCTTCATTGCTTACATATTCTGACCTTACAATCATATTCCGCACATCAAGACACTTCATTCGAACCCAAACTCGATAAGATAAAGTCAATGGTGTATGAATTCATGTAAACAATATGCAACCAACAAGTAAGCGCACCGTGGTTGAAATACTCGAGGCTGGCGTACACACATACATTCCAGACATGACGGTCACAGGAGCTTTTAGTTTGAGAGAGGCAGACTGCACGCTGGGAGGCCGGTCCCTTCAGAGGACGTGTCAACCTCGACCACCTGTGGAGCGGACAGTGTTTGCCCGAGTGAAAGGAAAAATGACCCCGTGGCTGGCTTAAAAGCAAATTCCGCTACATTGTGTGGGAGCGCCCAGCCTACGCATTCTTTACAAACATAGCACACAGTTTCAGAGGTTTTTCAGAGGTTTTTCTCTCTTGGAGCGAGAACACGTAACGAGAGTGTGTGCGCTCGTACATGTACTCAAAGAGCGAGGAACAAGTCTCTCCTCAGTACTTCACTAGGAGAGCACCTCTGTCGAGAGCGAATCTGAGTGAGACATTATATTGAGTCCTTGCGATTGAGCGTCGTTCACTGTGTTGGCCGCCACACTAATTGTGCAAACGCCAAACGCCGATGCTACAGATTTCCAGATTGGTCGCCTTAAACGAAACGTCATTCTCCAGTTTTAGAAGAGCGATGCTGATTGGCAGATGATATTTCTGACACCTTGAGTTGAAGGAGTAATGGAAGAGACCGAAAGATATACCCCTTCACGGCTGGCGTGGAGAGGGGCTGTTTCCGTTTCGTTGTCTCTCTTGGAGCGAGAACACGTAACGAGAGTGTGTGCGCTCGTACATGTACTCAAAGAGCGAGGAACAAGTCCCTCCTCAGTACTTCACTAGGAGAGCACCTCTGTCGAGAGCGAATCTGAGTGAGGCACTATATTGAGTCCTCGCGATTGAGCGTCGTTCACTGTGTTGGCCGCCACACTAATTGTGCGGTGTGAACGGACAGAGTTATAGTTAACCACCTGCGAGCGAAATTTTGAGTGGCATCGCAGTGGACTGGTTATCTGACCGGTGTACCACACCAATAGTTAGACTAGGGGTGAATAGGAGTCCTTGACTTCATCAAGGCGTAGGGAGAGTTCGATTGGCAAAGGTCAATCCAGATAGAAAGAGAGTTGTAAATAGTCATCACGGGTGTGCCGCCGGATGATGCTGCGCAAATCCCACGATATTTCCTCGGAGCAACTGTCCGACATCGTCAGGTGGCTAGGTATGACTAACAAGATCCGCATGTCCACGCCGCTGTATATAGAGCACGCGCGTGAGGATTGCGCAGGCGCGGGAACCACGCATGAGCAAAAATTTTCAGATAGATGGCGCCAGACTCAAACGTCCTCTGCTGGGAAACGCAGAGCGGCCGTTCTGCGCGTGCGCTGACGCTGTGTTTACTAACATGCTGCCAAAGTTATGACGGGTCTATTATCGAAAGCTCTTTGCTTTCTCGTCGAGATTTAACAGCAGCCAGTGCAGGGTTCCTGGTGTGCTCAATTGAAATCCCGCATCCCTGTTGATAAGGTTATCAGCTGTATGGATATGTATTGCTTCCTTAATGACGCACTCCCAGAAAGAGGATGCTGGGGATAAAACTTCCGTCTTTTCATAAATCATGTGATGTCCTGTGTTCAGACAGTGTTCTGCAATTGCCGACTTCTCCGGTTGGCGTAGGCGTGTGTGACGCTGATGTTGATCGCAATGTTCTTGTACTGTGCGACATGTCTGACCTATATATGCCGCCCCACACTGACAAGGAATCTTGTACACACCACATTTCCTCAGTTTTGCAGATGGTCGGAAAACACACTTGATGTCATATCTTTCGAGGACTCTTCCGATTCTTGACGACATGGCACCAAAGTACGGCAAGAAGGCCAAGGTGGTGGGTGTCTTCGTATCTTCATTCTGCTCCATAGATTGAACTCGCTTGGGCTTGAATGCATTACGTATCTGTCTCTGAGAATAACCGTTTTGACGGAAGACTGTCTTCAAATGTTGCATCTCACTCGGCAGGCTTTCAGAGTCAGATACCACACGCGCTCTATGAACTAGCGTACGTAATGCACTACCGCATTGTGCTGGATGATGGCAGCTTGTGGCCTGCAAATATAGATCTGTATGCGTTGGCTTGCGGTATACGCTGTGTCCCAAGGTTCCATCTGCTTTCCTTCGTACCAAAACATCAAGAAAAGGTAAAGTGCCATCTTTTTCCACTTCCATTGTGAAGTTAATATTCGGATGGAGCGAATTTAAATACTGAAGAAACGTAGGTAGAGTATCCAGTCCGTGTGGCCACACCACAAACGTATCGTCAACATACCACAGAAAACAAGAGGGTTTGAGAGTGGCTGACTGTAGTGCTTTATCTTCAAAGTCCTCCATAAAATAATTGGGCACCACAGGAGAAAGAGGGCTACCCATGGCGACACCGTCCACTTGTTCAAAAGATTGGTCTTGAAATAAGAAGTATGTTGAAGTAAGCACATGTTTAAATAGTGCCACTATGTCCTCCTCAAACTTGTTACTGATGAGCTCTAAAGAGTCCTGCAAGTTATGAAAAAGATACCACTGCACATAGTGAAAAGCCGCCATAAGTGGAGAGAGCAGCAGTGCCTTCAGGCAGCTGAAAGCGTGATCATATCTGCATCTGGTGTCACGGCCTAGTTGTGAAGTGTCTGGCTAGAAACCGAAAGTCTTTGGTATCAAATCCCGGCTGGATCACTTTTTTCACTCTGCCTTTTACCCCAACATTCACCTCTCAACGACGCGCAGATTCGCAAGAAACTAAACGTGGATTCCACATTACACTGTAGCTCCCTTTTTCCCTGCTGAATAACTGGTTTCGGACATGCAAGTCGCCTAAATGACCCCCAGTTGGTAGAAATCGTTTCAGAACAACCGCATTGCCAAAAATCATCTGAGCCCAGAACCTATGGTTTTCAGTTATTTCTGCATAGAGTAAAACGCTGCGTGGGATGCAGTTTTTCTTTGTATGAAGTTTTACAGTAGCGCAGCGTGTGACTCAACTTTCGCCTCTCTGATTTCCTTAAATCAAACATAGATGTAGATACGATTCTCTGCGTGGAGGCACGAAAGATGTTATTAATTTGGAAAAAAATCAACTGGCTCTAAGCACTATGGGACTTAACATCTGAGGTCATCAGTGCCCTAGAACTTAGAACTACTTATACCTAACTAACCTAAGGAAATCACACACATCCATACCCGGGGCAGGATTCGAACCTGCGACTGTAGCAGCAGCGTGGTTCCGGACTAAAGCGCCAACACCGCTCGGGCTCAGTGGCCGGCTATTAATTTGGAAAACTTCAGATTATACAGAAGACTAGTAAACGGATTTCAACCGGCGAGAAAGATATTAAGATCTTTTAAAAAATCATAAAGGCATGGGTACCACCTTCTAGAATTGGATTCAGAAATTTCTTGCAGATGAACACAAAGATTTCTGTTACGGTGTAAGGTCAAGCACCGACACCCCAGTCGGGAACGAGAGAGCAGAGAGGGCTGTGACATCAGACAATTGCACGCTGACCGACCCCTCTCCAGGACGACAACGCGACAGCAGCGGCCTCTATGCGAAGAGAACATAAGCGCCGCTCCCGACTAGTCGCGGTCAATTTCTACAGAAGATTTACAACTAGCGACCTTAATAGAACGGTCAACTGTATCACTTGACTTGTATTTGGAATTGTCTAAACTGAAGAGATTTCTTATTTGCATGCCGCCCTTTGGTTGTGACACTTCTGTGTTATTGTGAAAGTTAAGTATTGTAATAAAACTCACTCATGCCATTTGTTTGAGTGTTCTCTAGCGATCCGAGAAAGCAGGTTTCCTAGACACCCCATATTCGACGACTAGGCAGGATTCAACAGTTCCAAAATAATTCGATAGATGGCTGAGGGCCGGCCGGAGTGGCCAAGCGGTTCTAGGCGCTACAGTCTAGAACCGCGTGACCGCTACGGTCGCAGGTTCGAATGGATGTGTGTGATGTCCTTAGGTTAGTTAGGTTTAAGTAGTTCTAAGTTCTCGGGGACTGATGACCACAGCAGTTGAATCCCATAGTGCGCAGAGCCATTTTAACCATTCTTTGATGGCTGAGGGACGCATTTCGAAATATGATGACAATTTCAGACAGCTGATTTCGGCTTCCCTCAGATTACCAGTCATGATTAGCATTCTCATCATTCACTGCGAATTCGTCGGACAACATGCGGTCGGTTATTCAGTTAAGTATCGTAATAAGTACGACCAAATACATGCGGTTGGTTATTCAGTTAAGTATCGTAATAAATACGACAAATAACGTAAAGATAACTACTTCATCACGAGGCTGTGATGTGATTTTCAACTTGAAACAATCAAATATTTTAAGCATTATTTTCCATGACACCATTCGAGGCCAGTTCTATAGGGAAAAACCATATGAATTCAAAATATGTGATGTTTTATTTTATCACCTCACATAAAACGTTTTCCGAAAAACTACTTCAGCAATTTTGCTTCGTTTAGATACAGTATGTACTTTCAGCAGCAGAATAGATCACTCAGTTTTCAGCTTTCTGCTTTCCTGTACTCATAGGTGGACACGATTCTTTGTGTAGCACGGCGAAGTGTCTCCCATAACGAATCCATGACAAAAAAATTGCGGCGATGAGTCTCAACACTGCATCAAGTGTATACTAAACTTCACGAGGCGAGTGCTGTAACGGGAGCTAAACATATGCATCTTGCGTATTTTTTTATCTTCTCTTTTACTTGTGCCACCTCAGCCAGTGTCCAATACATATAGAATATCTCTCTCACACACACATACGCCAACGGCTTCGTGTACAGTATTTACAATGGGTGTATACACATTACTTACATCACGGCGTACTCTCGTCATTGTCATGAGATGTCACTCCAAACGCCAGTTATCTGGAACACACATCTTATGTCTGTAGACAAAATTCCCAGCGTGCACAGCTTACATGGCGTAAGTTATAAAGAAGTGATGATATTTACTTACGTAACCTTGTTCTCTATGTTTTACTCGTAGCCCCCAAACAAAATGTGCTACGCTAGTCAAGTCGTCTGGCTGTCAATACTTGATGTTAACCTTGCGAAGCTGGGCCGGATTCCTAGTGCAGTGTAATGGGAAAAATATATGATTTAATTGAAACTTCCTGGCAGATTAAAACTGTGTTCGGACCGAGACTCGAACTCGGGACCTTTGCCTTTCTCGGGCAAGTGCTCTATCGACTGAGCTACCGAAGCACGACTCACGCCCTGTCCTCACAGCTTTAATTCCGCAGTACCTCGTCTCCTACCTTCCTAACTTTACAGAAGCTCTCCTGAACGTTGCAGAACTAGCACTCCTGAAAGTAAGGATATAGCGGAGGCATGGCTTAGCCACAGCCTGGGGGTTGTTTATAGAATGAAATTTTCACTCTACAGCGGAGTGTGCGCTGATATGATTTAATAGGTGATTTGGGGGGTGTACAGGCAGCGAAGTCTGGTTACAGAGGTGCAACTTCTCCCATCACCAATTACTTCAGTGTAAGAGGGCAATGAGCCGATTTGCTTATCTTGGATACCAAATACGCTTACTTCATTCCAGTGCTGTTTAAACTCTGTCCCAGCATTCGTCAACCGTAGTGGCTGGAAAGTGGTGGCGTCCCGGCCTCTCGACAACCAATGACCCGATGTTTTCTGTGTGTGAGAGATCTGGAGAATTTGCTGGTCTGTATCGAGTTAGGTCAGAACAGCACGAGCAGTGTGTGGTCTTACGTCATCCTGTTGAGAGATAACGTCACGAAGACCTCGAAGATAGAACACAGCCTTTGGCCATGACATGTAGGAAATGTAACGGCTGCGATTAGAGCTGTCAACGGTACGAGGTGACAGTGTTGTGTACCCAATAGCAAGCCGTATCGTCACGCCACGTACTGAGGCGGTATGGAGGTTTCAAATGCTATCTGGCGAAGTCCTTTCTCCTCGGAACTTCCACACAGGAATAAAAGTTCATCGTGATAGTGTATTCTCAAAGAGGACTCTTCATATAAGATGACGTTCTCATGTTTCCATTGTCGTCGTTGGTCGTAACATTCAGCGCTCCTCTCTTTGCCGCCACGCCAAGATAACCCCCAACAACGACCATCGTTCTGACAGTCGGTGATGCTCCAGACGCGGTCGTCGTCACATTGTCCATGTGGGTCAGGGGCGGCCAAGAATTCGACTGTTGAGGCGTGACCTAGCACTCGCACTGCATACGACTTCGTATCATATCTCAAATTTCTCAACAAAATAGAGCACAAACGAAACAAATCTTCTTGAATTTTCTCATTTTTAGAGAAATGAATGACGATCTAATTAACTGTCAAAAACCATTCAACAGCCAAGAGCCGGCCGTTGTGGCCGAGCGGTTCTAGGCGCTTCAGTCTGGAACCGTGCTGCTGCTAAGGTCGCCGGTTCGAATCCTGCCTCGGGCATGGCTGTGTTTAATGTCCTTAGGTTAGTTAGGTTTAAGTAGTTCTAAGTCTAGGGGACTGATGACCTCAGATGTTAAGTCCCATAGTGCTCAGAGCCAAGTGAACCATTTGAACAGCCAAGATCTCCAAAAACATTTTTTTTATATTTAAGACAAACGGTTTCAACAGACTATGCCGTCATGTAAGAAAGTGCATATACGTGGAATATGTCTCATAAGGCAAGATTTAACATAAAAGTTTTAGATGGGTGCCATAAAAAACGGAACTGGACCTGTACATTTACATACCTTAAAATTTAATGTTGCAAAACATGTTCATTTCACGCTGACCTCTCGCACAAGATGTCAAGTGGATAACAACAGCACATTATGAAAGGTCTGTCATCTCTAAAATACTCAATAATGTAAAGCATCTTGTGCAACAGGCTATGCCCATATACATATAGCTAACAGTTTACATATGTTGGTCACATCACATTGTAAACAGTGCGAATCTACTTTCAGTATCATTTACAGTGGACTCGCAGACTGTTCATCATATGCTTCAATGCCGACTGCGTCCAGCCTCCTGCAAAGAAGGTGAGTTTCATCAAGGAATAGAAAATACTTTATAAGTGCCCAACATTTGGGCAAAAATAATGTAATCATAACTGTGTATAATATTTACGTTTTTGATTCGAGAATGAATAAAATAGAACGACCTCGTGTCAATTGCATTCATCTTGAAGAGTTCAAGTAACATTTCACTGATCTTTATCTTTCCATTACCTGTAACTGTCCAGTGGTTGTTTGGTTTCTAGGCTTACAAGTCTCAGTTGATAGGTTGACTAAATGTTTAGTGATGATTGATGTAGTTTTCTATGAAATATGTGTTAACTAAAGTATTACCTATCTGTTTCAGTAACGCCTAAATATCATACTGGCAATCACTGAAATTTCGATAGAAGCACTATGCTATGTCTAGTTTCCAAACTTCAACTAAAAGTTTCTCAATTTCTAAATATTAAATCCTTTTGCTCGTTTTCTTGTACTGATTTGGGAATTGTTATATCGTTAAATTGGCGGCCGAATACCCCGGGCATAAGAAGTGCCCCTCGTTCTTCCAACGGCCTTGTCAAAGAGGGTGGAGCAGTGGACAGAGGTTCAGGGCACTCTCTTGTCCTTGGGGTGGCTAACTGTCCCTAAAGGTGGACGAATCAGGAATGATGAACGGCATCAGTACGTACATCTACATCTACATGGTTACTCTGCAATTCACATTTAAGTGCCTGGCAGAGGGCTCGTCGAAACATTTTCATACTACTTATCTACCATTCCACTCTCGATTGGCGCGTGGGAAAAAGGAACACCTAAATCTTTCCGTTCGAGCTCTGATTTCTCCTATTTTATTATGATGATCATTTCTCCCTACGTAGGTAGGTGTCGACAAAATATTTTCGCATTCGGAAGAGAAAGTTGGTGATTGAAATTTCGTAAACAGATCTCGCCGAAAAGAAAACCGCCTTTGTTTCAATGACTGCCACTCAAACTCGCGAGTCATTGCGCGATAACACGAAACGGGCTGCCCTTCTTTGCAGTAGAAGGCAATGGAAATCACTACATCAGAGGCACATAGTGTGTATCTTCGGGACACTTGGCTTTAGTTGAAAAAGTGTCATATAGTCTCTCCACTGGAAAAAGATTCCGGATTAGTACTTCATTCGGATCTCGGGGTCGGACTGCCAATGGGGAGATAACCATGAGAAAAATATAGAACAACCAACGAAAGGATAAGGTTTTATGCGTCGGGGCGTGGAATGTCAGAAGTTTGAACGTGGTACGAAAGCTAGGCTCATCACAATTTAGTAGCGATGAGAAGCAGGCTGAAGTTTAAGAGAATAGTAAGGAAGAATCAGTGCACAAAGAAGCTGGTACGGAAATGGTACGGATGAAGAGATAAGCTTGAATTTATCTGAGGCTATAGACATTTGCGACAATGAGTACCTCTGGAGGCAGTACAGCTGAAGAGGAATGGAAATCTCTAAAGAGTGCAAATACTGTGTGTGTCTGAATTCCTAAGGGATCAAATTGCTGACGTCATCGGTACTTATACTTACACACTGCTCAAACTAACTTAAACTAAACCCATGCCCGAAGGAGGACTCGAACCGCCGGTGGGAGGGGCCGCGAAATCGATGACATGACGCCGCAAATCGCGCGGTCACTCTGCGCGGCTAGGTTGGGTTGGGATGTTTGGGAGAAGAGACCAAACAGCGAGGTCATCGGTCTCACCGGATTAGGGAAGGATGGGGAAGGAAGTCGGCCGTGCCCTTTCAAAGGATCCATCCCGGCATTTGCCTGGAGCGATTTAGGGAAATCGTGGAAAACCTAAATCAGGATGGCTGAACGCGGGATTGAACCGTCGTCCTCCCGAATGCGAGTCCAGTGTGCTAAGCACTGCGCCACCTCGCTCTGTGCACGGCTTGGCAATCACGGAAATTGTAAAGGAAATAGTAGACACAAGGAAAGCTATTGCGAAGAAACCGTGGAGAACAGATGAAATATTTCAGGTCATCGACGAAAGAACGAATTAGGAACAAAATAAATAGTAAATGCAGGGGAGCTAAGGCGATACGGTTTCATGAAAAATGTGAAGAAGTCTAAACAGAAATGTGGTTGGGAAGGACGGATTCAGCATACAGAAAAGTCAGAACAATCTTCCGCGAAATTAGAAGAAAGGGCAGTAACATTAAGAGTTCAATGGGAATTCCGCTGTTAAATGCAGAGGAAAGGGCGGATAAGCTGAAAGAGTACAATGAAGGCCTCTCCAAGGGGGAAGGCAGCCAAGGGATCCAGTATTACAATAAGAAATTAAAAGCGCTTTGGAAGAGTTAAGATCAAATAAGACAAAAGGGATGGACAGCATTCCATCGGAATGTCTAAAATAATTGGGGGACGAAGCAACAAAACGACTATTCACTCTTGGTGTGTAGAGTGTATGAGACCAGCGATATATCATTAGAGTTTCGGAAAAACATCATTCACGTAATTCCGAAGACAAAATGAGACGTAATGTGCGAAAATTATCGCACATTCCGCTTAACAACTCATGCATCCAACTTACTGACAAGCATAATGTACAGAGAAATGGAAGAGAAATTTGGGGATATGCTAGATGACGATCAGTTTGGCTTTAGGAAACGTAGACACATCAGAGAGGCTGTTACAACGTTGCCGTTGATAATGGAAGCAAGACAGAAGAAAAATTGAGACAGGTTCGTAGGATTTGGCAGCTTGGAGAAAGAGTTCGACAATGAAAAACGGCGCAAGATGTTCGAAAAGAGAAAAGTGGGGGCAAGGTATAGAGAAAGACGTATAATGTACAATATGGACAAGAACAAGAGCGAGCAATAAGACTAGAAGACCAAGAACGGAGTGCTCGGATTGAGAGAGGAGTGCAATCTTTCGCCACAGTTGTTCAACCTACACATCGAAGAAGCAATGAGGGAAGTAAAAGAAAGGTTCAAGAGAGAGATTAAAATTCAGGGTAAAGGATATCAACGATATGCTTCGCTAATGACATTGCTATCGTCAGTGAAAACGAAGAAGAATTGGAAAGTTTGTTGAATGGAATGAACAGTGAAGCAGGTATAGAATATGGATTCAGAGTAAATCGAAGAGAGACCAAAGTAATGACAAGTAGCAAAAATGAGAACAGCGAGGAACTAAACGTTGCAATTGGTGATCATGAAATTACCGCAATTAAGGAATTCTACTGCCTAGGCAGCACTGGCGAAAAAGACATTCCTGGCCAAGAGAAGTCTACTAGTATCAAAGCTAGATCTTAACTTGAGTAAGAAAATCTGAGCTTGTACGTTTTGAGCACAACATTGTATCGTAGTGAGACAAGGACTTTGTAAAAACCAGAACAGAAGAGAATCGAAGTCTTTGAGATATGATACTACAAAACAGTGTTGAAAATTGGGTTGACGGATAACGAATGAAGAGGTTCTCCGCAGACTGGGCGAAGAAAGGAACATATGGAAAACACTGACAAGGAGAAGGGACAGAATGTTAGGACGTCTGTTGGGCCATCAGCGGATAGTTTCCATGTACTAGAGGGTGCTGTGGACGGTAAAAACTGTAGGGGAAGACAGAGTTTTGAATACAGCCAGCAAATAATTGAGGACGTAGGTTGCAATTACTACTCTTCGATGAAAAGGTTAGCCGGCCAGGATGGTCGAGTGGTTTTAGTCGGCTCTCAGCCGTGCTAGCGTGCGGAGCTGCTCCGCGCGCCGTGTGACGCTCCGCTCTCGGCGGTGTTTACTTCCGCGTCGCGGTGTTTGTGTCTATCGAGTCCAGTACTAACGTACACCATGGCGCACTCGTACCGCCGTGCAACGATCAAAGTAACGTTTCAGGCCGAACATCCGCGACCCAGAGCTTTCGAAGTCGAACAGTTCCTACGTGAGGATCTACGTTTGAACCCCCAGGACGTAATCGGCATACATTTTTCCATCACTGGAAGTGTTGTCTACATCAAGATGTCGACGGAGGATATTTGCAATGACATAATTCACCGTCATGCCACCGGACTGAAATTTAAACACTCTGATGGACATATGGGTGCTGTGACGGTCGCCCATGCTGGATTCGGTCTCCGGACATTGCGGGTGTTTGAGCTCCCGTTCGAGGTGCCTCAGAATGTGGTCATTGCCGCTTTCCAACCATATGGCACCGTCTTGGGTCACGTCGCGGAGAAGTGGCAAACATTTACGACCTACCCCGTATTAAATGGCGTCCGGCAAATAAAAATTGAGCTGCCGAAACATGTCCCATCGTACCTGCTGATTGGCGGTGTGAGGGCCATCGTCATGTTTGATGGACAGCCACGAACGTGCGCAGGATGTGGCCAGGAGGGACATGTACGTTCCGAATGCTTACGCCGCCGTTTAATACAGACGCCGTTACGTGAAGAGACCCAGGCTTCGACGGTCACGTCCTTACCCATCACCTACGCCAAGGTTGCACAGGACCCCGTCGTACCAATATTGCGCCAGCAGCATCGTCAACGCCACCCGCCGCAACACAACGCGCCGAGGACACAAGCACGACGTCGCCTCCAGTGCTCGCTTCAGGACCGTCCGGTTTGCAGACCGAAACCGATGTTCCTGTTGGAACCATGGACGTCGACCTCGGTGTCGTGCCGACGTCTGCCTTTGTCCAGACGGGTTCGGCGTCAGACGACGGGCGACCACATTCTGATTCAGAAGGCCACATCAGAAAACAGCGGTCGCCTCGCAAACACAGGAAACGACGACGAACGCCTTCCGATGACGCCCTTTCTCAGACGGCCCCACGAGATGTCGACCTGATGTCTGACGGTGATCTCCCACATTGCGTCCAGTCACGCGAGGTGACAGCAACAGGCGCCCCTCCTGTGACGCCCACTCTCCCAGCCAGGGACGTGTCCTCGCCGTTGTCAACGAATGATGAAGGCGGTCCCCCTGCCACTCATGTTGCGGAATCCACAACACCCGTTCCGTCAGCTTCCTGGGCCGATGACGTTGAAGAAGAAGTGGAACAGACTGCCAGCGTGTCTGCACAGGAGTCCACCTCGGCGACACTGGGGCTGGCGCCCCGCCAGTAATTATCACCACGGCGGGACCACCGGCGGGTCTCCACCTGCCGGCTACATCTAACGCACGTTCTGCAAATACTGAGGGTGGCCGTACACAGCAATATCGTATCGCCACGATGAATCTGGCCACCATTCGTGCCCCCCCATAAAATGGCCATGTTCAGAGACACTATTTACTCTGCGGATGTGGTTATAGCACTCTTACAAGAGGTGTTTGTGGCTGACTTCCTAGTTCCCACCGGATACAACGCCCATGTTTCCCCCGCATCCGATACCGGTAGCGGCGTCGCCATCCTGCTACGCGACGGACTCCCTGCAGAGGACGTCCTCTACCTCCCCACTGCGCGAGGTATGGCCCTCACACTGTTCGGCGTGCGTATTATTAATATCTACGCTCCGTCCGGCACTGGCCGCCGTCATGACCGACAAACTTTTTTTGCCGAAAGCGTCACACCCCTCTTCACCGGTCCGCAGGACGATATGGTACTCGGTGGGGATTTTAACTCACACAAGAGCCCGCAGACCAACTCCCGCGACATTCCCCTTGTGCATCTCTCTCAGTGGTCATCGACCGTCTCCGACTTGTTGACGCATGGAAGAAGCTCCACGGAATTCAACCGGGCTATACATTCTACACCTCTCACTCGTCAAGCCGCATAGATCGCATCTACGTTACCCGCTCCCTTGCTCATGGCACACGTCATGCGGAAGTCTAGCCCTTGGCCTTTTCAGACCATGATGCGTACCTCTGTGACGTCACTCTCGCCCGACAGCAAGTGTGGCATAGTCGTGGTCTGTGGAAACTCAATGTCGCTCACCTGACCTCCTCAGACTGTCGCGCCACCATCGTCGAGAAGCCTATGACTCCACCTCATCATGGTGGCTCTCCTGTGCAAAGCCGACCCTCAGGAAGACTCTGATGAGTTATGGGAAGGAATTCAAGGCGTGGCAAACTAATACCCTGCACTTCTACTACACCATTCTACGTGACTGTACGACGATGCCTTTCTCGCCAGCTCGGCAGTCGATGGTCCATCGCACGAAGGCGCAGATCTCCTTGATCATGCGGCGTAACTTGGAAGGCACTGTAGTCCGTTCTCGAGCTTCTAATCGAATCCCTCACGAACGTCCGTCGATGTACCACCTCCTTCAGGAAAGACAACGACGACGACGAGCTCTGATCCAAGTCCTCATTGATGTGGAAGGGCGCCGGCACGACACCCAACAAAGCATCGGTCGTGCTCTCCATGCTCGTTTTGCCGGGCTATACGCAGCCGTACCGCTGGTCACAGAAGTCGCTCAGCTTACTACGAACACTCTTCCGGAGGATACAGTGCATGACCTCCAAGACAACGTAACCACAGATGAAGTGGTAGACGCTATCAAGGCGGGTTCCGATAACAGATCTCCTGGACCTGACGGTATACCCATCGAATTTTACAAAAGTTTTCACTATTTGTTGGCTTCCACGTGGACGGCAATCGCACAAGAGCTGATGTCACCGATGACAGTGGTCCCGAGCGCCTTTCTAGAAGGAATTATTATCCCCGTACATAAACCGCGCGGGATATCGAGGGTCCAGGACTATCGACCAATTACTTTGCTCAACAGCGACATGAAAATATTCACACGGCTACTGGCATCGCGACTCAAGAAGGTCGCACATTACGTCACCTCCTGCGACCAGACTTCCCTAGGAGGCGACAACAACATCCGTACGGCCCTTTGCCGTTACAGAGACATGATAGCATTAGCGCATCATCAGCGTCTCCCTGGCGCCTTGGATTCACTGGACTTTAGCCAGGCTTTCGACCGTGTTGACCACTTCTATTTACGGACAGTTCTTCAGCATATGGGTTTTCCTGGCGGTATTTTCACAGTGGTTATGCGCCTGTTGAGTAATGCAGCCTCTCAAATCATGTACAATGGTCGTCTTACACCGTCCCTGGTCATCGCACGATCTGTACGACAAGGATGCCCTCTTTCCACGATTTTGTATGCTTTCGCCTTGGAACCCCTGCTCCAGGGCATGCGCCAACGTTTGGAAGGCATGGCTGCGCACGGCCACCGTTTTTGTTGTACGGCCTACGCAGACGATATAGTACTATATCTGCGCAGTGAAGATGAAGTACGAGCAGCACTGGCATGGGTGGCGACTTACGGAGAAGCGTCGGGAAGCTGCCTCAACGTGTCAAAATCCAAGGTCCTGCTCATTGGTGAGGGCTTGCCGGAGAGATGCGCTGCCCCCCTTAGTGTCGCCGCCACCATACGGTGTCTTGGACTTGATTTCACAGCAGACCTGCGCCGCTCAGCGGCTATCAATGGTAGACGCTTGCTACAGACAATCAGAGCAAATCTCGCAGATCACCGGCTACGAGCTCTCGACGTTATCCAACGCGCGCAATACGTGAACATGTATCATGCTTCCCGTATACCTAACGTGGCTCAAGTACTACCAGTCCCAAATCTCCTGGCGCGACGACTGTTGATGGCTTTCGGCTCCTTCGTCAGCTCGGGGATGCTATTCAAGGTGCAGTATGAATCCCTTGCACTGCCACGAGCTCATGGCGGGGTGGGACTCATCCACGTGCCGACTCGTGTCAAGGCACTATACGTCAGCTCCCAACTAAAACTTTGGCATCGTTGCCCGCAGAGCCTTACTAGCCTCCTGCTTCACAACTTTGCACCGGCCTCCTTGTCCGCCCCAGTACTGGTATCGACCATTCCAACCCCCTTTTATTACATCCAACGATTTTTCCTGGAGTTCAGTTATATCTACCGGTCCTTACCACTTACACGTTTGTACCTCATGAAAACAGTCTCCGAATTGTTACAACAGTGCCGCCCGTCCAATCCCATCGAACGTAAGTATCCACAGTACTTGTGGCGACACATATGGAAGGCGATCCATGCGCGTTTTCTCGAATCAGACGTTCAATCAGCGTGGTACATCACCGTGAATGGCAAACAAGTTAACCGAGATCGTCTGCACCGCATACATCTCGCCGATTCACCCCTCTGCACCTACTGTGGAGTGGATGACACGGATGTCCACCGGTTCCACTGTGGCACAGCGCTAGACGTCTGGACACTTGCGCGGCGAATTTTGGCGTTTCTTACTCGCCAGACACCGGCTCAGATCGACGTCCGCATGCTTTTGTACCCCGATAAGACTTTCTACCCCTCCGCCAAAACTAACTCTGTGAATTGGATCTGTGGCCACACGATCCGCTATCTTTTTACTTCTGGCGACAAGTCTACGCTAGGATATTGGACTTATCTCAACGAACGACACTGCGTCCTGATACGCAACCCAAGCTACAAACAATATTTTTCCAATTTCTTACGGAGCACTTTCGATGACCCACCTAGTAGCTGGAACGTCCAAGCCCTGAGAAGCTGAAAACTGTATAAACCGAACCGAACTGAATAGATCTGCTACCCAGAACCCACACCTACGCCATGAGAAGACACGTATGGACGAGCTGGCATGCTGTAGGCGGATACACTTCAGGAGCTCCTGTAAGAACTGGACTTTAACTACAAGTCGCACGACGACTTAAAAAGCTTTTCCTTATTTATTCCTCATAATTTGTTCTTAAAGGAAAAAGAAATTTGATTTGGCTTTGAGAAACCTTTTTTTTGTTCCAAAAGATTGCTTCTTCGCCAACAAGACAAAGGAGACTCATTTTTGTTTACTGGACGGAGAAACCAGTAGAATTGGAGTCTTTGTTTTCTTTTGAAAAAAAAAAAAAGGGGTAGAGTTCTGCTGTAGGATACCCCAGTATGAGAGTTCGATTCTGGATTTAGGTTAATTTTTTCAATATAATTCTGATTTGTTTTATACTGCTGTTGTATATACTATATCTTAAACGATTCATTTCCTACAGCTAGAGGTTTTTTTTTTTTTTTACGTTGAACGTAAGTTATTGGTCAGAAATGTCAGCAAAGTCATAATGAGTAATAGTTAGTTAAAAATCAATTACCTTTCATAGGACGGCGATAGTTAGAAAAAAAAAGCGGTAGCGTGCGTTGTTTCTGTTCGTAATGTCAGTGGATCGAGAGCAGCTGGCATAAAATATTTTTATAGCCTCTTCTGTCTGAATGCTGAAGACGTGAAAAAAAAAGAAAAAAAAATGGTTATAAGCGGTACAGTCAGGAACCGCGCGACCGCTACGGTCGCAGGTTCGAATCCTCCCTCGGGCATGGATGTGTGTGATGTCCTTAGGTTAATTATGTTTAAATAGTTCTAAGTTCTAAATGACTGATGACCTGAGAAGTTAAGTCCCATAGTGCCCAGAGCCATTTGAACCATTTTGGATGAAAAGGTTAGCACAGGAGAGGAATTTGTGTCGGACCCAATCATACCAGTCAGATAACCAATGACTAAAAAAAAACGGGTTTAAAATAAAAAGAAAAAATAATTTCTTACAGTTTGTCAAAGGACTGCGCGAGGCGTAACTTTTACGTCCCCTGGCAACTTATCACTTCAAGCTCCTCTGTTGCTTATACAAACGGTAACATATTTTTAAACCGTGGATAAGATACAGGGGTCGAAGGGTTATTTACAGCTTGTACAGAAACCAGAGTTGAGTTATAAGTGTTGAAGGACATGAAAGGTTAACCATATTTGAGACGGAAGTGAGACAGGATTGTAACCTACTCCTGCTGTTACACCTGCACGCTGAGGAAACTGGAACGAAACCGAGGAGGAATTTGGAAAGCACTCCGTCTTCAGATCACAAGTGACCCATCGGGACCATCCTACCGCCGTGTCATCCTCAGTCGGGGATGTGAATAGGAAGGGCGTGTGGTAGGCACACCGCAATCCCGGTCGTTATAATGGTTTTCTTTGACCGAAGCCGCTACTATTCGGTCGAGTAGCTCCTCAGTTGGCATCACGAGGCTGAGTGCACCACGAAAAATGGCAACAGCGCATGGCGGCCTGGATGGTCACCCATCCAAGTGCCGGCCACGCTCGACAGCGCTTAACTTCGGTGATCTCACGGGAACCGGTGTATCCACTGCGGCAAGGCCGTTGCGAATTTGGCAAGGGGATTAACTTTAAGCGAAATGAAACAAAAACTTCGCGGTTTGACAATAACATAATTCTGTCAGCGACTGTTAAGGACTTGGAACAGCAGTTGCCAGAGTCGATAGTGTCTTGAAAAGTGATTGCACATGTACATCAATAAAATTAAAACAACTGTAACAGAATGTAGTCAACCGAAATAAGGCAATACTGAGAGATGTAGATGAGGAAATCAGGTGTTAAGGGCAGTAAATGTGTTTTGTTATTTCCTCAGCAAGAAAGAAATGATGGCTGGCGTAGAGAAGACATAAAATTCCTACTGGAAATAGGAAGAAAAGCATTTCCGTGAAAAAAAGAAATTTGTTAACATCTAGTATAAACGTAAATATTGGGAGTCTTCACTGAAGGTGTTTGTCTGGAGTGTAGCCTAGTACGGAAGTGAAACGTGATCGACAGGGAATCCAGACAAGAACAGTGTAGGAGGTCTTGAAACATGTTAGTATAGAAGAACGCTGAAGATGAAATGAATAGATCGAAGTAAAAATGAACCGGAACTGAATCGAATTGGGGAAGTAAGAAGTTTATGGCACACTAGAAAAGAGGCTCAGTTGATACTCACATCCTGACTCTTCAAGGGATCCGTACGTGTATGTGGAAGTGTGGGAGGTGAGGGGGAGGGCTGTAAAAATTGTAGAGGCAGACCAAGGCTTGAACACAATAAGCAGATTCAGAATGATTCAGAGAGGCAAAGCCTTCCACAGGACAGACAATCGTGGAGAGCTGTCTCAAACGTGCCTTCGGAATGATGGAGACGACAGTAACAGCAACATCAGCAAAATAACGACAGTTACAGTTTTCCCCAGTCCATTATTAATTTGCCTGAACTTTGTTATATTTTCAATGTTCTGCTATTACTAAGCGCAAAATCAATATTTCGTTCTAGATACGTATGTCTTTTCCAACAACCCTACGACGTGTGTAATAAATAATCAGTTTCACTGATTCTAGTACAATATAGTGAACTTGTATATACAGGTAGGGAAGGTGAGACCATCTTCATATGCGTTTTAAAATGCTACTTGATTAAGTTACACTAACATTCTTGGCAATACGGTTCAAGGAAAATGTTAGGTACAAAAATGTGGCCTCGTAAAAATAAATAGTAATCGAGCATGTCTCATCGGTGTGACTTACTGTAGATCATACTTAGCGTTAGTGAGTTAAAACGGCTAGAATTTGTATTTATATCGGATTAAATATAGACACCTTGGCCACACACACTCTCACAGAAGAAAATTAATAAAGAAACTACTGATGTTTGAGAGTTTCAATACACAGAAACGGACGTTGGAAAAAATAAATGCACACATATTGTAAGTAATATTTGCAACTAAATCCACTTATAAAGTAGAGAAATTGACGTTAAAAATAAACACTGAAACAAAAATATCTCTATACAGCAAATTTTTACTCTCGAATTATACATTAGATTCACAGAACTGATATGGCTGCGAATTTTGAGGGAGCTACTCAGTACATCAACAACAAAAGAAATGGTAAAAATCATAACAAGTAAGGAAATACACCAAAATAGATAAAAACAGCATTATAGTGAGTACCTACTGAAGGGGTGAACGTGATCGTTCTTCCACATTGCCATAGTGATATTGAAGGGTTGGCAGGGGCTACGGGAGTCGGAGGTGAAGGTGCATGCGGCAGGACATACGGCATGCATGTAAGCCCTTTATTACTCCAACAAGTTGCCACACTAACAGGTGCGCTCCTTCGTACGGTGGTGCTGTCCAGCGTCGACCCACGACGCTCATGTTCCACGAGCGTGGTCAGTTGTCTATCCTGCCGCCCACGGTGGTGGCGAAAGCGGTGTCAAGAAAGCGGCGGTAGCTCCTGTCCCAGTAGTGCCAAAGTCTTGCATAGTCCGCATACCTCTGGAGGGCAGAGTTTCGGCGGTCTTATATTGCTGTTACCCCGCTGGCGGTGAGGCTTTGTCTCCCTCAGCTAAGTGAATGTCGGGCGCTGACAGGTGTTCAGCGCCTCGGTGACTAGGAAGGATTCAGATCGCCCCTCGTCCATCTGGTGATGAATTGTACGAAGAGGAACTTTGGCGACCTTGCAGCGACATCGATTCGAAGTCCGACTGTACCGATATATCAGTCTGGCCGGATAGCCAGCTCCTATACAAGACAAGGGAGATCTGGCAGCAGTTGATGTCACATACGCTGCCTACTAAGCGCCGTCGAAATGACTTACTTGAAACACAGGTTATTGCCCCAGCGCTCAGGTCGCCATTGCGGAGCTGCTGGCATCGTGTCATTGCTGAGCTTGTGAATGTTTCGAAGCGTTCCGATTTCGTCATCGTGCCGACTCGCTTGTGACCGCGCTGCTACAACAAAATCTCTCAGAAAGGAAGAATGATCTTTTATAGTGTTTTAAGAGAATTAAAGGTCATACTGTCTCGGAAGAGATTATCATGGTTACAGTTAAGGTTTACCAGTATACTGATATAATACAGAACAGCAGGAGTTGTAGGAGATAATTTAGCTCATTTAAGGACATAGAAACTGTATTATTCAGTTTCAGTCTGAAATAGGGCGTATACCATTATACGGTAAGAAACAGAAGGGGCGTTCAATATCTTACGCAAACCAATTTTGCTCTCGGCCAATTTCGGCCGAGAAAGAATTTGCTGTGGGACATCATGGGATATTTCCGGTTCAAGCCCTATAGTTTCATGTAGCTCTGATAGGTGGGGCGCTATACGTAACTTTCAAAATGGCGTCTGTGACAGAGGTGCGTTCCAAGCAGAGAGCTATTAAGCCGGCCTTTGTGGCCGAGCGGTTCTAGACACTTCAGTCTGGAACCGCGCGACCTCTACGGTCGCAGGTTCGAATCCTGCCCCGGGCGTGGATGTGTGGGATGTCCTTAGGTTAGTTAGGTTTAATTAGTTCTAAGCTCTAGGGGACTGATGACCTCGGATGTTAAATCCCATAGTGCTCAGAGCCAGAGAGAGAGAGCTGTTACTGAATTTCTTTCGACCGAAAATCAAAGCATCCCAGATATTCATAAGCAATGTTGGAACGTACGGAGACTCTAATCGAGGTGATCGATGGATCGCAGTCAAACACCTCGCTGCTCAGCTGGATGTCTGCTTTGGTGGTGCTGACACACTCGCTAGGTTCCTCGCTTCCCAACGGAAGACCATAAAGGGCAAAGAAGGACTATCTGTGCGGAACTACTTGCGCGTTTCGAGGCTGATCCTGACAATTTTTTGTCGAACATCGCCACTGGTGGTAAAACATGGATGGGTTCATCACTCCTAACCGGAAACAAAACGACAATCGGTGGAGTGACGCCACACCACCTCTCCTCTGAAGAAAAAGTTCAAAGCCACGCCTTAGGCCAGTGAACACATAGCGACTCTCTTCTGGAACACTGAGGGGGTTATTTGATGTCCTCCCGCATGGTGCAACGACCAAATCTGAAGCGTATAGTGCTACGCTCAGGAAACTGAAGAAACAACAGCAGTGTGATCGACGTTACAAAAATGCTAGCGAATTTCTTCTTCTCCGTGACAACGTAACTCCTCATACAAGTCCGCGTATCCAAGAGGAGCTCACAAAACTTCATTGCACTCTTCTTCCTCACCCACCCTGCAGCCCGGATCTCGCACCTTCCGACTTCCGTCTGTTTCGCTCAATGAAGGATATACTCCACAGAAAGAAGCACTTGGATGATGAGGTGGTTATTGACGAAGCAAGAAGTTGGATCCGACGTCGACTAGTAGAACGGTACCATATGGTATACTGGCCCGAATTGAACGGAGCTTAGGCCGAGCGGTTCTAGGCGCTACAGCGTGGAACCGCGCGACCGCTACGGTCGAAGGTTCGAATCCTGCCTCGGGCGTGGATGCATGTGATGTCCTTAGGTTAGTTAGGTTTAAGTAGTTCTAAGTTCTAGGGGACTGATGACCTCAGAAGTTAAGTCCCATAGTGCTCAGAGCCGTTTGAACCATTTTTTTTTGAACGGAGCTTATATAGACAAAAAGGGATTGGTAACCCAAAGAGTGAGGATTAATATGGTGTATTGGAATCCTGAATAAAGCCAACTAGCTTTCTGAAAAAAAGTGTTGTCTTACTTAGTGAATACACCTCGCGTATTATCCTCAGACTAGAGAAGAAAATATTGCCTTATTAATGACATAACCTCTGCATGATGAAATTGGTATTGTATTGCATGTTTCGTGGCTGTTGACACATGATAATTTGGAGAGGACAATGAAAAGTCAAGAGGCAACAGTTGACATCCTGGTCGTAAAAATTGATAAATAAAAAATCATTTCAAGTCAGTTTATTAGTGAACTGTACCACTATGAGAAGACTGTAATAACTATGAAGTAAATGTTTAGAAAAAATGAAACAAAAAGATTTGAATAAACAGTTATACAGGTATTCATTAACAGAGTTCTATGAAAGTAAAATTTGCAAGGTAGAAAAGTCGTAAGGAGGCTGAAAGCAAGTTATTCACAAAGAAACTAAAACAGTGGAGGAGAACTGTGAGAAGGAATATGAGGAGGAGTTTTAATTAATTACTTAAGGATATTGAGTGGCCTACAGATCGATGTATATAAGAAAAACAGATTACTGTAAAGGGAGAAGAGGATCTCTTGTGTTTATATATCACTTAAAGTATTACCCATTTAAAAATGCACAATGTCGGCGCTAGCTGTCATGTTTAGGTTTTGGTTCTGTGAGCCTAGACATACATCCCTCTCCGACTGCTCAGGGCACGCGTCGCGTTACGGTACCAGTCCCCTCCTGCCCTATCCCTCTGCCCTCCCGACCCCTCCCTAACCCGTCCACAGACAAGTTGCTCCTAACTGCTCGAGTACCGACGGAGTGTAGGAGGAGCTCGCCAACTTGAACTGCGGACCCCAGAACTTGGTATGGTTGGTGCTACTCCGCGTCCTGCGCTTAATTCGAATTGATTTGCTCACTAAGACGCTCAGACAGAGGGCGCGGCGCGGAACACTTCCCATTCACCAACTGATTGCATAAACCGCTTCCGCGAGAAGCTGTGAATACACCGAGCGGACGGCTGAGAGACTGCAGACACTGGATCCTAAATTACATTTCGGATTATGCGCTGGAACTTCCTTCTATTAAGCGCACAGCGCTTTCGATATGAAACACGAGTACAGGTAACTGCAAAAAGAACCGCGATGTTGGTAGTCTACTTTCTGTTACTAGCCGTAACGAGGAGTGTCGATGAAAAATAAATTTCCGGAAAAAATCGGTACAACATATTAAGGATTTCCAATTCACTCTAGATTTATTCTTGCAGTAGTGTATACGGAGAATCGCACAATTATTCGAATGAAGACAAAACCGAAGGTTGCGTTGGTCACGGAGTTTACTGCACGTGTTGCAGAGCACGTTGAGTTTCACGGGCAGTGTGTGAGCGAGCATTATACTGTTGGAACGTCCGCTCCGATAGCTGAGTGGTCAGCGTGACGGATTGCCGTCGTACGGGTCCGGGTTGGATTCCCGGCTGGGTCGGGGATTTTCTGCGCTCAGGGACTGGGTGTTGTGTTGTCTTAATCATCATATCATCCCCATCCGGCGCGCAGGTCGCCCAATGTGGCGTCGAATTTAATAAGTCCTGCCCCGTGAGGGGCCTCCGGCCAAAGACGCCAAACGCTCATTTTCCTTCCTGGTGCAAGGACAGCAAAAGAAAGGATCTAAATGCATTCAGCATGTACTAAGCGCTGGTTAGCGACCCACCCCAGAAACACCAAAGGTCAACGAGGTATTACACCCCACATCATTGGGCCTAGGGAGCGACTAGTGAGTCTTGGATGAATGTACTCTGACAGGGCTCACCAGGTCTACGTTGATATGTCTGGGCTCACAAGCACTCTTATGTGTTCTGTGGTAGCTGTACGATCTGCCACTGCTGGCCTTACAATTCACGACCCTGGTGGGCGTCCCCGCTATGTCGACGTCCAAAAGCTCGTCTACGAGTTGAGAATTTTCCCGTGACCACTTGTGTGGCAGTTCCCCAAGACGACGAATCCACCATTCGGAGGGCCACAGATTGACCCCTTTCAAACTGACTCAGTTGGCTGTAGGAAACAAGTTTGTCTCTATGGCATGATTCCCTGCTTGCTCCACACTTCTGGCTTTGAGCATTCCTTTTAAAAAGGCAGACACAGATGGCGCGGGGTAGTTATGCTACTACGCTTTCTGTTGACGGACGACGTTTAAACCATTATCAGTACATCTAGATGTGGCATATGCCGTCATGGCATAAAAATCGACTCCGTCATTCCAGGTGTACTAATTTTTTCCGGCAGTATTCGTAGGAACGCTTTTCATTTCTGCATGAATTATTCCAGAAACATGTTGTGAAAATGGTTGAAATGGCTCTGAGCACTATGCGACTTAACTTCTGAGGTCATCAGTCGCCTAGAACTTAGAACTACTTAAACCTAACTAACCTAAGGACATCACACACATCCATGCCCGAGGCAGGATTCGAACCTGCGACCATAGCGGTAGCCCGGTTACAGACCGTAGCGCCTAGAACCGCACGGCCACTCCGGCCAGCAACATGTTGTGAAACATCAAATACGTGCGTCATGATTCGAATGTCTTTGAGATATTCTAAATGCAGACATTAGTGTCATAAAATTTTAATTAAAAACGTAATTACTTTCTCAGACTCGCAACTGAAATGACAACAAGAAGCGTTCGCAGTACAGTTAACAGTATAAAAATGTTGCGTTTCGATTACAAAAAAAAAAAAAAAAATATTAGTGTATTGAAAGGTGGTCGTATTCGTACGAACGTTTTTCAGAACGAGTACTCGCATGCCTTGAGTAAATCACTTGTCAATTCAAAAACGATGGGACCTGGCCCACCCTATCTGCTGCAAAGGTGCGTCTTTCAACAGGAATCTGCAGGGGCAAACGGAAGCTTTGACGGGCGTCGGACCATCAGAGCACTGGGTTCGTATAATTCGAAAATTCATATTGAGTAAAACCTTCTTGATTGCAAAAGATATTTCTTTTGATTGGCAACCGGTTTCGGACTATAATTTAGACCATCTTCAGGCCGTAGGCACAATGATGGCGGCTAGTAGCGGTGGACAATCAGTAAGAATACAGAGGCCATGAGCTGATGTGCATATTCTTCGGATTTTGTTTCGTCCTCAGCCACTGGCCGCCATCACAGTGCATGAGGCCGGAATATGGTCTATAATATAGATCGAAACCGGTTGCCACTAAAATAAACATTTATTGCGAACAAGAGAGTTTTAAGGAATATTAATATTTGACACCGGTCGCTGTTCATTCTCCATCGACAGAATATTTTCTAAAATATTTCGGTTGGGACACCTCATGCAGTTTAGGCAAAAAGCCCTAAGCTTTGTAGAGTGCCTAGATATTTTACAGCAGATGCTGTCTCCAACTGTTTTTTCATCAATAGTTTAGCTGTACAGTAGTTGATTTCTTTTCCTATTTCAGACTCCTGCCAGCACATCGAACGGACATAACTTTGACACTTGTGTTTTCTATATGGGCTCGTTTAGCCGACAACTTTTAGCAATACCCTGAGATTGCAACAAGCCACGAGTGTTTGGGTTGCATTTGTGTGCTTGGGACTCAAAAGTACTCTAAGGGTGTGTGGAAATGTGTCTTTTCAAACTGCATATTCTTTTCGAGCTTGGCATGGGAAACGTGGTCTCTGTTCAAACTTTTGGTTTCATAGGAACACTCAGTGATCGCTATCAGTTTCTGTGTCAACCACCGGTAAATTCATGTGATTTACAGTCTCGCTCACTCGCAAGATGTTTCAGAAGCTTGTAACATTCCTTTATCTATTGTGGTGTCCAGTAGAGATGTTGAACTACTACTCATTTGCTATAAGGGCAAATGTCAATCAGAATGAATTTTCGGACATACACAAAAAACTTTGTTACTACACTTCAAGAGTTTTCTCCAAATTTTCCATTCCAGAACATTGTACTACCACTCTTAATGAGGGTGGTTGACCCAAAATCTCTCATATTTATCAGAATGATAATGTTATTATATTTCAGACTCTCAGGACTTGTGCCCTTTTAGTAAATTTTGAAAAAATAAATACATAAATTTTAAAAACTAGCTATTTTATTGGCCTTTAATGCGTTTACATGGACCTAATTTTTTTATTATGCTTAGAAAGGTAACAAAAAAAACAGTGTAACGAGTTCTTGTTAGTCCCCTAATTCGATATTTGCTTCCACCGAAGTGTCCTTCAGATTGTCCACGTAAAATTTGCTACAGCCGTCTCCTATGTACTGAAAGAACTTGTGAAGGTCCTCCATCGCATGCTCCTTTATGGGCACTTTGTCAGAACAGCATATATTATAAGTTGTACAACATGCTGGCCTAGGCCAACGTCTAAGGTATGTTTGACCAGATCACTGGTGAATGGCTACCCCACAATATAGCCAGGGTTGTTGAAATCATAAATTAAGTGAACTTACGCTAAAAGGATACTCCCTCATTACTCTATTTGAATGACCTTTGTAGGCAGACAGCTGTCCTCTCGTGGAACTGATATAACGTAAGTGACATAAATACTAAATAATATGGAATTCCTGCATTCTCCGCCAATTATTTTGTTATTTACATTCTTACCAGAGACGTTCTTATAAGATGCTCCTCTCAGTTTTGCTTGCTTTATTACATAGGGTAATTCTTATTAACATATAAACACCCTCCCCCCCTCCCAAAGAGGCGTAGACGGCACTGAGACACATAATGTAAGACTCATGGGGTGGCAGATGTCGGGGTATACCTAAACAAATGGAAGAGGAATGAACACATGACGTACCTCGCCGCAGGTGCAGCCGTTGAGCCTGTCGACATATGTCATCCACTCTTGGAATATTTCCAGACATTTGAGGCCTCAACCGTCTTACACAAAATTAATTGTCTGAGCACCATTTACGGCGGTCTTTGAGGGTTTTTAAGCGTTAATCAGAATCACCCTATATTTCTGTTGTAACATTGGGCGTTTGATTTTCTTTTCCTTCCAAGAACGCATTCATCTTCATCTGAAGAAGTCATGGTGCTTACTGTGCTTTCAAACAGTAAAATTTGTAGTATTGTCACCTACAATGCATTGTTGTGTTCTCCAGTAAGAGGCGACAAAATACATTGCCAACCCACTAACAAAGTAACATGCAGCATTCTGTTAAAAACGTAGCTGTACAGGACATTTGACCTTTTTAACTATACATATGAAGAAAATAACAGCATTTTAAACACAGAATGATGTACCTGCCCTACGGGTTATACAGTCTGTGAAAAAGTGAAAATCACAAAAATGTGACATCTGCCATTTTAACAAATAGCTGTTCTTATGGTTATCCATGACGAGTAATCTTATGTATATTGCCTTTTCAAACATTATGTTGCATTTTTAACGCATTCCGTCTTCGGGAGTTTATTGTCTTGCTCCTCTTCCTTTCTTCACGAATTCCACCATGTGGTCCAGATCGCCATATCTGAATACGTATGATGTGCTTCATAAAAATGTTCTCGGTATATTTCCCTTTCAGTTAATCGAAGATTAACGAAGCATGAATAAGCAGCACTAGCAGTTACTTTCTATAAGAGCTCTACAGAAAGTAAGGTAAGACGAAGTAAAAGCGGTACGAGACACAAGGCGAGAGAGAGTATCATCGAAACTTATCTTTTCCGGTACAGAAGATCACAATGTTTTATGATTATTAGACAGTATAGCTCATAAGAGGCGAACAGTTCAGACCTGCACAAACCGAGCGTAAAAGACACAAATTATTACCCTCTGAGGCTATATAGTACGCTGTTTAAGTTCAACGTACTAAGTTAAATTTCAGCTGTTACTTGTGAGAGACCTCTCCTCTCTCTCTCTCTCTCTCTCTCTCTCTCTCTCTCCCCCTTTTTTTTCTTTCTTTCCTTTTTTTTCGATGCACTTTGCGACAGTTTTGCCATCTCCAAGACTTAATAATACTAGGAAGAATGTGTCATTTGCCGGTCACGTTCAGTGTCTGGATGTATAATGAGACACATAAAACGGGTTCGTAATCTTATATCCACAGTCAGGCTCAGTTTCCGTACAAGGGGAAGGTATTCTGTATCACCGATTTCAGCGTCTTATACACGACCGTCAGAAATAAAAGTCTTGTTGAAAGGTAACGCTGGTGGGGACTATTTAAATAACTGATTGTGTTGGCATATTTTTAGTGTTCTAACAACATTTATTTTTTCTTTACAAATCTTGTGTGTGTATGTGTGTGTGAAATCTTATGGGACTTAACTGCTAAGGTCATTAGTCCCTAAGCTTACACACTACTTAACCTAAATTATCCTAAGGACAAACACACACACTCATTCCCGAGGGAGCCTTTTCTTTACAACATACATAAATTATACTATACAAGTTATTGAATGAAGACTGTGAACAACTAAAAGGTTATTCAAGACTACACTTTGCATGGATCCTGGGTGGCAGAGACAGTATAACTAGTCGAGTGAGTCAAATACTCTGGCAATAAAAATGTAGATAACGCGATCTGAATTGATCTGACTCTGCGCAGACTTTGATTGATCAAAATTTCTCTACATATGTGCAGCTGAGAGCAAGTGGAGATTGAGATCTGTACGCCCTGACAATGCCAGAGCGGCATTACATTACCCTGTTTGCTTCATGGGGCGATGTAACTTGCAGCTGGCGAGATGTGTGCGGCGGAGGTGAGACGTGGAGGTGGCACCTGTGAATTGATCGCGGCCACGAAAGACATGCAAAAATCTCACGATCTAGCGATCCGGCAGACGGATCGTAATTTACTATTAGAGCCCTGAAGTCACGGTAGATTTTAGTGTGTGTGACACCCGTTAGCTGGTCGTACCAAGGACCAATTAGGCTCACTCATATGACAAAGCACACAAGGATACCAAAAGTCAAGACTGGTAAACCAAAAACGATTAAGTGTGCCCTCTGCAAACGAGTAGTCTGAGACGTTTGTAGTCACAATGTCGGTACAGTAAGAACTTCACCACAGGCTCCCCTGTCTAAACTACTCGCAAGTGAAGTCAGTCTCAGGACAGGTCACAAGTACCAACCACATATGCCAAAGCCTCGATTAGAAGTGCCTATGAGAACGAAGTCCCGCACCCGAGTGCTTCACTCCTCTCCCAAAAAATAATTCTGTTTTCCTGCAAAGTGCACAAACGACACTACCTTCAGCCTGTGTTGAGCCAATCACAGGGCTCAAATGCTTTAAATCTTCCCACCCACATGACAGCACAAACTCATGTCTAACTAGACGCCGGAGTTTCTTAGACTACCGAGGCAGCTGATAGAAGTGGTTCACAGGCCTATTTGCAGTATCAGCAGACACATAAACTTGTCAATTTTTATTATGCATGGCGCTGCATACAGTGCCTGGTTTATGACTCCACTAAGTGGACGTGTTCCTTCAGACTGTTGCCCCCCCAGCCCAAGCTTCGGCTGGCACCACAGCAGGTATCGTGGCACTGTTCTGCTGGAGACCTGTCTCGATGAGGGGCTGCCCAGTCTGCCCAGTACAGCTGTGGGCCTGTCCGGCAAGATTTACTGAGGTATGGGCCTGCCACCAATTGCTTTCCACTCCCAACAATTTGTAACCAATTGCTTTATATCTCATGATGGCGCATAATATTTGATACCTGTCATAGGTTACTAAAAGCACTTTTCAACTGAGACACAGAATTTCTATATTATTCACATTTATTCACACGATCAGCTTCAGGTCCTCGAAAAACTGAAGCTTTTAACGTAATCTGTGATTTGAAACTTAGTTTCTCATTCATGTCA
This sequence comes from Schistocerca serialis cubense, assembly GCF_023864345.2. NCBI lineage: Eukaryota > Metazoa > Arthropoda > Insecta > Orthoptera > Acrididae > Schistocerca > Schistocerca serialis. The sequence goes on from NC_064644.1 coordinate 201,590,910, forward strand.
ATTTCATTAAAATCATTTCATTGGATATTAACAGTGAAAGACAAGCCCATTTAGCGTAGGAACGACCGAAACTTTCATTCTTTCCCACCCAGCACTTCAACTACTTATGGTGCTTGTCCCACGAGGCTCTGTTTGTTAGTGTAATGCCTTAGCGAAACACTGAAACCAGTAGTTATGTATAGTATGGCCACGCTGAATATGCTGAATCGTTAATTATTGTGCACACAAGAGGTAACAAATACTGAACAAAAATCTTACAAAATTTATCGAAAGTCATATTGAAAACACCGTCTGCTGAAACAGTGTACCACTTCATTTTACTGCCACTTTGTCATAACCAGTTAGTCTCAAACAAAGTAATCATTACCTTGTCATCCCTTTGCGCAGTTAATCATGACAATAGAAGAAAATCATTAACTGAAAAAAAATCTCCCTCGAAAACATTATCCTTGGTAATAACATTTATAATACGACACAAATTTAGCTATATAATTAATGTGAAATTCTAATATCACAGAAGTTATCGATATTTTACACGTGAAATCTCACTGTTGGTTTAATGGAGTACAGCAGACCTGGGACCAGTACAACCGCCAATAGTAGCCACAATATTCTGTCGTAGTGTGGAATAAAGATGTGGAATGAAAGGCTGTAGAGTTTTTCAATGAGGAAATGTCTTCTCTGACGGCATCAGAACATGCAACTCACTCACGGAAGGGATGTAGTGGTCGATTTCCTTTCATGAATTTAAGGGCTCTAGTGCCACATACCTCAGCAATGGATGTGGCCCATTTATTCCAGCACCCTTTTTGGGTTTCCAGTACTACAGAAGAGGATACCGAACGGCTTGTCCAATGCCAAAAATCTCTCGCTCAGACAGTATATCAGCCTTTATGTGATTCTAGGCCTTGTCTGGGAGGTAGTCTCCCTTTGGCAGCGAAGCAGCTCGGACTTGTTTATGTACCGTCTGGGAAGCTCTAGAGGAAAAGGCAATGTTTACACCACCGGTACTCGCGTGTGTTACTTGTTGAACCGGTAGCAATGGCGCATACATTTCGAAAAACCATGGTTCAGTTTACGTTCTATAATGAGTACGCAAGACCGAAAGCATTCGAAGTGGAACGTTTCTTGAGGGATGAGGCGCATATTAGTTTACACGGAGTTCACTGGAATTTGTTTCTCAATCGTGAGTAGCACTATTTCATCTACATATACAACATACTCCGCAAGCCATCTATCTGACCCCTCCAACCCTGTGGGTCAGGGAGAATGATTATCGGTAAGCTTCTGTATTGGCTATAATTTCTCCAAGTTTCCCCTCGTGGTCAATACGCGAGTTGCATGTGTGTGTGTGTGTGTGGGGGGGGGGGGGGGAGGGGGGGAAGTAATATGTTCTCCGACTCCTCCTGAAAAGTACTGTCTCGAAATTTCAACAGTAAATCACCATGATGTACACCTCTCTTGTAACGTCTGCCAGTGGAGTTTGTTTAGCATATCCGTAACGCTGTCACGAAACGCGCCGCTCTTCGTTCGATCTCCTCTATCTCCTGTATCAGTCCTACCTGGTAGGGATCTCAGATAGATGAACAATACTCAAGAATCGGGCGAACAAGTACCTTATAAGCCACTTATTTCGTGGAAGAGTTACAGTTCCTTAAGATTCTTCCGATGAATCTGAGTTTGGAATCTGCTTTTACCACTGTCTGTTTTATATGGTCACTCCACTTAAGGTCGCTCTCGATAGTTACGCCTAGATATTTTACGGCAGACGCTGTCTCCAACTGTTTTTTCATCAATAGTGTAGCTGTACAGTAGTGAATTTCTTTTCCTATGTATGCGCAATATGTTACATTTATTTACAGTCAGGGTCAACTGCCAGAGTCGGCAGCATTCATCAATTTGAAATCTGGTTTCGCAGGACAGAGCGGATCAGGTTGTGGAAAGGGTACAAGGTCAGTTACTACAAGTTACACAAGAACACACAACTTTATTGCTCAAACCAAAGTCAAACCAAAGCACAGTTTTCTCTTTAAAACAACAAAGATTAATTCACAGCTGAGGGCCCAAGTAACTTCCCCAAAATAAGTTGAAATTGTACCGTCTAAAACATCAGGATTTAGAGTAAAGGCCGAAAGCATTATTTAAGTAAAATTACAATATATTCTCGGCTAAAGGGGGAAATACACTCCTGGAAATGGAAAAAAGAACACATTGACACCGGTGTGTCAGACCCACCATACTTGCTCCGGACACTGCGAGAGGGCTGTACAAGCAATGATCACACGCACGGCACAGCGGACACACCAGGAACCGCGGTGTTGGCCGTCGAATGGCGCTAGCTGCGCAGCATTTGTGCACCGCCGCCGTCAGTGTCAGCCAGTTTGCCGTGGCATACGGAGCTCCATCGCAGTCTTTAACACTGGTAGCATGCCGCGACACCGTGGACGTGAACCGTATGTGCAGTTGACGGACTTTGAGCGAGGGCGTATAGTGGGCATGCGGGAGGCCGGGTGGACGTACCGCCGAATTGCTCAACACGTGGGGCGTGAGGTCTCCACAGTACATCGATGTTGTCGCCAGTGGTCGGCGGAAGGTGCAGGTGCCCGTCGACCTGGGACCGGACCGCAGCGACGCACGGATGCACGCCAAGACCGTAGGATCCTACGCAGTGCCGTAGGGGACCGCACCGCCACTTCCCAGCAAATTAGGGACACTGTTGCTCCTGGGGTATCGGCGAGGACCATTCGCAACCGTCTCCATGAAGCTGGGCTACGGTCCCGCACACCGTTAGGCCGTCTTCCGCTCACGCCCCAACATCGTATACCCCGCCTCCAGTGGTGTCGCGACAGGCATGAATGGAGGGACGAATGGAGACGTGTCGTCTTCAGCGATGAGAGTCGCTTCTGCCTTGGTGCCAATGATGGTCGTATGCGTGTTTGGCGCCGTGCAGGTGAGCGCCACAATCAGGACTGCATACGACCGAGGCACACAGGGCCAACACCCGGCATCATGGTGTGGGGAGCGATCTCCTACACTGGCCGTACACCACTGGTGATCGTCGAGGGGACACTGAATAGTGCACGGTACATCCAAACCGTCATCGAACCCATCGTTCTACCATTCCTAGACCGGCAAGGGAACTTGCTGTTCCAACAGGACAATGCACGTCCGCATGTATCCCGTGCCACCCAACGTGCTCTAGAAGGTGTAAGTCAACTACCCTGGCCAGAAAGATCTCCGGATCTGTCCCCCATTGAGCATGTTTGGGACTGGATGAAGCGTCGTCTCACGCGGTCTGCACGTCCAGCACGAACGCTGGTCCAAATGAGGCGCCAGGTGGAAATGGCATGGCAAGCCGTTCCACAGGACTGCATCCAGCATCTCTACGATCGTCTCCATGGGAGAATAGCAGCCTGCATTGCTGCGAAAGGTGGATATACACTGTACTAGTGCCGACATTGTGCATGCTCTGATGCCTGTGTGTATGTGCCTGTGGTTCTGTCAGTGTGATCATGTGATGTATCTGACCCCAGGAATGTGTCAATAAAGTTTCCCCTTCCTGGGACAATGAATTCACGGTGTTCTTATTTCAATTTCCAGGAGTGTAATATATCAGATTAGCTAAGGAATTCTATAAAAGCCAAGCATTTACAGATTCCGGCTAAAGGCCATCTTAAGGGAAATTCCAATTAATTCTTCGGCTGAAAGCCCAATAAAAAAATTCTTTTTAAATGGTAAAAGAGAGGCTTTTACACAGTACAACAGAAAAACATCTTAAGAATACTTGAAGTATCTTGTCGGCTGAAGGCCCAAACAATTACTCAAGAATTATTAAAGAGAATCATAACATAAACATTTACAGAACACAGCTGAAGGCCGTTTTAAGAATTCAAGATAATTAAAGAGAAACCTTACAGACAAGAATTTACATATTAAAGCCACAGATTCTGAAACAAACGCGGCTGAAGGCCTAAATACAGAGCAACCAGAATTTTAAAAGAAACATGGCTGAAGGCCTAATCTTAAAATAGTTGTCATGAAGTTCGGCTGAAGAGTATATACTAAACTCATACAGTATTAATACACGGATGAAGGGCTGGCACAATACCTGCGACCAAATAAAATGACAATCACAAACAATAACAGTGGTGCTCAGAAGTGTTGCAAGGGTCGGCCTGGGGAGGAGACTCCAACAACAGTTTAGGTGAGACACGCTGCCAAGCGTAACACTAAACAATCGGGTGGCAACACGACCGAGGGACAGCTGAAGAACCAACCAACAGCCTAATCGATTCCCTTCCACCCGACACACTCGCTGCTTTATTTCAACCGACCGACTGACTACTCCAGTACGCAGACAGCATAGATCTGCTCAATGGAAATCACAGAAGCTTCACACTACTCTGTTTAACACACTTGCGCAAGAACTCGAGCAATCATAAAAGCAATCTCTGTGGAACAACAAGGACGAATCAATTCGACACACGGAGAGTTTCCACAAGCGGTCGGCGACCAAATACAAGTCGCCTGATGAGAAGACTGACCAATCAAGGTCGTCCCCACTCAAGTTACGTGTGTCGGGAACGTTCGGGTGAGTACTGGCTGTCCCGACCCCACTGGCGCTCCGTCCAAACTCCCTTCGGACGGAACACCTGCCGGATACACTAGCGGTCGCTCCAGAGATGGTACAACAGTGCACTTCTCGATATCCGCTCTGCTACCACTACGGGCAAGCAAACCAGCAACCTAGTGACGCCAGTGAATCGAATTAAAGAAAAAACGAGGAGACAGAACCACAAAAACAAGATGACGAACAATAAACGGCATGAGCGCGAGCCGCGCACGGCTCACAATTCTCTGCTGGCCGTTCTGTAAATTCTTACTCTCTTCTGACGTTGCTACTTTGGTATAAACAACTGTATCATCTGCAAATGGCCTTAAAGAGCATCCGACGCTTTCTACTAGATCATTTACATACAGTGTAAACAGCAACAATCGTATCACACTTCCCTGTAGTACTCCGGATATTAGCTTTACATCTGTCGATTTAGTTCCGTTAAGAGCGACTTGTTGCGTTCTATCTGCTAGAAAGCCTTGAATCCAATCGCAGGTCTGCTCCGATACTCCGTAAGCTCGTATTTTTTTCATTAAACGGCAATGCGGAACGGTCTCAAATGCCTTACTGAGTGATGTGGATCTCGTGGAGGAGCAGAGCGAGCTGAATTTCACAGTATCACTGTTTGCGGAAATCATGTTGATTTTTATAGAGGAGACGTTCATTTTCCAAAAACATCATAATTCTTGAGCATAAAACATGTTCCATAATTCTACAACAGATTGGGGTCAACGATATAGGTCTATAATTGTGTGGATCTGTCCTACGACCTTTCTTATAAACCGGAACGACCTTTCTTCCAGTCGCTAGGTACCTTTCATTGCTCAAACGATCTACGATAAATTACTGCTTGAAGAAGAGCAAGTGCTTTCACGTAATCTTTATAGAATCTTATAGTTATCTCATCTGGTCCTGACGCCTTTGCACTACTAGGGGATTGTCAAAATGGTCGACAACGTAGAATGTAATACGAGTACAGAAGCTCCCAAACGAGGATTCTTGTTTCGACAATATTAGCGACATGTTAGTCGTTCATGCGGGCCTCGGCTTGGGTACGATTCGAATCTTCGTGCTGCCCATCGAAGCACCTGAATCACTGATCACTGAATCATTCCAGCCATATGGCAGTGCAATTAGTCATATAGCGGAATGTTGGACAAGTTTTAGCACATATCCAGTGCTCAAGTGTCCGTCAGGTACTAATCGCCCTTACAAAACATATGCCTTCCTATTGAAATATAGGGGTTGTAGTACCATTGTCGTCACCGAGCGAGGTGGCGCAGTGGTTAGGCACTGGACTCGCATTCGGGAGGACGACGGTTCAATCCCGCGTCCGGCCATCCTGATTTAGGTTTTCCGTGATTTCCCTAAATCACTCCAGGCAAATGCCGGGATGGTTCCTCTGAAAGGGCACGGCCGACTTCCTTCCCCATCCTTCCCTAATCCGATGAGACCGATGACCACGCTGTCTGGTCTCCTTCCCCAAACCAACCTATTGTCGTCTATGACTGCCAACCACAGGGTTGCTCTGGATGTGGTGGTGAAGGATATCTTCGACCTGAGTGCATGAAGAGGCGACTTGTGCAACTGCCCAGTGGAGACTTAACCGACGCAGGCCACCTCAACGTCACTACCGCTTACATAGGCGTCGGCGATCCGCGAGGAGGTGACGCCGTGATCCGAGGGTGTATTGGAATCGCCATTGCAAATCAAGGAGGGGCTTGCAGGCCATAATGATGATAGGCCATAATGATGATAAGCCTACTCCACACCAGCCCCAGACGTTGGAGGTGACAGATTATGAAGACGACCACGGATACTGTGGCTACAGGATTAAACAACACCGGAGATCGAAATATGGGCACATAAACAACCCCCCACCCCTCCCGCGAAGCGTCGCAAAAAGCACCACCTCGACTGTGGAGAATCACCTCATCCTCAACCTGAGACACCTGATGACTTTGGAAATATGGACCTATATGACAAGGACCAACAGCCACCGGATATCGCCGAAGAAGTGCATTCGCATAGTGAATAGACGTCGTGCCGTTCCGATGATCCATCCTCTCAGGTGCCCATCGACGCTGCAGTAGCGTAGAATGATGCTGCGGAAAGTTCTCTAACACTACGTAAAAAGTACAGCCCCCGGCGTAGTAGAAAAATGGTTCAACTGGCTCTGAGCACTATGCGACTTAACTTCTGAGGTCATCACTCCCCTAGAACTTAGAAGTTCTTAAACCTAACTAACCTAAGGACATCACACACATCCATGCCCGAGGCAGGATTCGAACCTGCGACCGTAGTGGTCGCTCGGTTCCAGACTGTAGCGCCTAGAGCCGCACGGCCCCCAGCGTAGTAGAAGCCCTCGCTGGTAACGACTGGGCAGGATGAAGATATCACTGACGTGACTCCTCCCTTTGGTGAAGACTCGCGTCCTTCTTCCAAACCCCAGAACAACTACGGTAATACCGCGAGAAGACATCGAACGGGCGGTCTTTTGATGACATATAATGAGACCACAGACTTTGTGATATTCGCCAGTTTACCATTGTGCAAAGATGACAAATACTCGGACCAAGGCATGCAAAATAGGGACAGCTAATGTCAATACTATTAGATTGCTCTTAAAACGGTAGCTTTTCTGGGACTTGCTGTATACATTAGATGTGGACATATTGATGATGCAGGGAATCTGCACCAATTAGTTTCAGGAAGTACACGGCGACATCTTCTACACGGTGCCGAACTCAGACAACGACAATGGAACGGGGATATCTGGCCGAGAAGGGAAATTCGTGACTTGGCTTATATACCTTCAGCACGAGGACTGGCGATATCATTTCATGGGTTCCCTGTTGTCAACGTTTACGCCCCATCCGGCACAGAAAACAGTGAGCACTTGCGAAATATTATTCGGAAGAGATCATGCCCTTATTTACCGGCGAATTCGATCATTTACTAGTAGGCGGTGACTTCGTGTAGTAAACCCAAAGGATCAAACGCAGCGTTACAACACCTATCGTGAACAAGTGATATTCGGAGATACGGACTTATCCAACACATGGGACAGGAATCCACGGGAATCGCCTGGGATATAAATTTTATAGTAGGCACTCGGCGAGCAGATTTGATAGAATACATATTTCTGTCCCCCTACGAGATAATGTGGTCGACGCTGAACTATGGGTCCTTGCCTTTACCGACCATCTAGCTTATTCGCGTACCGTATCCCCCCCTCAACAAAATGTGTGGCGAATCCGAGGCACGTGCAAACTCAGTTCGCCACTGTTGGCAGACCCCAAATGTCATCAGTGAGTCCAAGGATTTATGGGAGACTTCTCCAAGCCGCATTCCAGCTTACACTTCAGTGCTTCATTGGTGGTACAGAGGATTCGTACGGAGAGGTCGTACAATAACGTAGGCTTAAGACGACATGGATAATGGACACTTCCGATTCAAACACGATGTTTCCTGAGTCGTCATCCAATTCCAAAACGAAGAATGCTGAAGATTAGATGGGTAGATCGGATAACTAATGAGAAGGTATTGAACAGAATTGGGTAGAAGAGAAGTTTGTGGCACAACTTGACTAGAAGAGGGGACCGGTTGGTAGGGCATATTCTGAGGCATCAAGGGATCACCAAATTAGTATTGGAGGGCAGTGTGGAGGGTAAAAATCGTAGAGGGAGACCAAGAGATGAATACACTAAGCAGATTCAGAAGGATGTAGGCTGCAGTAGGTACTGGGAGATGAAGAAGACTGAAGACCACAACAATAAACAAGCTCACCATGTAGACTCAAAGGACCAAACTCAACGTTACAACACCCGTGGATCACGCGACGTCGACTGGGAGGCATGCCGATCCGGGCAAAGTGTCTAGACAACATCGCTGGGGAATGCACCACGATGCATCATGTGTCGCGAGAATACAAACGATACCTCCGATCAATTAGTCACAGTGCTCCATGACTCAGAGGGTCGTCCGCTGAATGACACAAGAAGGCATTGCGGCATTCCCGTCACCTCTTTGCAGACGCACCGAAGGACCACCGGGTGGGGGAGACACACTGCAACAATCACCAGTGAGACTGACAGATGGATAAGGCTGCACTAATGGAGCCACTCACGGAAGATGGAATAATGAAAGCGCTCAAGAAAGGAAAGGCCCGTAAATCCCCAGGGCAAGATAGGATAACGTTAGAGTTTTATGGAGATTAGCCGGCCTGGTTGACCGAGCGGTTCTAGGCCTTTCAGTGTCGAACCGCGCGACCGCTACGGTCGCAGGTTCAAATCCTGCCTCGGGCATGGATGTTTGTGATGTCCTTAGGTTAGTTAGGTTTAAGTAGTTCTAAGTTCTAGTGGACTGATGACCTCCGATATTAAGTCCCATAGTGCTCAGAGCCATTTGAACCATTTTTTATGGAGATTCTCGGAAATAATCATGGTACAAGGGATGTCGATGTACAATGAGTTGATGTGCCCTAAGATGCGCGTGCCGCAGATTTTGTGACGGCTTTTATTCCAAAATCGGAGTGGCGTCGCAGTGCTGATCAGTATCAGCCACTCACCATGTTAAACAAAGAACACAGAATCTTTGCACGACTGCTAGCGCCTCGTCTTAAATTGGCGATATCGTGGACCATCTCCCCTGATCAGGCATGCCTAAGAGTTCGAAGCGACTTCCACTCAGCTTTAAGCGAATAGCAGGACGTCATAGCTCTTCCGGAAACGTGTGGAATGCGAGCAGCTCTAATGTCGGAGTTTTATCGTGCATCCTATAGGATAAACCAGGATTTTTTATCGTCAGTTATGGGCACAATGGTGGTTCCACCGGTCTTCATGTCCATAGTACGAGACTGATCCGAGGGGCTGCATCAAAGGTGATAGTAAACGGTCAGGGTGCGGGCACAATTCACATTAACAGCTCGGTCGGCCAAGGGTGCTCGCTTTCATTAGTGCTTTTTCCGATTGCACTCGAGCCGCTGATGCTTGTTATGCCACTCTCTCTCTGACTGGAATAACGCTACGCGAGATGTCATTCATTTGACGTGCCTACGCGGATGAGCTGATACTCCTCGTCGGATCAGGACATGAAGTGCGTCAGGTTGTTGGACATACCTCCTAAATGGCGCCAGGTAGCGTTGTCAATACGACAAATTCAAGACTGCGACACACTGGACGAGATGTGAAAGACGTGCCAACCCCGTTTCAGACGAAAACGCTGCGGTGCCTGGGACTCACATTTACTCGTTCTTTGCGGCGGTCGGTGCCGGCGAGTTATCGGCGGCTGCTTCAGAATGTTCGATTGTCCGAACGCAACAATTCATTGAGAGCTCTCGACATGCTCCAACGTGTAGCGTACAGCAACGTTCACCTCGTGTTACGACTGCCACAATTAGCGCACATCCTACCGATACCGAAGCCTTGTGGCTGCCTTTGTTTATTGTGTTAGTACTGGAATGTTGGTTAAGAAGTATGACACGCTAACCCTACCGATCCGTAATGGCGACCTCGCCTCACGAACGTACGCATCGAAACTTTGGCACTTCATATGCCAGCTATGGTTGTGAATTGGCAACAGCGAAAACACACCATGCATCAGCTCTGATAGATAATATTTTTCCGCCGTTGTTCGAATCTCCGGAAGCGGTGGCCGACGTCTCGCCTTCACTTGTACAAGTAGCCTTATTTGTAGTGGTTTATAGTTATGTTCGTCCGGAGGTATCTTCCATGAGAACACCCACGACTCAGGAGTCCTATCGCTGGTTGATGAGTCACCATGACCGCAACGTCATGGAAATCAAACATCCAACGAGAGCTCAACAACATGTCAGGCGCGCAGTGCATAAGCCACTGCTGTGGAGGGCAGCGCGATCGAGATATTATATCCCCATCAACCTTAAAATTGCTACACGGAACTCGTTGTACACATTAATATGGTTGATTCTCCCCTTTGCATAACCTGTGGTATGTTAGACACTGAACAACATGACTTAGCGTGCGGCACGGCAAGGGACGCTTTAATACTGACACGTCGATACTGGCCTTCCTTCGCGCACCACCGACACAAAGTCACGTTAGATGCACTTCTTTTGCTGGACACGACATTTTTCCAAACATAAGACACATGTGGTCAAGTGGATCGCTCGATACGCGACGTAGTACATGTTGACTGTGATGGACTGTTGCATATACCTTCAAGAACATGAGCTCTTACGTTGACACACAAAATGCAGAACTCACTTTGACACCTATTTCCGTCAGACAGCTGAGGTCTCCCAGGAGTGAGGGGACTCGTAGGAACGTACGGTTAACGACGATAATGTACACGGGTTTACGCATGTTGGTATATTGCACATCGAGAAGACAACTGGCTCTCTGCTGTTGGCACCAGATGTGACTGGATAATGTTTACGATTCCTACGAACAATGGTAAACGGTTACAACTACTCACAACGTTCCGATATATGATCGGTACCCAAAATAGGAATGCCGCTCCGACGGCGGAATGATTAAGTTCATCCGGTTGGACGCAAGATTTATGATGCATCACCGCATGCTGCTGGGAATGTGATGCAAATGATTTCTTCCTTTTGTGAATTTCCTGCATGCTGGAGTAGCTTGGGTCAGCAACTTCGGTTTGTCAGGAGAACGAAAAACCAGTCCAATATGCAAATTTTTACTTATTATCCATTCGATTACTAATTTCGGGCGGAGACCTATTTTCAAATCACCATAACATAGTAGAAAATAGCATTTCCGAAGATGTCAAAAATGTTCATTGCACATTGAAACAGCCTTTAGACGTTGCCCTATTCCGACCATTCAGGCTAATGTGGAGAAAAGTTCTTGAGAATAGTACATCCAAAGCAAACGTCAAAAGCAGAGAGTTTGACATAAACTAGATTCCCTCTCTTCTGAATAAATCATTAAAATCAATGGAAGAAGCTTTGAATGATCATATGCAATCTGGTTTTCAAAAGTCAGTTATATTTTCTCTTAATCGAAAGAAAATACTTGACAACTTGTCAATTGAACACGAAGAAAGTGAGGGAACTGCTGCCCCAGCGACTGTAACAGACAATCTGACAAAATTATTGAAAGTAATGTGTTACAAGAATGATGAAACGGAGCAGACAAGAGATGGGAAACAGAGACTGAATGTCACAGCTGGCCCCAGTATTACTCTGGCGGACTTTCTGAAAACCACTGTAGATGATCCAGAACAATTATCTGATGATGATCAAAAAAAACCTTCCAGATGACTTTGATGTAGAGGATGCGCTAAAGGGTGATCCGGCCACAGCAGATGATGAGATAAACAGTTTAAAGGTATGAGACTGGTCTAAGGTCAAATTTTCTTATAAGTGTGTGAAGGTGTTCATTGGAAGGGTTAAGCTGATAAGGAAAATGAACAATACAATGGGACGTTTCTTCGCCAATCGCACATGTGCTCAGATGTATCTGTGTTTCCTGATGTGCCCCACGACTCTGTTTCCTCAAAACCTGATATTCTTGGTGTTTTGAAGAGGACGTTACTTCTTAAAGTCAATGACTGATCTGTTTGGCTAATTAATTTGCTAATGTTATGTTACCCCTTATTTGCAGAGTTGTTAAAATTCTAGTTACAGGTTTAAAATAAACAAAAGTTCATTTGTATCTTCTACTTATATAATAAATATCTTCAAGTTTTTAAAAAAAGACAAATTATGTCCCTATAGATCCCAACAGATATTTGGATAGGGAACACAATCATAAATAAATACCTGATACCTGTCTCTTTTCACCCTGACGTTGGTGCTAGGGGGGGAGGGGGGGGGGGGGAGGTGGACAAGGACACAAAAAAGAGAAGTATACATATGTTCAAGCAAAAAGGAACAGATTTTCATTATAATGCGTCGATAACGTGAGCAGTGTTAAACAATGTAAAAATATTATCTTCAGTACAAAAGTTGCTTATTATTCAGGAATAACAAAAGAAACAACAACTGTCCCTATTTAACCTAGTTAACGGTATATGATTCCATGCAAATTTAAAGATATAAAATATGAAATATGTGTGAAATCTTATGGGACTGAACTGTCAAGGTCATCAGTCCCTAAGCTTACACACTACTTAACCAGAATTATCCTAAGGACAAACACACACACCCATGCCCGAGGGAGGACTCGATTCTCCGCCGGGACCAGCCGCACAGTCCATGACTGCAGCGCCCTAGACCGCTAAGCTAATCCCGCACGGCAAACTTACAGAGATTATAGAGATGTTCCTTGCCTCTTACGTGAACTTTCCGCATACGTTCATGCGTTTTATTCCAGACTTTTCGATAGGATTAAACCACAGCTATGGGCCTGCTACACCATATCTTTCAGTACTTTGTTTTTTCTTTGATGCAACGTACTTCTTGCAGACCTCTGGCCGCTGTTTTGGGTCATGATTTTGCTGTAGAATGAACCCTTTCCATATCACATGCAATCTACATGGTATCGTATGCCTTCTGAAGCAAGCGGTGCAAGTGCTTCTGGTCCATATACCCTTTTATTTTACTGTGTCGCTACCTCGGTCTCCTGCAAAGCACCCCAAACCATTTTAGAATACCAACCGTTTTTAACTGTAGGTAGGATGCACTGCTGGGCCACCCTTTCTTCTTCAGCTCGTCGAAGAAATCTCTTTCTCGCACCAAATATCTCATAATTCTATTCAACTGTGAATAATACATTTTTACACTCGTCACGTTTCCAGATACAATATTTACCAGCCCCTTTGAGATTGTTTTTTTTTTTTAAATTTCCGTACTTCAGAAAGTTTTTCCTCGCTGCCACACACCCTTTTAAGCTGCCATCAGTCAGTCTCCTTTTTAACGTGGCAACAGACCTGTTTTTCTTGTTCACTTTTATGAATATTGCGAGAATTTGTACTGCTGTTTCGAACCAATTTCTCTCACTCGTATATCTAATCAGTTTGTGATCACTTTTAATTGGTTGACAAGATCATCCTGGTCGTGGTAGCCATTATTGCTATCTCTTATCTGCTGGTTGTTTCGCGGTTTGGGGCACAGATAAAGCAGCTTGTCTCAGTGCTGCAATTGCAGCACGTTTGTGTGTATCTCCACATTTGGAACCATAATAAAGATAAGCACAACACAACTATCTCTAAGGAACTGAAGCGTGGCAACCTTACAGTCCGTATCGTGCCAACGCTTGAGGTACAGTGGAGACATCACAGCACTACAAGGAACAACAGGGCAACATGGAATGGGCTTCATTCGACACACAGGTAAACAAACATGCCTTCTTCCTCATAATGTTGTACAACACATAAATCAGACAATTTACCAATGTTGTACTACGCTGAAGCGCCAAAGAAACTGGTATAGGCATGCCCAATCAAGTAAAGAGATATATAAACAGGCAGAATACGGCGCTGCGGTCGACAACGCCTATATAAGACAACAAGTGTCTGGCGCAATTGTTAGATCGATTACTGCTGCTATAATTTCAGGTTATCAAGATGTAAGTGAGTTTGAACGTGGTGTTATAGCAGCCGCGCGAGCGATGATGCATAACACGTCTCCAAGGGAGCGATGAAGTGGGGATGTTCCCTGAAACGTCCCGTTAGCAAAATTAATGAATTACTGTGCTGATAAACCACTTACGTTATTTGATTTTCAAACAGCCGAGCAAAACTGAACGTACTCAGACATTACTCTCTTTACCTATTCTGATCAACACTAAACTGACACACAATATTTTTAGCGCATCGCAATCTGACTTCCAATAATCCCTAGAAAAGAATGGCCCTGACTAACAATAACCTATACATTTCATGAATCACTTACCTCACAAAAATCTTCGTTACTCAAACTACTGCAATACAGCTAGCGCCACCACTGCCAGCTAAATAAAAGATTCTAACTACTGAAGGGACTAACTACTGATAGGCATAGTTAGCAAATGAAAGATTATGATAGAGAACAAACAATGTATTTACCTTAATATTGTTCAAAAGTCATTATATATATATAATATTGAAATAAGAACACCGTGAATTCGTTGTCCCAGGAAGGGGAAACTTTATTGACACATTCCTAGGGTCAGAAACATCACATGATCACACTGACAGAACCACAGGCACATAGACACAGGCAACAGAGCATGCACAATGTCGGCACTAGTACCTTTGGCAGCAATGCAGGCTGCTATTCTCCCATGGAGACGATCGTAGAGATGCTGGATGTAGTCCTGTGGAACGGCTTGCCATGCCATTTCCACCTGGCGCCTCAGTTGGACCAGCGTTCGTGCTGGACGTGCAGACCGCGTGAGACGACGCTTCATCCAGTCCCAAACATGCTCAATGGGGGGCAGATCCGGAGATCTTGCTGGCCAGGGTAGTTGACTTACACCTTCTAGAGCGCATTGGGTGGCACGGGATACATGCGGACGTGCATTGTGCTGTTGGAACAGCAAGTTCCCTTGCCGGTCTAGGAATGGTAGAACGATGGGTTCGATGACGGTTTGGATGTACCGTGCACTATTCAGTGTCCCCTCGACGATCACCAGTGGTGTACGGCCAGTGTAGGAGATCGCTCCCCACACCATGATGCCGGGTGTTGGCCCTGTGTGCCTCGGTCGTATGCAGTCCTGATTGTGGCGCTCACCTGCACGGTGCCAAACACGCATACGACCATCATTGGCACCAGGGCAGAAGCGACTCTCATCGCTGAAGACGACACGTCTCCATTCGTCCCTCCATTCACGCCTGTCGCGACACCACTGGAGGCGGGCTGCACGATATTGGGGCGTGAGCGGAAGACGGCCTAACGGTGTGCGGGACCGTAGCCCAGCTTCATGGAGACGGTTGCGAATGGTCCTCGCCGATACCCCAGGAGCAACAGTGTCCCTAATTTGCTGGGAAGTGGCGGTGCGGTCCCCTACGGCACTGCGTAGGATCCTACAGTCTTGGCGTGCATCCGTGCGTCGCTGCGGTCCGGTCCCAGGTCGACGGGCACGTGCACTTTCCGCCGACCACTGGCGACAACATCGATGTACTGTGGAGACCTCACGCCCCACGTGTTGAGCAATTCGGCAGTACGTCCACCCGGCCTCCCGCATGCCCACTATACGCCCTCGCTCAAAGTCCGTCAACTGCACATACGGTTCACGTCCACGCTGTCGCGGCATGCTACCAGTGTTAAAGACTGCGATGGAGCTCCGTATGCCACGGCAAACTGGCTGACACTGACGGCGGCGGTGCACAAATGCTGCGCAGCTAGCGCCATTCGACGGCCAACACCGCGGTTCCTGGTGTGTCCGCTGTGCCGTGCGTGTGATCATTGCTTGTACAGCCTTCTCGCAGTGTCCGGAGCAAGTATGGTGGGTCTGACACACCGGTGTCAATGTGTTCTTTTTTCCATTTCCAGGAGTGTATATATATGACTTTTGAACACTATATATATATATATATATATATATATATATATATATATGTCCATGATATCCGATATTACAAATTTACTCTTTCTTAATGACACACGTCCAGATCGTCCGCTCTCAAAATTCCGCCATCTCTCTCCCCACATCCACCACTGCCGGCGGCTCACCTCCAACTGCGCCACGCTATGCGCTGTTAACAGCCAACTGCACAACACTACAACAGCCAACAACAACGCAAACCAGCCACAGATTGCACACAGCACAGCCAGTGATTTTCATACAGAGCGCTACGTGGCGTTACCAATAAAAAAAAAAACCTAAACAGCCTACTAACATCCCGCACGACCATTTGATGAGTGTACTGTGAATATCAAGAATCTGGTAAACATAAAATCTCCGACATCACTGTGGCCGGAAGAAGATACTGCAAGAACGGTACTAACGACGACTGAAGAGAATCGTTTTAAGTGACAGAAGTGCAACCCTTCCGCAAATTGCTGCAGATTTCAGTGCTAGCCCATCAACAAGTGTCAGCGCGCGAACCATTCAACGAAACGTCATCGATATGGGGTACTCTAGATGATTGCACAGCACAAAACTTTACGCCTCGCCTGGGCCCTTCGACACCGACATTGACTGTTGACTAATGGAATCCTGTTGCCCGGTCGGACGAATCTCGTTTCAAATTGTAATCAGCGGATGGACGTGTACTAGTATGTAGACAACCTCATGAATCCACGGACCCTGCATATCAGCAGAGGACTGTTCAAGCTGGCGGAAGCTCTGTAATGGTGTGGGGCACGCGCAGTTGGAGTGATGTAGAAGTCCTGAAATGTCTTGAAACGATTCTGACAGGTGACACGTATATAAGCATCCTGTCTGATCACTTGCATCCATTCATGTCCATTGTGCATTCCGATAGACTTGGGCAATTCCAGCAGGACAATGCGATACCCCAAACGTCCAGAATTACTACAGAGTGGCTCCATGAGCACTCTTCTGAGTTTAAACATTTCCACTGGTCATCAAACTCCCCAGGCATGAACATTACTTGCGTTTTATGTAAACCAAAACTCCCTCAATAACCACGCAGAAGATTTTGGTATTCTCTCTCTAAGCACGTGCAAACTATTATCCTACAGAGAAAATGAACAGGATTCTTTCGTAAGAAATTTAATGTAGTTAAATTCTTGACTGGAACGTGATTTTTCGCTGAAGGCCACGTTTTTCAGTTATTCAAGAGAAGTGTGTTTGAAGGTTAGTTTGGTACGTTTTCTTGAATAATTAGAGTCCTACGGCCTCTAGCGAAACCTTATCTCAGTACAAAATTTAACGACATTGAATGTCTTACAAAGGGGTGCCTATTAATTTTTTCTGTAGGACTATAGTTTGGCATAGCGAGTGAGAGAATATGAAAAAATTGCGAGTGGTATTTGAAGGCGTTGTGGGTTGAAAAAAACCTACAGGTACGGGCAGCTTAAAGACACTGTACAGTATCCACAGCGAGTTCGATGTCAGTTATTAGTTTTAGTGAAATTAGTGAGCGATAGTATATGTTACGAATGTTATATCAACTGTAAAACACTCGTCTCTTGGCCGACTGTCGTGTACCGAAATAGCTCATGGAAATTCAGGGTTGAGTTCTTTATGTAGGAATGCTAACTTCAATAAATTGACAACAGGGGATTCTCCATGGCAAGAGGATAATCTTCTTGACAGACGTGAAATGAGATAGAGATCTGTATCAGAATATTTTGCTGGCTACTTTCTTGCTGGTTTATGATTCTATGAAGGTTTGTGTAGAGTTCCCTTTTCGTGCAACTCTGGACGCAGGTGATCGCGGAATACCGAAAGTCGTTCTACGCCGTCAAGTTGCAGCGGACATTCCATTGCCGTGGTTATTTAGAAACTTATGTAACGGTTTGGAATAATTATTGGCAAATGTCTTTTTCTCGTCCGCAAGTGTTATTCATAGCATGATAAGATAAATAATTTTTATTAAATATTTTATATAGGATATATGATAGTTAATAGCGACAAATGACGCGGGTGAATATATACAGTACAGAAACAAAAGCGTTGCACTGAACTTGAGTCGGCAGTCGAGGTGTTTTTGAGCTAACTGCGAATGTCTGGCTACGATCTACCACAGGCTTCAATAAGAAATATCGTCCAAGTTAGTGACGGATTTGAAATATAAACTTTTCAATTGTCTCACTGGACTCAAATCTCACTTCTCGTCCAGGGAGGGCCAACGTGGTACATGCATGACGGTCTAACAGCACAGTTTACAGCTGAAGCAAAACTGCATCTAACGTGGTAGTACGTACCAATGTAGGTAGTTCGAGCAGATCGTGCACCTTGGCGTCCAAGATGACCTGACCTCAGTCCTTTGCCTTTTTTCATTATGAGTTCATGTCAGAAGTGAAGTCTACATCACTCCTATGGACAGGGCTGTAGCATCGGAGCAACAGAATGTGAATATTCACAAATTGATTTGGGTGAGTTTGAAAGATTTCGTAACCCACCGGAGAGACTAGTGCAGTATTCCATCCGTGTGCGTGGATGAAACGTGGAACACTCCTTAAGCCATCCTCTCACGGGACGTGGAAACGCACGTTGGACGAGGAGGTGATGATGTCACAGCGTGGAATTCCACATTCCACTAAAACGCGGAGCGTGAAATAAAGATTCTGTCATGTTTGATTTTGCCTTGTGAAGAAGAATGTGGCCAATGAGATGCGACATCGTTTTAAGTCAGTTGAAGTTTTTCTTATTGATTTAACAGAAGTATTATCTCAAAAGTATACGTTTTTATTATAAATAATGTACTTGGTGCAATTTTTGTTGGAATGGCCACTGACTGGAATGCTTCACCAGTGGCCAGAAATGTTAAGGTGACTGCCAGCCTATTTCTAAAAGTTTCTTTAGGAAAATGGACGAGCGTAGGATATCGGCGTTAACTTTGTTAGCGTACGCCTCCATAGCTGTGATGTCAGCGCGGCAGACTGCTAGTGGAAGAAGTCCGGGATCGATTCCTCGGTGGCCGGTCGCTGGTGGCCGAGCGGTTATAGGCGCTTCAGTCTGGAACAGCACGGCCACTACGGTCGCAGGTTCGAATCCTGCCTCGGGCATGGATGTGTGTGATATCCATAGGTTAGTTAGGTTTAAGTAGTTCTAAGTTCTAGGGGACTGATGGCCTCAGATGTTAAGTCCCATAGTGCTCAGAGCCATTTGAACCATTTGATTCCTCGCTGGGTCGGAGATTTTCTTCGCTTAAGAACAGTGTTGTATTGTCCTCATATTCGTATCGTGCAAGTAGTTGCTATTATGTATACTACCTCTGGATTTATGGGCTCTCTCAAGTTTGTGTCTTGTCGATAAATATCTTTTCCAATAACGGTGAGCCGCTTTGGAAAATTCGTCTCTATCACTCGAATGAAATTACGAAGGGATCTCGATGTTGAAACCTATGTGATGTACGTTATTTAACAGTGTCGTCAATCAGTGCAACATCGAAAATACAAATATTATGAATGCGCAAACTGACATAAGGTGTTATATATTACCTATATTCAATTTGAAACCGAAACTGGGATAAAAATTCAGTTGAGGTAGCAAAAGTAACTTCTACTAGTACCGGTATGTATCTGAAATCGTTGTATGGTATTATGTACTGTTCCTCTACCAGGCTCAGGCCATCGACGAATCCAAAACGTGCTTCGCGATTTTCTCCGCTCTTCTCTTTTGTTCTATAACAGAGAACTTTTTAATTTACTGATTTTCAGGAGGTTCCCATGCAACCATCTCAATAGTGAAATGTCAGTTATCACGATAGGGACGTAAGGACAACACAACACTCAGTCTCTGTGCGAAGAAAATCTTCGACCCAGCCGGAAATCAACCCTGGCTTTTTGCGTTAGCAATCTGCCGCGCTGACCTCGCAGCTACGGAGGCGTACGTTAACAAAGTTAGCGCAGTTATCGTACGCGCGTCCTTTTTCCTAAGGAAACTGTGTGGTTTGCGGACGTTTCTTCCGCTTCCACGTCAGTGTTAGCTGCTTGGTTCAGTATGACAGCTTTCAACAGCTACGCTTGTACAGTAAATTTTAGCGTGTAATGCGCTGAAGCAATATTGAAGATCTTGTTAGAATAGATAGTGGGTGGAATTTCAGCCAAACTAATACATTTCCAATACCTTTGTATTATTTTGGGCAATTTTTCATATCGGCTTCAGTGGTGGCTCGTTATTGCTAGTCAGGGCCCCACAGCTTCACTGGAACGTTTTTTCTACTATTGTCGTGTTTTGGCCTTGCCAGCTTGCACTATTACTTCTGATACACCTTAAATAACTGAAAAGTAAGTTATCTTGTAGCAGCTGCCTTTCTTAAAAATGAGGCCTTAAATTCAATTCACTGTTTTTCAGTCCAGTGATCAGTGGTTTATTTCATATATTGAACGGATACAGAAGAATTCTCAATTTTTTCTGAGTAATCCTGTGATGATACAGTTCTTTCACATTTCCTCTCACAGAAACACTGTAGTGAGACGACTGAAAAAAAACCTCTGGTAGATTTAACACTGTGAAAATCATAACTGGGGCCCTAGGTTTAGCATCTGACTGCATTAAAAAATATAATGCACTTACGGGGCCTTCCATAAAAACAATTGAAGATATAAAGATAAATGAAAGAGCAAAAGTTTTTCTCAGTTTCACACAGCGATTCTAAATTTCTGCGCACTACTGGTGATTACTGAGAACAATATGAGAATACTTTAGTATCAGTTCAATATATAAAATAAACCATGATCACTGAACTATAATCAAAATACAACGTTTGGAACTTTAATAGCACTGTCCACTTACAACTCATACAAATAGATACATCTTTCGAACTTTTGCTGTCTATCAGAGTAATAACCAGCTATGTGTATAACACGCTGCCAGTGATGTGAGAGTTCTAGGAGACCCTTAGCATCGCCATTGCTTTGATAGTTCGAGAGGAGCAGTGTATTATCAGGAGAATCTCTGTAACAGTTCTGAAGTGAGAGCATAGAAGTGCTTCCTGAAAATTAGGAATCAAGCTGGAGTCACAAGGGCTTAAGTCCGGGGAGTATGGTGGATGGTACAGCAGTTCCCACTCAGTTCAATCCCAATATGCGTCATATGCTTCCGAGCATTGTTCTGCAAAATGAATGGGCAGTCTCTGCAGAAAGTGTCGCCGCTTCTTTCTCTAAGCTGTTAATTTTTGCAACGCAATCTGGAGCCAGATTAAAAAAAGAAGTGGCAACACTTTCCGCGGGAATTGCCCATCATTTTGCAGGATACGGTCGGTCCCATATGGCGCAAGATGTGACTGAACTGTTCGACCGATAGGGCCGCGAAGTGCTGTAAAACCCACCACACTCCGAGGAATTACGCTCTTGTGACTTCTACTTCATTCCTAAGGTACTCGCTTTAGAACTGTTACAGAAGATTTGTAGGGTAACAGACTACCGCTCCATTCGAACTACTAACACAGTTGCCGCTGCTACGGGTATCCTACGACTTCACCATATACAGTAGTTTGTGAAAGTTACAAATAAATAGTTGCCACTGTCAAAGTGGCACTGTATCTGAAAGAAATAGCCTTTCACTGTCCCTTCTTTGCTCACAATAGAGTGACTCGCTATTAGAATGTGAAGTTTTGCCATACTTTTTGCAGACAACCGCCAGTCCTCGGATGGCGCTTCTCTTAGACACTTCAGTTTCCGTTACACTACAATCCCCAGAACGTGAAGCTTGATGGTGGCTCTGACATTGTTAGCAGTGGACGTAATTTACGAGTATTTTCCCAAATGTTATGTATATTATAAATGCGAAAACATTTGAGAATGAGAGCACTTAGTGATTTGTAACAAATCTTACACAGAATATTAGCCCTTTACATAAATTTTAATTGTTGACAATCCCCACAAAATGACTAAAGGACAAAACGTCATCGATTACAACATTTTCCCTATTCATGCAGTAAAACTGTTGCAGCGGGCACGACGTTTAAATTTATTACTTCGATGCTACTTGAGACTCCCGCTAAATCATGCAGGGCTAACAGGCAATTAGGGTCGTGGAAAGGGCCAAGGGAGTTGCGCTCGGATTCATTTCACAATTGTAATTTATTATCATTTAGTTCACAAATACACTTTTGAAAGAATTAAATTAGCTTCGCTGCTGAAGGCCTCCAAGCAGATGCTTTAGAATAAGTTCAATTTTGAAAAGACATGGCACACAGTTAAATCTACGAATAAGATTAATCGTATACATATATAAGATGAGCATGCGGAGTGGCTGAAGGCTGCCGGATTAAATCTTCAGAATTCCAAATATACTATACTGAAGGCAGAGGGCCACAATGTTTTAAGATGCTAACAGGGCTGATAGCCCACAAGGTGCACAGAAAGATATAAACATACGAAATAAGATGGCTGAAGGCCGCAAAGTTAAATTCTGCAAATTAAGGAAATATATATTGCAACAATAGGTAAAACAATACATTAAGTTTAAAAATTTCCCTTTTGCAACACCAACGGCGGAAGGCCCACAATAACTTGTAAAATCCTTCAGAGGAAATTACAATAACCTTTCAAGAGCAGAAGGCGATAATGTTTGGACTTGAAGGAAACTCTGAAAACATGTTTCCAGGGCTGAAGGCCCACAACTAACTTTGCCAAATTAAAAATATAAAATACAGTTAAATTACAACACCATTAAGACTTTTAAAAGGATAATTAAGAGAACGGCACTCAGGAGTCTCCAGTGGATCGGTCTGCCCTCGTTCACTTAGGCCAGACTTGTAGTGGGTCGAAATACACTTAATTCGTGCGAACCCAACCAAATGATAGTCACGGAACGAGCGACCAACCGCTTGCTAGCCAGACGGAGTACACGAGAATTCAAGGCCCCCCAAAAAATTTACAAGTATCACTATCCCCAAAGAAACGCGTATGTGAACTGAGCTGCCAAAACTACACACCATGTTGGGCAGCAACAGCAGGTGAGGAAAAGAAACTGCCTAAAAGCTACGTTAGCGGCCAGAACTGGTAACCAGAACACTAACGGCCTCAAGGCAGAAAATTCCGCTGGTGCACCTGACTATGGGTAAATTAATTTGATCAATTCCACCTGACGGGGCTGTCTCGAACACTTCACTCGATGAAACTTCACTCGATGTTGCTCACAGGAAACCTTCCACAAAAGCAACGCCGGAATCAACAACGTAATGTTCAAGACCACTCAACCTTCACGTCCTGGGTCGGTGACTGACGATGCTCGTACCGATCGTACAGCTCCAGACTGACTCCGACTCTGCGCAGACACCGCCAGTGGCGCAGTCGACTACCCCGCACGGAGATGTCCTCGGACCAACCGACCGACCAAAAATTCACCAAAAGTCAGGTCGGGCGGGCGATGTCCACGCAAGGCTCACTGCTGCAGCAAGCCGGTGACTGGCCGGCCCGGGCTGCGCTCCAGACGCGTTACAACTGACTGCCAGGGCCCAACTCACGATCCGAACTGCCGCCGTGAATTCTCCTTCTCGCACATTCTGACTCCCCATGACAGATGGCAACCGGGAAGTCATAGCAGCCGAGCAAAGATCCTATCACAGGGGATATATCGATACGCGCTACTAGCGCCGAGGACGGTCAGGCAAAACAGCAGCTCAGTAACGCCAGTAATTTAAATCAACGTGGTGAGATGGAAATACGTCAAAACAGGGTATAAAATACCAAATGGTGGGACGTCGAACCATGCACATCTCACTACTGATTCTATTTGCAAAAAATTTCATAGACAGTGTTCAAATATACAACTGAGTGTACCAGCAGAATTATATCACTGTAAGACACATAGCTTAGGAAATATGACTTGAAACACTGAGATACGTGAAAAATTGCCGCTTCATACATGACGTTTTAATTTATTGCTTCCGCACTACTGACTCTACTCACAACACATTTCGCAAACAGTAGTCACATGTACCACTGGTTGTACCTTCAAAATTATATCATTGAACGACACATAGTTCAGGAGATTCGACCTCATAAACATTAAGCTGCGTGAAAATGAAACCGCAAGTCGAAATTCTCTAGAGATACAGCTGAAATATTTGTGCTGATACCTGTAAAATACGTGAAATACATGCGAAATATATTTGACGGTTTGTACGTGGACAAAGAGACGGGTAAAAAGCTCATCCTAGAGCCATGGAATGATTTCAACTTCATTTGGTACACACATTAGCTCTGATATGGAAAGAAATACTGTGGTGATAAGACCCACCAGCCTTCTATTGTGGTGGAGGTGATACATGGGGAGAGAAGGGCGGCAGAGGAGTTGGAAAGACAGAGAAGAGAAAGCAGAAGATGGACTGACAGGGGGGACGGGATGAATAGGGAGAGGGAGGAGGAGGAGGAGATGAACAGAGAGAGGTGGAAGAGGAAACGTAAAGAGAACGGGAAGAGGACGAAATCGACAGGGAAACGGGAGAGGTGATGGGCAGACAAAGGAAGGAGGAGGAGATGGATAGAGAGAGGAGAAGATGGAGAGGAGAGAGTAAGGGATGAATAGGGAGAGGGGAGGAGGAGGAGGAGGAGGAGGAGGAGGTGATGAACAGAGAGCGGTGGAGGAGGAAACGGAAAGAGAACGGGAAGAGGAGAATATCGAGAGGGAAACGGAAGAGGTGATGGGCATACAATGGAAGGATGAGGAGATGGATAGAGAGAGGAGTGACGAGAAGATGGAGAGGGGGAGTAAGAGATGGACAGGGAGAGGAGAAGACGGAGAGAGAGAGAGTGGGGGGAGGAGATCGTCAGAGAGACTGTGGAGGAAGTGGGCAGAAGAAGTCGAGGAGATGAGTAGAGGGGGGGGGGGTGGGGAGGAGATAGAGTGGGAAGGAGGAAATAAACTAATAGAAGATTGGCATAAATAACCGTTTCACAGCTTGTAACATGGCGGAGTGCAGCTACTTACTAGTACAATGACCTTTTTCCCACTTATCGACCTTCTCTTGTAAGCGTAAGCTTCCGTGGCCGTTGTCACAGTCAATAAAATTCTTCTCGGTATACGAGCGCATTGTCAGTGTGTAATAATCAGCAAAAAAACATCCTGAGGAAGGCTATTCGCAACAGTGCCCGAAATGTTAGAGAATTTTGCACAGTCACAATGTGGTCACATACCCAAAAGAATTTCATTGACAGTCCGATATTCATTTTCCTAGCCTGAAATTAATATTGTAGTGGGGTATGCAAAGAAACTTATGTCATTGATATTTAAAATCTTATCAAGATATAATGAACACTTGCAGACGAGAAAAAAATGACACTATCCGTCAATAATTGTTCGAACCAATCACTAAAGTTTCTGGACAACGGCGGTGATAGCATGTCCTTTATAGCCTGACACTGCAGAACAACTTTCGATATTCCCAGAATTAGCACTCTTCCTGTTCGGCTAGACTTACAACACCGAAACGAGACTCGACGCAATACTGCACAGAAACAGAGCCCAACAAGAAGGTACCGAGCAAGATATTATGATCCGGAGCTCTACCCCATTTCACGCCTGTCGAGAAGATAATCCCGACGCCGTAAAGAATCCGCCCCGTTGTCAATTTTATCGGTAGGCAATCAAAGTTATACAGCGCGACCGATGCGCCATAACGTGAGTGTTGTGACTGTAAGAATTATATAAAGCGGCGTCCTGTTTGCAAAGGCTGCAATTTCCGCTAATGGACCGCCACCAGCGGCCGACTGCCGCCGCGACGTCCCGCCGGCGCGAGTAATCATGTCTCCGCAATTACCGGTTCAAATACAGGAGACCGTCATTACAACGATTCCATCGGACGGCTCGTGTATTTTCGGTAAGTAATCGGCGGGGCCCAGGGCACGGCTTAATGATGAAATTACCGGCCGCTTAGGCAGCCCGGGGCCGTGTTACGGTCGCTCCTGACACGCCGGCCGCCAAATTACGGCTGCCTTTGTCGCAGCATATTAGTGTTCCACGGGCGCCGTCTCTGAAAGCGCATTTCGTACGAGGCTTGGTGTTGCGTGAGTATTGTGGTGCGTTATTGTCACATTTGGACATGACAGACGTGCTCAGCATTCTGTAACAAAGCATTAAAGACCATCGCTACACTACGTATTTTTTCTTCAAAAATACATGCACCTAAACATGGCAACGCTTATTGCAATTTCATTGGTATGCACGCGACAGCATGCGCGCCTTATATGTTCCAAAACGGTGTACATAAGAACAGGATTTTCCAGTGCTCTTACCTCGGGTTTTATTGGTGATGTGTTTTGAATAGCTCTTCGTCTAGGGGCCATTTGTATACGCAACAGATGGGTCGTATTAGTGTCACCATCCGACAGTACAGGGTCTGAGTATTAACATTACACACTTCCTACCTTTTAGACAAAAGAACCAAATCAGTTAGTTCTTTTTGCATTTGACGTGGGCTACGGTGGGCTTGATGTTACTGATGGAGGCACCATCCTTGAAACCCTCACAAAAAAGGTTTTTTTACTGTATTATGGCCGTCACCAGTGGACCAAGAAACAGCCGACTATTCCAAGACGGCTATACACAGTAAATAAGTGAAATTTTCACGATATATTTGTATCATTTCGGTCTCGAACCGCATTGAAAATTTTCTTGATATCTTTGCCCATTTTCAAGATACAGAGGTTCAAAGGTACCGTACATCTACGCGTAAAATCCTGTATAAGTCGAAATTTAAATAACACATAACCCCAACAAATCGCTCAAATTTTAAAGGTACACTATGTAATCAAAAGTATCCGGAAACTCCCCAAAACACACGTTTTTCCTATTAGGTGCATTGTGCTGCCACCTACTGCCACGTAGTCCATATCAGCGACGTCAGTAGTCATCAGAATAGGGCGCTCCGCGGAACTCACAGACTTCGAACATGGTCAGGCGATTGGGTGTCACTTGTGTTATACGTCTGTACGCGACTTTTCCACACTCCTAAACATCCCTAGGTCCACTGTTTCCAATGTCATAGTGAAGTGGAAACGTGAAGAGATACGTACAGCACAAAAGCGTACAGGCCGACCACGTTGTCGACTGACAGAGACCACCGACGGTTGAAGAGGGTCGTAATGTGTAATAGGCAGACATCTATCCAGACCATCACACGGCAATTCCAAACTGCATCAGGACCAACTGCAAGTACTATGACAGTTAGGCGGGAGATGAGAAAACTAGGATTTGATGGTCGAGCGGCTGCTCATAAGCCACAGATGACGGCGGTAAATGACAAATGACGCCTCGCTTGGTGTAAGAAGCGTAATCACTGGACGATTGAAAAGTGGAAAAACGTTTTGTGGAGTGACGAATCTCGGTACGCAGTGTGGCGATCCGATGGCAGGGTGTGGGTATGGAGAATGCCCTGTGAACATCATCTGCAGTGCCATCAGTAAAATTCGGAGGCGGTGGTGTTATGGTGTGGTCGAGTTTTCATGGAAGGGGCTTGCACCCCTTCTTGTTTTGCGTGGCAATATCGTAGCACAGACCTACATTGATGTTTTAAGCACCTTCTTGCTCTCCACTGTAGAAGAGCAATTCGGGGATGGCGACTGCATCTTTCAACACGGTCGAGCGCCTGTTCGTAATGCATGGCCTGGGGCGGAGTAGTTACATGACAATAACATCCCTGTAATGGACTGGCCTGCACAGAGTCCTGACCTGAATCTTACAGAATACTCTTTGGGATATTTTGGAAAGCCGACTTCGTGCCTGGCCTCTCCGACCGATATCGATACCTCTCCTCAGTGCAGCACTCCGGGAAGAATGGGCTGCCATTCCCCAAAAAAACTTCCAGCACCTGACTGAACGTATGCCTGAGAGACTGTAAGCCGTCATCAAGGCTAAGAGTGGCCCAATACTACACTGAATTCCAGCATTACTGATGGAGAATACCACGAACTTGTAAGTCATTTTCAGACAGGTGTGTGAATACTTTTGATCATATAGTGTATTTGCTCTAGACATTTATCTAGATTAGCCATCTCCCTGTCTTATAAAATCTTTATCCGTTATCGAAAAACGTCCCAGAAACATGTTTTTTGGGGTGCCAAAACCGAACTGCTGATTCTCTGATTCTGAGCCGGGTATTCACTGCAAATGGATGTGATTTTTACGATGTATTCCTAGGTTCCCGATCTCGAACAAACTTGAAAATTTTTTCATATGTTCACCCGTTTCGAGACTGAGAGGTTCAAAATTACCCTACTTGTATACATAAAATACGTACGTACAGTCCGGTGTGATACGAAAACGTAGTTCATAAAGTGGCATAGCTCGGAGAACTACGCTGTAAAGTGTCTGCATTATCATTTGGTTTTGTTGTAGTACTGAAACCGAAGCAAATTTTTTCTTGTACGTGAAATCTGGTCTGAGGTGGAAAATTAGTTGAGCATTATTTCAGTTTCACTTAAATAAACTATCTAAATTTTCCTAACTAATGCATTTCATTTCTTGTGACCTACACGTCCTGCTACAGCTGGGAAGGAAACTACGGGAAAAATGTTTTGGTCCCAGCACAAAAGAAGGGAATATACTCTTGCTAAGAAACTGACTGGAAAGTGGGGTGCCAGCTGCCTCATTCTACCTCTGTCAGCACCATGAAAAATTTTCCAAAAATTTTGGAACGCGATAACATTCGCGCCTTTTTATGCAGAGGGAGAAGGTGACAGTGGCAGTAGGAAAGAGGAGAAGAGGTATAAATACTGGACGACAGTAGACAGAGGTTATGGTATAGAAAGAGTGAACGAGACAATAGCATTGTGAAAGAAAGAGAGCGACACAATGGCAATGGAACATAGTTGACAGTGATAGAACATGCTAGGAAAGAAGGAGACAGTGCCCGTGGGAGAGGGATAAAAATGGGAGAAAGTAGAAGTGGCTGAGAGCCAGCGATAATGAGAGACTACAACAATGACAACGAGAAAGAGAGAGATACCGACAATGAGAAGAGAGAGCAGCAATGGGAAGAAATAAATAAGAAGCCGTGAGACAGAGCAAGAGGGGGATAGCTACAATGAGAGAAGACAGTTGTGGTAGGGCAGAACGAAGGAGACTGAGACAGGAGATGCGACCGTTAGAGAGACACAAACAGATAATGATAGTTGGGCTGAATGTGTGAGTGAGAAAGGACAAGTGGGAGTGGATGAGGGTATGAGTGACTTACAATGGACTAACAGGTAAGTTATAGCTAGAGGAGCTTTTGGGAATGAAAAGCGTGATGTATGTTAGAAAGAGCACGAATATGTTTGCACGCCAAGATGTTTGGGAAAGTATTTAAAGGTGCTGAAGTAGTTAGATTGAGGCAGCTGCTACCCCACTTTTCAGAGTCTTTTAAATAAACAGTAACATATTCACACTCTTTGCGCACCGATATGAGAACTTTTTCGGCTAGGAAGGACGTGTATACAAAGCACCTTTAAGTTTGATCCATAAAGTTACTGGATTCAGAAGAAACTAATCTTTACCTATTAGTAATATTTCACCCATCTTTAAAGTGCTTTTTCATTTTATTTTATTTGTTCCCTCGTTCCAGATGGGCGAGGGCGGGTTGGCAGCAGAATAACATTCCATTCGTCAGACGAAAGAGTTTAAAAGATATACAAATGGGATAAAAATTTTAAAATGATGAACTCTT
Organism: Schistocerca serialis cubense; assembly: GCF_023864345.2. NCBI lineage: Eukaryota > Metazoa > Arthropoda > Insecta > Orthoptera > Acrididae > Schistocerca > Schistocerca serialis. Next base: position 201,620,683 of record NC_064644.1, read on the forward strand.
TATAGCTGTTTTAAAATACAAAAATGGACACTTTTCATTTATGACATTTAAAATACCACAGAGAAAAACGGACACGGAAGTGACCTTTGTTAGTGAACATAAGGGTTGCTTCCAGAATGAATTTTCACTTTGTAGCGGATTGTGCACCAGTAGAAAACTTACTGGCTGATTAAAACTGTGACCTGTCCCCTTCCTAGTTGTCTGTTACCCACGTCCTGTGTTTTCCTACCAGCCATCTTACATTACGCGTAGTGGGACGGGAACAGAGACCTTTGCTGTTAAAGGAATATTGGCTATGGCTAAGCCATGTCTCCGCAGTACCCTTTCTTCAGGGGTGCTGGCCCCACACGTTTGGCAGGAGAACTTGTGTGAAGTCTGAAAGGGCGAATATGAAGTTCTGGCAGATATAAAGCATTGAGAATGAGACGTGAGGCCTGGGTGATTAGATCAGTTTATAGAGCACTTGTAGCCGGAAACAAAGGTCCCAGGTCTGAATCCCGGTCGGGCACAGAGTTTTAATATGCCAGGAAGTTTCGTATCAGTGCGCACCGCTGCATAGTGAAATTCATTCTGGAAACAACGCGCCAGGCTGTGGTTAAGCCACGTCTCTCCAGTGTTCCTTTAGCAGTGCTGTTCCCGCTAGTTTCGAAGGAAGAGTTCTGCGAAGTTTGGAATGTAGGAGATACTGCCGGAAGTAAAGCTATGAGGACGTGTTATGAGTCGGGCCCGAGTAGCTTAGTTGGTACAGAGTTCTCATGTTAGTGTTCCGTTCCGGCATACAGTTTTAATTTGCCATGAAGTTTCATAAGGGTTCTTACTCGTTACACTATCCGTTTCGCTCCGTTTGGCGACAAAGTTTTGCTTTGCAGACTTTCTGGAGGTTTCACCGAAATAATTTCACCATTAAACTCTTGAGCAAACAGTTACACCCACGTATTCTACGAACTGAGCTTCGCTACCACTCTCTACAGTGGACATGCCCTGCTTTCTCACGAGCGACATTTTGTGTTGCAGTCAACTGGTCACTAAACACACCTGCTACACTCACTCACTCAAACGTAATGACATACTGGACTAGTCGGGACATAACATATGGGAGACAGGCGTTTGCAAACGTATGACAGCAACTGATTCGTGGATCGAAATCACTGACAGACCGAGGTAGTGCAGCGGTTGGCAGTCTACACGCGCATTCGGGAGAACGACGGTTCAGATCCGTGTCCGGTAGCTCTTATTTTGGTTTTGCGTGGTTTACATAATTCACTCGAGGCAAATGCCGGGATGGTCCCTTTGAAAGGGCATGCCGAATTCCTTCCCTAGCCTTGAAGCAATTCGAGTGTGTGATCGCTAACAAGAGTCAGTTTATTATCAGTATCACAAATATTTTCCGAGGCAGTTTTATTTTGCTCACTATGCGTAAAGGAAGATGGTTGGTAGGATAACACGGAATCCGGGATAGCTAGTAAGGAGGCCTAGTCAAGGTGAAGAGGAGGAAAGAAAATGGATGGATGGAATGAGAATTTAGCACTGAAATCGGAGAGACAGTGAGTGGCGGTGGAGAGGGGGGGGGGGGGGGGGGTGAGTGGGAGTGGGAATGTGGGAGTGGGAATGTGGGAGTGGGAATGAGGGGGAGTGAGCGGGTTAAGCCTGAAAGAAGGAGGGGCAGATTTTCAGGGCGCATTTTATTGCCAGGGAGAGGGAGTCTATCTTAACTGCGCCAGGGGAGGACGCTTAGAGCGTCTGAGTGTGGAGTGGTTGGGGTACGTGTCGTCAGAACGAAGAATATGGTTATTTACGTTGACTCACGTCGACAATCAATTCAGACAACTCAATTCCGGGTTAGTGGGTGTTTTCAGATGTGCTTATTGATAAATTTTCTGCAATAGTTATCATTGTTAACTTTAAAGCACGTATACTTCTCACAGACAAAAAACTTCCATCTTTCGCCTTCTTTGCCAGATTGCACAGTTTTTTAGAAAACTTTATAATTTAAAAAAACGGCTTCACTAAACCAGTAGAGCTGAGAGGCACCCACATGCCTTGCTCATACTGTGGCATCAAGCAGTCAGGCCTGCAAGATGAGTGGTCTGCCAAGCGAGTGGATTTATTCTTATTTATCGAGTAACATCAGTGACTGATTATGAGCTCTAGTACCCACAATTAAGCTACAGATTATTCTCCTGTTTGAATATTACGCAACGGAAACGGATAACGCAGTCTGACCATTAGTAATTTACACAACTATGATTGTTCACTACGCTCTGGCAATACCACATTTTCTTTCTTACCCATCGGCTTTGATCAACACGTAGCCATCTCACTTAATATGAAGGGCGCACACATAATAAATTCTGGATGTCATGACTACACACAGTTCGAAGAACAAGGCCACCAATCTTTTTCTTTTCACTATCTTTTTTATTCCGATAAATCCTATAACCGAAACACACCATAACATCTTCTACAACAATTGCACATGAGAAACTCCGCCCAGTGAGCATGGCTTTACATTGGTGATTCTCTATCTTATAGTCTCGTAATTATCTAATACTACAGTGCACTTTCTGGATAGGATGGTAGATCTTTTGCTATATCTCACACTTCGACTCTCACACCCATCATCACGAAAATTTCCTCCAGACCGAGTGGTACAAAAAGGAACATGCATAACCCACTGCCTCTGAAACCATCTTGTTACTCTCCCATGCCAACCACACATACTTAAATTTCATGAAATATATCATACTGGCAACATACAATACAAAGAATAGTCACAACGTTATAAATACATCACTTTCATCTTTATCCTTTGTCTCATATACAGATTGAGACTCACACAGTACTCACCACGTGGAAGTGCTCGTCTCTAATTTCAAGTCATGCACACGCCATTTCTTAAATATTTCCAACTTACAGTACACACGCCAGTAATTCAGCTTAACTTTAGCACTCGGAAGTATTTCAACTTAGTACTAGCACTCGCAAGTATTTCAACTTAGTACTAGCACTCGCAAGTATTTCAACTTATTGCTACACGTCGTTTCATTGTGACCGTTGGTCACTTCCGAACGTTACTACGATCCCCTTAATATTACCTGCCTGACATTTAATTCTCCCCCCAAAAGTTCCTGAAACAGAGAAATAACTATTCCAAACTACTCTTAAGTATTTCACATGCATATCATTTTCTCCACTCTTTTGTCTTTACGGAGCACACCTAAGACAGGTCTTACCAACACAAGATCCAGCGACAGAGTGCAGAAACATGGCCATTCTTCAGGTCATCTCACACCTCTGCCAAAGTGGGGGAGCACCATGCTACCGTATTGGTCAGCCACGTTTCAGGCGCTCAAAGCTCAGGTAAATTTCAACTCTTTGGTTCCACCAAAGGTGACGAAAGGACCGCCTCAAAGATGATCATATATTGCACATTCACTATCTGTGGTTAGCAGACGACCATACATTCATTCATTTCACAGATCTCACCACATTGGATATAGGGATTTAATTTGTGGAAGTGCGCATGTGATCAATTAAATAAATAAATTATCCTTCTTTACTACACTGGTATCCAGTGCACATGTGATCAATTAAATAAATAAATTGTCCTTCTTTACTACACTGGTATCCGGCTTCTGTGTGTTAAGTGAAATTGAGTTATTATTACAAAAACATATGTTGTTCTGACAAGAATAACGAAGAATGTTGTAGCTATTTTCAGTGTCGGACGGTACTGTACCCTTTCAAAGCGAGTACTTGGTGCTAATTGCGGCCTGAGGGGTAAAATGAAATTTCTTGATGGGTGGAAACATAGAGGTTCAATTGTTTTTCAGCTATGAAATGTTTTGGAGTAACCATAAGTGCCGGAACGAAGAAGAAGATCGCAAGAGTAAAGAAGGAGGTGAGGTGTCAACCAATAGCCCGCTGACAAGGACCGCGCCGCGCCAGGAGCGACATCTGCAAGTAGTGAATATATGCGCCGCTCCTGCCAGCCTCGGCCGGACGTTAATGCTCAGGTAAGCTCCGTATACCGACATCAGTGGATGGTTGTAGACCGGCACTCGCAAAACAGTAATCAGTAAAGAGCGACAAACTCTTTTGGACTCTGTCATGTATGTCGCCCATCGTTTGTGACGCTTTCGTAAATGTAAATGTCGTGTGACGAGGGCCTCCCATCGGGTAGACCGTTCGCCGGGTGCGAGTCTTTCGACTTGACGCCACCTCGGGGACTTGGGCGTCTTTGGGATGAATTGAAGATGATTAGAACAACACAACACCCAGTCCCTGAGCGGAGAAAATCTCCTACCCAGCCTGGAATCGAACCCGGGCCCCTTGGGATTGACATTCTGTTGCGCTGACGACTCAGCTCCCAGGGGCGAACGCCTTTGTAAATACCAGTCAAGTATTGTCAATTCGCTTTATAGGAATAAAACTACTACTGTTAGTTGCTTGAATTGTAATATAGGATTCTGAGAACACCGTGTCCTTTATGCACCCTATAAGCGACGAGTGGGCAAGATCCAACACGAAAGTAAATTATTTTTAAAATATCCCTACTGTTACCACTATTTCTTAAGACTGTAGTACTGATTACGTGAGCATCAGCAATTATATGCTTTTATTTCAAGTACTAGCTGTAACACGTGACATTGTGGGGTGGAGGTTACAGCTTGTGAAACGAATGTATGAACATTTTCTCACACAGTTGATCCTCCACACCTATACTTTGCACTTTGTACCATGCATGTATGACAGAAAAATAGATATGCTCATTATGTCAGGAAAACGCCTTCTACAAGTTGTAAGTAGCTCCTGCTGGAAGAGAAATTGCTTCATTATTCACTTCGCGACAATAAATGAACTGGAGGCACAATTGTAACTACCTAGTGGTTACGATATTGTTGCAGAGCGTAAATTGTACTATGATTGTTATTTTATTAATATTAGCATTATATTGTTAATGCTAATGGTTACACACAAAGCATTGGCAGCCTGTCTTCCGTTTCCCGCTGTTTTAGAAATAGAAAGTCCAGCAGACAAATGATTAACAAAAAGTAAGTATAATGCACACATTTTAACTTAGTTGAATTTAAAGCAGACAGCAGTGTCACTAGAGAGAGGAATGGTGCATTGGAACTACGGGATGATGATGGCATTGAAACAGAGGATGACACGCGTAAAGCTGAAATACTAAACACCTTTTTCCAAAGCTGTTTCACAGAGGAAGACCGCACTGCAGTTCCTTCTCTAAATCCTCGCACAAACGAAAAAATGGCTGACATCGAAATAAGTGTCCAAGGAATAGAAAAGCAACTGGAATCACTCAATAGAGGAAAGTCCACTGGACCTGACGGGATACCAATTCGATTCTACACAGAGTACGCGAAAGAACTTGCCCCCCTTCTAACAGCCGTGTACCGCAAGTCTCTAGAGGAACGGAGGGTTCCAAATGATTGGAAAAGAGCACAGATAGTCTCAGTCTTCAAGAAGGGTCGTCGAGCAGATGCGCAAAACTATAGACCTATATCTCTTACGTCGATCTCTTGTAGAATTTTAGAACATGTTTTTTGCTCGCGTATCATGTCATTTCTGGAAACCCAGAATCTACTATGTAGGAATCAACATGGATTCCGGAAACAGCGATCGTGTGAGACCCAACTCGCCTTATTTGTTCATGAGACCCACAAAATATTAGATACAGGCTCCCAGGTAGATGCTACTTTTCTTGACTTCCGGAAGGCGTTCGATACAGTTCCGCACTGTCGCCTGATAAACAAAGTAAGAGCCTACGGAATATCAGACCAGCTGTGTGGCTGGATTGAAGAGTTTTTAGCAAACAGAACACAGCATGTTGTTATCAATGGAGAGACGTCTACAGACGTTAAAGTAACCTCTGGCGTGCCACAGGGGAGTGTTATGGGACCATTGCTTTTCACAATATATATAAATGACTTAGTAGATAGTGTCGGAAGTTCCACGCGGCTTTTCGCGGATGATGCTGTAGTATACAGAGAAGTTGCTGCATTAGAAAATTGTAGCGAAATACAGGAAGATCTGCAGCGGATAGGCACTTGGTGCAGGGAGTGGCAACTGACCCTTAACATAGACAAATGTAATGTATTGCGAATACATAGAAAGAAGGATCCCTTATTGTATGATTATATGATAGCGGAACAAACACTGGTAGCAGTTACTTCTGTAAAATATCTGGGAGTATGCGTACGGAACGATTTGAAGTGGAATGATCATATAAAACTAATTGTTGGTAAGGCGGGTACCAGGTTGAGATTCATTGGGAGAGTGCTTAGAAAATGTAGTCCATCAACAAAGGAGGTGGCTTACAAAACACTCGTTCGACCTATACTTGAGTATTGCTCATCAGTGTGGGATCCGTACCAGGTCGGGTTGACGGAGGAGATAGAGAAGATCCAAAGAAGAGCGGCGCGTTTCGTCACTGGGTTATTTGGTAACCGTGATAGCGTTACGGAGATGTTTAATAAACTCAAGTGGCAGACTCTGCAAGAGAGGCGCTCTGCATCGCGGTGTAGCTTGCTCGCCAGGTTTCGAGAGGGTGCGTTTCTGGATGAGGTATCGAATATATTGCTTCCCCCTACTTATACTTCCCGAGGAGATCACGAATGTAAAATTAGAGAGATTAGAGCGCGCACGGAGGCTTTCAGACAGTCGTTCTTCCCGCGAACCATACGCGACTGGAACAGGAAAGGGAGGTAATGACAGTGGCACGTAAAGTGCCCTCCGCCACACACCGTTGGGTGGCTTGCGGAGTATCGATGTAGATGTAGATGTAGAACAATACACTGAGTACTGCTTCATTATTCTATAAAAGAAAGCCCGCTAAAAAAATTAAATTTAAAAACCTCATTAGTTTTCGGCTCAAAACATGTACAAAACAATATCATTTATTTTTCATCAGTTTGAAAATAAAAGCATTTATACAAAATTATAAGTTTTCTGGGACACTATTGTTGTGGGGGAGGGGGGGGGGGAGTATAAAGAGGGTATGGACTAGCTAATATCTTATTGCACTCGAGGTTAATACTGTCAGAAAGGTTGGGAATCGCTGAACTAAAGTACTGACTGATTTCTATTACAATTTAACTTTAAAATAACGTGGAAAGACAAACTACAACTGTGGGGTTCAACATTCCGAGACACAAATACGCAGTGCGGATTATGTCAACCACACGTCAACCAGAAAATATTACTACCTTTCTTAACAAAAATTATTGTTTCTATTTTGTTTTGGGTCATCAGTTTTCTGACTGGTTTGATGTGGCACACCACGAGGTCCTCTCCTGGGCCAATCTCTTCATCTCAGAATAGCACTTGCAACCTACGTCCTCAATTATTTCCTGGACATATTCCAATCTATGTCTTGCTCTACAATTTTTGCCCTCTACAGCTCCCCCTAGTAACATGGAAGTCATTCCCTGATTTCTTAACAGCTGTCCTATCATCCGGTACCTTCTCCTTATCAGTGTTTTCCACATAATCCTCTCCTCTCCGATTCGGCACAGAACATCCTCATTCCTTACCTTATCAGTCCATTTAATTTTCAACATTCGCCTGTAGCACCACATCTCAAATGCTTCGATTCTCTTCTGTTCCGGTTATCCCACAGTCCATGTTTCACTACCATATAATGCTGTACTCAAGACGTACATTCTCAGAACTTTCTTCCTCAAATTAAGCCCAATATTTGATATTATAAGACTGCTCTTGGGCAGAAATGCCCTTTTTGCAATTGCTAGTCTGCTTTTGATGTCCTCCTTGCTCCGTCCGTGACTCGTTATTTTACTGCCTAGGTAGCAGAATTCCTTAACTTCATCTACTTCGTGACCATCAATCCTGATATTAAGTTTACTCTCAATCCATACTCTATACTCATTAGACTGTTCATTCCATTCAGCAAATCATGCAATTCTTCTTCTCTTTCACTCAGGAGAGCAATGTCATCAGCGAGACGTATCATTGATATCCTTTCACGTTGAATTTTAATTCCACTCTTGAACCTTTCTTTTATCTCCATCAACGCGAAAGACTAGTCCTTGTCTTATACCCTTTTTAAGCCGAGCACTTCGTTCTTGGTCGTCCACTCTCGTTATTCCCTCTTGGCTCTTGTACATTTTGTATGTTACCAGTATCTCCCGATAAATTACTCAAATTTTTCTCAGAATTTCGAATGTCTTGCGCCATTTACATTCCGAACGCTTCTCCCAGATCGACAAATTCTGTGAACGTGTCTTCATTTCTCTTTAATCTGGCTTCTATATCTACCTTTCCCAAAGCCAAACTGATCCTCATCTAACATATCCTCAGTAATCTTTTCCATTCCTCTGTATATTATTCCTGTCAGCAGCTGAGATGCGTGAGCTGTTAAGCTGATTGTGCGATAATTCTCACACTGACAGCTCTTGCAGTCTTCGGCATTGTGTGGATGATATTTTTCCCGAAAGTCATGTGGTATGTCGCCAGACTCGTACACTCTATACACCAACGTGAATAGTTGTTTTGTTGCCACTTTCCCCCAATAACTTCAGAAATTCTAATGGAATGTTATCTATCCCTTCTGCCGTATTTCTTCTTAAGTCCTCCAAAGCTCTCTTAAATTAAGATTCTAATACTGGATTCCCTATCTCTTCTGCATAGACTCCTCCTTCTTCTTCTACCACATCAAACAAATCTTTCCCCTCGTAGGGGCCTTCAACGTACTCTGTCCACCTACCCGATCTCTCTTGTGCATTTAACAGTGGAATTCCCGCTGCACTCGTAATGTTAACATCCTTGCTTTTAATTTGTTTTGACTTTCCTGTATGCTGAGCCAGTCCTGCAAATACTCATTTCTTTTTCGGTTTCTTCACATTTTTCATGCAGCCATTAGGTCTTAGCTTCCGTGCACTTCATATCTATTTAATTTCTGAGCGATTTGTATTTCTGTAATCCTGAATTTTCCTGAACATTTTTGTACTTCCTTCTTCCATCGACCAACTGAAGTATTTCTGTTACCCATGGTTTCTTTGCAGTTACCTTCTTTGTACCTATGTTCTCCTTTACAGCTTCCGTGATTTCCCTATTTGGGGGATGTCCATTCCTCTTCAACTGTATTGCCTACTTAGCTATTCTTTATTGCCGTATCTACCGCCTATCTTTCCGCTGGACTTCTGTATCCCACTTCTTTGAATATTGACTCTTCCTCACTAACACATAACTAATGAGGAGGTGTTGAATAGGATTGGGGAGAAGAGAAGTTTGTGGCACAACTTGACTAGAAGAAGGGATCAGTTGGTAGGACATGTTCTGAGGCATCAAGGGATCACCAATTTAGTATTGGAGGGCAGCGTGGAGGGTAAAAATCGTAGAGGGAGACCAAGAGATGAATACACCAAGCAGATTCAGAAGGATGTAGGTTGCAGTAGGTGCTGGGAGATGAAGAAGCTTGCACAGGATAGAGTAGCATGGAGAGCTGCATCAAACCAGTCTCAGGACTAAAAACCACAACAAAAACAACTCACTAATCAGTTGTACTTCAGTTTACACGTCATCATTACTACATTGTGATCTGAGTCTTAATCTGCTCCTGGGTACGTCTTACCACCCAGTATCTGATTTTGGAATCTCTGTCCAACCATGATGTAATCTGACTGAAATCTTCCCTTATCAACCAGCCTTTTCCATATATACCTCCTGCTCTTGTGATTCTTGAACAGAGCGTTCGCCATTATTAGCTGAAATGTATTACAGAACTCAGTCTTTCTCCTCTCTCGTTCCACGTCCCTAGCCAATATTCTCCTGTAACCTTTTCTTCTACTCCTTCCGCTACAACTGCATTCCAGTCCCCTATGAGTGTTAGATTTTCATCTCCTTTTACGTACTGTATTACCCTTTCACTATCCTCATACAGTTTCTTTACCTGTTCATCTGGAGCTTGCGTCGTTGGCAGGTATATCTGAATTTTGTCGACGATGGTTTGCTTTCGATTCTGATAAGAACAACCTTATCACTCAACTGTTCACAGTAACGCACTTTCTTCCATACCTTCCTAATCACAATGAACCCTATTTCCGTTATACAATTTTAAGCTGCTGTTCATATTGCCCTATACCCATATGGCCAGAAATCCTTGTCTTCCTTCCATTTACACCCAATGACGCCTTCTATATCTAGACTGAGCCTTTGTATTTCCCTTTTCAGATTTTCTAGCTTCCCTACCATGTTCGGGCTTCTGACATTCCACGTCCCGGCTCGTAGAACTTTAGTTATTCAGTGTTTTTCTCATGCTCACCTCCACCTCGGAAGTCCCCTCCCTGAGATCTGAATGAGAGACTATTCCGGAATCTTCTGCCAATGGACAGATCATCATGACACCTTTTCAATTACAGGCCATATGTCCTGTGAATACACTTTATGTCTTTATTCCAGTGGCTTCCATTGCCTTCTGCACCCTCATGCCGTTGATCGTTGCTGATTCTTCCGCCTTTAGGGGCAGTTTCCCATCCCAAGGACGAGAGAGTGCACTGAACCTCTGTTCACTCGTCCGTCCTCTTTGAGAAGGCCGTTGGCCGAATGAGGGTGACTTCTTATGCCGGGAGGTCTTCTGCCGCCAATGCTGATTATTAATCAAAATTTAAGCGGTGGTGGGACTGAAGGCGTTTTGATTAGAAATCAGAAGTCCGCAGCTCGTGGTCGTGCGGTAGCGTTCTCGCTTCCCGCGCCCGGGCTCCCGGGTTCGATTCCCGGCGGGGTCAGGGATTTTCTCTGCCTCGTGATGACTGGGTGTTGCGTGATGTCCTTAGGTTAGTTAGGTTTAAGTAGTTCTAAGTTCTAGGGGACTGATGACCATAGATGTTAAGTCCCATAGTGCTCAGAGCCAGAAATCAGAGACGCTACCCCTAGATCACGGAAGATCTTGTTGATACTAACACCTAAAAAAAGCTATTCTGATATACATTTGAGAGTTCATTGGTACAAAAAGCCGATATACTTTCTTACAGAGATCAACATTACATTACCTCTAACCCAACTCAGAACTGTAACTAAAGAGAGAAATACACCTCACTGCAACATTTTAAAAATACATATATGCAGGGTGAAAAGTATTTGAACCGACAAACTCTGGGAGGTTGACGGGAAATCAAAACAATTATTTTTTCCTAATGTCATTTTTTTCCTATGAGGATTATTTAAACCGGCGGAGGCCGTATTACGATCTTCAGTTGTTACAGGGCGTATTACGCTCTTCAGTTGTAGTCAACTGCTGTCCACCAGTGTAGTAATGCATTGTCTCTGTTTACTAATGGAGCGATTACGCTCTTCAGTTGTAGGCAACTGCTGTCCACCAGTGTAGTAGTACATTGTCTCTGTTTGCTAATGGAGCGATACACCTGGAGTGAGTACACTGATATGGTTGGTGGTTACTACGTAGCGCACCACAACGGACGAGCTGCACAGCGGGTTTATCAACAACAATATCCTAATCGTCGTGTTCCGCATCACACGACCTTTGCTGCTGTGTGCCAACGTCTGCGTGAGACCGGGTCATTTAGCAGATTACCTGGACAGGGACGCCCTCGCACGGTAAGAACGCTGCGATTTGAGGGAGCTGTCTTGCAGCATGTGGAGCGGGATCCTTCAATCAATGCGGTTCTTCGTTAATGTATGGGTCGGTGTTGTTGGGGACTGTTTAATTGGGCCGTATCTGCTACCTAGGCCATTAAATGGCAGGCACTATTACAATTTTCTCGCCAGAGCATTGGCAGAATTTCTGGGAGACGTCCCGCTCCCTGCAAGACAACACATGTGGTTCCAACATGACGGGGCGCCTGCACATTTCAGTCGTCGTGTGCGTCGTTTCCTGGACGGACGGTTCCCAGGAACGTGAATAGGCAGAGATGGTCCTGTACCATAGCCTGCTGGATCCCCAGATATATCCCCTCTTGCGTGGGGAGAGATGCGCAACCTTGTTTACGCAACTCCTGTGGCATCAGAAGAGGATCTGGTTGCCTGGATAGTAGCAGCAGCAGGAATAATTCAGGATAATCCTGGGGTTTTTGCCCGTGTCAGACAGAACATGATCCGATGGTGTAACCTTTGTTTACGTGTCAATGGAGGCATTTTTGAAAATCTGCTGTAATAATGTGTTAATGTGTTGTCTCTTGGTCATAAAAAAATGGAGAAGTGTTTGTTGGTTTAATTAATTTGCCGCCAGAGAAATCTTCCTCTACCGGTTTAAATACTTCTCATACGAAAAAAATGACAGTACGGAAAAATATTTGTTTTGATGTCCCCTACAACCTCCCAGAGTTTGTCGGTTTAATTACTTTTCATCCTGTGTATTATCACAGACAGTACTTTCCTTATAGATAGAATCGATGACCTTCCTTACATTACAAAAATTTTCACAGTAAACGACTTTTTCCGGTAAGTTAAATAGAGTTTTTGTAAAGCTATTTTGTTTGAATGACCGTGGTGTAGTAAAAGTTTGATCCCGTCAGTACTGATCGTGCCCTTACGTCCTATGAGTGATTTCAAGTCGCATAGCAGGAACAAAATGAAACAGGGTTTCCGAACAGTGGGTCTTACATAATATACAAAGTAATGGAATGTAAAATGTTCGTTGCGCCTAACTTAATTATTATATTAACCACGTTACTCATCCGGTAACAACATTTCCTTTCTTGGCTTATAACACCAGCTTTCATGGTTTCATTGTGGTTTTGCACTCTGTATATACGTCTACAGCTATACTCCGCAAGCCACTTTACGGTGTGTGATGGAGGATATTTTGTGTACCACTGTCCCTTACCCCTTACTAATTGTTCGTGGGAAGAGCAAATTAATGGTAAGTCTTCGTGTGAGCTCCAATCTCTCAGATTTTATCTTGGTGGTCTTTTCGTGATATACACATAGGAGGAAGCAACATGCTGGTTGACTCATCTAGGAACGTATGCTCTCGTAACTGTAAACGCCCCTCTTGCAGCGTCCACTGGAGCTGGATGAGCATATCTGTGACGCTTTCGCGCTTACTAAATGAACCTGTAATGAAACGTGCAGCTGTTCTTTGAATCCTGTTTGTCTATCCATGCTACGTGGCACAGATACCAGACTGACGAGCCATTTTCAAGTCGAACAAGGGCGTTGCAAGCTATCTCTTTTCTTCGTTGTCTATATTTCCTGCGTATTCTTCTGATGAAATTCGCTGTGGCATCTGCTCTACCTGCGACTAGTTTACTGTGGTTGATCCACTTCAAGTCACTCCGTGTACATACTCGTAGTTATTTTATGGACTTCACTGCTTCCAGAGAGTTTTCTGAAATCGTGTAATCGTACAATAATGGGTCTTCGTGCCAGTTGTTAAAGGACAGTTTTTTTCCAGAACGACTCGATAACATAATTAATAACCCACTATTCGAATCAGACATCTAAATTAATTCAAATTATTAGTGACGCATTAAAGTACGGCTACAACTGAACAAAGAACAATTATTGCGAATTTAATAAGTACTTCTTTATATCATTTCTGTACATGAAGGATATGTGTAACGTTTTTCTGTAAGCTAGATCCGCTGGCTGACTGTGAGAGCGGTAAGATTACAGAAGTACAACTGCAAGCAAGTCGTAAAACTGTTCCTTGCTGAAAGGCGAGAGTCTCAGCCAGTTACACACTGAACGGACGGGCGGTGCCAGCGACTGTGGCCCTCCGCAGAGGGCAGGAGGCGGCATTCGGCAGGCTGTACAATTCTATTGTGAGAAGCAGCGTTAAGAATGCTTTCTAGAAAGACAGAGATCTGAAATGGGACTGGGAAACAGGAGGCACTCAGAGCGAGAGGAATCTATTGGATCCTAAGGAGGCCAGCAGGGATTGATTATTAACTTTTGTAACAGAGCCTTGAATTGGTTCTCCTTAATCATTTTTGTAACAAGGATGAAGACTTGCGAATGCGTACATGCTGCTACTGCTGCTGTTGGCTGAAATGCGTAACCATTCTCACACTGGGAGAGAACCTCTGTTTTCCGTTTCACTGTAAGGGCGATATGCGTATTACTAGTTAATCAGAGCAATTTATGTAGGAGAAAGCAGACGGTGGCTAGTATTATGATTTTTTTGTTCGTGGGAAATCAGATGATCTACAGTGATTCACTAACGAGAACCGTGTACTGGTAGAACCAGCAAAATCATGAAGATAATCGTCAGAGGGAGAGATGTCTTTGCCTTAGAACTGCTGGGTGGAAGCCCCCTAGGGCTGACAACAGATGCCAGGACTGAACTTATAACTCTTAGCTATCATTGCAACTATCCTCCGCACCTGATTATGAGAACGTTGGTGAGTATGTGCCCCATTTGCATAAGTTGTGACGAGGGAACGCGAAATAATTTGCTTAGAGTTTTTCTTTTCTGAATTAATTCAGCCAGACAGCTATCTGAATTCAACGTCCGCTTAGAAAATGGAACTGTTGCTGAAATGCACTTTTCTGTGTCTTTTCTTATCTGTTAACTAAGTGAGCAATCACTGGTAACTCACATGGACCTAGCGAATTTTATTATTTCCAGTTCCACCCACCTGTGCAAAGATACGTGTTATCGTATCTTTGTACCAGTGCTTCTGAACTTTCGCGCTCGTTATAATTACTTGAAAAAGCCTTATGGAACGATTGGAATCAGGATAACGCATCATGGTAATTACCAAGATTTTATTGTGACTTTTAGTTACTCTCTATAGTTTGATGAAAACTCTTCTCATAATATCCTTGTGAGCTATGGAGGGGGAGGAAGAGGTTAGTGTTAACGTACCGTCGACATAGAGGTCATTAAAGATGGAGCACGAGATGGGATTAGGGAAGGACGGAGAAGGAATCGGCTATGCCCTTTCAAAGGAACCATCCCGGCATCTGCATGAATCGATTTAGAGAAATCACAGAAAATCTAAATCAGAATGGTCGGACGCGGGTTTGAACCGGCGTCCCCCCGAATGCGAGTCCAGTGCGCTAACCACTGCGCTGCCCCACTGGTCCCCATGTACCATGTCTGATATGGCCGTCTCTGTTTAAATTCACATGTTCAATAGGTTCTGTTGCGCTAACTTGTCTTAACGTAGTACTTGACCTTTCTAGGAAAGATCATTTTACTGTATAAGTCAATGGGTTCACATCTTGTTACGGGCTAACAAGTATTGAAGCACATGAAATAAAACGTTCGTAATTTCTGAACAGTTTGCGCTAGGACGTTCAAGCTGCACGCTTGGCGGCGGGGCATGATGGGAATTAGTATACGCATGAGCAAGCCCACTTTCATTTAGACTGGTTCGTCAACAAGCAAAACCGGCACATTTGGAGGATTGAGGATCCGCATTTCTCGGTCGAGAAGTTTCTTCACCCTTAACGGGTGAATGTGTGGTGTGTAATGTCCAGTCACGGAATAATCGGTGCAATATTCCTTGATGGTACGATATGTGAAGGTTTTGGAATATGATTTCATCCCTATCAACAAAAGTGACCATGATTTCGACAAGATGTTGTTCGATCCCATCCATGCAGGAAAGTATTTGATGTCGTCCAGGAGCACTTTCGAGACCGCATTCTGGCTCTGGGGTATCCAGAGACCACTGGCAAAGGCCTCGATTTTCCGAATGTGAACACGTGCAACTCCTTTTTGTGGGGCTGTGTACAGGTGTATAGCAATAACTCCAAAAACATTTCTGAGCTGAAAACATCCATTCATGACGTCATCCAAAGCATCGATGTACAGACATTTCAGCGGGTCATGCAGAATTGCGCTATTCGTCTGCGCCCCATCAACGCCAATGCTGGCGGGCATATCAAATATGTTACAACCTAAATCAGAATATCTGTATTGGCGTTTACGTGTTGAATAAAGTTTGTTTCCTTAGAGTTCAATAAGTGTCACCCTGTATTATCTCAGAGGACTACTAAGTGCTCAACCGTAGTCTCACACTGTGTGTGCACAGCACTGTACATTTGTTTATGTTGAGGGTCAATTGTCAAAACCTGCATCAAGTGTCGATACTCTGCAGGTCTTCCCACTTTCGCTACAATTTTCTGGAATTTTGACTTCTCTCTGAACAACACCAACTTCTCTGAAAATCCTCATAATTCCGATTTTATCTACTAGGTCATTTATATATGCAGAGTGATCTAAGCCTTAGCGATAAACGCCAGTGGGTTATATATAACATCATGGGGAACAACTTTTATCAGGGATAAAATGTTAGTCGACGCCTATCGACGACGTTAGGCGTCTTTTACAATTAAGCATGACACAACGAATTAAAGACATTAGTTGCCAGTGAACACTGATTTATATCAATGGGGAAAGTTGAAAACTTGTGTCAGAACGGTATTCGAACCTGGGTGTCCTGTTTATTACGCAGATGCTCTGACAACTATGCCATCGGGGCCTAGTGGTCATCACAACCGCACGCCTATGTCAGACTCAAATCCTTAACTTATACGACACGCTAGTGGCGTAGTGCCGCTGCTCACCAGCCTCACTATTCGCGGCATTTTTCCGTTTCCCGTAAGAGTTCAGGCCTGGTATGCTTCTGTACTGAAGGGGTCAATGGCCGTCACGCCGTAATTGTATACATACCACCGGAAAAAAACACCAAGAAGGAGTTGTGCGACATAAACGAAAGTATGTCAGTGTAAATAAATGACTACAAATCTGTCAGTACCAAGAATATCGATACAAAACCTCGGTAGTCGATACTGACTCACATGCTACAAATCCGCCATCTTGTGTTATGTGTATAGTGTTTAAATGTAAGTCGGAGCAGTTTGTGCAGTGAATTACTTTGGAAATCAGTGGCAAAATACAATGTGCAATAGTGTAATGTTTATCAACAGCTCCGCCAGTACACCAGTGATGAAAGTGAAGCTGCAAGGAGATGAAATCATAAGTGATCGACTATCATACAAAAGCCTTTCACGCTATTTTCGTAACACACAACTGATGCAAAACAATCTGCATCCTGTACATGCTGTGATATCATACATAGTCAATCACAAGGAAGAAAACCAGCAGGAGACATCACTGACATCGGTTTCTGGCCATCCACTGCCCCCCCCCCCTCCTCCCCCACAAATGCCACAGAGCCGCTACAGTAACAAACAATGGACAAAGAGTTCTAGATTAATCTAGTTTAAGACGGTTTATTTTTATGTAACACTTCTCTGTATGTATAAACGCCTGAAGATGAACAGAACATGTTCGAAACGCGTTGTATGATGTTAGATTAAAGATAAAACAAAACATAAAAAAGTGACTGGTAGCAGAAATTGCAAATAAATAATTACCTCACGCAGTCACGGTTCAGAAACATAGATATTATGGCCGAGAATAAACGAAAGTTGGTACCCGTGTTTTTGTGTCTGAAAGTTGATGTTTGCTGAAATTTCGGACCAGTCGCATAAGAGCGGCGCTGTTAGCGCCACTATGAGGATGAAAATCAGATTTGCTTCAAACAAAAGTTGTTACTTACCTTTAAAGTTGGACATAATGAGTTGATGTTTGTCAAGAGTTCGTTTAAGGTGACAGAGATGCCGTTATCGACACCTCACTGAATTTGAATGAGGTCGTGTAACAGAGCGAAGAGAAGCTGGATGTTCCTTCCGTGATACTGCAGAAAGACTTGACAGAATGTAGCCATTGTAAGTCGTCGCTGGCAGCAATAGTCACTGGGATGTGCAGTCGAAAGAAGACCGTGCTCTGGCCAGCTGCGTGTCACTTCTGAAACGGAAGACCATAATGTTTGGCGTATGGCTTCGGCGCATCGTGCACCTGCAACATCGATTTTAGCAGCAGTTGGCATCACAGTGACACAACGAATTGTCACAAATCGGTTACTTCTAGTATAGTTCCGAGCCAGACACCCTAAAGCTCGCGTTGTAGTGACCCCAAACCACCGCCATTTGCGACTTCAGTGGTGCCAAGCGAGAGCTCATTGGAGGGCAGGTGTAGGTCTGTCATGTTTTCTGACGACTGCTGGTTCTGCCTCGGTATCAGTGACGGTCACGTGTTGGTTAAATCAAATGGCTCTAAGCACTATGGGACTTAACATCTCAGATCATCTGTTCCCCAGACTTAGAACTATTTAAACCTAACCTGTGGTGTCACCGCCAGACACCACACTTGCTAGGTGGTAGCCTTTAAATCGGCCGCGGTCCGTTAGTATACGTCGGACCCGCGTGTCGCCACTATCAGTGATTGCAGTCCGAGCGCCACCACACGGCAGGTCTAGAGAGACTTCCTAGCACTCGCCCCAGTTGTACAGCCGACTTTGCTAGCGATGGTTCACTGACAAAATACGCTCTCATTTGCCGAGTTAGTTAGCATAGCCTTCAGCTACGTCATTGCTACGACCTAGCAAGGCGCCATTACCAGTTACTATTGATGCTGTAAAACATGTACCGTCAAGAGCGATGTTCACCAATTATGAATTAAAGTTAAGTATTCCAGTAGTTACGTACGTTCTTTGCTACTATAAATACCTTGTCCTGTTCCAGACCTCACGCCAGCCGGCGTGAGCTTAAACGCATGCCTTTCGGCTTCCTCCTAGTGGATTGGCTGTCTTGCCAGTCCACAACACTAACCTACCTAAGGACATCACACACATCCATTCCGGAGGCAGGATTCGAACCTGCGACCGTAGCAGCAGCGCGGTTCCGGACTGAAGCGACTAGAGCCGCTCGGCCATAGCGGCCGGCACCTGTTGGTTAGAGGGAGGCCAGTTGAGGGCCTGCATCCAACCTGTCTGCTGCTATCCACACTGCACCTAACCTGGAGCTCTGGTCTCTGGTACGATTTGGTATGACAGCAGGAGCACTCTCGTGGTTATCCCACGTAACCTGACTACAAATCTGTACGTTCTAACAACCCTACCACAACAAAGGCCAGCATTTAATAACGATTGTGGTGTTGCTCACGCTGCTAAATACTGCATTTTCGGGCAACAACAGCCATATTATGTGGCAGATGTCATTAGAGCACAGTTAATAAAGTCATTTCATGTAATAATCAAAAAACTAGGCACTCACCTTTTTGTGTTTCCCACGCTGGTCTCGTCGTAAAATCATGTCTCAATCGTTGAAAATCTAGGTGGTTATGATTCCAAGCTCGGATGCAAAGAGGCCTAGGTTTTATCCTGCTATATTCAAAAGTTATGTAGAAGCGCTTCACAAACCATCCTTGATGATTTCACTTTTGGTGGACAATGATGATGTAAAAAAGTAATCAGCACTCCGAAATTAAGTTACACTTCCTTTTAATTGCTTTTATTGCAATATCACATAAACACAAAATATCACTTCACAAAACAAAACATACTTGAAAACATCTTCCTCACAGTCAGTGTTACAGTTCACATTTTATAAGCGTCTTTCCAACATGACGTCCAAGACTTGACTTTCTCAACGTCCGACTCTCTAACGAGTTAACAACTAACTAACTATTAATCGCTTACGCGCCCAAAAATCAGATTTACAAGTACGTCAAAGATCATAGTGACAAAAGAAAGAATACACATAAGAATAATATCATTGCAATATAAACATATCGACGTATCAAAAGTGAAATCAAATTTGAAAGTTGTCTCAGAAATACGTTAACTACTTTACAGAAACACAGTAAAATATTACTGGTATCGAGAAGTTCAGGTGAGGTACCATAATGATTACGTAGTTCAAGTACCATTACAACGCCAATATGGTGATTCAACCTGTTGTGCTGCCATTCATGAACAGCATTCCAGGGGGTGTTTTCCAACAGTATAACTCTCTCCTACATACCACTGTTGTAACCCAACATGCTCTACAGAGTGTTTACTTGTTGCTCTGGCCTTCTTGATCACCGTATCTGTCTCCAATGAAGCACATACTGGACTTTATTGGACAACAAGTCCACCGCCATCCACAAATGCCATTAATCGTCCCTGTATTCACCGACCAAGTGTAACAGGCATGGAACTCCATCCCACAAACTAACATCAGACATCTATCCAACACAGTGCATGCAATTTTACATGCTCGCATTCAACATTGTGGCGGTTACACCGCTTACTAATGTAACAGCATTTCATATTTGCAAAGACTTATCTCGTGGGTACGTTAACATATAAGCTTGCAATGTTAACCACTTAAATATGTTCCTCCGACAAATGTACGAGGTGCATTCAAGTTCTAAGGCCTCCGATTTTTTTTCTCCGGACTGGAAAGAGATAGAAACATGCGCATTGTTTTAAAATGAGGCCGCGTTCATTGTCAATACGTCCCAGAGATGGCAGCACCATACGGCAGATGGAATTTTACGGCCAGCGGCGAGAATGAGAACTGTTTTAAATACTTAAAATGGCGACGTTTTCCTTACTTGAACAGCGGGCAATCATTCGTTTTCTGAATTTGCGTGCTGTGAAACCAACTGAAATTCATCGACAGTTGAAGGAGACATGTTGTGATGGAGTTATGAATGTGTCGAAAGTGCATTCGTGGGTGCGAAAGTTTAATGAAGGCAGAACATCGTGTGACAACAAACCGAAACAACCTGGGGCACGCACAAGCCGGTCTGACGACATAATCGAGAAAGTGGAGAGAATTGTTTTGGGGGGATCGCCGAATTACTGTTGAATAGATCGCCTCCAGAGTTGGCATTTCTGTGGGTTCTGTGCACACAATCCTGCATGACGACCTGAAAATGCGAAAAGTGTCATCCAGGTGGGTGCCACGAATACTGACGGACGACCACATGGCTGCCCATGTGGCATGTTGCCAAGCAATGTTGGCGCGCAACGACAGCATGAATGGGACTTTCTTTTCGTCGGTTGTGACAATGGATGAGACGTGGATGCCATTTTTCAATCCAGAAACAAAGCACCAGTCAGCTCAATGGAAGCACACAGATTCACCGCCACCAAAAAAATTTCGGGTAACCGCCAGTGTTGAAAAACTGATGGTGTCCATGTTCTGGGACAGCGAGAGCGTAATCCTTACCCATTGTGTTCCAAAGGGCACTACGGTAACAGGTGCATCCTACGAAAATGTTTTGAAGAACAAATTCCATCCTGCACTGCAACAAAAACGTCCGGGAAGGGCTGCGCATGTGCTGTTTCACCAACACAACGCACCCGCACATCGAGCTAACGTTACGCAACAGTTTCTTCGTGATAACAACTTTGAAGTGATTCCTCATGCTCCGTACTCACCTGACCTGGCTTCTAGTGACTTTTGGCTTTTTCCAACAATGAAAGACACTCTCCGTGGCCGCACATTCACCAGCCATGCTGCTATTGCCTCAGCAATTTTCCATTGGTCAAAACAGACTCCTAAAGAAGCCTTCGCCGCTACCATGGAATCATGGCGTCAGCGTTGTGAAAAATGTGTACGTCTGCAGGGCGATTACGTCGAGAAATAACGCCAGTTTCATCGATTTCGGGTGAGTAGTTAATTAGAAAAAAAATCGGAGGCCTTAGAACTTGAATGCACCTCGTATTGCCCACATTTCATACTCTACATTAATAAATTTTTGGTGTTACGATTTTTTCCGTCAGAGTACATTGAGAATTAAGTTCCTGAGAGGCATTGGCGCGTATACACTTTGCGGTGTTAATATGCAATGTATGTTGTACATAAGTTATGTTTCTGTGCTGCTTGAAAAGCGTTAGGCCGAGCTTCTAAAATACCTTTCTCTCTTTAGAGATACTTATTTTTAACGTTTCCTTGTTGAAAATCACTCTGGTAATTTACTGGTGTAGGTAGCACGCAGATGGAGCACACCTGGCTAGTAGACACTGATAGTTTGGTGAAATTTCACCCTCCCAGCCCCGGTGAGTTCGATAAAACGATACTTGGAGTCGCTGGGAAGCGTCAACGAACATTTTTTCTCCATCAATAGCAATTCTCCATGACGAGATCTTTCTCTTATCGACTTTTGAAACACCTTACATTGTGAAAAATAACATTCCAATAACACTCCCTTAGGGTATGACTGAAGTTCTCTTATCTCTGAAGATATCTGTCCGTTGAGAATGAGATGCGTGTTTCGTTTACTAGAAGCCCTTCAGTCGTGTCACACAGGTGGTCCTGTATTACGTACACTTGCATCTCCTTCAGTAGGTGGCGGTGCTGAAGGTGGTTATTGAAACCTTGTGACTTCCGCTAGTATGAGAACTATTCGAAAAGTAAGGTCCGATTGTTCGTGAAATGGAAACCACTGCGAAAAACAAAAATGTTGTATTTGAACAGCTGGCAACACCATCCAATTACTTCTGTACATAGTCACCGCTCAGACTTAGACATTTGTGTTAGCGTTGTACCAGCTTTTCAATTCCCTCGTTATAGAGGGCAACCGTCTGTGCTATCCGCCAGTTCTCTACGCTGGCCTGTCTTCGCGGCCAGTGTTTCATGTGAGTAGAGACGAAGTAGAGGGGGAGCGAGGTCCGGGCCATCGAAAACGCTCCAGGGTTGTCCTCATGCCCCTGCAGTGTGCTGTCACGAAGAAAGAAGTGCACGGAAAATATGTTACGTCGGTTGGCATGAAATCAGGCGTAACATCGAGCGGGCATCCATACTCGGCGGGAGACACTATTGTTTGGTATCTTTACGTGCTCAGAACTGAAAAGACCGATGTGACGCGATCGACGGGCGTACTAGAGGCACTGCCCAACACATTTATTTATTTATTTATTAACACGTAAAGTTCCGTTGGACCAAATTGAGGAGAAAATCTCCAAGGTCATGCAACTTGTCGGTACATGAAATTACAAAATAAAAGTAATAACGGATAAAAAACAAATGTTTATGAACCCAAAAAATGTCAAGCCATAAGTTTCCGTAAATGCAGTCGACAATATAAAACTTAAGAATCAGCTTAATTTTTCAAGGAACTCCTCAACAGAATAGAAGGGGTGACCCATGAAGAAACTCTTCAGTTTCGATTCGAAAGCCCATGGATTACTGCTAAGATTTTTTAATTCTTTTGGTAGCTTATTGAAACTGGATGCAGCAGTATACTGCACACCTTTCTGCACAAGAGTTAAATGCAAATACGGGTTAGATTTCTGCCGAATATTAACTGAGTGAAAACTGCTCATTTCTGGCAATAAGCTGATATTTTTATTAAGAAATGACAATAATATATATATCGAGAGGCCAATGTCAAAATACCGAGACTGGTCAACAAGGGTCGACAAGAGGTTCACGAACTTACACCACTTGTTGCCCGAACCGCCCGTTACTCAGCCAAAAACATTCTATTACAATGGCAAGATTTACCCCAAAATATAATACTATATGACATAAGCGAGTGAAAATAAGCAAGTGGAGTAATTTTCGTCTCGAACGATCACTTACTTCATATACCGTTCGAATAGTTCAAATGGCTCTGAGCACTATGGGACTTAACATCTGACGTCATCAGTCCCCTAGAACTTAGAACTACTTAAACCTAACTAACCTAAGGACATCATATACATCCATGCCCGAGACAGGATTCGAACCTGCGACCGTAGCGGTCTCGCGGTTCCAGACTGTAGCGCCTAGAAACGCTCGGCCACTCCGGCCGGCCGTTCGAATAGTAAAAATGGCAGCATTAAGTCTTTGAACAAGATCCTGAATATTTCCAAGACAGTTTATTATCTATATGAACATCTAGAAATATGAACTCTTCAGTTTCACTAATCATATGCCCATTCTACGAAATTAAAACGTATGGTTGTTTAGAAACTGTAAAAACTGAGTGTTACTGTGATTTAGCGTTAGTTTATTTTCTAGAAGCCATCAAATTATTTCATGAACTGCATTGTTTGAAACCGATCCAATGTTGCACACAACGTGCTTTACTACCAAGCTAGTGTCATCAGCAAACAGAAATACTAGAGGGCATATCATTTACATAAATAAGGAACAGGAGTGGCCCAAACACCGATCCTCATTTGACCGTACCCCACTCAGACCCTACATCACTGTCATTCTCAACACTGTGAATAATGACCTTTTGGTATCTCTTGTTAAAGACATCTGCGCAAAACGTCATCGGTTCTTCACTGTCCTTTCCATTTCGCGAACTGTCAGACCATACTTCCGGAATAGCCCTCGTGTTTTACACTACTGGGCATTAAAATTGCTACACCACGAGGATGACGTGCTACAGACGCGAAATGTAACCGACAGGAAGAAGAAGCTGTGATATGCAAATGATTAGATTTTCAGAGCATTCACACAAGGTTGGAGCCGGGGACGATACCTACAGCGTGCTGACATGAGGAAAGTTACCAACCGATTTCTCATACACAAACAGCAGTTGACAGTTGTTGCCTGGTGAAACGTTGTTGTGATGCCTCGTTTCAGGAGGAGAAATGCATACCATCACGTTTCCGACTTTGATAAAGGTTGGATTGTGGCCTATCGCGACTGCGGTTTATTGTACCGCGACATTGCTGCTCACGTTGGTCGAAATCCAATGACTGTTAGCAGAATAAGGAATCCGTGGGTTAAGGAGGGTAATACGGAACTCCGTGCTGGATCCCAACGGCCTCGTATCACTAGCAGTCGAGATGACAGGCATCTTATCCGCATGGCTGTAACAGATCGTGCAGCAACGTCTCGATCCCTGAGTCAACAGATGGGGATGTTTGCAAGACAACAACCATCTGCACGAACAGTTCGACGACATTTGCAATAGCATGGACTATCAGCTCGGAGACCATAGCAGCGGTTACCCTTGACGCTGCATCACAGACAGGAGCGCCTGCGATGGTGTACTCAACGACGAACCTGGGTGCGCGAGTGGAAAAACGTCATTTTTTTCGGATGAATCCAGGTTCTGTTTACAGCATCATGATGGTCCCATCCGTCTTTGACGACATCGCGGTGAACGCACATTGGAAGCGTGTATTCATTATCGCTATACTGGCGTATCACCCGGCGTGATGGTAATGGGGTGCCTTTGGTTACACGTCTCGGTCACCTCTTGTTCGCATTGACGGCACTTGGAACAGTGGACGTTACATTTCAGATGTGTTACGACCCGTGGCTCTACCCTTCATTCGATCCCTGTGAAACCCTACATTTGAGCAGGATAATGCACGACCGCAAGTGGCAGGTCCTATACGGGCCTTTCTGGATACAGAAAATGTACAACTAGTGCCCTGGCCAGCACATTCTCCAGATCTCTGACCAATTGAAAACGTCTGGTCAATGGTGGCCGAGCAACAGGCTCGTCACAATACGCCAGTCACTACTCTTAATGAACTGTGGTATCGTGTTGAAGCTGCATGGGCAGCTGTACCGGTACACGGCCTGAGGTGGTTGTTCTGGGTACTGATTTCTCAGGATCTATGCACACAAATTGCGTGACAATGTAATTACATGTCAGTTATAGTATAATATATTTGTCCAATTAATACCCGTTTATCATCTGTATTTCTTCTTGGTGAAGCAATTTTAATGGCCAGTAGTGTACTTTCGTGACAAATTTTATCCCATATCAACTGATCGGCACGAATTGCGCACCCCCGTGAGTTATCAATACTTGATGGCAGTAAAACATTCACATTCTCTAATCCCGCAGTGGCCACACTGCTTACATTTATGCCCGAGACGTAAATGGCCCACTTTACTTAATTCTTGGCCGAAATCACCCACATCGATTAAAATTAAACACATCTTGAAATATTATTGTGTCTATAAGTATTTTTGTATATTACTGTGCAGGAAATACACACTCAGAAAAAAACTCTTAATGTTAACTTATATCTGGATTCAACTGTTAGTTGCGAGATTCACATTGTTATAAAATACGTGTAAGAACATGATGACCGCTGGCTTAGTAGAGGGACTCTTTTTTAATATTTTCTTGTTGAAAATCACTCTGTTAATTTACTGGGATAGGTACTATGCAGATGCAGCACGCCTTGTTATTACACCCCACCTAGTTCGACGAAATCTCGTCGCCCCACGCCCGGCGGATTCAGTAAAACGACCACTGGCGTCCACAGTAAATTTCAGCGAATATTTTGCTCCGAAAAATTGTGTTATTACGTGTCAGTACCACCGCACCACGCGTGAAGGTTAGTGTTGGAACAGCAACTTCCGTCGGACGCAGACAGTGGCCACGAGGAATCTGGCGGACCCAGTGGTGAGCCACATCCCCAGCTGCTCTGAACTGCGAGCGTCCTCGGCCGCCGCAATATACACTATACGTTTTGCTATTCGTGCACCCAGTTTTGTCGTTGAGTACACCATCGCAGGCGCTCCTGTCTGTGATGCAGCGTCAAGTGTAACCGCAGCCATGGTCTCCGAGCTGATAGTCCATGCTGCTGCAAACGTCGTCGAACTGTTCGTGCAGATGGTTTTTGTCTTGCAAACGTCCCCATCTGTTGACTCAGGGATCGAGACGTAGCTGCACGATGCGTTACAGCCATGCGGATAATATGCCTGTCATCTCGTTGCATGTGATACGAGGCCGTTGGGATCCAACACGGCGTTCCGTATTACCCTCCTGAACCCACCGATTCCATATTCTGCTAACAGTCATTGGATCTCGACCAACGCGAGCAGCAATGTCGCGATACGATAAACCGCAATCGCGATAGCCTACAATCCGACCTTTATCAAAGTCGGAAACGTGATGGTATGCATTTCTCCTCATTACACGAGGCATCACAACAACGTTTCCCCAGGCAACGCCAGTCAGCTGCTGTTTGTGTATGAGAAATTGGTTGGAAACTTTCCTCATGTGAGCACGTTGTAGGTGTCGCCACCGGTGCCAACCTTGTGTGGATGCTCTGAAAAGCTAATCATTTGCGTATCGCAGCATCTTCTTCCTGTCGGTTAAATTTCGCGTCTGTAGCACGTCATCTTCGTGTTGCAGCAATTTTAATGGCCAGTAGTGTATAACGGACGGCGGCAGGCGCTCAGCCCCTTGGCGCAACTACGCTGCGACACTATCATTCGTGCATATAAGAGCGAACCTCATCCCAGTTGCTACCGTATTAGCTGCACTCTAGTTCTTGCTGCTTATTTGTAATGAGTATTGGTACGCTTGGGGAAACACAACTTGAGTAAATTTTCTGTTTCATGTGTTAACTCGTTCGCTAATCTTTTCTGCTCCTGTCCAGCCTTCCTACGATAACAGACGCCACAACACTCTGTAGCTCACCTCTGCTTACAGTTGTGTACAAAGTCGCACACAACTAATGTTTGTCCCTCCATAACAAGATATTTCACTCTTAGATGTTTCTCGTTCCTCGTAGTACGCCAGAAGTTACGAGGCATGTTTTTTAAGCAAGTACCGTTTTGAAATTAAAAAAGACGTTCTAAGATATCTCAATAATTTTATTTTTACATGAAAACCTGTACCTTAATCTACTTCTCTACATAATTTCTGTCAATATTGAGGCACTTGTCATAACATTGTACCAGTTTTTGAATACCCTCCTCATTGAAGTCTGCTACCTGACTTATTAACCACTGCATCACCACTGTTTTGACTTCGTCACTGACCGCCAAGGTGTTTCTTCAGGTGCAGGAACAGATGGTAGTCACAGGGCGGAAGATCGGGGCTGTACGGAGGATGATCTAGAGTTTCGCATCGAAATGATGTGATGAGATCTTTGGCCTGATTCGCCACAAGCGGACGGGCATTGTCTTGCAGCAAAACGAAGGCCTTTTCTGAACTTGCCACGTCTTTTGTTCTGAATTGAACGGCGCAGATTGAAGCAATGTCTTACAGTAAGCTGCTGCATTGATTGTCTCATTATGATTTTCCGGGCAGAAATTGTTTGCTTAAACTTCACTTTTCTGGGTGAATCTGAATGCCGCCATTCCATGGACTGTTGCTTTGATTCTGGTGTGACGTAGACCAATCATGTTTCATCGCCCGTAACAATTTGGCTTAAGAAATCACCACCGTCATTGTGGTACCACTCAAGGAACGTCAATGCACTGTCTAAATATTTGGTTGTGTGCACATCCGTCAACATTTTCGGTACCAAACGCGTGCACAATTTTCGGTAATTCAAGTGCTTGGTCACAATGCCATGCAAAACACTACGAGAAACATTAGGAAAGTCATCCCACAAGGAGGAAATCAAAAGTGTCTGTTTTCTCTCACCTTATTGTCCACTTCCTGCACCAAACTTTCATTAACGACCGAAGGAGGCCCACTCCGTTGTTCATCATGCACATTTGCGCGGCCATCTTTAAATGCTCTCACCCACTTTCTTACCATTCCATCATTCATAATGTCTTCTCTGTAAACTACACAGATCTCACGATGAATATCGATCGCTTTTAGCACTAAGAAATCTTATACTTCACAGTCGGCGGGACTCACGATTATCGGAGGCATCTTAAACACTCAGTACACAACGTAAAAAAGGAAGAATCAGACTGTAATGGCGTCAGTGCATAGACAGAAGATGTAGGTACCCAGTGCGCATGCGCAGAACGTCGACCGCAGCGCTGCGGCCGCGGTGTAGCAAAACGATACTTACTTAAAAAACACGCCTCGTACTTTCACGTCTGAAGATTTCTATCCGTTGAGAACGATATGCTTTGTTTCGTTTGCTAGAAAGTCTTCAGTCGAGCCAAACAGACTGTTTGATATTTCGTACGCTCGCGTTTTGTTCACGAGGCGGCAGTACGGAATGTGGTAATTAGTTTGTGACTACCGCTGATACACTGCGTGTCGAGAAGCAGTGGGTTGGTGCGCTATGTGTGCCAGTAGTGGTAGACACAGAGCGCCTGGGAACGGGGCAGCGCGCACGCATCAGTCAGTGCCTGCGGGGGTCCGACAAACGGCCGACTACGGCGGCAGCCGCAGCTGTAAGCTGGCCGCAGCTGCCCCCCACCAGTTACCTGCCGGCGGCCGGCATTGATGGATGGGGGCGCCTCCCAGCCGGCGGAGAACACCGCGCTGGCTCCGCATTAATCTGGCGGCAGCCTTTAATAGTCCCCTAGTGGACACGCAGCCCGTACACGCACGTGTGCGAGCACGCGTAACTGCTGCCCGTGCGTGATGATGGATCTTAGTCGCAGCGCGGTCAAGGCTGAGGATTCTAGCCGCTCGTACCATCCTGCACTCAGCTTACCGCTCGGGGTCTTGACTATGGCAGGTGAGCGAGTGACCTACATAACACGTCTGTGGGGTGCAGTGGCTGGTGTTTCAGAGCACTTTATAGCTATACACTGATGAGCTTAGTAGCTTGTTTGCCCGTCTTTGGAACGATATACATCACTGATTCTGCGTTTCAAGGACCCCATAGTTTGTTGGCAGGTTTGTGGAGGTCGTCTACGCACAGGTCATGTAATACTCGCAAATAATGGCCCACTGATTGCGTACATAGTAATAACACCCGATAGGGACCCAGACGAATTCCTTAGCATTCCCATCAGGCGTATTCGGACGCCTAGACATCAACGTACGTCACAATAACGCTCCTCAAACCACTGTAGCACGGTTCTGGCCCTAAGACATGGACCACTATAACAGCTGAAAGACGCGGAAGACATCAAGCATTAACGAATGTAGTTGGTTCGCATCTATCAAAAATGGTTCAAATGGTGCTGAGCACTATCGGACTTAACTTCTGAGGTCATCAGTCCGCTAGAACTTAGAACTACTTAAACCTAACTAACCTAAGGACAACACACACAACCATGCCCGAGGCAGGATTCAAACCTGCGACCGTAGCAGTCGCGCAGCTCCCGACTGTAGCGCCTAGAACCGCTCGACCACTCCGGCCGGCTCGCGGCTATCTGCGTGTCTTCTATTACTACCACAGGACCAGCCTGTGTCCGCTGCGTGTTCCATCTTTCGAGGCGCCGTTCACCTCGATGACACTGTTTGTGGAGACGACCTTCGACCTAGTGTAGCAAAAATGTGATTCACCCGAAGAGCCGACACGTTTCTACTGATCAACGGTCGAATCGCAATCATTCCGTGCCCACTGCAATCGTAATTGACGATGTCATTGGATCAAAATGTGAACACGTAGGGCTGGTCTGCTGCGGAGACTCTATTCAATAATGTACAATGAACGGTGTGCTCCAGAACACTTGTGCTTGCACCAGCATTGTGCTCTCCGGGAGAGATGTCACAGATCACCATCTATTCAATTTACAGAGCAGACAAGCCTCCGAACCCCACGTTCTGTGAAGAGTCGTGGACGTCCAGCCGTTTAGCGCCTAGTTGTAGCTTCACTGTCCTACCTCATTCCGTAGATGCTCATGTCCAACATTCGACCAACTTCGCCGTTTTATAGATACTCGTTCACAGGCTCTCCGTAATAATGTTCTGTCAGTTGTCAAAGACGCTTATCTCAATGGATTTTCCCACTTGTTGGCCCCATCTTCGCTAGTCTCCATGTCTGCTCCGCTTACACACATTTGTTACCGCGTCACTTGCTCGCAAAGCCTCAGGCGGCATCCGTCGTCGTGGTGGGCACTCGTCGTAATGTTTTGGCTTATCGGTGTAGTTTAGTCGGCGTTAAGTTGAGCCCTGACAGCTGCTGTGGTCTGGTCGCAGCAGCTTAGCTTAGCGAACCTACCTCAGCCAAAACTACGATTTTGTTAACGTCTCTATGGCAACGCATCAGTGTCACCACAGCTCTGTAGGCGGCTACTGTTTTCGCCTGTGGGCGTTAACGATTCGCAGCAGCGCTGAAGCTGTCAGGAATCTTTTTACTCTGCCTCTAGTACAGGTGTCTGCGTAGATGCGGATTCCAGTAAAAATATTGACTTTACGTATGTGGTTATCTGTGGGTGTATTTCAGCATATCTGCGATAATAATTACTTTTTGATTAATAGGTGAGGCCTGTGGTACACATGGGCAACCTCCGGTGACCTGCGGGCGTGATTCATATACATACCACAGTTAGCCGGCCACATTGTCACTCACAGGACAGCAGAGCTCCTGGCGCATGAAATCAAAACTATAGCGTCCGTGAGTGTTTACGGGGTAACGTACTGATATGAATGCCACCGTGCTGCCTTCATCCACACCGGGATATTTCGCTAGCAGACGGTAATTTTTGTGCCATTGTTGCGATCTATGAATGTGTAGTGCAGACGTAGGCAGTAGCCATTAAGTAGCGTGTGTGTGATGTCAGTTACTAACCAGAGGCGAAAATAATTCTCCTCTAACTCTTTCAAGGTGCTGAGCTGTTTCACCCACTTTCTGCACGCACATGAGCATGCGGGCCATAATTAAGATCTCAGTCCTAGTGTTATGAAGAAACAACATAAGAAATAATTACCTGAAAACAAAAAAATGTGAGCGTGTAGCAAATGAAGTTTTAAATAGAGTTTCTTTCACATGAAATTCGATCCAAGATGGCGAACACGGCCAAAAAGTTCACACAGTTGCAAAAAAAAAAAAAAAAAAAAAAGGGTTTTTCTTAAATAAATAAAAAACTATAGCTCCAATTGAAAAGAGTTACACATGAAAATTGGAGAGCTTAAAAGGGTCTATAGATTGCTTGTCTATAACTATCCATTACGTTCTCACTTTTCGATACATGTCAAAAAACCGTGAAAAATTGTATTCGCTATAACTCGCAACATTCCCCTTCCTATAATTGCCACTAGAACTGCATAAATTATTTTTCGAGATATAACGATCTTTTTTTTTCAGCGTATGGCTTTCGCAAAGAGCACATCCATGTTATTAAATAAGTTTTGCGATTTTACCAATTTTTAAGCATCAAACAGTGACTTCAACAGATTTGCTCTTTTGTTAGGTGTGTTTGGTTTAACGAACTATCGAAATTCTCATTTTATGAAAACATCTTCTAAAGAAGCAAATTACTGACATTTTTCACGAATTAAAAAAAAAAAATATTCTGCGAACTTATGAAGCCAAGTAATAAAGTGCAGCGTGCAGTTTCTCCCCTCACCTCAGCTAGATTTGTTAAAAAAAAATCTCGGCCCCAGAAGGATCGAATTTTTTTTCAAATTCACGGTAACGTGTCAACAGTTTCTTTCTTTAAAACTTGTTTTCATAATACTGTTAAGCCCCAAGGCAGCGTACCAAGCAGCCACTAAAAATTTCTCCAAGTTCTGTCTCGGCAGCACTTGGCACCCGAACCGCCTGTGTCAATGACCTGTAGACTGCCATCTAGGGGGAAATGCTGAGCGGGTGGCGGAAAACACGGAAGCTATCACGGCACGGGGAACGACCAAGCACCTAAGTCTACAAGCGAACCATAATAAGATCATGAAAGCCAAGGGATGTCCCCATACCAGTGACAAAGTGTCGTAAGGAAGGCTAGGTAAAATGCAACAATAAGTATTCAGGTGCCAAGCCATTAGAAAAGAGCCTCTGAAAGGTGAAGCTGCAAAAGTCGTAAGTCACTAGGAGAACTGGCAGCGAGGGGAAACTGGGACACATGACGTCACAGCCATCCCCACCGCTGCAGAGTGCGCATGAACCCGTCTTAACAAATGTCTGACTGCTGAGTGCTGGCTGCTGACTGCCTGGTCCAAAGTCTCAGTCCTTGTGTTAGTTGCAGCTATTCAGTGAGAGGGGAGGCTATGGAGATAGATCTTCGGCGCGTCTAACTGTCTTCGATCGTCTATGGAACCACGAGTCTGGCTGGAAGGACCTCTGCTGCTGCCAGCTGCAATGCCAACTTCCGAGGCAACAATGATGGTATTCTGAGGCCGCCATCACCCTGCATGCCTGCTGGAGACTTGAGCTGCGTGACCTGGATGTGGACTATCATCCACCTCCGTGAACAGGGGCACTGAAGCTGCTCATCCAGTTCTTGACTGAATTCTTTTTATTTCAAGAGAGAGGGATGGGAATTTTTAGCACTAACAACGCACTTGTGTGTTCTCGCTTGCCGGTTCTCGCTTTCTGCTTTCCTAATAATGTCACGCCCTTTCGCTAGCAATCTGTGCGGAAAGCCAATATGACACCCCCTAACCTATAAAACCATCAGAAAAGGAACACCGTAAACAAGTGCCTAAAAAATCGTCTGAACTGAGGCACCACTGGAAAGAACTCAAAATACAAAGATCAATTGCGAAGTACGTGAATTTACGTAGGATTCACAAGACAATGAACTCTCACATGAGGACGCTGCTTTGCCGGAAATGTAGAGAAAGTAAGACTGGCTGATCCAAACTTCTGTTGAGAATGTAACGTATTTCTATGAAGAGACAAAAATGTTTAGGGAAAGACAGACATACAGAAACATAAGTCAATTAGGAATGATATATTAAGAAGTGTAAGAACGCCAAGGCAAAATATTTTCAGGAAAAATGTGAGGAAACAGAAAAGTAAATGGTCGTCGGAAGAACTGATTCGGCATAAAAAATGGTAAAACGACCTTAACCGAAATTAAAAACAAGGTTGGCAACATTTAAGCTGATACAGTTACTGCTCCCAGTGAAACTGAAGAAAAATTACAGGACCAGCTGAATGAAATGAACTGTCTAATACGAACAGAACATGGATTGAGGGTAAATCGAATGAAGACGAAAGTAATGAGAAACAGCAGAAATGAAATTAGCCGCAAACTTAACATTAAAACTGGGTACCATTACGCAGACGGAATGAAGTCACTACCTGGGAAGCAAAATTACGTACGGAGGACGAAGCAAGGACAACATGAAGTGCAGACTACCACAAGAAAAGAGTGATTCCTCACCAAAAGCAATCTACTAGTGAGAGGCACCCACTTGCCTTTCTCATACTGTGGCATCAAGCAGTCAGGCCTGCAAGATGAGTGGTTTGCCAAGCGAGTGGAATCTTCCTTAATTTATCGAGCAACATGAATTCTCGAATCTTACTATTTAGTTACAAATTATCCTCCTGTATGAATAATACGCAACGGAAACACGCATCTGACTATCAGTGATTTATAGAACTCTGACTGTACACTACGCACTGGCAATACCACATTTACCTTTTGTCTTTGATTTAACGGCTTTTATATAAATTCGGGACATTACGATAACATACAATTTAATGAAAAAGGCCACCAATCTCTTTCTTTTCACTATTTGATTTATTCCTAAACACACAAATTCTACAACCTACAACAAAATCACATGAGAAACTCCGCCCAGTGGGCATGGCTTTACGTTAGTGAATCTCTATACTATGGTCTCGTAATCTATTTACCGCAACAGTGCACTCCCTGGATCGGATGGTGGATCTTTTATTATACCTCACACTTCGCCTCTCACAATAATCCTCACAAAACTTTCCCCCAGATCGAGCGATACAGAAGGAACAGGCA
This sequence comes from Schistocerca serialis cubense, assembly GCF_023864345.2. Taxonomy (NCBI): domain Eukaryota; kingdom Metazoa; phylum Arthropoda; class Insecta; order Orthoptera; family Acrididae; genus Schistocerca; species Schistocerca serialis. The sequence continues at coordinate 201,654,958 of NC_064644.1, forward strand.
TACCCACAAATCTTTCGAAACTACCTTGCTACTCCCATGCAAAACACACATACCCAAATTACAAGACATACACAACACAACAATATGAAATATTACACAAAGAACGGTTACAACTTCTTCACTTTCCGCTTTCCCACTTCAATCAATATTTATCCGTTTCACACGACACTGCCCCACTTTGTAATTCTACTTTCCTACTGTGAACTCTGGAGATAAACGCACGTCTTCCTGTGCAATGCAAGCCAAGTGGCGTTGCTGGAAAAACGGCCGACTCACCTTGATTCTCTCTCAGAGTTTAAATTTAGCGTCACACGGAATGATATTTCTTAAATACTTCAACTTATGATACACACGCTATTTCTTAAATATTTCAGCTTATTGTACACACGCTATTAATTCTTAAATATTTCAGCTTAATGTACACACGCTATTAATTCTTAAATATTTCAGCTTAAGTTCACGGAAGTATCTCAACTTATAACTACACGTGGGCTCTTTGTGACCGTTGGTTTACTACAATCCCCTTAAAATTACCTGCCTCACTTTGTAATTTTCCCCACAAAAGGTCCTGTGAAAGAGAAATTATTAATTCTAACTACTCTTAAATATTCCACATCCATACCATGCCTCCACTCTTTCATCACGGAGCACCACAAAAAAAACAGGTCTTTACAGCAGAAGGTTCAGCGGCAGAGTGCTGAAACATGGCCGTATTCTCGATTCTCTCGCACCTCTCTCGAAGTGGGAGAAGCACCCTGCTACCTTATTGGTCAGCCACATTTCAGACGCTCGAAGCTCTGGTAACTTCCATCTCTTTGGTCTCACCAAAGGTAGCCAAAGGATCGACTCAAAGATGATCATATATTCCGATTCACTATCTGTGGTTAGCAGACGACCATACATTCATTCCTTTCACAGATCTCACCAAACTGGATGTAGGGATTTATTTTGAGGGAGTGCACATGTGATCAATTAAATAAATAAATTGTCATTCTTTCCCACACTGGTATCCGGCTTCGCTGTATTAATTGAAATTGAGTTACTTTTACACAAAAAATGTGTTGTTCTGACAAGAATTTCGTACCTATTTTCAATGTTGGGCGGTACTGTACCCTTTCACCACCGGCTACCCATGCAAAAAAAAAAATGGCACGGTACTATCCTTGCAATGCGAGGGTAGTTCCGAACATTTTTTTAAGAAAACTGTATTAAAACAAACGTAGCAATTCATCAAAATAACCAGGAGGAGACCTTAGCCCCTGGTGACCTCAAATTGACGACCAAATGTTGTTACTTTACCAAATTGGCAGTTGTTGCATTATTGTACACTCCACAATCCGGAGTAACGTACACATACAAATTTACAACAATCTACATGACAAATAAAACATCACATCATAGAAATGAAAAAATAATCTTGAGATAAAATTTTGCTTTAGTTACTGGGATCTTCGTTATTTTTATGAGTAATCCAAATTTCAATAATTCTAAAACAAATAAAAAATACTAATTGTACTCATGAAATTTTAAATACCTCACCGTCCAAACACAGAACAAGATTATTACTATGGACGACATCAAAATACATCAGTTAATTCCGATATTTTGTTGTGCAATGCAAACTCTTGTCCCCTGTGACAACCTTACTGACCAATGCAACAAGAGCCGCTACGTTAGTATTACGCCACTGGCTTATAATTAGAGCATCATTGTACCAAATATTCTAATAAACATGCTACGTGAACTTGATAACCCAGAACAGACAAAAAACAAACACTAACTATTCTAAACACAAATGTTGATGAAATACAATTACACTTGCTGTCCCTTCAGGAATGAAACACATAAAAAAACATTTACACATTTACAAATACATTATTCCCTATCTTCCGAGTCACACGGAAACCTTTCATTTTGTGATTTTCTTGGGGTCAAAAAGTTGCTGATAGTTTTCCTAGAACCACTGTCTCGGTGTCAAAGCTCTCCCATGGTTACCCGGACGAAAGTCTTTGAGTCACTCAAATCGGCATTTTGAACACGCACTGAACAGTAAACTGTATCTCACATTAAAGACAAATGTCATAGTCACTGTCAGAGTACCATCCACACGAATCTGTTCGTCCAAAAAAAAAATGGCCCTACAACTACTATTACCCACGGTTCTGTCCTTTCAGTTCATGGTGTAATTAAAAGTCGTAAGTTTCAACAAACAGCACTTATTCCCGCACCAGTTCAAGAAATGTCTCCTACTACAGACGCAAATGTCAATGTCCCACTCTAGTTTCTTGCCTTCATACAATAATTGTTCACCAAACGACAACTGTCCTCTAAGTATACCAAGTGTCCCACATGCAATTCACAAAGCACACTTAACAAGTCACTGCCAAAAGTTTATGGATCCCACCATTCAGTGGTCAAGACAAAACAAAACGATCGTCCTGTCTGCTAAAGACAAAATCTTTTCCACCACTCACAACGTGGAAACACCAGTCCTTCACTTTCCACATTATGTAAAGTCGCAGTCATCCTGTTTCACGGCTCCACAGTCCAGTACTAGTTATTAGCTGCTGGTAAAAAAAATGCTCGCCGGGCTCTGCCGCGCCTCGTCCATTCTGCAGTAGCGCCGCTGCGCGCGCCGTTGAGCAGAAGAAACCACCCGCTGTTGCCTCCGCGGGATACCTTCCCCAGTCGTAAGGGTGGCGGAACTCATGAATGGCCAGTGGTACGTGCGTGTCGCCCCAGGCCGTTGACCTGCTGTAGCGGGCGCGTGGAGTGTACCCCGTCCGACAGTGGAGTGGGGAGTGCCGCGGCTCTGTCGCCTGTCGCCACGGCATCGTCAGCTCGGCCCGCTAGCGGTATGGGCGTTACGACACCCAATCAGTTAGCCTTCCGTGCATCTCGCAACATTACAGACAAAAGGAAATTCTTACATTAAAATTATACACCCTAGTTTTCTACACATACAACATCAACATTTATCTCTTTTCTATAGACAGCCCACACTCGTTCTATTCATTGTACCTGTCGTCCCTCATACAAAACATGAAAGTGTAAAAAAAAAAAAAAAAAAAGGAATAATAAACAATCTATACAGCTCATAATTACAATATCAAATAGTAGGCTACTCTAACATCCTATCACAGTGAAAATATTAGAAACTTTATCCTAAAACTACAATATACAATGAACTTTTGTGCTTGTGACACACTGAAATTAATACCCCTTGAAAGTGTTCTAACAAAAAATAAGAATAATCTACATAGCTCACAATTACCTATCACATGTTATTAAATAGTAAACTACTTTAACATCCTAACACAACAAACATTTTTTAGAAACTGATGACTCTAAATCTACAACATACAATGCACCTTTGTGCTTGTGACAGATTGAAATTAATACCACTTGAAAGTGTTCTAACAAAAAAAAATAAGAAATAATCTATACAGCTCACAATTACCTAACACAGGTTATTAAATATTAAACTACTTTAACATCCTAACAGAATAAACATTTTAGAAACTGGTGACTCTAAATCTACAACATACAATGCACCTTTGTGTTTGTGACAGACTGAAATTAGTATCTCTTTATACATTTTACATTTTATTATATATAACAACATTTCAAGGACATGTATGAACCATCCACATGATGTCAAATCCTGACCTGCCATCGAGGTTCATCCCAATCAAACAATACATAATAATGTTGTAGTTACAGAACGGTAGCATCCCCTTTACAGGAGTGTGCGCATTGATCACACTACTCTACGACTCTCACTCACCAGACATCACATTTTCCCTCTCATTCAATCCATAGATACACTAACAGAATAGGTCTAGAAGTCGGCTAACCTTAACACCACCACACTCACGACAACATACCATACCTTAGCTCCCTTATACTCAACCACATAACACATGAAGCTGTTTCAGAGATAGCATTCCAGTCTCCGAATTCGTCCTTTCACTCTGGCACCTCTCTCCATCGGCTTACCTCCGCATTCGCTTTACCCATTAATCATTCTGCTAAACACCAACTTAGAATTGCGACATTTCATCTAAGAACAAAAAATACACAAATTAATCAACCTGCAAAATAACTGTACACATTCTTGGTACCGTTTTGATTGGTTATACTGGTACCAGGCTTCAACAACAACAAAAAATATTATTTTTGCCCAATCGCAAATTTTATGCTAAGAATTAGATCTACACTTATATCACATCTTACGACAGTATTCCACAATGTTCACCATCTGGGTCTCATACTCCCTTTACGTCCTTTCACATCGTGCAGTTGTCCTCATCTCTTCATTCGTATTTCGGCTCTCCGTCCGTCCATTACTCCATCATTTCCTGGTCTTCCTTCATCATTGGCATCAATCTCTATTGCAGCATACACAGGCCCCTCTGTAACATACATCTAAGACATCTCCACATTATTCAATTCCACTCACCTTTATTTACCACTGTGTCATCACGTCGAATCTCTATTTATTAATCACACTGCTTCACGTCGCTTCTTCCCTTACCTATCACCTTTATCCACTACTATTTATCACGTCGCTTCTCTATCTACCATCTTTATTCACTCATAAATCATCACGTCGTTTCTGCTTGATCCTTATTCATATGACAAAAAATACGTACATACACCACTCTGTCGACTCCTGTTCATGACTCATTCGACCAGTCTATTCCGTCATACTTCCTGACATCCCGCCTAAAAATTCTTATGTTCGATTTTGACCCTGCACAACGTTACACACCACAAATAAATACACTATCTACCATAAATTGCCTACTTTAGATCTATCCTTAACTTTTCCATAATTTGATGTTAGAAATGTGATGAAGCCCACGAGATTGTTTTCCCTTGATCGTCTCTATTGTGACAATGATTGTCCTGTCGTGAACGCAATGACTGCCTATCCTCTCTTCGCCCATCATTTTGATTTTCCCTTCTTCCATCTCTGTCCCATCTTCTATTTTCCCGGTTTGACGGTCGATATTCCCATGAATTCTGCCCCCTACTTCCTCGCCATCTTCCATTCCCGTCATTCCTCTGATTTCATGCTCTCCTGTCATTCTGATAGTTTCTGCGGTTCCTATCCTCGACTCTATCTGACCTATGAGTCGCGTCTCCGTTCACGATGTTCCTCTCATTACCCAGTTCCTGTAACAAGTGCTGAAATGACGCAGAATCGTCTAAGCCTCTGCCTGCTATCGCTATATCTCTGCGCAATCTCACTGGCAACTTCGTCATACAGATCCTAATGAGCTCCCCAGGTTCGTATGGCACATCCAAATATCTATTTCGTCTCAGCATTTCCTGATAGCACGCCACTGGATCTCTTATACTACCTTCGTTACAATTTGGCATCATCAATATGCTTTGCTTAACCCGGTCCTGCTTACTTTTCGACCAGAATTCATTTAAAAACTTGTCACAAAATATCTTGTAGCTACTACAGTCATTAATAACTTCCTGCATTTTCGCTCTAGCCTCGTCCCTCAAATGGTTGCACACAAACTTCATTTTGAGGAGCGGTCCCCACGATGCAGGTAATGAATCTTGAAATTGAGACAGCCACAGACATGGATGTTGGTAGTCATCAGGATCCGGAAAACAAGTGAACTTTTGTACCGACACGAAGTGCCTCCTACATTCTTCTTCCGCATTTATGTTTTCTGACCTTGGGCTATACCCAATTGGATTTGCCACCTGTTTTATCCGACATAACCGTTCTTCTAACTCTCTGAGTTCGTCTTTCTCTTTCTGCCTATTTCCTTTTTTTGAATTTATCTCAGTCTCCCTCTGCAATCTACCTGGCGGTGTGTCACCTCCGCTACTGCATGCTAATCGCAACTGTGCTAGCTCTTCCCTATGTTTCCCATTTATTTCTAATTGCGCCTCTTTAAACTGTAATAGTGATTGTATCTCTTCCTGCTCGGCATAAACCTCTCGCTGCGTACTGTCAGAGCCTGTCTCGCCTCTTACACTGACCTTTTCTACCTCTGCACTAATTGTATTCATTCTGACCACTACCTCCGCAACTTCATCCCTGTATTTATTTAGCGCCACTTCCTGCTGGGTGACTTGAGCTTCCACGCTGTCTAATGCCCCTTGTTTATCCGCAAGTAAGTCCTTCACTACCTCTTTGATTCGCTCATCTGGCAACACGTCCCTACGTTCTGTGATATCCCTCTCTATTGCAATTATTCGTACCTCCAAATTATTGGTTTTTTCTTTCACGGCGTCACATACTTGCTTCAACGCACCCAGATTCTTCTCCCCCTCATCTAACCGATTATTAACTGCGGACAGACGCTCATCGATAACTGAGAGTAGCTTCCTCATTGCCTCTTTATTTCCCTTATCAATTGCCTCCAATCTTTCCTTATTTGCTTCCAATCTCTCCTTAGTCTCCCTATCCATTGCTTCCAATCTCTCCTTAGCCTCCCTATCTCTCTCCTTATTATCTCTATTGATTGCTTCTAATCTTTCGTTAGTTGCTTCAAATCTTTCCTTAGTCTCCCTACTCATCGCTTGTAAAAACTGCAGTATCACATCGTTATTTCCTACTTTCGACGCGCTCACCTCGTTCGCCTGAGAAACCGTAGCTTCGCTAAGGGTAGCTGCACTTTCACCGCACACCTGGCCTAGTCTCGGCTCGCCCGCGTCGTCGGGAAAAGCCCGCGTTTGTGGACAAAGCCCGCCGCATAAAGGATCCCCTTGCAGCGGTCCACTGAACAATACAGCCCCTTCGGAGTGTTTGTCTTTCTCGCTCATTAACCCATGGTCAACAGTTACTTCCTGCTGCACTGCTACGTCCACCCCAGAATCGCTATTCTCCATGGTGGCTACACTTTTCGACTGCGACCTAGTTACTACGGACATTACGCAAAAAAAAAAAATTATGAAACGATCTTCCAGCCTTGTGCGATATAGCAATTAATTACATAAAATAAAATAAAAGATCCTCACCAATCCAGAAAGAATTTGCAAACAGAAAAAATTTTACTTCTTAGCGCTATCACAATACATTCCATAAAAAAAATCTTAACAGCAAACCCTAACAACAAAATATCCTAACAAAAACGATCCTGGCAAAGGAATCCTGGCAACAAATTAAATATCCTGGTAACAAAATTATCGTGGCAAAAAACGGAATCCTGGCAACAAATTAAATATCCTGGTAACAGAATTATCGTGGCAAAAAACGGGATCCTGGCAGGGTCGAAATTATGAGAGGCACCCTCTTGCCTTTCTCATACTGTGGCATCAAGCAGTCAGGCCTGCAAGATGAGTGGTTTGCCAAGCGAGTGGAATCTTCCTTAATTTATCGAGCAACATGAATTCTCGAATCTTACTATTTAGTTACAAATTATCCTCCTGTATGAATAATACGCAACGGAAACACGCATCTGACTATCAGTGATTTATAGAACTCTGACTGTACACTACGCACTGGCAATACCACATTTACCTTTTGTCTTTGATTTAACGGCTTTTATATAAATTCGGGACATTACGATAACATACAATTTAATGAAAAAGGCCACCAATCTCTTTCTTTTCACTATTTGATTTATTCCTAAACACACAAATTCTACAACCTACAACAAAATCACATGAGAAACTCCGCCCAGTGGGCATGGCTTTACGTTAGTGAATCTCTATACTATGGTCTCGTAATCTATTTACCGCAACAGTGCACTCCCTGGATCGGATGGTGGATCTTTTATTATACCTCACACTTCGCCTCTCACAATAATCCTCACAAAACTTTCCCCCAGATCGAGCGATACAGAAGGAACAGGCATACCCACAAATCTTTCGAAACTACCTTGCTACTCCCATGCAAAACACACATACCCAAATTACAAGACATACACAACACAACAATATGAAATATTACACAAAGAACGGTTACAACTTCTTCACTTTCCGCTTTCCCACTTCAATCAATATTTATCCGTTTCACACGACACTGCCCCACTTTGTAATTCTACTTTCCTACTGTGAACTCTGGAGATAAACGCACGTCTTCCTGTGCAATGCAAGCCAAGTGGCGTTGCTGGAAAAACGGCCGACTCACCTTGATTCTCTCTCAGAGTTTAAATTTAGCGTCACACGGAATGATATTTCTTAAATACTTCAACTTATGATACACACGCTATTTCTTAAATATTTCAGCTTATTGTACACACGCTATTAATTCTTAAATATTTCAGCTTAATGTACACACGCTATTAATTCTTAAATATTTCAGCTTAAGTTCACGGAAGTATCTCAACTTATAACTACACGTGGGCTCTTTGTGACCGTTGGTTTACTACAATCCCCTTAAAATTACCTGCCTCACTTTGTAATTTTCCCCACAAAAGGTCCTGTGAAAGAGAAATTATTAATTCTAACTACTCTTAAATATTCCACATCCATACCATGCCTCCACTCTTTCATCACGGAGCACCACAAAAAAAACAGGTCTTTACAGCAGAAGGTTCAGCGGCAGAGTGCTGAAACATGGCCGTATTCTCGATTCTCTCGCACCTCTCTCGAAGTGGGAGAAGCACCCTGCTACCTTATTGGTCAGCCACATTTCAGACGCTCAAAGCTCTGGTAACTTCCATCTCTTTGGTCTCACCAAAGGTAGCCAAAGGATCGACTCAAAGATGATCATATATTCCGATTCACTATCTGTGGTTAGCAGACGACCATACATTCATTCCTTTCACAGATCTCACCAAACTGGATGTAGGGATTTATTTTGAGGGAGTGCACATGTGATCAATTAAATAAATAAATTGTCATTCTTTCCCACACTGGTATCCGGCTTCGCTGTATTAATTGAAATTGAGTTACTTTTACACAAAAAATGTGTTGTTCTGACAAGAATTTCGTACCTATTTTCAATGTTGGGCGGTACTGTACCCTTTCACCAGTATCAAACAAAGGCATTAATCTGAGAAATTTCTGAGGACGTACGTTTAAGTCACAGAATTTATGGCAATGAATGGACCGTGGGGAAACCGGTAAAGAACAGAATATCTCAGTTTCAGTAGCAGGGTGTTATAAATTGCGTGGACCGATAACATAAAAAATTAGGTCGTCCATAGAATCGGCGAAACTTATGGAAAACATTGGCAAGTAGAAGAGACAGGACGGTAAGACATTAACACATCGAGAAATAACTTTCCTGGTGCTAGAGAAAGCATTGTGACGTTATTTCCCATTCCCCTTTATAATGAGATGGTAAAAGTCATGAGCTTCGTTTTCCCTACGTAGTGCAGAAACTCGACGTGACATGGACTCGAGTCGGAAGTCCCGTGCAAAAATTGAGGCCTACTACCTCGATAGCTGTCCAAAACTGCGTGAGTGTTGCCGTTGCAAGATTTTGTGCTCAAAATGATTTCTTGGTCACGTCTGATAGAAGTTCGAGGTGATGTATATCGGGCAATCTGTGTAGCCAAATCACTCGCTCAAACTGTCCAGAATGTTCTACGAACCAATTGCGAACAAATCGACCCGGTGATATGGCGCATTGTCATGGTTGTTCGGCTGTAAATAACCGAATATAACCTTTCCCAGTCGATGATCGGTTCAGCTGGACCGTAGGAACCATTCCATTCCATGTAAACACAGCCCACTTCATAATGTAGCGACTACCAGCTTTCACAGTGCCTTGTTGATAACCTAGGTCCATGACTGCGCGGCATCTACGCCATACTCGAACCCTACCTCATCTCTTACCAACTAAAATAGGGGCTCATCTGACCAGATCACACTTTCCCAGTCCTCTAGTGTCCAACGCATATGGTCACGTGCCCGGGAGAGGCGCTGCAAGCGACGTCGTGCTGTTAGCGAAGTCATTAGAGTCGTTCGTCATTTCCACAGCCCATTAACGCAAAATTTCCACGCACTGTTCTAGCAGATACGTTCGGCGTACGTCCCACATTGATTGATGCGGTTATTTCACACAACGTTGCTTGTGTGTTAGCACTGACAAATCTACGCAAACGATACTGTTCTCGATCGTTAAGTGACGTCCGTCGGCTACTGTGTTGTCCATGGTGAGAGGTAATGGCTGAAATTTGATGTTCTCGACGCACTCTTGACACTGCCAATCTCGAAATATTGTATTTCCTAATGATGCGTGTAGATGCAACTACCATTCTGCGTTAAAAGTCTGTTGATACCCATCGTGCAGCCATAATCACGTAGGAAACCTTTTCATATGAATCACCTAAGTACAAATGATAGCTCCGCCAATGCATTGCTCTTCTATAACTTGCGTACGCGATAGTTCGGCCTTCTGTATATGTGCATATCGCTGACCCATGAATTTTTCACCTCAGTGGAATCTGAGATGAAATACTACTCGATCCACAGCTTATCGAATATTACAGTGACTTCAGAGATGCGCGTTGGGTATCCTTTCGAACACAAAAAAATTAGCGAAGATAGCCAACCTAGACTTGAAGGGAACATTTGATTCACATGCAAAACATACAAACTGAACTCATGTTACACGTTTCTGGCTAAAATCTGAGAAAGTATTGATAAGGGTGTGGGTTATGAACTGTTCTTCTCAACTTTTGCTTGAAGTAGTTCATCAGAGAATGGAGAAAATTCTTCAAGGAAATGAACAACAGTTTCAGAGTTCTCAACCTGAGACAAGACACAGATCGTATTTCACAAGACAGGGTATATATTGGCATTTCAGTTAAAGCATATGATCAACAGTCTGATGAAAACGTCAACCAGTACGCAAATTTCGCAGCAGTTAGGCAGTTATGGAGGAGGAGGAGATACAAGCCTATTGACAAGTTAGAAATTGTACCTAATTTGTTGTTGTCTAAATGGTCTGATATACCAATCATACCGCTCTGACGCTCCCCTTTGTTGTACACAAAAATGAATGTAAATTGCAATTTTTATCATAGATGTCATAAGTGTTACAGTCGGCGATAAATGTGACACCTCTCGTAACACGTGCTTCATAATAAACGTAATGAAAAAAATGTGGCCGGCCAGAGTGGCCGAGCGGCTCTAGGCGCTACAGTCTGGAACCGCGCGACCGCTGCGGTTGCAGGTTCGAATCCTGCCTCGGGTATGGATGTGTGTGATGTCCTTAGGTTAGTTAGGTTTAAGTACTTCTAAGTTCTAGGGGACTGATGACCTCAGAAGTTGAGTCCCTTAGTGCTCAGAGCCTCTTTTTTTTTTTTTTCTTTTTTTTTAAAAAGACTCTGATGAAAGAAGGCTGGTTATATGAAATAAATTTTGTTTGCTTTGTAACGTGAAATTGGGCTATTATGCGCCATATGTTCTCACATAAACCTTTGTTTTGCAAGATTCCTCTATCACCTCTAACACTGTGCATTAAGAATTCCGGGACATCCTGTGCCAAACACACTACAGCACTGCGATACGGATGCTGCAGCGTGGACGATGTATCTTAGCTGAAAACCAGAAAAGACTGCTCTTTGGCCTCTTCGACGTCTAGCCAGTTGCTCTAGCGGAAACATAAATAACTAACTAGTAGCCAGCGTAATAAATTCACACATTTCGATAACGAACGCCAGGTGTTGTATGCGAGTGAGAAGTGTTGTCACCCAATTAAGAGGGAATTTATTGCGTGGCGTATCTGGTAATTTACTTGAGTACTATGCCGCAACATAGTGATAAGTAAATACGGTCCGAGCTAGATAGTACAAAGGTTAACACGCTGTAGTCGTCTTCTGGAGGAGCGAGGTTCAAGTTCCTCTTCGGCCTTTCTAACATTAGCATTTACCTCGTTTGCTAAAAGCACTTGAGAAGACCTTCGGATTTGTTCGTTAAACAAGCTGCAACGGAAATCTTGAAACAAAGAAGTTTTTCAGAACTTCATTACTTCCACATTACAATGTGCAGGGTGTAACTAAATACCCTTTACAGACTTTGAGGACAGGTTCCCTACACAAAAACAGGGAAAAAATCTCTAGTTAACGTAGGCTCTGCCTTAAGAACTATGAGCGCTTGTACATCTTCGAAACACATCTCTTCCAATTCAGGCTCTTAGCTTTCCATGTTTCGGAAGGAGGTAGTGTGGACCGAAACAGGAATAAAATTTGAAGTAAACATGGGCTCTAAAATGCCTACCCCAAGAGCTTTGTGCACTTGGCCAACAAAGAGGTGTTTTTCATAGTAGCTAAGATGAACAAGTTTTCATAGCTCTCTAGGTAGGCGTTTTGGAGCGCATGTTTTCTAGACTTTTTTCTTGTTTTGTTGTAAGGAAACTGTCCTCTAAGTGTATCACTGGTATAGTAACGAAATACATGAAGAACTGATTATCATACTTTACGGGTTATAAGGAGCTACGGACAGTAAAATGCACCTTAATTTTTAACCTTTTTTTTAAAGTAACTTTTTCTATCGTCTAAAAAAATCTAGTTTATAAAACCAAACTGCCCTTTAAAATCCATGGAAGTCGTCATCTGAACTTTCTTCTCCTTCTCCTTCTCCTCCTTCTTCTTCTTCTTCTTCCTCGCCGTCGTGTTCATCGTTACCTCTCTAGATATAAGATGGTCTTCACTGCCAGTGAAAGCGTTACTTATGCAGCACGTCTTGAAAGATTTAACAATAATATCTTTTCTCACACTAGACCACGACTGTTTTACCCACTGACACACTTGTTTGATTATAGGTCGTTTGAAAGCTCTCTTCGGCCTGAATTCGTGTTGGGTTTCATCCACCATCCATTTGTTCCATTGCTCTCTCATATGCACTTTAAATGATTTATTTATCGAGACATCAACACGTTGTTATTGTGAAGTGAATCCCTCCCCCGGAATAACAGAAAGCTCTGTATTTCCCTGTCTCAATTTCTCTCAAATGACTACTAAGCTGATCTAGCACAGTAAGAGAACTCTTGTTAAGTAAAGCATCTTTCCTTCTCTCCCACACTCTTTAACCCATAGTTTCATATCAGCCTCGTCTATCGAACCCTTGTCACGTACACCTAGCAGTATTTCAGACAATTTGGGCATTATTTTGCGCTTGAAAATGATCATTGGATTAAATCTAGTGCCGCCAGCACAACATGAAAGGACAGCAGTGGAGTGATTTTTTTTCATGTCCACTTGCTACAGGTTTAGCACCTTTAATGGCAACGGTTCTGTTACTCGGCACACCAAATGTCAGAGGAGTTTCGTCTACATTAGCTATCTGGCTTAGTTCCACACTGGTCTGCTTTCAACGTTGAATAATAGGATATTTTATCTTCATAGTCTTGTGGCATTTTATATTTTGGTTCGGTTCTCATGCCAAGTCAATAACGGCTCATAAACCTGTAGCAACAATCAACTGCACCCTTAAAGTCTGTTAACTTCCATTGCAGTACTAGCTTACGAGCGTGTTTTTTAATCATGCCTGTATTAATTGCAATGCCATTTTCACGGTGTCTTCTAGTTTTGACCATTTTGCGTCCACTCCTGTCTTTGCACATTTGGTCTTCCCCATTTTTTTTCAGTTCTTCTTTATTAGCGCGCCGATAGCGAGTGGTTTTTTTTCTGTTGGTAGTGGGGCGAAATGGCGCTCAGCTACTCTGTTCCTCTGTTATTCTGCATGTGGTATTACTTTCGGTTTGTATCCAGAATCATATGAATACCTTCTATTTTTTATATTACGAAACTAACTGCTAAGAAAAATATTGCACTGTTAACGATAACACAAATCACTTACAGTTCAAGTTCGCTGGCACTGTAGACTGCAATGATGCACCATAGGCTAGAGAGTGTTCTGGTTTTGTGATGACTGGGTGGGAGAGAGACAGTGTTAGCAAGCTTGTGAGCTCCTCCCTGCAACTCACGTTCGTGGCATCGGTGCACTGGCAGTTCCAACCGAATCCAGTGTTGCCAGACAGAGATACATTCCCCGCGGCGCTGAATAGATGGCAGTTTGTAAGACTGGCGTGAATTTTAAATCAAACGCTGGACATTTTTATATTAATTTCGAATATGAGAAGCACCAGAATTTTGGAGACAATTTTTTGAAGATAGAAGTGCGCCTTACAGTCCGTAAAATACGGACGACTTGCAACGCATCCCAGCATCTATGATCTATATTTACATCCACAACCTGTGAATCACATTACGGCGGGGGGCGCGGTGGAGAGGGGGCGGGGGGGGGGGGGGGGGAGTACTTCGTGTCTCACCATCACATCGCCGCTTTCATGTCCTTGTCGCAAATTCTGTGTAGGAATAACGCTTGTTACAGGCGTTCCTATGCGCTCGAATCCGTCTCATTTCACCTTCATGAACTTTTTGTGAAATTTATGCAGCAAAGAGAAATATGTTGGTTAATTCTTCTAAGAATGTACGGCGTCGGAAGCTTAGCAGTAAATCACTAAACGAAACCGTGATGAAACACGCTGCCTTTTCTTGGAATCCTCTGTTCTTCCTTTATCAGTTCTAATAATGGAGGCACCCTACAAAGAAATATTATTCAGGTATCCGGCGAATGAACTTTTATTAAACTACCCCTTCTTGCGGAGACTACACTTCCTGATTATTCTTCCAGTGCAGTAATGTCTTTCCTACTATTAGTTAATGTGATCGTTCCACTTCAAATCGCTCCATTTATTGATTGCCAGAGATCCCAATGATTGTTTAGTAGTTGTATAATGCATAAATAGCCCGCCGATTTAAGCGGAGTGCATCGCTTTGGCTTATGTTGAACGTCCACTGTCACTCAATTCAAGAAGCGTAGACCCTCTGCACATCTTCCTGTATTCGCAGCATTTATCTTTCTTTGCGCTTTACTGTTACAACAGAATCATCCACGAACAACCTCGTGGACCTTCCAACGATATTTATTGGGACATTTATACTTACTGTGAACATTAATGGTCTTATGACACTCCCTTGGAGTACTTTCGAAGCTACTTTTACATCTGAAAGTCTCGTTCCATTAAGAAAGACCTTCGTTCAATTTGTTAGGAATTCTTCAACCCTGTCAAAGAGCTAATCTTCTCATCTTGCTCCGGTTGGAAGCTACTGTCGGAGTTATTTCCGTGTCTGCAAATTAAATTTGTTTTTCTAAGCTCCACCTTATGTAAATTACAATGTGTCTTTCTCTATGCACCCAAACATGTTTCGGCACCCATTGTCATATTCAATGAGTCTAGATTTATTTCTGTAAAGTACTATATAAACTTGAAGGTTGATTTTTTTATTTGAGACCTGGAAACTGTAACACGTGCATTATGTTAAAGTTGTTTCTGTTGCTCGCCTGAAAATACATAACTTGTGCAAATGGTTTTTTCATGTCACCTTGTTTTTATGCCTTTTTATCGTTTAAAGCACGTCATCTGCAAAGCAGTCGTGAAGAAAATTTGCTTCTTTTTCAGATACTTCGTGTGTAGCGAACACGCCACAATAGTTTTCACCGAACATTCAAAATGAGCCCCTCTTTACGAGTACGGCAACATAAGTGTCTTTTCATTTCACATTTTGTGTAAAATACATGTGAAAATAGGTGAAAGTAATTATGAAAGAGGTATGGAAAACGGTGTATACAGTAGCAATTTAAAAGAAGATGCACCACAGATGCACACCTGCACTCACGAAAAAGTATTCTCAAATAAGCAAATTTTCCTCACAATTACTTTGCAGATGACATGATGTCAAAACAATAAAAAGAAGACGACCTACAAAAATATAACTTTACAAGTAATGCAATTCCAGGAAGTCAAACTGAAAGAAAATAGACAAAATATAGATCTTACAGTTTTTAAGCCTAAAATAGAAAACAATCACGAGCTTCGAATGACGTCTCGTAGAATGTGAAACCCCCACAGAAGAGACACAGGTGTTCAAACACGTGCCGGTAAATATACACTCCTGGAAATGGAAAAAAGAACACATTGACACCGGTGTGTCAGACCCACCATACGTGCTCCGGACACTGCGAGAGGGCTGTACAAGCAATGATCACACGCACGGCACAGCGGACACACCAGGAACCGCGGTGTTGGCCGTCGAATGGCGCTAGCTGCGCAGCATTTGTGCACCGCCGCCGTCAGTGTCAGCCAGTTTGTCGTGGCATACGGAGCTCCATCGGTCTTTAA
The DNA here is from genome assembly GCF_023864345.2 of Schistocerca serialis cubense. Taxonomy (NCBI): domain Eukaryota; kingdom Metazoa; phylum Arthropoda; class Insecta; order Orthoptera; family Acrididae; genus Schistocerca; species Schistocerca serialis. The sequence continues at coordinate 201,671,075 of NC_064644.1, forward strand.
CACTGGTAGCATGCCGCGACAGCGTGGACGTGAACCGTATGTGCAGTTGACGGACTTTGAGCGAGGGCATATAGTGGGCATGCGGGAGGCCGGGTGGACGTACCGCCGAATTGCTCAACACGTGGGGCGTGAGGTCTCCACAGTACATCGATGTTGTCGCCAGTGGTCGGCGGAAGGTGCACGTGCCCGTCGACCTGGGACCGGACCGCAGCGACGCACGGATGCACGCCAAGACCGTAGGATCCTACGCAGTGCCGTAGGGGACCCCACCGCCACTTCCCAGCAAATTAGGGACACTGTTGCTCCTGGGGTATCGGCGAGGACCATTCGCAACCGTCTCCATGAAGCTGGGCTACGGTCCCGCACACCGTTAGGCCGTCTTCCGCTCACGCCCCAACATCGTGCAGCCCGCCTCCAGTGGTGTCGCGACAGGCGTGAATGGAGGGACGAATGGAGACGTGTCATCTTCAGCGATGAGAGTCGCTTCTGCCTTGGTGCCAATGATGGTCGTATGCGTGTTTGGCGCCGTGCAGGTGAGCGCCACAATCAGGATTGCATACGACCGAGGCACACAGGGCCAACACCCGGCATCATGGTGTGGGGAGCGATCTCCTACACTGGCCGTACACCACTGGTGATCGTCGAGGGGACACTGAATAGTGCACGGTACATCCAAACCGTCATCGAACCCATCGTTCTACCATTCCTAGGCCGGCAAGGGAACTTGCTGTTCCAATAGGACAATGCACGTCCGCATGTATCCCATGCCACCCAACGTGCTCTAGAAGGTGTACGTCAACTACCCTGGCCAGCAAGATCTCCGGATCTGTCCCCCATTGAGCATGTTTGGGACTGGATGAAGCGTCGTCTCACGCGGACTGCACGTCCAGCACGAGCGCTGGTCCAACTGAGGCGCTAGGTGGAAATGGCATGGCAAGCCGTTCCACAGGACTACATCCAGCATGTCTACGATCGTCTCCATGGGAGAATAGCAGCCTGCATTGCTGCGAAAGGTGGATATACACTGTACTAGTGCCGACATTGTGCATGCTCTGTTGCCTGTGTCTATGTGCCTGTGGTTCTGTCAGTGTGATCATGTGATGTATCTGACCCCAGGAATGGGTCAATAAAGTTTCCCCTTCCTGGGACAATGAATTCACGGTGTTCTTATTTCAATTTCCAGGAGTGTAGAAAGATGTACAATGCATTGGGCATAAAGAGGAGTTTAAAAACCCAAAGCTAATATCATATTTCATACGCTCGTATTAAGCTCATTCGGTAAAGTCCAAAGCGTAAAATCTGGTACTGACGATTTTAAAGTCCGCATTATTTTATTTAAATGTGTATTCCAAGCAGCCGAACTACAAAGTCGGCAAAGGAAACGAATTTTGAAGATAATAAAGTTTTTATAAGCTGTTCAGCTATAAAGTAGATTAGTAAGGCTCAAGTACTGACTCGTTCCTAAGTTCCTCACTCGCATGCATGTCGAGAGCCCCGCAGTGTTAAATTTCAAAAGCAAACGTGATCAGTGTCGCCGTTAGTTCGCAGGATGCGGTAAAATGGACCCATAAGGACACTGAGAAATATTTTGTGAACCTACTTAAGGAGCTTTAGGAGAATTGGTCAGACCACGTGTTCAGATTAAAAGATAGAAGAGGACCGGAAGTATGTCACCGTCCAAAGAGTAATGAATCAGATGTTTTCTCAAATGTTTTAAAGCCCTGTGTTATCAGCGTGTAGGTGATACTACTCTGGGAAGACAAGAGAAAGTAAACGTTTCGGCGTTAAGGTTTTAAACAACCGTACCACTTGGTGGCATCGTTGTACTGCGCATATCTTTGGCTACCGTTGGAGGCAGTGACTAGATAATTGCCGTCTATTAGCTATTTAATATTTTATTGTACCTCTTCTGCAAATCCGCATTAATTAGTACAGTTTCTGATAGGGAAAGTGTTTTCCGAGCACCTGAAATCAGCTGAGCTCGATCACAAGATGTAGTTTGTATTTGTTGTAACAGTCTTAGGGGTTTACTTTTGTCATTTTCTTCTTCAGCACAGTTCTTGTTCGTCGTAATCGTGTAGATGGAAACTGAGACGCCTTTTAATTAAAGTGTGCCTATTATTTTCACACTGTTAAGAAAAATCATTAATATTTTCAGTATTTGTGAGTGGCAGTGGACCAATGTTAGTTTACCGTCAATATCTGGCATGTAAGGAAGCCATTATACCGTACTTTCTGACATATACGGTAGTAATTTTCACCTGCAGAGCTACGAATGGTACAGCGAATTTAATTAGATTCGCAATTCCATTTCAGAGAATTTAGTTATTTTTTGTGTGGGAACTTAAAAGCAACATTGATCTTACTTGTTTTAAGACATTTAGTGAATCAGAATTTGTAAAGCAGTCTTAATACTTCGAAAAAGTACATAATTTATTTTGCGATATAAAGACCAACCAGCTGGAAAACTATTTTGTAGCAGTATCTGAAAAGATCTACACTGTTAAGCACTAAAAAAAAGGACAAATATTACTCTAACAGTAACATTTTGGGAAGTGTACACTAGTGATTATGCAAGATGCTAAATCCAGTTTGGTCTGTAGTTATCGTTCTAATACGATTGAAATTTATCATTTTGCAAGAAGTGAAGGGCGGTCTGTTCAACCATTAAAGACCATTCGACAGCCAAGATCGCATGTAATGCCGGGCGCGGTGGTCTAGCGGTTCTGGCGCTGCAGTCCGGAACCGTGGGACTACTACGGTCGCAGGTTCGAATCCTGCCTCGGGCATGGGTGTGTGTGATGTCCTTAGGTTAGTTAGGTTTAAGTAGTTCTAAGTTCTAGGGGACCTAAGATGTCGAGTCCCATAGTGCTCAGAGCCATTTGAACCATCGCATGTAATATTTCTTTATTTAAGACAGCCGGCTTCAACAGACTAAGCTGCCATCTTCAGGTCTTAAAATCTTGTTGTGAAAGATGTTCATTTTACGCTGACCTCATACACGAGATGTCAAGGGGAAAGCACCTTGTGTTAACAGGCTACGTTCATATACATATTGCTCACAGTTCCTTGTTGCATCATACAAACACGCTACAGAATAGTACAACTGATTAAGTATGCTGGGCATATGCTCACATAAGGTGCTTTATGTTTTAAAGATTTTAGCGATGACAAACCTTTTGTAATGTGCTATTTTTATCTACTTGACATCTTATGGGTAAGTTCAGCGCAAAATGAACATGTTTCAGAACAAAAGATTTTAAGACCTGAAAATTACAGCTTAGGCTGTTGAAAGCGGTTGTCTTAAATAAAGAAATATTTCGTGCGATCTTGGTTGCTGTAAGGTTCTAATATGAACTACAGTGAATGTTCACAAACGAGAGTGGCAGGAAATACAAAACGCAATTGAGACATTTCATTCGTATTTTTGTGTAACTAGCACTGCACATCTTTCGGTAACAGAAAGCAGAAAGTGTTTAAGAGGCAGTCACTTACTGATCTTAATCGCAGTTTCCTATGAAAACAGCCTAACTGGAAGAAGCGCAATTCATCACACATCCTTCTTCTATACATCGTCATTCTAATACTTCGGTTCTTCCTAAATTTACACAGGTTTTAACCCTATGGCCTATTTCCTTCCTTTGTTCTTTGCCACTCTTTAACGACCTCGACGTCGACAGAAGTTGAAATCCCCCTCGTTCCAGAAACATTGAGCTTTTCTGATCCTTCAGGCAGACGCCACCTAAAAGGACGTTTCTTGGGGTTACTTAGAAAACGTATTTAATTTCATATCACCATTTACGAAGATTGTACATAACCGAGAAAGCGACATAATATTAATTTCGCACTACTTGCATCAGTAGTTTATCTACATCATGTTAGTATATATCGTCTGTAAAATTTTTCTGTTCAGTTTTTTGGTGATTGGATTCACGGCGTTGAGCTTAACATCACCAATCATGTACGTATTTCTACATAGTTCTTGAAATGTTGCCCGCTTGGCGCTTACATGAGGAAATATAAGTACGCAGAACTACGATCGTGGAGTTAGGTGTAACCAAGGGCACCCTGTACTTGGCCTTCCGTGAACGGAGGTCGATGCCAGGACCCTGAACTTAACTGGATTCTGCCGTAAAAATGCTCACGGAGAAGCGGTTATTTCTCAGCTTTATCCAGCGGCAATCGCCTACGGTCACTTCCTACCTGCCATAAAAACCGAAACAAATTGATGCGCATGCTGTGGCATTATATTTTTTGGAGTATAGCTCAGATACATGAAGCAGTTTTCTGGGCACGGATTTTAACTCGCGTTTTTGTTACAAAACGCTGTTTGTGTTACAAACGCTGGTACAGTTAGTCTTAGAGCCAAGATTGCGCGAAAGTTAATTAAAACGTCTAGTGAAATTCTACAAAATAGCTGAAAACGTTGTTGAGCAGTCTTTGATAGCGTATGATATTTATCATGATTTTGTCAGACTTTCAACTGCAGCGTTTACTCGTTTGGTGGTCCAGATACAGACTTGTCTGGGGAAGGTGGAGGGGAGGGGGAGATAGGGCCGGCCGAAGTGGCCGTGCGGTTAAAGGCGCTGCAGTCTGGAACCGCAAGACCGCTACGGTCGCAGGTTCGAATCCTGCCTCGGGCATGGATGTTTGTGATGTCCTTAGGTTAGTTAGGTTTAACTAGTTCTAAGTTCTAGGGGACTAATGACCTCAGCAGTTGAGTCCCATAGTGCTCAGAGCCATTTGAACCATTTTGGAGGGGGAGATAAGGATTTCTTTCCGAATTCTGCAAGGAAGCAGGCCGTGAATGATTGAGTCAGTTTTGCTTTTGTACTTGAATGGAGTAGTCAGTGGCGCAGTGCACGCGAAAGTCAGGCATTCGGGTCCTAATACCGATGAGGCACAGATCCATTTGCCATATAGAGCTGGTCACGCACCGAGTTCGTGAGAGAGAGAGTCGTTGTTGAGCTTTAGTGCGAATAAGCCGCGGGTAAATAATGTGAAGAATTTCCTAGAGAGTAGAATTAAAAGTAGAAACTGTTACCCGGTTCTTACGAGAAAAATGTTTTAATTATTCATTTAAAAACAGTGACATTTTGGTTACTCAGAACTTTTTTTGGACGAAAATGTTGATGGTTGAACGTCAATAAAAGGATTTCCGTATACATTGGCTACTTCTTTAATTACTGTGGAAACGCAACATGGCAATGAACGTAAAACGGTTTAACTGTTACCACACGAGTGGATGAGTTCAGGCATTGTTCAGAAAGTGCGTTACCTGGTAAAGGCGCAATAAAATAAAGTACTTTGACTTGTATTATTTCAAAGCAACATTTTCCATTTTTCAACTGATGAAATTTAATATTATTCGTATTGAGCTGGTGATCAGATTTATTTTGTAACGAATCGTGTTCTTGCCGTAAAGACGAGAAACTCGAGTCCGATAACCCTACCTCCCTCACCCCCCCCCCCCCCAAAAAAAACAAAAAAACAAAAAAGAAACCTTGGAAAGGCAGGGGCAGACATGTTACAAACTCAGTGCCAATGCTGATCCTATGGTAAAGTTTTTATTCCAGCTGTACCGACTGTCTCCGTGGTGTTATCCTCACAATATCCTGGAAGAGCATCAGTTGCGTTCGCGAGGAATTGCACAGAGGCCGTGACAAGGTGAAGCTGTGAGCTAGCATGTAGTGTTGTAATGGTGGGAGCAAAACTCAGGATAGGTAAGTATCTGATTCCTACAGTCGGTCCTCTAACCGAAGGTTGCATTGAATATAGACGCGCTGCACTGTTGCCAGCTGCGTGGTATGTATTTGCGTTTCTCTGTCCTATGAACTTGATTTATTAACTGGGATCCACTGAGGACAAACTCTTAAGTCACGAGTTGTGGTCTTTCAGACCACGCTAAAATTTACGAACTGGCTCTCCAAAGTGTCAGTTTTATGGACTCTAAATGACATCGTTAGTCCGTATTTGGGGGAAGATGTCAGATATATATAGATCAAGAAACAGACGAAAAAGGTGACGATTTTTCAATAGCCACTGACCACAGTTCAGCTAGCGGAGGACCAGTAAGAGGAGGAACTTCTGGACAGTTGCGATTGGGATCTTTCTGCTTAAAAAAAAAAAAAAAAAAAAAAAAAAAAAAAAAAAAAAAAAAAAAAAAAAAGTTTGCTACAATCAGACGGGTTAAGAGTGATGATAAGAAAAATGTAGATCCCAGCATTGAATGTCACTATTTTCTTTTTGTACCTACAGAGGACAATTCTTATGGGCAAGTTTAAATCCTGGAATTTATTTTTATGTGAAAATTTACTTGCTACAGAGGAACTATAATTCTTCAGAATGAAAATTTAAGTTCCCCAACTGTTGGTTTATGTGTACTATTTAAAAAAAACTACACAAAAGTATCTGATTTAGTGTGATAAAAAGTATAACACTGAAAGTTTTATTCATTGCAATAAATGCAGTAAATGCGTCTACAAAAAGAAGCCAGTAAAAACTGAAATAAAATAAGGTGTGTTATGATCAGTTTTATTTTTTAAATAACAGATTAGCATGGTTTATATTAAGTGTATTAATTTGGAATTGCTGGGCATTACAGTAACACCACAGTTAAACAGTCACAGCATTCTCCGCTGCGAAAGTTGTTAGCGTTTGAAAGCTGGAGCAACACTACCGTTCCAAGCGGTGAGAAATCAGACTCATGTGTCGTAAGGATAATGTTGGTTTTTAATTATTTTTGTATTTAATTGAAGAAACAGATATTATATTCCTGATTTCGATGCTCTTGTAAATTACCAAAAGACATCAGTTATAGTGAAATAAATGTAAAACACTGATTCGGTGACATAGTGCTACCATATATTCACGCACACTTTCGAATATATGTATAACTGCAGCTTACTCCTCTGGAAGGAAGAGAATAGAGATATATATTTCGCGTTGTTGTGTGTGCTTATTATGATGGGTGCTTTCGTTGACACACAAAATTATTTTTATGTGTCAAATGATTCGTCTTTTCGTACACTTCACTCGACTTTCTAACAGCCTAATATTTTTGAAAATTCAAGGATTTTTGTTTCAGAACCGAATCTGTTGAAGATGCTTTCTGTTCGCGGCTCATATATGGCAGTATTTGTGAAATTGGGTTCTTCTGTTTTCGGAAACAGTTTTAGTGTTTTTGACATTATAGTAGCACATCTATGTGGTTTTCCCTTCAGCTACAGGTTTGGCAGGTTATTTGGTACGTTAAATAATTCATATACTACATTCCACACAAGCCTCCTATGTTTCACATTCACTGATTTGGCTGACAGTGTACTGATCAAAACTTTGCATTGTTGGTGGATATACTACGTCTTGCTGTAAAAGGTCAGGTCTTCTGGTGTTCACCACCAATTTTTTGTTGTTGTTCTTCAGTAAATATCTGTAAGTTACAAGCGTAAATAAACTTTCCTGTAATGTACCTTTTGATTCCTCCCAGAGTCGTTAGGAAACTAAAGAAAGGCAAATTAGGTGTCATTTTTTAGTTATTGTCCATTTTATGAGAGCTGCAAATGCTCTCTGTTGTGAAAACTGTATCGTAAATCAATATAAATGATACCATCCACCGTCATCCGATATCATATACGAGGGCAGTTCAATAAGTAATGCAACACATATTTTTTCTCGGCCAATTTTGGTTGAAAAAACCGGAAATTTCTTGTGGAATATTTTCAAACATTCCCGCTTCGTCTCGTATAGTTTCATTGACTTCCGACAGGTGGCAGCGCTGTACGGAGCTGTTAAAATGGCGTCTGTAACGGATGTGCGTTGCAAACAACGGGCAGTGATCGAGTTTCTTTTGGCGGAAAACCAGGGCGTCTCAGATATTCATAGGCGCTTGCAGAATGTCTACGGTGATCTGGCAGTGGACAAAAGCACGGTGAGTCGTTGGGCAAAGCGTGTGTCATCATCGCCGCAAGGTCAAGCGAGACTGTCTGATCTCCTGCGTGCGGGCCGGCCGTGCACAGCTGTGACTCCTGCAATGGCGGAGCGTGCTAACACACTCGTTCGAGATGATCGACGGATCACCATCAAACAACTCAGTGCTCAACTTGACATCTCTGTTGGTAGTGCTGTCACAATTGTTCACCAGTTGGGATATTCAAAGGTTTGTTCCCGCTGGGTCCCTCGTTGTCTAACCGAACACCATAAAGAGCAAAGGAGAACCATCTGTGCGGAATTGCTTGCTCGTCATGTGGCTGAGGGTGACAATTTCTTGTCAAAGATTGTTACAGGCGATGAAACATGGGTTCATCACTTCGAACCTGAAACAAAACGGCAATCAATGGAGTGGCGCCACACCCACTCCCCTACCAAGAAAAAGTTTAAAGCCATACCCTCAGCCGGTAAAGTCATGGTTACAGTCTTCTGGGACGCTGAAGGGGTTATTCTGTTCGATGTCCTTCCCCATGGTCAAACGATCAACTCTGAAGTGTATTGTGCTACTCTTCAGAAACTGAAGAAACGACTTCAGCGTGTTCGTAGGCACAAAAATCTGAACGAACTTCTCCTTCTTCATGACAACGCAAGACCTCACACAAGTCTTCGCACCCGAGGGGAGCTCACAAAACTTCAGTGGACTGTTCTTCCTCAAGCACCCTACAGCCCCGATCTCGCACCGTCGGATTTCCATATGTTTGGCCCAATGAAGGACGCAATCCGTGGGAGGCACTACGCGGATGATGACGAAGTTATTGATGCAGTACGACGTTGGCTCCGACATCGACCAGTGGAATGGTACCGTGCAGGCATACAGGCCCTCATTTCAAGGTGGCGTAAGGCCGTAGTATTGAATGGAGATTACGTTGAAAAATAGTGTTGTGTAGCTAAAAGATTGGGGAATAACCTGGTGTATTTCAATGCTGAATAAAACAACCCCTGTTTCAGAAAAAAAATGTGTTGCATTACTTATTGAACTGCCCTCGTATATTCAGAAGTGTAGATTGCTGACCGCTTGGCACGCTGTTATCGAAGTGGGTAACAAAAGACTAGATGGAGTGTCGCGACTGCTATTCTAGACTGCGGTGATATAAACAATTAACTGTGAATGTATAACATTATTTACATTACATATTATTCATAACAAGGAAAAGATAAACTTGCACCCTTAAAAGTTCAAAATCGATTACACACATCACTACAGATGTTAATTTGGAGATTAATTTGTATTTATTGCAATTGTGGAACGTACGACTTCTGGTTCGCCCTGCATAAATCAAAGTCTCTTTTGCTTAAAATAGTTTCCTTCATTATCGCGAAGCTGCGATGCTTTGCTGCTGTCAGCTATGCTGCAACAGCGTTTCCAGTAACGCTCTCAACTGTTCGTATCTCATAGGTATGTGTTTCTGTTTGTAGCCGTGTATTATGACCAGGCTAGAACTCTTTAGTTTGCTTTTTGTGCATTTTAATTCAGACGAATAATAAATTTTCAAGGAAAATTAAATCATGTTTCGAAATCTTAGTTCAACGTAAATAATTTTCCTTTAATCAACATAGACTTCGTCCGTTTCCTGTAGGCTAGAAAGAGAAAGCCATAAAAAAGCGAATGATTGTGAAAAAGCCATAATTTGGGGCCCCAGCTAAATCACTCATTTGCAGCTAAATGATATTAAAGGTAAGCCAGAGTTAGCTCTAAAAAGCTGATTTGGAGGCACAGCTAGTACCATTGGTGATTCTGGATTCAAGCGGTTTCTTCGTTTCGTTTTGATTGACGTCAATGCAGAGAAACACTACCAACACAAATAAGCAGTGGGGAGTGGAAGAAGACGGATAATGGCAGTGTTGCTAAGTTTGTGTGATTAATACCAGGACTAACAAATTGACTTTTCTTCTATTTTTATTTTCAATGAGCTGTCGACGAACATTCCCAAAGAATTTTATTCTGATTTTATGGGGAGACCAGAGGACTTTAGCCGGAGGTTCAAAGTATATATGTAATCCATTCTTGGGTGTTATCGCCTTTCTCTATTTCTGTAGAGCATCTTAAAAAGCTGAACCTGAGTTTTTATAGGTGGAACTTCAGTATAGGCAGAAGTCCATCAGCAATACTAACTTCATTTTGTCCATTATGTTCTATCGCAGTTAGAAATACTGCAATGTTCTCGTTGTTAACACAATGAGTCCAATATAAAACATCCAGTAAAAGCTCTTTACTTTCCCACGAGCTTAAAAATATTTGTGTCAATACCACAGAGTTGAAGGCAGAGCTCATTAAATTTATTGAATATATCTGACGAATAAGCTAATTTATCGAATCCACTCTTCATCTTAAAAATACTCCGCTACATGGATTTCAATTTCGTAAAGATCCTTTTTACCTCATTTTTCACTTCAAAAGGACAAGTCAATACGCGTTGTCGTGATAAACAGCGCACTTCGGTGTGCGAAAACAATTGTCCTTAGCTTCCATCTCAATACATATTTTTTCAAAAAGACGGCAGTTCAGTGCACGTGAATTTACTAAATTGACTTCTTTTACAGCAGTGTTCAACGTTTCGTGTTAATCAGGAGCTAGCTTTTCGCTACCAAATTTACTGTTTGTAATGCTACGTTGTGGTTAATTTCGTGAATAAGTGCAATAAGACCGCTTTATTTACCTGCGAATGAAACAGCACCATCTGTGGACAAACTTATACACCAGTTTCACTACAAATTTAATTCTAATCTTATAAAATTTTCAAGAATTTAAGTAACGTCTCCCGTTGCGTGTTCCGGTAATTTCTTACGTCCTAGAATTTCATCAACAACAGCACCGTTTTTAACGTCCAAACATCGAACACGCATAAGTACCTCAGCATCAACAGAAAAAGTCACCGGCTCATCGTTCTGAATAGCTGCTCTCTCATTCATTTTGATATTTTTTGCTATTTGCTTAATAATATCTTCTGCCTTTTCATGAATTCCACACCCTACACTTGTGTCGCAGTTCGGAACTGTTTTGATTACTTTAGCGAATTTTTGAGTAACGTTGTACCTGTAATAAGCAAAGAACCTGGAATAATATCAGATTCAACTGCGTTATAAGGTAATTTAGTTTTTTGCAACCACCAACACTACAATGTCTGTAGTACAATCATAGTTGATTTTATAAAACTGTGTATTACGTCTGAACTTTTATCTAAATTTTCTGCTTTGTGCTCAAAAATTCGACTGACTTGTCTGTGACTGGTGAAGTAGAGATGCCTTCATAGATTTATTCGACAGATTTGGTTGCAAATAATGCAGACGGGTCCAGATGTATCACATATGTTCGATACGAATCCATATTAAATGAGATTCACAATTATATCTATATTTCATCCTACTCGGGTTTTTCAGCTTGTTCGTAAATGTTTCAACACTATTTTACAGGAGTCACTTGATGGAACACACATTTTCGCACTTTTAAGTGATGGTGATTCAATGCCATTGCTGCTATCAATTGTTTCATTGATTTTACGTTTTGCTCTCATAACAGATTTATCTATACCACAACAAAAGTTAAAGTACGTAGTCCAGTACCACAACAATAAAAAGAAATTCAGCGGTGATAATCTCAGAATCAGTTCATAAATATAAAGAATGAGATACGAGACACTGAGTTAAGAAAAGCAACCTGCAGATAACAGTTACGAAAATATGCTGGGTACTGAAAGATTATAAATCATTCGGTAACGGACATTTCGCAGATATTATTATTGTTGTCGGCGTTTGAAACATTGTACATGATCAGCGAGAGTAGTGTTAAGATACCATTGTTCGGTGCACCAGTACAGTGAGCAATAAGGATTCTTGGATAGAGGGCAGTTCGAATCTCTCTGGCTGAAATAGTTATCGTTATGTGTAATCATTCAGGAAACATATTATACTGACTGTATACGTATTTTAAATTTTACGTATCTCTTAGAAATCTTCATGTACCTATGAGGGTACGCTTACCCCAGATTGAATATCATTGATCTAGAACATATAATGACCAACACATTTATTTCTGTCTCATGGATAAAGTATGATTAAATAAATAAGATACGTATTTTGAAGAATTTCATGTCTGAAATATTTCACAATAGCTAAAATATTAGTTTTTAACACGGCAGATCGACAGTCTGTTTCATTAAAATACCTGGCAGATTAAAACTGTGTCGGACCGAGAATCGAACTCGGCAACTTTGTTTTCCGCTTGCAAGTGCTCTCCCGACTGAGCTACCCAAGCACGGTGACCCTCGCTCACAGCTTTATTTCTATCATATCCTCCCGAGTTTGAGTCTCGGTCCGGCCGAGAGTTTCAATCTGCCAGGAAGTTTCGTATCAGCACACACACAGCTACAGAGGGAAAATTTAGTTCTGGAGTGTATTTTATGGTTTAGTTTTACCAATTTGGCAATCTTTCCACTAACAACAATGGGTCTGTTAAAATTATACCAATTAAGTTTTAGCGGTAGAGCAGATAGTGTGAGAACATTGGAATACGTTAACGCTCTCAGTTAATAGTAAGGTGCGATTCTACATTGGTAAAGAAAACTGTCATAAACCTTCTGGTTGTTACGATCATCCAGTGCCTTACTAGACATGGTTCTGTTGAAAACGTATGCCTTTCCCTTCCTTCGTCCTAAGCTGACTCACACAGCCAGTTATAGCTAGACCTAGAGTATAGGATGGATTATGAACGACGATGCCGCCAGGCATTCTTCACATAAACAAATACTGCCATTGGTGAAAAAAATAATAATTGACAGGTACAAATTTAACACAACATGTCTGGAAAAAATGCCTGTCATTTAACCACTGCGCCACCTAGCCGAATGTAGTGAGAACTGCTCCTTTAAACTTAAGTACATATATTTCACAGTTTCGCTGAAACTTCTAACCACTGTCACCAACTACCGTACATATTTACTGTCACTGTGGATATGCAGATCTGGATAACATACTTATTAGTTGTAAAACGTTTTTTTACTCTTTCTTCGGAAATAATAGTATTACTTTTGGTACACATTTTTTCTTCATTTTGTATATACAACTTCATATCTGATACAAACATTTAACACTTCAACGTAAAGCTACAGAAAATAAAACCTGTAAGGACTATCAATAATTAAGAAAAAAATATGGTCCAGATCAAATCACAATGGCTTTTGATGATATTTTACACAGAAAATTCCGAAACAAATATTTGAAAGAATATAATAAGGGAAAGGAGACAGAAACATTAGTGTTCGGTGTGCCGTCGACAGGAGCATCATTGAGAAGAACCACAAGCTCGGCTTGGGGAAGGATGGGAAAGGAAATGGACTAGCCATTCCGGCATTTGCATGAAGTGATTCAGAATAAACCTAGATGTGGATGGCCGGACTGGGGATTTTACCCGTCGTCCTTCAGAAAGTGAATGCAGTGTTCTAACCACTGCGCTACCTCGCTGGATGAGTATGACAAGTCTGCGTAACTTTGTACGAGTCAGTTCAAATGGTTGAAATGGCTCTAAACACTATGGGACTTAACATCTAAGGTCCTCAGTCTCCTAGACTTAGAACTACTTAAACCTAACCTAAGGACTTCACACACATCCATGCTCGAGGCAGGATTTGAACCAGCAACCGTAGCAGCAGCGCGGTTCCGGACTGAAGCACTTAGAACCGCTCGTCCACAGCGGCCGGCTACATGTCAGTAATGTCAATAACTGCACAATATTTTGTTGAAACTGGTCCAGAAGTTTTTGGAGAGTTTGTACCTAAATCTAAATCAAGTTTTGTCAGCTTTCTACAGCCGAGCTGGATCAATATTCAAGAGACTTTATTTCTCCATTATTTCACATTCCACTCCTCAGATTTTGTACTACTTCAGCCATTGTAATTCCATAACTAAATATTAGTATACCCTCACTCACTTGTGTTAATTTGACCACTTTTTACCCACAGATTTTGCAGCACCATAACCCTGCATTTAGTCCCATAACTGAATGTAGAAAAAGTATCACCCACACGTATTTCTGCATCATTAGATCTCACAAAAACTGCTTCCTGTAAACTACACCTTCATCTGTTTTCTGAGAGTGAGCATGTCGACTTTTCTGAGCAAATCTTCCTTAAGGACATCACGAAACACTGGCCTTATAACTTCTAATACAGTTGCAGGAAAGTTTGGAAATTGTGGTAAGCTTCTATGGGAACAATCTGGTGAGATCATCGGTCCATAGACTTACACACTACTTAATCTAACTTAAACTAACTTACGATATGGACAACGCACACACCCAACCCGAAGGACGACTCGAACCTCCGACGAGGAGACTCTTGCAGGGAAGAAGTGTTTGTGATCGCAAGTCACTCTCAATATATGCTCTCTATATCCCCAGCATGAATCTGGACCATTCTGGCATAATTCATGAGACAATGACTCTTTAGTCGATAATTTACAGAAAAAGAAACATTACACATACCACCCTCATCATAGGCTCCAAATACCTAAGTCTGCATTTTTATTCTGACGGAGAATCTGTAATACAGGGTATTCATAAATTAGTTGTATAAAATCAACATTCTATTGTGAAAGGAGTAATTTATATTTTTCAGAATTTTGTGTAACTGATTTATAAGCACACTGTACATTTGAAATTTATCTACACGTTCCACTCACATTAAAATCGCGACCACTTATCTTCGACGTCACGTACAGTAACGACTCAGAACGGCAGATAGAGGCACTAGCAGTGGAGGATATATCAAGCGCGTCAGTGGGATGCGAACAATAGTACAGTCGTTGTAATGCGGAAACGGAGCCATTTAACTGACGTCCAAAAGGGCATCATCATTGTCTTCTGGGCCAAGGATGGAAGCATTTCCGAAACTACTCGCGTGCACCACTGGCCACACATGACGTGTAACTGTTGAGCGACCCATCGCCCGGATGAACCAAGGGTTTATCAACAGTACCTCCTAAACGACCGTTCAGCGACCATCGCCGCGTATGGGCCTCCGCAGCAGACACCTTGGCAGTAGACTCACGCTGACTGCTGCTCATCGGCGACGAAGGATGGAATTCGCACGCCAGTAGCACAACTAGGCGTCTACTGAATGGCGACAGGTGACCTCTTAAGATGTATCACGTTTTTACTGCATTGGACAGATGGTTGTAGGCGTGTGCAACGTGAAACACCAGAAAGAAAGCGCCCTGCAACAATCATCGAACGGTGCAGGCCGCAGGTGATCCCCTGGACGCTCTCGTCGTTCTTAGGCACAGTGGATGAGCAAAGGTATGCTTTTTTCCTTGGAGACCTTTTCCACCCCTTCAAACATTTCTCTCTTTCCTCAGCACGATGGTATCTACTAGCAGGACAGCGTAACGTATCATCCGGCTCACACTGTACGTGAGTGGTTCGAAGAGTACCAGGTGGAGTTTACTCTACTGCCCTGACCACCAGACTCCCCGGATTTCAACCCAGTCCATGTCTGCTGGGCAATCTCAATACGGCTGTTCACGCCATGGATTCTCAACCGAGAAACCTAGCGCACATGCCAACAGCACTGGAGTCGTCATGAATCCTGATGGCTGTCGGTATCTTCCACAAACTTACTGACTCTTCCTGCACATCACGCAGCAGTCCGCCGTGCAAGAGGTCGTTATTCAGGCTTTTAACAGGAGGTCACGTTAATGTGACTTGTCTATAACAGTATCATTCAAACGACTGTTTGTCATTTACCATAAGGAAGTTTCTTTCCATCCCAATCGTTTCTGAGACTACGTAACCTGGAGCCCACGCGTTTCTGGATGGAAACAATACATTCCGCTCTTTGTTCATTGATGTTTCCATAGGGTTTTTCTGCATTTACTGCCATGTATGCTTTCGAACCACCATCGCTAAATAACGTACCTAGAACCACGCCTTGACGCTGAACGATGGAACATTGCTACAGATCCCTGAGCTTATACGTCTCCATCCGTTAGTTCGCAAATTTTTGAATACTTATGTACAGCATCGTTTCTTCGTTTATAGTTTAGCAGTACTTCGGAAGCCTTTCCGTATCGACTACTTTGCCGGGAGAAACTACTATTTCAGTGACTTCTGCAGCAATGTCCGCAGAACTATTTATACACACTATTTCTTCTACTGTCTTTTTCGGAGACAGCTCACTGAGTTGTCTGAGTGATGCTGTCGGCACCTTGTTACAGTTCTGGAATCTGATGCATGGTGGTGATAGGTCCGATATTGTGCGCATTTTTTCACAGTTGCTACACTTCAATAAAAGTATGGACGCCAGACCACGGCTTTATCATCTTCAAACAAAAAAATACAGTATGTCCAACAATAACACCTTCACCTCAGATTTTACATCTACGTATACACTCTGCAAACGAATGTGAAGGGTATGGCAAAGGGTACTCCCATTGTGCCAATTATTAGGGTTTTTTTCTCGTCCCATTCGCGTAAGGAGCGCGGGAAGAATGTGTTGTAATTAATCTAACCTCGTCCTCACAAAGCGTGCGGGAACGACATGTAGGGGCTTGTGGTATATTTCTGGAGTCACCGTTCTTGAAAGTTTGTAAGTAGGCTTCCTCGGGATAGTTTACGTCCATCTTCAAGAGTCTGCAAGATCAGTTTCTTCAGCATCTCTCTGACACCGTCCCAAAGATCAAACAATCTCTGTGACTATTCGCGCTGCCCTTCTCCGTATACGTTCACTATCCCCTGTTAGACCCCTTTGAATCGGGCCCCACACACTTGAGCAATATTCTAGGATGGATCACAGGAGTGATTTGTAGGAAACTCATTTGTAGACTGATTTCATTTACGCAGTACTCCACCAATAAACAAAAGTCTACTTCCGTTCACTACCCATGACTGAGCCAACCCACTCATTCCATATCCCTATAAAGTGTTACGCCCAGAGTTAACGATACCATGTGTGACTATCTTATATTTGTCACAGGATACTCTGTTTTCGTTTTGTGCAGTGCACAACATTACAGTTTTTGAACGTTTAAAGCAAGTTCTAAGTCTTTGAATCAGTTTGAAATCTTTTCAAGATCTGACAGATTACTTACGCTGCCTCTTCCGGACAGTACTTCACTGTAGATAACTGGACCATCTGCAAACAGTCTGAGGTACTGTGAACATAGTTCGCAAAGTCATTAACGTACAACATGAACACCAAGGTTCACAAAACACTCTGTGGCACACCCGAAGTTGCTTCCGCCACCTGTTGAAGAATCTCAATCCAAGATAAGTTGCTGCATCCTCCTTACCAAGAAAGTCCTCAGCCCAGTCGTGCTTCATATGGTCGTACTGTTGATAATAAGCATACATCTTGTATTCAGTCAAATACTTTTCGGAAATGAGGAAATAATGCTTCTACTTTTCTGCCTTCATCCAAACCTTTCAGTATGTTGTGTAGGAAAAGTACGAGTATTAGTGCTGAAATAATATTCGAGTGAATGACTACACAATTTACAGACGACTCAATACAAAAAATAAAACTGTTCAGTTATGGAAGTTTGTTTCTGACGAGCTCGTTCTGCCAAATTTAATTTTACTAAAAAGGATCACAAAAACATATATTTAATATCCCCTTTGTGTATGTGCTTCCTTTAGAGATCTAATTTCTGAAATAGTTTATTTTTCATGGCATATTCAATAAAAGTAATACTGTAAGCTTTGTCCAAAATATTCAGAACCTAAACAAAGCCATACTCATACAGTAGTGGCATCTCTTTTTATGTGTCATCTATTGGCGAAGTTTTCAGTGGGGTTTTTGTACTGATATACAATAGACTTTCTCACATGCAGCAGCAGTAACAAATATCTCCAATTCTGACTGCTTTGGCATACTGTTTCTTCGTAAATAGGGCATTGGAATTAGATTTAAATCCTCTCAAAAAGGGTCTGAACGGAGGTACAAACATATAAACCTACATATTTTCTGAATCAGAGCAATAATCGGAGTTAAATGATGTCGAATTTTTTAGCTTCAGGGTATTTACGCAACTGATTATCAATATACAGCCCCTTTATAGCCGTAGCCTATCACTAACAGTCTGTACAAACCAAGTATGAATCATGATCTTGTAATGGAAATAAGTCTCCGGGTTCTTTCTCACGCTACCCAACAAGTTTCCGTACCAAGCAGCATAACATGTATACTCCGCCAGTCCAAAAAGTTTCGAGACTGTATGACTAAAATATAGGTTATGGTTTTAATACGTCATGATTTCTGCAGTCCCTCCCCCCCCCCCTCCTCACCCCCTCAGCACACTTTCAGAAATGTTCGTCTCGGAGATGTCCAACTCACGCGTCATATTACCTTGAACGTGTATTATTCCATCAAAGCGTTGACCCTTCGTGTGAAATTTTGCACCGTTTAGTTTTGTGGCCGGTTCATAGTGATAACATCAAGTCTCATCACCTGTGATGATTTACTCCATAAGAGAACTGTCTTCATTTCATTTCAGTCAAGTCGCTGAAGGCGTCCACACATCGCTGTTTTTACTTGGGAGTCGTAGTCTGCGGGAAGAATTTTGCACCCACTTTCTCATCTTCGAAACTTCTGGAGAAAGTCTTGAACGCTTGATTTAGAGATGCTGTTCAACAGCGAGTTGTGAGACAAGAACGTTGACACACTATTGCCAGACGTCCACTACTTGACACAGCCTTGGTCCAATGCCAATCGGTTGTAAACAGTCATTAGTTCAAGCTGCCAACTTAGTTACTGCGCTCATGTCGCTTATACGCCAAAGAAAAAAAAAAAAACAGTCTCAGAATTTTTTGGACTGGTGGTGTAGGTCTTTGCAGCCATCGATCATGTCGAAAACTCCCCTTTGCACAAAAATAAATAGCGCTAAGCAGTTCGACAATGACAGTCTTCAGCTAGTTCAAAATATTCAGCTATAAACACATATCATCTGACAAAAAAGACAAACGAAACTCATTAGAGTTGTGGTTTGCAGTCTGAAATGTGGTAAGTCTACAGCTCTGCACGTTAGTCTATTTTGTATCATTAGTGCTATCTGAAATTGCTTCAGTCTTATTACTGTAGCCTATGCCTGGTCTCCCCCAGCAATTCCCCTCCCCAACCCCCCCCCCCCCCCCCCCCCCACCACTCCCACCCCCATTCTCCTCCAGCACAGACATTTCTCTCTATTTTCCATTTGAACTATCCTTGATGCCCTATGGTTTGTCTTATCTACCAACGATATGAAAAACTTAAGTGTGCGGTGCAGGCCTATGATCAGAACATCAGCTTTATGGCAGGCAGAGATCATTCCTTCTTTATGCCGCTGGAATAGAAGCGAGAAGCGATAGAGGTACTCAAAGTACGCTCCACCACACACCGTCAGGTGGCTTGTGGAGTATGGATGTAGATGTAGATGTAGTAGGAGGGGGAGGACTGGCAAATCCCTCATCCCAGCTACCCTTTACATTGGGAAAAATCCCCGGTGCGCGTTTTAACAGCGGGCTGAATGGACCTGGGGCCATCCTGTAGGGAATGGAATGAGGAAAAGTTCTTGCACCTACCTGGAGCTGAAACCAGAAACCCAACGGGTGGGGTAATTCTCTAGTCAGGTTCCATCTGATCATTTAGCGTACCCCTGAAAGATTTGAGATCAGGACCCAGTGATCTATTCAGTGAGATAATGTGAAATGAAAAGCCAAGTCGTGCAACAGATAAATAATTGACTATCTGATTTAAACAAGGGTGGCCAAATTGAATATATCATATGGGTACCACAACTCACTTAGAAATACTGATGCACACTACTAACTGAAAATAAATGTCACTATAACAGCCAGATATATTGCTAGATCCGTTAATGTCAAAGTATTCATTGCGTAAACACTACAATTACGAAAGGTACAAGGATCCAAAATTATGAAAGGCGTTCGCACAGGTGAATGGGCTAGAGGTAGAAGGATACAAAAGTTGAGTCCATGAACATCGCCAGTGATTGCTGAACAAGTTGATAATTTTGAAAAAAATTACCCAGAACAGTACGAACAAGCACGAGTCCTCTCGCCTAAGAGTATATTGAGTGCAGCTAGCTGGATACGAAACTTTTGAAACAAATAATTTCATGACCACTCACCATGACGTACGTAAAATGGTTCGTGTTTACCAATTTGTCAATACTCACATGGAGAGGATGGCTGCAGTAGAGGCTGAGAATTTTAATTTCAGCTTCAGTATCGGTGATCAGCTCTAAATCGAAGACATATCCGTTTTCAGTGTGTACTCTAGCTTGTCCTCAGGCGAGGTGTTCTCTCCGTGGCGCCTGGTGACGAAGTGCATAGCTTCTCCCCTCCACAAAATCTAGGTGGTTCTGCTAGTGCCGGAGTATCAGTAGCCAACAGCAGTACACATTCTGAGTTCCGACCAGCGTTCAATTTAAAGGTAGTACAAAAATTTCCCTTCTCCTAACGGAACTATCGTGGTTAACCAACACAGCTCAGTTCTTTCTTAGATTGGGGTAGTAGACAGAAATTCTCTTCCACTACGTGTTTATTCTCCACTACGTGTGTGTTCTCACGTTTTGTACAATACATATGTCGCGTGTTTGCACTCACTGCTACGAAATTAACTGTCAGGAACCAACCATATACCTCCTTACAGAATTTAAGTATATTCTCCTGTGATCTCCTTCAGTCCACAACGTCTACCTCCCACACTGATTCTGTCGTGTTTTCCTCCTGCAAATCTTATAATTTCTAAAGGGCATTATTTATGCTCCTCACTTTCCGAAAGAGTCCAGCAGGCTGCGCACTCTCCCTCAGTCTGCCAGTCCCACAGCGATCGCCTGGTGTTTTGTGTCCCTCGAAAACAACAGCCTTGTACCTGACTGTCTACTGGCTTTCAGCAGAGACATTTTTACTGGCTGTATGCTGCAGGCCTCCTCAGATCTCGTGTTTTCATAGCTGTATGGCTGTCCAAGTTTCCAGAAAAACACTACAAGATCCATCACAGAATTAAAGGAAAGTTTACTACTTATAATTAGATTTAATTGTATGCGTACTTTCCTGCAGCGTTAAGAATTTAAATAAAATAAGTCTCCTCATCGGAATAGTAGTTTATTAATACAATGAGGTGACAGAAGTTGTAGGACAGCGAGATCTGCAGATGGTGGTACTATAATGTACACAAGATATTTAAGGACAGTGCATTGGCGGAACTGTCTTTTGTACTCAGGTGATTCATAAAGAAAGGTACCGTCGTGATTGTGGCCGCACGACGGAAGTTAACATACTTAAAACGTGAAATTGTAGCGGGAGCTAAACACAAGGGACATTTTATTCCAGAAATCGTTAAGGAATTCTATACTCCGATATCCACAGTGACAAGAGCGTGCCAAGAACACTTTCCTCTCACGAAGGACATCACAGTGGCCGACGGCCTTCACTTAACTGTGAAACAACTGCATAAATCAATGTAAGACGTACAACGAACATATCCATTAAGAGAGTACAGATAAATTTGTCGTTAATGGGTTATGGCAGCAGATTACCGACTCGAGTGCTTTTGTTAACAGCACGACTTGGTCTGCAGCGCCTCTCCTGAGCTTTCGGCCATATCGCTTGGACCCAAGACGACTGGAAAACCGTCACCTGTTCACATGAGCCCCAATATCAGTTGGAAAGAACTGATGGTAGGATTCACGAGTGGAGCAGACCCATGAAACCATGGACCCAAAACATCAGCAAGTCATTGCGAATGCTGGTAGTGGCTTCATAATAGTGTGGGCTGTGTTTACAGGGAATGGACTGGGTCACCTGGTCCAACTGAACCAATTACTTACTGACAACAGTTATGTTTAGCTACTTGGCGTTCATTTTCAGCCATTCATGGAGTTCATGTTCCGGAACACCGATGGAATTTTTCTGGATTGCAATGTGCCATGTCACAGGGCCAGAATTGTTTACGATTTGTATGTAGAACATTCTGGGTAATTCAATCCAATTGTCGGGTCACCTAAATTGTCCGACATGAACCCCACCGAAAATCGAAAGATCAGTTCAGGCACAAAATAATGCACTGGCAATACGGCCACAATTATGAACCGCTGTAGAGGTAGAATGGCTCACTGTTTCTGGAGATGACTTCCAACGACTGTTGAGTCCACGACACGTCGAGTTGCTGCACTCTAGTGGTCAAAAATGAGGTCCGACACGATATTAGAAGGTATCCCGCAAATTTTGTCACCTGAGTGTAAGGCTATAGAAGAGTTTTGGAAAAACAGTCCTGTGGCACTCTATCCTCTAGACCACCACAGCCAATAAGAAGCGACGAGTATTTTGACCTACAGTGTTGCTTTGTTTTTTAAGTTGTTCCTACAGGAGGAAATAGAGCCGAAATATCAGAGCTTCCCGGTTAAATAAAGTGACATCATACGGAGCTAAAATTTTATATAATGTGTTCCTGATATATCAGTCCTTATTGAAACTCAGGCTTACGTTACCATAAATGTTTGACGTGCAACTGAATAACGTTAAGCGAAACATTCCAAACTAACATTTAGTGCAGAATCGACAAGAGCGATAGCTACAGTAAGCCAGTTTGGAACTGCTTGATCTCCAACATCAGTCAATATAACATCAATAAGGTCACCAAGAAATACTGATGTACCACTGAGCACCTCCGTCACCTCGATGTATTAATAAATCACTATTCCGATGAGGAGAAGGATTTAAATTCTTAACGCTCCATGAAAATATACATGCAATTAAATATGACACAACTCCGAAAACGTGGCACAGGAATAATTCAGCATGGTAAATGATGGTATTTATACCCACAAGAAGCAGCATCCAGTACATCGCAGGCAGAGAAGCAGCAGGAGTCTGAACCGGAAGGCCACTTACGAGACCAAACAGTGACCGATGGGCACAAGGCTCAAGGGAGGTGTACGTGACAGGGGAGTACTGTCGAGTGCCCTGCGTGCGTCATTTCTGGCGGCGAGGAACACGGGAGGCCAGTGACAAGTCCTGTCGCGGTCGCCATTTATCGGCGGGCCACCACCTGCCCCTGCGCGGGCCCGCAGTCATTTATATCGGCCGCCGGCGAACAATGGCGGCCCGTGTGACTGCTGGCTGCCGTCTTAACAAGCGCCGTGTCCCGCGGTCCGCGGGTGGTCCACCGCTCTCTCGCCACCGCTCCGCTATGCCAGCGCAGCGGCAGGAACACACGGCTACCTTGTCGCCCTTCCATTCGTCATCGCCTCAGTACACAAACCTTTACGTTGCATGTCTTGACACACACACACACACACACACACACACACACACACACACGCACACACACACATTCACACACACACACACACACACACACACACACACACACACACAGTAACACACATTATTTACTAAAAGTCTCCAATATTCTACTCGAATCATGTTGGTAGTCACTTGGTTGATACTCCTGCATGAGACTTGTTCTTGCAGTTTTCATAAGACAACCAACTCTTACTATGACGCCGTGCTGAAAATTAACGGCTCCCAATTTATTATTCTGTTCTCAGCATCAGTTGAGGTATTGTGTGTCACGCATACTACTTGGTCGACTTTTCCGCTTCGCTGACGCAAGTTGCAACCCTCTGCAGGAGTCGTGTGAAGTTAGCACCCCTTTTTCGAGAAATATAAATTTTTTTCACAGTTCTTGATAGATGTACCATAGGTTTAGAGTTCTTTGTACAAAATATCAATAGTTCTGCAGAATTTAGCGAAGAAAACAACAATACTCGAAAAAATTTTCGTATCGAAAACATTCTTTGTCAATTTCCGCAAAATGTAAATAAGTACAAGAGTTCTGAGCACAGTTCTGAACAGAGTTCCAAGACTTCTTTCGAAAATCCAAGTAACATTTTTTCGTGCAGCTAATAGTTTACGAGATAACTGCATTTTAATGAGAAAATCTTTTCACTTACTGTGAAGTTGGCACCCTTTTCTTCAGAAATATATATTTTTTCGGAGTTCTTGATAGAAATAGTTGTAGAGTTATTTGTACAACATTTGAATAGTCCTGCAGAATTTAGCGAAGAAAACAATAATACTCGAAAAAATTTTCGTATCGAATACATTCTTTGTCAATTTTCGGAAAAAGTAAATTCGTACAACAGTTCTGAACAGAACACCAAGAGCTCTATCGAAAATCCTAATAACATCTTTTTGTGGCGATGATAGTTTATACGGTAACTGCTTTGATGTTAGACCCACTGTCTCCACAGAAAAAAGTAAATTCGTAGAACAGTTTTGGTGAACAGTTCTGGTTAACACCCCAAGACTTCTATCGATAATCATAATAACATTTTTTGTGGTTATAATAGTTTGTAAGGTAATTGATTAATTGTGGGGCTCACTTACTCTACAAAAAAAATTATGTCTATTCGTATGTTCCGATGACAGCTCTGGATAGCATTGTAAGAGTTCTATCGAAAATACTAGTAACATATTGTGTGCAGGTAATTGTTTATGTAGTAACTGCATTTAATAAAGAATTCTTATGAGCATTTCCCGTGAAGTTTGAACCCCTTTTACGAGAAATATACATTTTTTTCATAGTCCTTGATATATATGCAATAGTTCTAGATTTCCCTGCTCAAAACACGAATAGTTCTGCAGAATTTCGGGAAGAAAACAATACCTCGGCAAAATTTTGGTATGGTAAAAAATTATGTACCAGTTTGGAAAAGATAAATTTGCATAACAGTTCTGTTGGCAGTTCTGGATAGCACCCGAAGGGTTGTATTGAAAATGAGGAGAACATTTTTGTGGCGATAATAGTTTATACGATAATTGTTTTAATCTGATATCCACTTTCTCTACGATAGCAAAATTCGTAGAATAGTTCTGATGACTGTTCTGAATAGCACCCACAGAGTTCTACCAAAAACTATATTAACATTATTTGTGACGATGACATTATATGAGATAATTAATGTGGAACTCACTTTTGTCATGTAAAAGTAATAAATTCGTACAAAAGGTCTGATGGCATTTATTAATAGGACCCTAAGAGTTCTACCGAAAACTGTAATAACATTTTTTGTGGGGATAACAGTTTATGAGATAATAGCATTTTCGAAAGACGCAATTGGTCTACATTATAATAAATCGGCACAACCCTTTTGATGATGGTTCTGGATAGCACCGAAAGAGTTCATTTAAAAACTCTCATAACATTTTTATGGTGCCAGTAGATTATGAAATAGATTGTGTGTTCACTCTGCAGTGGGTGTGCGCCGATGTGAAACTTACTGGCAGATAAAAACTGTGGGCCTGACCGGGTCTCTAACTCCAGGGTGTGACGAAGGAATATCGTTACAATATCTTTTCGTCCAGGAGTGCTACTTCTGGAATTTTTCGTAGCACAACTTCTACGAAATTGGGAACGCAGGAGATGAGGTACTGCTGATAGTAGAGCTATAAGGAGGATCGTAAATTCTCACTTTTATTTTTGAAAACCGAAAACCCCGATGTATATTCTACTAAATACAAGAAGTCTAAATGTTCAGCACTATACAAATGCCAGTACACCTTCTTAAGACTGACTGTAGTAACTGTAGGTGGAAGCGTGGGATGTGCACGCTTAGATGATTCAAGGAGAGAAGGGTCGTCAGTGCAAAACAAACAGATGCCTGAGAGAGCAAATGCATTCACAAGCGCCACTAACCAGATGGTGTCACACCTGTCGAGAATCGCACCAGAGGTACAATGAGCTGTGGTGGAGTGCTGTTGGCGTGGTTACTATGCAACTTACTTGATGGGCACCAATACGCCGTTATATTAATGTACAATACTTGAGAAACAATGTCATTCACACACTCTGAGTTCCTTATCACTCAGTACTAGACTAAATTACCGGCCTAGTGATAAGCAGCCTATGTACCCCACCGACTACACATCTTCGTGTTATAAGAAAAAAAGATAAAAATACCAAGGAACACAAAATATGAATCCAGATAAACCGGAAATCCGGATTACTGAGGACCAAATAAACGAGGTTCTTGTTTACAAATTTCTAACTCCTTATTAACGTTAATACTGTATCCCCTCAACACAATATCAACTCTATCAGTCATGTATTGAATTAGGATTTAAACATACTACTTAGTTCGTTTGTACAATATATTCATTTAAATATACTTACATTTCTATACATTGTAAAGACTTTTGACTCTCGCTGAAGTGTAATTCATCAAACTTCCATACTTCCTTTATAACTAGAACAAATGTTTGCAACAATATTAACGACAGCAATTTCAAATTTATTCGTTACACACAGCACATGTTTTTATGTATCCTAGCGTCTGGTGATGTTGCCACATAACTTTCATCCATGAGGGTCCTGGGCATATTTTTAGCTGTTAGTGGGTCATGAGAGCTCAAAACAATTACTGTTTTACGTAATAAAATTCATCTGGTTCTTCCTGATTCTAAAAATATACACTTCATGTACAGTATCTCGTAATTCTCGTGCTTAAATGTCATTTTGTTTAATTTGGCGTGCCGCGCCGGATTAGCCGAGCGGTCTCAGGCGCTGCAGTCATGGACTGTGCGGCTGGTCCTGGCGGAGGTTCGAGTCCTCCCTCGGGCATGGGTGAGTGTGTTTGCTCTTAGGGTAATTTAGGTTAAGTAGTGTGTAAGCTTAGGGACTGATGACCTTAGCAGTTAAGTCTCATAAGATTTCACACACATTTGAACATTTAATTTGGGCGCCGCAGTTTCCGTAGAACCTCGTTTATGTAATACCTTTGAAGAACCTGTCGACTGTCGTATGTGCAGGAAAAATGTTTACATAGCATAAAACAAAATCAGAATGCGTTTCAACAGTTGCAATACGTTTTAATGGTGGAGTAAAAATGGTTCAAATGGCTCTGAGCACTATGGCACTTAACTTCTGAGGTCGTCAGTCCACTAGAACTTAGAACTACTTAAACCTAACTAACTTAAGGACATCACACTCATCCATGCCCGAGGCAGGATTCGAACCTGCGACCGGAGCGGTCGCGCGGTTCCGGACTGTAGCTCCTAGAACCGCTCGGCCACGCCGGCCAGCCTGATGGAGTAAGGATTAAAAACAATGAGCAGAACAGGCATCAAAACTAGGAACAACATGAAAATTGTGCTGGTATGGGCGGACAGGCAATATCTCATATAAACTGAAAAAGCTGCTAAATGCGTGAAAAAGGAGGCCAGAATAACAAAGAAAAGAAGCAAAACTAAAGAAAATGAAAAGGACATGAAAGGTATCAACAAGATTATGGAGAAGGAATGGTTTGCAATGTCGTCATTGAGAAGAAAATGACATACAAATCTTTAGTTTCAATTTTCTGCAATCAACGTGTTTGCATACAGAGATACTGTTACCAGTATCTCATCCACTATTAAAGCTACATACACAAAGCTATGGATGAATAATAATATAGTGCTTGCCTACACACTGAACCTTATTATTCAACAATGGGTTAAAAAATTTAAACTGCAGTATGTCATATTATGTTCTTAAATTATTGGGAGAAAAAGTTTTCGCTTAAAATACATTTTTTTTAAATAATCAAAACATGAAACTGAAAAATTTACTGGTTTGCTGTTTCAACAAGGTAATTCAAAGAATAAAATTTGTTTTTTATCTTTTATTTGGAATAGCGTGTAAGTACATTGAACCTAAAATAACAATTACGTGTAATTCAGTATGTAAGAAAAACATCAATATTCACTGCACAATGTATTCCACAGATTTACAATGTATTTCACCTAGAGCTCACGATATACCAATTCTTTGATAAAAGTTTCATTCCTGAATCTATTGCATTATTAAATTTCAAAGTACCAGGAAAAACTACAGGCCGTGATGTACAGGTCCCCTCAACAGCTCTTCTTCAGGATACACTAAAACCCAGAAGGAAATACATATGTAGGGAATTCAGTAATAAATAAGCATAGAATTTATGAGGTGTGAAACAACTATGAAAAATAAGTACAAAAAATATACGAGAAATTTAGGGCATAAAATGCTCTTATTCTAGTAACTAAAACAGGAGGGCTGTGGTTCCAGAAACAAAGATACGAAGAACTAACATAAGAGCTGTATTTGTAATATTTAGATATCAACTTTTAGCAGTTGCGTACCTTATAAAGCAAAGTTCCTATGTAGGAACTACTTTTTTCCTCTCGTCTGTCTTGTAGCTGCCATTTGAAAATTTTCCTGTCTTGACATACATGAACAGGTGTGGAGAAATTATCGTTTCTTTTGAAACTCTGTACATCATTGTACAGGTCATCGTACTGCTTCCAGTAGCTTCCATCGAAGACATAGCCGTGTAGTGTTTGATGGAGCTAATATAATGAGTGGCACCAACGAGAGTGTACTCTTGATTGTCGACTACGATTTCTTTCGTGATCGTTTGCAACACACATTTCTTCCTTTGATTTGGAGGAAACTGATCTTCAGTTAGTGGGCAAGTTGTTATACTAGTATCCATCATCAAGTAGCATCCGAATTTCTTTTCTTCGACTGCTTCTCCTTTACATTTCTTGCATTTTATGATATTCTTTAGACCTCCATTTGTTGCATCTACAGCCTCTTGGATGAAATTATAACCAAGTCTGAAAAGCACATACGTATCAACGGAAATATAATGTAGTTTCTCATAGCGTGAATTTAGGCACGTCAGACACCATATCTTTTAATTGCAAATCGGGTTATCTTTTAAATTGTCTAGTATAATTCCCCAACATTCGACTCTGCATTGAGAGACAATATTTTTCGAGAGATTACTCCTTTTTTTAGGAACGGTATCACGTTGTTGTTGTTGTTGTGGTCTTCAGTCCTGAGACTGGTTTGATGCAGCTCTCCATGCTACTCTATCCTGTGCAAGCTTTTTCATTTCCCAGTACCTACTGCAACCTACATCCTTCTGAATCTGCTTAGTGTATTCATCTCTTGGTCTCCCTCTACGATTTTTACCCTCCACGCTGCCCTCCAATACTAA
This sequence comes from Schistocerca serialis cubense, assembly GCF_023864345.2. Lineage (NCBI taxonomy): Eukaryota > Metazoa > Arthropoda > Insecta > Orthoptera > Acrididae > Schistocerca > Schistocerca serialis. Next base: position 201,700,073 of record NC_064644.1, read on the forward strand.
ATTGGTGATCCCTTGATGCCTCAGAACATGTCCTACCAACCGATCCCTTCTTCTGGTCAAGTTGTGCCACAAACTTCTCTTCTCCCCAATCCTATTCAATACTTCCTCATTAGTTATGTGATCTACCCATCTAATCTTCAGCATTCTTCTGTAGCACCACATTTCGAAAGCTTCTATTCTCTTCTTGTCCAAACTATTTATCGTCCATGTTTCACTTCCATACATGGCTACACTCCATACGAATACTTTCAGAAATGACTTCCTGACACTTAAATCAATACTGGATGTTAACAAATTTCTCTTCTTCAGAAACGCTTTCCTTGCCATTGCCAGCCTACATTTTATATCCTCTCTACTTCGACCATCATCAGTTATTTTGCTCCCCAAATAGCAAAACTCCTTTATTACTTTAAGTGCCTCATTTCCTAATCTAATTCCCTCAGCATCACCCGACTTAATTAGACTACATTCCATTATCCTTGTTTTGCTTTTGTTGATGTTCATCTTATATCCTACTTTCAAGACACTGTCCATTCCATTCAACTGCTCTTCCAAGTCCTTTGCTGTCTCTGACAGAATTACAATGTCATCGGCGAACCTCAAAGTTTTTATTTCTTCTCCATGAATTTTAATACCTACTCCGAATTTTTCTTTTGTTTCCTTTACTGCTTGCTCAATATACAGATTGAACAACATCGGGGAGAGGCTACAACCCTGTCTTACTCCCTTCCCAACCACTGCTTCCCTTTCATGTCCCTCGACTCTTATAACTGCCTTCTGGTTGCTGTACAAATTGTAAATAGCCTTTCGCTCCCTGTATTTTACCCCTGCCACCTTTAGAATTTGAAAGAGAGTATTCCAGTCAACATTGTCAAAAGCTTTCTCTAAGTCTACAAATGCTAGAAACGTAGGTTTGCCTTTCCTTAATCTTTCTTCTAAGATAAGTCGTAAGGTCAGTATTGCCTCACGTGTTCCAGTGTTTCTACGGAATCCAAACTGATCTTCCCCGAGGTTGGCTTCTACTAGTTTTTCCATTCGTCTGTAAAGAATTCGTGTTAGTATTTTGCAGCTGTGACTTATTAAGCTGATAGTTCGGTAATTTTCACATCTGTCAACACCTGCTTTCTTTGGGATTGGAATTATTATATTCTTCTTGAAGTCTGAGGGTATTTCGCCTGTTTCATACATCTTGCTCACCAGATGGTAGAGTTTTGTCAGGACTGGCTCTCCCACGGCCGTCAGTAGTTCCAATGGAATATTGTCTACTCCGGGGGCCTTGTTTCGACTCAGGTCTTTCAGTGCTCTGTCAAACTCTTCACGCAGTATCATATCTCCCATTTCATCTTCATCTACATCCTCTTCCATTTCCATAATATTGTCCTCAAGTACATCGCCCTTGTATAGACCCTCTATATACTCCTTCCACCTTTCTGCTTTCCCTTCTTTGCTTAGAACTGGGTTTCCATCTGAGTTCTTGATATTCATACAAGTCGTTCTCTTATCTCCAAAGGTCTCTTTAATTTTCCTGTAGGCGGTATCTATCTTACCCCTAGTGAGATAGGCCTCTACATCCCTACATTTGTCCTCTAGCCATCCCTGCTTAGCCATTTTGCACTTCCTGTCAATCTCATTTTTGAGACGTTTGTATTCCTTTTTGCCTGTTTCACTTACTGCATTTTTATATTTTCTCCTGTCATCAATTAAATTTAATATTTCTTCTGTTACCCAAGGCTTTCTACTAGCCCTCGTCTTTTTACCTACTTGATCCTCTGCTGCCTTCACTACTTCATCCCTCAAAGCTACCCATTCTTCTTCCACTGTATTTATTTCCCCCATTCCTGTCAATTGCTCCCTTATGCTCTCCCTGAATCTCTGTACAACCTCTGGTTCTTTTAGTTTATCCAGGTCCCATCTCCTTAAATTCCCACCTTTTTGTAGTTTCTTCAGTTTTAATCTACAGGTCATAACCAATAGATTGTGGTCAGAGTCCACATCTGCCCCTGGAAATGTCTTACAATTTAAAACCTGGTTCCTAAATCTCTGTCTTACCATTATATAATCTATCTGATACCTTTTAGTATCTCCAGGGTTCTTCCATGTATACAACCTTCTTTCATGATTCTTAAACCAAGTGTTAGTTATGATTATGTTGTGCTCTGTGCAAAATTCTACCAGGCGGCTTCCTCTTTCATTTCTGTCCCCCAATCCATATTCACCTACTATGTTTCCTTCTCTCCCTTTTCCTACACTCGCATTCCAGTCACCCATGACTATTAAATTTTCGTCTCCCTTCACAATCTGAATAATTTCTTTTATTTCATCATACATTTCTTCAATTTCTTCGTCATCTGCAGAGCTAGTTGGCATATAAACTTGTACTACTGTAGTAGGCGTGGGCTTCGTATCTATCTTGGCCACAATAATGCGTTCACTATGCTGTTTGTAGTAGCTTACCCGCATTCCTATTTTCCTATTCATTATTAAACCTACTCCTGCATTACCCCTATTTGATTTTGTGTTTATAACCCTGTAGTCACCTGACCAGAAGTCTTGTTCCTCCTGCCACCGAACTTCACTAATTCCCACTATATCTAACTTCAACCTATCCATTTCCCTTTTTAAATTTTCTAACCTACCTGCCCGATTAAGGGATCTGACATTCCACGCTCCGATCCGTAGAACGCCAGTTTTCTTTCTCCTGATAACGACATCCTCTTGAGTAGTCCCCGCCCGGAGATCCGAATGGGGGACTATTTTACCTCCGGAATATTTTACCCAAGAGGACGCCATCATCATGTAATCATACAGTAAAGCTGCATGCCCTCGGGAAAAATTACGGCTGTAGTTTCCCCTTGCTTTCAGCCGTTCGCAGTACCAGCACAGCAAGGCCGTTTTGGTTATTGTTACAAGGCCAGATCAGTCAATCATCCAGACTGTTGCCCTTGCAACTACTGAAAAGGCTGCTGCCCCTCTTCAGGAACCACACGTTTGTCTGGCCTCTCAACAGATACCCCTCCGTTGTGGTTGCACCTACAGTACAGCTATCTGTATCGCTGAGGCACGCAAGCCTCCCCACCAACGGCAAGGTCCATGGTTCATGAGGGGGGACGGTATCACGTATAAAATATCAAATCTCTGCTTAAAATGCTGGGAGTTTATAATTTTTTTGTCCAAAACATCCAAAGCCAGATTCAAAAATGGATGGCTCACCATTTGAATGGTACTTCTGAAATCATCACTGAGTGATATTGCTTGCATGGATAAGGTTATCAAAGAATCGAAACTGCACGTTCCCTTCAAGTTGTAGGTAGCAGATTTGAATTTGCTTGAGGATCCATTTGGGAAAAGTAGCAAATTAATGTATATGAATTTCTTAGTCGAATTCCAGTTTGGGCAATCATCTAAGTAGTTTTTCTTGCTCTTAGTTTGCATGATCGATGTGACAATGATTTCATTTTCAAGCTCTTTCAGCATTGCACTCTCCTCCATTTTATTGTTACAGGTCTCTCGGTTTTCTTCTGTTTTCGAACCACAGGATGACATTTCAGTGACATCCCTGGTGAAGCATGATTCTCGATAATCTTTTGAGAAATGACATATCTCTTTAGAGTCCAAATTCGACAGTAAATTGTTATCTGAAGAGCGCTGACAACACGCACTATCACTTTTGACTGAGAGACTGTTGTTCTCTGCATTCATAACAAGTGATTTCGAAGTAGGAGAAAATCTGTATTCAAAACTATTAAAATTTTTGTTTAACTCTGTCTCATTGGCATCATCGAGATGGGTGTCACTTCGTAAGGTATTGTTCAGTGTGCTCTCAGAATTATCAGGGATATGATTGCTTTTGGGGTTTGTTATGTTCAGCTTCTTATTTTTTCCTCTCCAGTTTTCTTCTTCATGGTAATGCAACGATGCTTCAGTTGTTTTGTGCTTCACAGCTTGCGTTGAATCTTGTTTTTCCATCAGAAGTGGCGCTAACAGTTTTGTTTCCTCACGCAGCCACTTCAAATGTTGAAAAATGAATTTGTCTACTCGTAAAGGCAGCTTGTCAAAGCCAATTGTCTTTAATTTTGAAAATTGTTCTTCAGTAGCTGCTGACGAACGGATAGATAAAGGAATATGGAAAGAAGGATACATCACAGCTGTCCACAGTGGTATATAATACATCAACTCTTTCAGCATCTCTGCAGCGTTAGGAATGTTGTACGGATTCACATCAAAGAGATTGTCATCCTTAGGCTAGGCGCGCACTGGCGATTTTCCGTCGTGCGATTTATTTGTCGCAAGAATGAAACACAGTGGCTCGAATAGGAGCGCGCGCACGTGCGACAAAAAAGTAGCGGCGATTTAAAAGACGCAACCGGCTCTATTTCACGCGCGACGCGATTGTCGCAGGTGTGGAATGATTCACAGGCACTGGCACGGGCCCGCGCGCACTAGCGACGCGATTTCTCAGTCAGTCGCTCTCGCTCTGTATTGCATACACACAATTTCAGTGCGCCAACAGTTTGTCTGATAACGGGAGTTGCGCTACGGATGACATTGGAAGTTGTGTTGTCGATTCAGAAAGACTCATTGCAGAAGTAGAAAAGCGACCAGCTCTCTACAACAGGAAATTAAAAGAATACAGTGATCGCAATTTGAAAGAGGAACTATGGGGAGAAGTATGCTGCAGCCTAATTCGGAACTGGACTGAACTGCCTGGAGCAGAAGACTAACAAAGGTATTTCATGGTTCACTTATTTTATTCAGTCATGTAGACATCACAGTTACAACAATTTAATTTTTTTCATATTGCCAAGATACTGATCCTTGTAGAGTCACAAAGTAGTTTGCAAAATAATCCCTTATCTGCATACCACACGCATCAGCTCTTATTCCTACAGGCTCACAGCCTTGCAGAAGGCATTCATACGATTCGTCCTCAGTTCGTACACCATCATTTCGTCTTACGAAATTATGCAGAATACAACATGCTTTTATGATTATGTCTGAAAAACCAACATCCACATCCATAGGTCGATGAAATATTCTCCATTTGTTAGCCAAAATTTCCAAAGTACATTCCACAATTCTACGAGCACGACAATGTCTATAATTAAAAACACGCTGTTTCATTGTCAAGTTTTTCTTCGAGTACGGCTGCAGAATCTGTCTAGACAGTGCAAATGCTTCATCTCCTACAAAATTAAAAGTTTGAGGCTCTCCTTCCTCATCATGTGGTAATTTTTGAGGGTTTGGAATGTTTAACTGATTAGATGTCAGTTTTTGATAGAAGTTGGATTTCTTGAACACATTAGAATCCCCATTGGCTCCGTACGAGCCCACGCCTATCACACCGAAACAACAGTCACCGTCCACTACGGCCAAACGTATTGTCGAAAAATAATTCTTGTAATTATAAAACTTTGAGCCACTGTCAGCAGGCTTCTTCAGTCTCACATGTTTCCCGTCCACAGCTCCAATGCAATTTGGAAAGTCAGTTCTGTCTAAAAACTGTTTGGCAATAATCTTCCAATAATCTTCAGTTTTTTCTGCCATATGAATAGGCTGTAGGCATTGCAACAACTGCTCGCATGTATCCTTAACAATTTCTCTGATTCTAGTGGCTCCTAGTAGATATTCGTAGTGTAATGAGCGAAAGCTATTTCCAGTTGCAGGGTATCTGGAAGAAATAATATTCAGTAACAGCATTAATATTCATTCATAGAAGTATTAAGGTAAATACTTACAATAAATTATATTCAGTGATAATTTCATTTATGACACGTAAAGAAATTCAAAGGAAGTGGAAAAAACTGAAGGACTGCTTCGCAAGAGAACTAGCATCACAGAAAAAATCTTCGTCTGGCGAGGCTGCAAGAAAACGGAGGAAATATCTATACTTCGATGCAATGTTATTTCTGCTCCCTCAAATGGAAGACAGACCGACCACCAGCAACATCGAAATTATGCCCAGTAGCACAGGAAACAAGGAAGTAGGTTCTCCCCCCAGTTTGTATTCACAAAACAACAACAATACTGTACAGAGCACAAAAGTACGACATCCTACGAAAAGAGGAGCCAAGAAGGTTACGTCCTACGAGGAATCTCTATTAAATATATTAAAAGACACACAAAAAGAATAAGTTAACGAGGATAAGAATTTTATATTAATGCTTGTCCCCATGCTGGCAAGGTTAAACAAAGAACAGAAACATTACGCGAAAATAGAAATACTGAATGTGATGAGGAATGCCAGATATTATCACCTTTCACCGATTTTTCCACAGCATCCGAACATGTGTTATGACACAACTCAAGCGACTTATAACACCACTCAAGAAACTTATTCTCCACCATCTTCATTCGTTCAACTGTATTCTTCAAATGTCCTAAATGAAACGGAACCTCCACAAAATTTGTTCGTGTGCTCCTCTGCTGACAAACGCAACGAGACCACAGAAACCTCTATGTGCAACATGGTTTTGCAGTTTTCTCATGAAACAAGTTCGTCAGTTTCGACTTGCAGTAGTGATTTTCTTGATGTATCTAATCAGTAATGTAAAATGGCAACAACAATTGTTGAATGAAATGATTCTCTTGGTGTATCTAATCAATAATGTAAAAGGGCAATAAAAACTGTTGAATGACATAATGTGTGCTTACCTCAAAGTCACTGATAAGTGCTCCTCAGGTGGTATACACTTCCTCCATGTCGTATCTTGTTTTGTTACATTCGGTCCTACTGTCTGAAGCAGTGTATCAAAACTATTCTTACTCATTCGATAGTATTGAAAGAATTTATTTGGGTGATTTTGTAACTCGTCGTGTAATTTGTAAAACTGCCCTTTCAGTAGTCTTTGACTTATAATCGGATGCACCCATTAACGACATTTGCGCTGTTTTCTCGCACATCTTCTTAGTAAAAGCGCCACCAAACAAGCTGTTTCGATGAAATCCATGCTGGTACTGAGAGTAGTCGCGATTTTCCTGCCGCTGTGTGCGCACCACAATGTACTTCCGCGACAGCGATTGTTAAGTCGCGCCGACTGAAAAATCGCCTGTGCGCGCCTAGCCTTAGTCTGATTCGCGATGACTTCCGATTCATTGTAGATACGTTTTGCCCTATCAATCCACGCGTTTGCAATAGATTCCGTAGAGTTCAAAATTGATTCCAAAAGACAGTCATCATTGTTTTCAACATCATCAGTTTTCTTGTCATCATCTTTCTTTTCGTCAATATATGAATGACGTGGACCACCTCTGATAATGTTATCAAGGTGGCGCTGATGTTCCATTGATGAATATTCTTCACCGCACTCATCAATACCAAGATGTTCACTCAACGCAACAACCAAAAGTGAGCGCAAAGCACTTTCAATATCACGAAAATCTGTCATCATGTAAATATGGGCCAAAACTCGAAGATAAAGTTGTTTGACTTGTGATTTACCTCTCGAGGAGCATTTCCACCTCGAAATCATGACCATGAAATGGTTTAAATCTATTCTCAAACAACACGAGGCTAGATTCACTCTTTCATGCAAAACAATATGACTATAACACCTATTCAAATAGTCTGTTAAGTCCGAGCAATTGGCTATTTCTCTAGAAATGGCAACCAACAAAGCCTTACCAAAAGCAGTTACCATGACTTTTGGTCTGGGAGCTCCAGATCTGACGATTTCCATAAAGAAAAATGACAAGAATGATGCGTCATGCCTAGAGGATATCATCTGATAAGTTGGGCAACTGATTGATGATCGATTGACGATATTTGGATCTTTACTAGTGACGTTTACTCCGTGCATGCACATGTACTGATACAGGTATATGTACTTTGACTTAATTTCACAACAGTCAGCCCTGTTTGACAGATCCCCAAATCGTGAAATAACTCGAAATGCAACGCCACCTGTAGGATCTACTGAATCGTTTACACTGCTATTGATTTGATGACAATATTTGTGCAACTGACTTTGATCTTTCAGTCAATATACACAGAAGAATGGGTCCAATCCGATTGCGTGAATTTCGTCCCGATGGGTTGTATATTTTGCAGTTTGCAGGTTTTCAACAATCTTACTAGTTGCTATACCAAATCGTTTGTCCCTTTCCTCTTCTTTAGCCTTTCTCAAGACATCAGCATTTGGTAATTTTGGAGGAATCATGTCTCCGAAAGACATATTTTTCGCTTCATAATTCCGCCAAAGAGCTGCAGGCATCCTGTTATCAACCAATTTAGCAGCTACTTGTTGTCTTCTCGCGCCACGAAGTTGTCTTCTTTTCAGGTGAATACTATCGTCTGAAAAGTTTGAAAGTCTGCAGTTTAGAATAATATCGTTGTCCTTTTTTTGCTTCTTCAGAGCAATCCCTTCGAGAGTGGCTCTGCATTCTGTACATCTTCCTTTGATATTCAAGAAGTACTTTGAACTTGAACTTTCACACACTTTCGCGTATTTGAAAGAAAAGGCACATGGAATTTTGTGATGTTCATAAATTTTATCAGTCATCAAATCGGTCCATATCCCTATTTCCAGTCTTGAAGGCTTTCCAAGTTTCCTCTTTGTTGGTTTTATTGGAGACCATTTTTCTGCTGACAGTAGTTTTTTTAAGTTGAATTCGTTTTTCATGTCCTTGTTGCACGAAGAACCAAAAACATCCCACGACTCATCTTTGCTGTCGTCGTCTTTTTCTTCAACGAAACATTCCAGCCTGAAAATGTTTCCAACAAAAGTAAGCAGATCATGACGATCTTCTTTAATTGTTGTGTAAATATGTTTTGAAGACATTTTCGAGCCGATGTCGGCCATGGCATCGGACAGTTTTTGGAAGACCGGATGAGACGGAGTGAATTGAATGCCTCTATCATCGATTACTTTAAATTCCTCAATGCTGAGAAGACGTTTCAATTCTGGTAGATTGTACATTTTTATGGGTATTACGGTTCATAAATATCACTTACACAACAGCACCAACTGCACAACAGGCACCGACTGCACAAGAGCTCTGACTGAACAAGCATAATGATTATTCGCATGAGAGTGAGCAGGATTGTTACGTTTAGTGATTAGGGGCAGATCAAGGAGCGAAATGCAGCGCTGGCGGGCGGCTTCACACCACGCGGCGTGCGCCACCCAAAAAGTGCAGCTGTTGTTGTCATTAGCTTTGACGCTACCGCGAGAAGCTCTGATGCTACCTGTATTGTAACTACTACACTGACGTCATTTGCCGATTGTTTAAAAGACGCAGTTCACGTGTTCATTGTTTCCAGATGTAGTGCCACGACTTTTGCATTGTTGCTGTGCTTTGTTTATTATTTTTTGGTCTTGAGAGGTCTCAGGGACGTATCATAGTTTTCATTATCCTTCCATCGGGCGCAGCTGTTCAGATTGATACATGTCGAAATTTTCTGTAAATTACTTTTCAACAATTTGCAGTATTGGCGCTGCTTCGTTAACAGCTTTCCTTCTTCGTATGCTTTTCATTGTTGTGTGATACTGCAAATTACTTGTCAACATTGGCAGCACTGGCGCCTTCTCGTTATAGCTTCCTTTCTCTGTATGCCTTTCATTGTTGTATGATTCAGTATCGACGCTAATGCTCTCTTGATGAGATATGGGCCGATTGCTCGTTTTTATCCACTGTGCCCTTTCGTATTTCATTTCAGCAATTAATTTATTTGTTTATCAACGTAGTAAGTAGTACAAAGCTAATCCAGAATGTAAACTGCACTTAAATTCTGTTTGAACTGTTTAATCGTCAGTGTCCGCTGTCTGAACGTCAAATATCAGATTAATACACTGCGCCTGGTTGCGTTATTTTATAGGAATTGTATTATTTTAAGTGGGAAGTACTAGATCATGTTGAAGAAATCCAAAGCATATTGTTCGAAGACGATAATATTATTCGAAATTTACCTGGACCAATAGGTGCAGCCAAAGCAGCCTTTGTGATGCTGTAATTACCTCATAGATGACGATAATTGTCTATTGTAGTTTTGTATTCCAATCAGATTTTTGAGAGCATCAATGCTGCATTTCAGTGTGAGAGAGGGGTAAAATCAATAGATGTTATTGAATCGAAAGCCTTCATCAGTCTCTTGTTTTTAATTTTTGTTAACAAAAGTAACATATAAAGCCTGGAAGATCTGTCTGGAACTGATGGTGATGGCATTGAAAAATTTCACCTCGCAAATGAACATAAAACGTTTCAAATTTATTGTGGAGTGCCTTAGATTTTACAGTCGCGCTATTCGTGATGAAAGGGGGCAATTAGACAAGCTAACAGCAATTCGGGAAATATTTACTGTGTTTGTACGCAACTACCACAAACCATACACCCTTGGAGAAAATGTTACAGTAGACAAGAAGCTGGAAGGATTCTGTGGAAGGTGCAGTTTTCGCCAATATGTACCTATCAAAACAAACGAGTATGGATTCTTAAGTGTGGATTCTTAAGTATTTTACCTGTACAATTTGGTTGCATCCAGAAGGATTTACCAACAGAGCAATAAACATTTTGATGTTGTTCTGTGACTGTGTAAACCTATATATCAGTCAGGTCGAAATGTGAAAATGGACAAGTGATTTACTAGTACTGGAATGATAATAGAGCTATGAAGGGAGAATTTTTCTTTTGTTGGCATGATGAAGAAAAACAAGCGTGAGATTTCTCTAGAGTTTGCTATCAGTAAAAGAAGGGCTACCCACATTTCCTTTTTTGGCTTCCACAAGACTGAACTCTAGTTTCCTCCATACCTAAAAAGGGGAAGGGTGTGATCCTGGCATCACGTTTGCATGAAGATAATTTGATAGATGCTGACATTGTACATAAACGGAAGCCATCTATCGTAAATTTTACAATAGCGTTAAGTGTGTTATTTTCACAGCGGATAAGCCGAATGCTTTGTACAACGCTGCAAGAAATGTGCGCATCTGGTCAATGGTTATATTTTTGTATTGATTAGTACAGTTGGAATCTATGCACAAGTGATTTATTGTGGCAACAGTAAGAATTGTGTGAGAAGGAAAGGGTTCATGAATCAGCTATGTTATACATTGTTGTTTTCTTCGCTTAATTCTGCAGAAGTATTGAAATTTTGTACAGAGAACTCTAGAACTATGACTTATCTATCAAGAACGCTGAAAAAATATATATTTCTGAAAAAAAGGGTGCCAGCTTCACAGTAGGAGCTCTTATGGGGTTCTTAACTAAGTTACAATTACCTCTTAAACTATTACTTGCACAAAAATATTCTACTAGGATTTGCGATAGAACTCTTGGAGTTCTGTGAGGAACTGTGCTCAGAACCGTTGTACTTATTTATAATTTGCGAAATTTGCCAATGAATGTTTCCATTACGAAAATGTTTTCGAGTATTGTTGTTTTCTTTCATTCTGCAAAATTTTTTCGAGTATTGTTGTTTTCTTTCATTCTGCAGAACTACTGAAATTTTGTGCAAAGACCTCTAGAACTATAGCACATCTAACAAGAACTGTGAAAAAAAATGCGTATTTCTCGTAAAAGGGATGCCAACTTCACACGACTCTCTGCAGATAGAGGGCTTGGAATTGTAGTGTGTAACATGGCGGTGTGTAATGCAACTATGTCTGTGCGCCAGAAACAGGAAGCACCCTCTCCTTCAGCATGACAACGTCAGAGCGGAGAGGAGAACGGGGTTGGGACACTTGTGAGGAGCGACATTTGTGAGGAGACCCGGCCGAACAGGTAGCGGGCGGTCTACAGGGACACCATACAGGTAGCGCACCGCAGTTCAGTACTGCTGTGGACACAAAACAGGTAGCGCACCGCAGTTCAGTACAGCTGTTTTGAAGAAGGAATTCACCACTACAACGAAAGGAAAGCCTCTAGTGATTTATAACGGTTGCCAGTATATAGTGGAATATACCAACAATGAAGGTATAAGTAACTGGCGGCGCGTAAACGTAAACAAGAAGTATAAAGGAAGACTATCCACCAGAAACAACTTAGTTTTAGGCGAAGGCAGCCATACATGTATTGCGGACGTCGCGGCTAATGAAGTGCGAAAACACGTGGCAAACGCCAAAAGGCGTGCAAAAGAAACGGACACTTCAATTTCTTCTGTTTACGCCGAAGAAGTAGGGCCGCTGTTCAATCAAGGATACGACATCGTCACATCACTGCCGTCACACAGGAGTGCAAAAGGATCGCTGCAACGCATCAGGCAAAAAATCATGGGTTCTACACAAGATCCGACCGATGTTGTAGGAATATTTCTGCAAGAACATCATTTGCTAATGAATGATGGGAGCAAATTTTTACTTGCAGATGACGACAGAGGACCAGATGATAGGATATTGGTGTTCGCCAGCGAAAGGGGGTAAAGCCTGTTTAACAGACTGCAATTAGTTCTTTTCGATGGAACGTTGAAAAGCTCCAGCAAGCAGTTTGGACAGTTATTTATTGATCATGAAGATATTCCTAGGTGTGAGGAGGAAACAAACACAGTTCCAACCGTGTACGCCTCGCTACCCAATACAAAGCGAGAAACGTACGATCGCTTTTTCACAGCTGTTAAGAGCAACGTACCTGGATGGATCCTATAGCTACCATGATGAATTTTGAAGCTGCAATCATCCAATAAGTAACACATTTGTTTCCTGATGCTAAGATTAATGGCTGCAACTACCATTTCAATCAGTGCTTGTGGAGGCAATTGCAGAATTGCGTCCTTGTTGCTGCCTACACGGAAAACGAAGAAATTCGTTTTCACATAAGATTGTGTTCCGTCTTGGTTCACATTCTCCTGGACATGTTAGATTATGGATGGCTATGCATTCAGCAGAGCACGCCAGATAATGAAAAACTGCAGGATTTTGACGATTATTTTGTTGAACAATGGCTGGATAATGAAAACATGCCAAGGGATATAAGGAACTGCGCAGGAAGGCGTCACTGCGGCAGCAATGTTTCAGAAGGATGGAATCGGAGGATAAATATATTAATTTCGAAGGTTCATCCAAATTTTTACTCCTTAGTAGAAATTCTCAAACAGGACGCAGAATATCATGGGCACCAATCTGGCCGACTAGTTTTAAATCTAGGTGGGAAAAGAAGAAAGAAGTCCGCGATTAAGGCAGATGAGATACTTTCTAAAGCCCTTACAAGACTCCAAGTTGACGGCAATATAAAATCATTTCTTACTTGCGTGTCTGAAGTACAGAAATTACAATGAAAAGGAAATGGCTGAAGCTACAGAAACACCTGTAAATATTGAAAAGGGGTTCAGTTCACGCCGATCGCCCTATTGTAAAAATTGCAAAAAAATAATAATCCTGTAAATATTGTAAATAAATATAATGGGGGACAAAGAGAGATTAACTCCTCGTGGTGTTCCCTGGAAACGGCACAAAGTCGGCTAAATGTCTTTTTCAAATTGTAAAATATTCACTAATGAAGTCTGAAAAGTCACAACTTTTCTAACAATCACAATCAGCATTTTTGTGTAGAGAATTTTAGAAACAATGTCTGTTTGAGTGGACGATGTATACATCTTGTTTCAATACATAAATTTCAATCCTCAATTCTAATTGCTAACAGGACTCACATTAGGCCTCAGTACACTTCCCTGCCTAGTACGGGAAAATTGAGGTTTATTTCGAAATAATTAAAGTAAAAAGTTTATACCGAGAACCAAATTCTTTAGTTGGCTCCTCTTAATGTATGGTGAAAATTTCCACTCCTATCATATCAAATTTTAGGTGAGGGGTTGAAAGGTGGAAAACATTTTCGGTTTCTATAGTTTCTGTAAAATACATCGTTAAGTATGAGATTAAGCGAAAATTATGCCCTATGTAAGATCAATCGGAACAAGAATTCCAATGAAAAAGGTCATACGCATAACTGTGCTGCAACTAATGATTGACATGATATCGTGGGGACAAAATCAGCTCCGATTTCTACGGCCACTCTTCCTTGCCCAAGAAGATTCCGAGATAACGTAAGCTGGCTGCACTGGAGGGGTGTGATCGTCCCTTGGCAGCTGCCCGGGCCGGCACGAGCCGAGCGCTCAGTCATACTAAGCGGCAGTGGCAGTGGCCGAGCAGGTAGTGGCGCAGCATTTGCAATACATCCTGTGCGGGTCCCTCAGCATCCCGGATTTCTCACAAGTGTCGCCACATTCCAGTTTCTCACAAGTGTCGCTTCTCACAAGTGTCTACAACTCGAGGAGAACAGCGACAACTGCAACAATCCGACGCTCGGGGTTCACTGTCACCAAACATCCTCCACACAGCCCCGACTTGACCCCATCTGTTTCCAAAACTTAAAGAGTACTTTCGAGGACTTCACTTTGATAGCGGTGAAGCGGTGCAAGCAGATGTGTGTGATGTTATGGCTCCATCAACAAAGTCAAACTTTCTATAGTGATGGTGTCAACAACGGGTATCCCCTAGGGAGAAATGTGATCGTCGTCAGGATGGCTATTTTGAAAAATAAGGATGTAGACTTGATGAAAAAAGCTGTATCATATTAATAACCTTTAGAAACCTCTACAAATTTCCACATAAGGAATTCGGGGTTTTAGTTTCCAGCATGTCTTCTTATATAGCATTCCAGAAGACAGAATATCGACCATATTTTGACGACAGAGCCAATGGCTAGGCTATACACTGATGAGCGAAAATTTATTTTTCACTGCCCACCTTAAGAGTGAATGCCAACTGGTGGCTTTGCGTGCGAGTAACACGGCAAGGAAAGTACACAGGCTGAGGACCTAAGACAAGTCACTTGAGTAGCTCCATCACTTTTATTGATAGAAGAAAATCTTTCAAACAAGATCTGTTTAGCTTGAAGGGGGACGACGTGTGGTGCTCATCATTTTTTCGTAAGTGGAAGGATAGAGGAGATATTGCCGTTTTAAATGGATTGACATGTTATATTATTTACATTTAATGATATGTTTGAAACCGCGTACAATGCATTCGGTTCTATGAGGTTTGATCACATAACAGTCCGTTATTCATGCAGTATCAGTGACAAAGGACAGCTACACTATGTGGTTACTTTAGTGTACAGCTTATATTAAACGTAAACAACATTCCACATTCCACATTGAATGTTTTGTGTGTTTATGTATTGCATTAAGACCATCCAATGTAAACAACATTCCACTCACTGCATGATTCATGTGTTATTCTGTTGCATGAAGACGATTAGTCTGTGGTATGCCGTCGTAGCGAGTACGCGACGCCTTCGTAAGATAGTTTTCTGCCCATAAGCTAAGAAATTTGATATGGTTTTCAGCTACGGCGAATGTCGCCAAAAACGTGAGAGCAGTAGTGCGATTGGGTGCTCAGGTCTATCCTGAAAGTGCAACACCTTCCCGGCCTACCTTTGGAAACATAATACAAACATTTCAGGGAATTTTCGATGGAATAAAATGTAAATTGCTGAAATGAGCAACCGGCGAACGATATGCGATTGATATCTTAGCAGATGTAAGGAACAGTCCACATGTGAGCACAAGACAGCTCGAACGCGAGGATCGAATCGGTCTGCGAAGTTTCCTGCAAAAACTGCATTCCAAAAAATCCCACCCATACCACATATCACTTCAACAGGAAATCCAGGGCGATGACTTTCGATGGAGGGTACAACTCTCCAGAGGAGTGCTACAGAAAGTGCAAGCAGATGACATGCTCTTGGTCAAGAAGTTATTTACATATAGAGCATCATGTACAAACCATGGGCACGTTAATTGTCGTATCATGCACTACTGGTGCTCTGAAACGACACAGTGGCTGCGGGAAGTGGACAATTAAAGATATAGGTAAATCAGCGTGTGGTGCTGCCTTCTAAATAACCGCATTATTGGTCCCTGTTTTATTGATGGGACCTGAAATACTGCGAGGTATTTTGATTTCATAACAGTGATAATACCGCTATTACTAGAAGAGATCCCACTGGACATATAACAAATCAAGTGGTACCAACGCGTTGGACGTCCTGCGCTTTCTGTACAGAGAATTGCAGAGGTTCTGAACAACAGATTTGAAGATCGTTGAAGTGGTCGAGTCGGCAACAGATAATGGCCTACGCGTTCGCCGGACCTGACGCCTCTGGAAAACTGAAACAAAAAGTTACAAAGAAATTTCAACCACTCGCGAGGTCATGAAAGATAGCATTGCGTGAGCTCATTCTGCTATCATCCCGGATGAAATTCGACGTGCAGTATTGTCCACACGCAATCGTTTTACACCACGTATGATTGCTAATGGTTACCAGTTTGAACACGTGTTGTAACAACGTTATCTGATGTCATTAAATTATTTACTGTACATTTCGTCCTGCATTTGTGAAAGGTCAACTCCATGATCTGATGCAAGATGGCTATTGTACATCCTAATGCACTGTAAGCGTCTTAAAACATATTACTGAAAGGCAAAAAACATACATGCCAACCCGTTTAAAATAATAAAGCTAACTATCTTATCTCCTCTACTCTTCCACTCAAGAAAAAATTATGAACGCCACACTACGTCCCCATTAAAGTTAACGTCTGAAGGATTTTCGTCTACCACTAAGGGTGACCGAGTTATGCACTGGCCTGTATTGCGTGTCTCACCCTGAGCAAAGACGAATGGAAAGTTATTCTACCGACGATACGGGCTGAAGAAGGGGTAGAACTTTGATACTACCGACTTTAACAGAGAGCAGATCGTTCTGGCCCGACGCCTGGTAGCGAGAATCTCGTAAACTGGTCTGCTTGTACAACAATATTGTCGCGAGCTTCTATGGAAAGTGGTTGCCGGGCAGTGAAACCACGTGGAATCGACATGGTGTTGGATGCCCGCTCTTCATCCCAGAACGTAGAGGTCGGAGGCTTGCCTGCTCTGTAAAACAGGATAGGTGTCAATCTCTGGCAAGGGAGTACAATACTGGTACAGGCACAAGTGTTTCAGAGCACTTCATTCGGAGCTCATTGCTGAACACGGGGCTCCAAAGTAGACCTACGTGTGAACATGGGATCACCCAACGACATGATCAGCTACGTCTGCAATGGGGAGACCATTGATAGTGGATCGTGGATCAATGAAAACTTATCGTCTGTTCGGACAGTCACCTATCCTGTTACATTAGGTCGACGGTCGTGTCCAGATACGTTATTCACGTGAATAGCTGATCGAAGCACGCACTGCGCCACGAACCTGTGGTAGTAATCGAAGGCACCATGAGCACCGAAGACTACTTGAACATTATTGCGACCCACCAACATCCCTTGATGCTCCATGTTAACACCAGTGGTGGTGGCGTCTTCCAGCAGGATAACAGTCTATGTCACAAGGTCAAAATAGTGCTGCAGAGTTTGAGAAGGATGACAAGGAACTCACGTTGATCTCTACGCATCAGATTCACATGATCTGAACCCAACGGACCACATCTGGGATGGTACTGGGCGCCAGACCACAAACCACGAAATTTAAGGGAATCGCGTGACCTGTCTCTAGATAGTGGGTGCCATGGACGTCCGGAAATCTACGAAGGACTCGTAGAATCCATTTACAAAGGTGGACAAACATGCTGTTTAGCTATGGTCATAATATACATTCCCGACGTACTGTCGGTTGAACAGCGACAAATGGAATCCTGAAAAGGTACATGTCGTAGTCTATTGTAGCAGTTTATCTATTTTGCCTACTCGCTATTGGTTTCGGTACCCAGACCCATCCTCGCACCTGCTTGGGAAGCGAACGTATCTGGTTGCCAGGGGATGACTGAGGATGGTGCTGGGTACCGCAAACGGTAGCCAGTAGGCAAAACAAATAAACTCTGACTTAAGACTAAAACATATACGTCATAAAATGGAACCCCTACAGCCGTCCTTACGATGTTATTAATTGTATGGCTACCAGTTTTGGTGCTTCAGTACACCATGTTCAGGCCTTAATTGACGCTGTGGGGTTAGCTCCAATCGTGAACACGATTCCATCAGGGACCAACATCTATGAACCAGTTGTCGCAGACCTCCTCTCCAAACATATAGTTTTTCAGGTGTCTACTATGTTTCGGCCCAGCACTGCATTTGCCTGCGGGAGTAGTGCAGAAATACAGCAAAATCATCCAGCAAACTAATGAAACCAAATATCTCGCGAAAATATACTTAGAAATTTCAAAGAACCACTGTAAAGACGGCGATCGTAAAATCGTCCTAAATACAATTTTTGCAGGGGGAAGATAAGCAGTTATTATTTACATACTCCATCAACGGGGGACAGAAGGAAATCTTAATATGTGATACAATGCATTATGCAACCATGACTGCTGCAGCTAATTTTGCATTCGAGATACATATTTCCACAGTACATAGAACTTTCAGTCGCTTGCACAACAACAATTTATAAATATAGGTTGTTAGGCCAGAGAAGGGCAGAAGCACTAAGGCGCAGAAAAAAAGAAAGAAAAACAGTTGTACGAAATGGGGAACATGATTGGTCTAGTGCATGATGATAACCGATTGACAAATAATCTTCTTTTTCTTTTACTATTCTTTGCCTTCATTTCTAGTTAAATTAGAGACAACGTTGATCCATAAAACAGTCTTAAAATCTTGTCACAAAACTCTGAGAACTAATGCATGAACGGGAACTGATTTCGAACAGACTTTTGCGTCTGTACACGGAGGAGGTAAAACAGGGAGTGCCATTACAGCGTCGTGTAACTATTAGAGAATTTTTGTAGTATTTTAGCCTGTACGTAAGTTTGAGAGTCTGTTTCATCAGTGATCTCCTGTGTTATTCCAGAACCTATCAGGAGAATGGATATTTGGAAAAACGGAATTAAAAGTCATACCTTCTTTTTCACATTCTTTATCGTTACAGGCCAACTAAGATTCACAAGATAAATATTTATTTCTCTTTTTCTTCTTCTTTCTCCTACACTCTTTCATTTCTTCAAATTGTGCTCTTTTCGTCTCATATGACCATTTTACACCAGTAATTTCTTTTTGTTTTATCTTCCTGAAAACCTTTGAATTTTATTCACTTCTAATACGAAATTTTCTCTGTTAGGAAAGATCTCCTGTTCAGTTTACATTTCTTGTAAGTTCTTTTTTGAAGTGCGTGCACATCTCAATTCTTGTAAGTTCTTTTTTGAAGTGCGTGCACATCTCAATTCTTCAATTTTTCTATTTTGGAAGAATCTGTGGATCATCCTTATTAAACTGTCGTTCTTCATTCTCTCTAGATTTCCATCGAGTATAACGCTCCTTTCATTATCTCGTGTGTTATTTTAGGGCAGAATGGGTATAGTTCTTTTTTTGGTCTTAAAACCGACTTGTCACCTTTTTTCTTGATTGGATTTAATATTTTTATCAGGATTCTTCTTTCTGCCTTTCTGAAATCTTCTGACGCCATTTTGCATCCGGATGAAGGTAGCGTTTCCAACCCTTAGAGGGCTTCTGGCTTTACAACACCGTTATAATTCCTTAATTTGACAAATTTAGAAAAAAATTTTTTCTTGTATGGATTTCTCACTATCATGCATACTCCTTTCATTCTCTTCAATCCTGATTGTAACTGCTTCTTTTGCTCTTTTTGTGTTCATATTTTTACTGAAATATTTATGTTGCCTGTTTCCTTCATGTTTAAATTGCTTTTTTTTAATTGTTGTTAGGTTACTTTGATTGCCCATGCATTCTGCCTTTTCAAGTGATATTTGTAGATCTGTCCTCCCAGCTATTTCCTTCAGTTCTAGTCTTTTCTTTGCATTCTCTGGGGTTCAATCTATTATTACGGGATCGTCTGCAGAGGGCAAAATATTTACTGCTTCTTTCTGTCCACTCAAATTTACGTAGTTAGTTTTTCGCTATTATTATTTGCACTTTAAAATTTCTTTTATTTTCCCAACACTAACACTAGCTTCTTTATATAAATGCAAAGTGGAAACCTGAAGAAGATGTAAGGCTTAATATTTAAACTGTAGATGCGAAGTTTTCCTTTTTTGTAAAGAACACAAGTTCCAAACTCGTAAGACATAGTAGAAGGAATTATTATAGCATATAATGACTGGAAATACTTTAACGTGAGAGTTATCGCCGTGGTACGACCTTGGACTCAAGTAGCAGCTACTAATATCATCTGTGATGGGATATAAGCTATTTCTTCTTTTGGCGTTGGATTTCTTCTGAGGTGACAGAAAAATACTTGGATCATGTCACACATTTTCGAAAAGATAAGGAGCGACACGTGGTATTTAATTTGGAAAGTGACCAAACAGTCAAAACAGGAGTAGGATTCGGTTACTTTCGAGACATATAATCTCCATCATTAACGTTGACTAATAGTAAAAAACTTAAAGAACTTCTAAGCAGAAAAAATGCTCAAAAGATCTGTATAATGGCTATATCCTTCCAAATAAGCTATTTAATATGTTCACGATCTTAATAAGCACTCTATTCGATGTTTGGCAGTTTATGTTGTAAGTAAATACTACATTTGTCACCAGAAGGAATATGAAACTGACGTGTGCATGTACCTCCTGAAAGTCATCACGTATCAACGAGTTTGACAGGTGATACATTGGCACATTTTAATGACTTCGTGGGTCTGTAATTTACTGTTTCGCTACCTAATGTTATGGAACAGTTTCAATTATTCTGGGAACTTTCCTCAGCAAAGTTTCTTACAATATGTTACCGCAAATATTATAACAGAGTGTCATATGGAAACGAGATAGATGGAATAAAAGTAAGTAAAACGTTTATTATTTCAAAAGCAGTAGTAGTAACTGTAAATAAATTTATCCCAGTGTGAAACAAGACGGTCAATGCCTTCATGGAAAAATGTTTGTGGTTGCCTACGGAACCACGTTTGTACCCGTGCGCACACCTCTCCGTCCAAAGCATATCGACGGCCATGAATACCGTTTTTCAAGGCTCCAAAACTATGGAAATCGCCCTGGGAGAGATGGGGCCTGTATGGAGGGATGTATATGGGCTTCCTAGCGAAACGTCTGCAGCATAGACAAAACAATCTTGGTAACATGCGGGGGCGGGGGGTGGGGATGATATTCCGGGACGTCTGGACTCGATGGCGCGCTTCAATTGTTGCAAAGTGCCCACGTATTGCCGTACGTTGATTGTGAAGCGGTTTTCCGGAAAGTCTAGGAGCAATGCCCGCCATCATGTTTCCAAGGTGGTTTAGACTGGGCAGATGTTTCAGTGGGAAGATATTATATACCCTCTATACGGTCCCGATATCTCCCCGTGCCATTTCCATATTTTTACTGGCCTGAAGAGAGACTTTCGTGGCTGTCGATTAGTTCGGACGGAGAGTGCATGTCTGGGTACAACCATGGTTCCGTGGGCGAACGCCAACATTTTTCCATGAACGTACTGAATGTTTTGTCTCACAGTGAGATGAATGCGTTAGCAGTTATGGCAGTTATGTTTGAAATAATAAAGTTTACTTACATTTTTCCATTTCATTTTAATGCCCTTGATATCTACCGGCTATTTGTTGGTAACTGAAAGTACGTAGGTGAATCATCTCAAGTGACGCTGAGGGAATCAGATTCGGAGACATATGAGGTAGCAGACAAGTTTTGCTATTTCGCCAGCAAAATAACTGACTAGAGCGAGAAACAGTCAAGAGTAAAAAAAAAAAAAGTATTTGTTAGCATCTATACATATTACTGATTTAAAGTCCCCTGCCGAGTTCTTCTGTCTGTATATGAAGGATAATGTGAGGGCCTACTGTAGCTATTAACTATCTAGACGGTTTCACGGGGAAAGTTTGTGTGTATAATTATTTATTATCGCTATGTCATGCAATTCGTCTGGCCATACACAGTGCTGTTGGTGCGAATCTGGGCCAGTTCACAAATCTAGTACAATAATTTTAAATGTGTACAAATCTATTCTGGAGGTATTCGTTTGAAGTGCAGCCTTTTGCGGGAGTGAAACTTGGATGGAAACAGTCTAGACGGGAAGGGGTCATTATTATGGTAATAGAGTGAAGTGTTGGAGGGAGGGTGTCTAAGGGGGATGTGATTCAAAACCGTAAAGAGCAAAATATGACTACAACAAGCAGGTTGAAATGTAGGTGGCAGGGGTAGTTATGCAGAGATAAATAAGCTTGCAGAGCATAGACTGGCGTACTGAGCTGCGTTAAACCAGCTATTACTTTTACGCTGAGGTTAAATTTCAGAATTTGCTATCACTATGTATGTAATTTTTAAAATAAAGGTTCTCGATTATGTCCAATAATACACCGAGGTGACAAAAGTCAAGGGACAGCGTTATGCACACATACAGATGGCGGCAGTACCGCGTGCACCAGATGTAAAGGGGCAGTGCATTGGAGGAGCTGTCATTTGCACTCGGGTGATTCATGTGAAGAGGTTACAGACATGGTTTTGGCCGCACGATGGTAATTAAAAGTCTTTGATCGCGGAATGATAATTGGAGGATCCACAGTGTCAAGAGTGTGCCAAGAATGCCAAATTTCAGACAGTACACCTTACATTAAGAGTTCAACGAGAATTCCACTGTTAATTTCAGAGGAAAAAGCGGATAAGTGGAAAGAGTACATTGAAGGCCTCTATGAGGGGGAAGATTTGTCTGACGTGATAGAAGGAACAGGAGAAGATTCAGAAGAGATAGGGTATTCAGTATTAGAATTAGATTTAAAAGAGTTTTGGAGGACTTAATATCAAGGCAGAATGGATAGATAGCATTCCATCAGAATTTCTAAAATCATTGGTGAAAGGGCAACAAAACGACTTTTCTAGTGGTTTTAAAGAATGGATGAGTCTGGCGACATACCATCTGACTTTCGGGCTTTCCATGAACACAACTCCGAAGACTGCAAGAGCCGGCGAGTGCGAGAATTATCGCACAACCAGCTTAACAACTGCTGACACGGATATATATGGAAGAATGGAAACGAAAATTGAGCATGTGGTGGATGACGATCAGTTTGGCTTTGGGAAAGATAAAGACACCAGAGAGACAATTCTGACATTGTTGATAATGGAAGCAAGGCTAAAGAAAACTCAAGACACGTTCATAGGATCTTTCGATCTGGAAAAAGCGTTCGACAATGTAAAATGGTGCAAGATGTTCGAAATTCTGAGAAAAATTGGGGTAAGCTATAGGGAAAGGTGGGTAATGGGTTGAAAAGGCCGTAAGGCAGGGATTCAGTCTTTCTCCCTTGCAGCTGAATCTGTAGATCGAAGACGCAATGACGAAATAAAAGAAAGGTTCAGGAGTGGAATTAATATTGAAGATGAAAGGATATAAATGATACATTTCGCTGGTGACATCCTAGTGAAAGTGAAGAAGAATTACATGATTTGCTGGACGGAATGAAGTGTCTAATGTGTACAGAATATGGACTGAGAGTAAATCGAAGAAAGACGAAACTAAAGAGAAGTAGCAGAAATGAGAACCGACTAAATATCAGGATTGATGGTCACAAAGTGGATGAAGTTAAGGAATTCTGCTGCCTAGCAAAATAACCAATGACGGACGTAGCAAGGAGGATATCAAAAGCAGACTAGCGCTGGCCAAGAGAAGTCTACTAGTATCAAACATAGGTTTTAATTTGAGAAAGAGATTTTTGAGAACGTACGTTTGGAGCGGAACATTGTATGGTAGTGAAACATGGACCGTGGAAAACCGGAACACAAGAGAACCGAAGCATTTGAGACGTGGTGCTACAGAGGGAATGTTGATAATTAAGTGGTCTGGTAAGGTAAGGAATGAGGAGGTTCTCTGTAGAATCGGAGATGAGAGGAATATGTGGAAAACATTGACAAGGAGAAAGGCCAGGAATATAGGACATCTGTTAAGAAATCAGGGAATGACTTCCATGGTTCTAGAGGGAGCTGTAGAGGGCAAAAAATTTGGAAGAAGCCAGACATTGGAATACCTCCAGCAACTGCAAGTGTTACTCTGAGGCGAAGAGGTTGGTACAGGAAAGGAATTCTTCGCGGGTCGCATAAAATCCGTCAGAACACTGACGACTGAAAAGAAACCTAACCATGGACAACGCAGTGATCGACGGCCTTCAGTTAACGACCGAGAGCAGCGGCGTCTGCGTAGCATTGTCATGGGTAATATACAAGCGAAACTGCGTAGAATAACCGCAGAAATTAATGTTGGGTTATGGACCAACGTATCCGTTAGGAGAGTCCGGCCAAGTTAGACGTTAATATGCGATAACAGCTTACTACCGAAGTGAGTGGCTTTGCTAAGAGCACTACATCGCCTGTGGCGTCTCCTGGGTTCACGACGATATCCGTTGGACCCTAGACGATTAGAAAACCACGACCTGGGCAAATGAGTCCCGACTTCGTAAGACTTGATGGTATGGTTTGAGTGTGGCGAAAACCCAAGAAGCCTTGAACCCAAGTTGTCAACAAGGCGCTGTGCAAGTTGGTGGTGGCTTTGTAATGGTGTGGGGTGTGTTTACATAGAACGGACTGTGTCCTCTGATCCAGCTGAACCGATCATTGTCTGGATTTGGTACTGGAGAACATTTTCAGCCATTCATGAACATCATGTTTCGGAACAACTATGGAATTTTCATGGATGACAATGCCTCATGTCACCGGGCAACAATTGTTTGCGACTGGTTTGAAGAACATTCTGGACACTTTGAGCGAATGATTTGGCCATCCTGGTCACCCGACTGGAATCCCGTCGATGATTTATCGCTAGGCTAGTTTATACCAAAAACCTTGCATTGGCAACAGTTTTGCAATTACGGTCGAATATAGAGGCGTAATGGCTCAACATATCTGCAGGGGACTTCAGTGACGTGTTGAATCGTTGACACTTTGAGCTGCTGCACGACTCCGTGCTAGAGAAAGTCCGACATGATATTTTTGGAGGTATCTCATGCCTGTCGTCACTCCAGTGTAAATGAGTACTTACTTTAAAAGTCCTGAATGAAAGAAGCTTTCTCTTGTGACTTGCCAGTAGACCTATTACTCTCACCGTCTGTTTCATAATGAGATGACTGCCAACACTGCACCTCTCCCCTTCTGCAACCGATCAGGTTCTTTATATTTTTTTCGAATGAAAAGATGATCATTACAAATAAATACCGTTCCAGAAATATAATTAAATAATACGCTAGTTATCCACTTCACGATCTCAGCTCATACATTCAGCATGGGGTATTAGAGCATCTGCATATAGATGACAGTAACATTCTATCTCGCGGCTGGACAAGGACAAACAATCTAATTATTCCCCTGAGGTGAAGTCAAATATAATCCCAACAGCAAAACAATATGGAACTAAACTGAAGCACTGAGAACTATAAGGACCCAAAGCACAAAGTTTTGAGGTAAGTAGGTACTCGTGAAAATCGAATTTGTAGGCCAATCATCAGTCTCATATGTATCACATATTTTCTAACTAAGTCTCAACATCCTATACTTCCTATAAAAATCACGTAGCCATTTATATTATGAAATTTTCATTAAAATTTAGGATTATTATTATTAATTTTAATCCATAAAATTATCATATTTGGGCTAGTGGCGATAGTGTCTTTATCATTGTTGCGTAGTTTGCAGTTAATGTGAAACTAGAATCAAAACATAAAGAACATATCCTATATGCACTACACACACAATTACGACCTATACCAATACTTCAGGTAATCGCTGTCATCGTTTTCATTAAGCACAATCTCAGATAAAACTGTCTGTTCACTTTGGGCACTAAATATAGTAGCCGCGATAAGTCTTTGTGCTGCGAATTTGATCTTATTGTTATGTAGTCTTTGTCTTTCAATGCTGATATTTACCCTGCACCTCCGTATTTGGGCACGAGATTTTGCAAGGCATCTATAAACTTTGGAGAAATGACGAATTCTAGTCTCCCTTGATGTGATGGGCTTCTATGACTCTAATGACGAATATGCTACTTAAAACAACAGTTCATTGAATATGTTGAATACTTCACCATTGTACAATTTCTGAAACGCAAATTTTTAGGACAGCCATCAACTTTTGTTTTGGGAGTGTGTTTGGCAACACTTTTAAAGGTTCTGAAATCTCCAGAGTTTATTTTGTGAACTGGAATGCTGAAACCATGGGACTTGAGGTTATAGGTGGGGCATTCCTTCAAAAGTTTCCTGCTAGTATGAAGAAATGGGGCTCAGTGTACCCAGCGAAATTTCGTGCTTTGGGTCCATCTGGGCGCTAATATCAGAGTAATCAATGAGGACTTTTCGCAAACGTTAATATATACAGCGTATGGATACAGCGCTGATAAAGCGGGTTCGCTGAAAGATAAATAGATGTCGGGAGAATGCATAGATGCGAAAGTATGGAAATCGATGACGTTCTGCTTTAGGCCCTTATGGTTCTCAACATGTCAACCATATCTTCTGTGCTGTAAAATATGGAAAAAATAACATACATAGATTCGTGATATATACAAACACCATGATCATAAAATCGACAATGCACTTTTGAAACAATAAATTGAAATCACTAACGTAACGAGATATTTTCATTAACAAAACTGAACAGCAGAATAACAGCATACACAAAGGGGAAACAGACAAGCAGTGTAGAATGCGCTCCTTGATTCATCAGAGTGAAATATGAAAGGAAATGTCAGCTTCCATGCTTTGAGTAACGACGCGAAGCGAAGCGTTGCAGGGAAACCGAAATCAAAGGATTTCAGCTGCGGGAGACGGCTTCACAAGCGACGTTGCCTCCGCTTCAGTTAACCGTTAAACTTCGAGTTTGTTTTTGAAGGGGGATTTCAGATGTAAAATGTATAATATTCTCTTTGACGATTCGGTTGTGGCTCGGGTTAAAGAGGCAGTGACCCGTGTTCGAACATTTATTTTCTTTCCCACAGTAAAGTTTCAGTAGCTTCGGTTATGACAATATATGAAAGATTTAGCAAGTATTCTCTTTGTGCCGACTATGATATTTTCCATCCATTCTTTTCTGTACTGTCAGCTCACTGTTCGATAGCTTTCTGTGTTTAAATGCCCACGTAAGAGCCATGTCCCTAATCGCAATTACATTTTGCGTCCTGTTAATACTCAGGTGCAATAATTACCATTTCGTTGCTTGGTTTTATGTATTTCTTTGTGCATGCATGAAACGATCTATACAGTAAGGCTAGTATGAAAGAATGAAATCGATGGATTAAAATGAGTTAGTAATAAAAAATTTGGTACATTTATTAAACCAATGGGGTTTGAGCACATATCTTTGAAATATGCGACAGCAGCAGAAGAAATTAGTGTAGTTCGGAGTTCGAATTGAAAAAGCAAAGTTGATACCGTTATTTCGGTAATTAATAGAGCTCAGATAAAGAACGTACTTCAATGCGGACTTCTTACAGTTCAAATGGATGAAAACAGAATTAAAAGTTTTCAAACGGTTCCGAAAATACACTGGTATGCAAGTGTGTCGCTACCAAGTAATATAATGAAACATGGACCATGTATAGAAACTAATATGTTGTAGTAAAGAGGATACACTGAAGCCCCAATGAAACGGGTGTGGGCATGTCCATTCAAATACAGATAGGTAAAGAGGCAGAATGCGTCGCCGGGGTCGTCAACGCCTATATAATACAAGTGTTACGCGCAGTTTTTAGATCAGTTACTGATGCTACAATGGCAGCTACAATCAAGATTTAAGCGAGTTTGACGTGGTGTTATAGTCGGCGCACGAGCAATGGGACACAGCATCTCCGATGAAGCTATGAAGTGGGCATTTTCCTGTACGGCCATCTCACGAGGGTACTGTGAATGTCAGGAATCCGGTAAACATCAAATCTCCGACATCGCTGCGGCCGGAAAAAGATCCTGCAGGAACGGAACCAACGATGACTGAAGAGAATCATTCACCGTGCCAGAAGAGCAATCCTTCCGCAAATTGCTGCAGATTTCAACGCTGGGTCGTCAATATTCGTCAGGTTGAGAACCATTCAACGAAACATCATCGCTATGGACTTTGGAGTCGAAGGCCCACTCGTGTACCCTAGATGACTGCACGATACAACACTGTACGCCTCACCTGGGCCCGTCAACATCGACATTGAACTGTCGGTGACTGGAAACATCTTGCCTGGTCGGGCGTGTCTTGTTTCAAACTGCGTACGCGTATGGAGACAACGTCATGAATCCATGTATCCTGCATGTCAGCAACGCCACACCCTATACATCCAGAATTGCTACAGAGTAGCTCCAGGAACACTTTTCTGAGTTTAAACACTTCCGCTGGACGCCAAACTCCCCAGACATGAACATTATTGAGCATATGTGGGATGCCTTGCAACGTGTTGTTCAGAAGAGATCTCCACCCCCCTTTGCTTACAGATTTATGGACAGCCCCGCAGGATTCATGATGTCACTTTTCCTCCAGCCCTACTTCAGAGATTAGTCGAGCCCATGCCACGTCGTGTTGCGTCACTTATGCGTGCTCGCGTGGGCCATACTCGATGTTTGGCAGGTGTACCAGTTTCCTTTGCTTTTCAGTGTAACTCAGAGAAGTAAGCAATGAGACGATCAGAAATGACATTTTTGTTCAAAGACAATAATTACAGTGAAGTCACTACGATTCATGATGGGCCCGTGGACATTAGAAAAGATGCTGGTCGCAAGGTAGGTAAGGCTGCTGGATAGTGGTTCGATGCACGCGAACGCGCTGTAATAAGTTTTTCCACTGCATCACAAACGTGCTCGATGGGATTAAAGTAGGAGGGAACGGGCAAACCAGTCCATTCACCTAATATCCTTTCATTCCAAGAGCTGTGGCCGAGCGGTCCTAGGCGCTTCAGTCCGGAACCGCGCGACTGCTACGGTCGCAGGTTCGAATCCTGCCTCGGGCATGGATGTGTGTGATGTCCTTAGGTTGGTTAGGTTTACGCAGTTCTAAGTTCTAGGGGACTGATGACCTCAGATGTTAAGTCCCACAGTGCTCAGAGCCATTTGAACCATTTTTTTTTAATTTGCCCTCATCCGAGACAAGCACGTGACCCCACCTCTCATTGCTCCAGTCGCTATGCTTTTGACATCTTTTGAAACGGTGCAGCCGATGTGCCGATGTCAACGGAAACTGGCATACAGTCGAAAGGCAAAGAGACCATCCCCGTACTGACACAGTACCACTGTGGATCGCCAGATTGTGTCCCTTACTGTCTCGTTGCGATTCCACACGCTACTGACTCATGCTGTAATAGAGAATACCACAACACTGCACCATAAGTGCTCGCTGACTAACAGACTATCTTTTCCCGTTCCTTCAACTTCCCTGTGTTGCGGGGCCAGCCCAATTTGGTCCTCATGCTATACTACGTCCAACATTCTCTGCACGACTGGGAGACATCAGGTAACACGCCCGTGCGCATTCATTCAAACTCACTTAAATCTTGATAACCTGCCATTGTAGCAGCAGTAACTGATCTAACAACTGCGCCAGACACTTGTTGTCTCACACAGGCATTGCCGACCGCAGTGCCGTCTTCTGCCTGATTACATATCTCTGTAATTGAATACGCATGGCTATGTCAGTTTCCCAGGCGCTTCAGTGTATGTCGGTTTTATGTTTGACAGAGCAATGTATTTGAGGTGACAATGTGTTTGAATCATCGTGTATATCAGGAAAAGTAAGTATGAATTACCACTTTATCTGAAATTCATAGATTTTGAGACAGTACTTGACCTAGTTTCGGTATCAGCTGTACAAACAGCATTAAATGGAAAAAGGTATCGGTCTGAAAAATATGTATGCTAATTCTACAGCTTTCATTAAAGTTCGTCGGGATTGCCAGAAATTTGAAACCGAAAAAAGAGTAAGCTACAAAACTTTCATTTTACCAAAGTTACACGTTTTAACAAACAGATGAACTTACAAACGCTTGGAAAGCAGTCACATAGGTAATTACAATTTGAGTGAAGTAATACACGATAAATGCATCGAAAAGCAAGTAACTGAACAAGAAAACAGCATCAAATTGGTTCAAATGGCTCTGATCACAATGGGACTCAACTTCTGACGTCATCAGTATCATAGAACTTAGAACTACTTAAACCTAACTAACCTAGGGACATCACACACATCCATGCCCGAGGCAGGATTCGAACCTGCGACCGTAGCCGTCTCGCGGCTTCAGACTGTAGCGCCTAGAACCACACGGCCATTCCGGCCGGCAAACAGCATTAGTTGGACCCATTGGACCTACCTTTCTTGTTCAGCTTACGAGTTTTAGTGTTGAGGGTATCTGATGCTGAGGTCTGAATGGACAAGAAAAGAAATAACTATAGAAGTGGGATGGTACGCTTTTGATTAACTAATCTCCAATGTGTTGGAAACCAAAAGTTGAATTACTGTGAAATAAGACAGGAAAATAGAGGAATGGATCAGTGAATAAACTGGTGTGGAAGATACAATCACGACTGCAAGGATAATGAAACAGAAGTGAGTGGGATGCAAAACAAGCCGTGTATTATGTCTTTTTTGTCCTTATTCTGCGATTATAAAACTGAATAATGTTACAGAGCTGCTTCAGCTGCTTAATCTGCAGTATATGCTCGCCGACTTCATAAAAAACTTACTTATCAGTTCGTTTTGTCATAAAAGAAGGTAAAAATGTTGAAATTGAAATTATAACAGTTGATTTTTACAAGGAAAATATGCTGCAGTTTTATCTTTCAAAGGCTCTCTACACACTATAGCTGCACCACCGTTTAGGATAGGGAAAGTTAGTTTTGTCTGATATTATGAGCACAAATTACAGCCAGGTGCTGGCCGGATTGAAGTGGGTTATGCTTACCAACAGTTGCGAAGTAGAATAGAGGACACAGGGCCGACAAATTGCTGAAAGAGTATACATAGCTGTTCTGCACGTCGCAAGTTGCAGGCAGAAGGGGCCCACTGGCCAACCTAGTGTGTTATGAGTATGTGACGCCAAGAGGTGCGCTTGGCAAAACAGAGGCGCACAGCCAAGTATAAATAGGTGCCGTTTTCTAACGAATTCATTCAAGTGTGGCAGCTCTCCTGGACGGTGGGGCGTGTCATACCACCGGCTACACAAAGCAGTAGATGGGGTGCCAGCATTCCAGTCCACGGCGGGTCTTTGGTTCGACTCCCTGAGGCTTCTGCAGGGTCCATAGCCAGCCAGCCAGTGGTGGGCCACTCCACAGCTCGCTACCACGGGCAGTCGTCCTGGCTTCCAACACACGTCGGAGGCATTCCGAGGCGAGGGCCGCAGATTCGGACGCTAGATCACGGGTGCTTGTCGCCGTCGCGATCTCAGCCACACTGGCGAGAAGAAACAGCAGCTGGCTGCCTGCAGCTCACACTGAGCAGTGCTGAGTCGGCAGGGACGCAGACTGCTGAGCCAACCATCAGCGCATTCTGACGCCATCATAATTTTGCAGCTGTCCAAGGCCAGCATGACACAACATTGTGTTGCATGGGCCACTGTGGTGCTTCCTCAGCATTGCGGGGCCCTGTGACGCAGACCAAGAGGAACGAGGGCACTATACTTGGAAACAATAAATCACATGGATAGTTTTCGCCGAGTTTTAATACGGTGTCTTCTACCTCTTCCCACTACATTTGCTCATCCTGATGCATTCGGTGGCAGAAGTCACCACTACCACAGCAAAGTTTTATCGTTCATGCTTGTAGGTAGATGTTAGTTGACTGTTCCCTTAATTGCTATATACTCTTAGTAGATAAAAACTGCCAGTTTAATTTAAGTTATTGCTCAGACTCGAAATAATGCTTCAATGTAGGGAATAGCATAGATAAATATTTTTAGCTACGTCAGTTTTTTTAACTCATTGCTGGTTAAATGCTGGTGAACAGTTCACATTATGCGTAAATTAAATACAGAGTATACACTATCCAGTCACATTACGTGACCACCTATCAAAAGCCTTAACATCTACCTTTTACAGTGCAGACCATTCCCAGAGGTGCAGCGCAAAAGGTACCGCCAGTGAAATGGAACAAATGGACTCCAGGGCCGTGGCCAGCTGCGCTTGGTTTCTCGATTGACAGTCTGATCCAGGTGGTCGCACAGATTCTCAACAGGGTTTAAAACAAGGGAGTTCGGTGGCCAGGAGAGTATGGTAAACTCTTGCTGGTGCTCTTCGGACCATGCGCATACACTGCAGCTGTATGACACGTTGCATTGCCCTGGTGGTTGATAAAATCGTGTTGAGGAAAAAGCAACTGCTTGTAGGGTTGGACACGGTCCCCAAGAATAGATGCTTTCTTTTGTTGACTCACTGTTCCTTCCAGAATAACAAGATCATCCATGGATTGCCACGGAAACATTCTCTAGACCATATCACTTCCACCTCCTGTCTGCACCCTTCCGACGGTTGTTGCAGGCTGTTTGCTTTTCAGATATTTCAGATCCTACACACCAAAGGCCATGTATCCGATGGAGTATAAAACGTGATTCTTCTGAATAGGTCGCCTGTTGCACCTCAGTGGACGCCGAGTTGCGGTATTGGCGGGCAAACTGCAGCCTCCGTCGCTGGTGAACAGTACTCAGCATGGCTGCATGAACGGGGTACCTGCTGTGGAGGCTGAAATGCAGCACCTTAACGCTGAAGGGTTATGTTGAAGGGACGCTGTTGGTAGCCCCTTGGTTCTCAACAGTTGCATGTCCATTCATCCTTACACGCCGCCGGCCGGGGTGGCCGAGCGGTTCTAGGCGCTACAGTCTGGAACCGCGCGACCGCTACGGTCGCAGGTTCGAATCCTGCCTCGGGCATGGGTGTGTGTGTGTGATGTCCTTAGGTTAGTTAGGTTTAAGTAGTTCTAAGTTCTAGGGGACTGATAACCGCAGAAGTTAAGCCCCATAGTGCTCAGAGCCAACCTTACACGCCTCCGCATCCATTTTTCAGCTCTGCCATCTATGGCCCGCGATGTGCTGCAGCTGCTTCAGTGCCGGTTTTGGGATAGTGTCATTTTGCCACGCATCGTATACTTTAACCACAGTGGCTTGAGAACAGCCTACAAATTTAGCCGTTTCGGAAATGCTTCCACATCTGGTTCGAAAGCCAATAATCATGCACCTTTGGGCAGTTCCATATTACGAAAACGACTGCTCTCTTCCACGTCCCCTCCTCCTCCCCCCCCCCCCCCCTCCCCACCGGACAAGCCTTATTCAGTTGGCTCGGAAATAGTCTCAAAACCTTGTAAGGAAGTTGCATGGGTAGGGACGTGCTGAGAAATAACTGTTAAAAAAATTTGATACGTTGCTCCGTTCCCGTGCTGTTTAGCACTGAAGTTGGCCAATCAGTTCGTCTCGCGCGTAAATTCAATAGCCTGCCGGAGAGAGTGTCAAACATATTCTTCTTTCGGTTTCATTAAACCGAACCCACGTAGCTTTTGCTCACCTAGGTATAATTGATCACTTCCCCACAAAGGCACATCTTAAATGGGAATGAGAATCTGAGTATGTGATAGCTCACTGAGCTCACTGACCAACAGATTTCCGTGTTTTACAACATTTTAGCGTGTGTCAGTGCTTGATTTTGCGTGCGCAACGACCTGATTGGCTGACGTTAATACTAAATAACTCGGTGCGACGTCCCTCATTTTTCCCTAGCAATCATTTCTCATCTCTACCTCCCCTGCAATACCCTCACAAGCTTTTCGGACTGCTCCTGACAACCCTGTACGCCCTCCACTGCTAGTATTGACACATGTCGTCTGTGACTGGTTATTGTACTCTGGCGTCGAATATTGGTGGTGGTCACATTAATCTGACTCGACTCAGCAGTTAATAAAAGTTAAAGAAACATATTCCGGATGACTCGTTATGATGACGATGTTGTTGCTAATTTGCCAGAGTCAACAAGAGAACAACGTACAAGAGGAGGAATAACTGCGCAGCTTAGTCCAGTGCGTGCGAAATTTTCGCGGGCCGCGAGGCTATACCGCAGCCTCATTGTGCTGGTTAGGCCGCTGCCGGTGTTGAGTCCTTTGACCCGAGGAGATCGATAAATTACGGCGATATAAATCAGATCAGCGTACCTCCCTCATTTCTCTCTACGTGGCCCACGCGTCTTTGTACGTTCTTTACAAACACGATCGTGACGAGAGGTCATTTATCATAACAGCCATAAGTCAACAGCTCGCTGCGCGGTGTACCAAGGGAATGGCGTCCTCGAGATATCTGGCGGCGCCAGTACAGTGTGTGTGTGTGTGTGTGTGTGTGTGTGTGTGTGCGCGCGCTTGGTGCGGGAGGCTACTGGCGTCGGCGCGAGTCGTCTTGTCGGCTCAGAGACAATGGGCTCCCCACCGGCATCAGGCTGGGAGATGTGAAGTCCGCTGGCGGTACAAGTAGTCGATGTCCGCGTCGTTAGCAGCACCGCTACGCGCACTGCGGCTTCCTCAGGCCCTGAAGCATGCTCCGTTCAGATTTATCTGCGAACCGTCCCGCGCGGCTGTGACCACAAGGCGCTTCTGCGGCGCACGGCAATAAACTTTTCGTGTGATACGAATCGATTACAATGTTCCCTTCAGAGTATGCTGAAATACATCACGGACGTAGAATCCAGAAAGCTTTGGTCGCGGAATGAAACGAAGCGGAACTTCACCGTATGGTATCTGCAGTAACTGACAACGGCATTGAACAACGTTACACGACTTAACAAATGTTTGAGAATCTAACACTGTGTCGAGTTTGCAAAGCTCTTTAAAATAAGTTTTTCAGCGACTGAGGAAAAAGTATAACAGAGAATGATAAAAAAGCGTAACACAAGACTTCTGTGTGCGCTTTACAAGCAGGAAGGAAGACTGGGTTTATCGTGCCGTGCTTGGAGGAGAAGCTCGGATTTTGTCAAGGATGTGGAAATAAATCAACCGTGTCTTTTAAAAGGAACCATCCCGGCATTTGCCTGGAGTGATTTAGGGAAATCACGGAGAACCTAAAATTGGATAGCCGGACGTGGATTTGAACCGTCGTCCTCCCGAATCAGTGTCCATTGTGCTTACCTCTGCGCCACCTTCCCATGTCTTCCGCTAGAAGATTTGCAAACGAAATGTTGCTGCATGGCGATGAAGGTTTTATGGATCCCGTCGCCTTCGTTGATGAATCGACATTTCACCTGATTGGAAATATGAACAAACATAAAGTGCGCATCTGGGGTTCAGAAAATCCCCACGAGATTCGACAGCTGCAATTAGACTTTCCTAAATTGAATATTTTTTGTGCCACAGTCTGGCTGGAAGTTTATATAGGCCTTACTTTTTCGATGAAGCAACTGTAACCGGCGTTTGTTAACTTGATGAGCTAGAACTATGGCTATTTCCTCAATTGGAAGAAACTGAACAAAGGAAATTTATTAGGCAGCTACATGGTGGCCGTCTCACAGACAATAGAGGCAATAATGTTTTTTCTGCTTTTCAGATAGCAGTGATTTACGAAATACCTTGACACTTCCAGCGCTCAGTTATACTTTTCCTGTATTTCCATTACTTCGCGAACTAATTACGGCAGCACTGCTGCGAGTAGCTGGCCATGCAAAATTTCACGAATTACAGAAATAAACAGATTGTGTTTCACTATGTGCTCATGACAGGCATGATTTTATTCCAATATTAGCTTTACCTAAGGCATTAGGATCAAGTATGTTGTTCGTATATTTCTGATTTCCTTTATGTTTTTTCTTTCCTATTAATCCATTAATTTTCCCAGATATTTCACTCCCATATGTCCCACGCATCACTGTTCCCGAATAACAAACATGAGAAACAAAACAGTACGTTTAGAATATCACATCTGCAGATCCAACTCTTTTCATAATAAATTCCGTAACATTCTCGCTTTTTTTGTATCACTGCCTATAGCCATTTGACTTACAAGCCTTATTTAATTTTATTATTAGAAGTTTAACATTGATGTTGTTGCGTCTTCAGTCCTGAGACTGGTTTGGTGCAGCTCTCCATGCTACTCTATCCTGTGCAAGCTTCTTCACCTCCCAATACGTACTGCAACCTACATCCTTCTGAATCTGTTTAGTGTATTCATCTCTTGGTCTCCCTCTATGATTTTTACCCTCCAAGCGGCCCTCCAATACTAAATTGGTGATCTCTTGATGCCTCAGAAGATGTCCTACCAACCGATCCCTTCTTCTTGTCAAGTTGTGCCACAAACTCCTCTCCCCAATCCTATTCAATACTTCCTCATTAGTTACGTGATCTACCCATCTAATCTTCAGCATTCTTCTGTAGCACGACATTTCAAAGGCTTATATTCTCTTCTTGTCCAAACTATTTATCGTCCATGTTTCACTTCCATACATGGCTACACTCCATACAAATACTTTCAGAAACGACTTCCTGACACTTAAACCAATACTCGATGTTAACAAATTTCTCTTCTTCAGAAACGCTTTCCTTGCCATTGCCAGTCTACATTTTATATCCTCTCCATCTCGACCATCATCAGTTACTTTGCTCTCCAAATAGCAAAACTCCTTTACTACTTCAAGTGTCTCATTTCCTAATCTAATTCCCTCAGCATCGCCCGTCTTAATTCGACTACATTCCACTATTCTCGTTTTGCTTTTGTTGATGTTCATCTTATATCCTCCCTTAAAGACACTGTCCATTCCGTTCAACTGCTCTTCCAAGTCCTTTGCTGTCTCTGACAGAATTACAGTGTCATCAGCGAACCTTAAAGTTTTTATTTCTTCTTCTTGGATTTTAATACCTACTCCGTATTTTTCTTTTGTCTCCTTTACTGCTTGCTCAATATACAGATTGAATAACATCGGGGAGAGGATACAACCCTGTCTCACTCCGTTCCCAACGTCTGCTACCCTTTCATGTCCCTCGACCCTTATAACTGCCATCTGGTTTCTGTACAAATTGTAGATAGCCTTTCGCT
Source organism: Schistocerca serialis cubense (assembly GCF_023864345.2). Lineage (NCBI taxonomy): Eukaryota > Metazoa > Arthropoda > Insecta > Orthoptera > Acrididae > Schistocerca > Schistocerca serialis. The sequence goes on from NC_064644.1 coordinate 201,736,950, forward strand.
CACTGTATTTTACCGCTGCCACCATCAGAATTTGAAAGAGATTATTTTAGTCAACATTGTCAAAATCTTTCTCCGAGTCTACAAATGCCAGAAACGTAACTGATAGTTGGGTAATTTTCACATCTGTCAACACCTGCTTTCTTTGGTATTGGAATTATTCTATTCTTCTTGAAGTCTGAAGGTATTTCGCCTGTCTCATACATTTTGCTCACCAGATGGTAGAGTTTTGTCAGGACTGGCTCTCCCAAGGCTGTCAGTAGTTCTAATGGAATGCTGTCTACTCCCTACTACTTAGGTCTTTCAGTGCTCTATCAAATTCTTCATGCAGTATCATATCTCCCATTTCATTTTCATCTACATTCTCTTCCATTTCCATAATATTGGCCTCAAGAAGATCGTCCTTGTATAGTCCACCTTTCTGCTTTCCCTTCTTTGCTTGGAACTGGGTTTCCATCTGAGCCCTTGATATTCATACAAGTGGTTCTCTTTTCTCCAAAGGTCTCTTTAATTTTCCTGTAGGCAGTATCTATCTTACCGCTAGTGAGATAAGCCTCTACATCCTTACATTTGTCCTCTAGCCATGCCTGCTTAGCCATTTCGCACTTCCTGTCGATCTCATTTTTGAGACGTTTGTATTCCTTTTTGCCTGCTTCATTTACTGCATTTTTATATTTTGTCATTTCATCAATTAAATTCAGTATTTCTTCTGTCACCCATTCTACTAGCTCTTGTCTTTTTAACCTACTTGATCGTCTGGTGCCTTCACCACTTCATCCCTCAAAGCTATCCATTCTTCTTCTACTGTATTTCTTTCCCCCATTCTCGTCAATTGTTCCTTTATGCTCTTCCTGAAACTCTCTACAACCTCTGTTTTTTTCAGTTTACCCAGGTCCCATCTCCTTAAATTCCCACCTTTTTGGAGTTTCTTCAGTTTTAATCTACAGTTCATAACCAATAGATTGTGGTCAGAGTCCACATCTGCCCCTGGAAATGTCTTACAATTTAAAACCTGGTTCCTAAATCCCTGTCTTACCATTACATAATCTATCTGAAACCTGTCAGTATCTCCAGGCTTCTTCCATGTATACAGCCTCCTTTTATGATTCTTGAACCTAGTGTTAGCAATGATTAAGTTGTGCTCTGTGCAAAATTCTACCAGGCGGCTTCCTCTTTCATTTCTTACCCCCAATCCATATTCACCTACTACGTTTCCTTCTCTTCCTTTCCTACTATCGAATTCCAGTCACCCATGACTATTAAATTTTCCTCTCCCTTCACTATCTGAATAATTTCTTTTATCTCATCATACATTTCTTCAATTTCTTCGTCATCTGCAGAGCTAGTTGGCATATAGACGAATACTACTGTTGTAGGCGTGGGCTTCGTGTCTATCTTGGCTACAATAATGCGTTCACTATGTTGTTTGTAGTGGGTTACCCGAACTCCTATTTTTTTATTCAGTATTAAACCTACTCCTGCATTACCCCTATTTGATTTTGTATTTATAACCCTGTGTTCACCTGACCAAAAGTAGTGTTCCTCCTGCCACCGAACTTCGCTAATTGCCAATATATCTAACTTAAACCTATCCATTTCCCATTTTAAATTTTCTAATCTACCTGCCCGATTAAGGGATCTGACATTCCACGCTCCGTTCCGTAGAACGCCAGTTTTCTTTCTCCTGATAACGACGTCCTCCTGAGTAGTCCCCGCTCTGAGATCCGAATGGGGGACTATTTTACCTCCGGAATATTTTACACAAGAGGACGCCATCATCATTTATCCATACAGTAAAGCTGCATGCCCTCGGGAAAATTTACGGCCGTAGTTTCCCCTTGCTTTCAGCCATTCGCTGTACCAGCATAGCAAGGCCGTTTTGGTTAATGTTACAAGGTCAGATCAGCCTATCATCCAGACTCTTGCCCCTGCAACTACTGAAAAGGCTGCTGCCCCTGTTCAGGAACCACACGTTTGTCTGCCCTCTCAACAGATACCCTTCCGTTGTGGTTGTACCTTCGGTACGGCTATCTGTGCCGCTGAGGCACACAAGCCTCCCTACCAACGGCAAGGTCTATGGTTCATGGGGGGATTTTAACGTTATGAGGAATAAAATAAAGTGAAAAAGGATTATAACAGCAGCGTGAATCGAACCCGAGCCGACGAATTGCCAGTAGGTGCACCTACCCGTTGCGCCTTGACTCCAATATACAAGACGCATTTTTTAAGTAAGTACCGTTTTGAAATAAAAAAAAATTACGTGCTAAGATATCTCACTAGGGGTAAGATAGATACTGCCTACAGGAAAATTAAAGACACCTTTGGAGATAAGAGAACGACTTGTATGAATATCAAGAGCTCAGATGGAAACCCAGTTCTAAGCAAAGAAGGGAAAGCAGAAAGGTGGAAGGAGTATATAGAGGGTCAATACAAGGGCGATGTACTTGAGGACAATATTATGGAAATGGAAGAGGATGTAGATGAAGATGAAATGGGAGATATGATACTGCGTGAAGAGTTTGACAGAGCACTGAAAGACCTGAGTCGAAACAAGGCCCCCGGAGTAGACAACATTCCATTGGAACTACTGACGGCCTTGGGAGAGCCAGTCCTGACAAAACTCTACCATCTGGTGAGCAAGATGTATGTAACAGGCGAAATACCCTCAGACTTCAAGAAGAATATAATAATTCCAATCCCAAAGAAAGCAGGTGTTGACAGATGTGAAAATTACCGAACTATCAGTTTAATAAGTCACAGCTGCAAAATACTAACACGAATTCTTTACAAACGAATGGAAAAACTAGTAGAAGCCAACCTCGGCGAAGATCAGTTTGGATTCCGTAGAAACACTGGATCACATGGGGCAATACTGACCTTACGACTTATCTTAGAAGAAAGATTAAGGAAAGGCAAACCTACGTTTCTAGCATTTGTAGACTTAGAGAAAGCTTTTGACAACGTTGACTGGATTACTCTCTTTCAAATTCTGAAGTTGGCAGGGGTAAAATACAGGGAGCGAAAGGCTATTTACAATTTGTACAGAAACCAGATGGCAGTTATAAGAGTCGAGGGACATGAAAGGGAAGCAGTGGTTGGGAAGGGAGTAAGACAGTGTTGTAGCCTCTCCCCGATGTTGTTCAATCTGTATATTGAGCAAGCAGTAAAGGAAACAAAAGAAAAATTCGGAGTAGGTATTAAAATTCATGGAGAAGAAATAAAAACTTTGAGGTTCGCCGATGACATTGTAATTCTGTCAGAGACAGCAAAGGACTTGGAAGAGCAGTTGAATGGAATGGACAGTGTCTTGAAAGGAGGACATAAGATGAACATCAACAAAAGCAAAACAAGGATAATGGAATGTAGTCGAATTAAGTCGGGTGATGCTGAGGGAATTAGATTAGGAAATGAGACACTTAAAGTAGTAAAGGAGTTTTGCTATTTGGGGAGCAAAATAACTGATGATGGTCGAAGTAGAGAGGATATAAAATGTAGACTGGGAATGGCAAAGGAAGCGTTTCTGAAGAAGAGAAATTTGTTAACATCGAGTATTGATTTAAGTGTCAGGAAGTCGTTTCTGAAAGTATTTGTATGGAGTGTAGCCATGTATGGAAGTGAAACATGGACGATAAATAGTTTGGACAAGAAGAGAATAGAAGCTTTCGAAATGTGGTGGTACAGAAGAATGCTGAAGATTAGGTGGGTAGATCACATAACTAATGAGGAAGTATTGAATGGGATTGCGGAGAAGAGAAGTTTGTGGCACAACTTGACCAGAAGAAGGGATCGGTTGGTAGGACATGTTCTGAGGCATCAAGGGATCACCAATTTAGTATTGGAGGGTAGCGTGGAGGGTAAAAATCGTAGAGGGAGACCAAGAGATGAATACACTAAGCAGATTCAGAAGGATGTAGGTTGCAGTAGGTACTGGGAGATGAAGCAGCTTGCACAGGATAGAGTAGCATGGAGAGCTGCATCAAACCAGTCTCAGGACTGAAGACCACAACTACAACAACAAGATATCTCAATAATATTATTTTTATCTGAAAGCTTGTACCTTAATCTACTTTTCTACATACACTCCTGGAAATGGAAAAAAGAACACATTGACACCGGTGTGTCAGACCCACCATACTTGCTCCGGACACTGCGAGAGGGCTGTACAAGCAATGATCACACGCACGGCACAGCGGACACACCAGGAACCGCGGTGTTGGCCGTCGAATGGCGCTAGCTGCGCAGCATTTGTGCACCGCCGCCGTCAGTGTCAGCCAGTTTGCCGTGGCATACGGAGCTCCATCGCAGTCTTTAACACTGGTAGCATGCCGCGACAGCGTGGACGTGAACCGTATGTGCAGTTGACGGACTTTGAGCGAGGGCGTATAGGGGGCATGCGGGAGGCCGGGTGGACGTACCGCCGAATTGCTCAACACGTGGGGCGTGAGGTCTCCACAGTACATCGATGTTGTCGCCAGTGGTCGGCGGAAGGTGCACGTGCCCGTCGACCTGGGACCGGACCGCAGCGACGCACGGATGCACGCCAAGACCGTAGGATCCTACGCAGTGCCGTAGGAGACCGCACCGCCACTTCCCAGCAAATTAGGGACACTGTTGCTCCTGGGGTATCGGCGAGGACCATTCGCAACCGTCTCCATGAAGCTGGGCTGCGGTCCCGCACGCCGTTAGGCCGTCTTCCGCTCACGCCCCAACATCGTGCAGCCCGCCTCCAGTGGTGTCGCGACAGGCGTGAATGGAGGGACGAATGGAGACGTACGTCTTCAGCGATGAGAGTCGCTTCTGCCTTGGTGCCAATGATGGTCGTATGCGTGTTTGGCGCCGTGCAGGTGAGCGCCACAATCAGGACTGCATACGACCGAGGCACACAGGGCCAACACCCGGCATCATGGTGTGGGGAGCGATCTCCTACACTGGCCGTACACCACTGGTGATCGTCGAGGGGACACTGAATAGTGCACGGTACATCCAAACCGTCATCGAACCCATCGTTCTACCATTCCTAGACCGGCAAGGGAACTTGCTGTTCCAACAGGACAATGCACGTCCGCATGTATCCCGTGCCACCCAACGTGCTCTACAAGGTGTAAGTCAACTACCCTGGACAGCAAGATCTCCGGATCTGTCCCCCATTGAGCATGTTTGGGACTGGATGAAGCGTCGTCTCACGCGGTCTGCACGTCCAGCACGAACGCTGGTCCAACTGAGGCGCCAGGTGGAAATGGCATGGCAAGCCGTTCCACAGGACTACATCCAGCATCTCTACGATCGTCTCCATGGGAGAATAGCAGCCTGCATTGCTGCCAAAGGTGGATATACACTGTACTAGTGCCGACATTGTGCATGCTCTGTTGCCTGTGTCTATGTGCCTGTGGTTCTGTCAGTGTGATCATGTGATGTATCTGACCCCAGGAATGTGTCAATAAAGTTTCCCCTTCCTGGGACAATGAATTCACGGTGTTCTTATTTCAATTTCCAGGAGTGTAATTTGCGTCAATATTGAGGCACTTGTCATAACGTTGTACCAGTTTTTGAATACCCTCCTCATGGAAGTCTACCGCCTGACTTGTTAACCACTGCATCACAACTGTTATGACTTCGTCATCGTCTTGAAGACGCTGACCGCCCAGGTGTTTCTTCAAGTGCAGGAACAGATGGTAGTCACTGGGCGCAAGATCGGGGCTGTACGGAGGATGATCTAGAGTTTCCCATCGAAAAGATGTGATGAGATCTTTGGTGTGATTCGCTACATGCAGACGGGCATTGTCTTGCAGCAAAACGATGCCCTTGCTCAACTTCCATGGACTGTTGCTTTGATTCTGGTGTGACGTATGCCACCCATGTTTCATCGCCCGTAATAATTGGACTTAAGAAATCATCACCGTCGTTGTGATACTGCTCAAGGAAAGTGAATGCACTGTCTAAACGTTTGGTTTTGTGCACATCCGTCAACATTTTCGGTACCAAACGTGCACACAATACTCGGTAATTCAAGTGCTCGGTGACAATGCCATACAAAACACTACGAGAAACGTTAGGAAAGTCTTCCCGCAAGGAGGAAATCGTGAAGCGTCTGTCTTCTCTCACCTTATTGTCCACTTCCTGCACTAAACTTTCATTAATGACCGAAGGACGCTCACTCCGCTGTTCATCATGCACATTTGTGCGGCCATCTTTAAATGCTCTCACCCACTTTCTTACCATTACATCACTCGTAATGTTTTCTCCGTAAACTGCACAGATCTCACGATGAATATCGATCGCTTTCAGGCCTTTAGCACTAAGAAATATTATAACAGCGCGTACTTCAGTCGGCGGGACTCACAATTATCGGAGGTATCTTAAACACTCAGTACACAAGGTGAACAAGGAAGAATCAGACTGTAATGGCGTCAGTGCGTAGATTAAGGTACAGGCTTTCATGTAAAAATTAAATTATTGAGATATATTAGCACGCCTTGTTTTAGTTTCAAAACGGTACTTACTTAAAAAAACACACCTCGTACAAACTGCTGTTCAAAAATCTCCCATTACGAGTAGATCTTTAGACAGCATTTTACCTTTTCCTATGGCCCATTCAGATGAAATATTCTACGAACTTGATAGGGGTATCTACCTGCTTCTACCCATATTCTGAGCAAATCGGAGAGACCCGTCCCACACCCTCCCCTTGTTAAATTAAAATTTGTAGTACACCTACCTAACTCTAGATCTTTCACTCTCTCTCCAAGGATCTACTGGAGAAAGGAACCTTCAGCAGATCTTGTACAGAAGTCGCTATGTTGCTTGCACAATACTTCACACGCACTTTCAAAGAAAAATATGACATGGTGCTGTGAACAACGTAGCACCCTTAGTGCTGCCTGGAATGACATCACATCAGAGCATATAGAGTCGAAAACAGACAGCTGTGTACCCTCTCTGAGTTGATCGTAGTGTGGCTGAACATCATTTCAGCATACAATACTGGTTTTTAATAGCCGAAAGAGCGCTAAAAAACATGATTTCGTCCGTTTATTTTTATTACCAGCATGCATACGAAGAGATATGGCATAATTTTAGTGTGATATTTTCAGTGTGCTGTAGGACAGTAGCACATGATCACAGCCCGTCATTGATTCCTGCACAGTTGATTCTGTACCCACTGTCAGCCCCAACGCGCTACCCCCACACACAAAATCACACTTGGATTAGCTTTCGAGTACCCTGGTCTGGTGTGTGGAGAGAACGTAGTGTGCTGATCATTAAATGTACTGGTCGTTGAGCTGCTGTTTGATGAGATGGTTATTGTAATTTGGTTGTGTGTCGGCAACGGATACCTGAAATATTATTTCATCAATCGTTCCTGACGTTGTTATAATTCGTGGTTAACTTTGCATTAATTCACTTTGCGAAATTGCTGTGCCTGCACAGTCGATTTCTTGGTTCTTGGGAAGGGTAGTTCTGATGAGGCTTGTTACAGAATCTGTTAGTAGATACGAAGAGTACTACAGTCTGCTCAGTCATCTTTCCCATTAATTTAATTTATCAAATGTTTGGGTTTTTTTATTGAAATATTGTTCAGGTAATGCTTATGTACTCGAATTTTACCTGTCAAGTGTGGCTGATACTCTGCGGCTGTTATACGATTGCACGATGCAACACATAACCTTGTGCTGCAACAACTGATACAGTCCAGATTATCATATTATATCGTACATCGAAGAGAGCATCCACTATTCTGAATATTACGTATTCCGTTTTTTGCACCCGTTTCTCAGCAAATGAGGTAAACCTTGGCGCTAATGAAACTTGTAGAGAGTCTGTACTTGTTATTTTTATGACGATAATTGGAAAAGTGGCCATCAACAAATAATATTTAATAAGCACAAAAAAAGCAGTCTTGATCGCATGAATACATGTTTCTATGCGATCAAGACTGCGTTTTGATTTTCATTAAACTCTGTACTTGGTTCTGTTGAAGTCAGTATGTTCGGTGTATTATATTTAAATAGTACAACTAGAGGTCGTGGTTGGAAGTCGAGTTGCTAAGACACATTTATTATTACTTAAATAGTACGGATGTTTTCCCATGTACACTTAAGTTCACCTTCCGTTTGCTACGCCTGCTGTTTACCATTGTGCTCTAAAAGTAAATTTTAGATAACTCTCTTTTATCATTTTCTTCAATGTGTTACAACTTTGTGTGCAATAGCAGTACCTTTTCATATCATAGCAAGTTCCGATTTTATAGCAATTCTGATCTACCTTTAGCCGTGGGGGATTAGCCGAGCGGTCTGATGGCGCAGCAGTCATGGGCTGTGCGGCTGGTCCCGGCGAAGGTTCGGGCATGGGTGTGTGTGTCTGTCCTTAGGATAATTTAGGTTAAGTAATGTGTAAGCTTAGGGACTGATGACCTTAGCAGTCAAGTCCCATAAGATTTCGCACACAGTACAGTGATCTACCTTTAAACCGGGCAATCCTCTGACAACATCAATCTGCAGGAAGGGGTATGAAGCTTTTCGGGCTGTCATAGTAGGAACACAAGGGATATAAATTAAGGACTTCGTCAAAACAATGCACACGAGCTGCCTGTGTCAATGACATTCATTTATCTGGAAGTTTTTTTTACTGTATGTATTCCACTTTTATAAATATGCGAATGAGTTAACCACATCTGTGTGCAGCTTACTGGTATCTTTTAGAAAGATACCCAAAGCAGTACGCCTGCATACTGATGAAACACACTTGGATTAAATATTCTTAACGATAACAATCTGCTGCAATTGGTTGGTTGGTTAAAAATGTAGACTGTATAGCTTTCGACAGTACTGTGCCGTTTCGGCTGTGTAGTTGTTTTGAAGTGGGACGAAGCTCGCCGCTACCCTTTGGATCTTCTCCATCTGCTCCTGGTAAATGCTTCAATCGAGAAATGTTCAAGAGTCGGTCAGACGAGAATGCTGGAAACTAATGTCGTGGTTGAAACATATTTCCCTAGAATCCTTCAAATGAATTTCGGTGTGAAATATGCTTTTCCTTTTGTTAATTTCACGTAACCGCTCCTCTTTATGTCACCTTGTACGCATATTCATAAGTACGTTATAGTTGATTTTGTTATCACGATTGATCTCCAATCGTAACTTAACAAAAATGGTTGTTTCCGTCAATATAAGCGCGATACGTTGCATTTCTTTTAGTCTGGGGTTCAGCTACCAGGTCTTCCACTAAGTTTTTGTTCTCTATTGATCTTCCTGTATTTCGCTATAATTTTCTAGCTTTGCTACTTCCCTCCGTACAACTCACAGTGCCGTGGAGGTTCCACTTATCCATCAGACCATTTGCATGTATAAGGGGAGCAGTAAAACCCCTATAACACTCCCATAATTTACATCCAAATTACTTTCACCTCCACTTTCCTTTCGACGACGACGTATTGAGCTCGATCTGCAAGGAAATTCTCAATCGAAAGCTGGTCCAATATTCTGCAACGTCTTACTTTGATGAAAAGCTGTCGGATCTCTGAAATATCACTACCTTTCGACGATGTGATATTTATTATTCACTGGTGAAGTGACTTTACCAGAAGATGATGAATGTGAGTCTCGTCGAAACGTCGCTGTGTCTCAACACAGTCGACCGCCTGGAGGCCTGTAGCATAGGCCGGGAAATCTACCTTCAAACTGTCAAATTTTGTTCAATATACTACAGCGTTGAGCTCTATTGCAAGTCTTGGCAACAATTGCGTACTGCTCTTTCTTTCTCACGAACGGAGCGACCCGAGTGTCGCAAGACCACTGTTTATGCAATCCATGTTGATTCCTAAAAAAAGAAATCTTTGGTTTCCAAAACGTTATTATTCGCAAACATTAAACACGTTTCATACTTGTGCAATTCCAGTGGCATAAGCTGTCTGTTACGCAATCGCCCGACGACAGAAACCAAACTCGCAGTTAATTTATTTAATTTAATTAATTACTTTATTTTCCTGTAAGTTCTAGTTAATTAAGGGTGCTGTAGCTGAGATGTAGGTGGAGCAGGACTGAAGCTTATCAGCAGATAGCTCGTTAATTTTCATTGGGCAAACAACAAAGAACAAAAGAAACAAAACAGTAGTTTAGAAAAGGTATGAAATCTCGGGCGAAGAAATAAAAACTCTGAAATTTGTTGATAACATTGCAATTCCTTAAAAGAGGGCAAAAAATATGAAAGATCAATAGAATGAAACGGATAGTGTGTTGAAGAGAGTTTTTTGAAGTGGGAATAAACAAAGCCAAGACAAGAATAATTGAATGTAATGATGTGAGCACATTAGATTAGGAATTAAGACAACATGTTTTGTTACTTGGACAGGAAAATAACTGACGACGACGGTAATAAGTTAGATATGAAATGCTAATTAGCAGGAGAAATGCGTTAACACCTAACATAAATGTAGACCTTATAAAAACTTGCAAAATTTCTAGCAGACGGTGCATAATAAATAGCAATGCTGTGTAACACGTTACAAGATCTACTGCGTCTATCTATCGATTGAGTCTTGTCCCGCAGTTACGCAGGGTCAGCCATCGTTAATCACATTTGGCATGTTAATGTTTAAGGGATGGCTGGGTGCCCTTCCTGCCGCCACCCCGTACCCCCCAGGACGGAATTAGTGTACCCCAACTGTCTGCGAGTAGTGTAATCCATGGAATAGTGCGAAAGTGTTCAGATGTCTGCGAGCCGTGTAACTGAGACGGAACATGAGGAACAGCCCGGTATTCACGTAGCGGGATGTGGAAAACCGCCTAAAAACCACATCCAGGCCGGCCCGCTCATCGGCCCTCGTCGTTAATCCACCACGCTGATTCGATCCGGGGCCGGCGCGCCTACCCGATTCCAGGAAGCACCGCGTTAGCGCTCTCGGCTACCCTGGCTGCTCGTTACAAGATCTACTGTGTGTGAAGAATATTTCGGTGGCATCTTTATCATGAATTAAGGTATCGCGATCCACTTGGAAACAGCGTTCCCGCTTTTCACTGGCTGAGCGAAGCACAACGACACAATACAGCTCGGCTTTTCCTGGCCTGTGATGGAGTAAACTCTCTAGACAGAAGCTCTGTTGCTATAACTGTGGGAGTTGGATGGTGACAATTGCGGAGTTTGGTCACGCGTGCGTGGAGTCACAATTAGCAAGACTGTAAAAATCTGCTAATCTTTTTGAGATTTTATGCTGAATGCCAATAATAGTCATCTTTGAACACGTGTGTTAATTATGTGATCATAAACTATCATCAACATTATTAATCACACGTGTAAAATACTGATTTACGCAAGTGCTATGCTGTGTAATAATTCGTATGTGTAGTAAGAGATTCACTGAAATTGGATTGTTCTCTACTGAAAAGCAGAACCTCATTTTCCTATAATCGTAACAGTTGTATCACCGCTTCACAATCAGAGCCACAACTGAGCGTCATCTTCTGTAGCGAGAGGAACATTAATTTTTAGAAGACATCAGGTGAGCTTTAGAACCGTGCAATATTTGCCTGATGTACAGATCCAAACACAGCCCTCACGTGAACGGCGAGGCATTTAGCCTGAGCCACCAGGGCACGGCTCTTGGAGCTGGGGTTTTGTAAGCTTTTGTGGGAGTATTTCTGAGGAGTGTAGTCTTAAATGGTAGTCAAACGTGGACAATAAGCAGTTCATACAAGAAGGAAAGGGGATACTCTAAAATGTGATGCTACAGAAGAATTACGTGGGTAGGCCAGGTAACTAATGAGGAGGCACTGATCAGATTTGGGAAAGAAAGAAATGTTGGCACAGGTGGACTAAAAGAAGACTCTGTTGATAGGACTCATGCTTAGGCACCCTCAGTATGGGAATGGAGAAAGTGTGAGGGATTAATTTGTGGAGGAAGACTTGACTTCATTAAGCAGGTTCAAATGGTTTTGGTTTTCAGTGGTTATGCAGATATGAGGCGATTTGCAGAAGATACACTAACAAGGAGACGGCACGAGCGTGGGGTCGGGGATTTGTCCAAAATTTTGTGTGGTGACACAGGACCCCTAAAACCTCACGTGGCTAAAATATTAGGACGGACTATGCGGAAAATCCCGGGAAAAATCGATCCAAAGTTTCTTAGGTGCCTTATGAGTATAAAATGTTAGTGCACTGCCGAGCTGCTGTCTGGCCTAGATGTTGAGGGCTCGGATTCTATTACTCCTCTGGCACTTTTTTTTCTTCTGTTTCATTTTCTTTTGTTATTCCACCAATTATTCAGAAAGTTTCCAAAAGCTACATTATCTTAACAAATTAGTTACATTATTGAATAAAAATTATTTTCTTATTGTCCAACAACACATTTCATGGCGGTGGGTTTTCCATTTTTTATTGTAAAGTATACAAGGAGAATCATTGGGTTTTTAATCAGAATAACAAATTCGATTGGGAAACATTCAATTTTTATACATATAATAATTATAAACAAGAACCGCAGTGATAACTATCATAAAAACAAATAAAGCAATAATTTTTGCGACATCTTGCGCAACATATAAAAGCGGATTTTTTACAATCAGAGGGAATTTGCAATAAATCTGTACAAAAATATGCCCCATTAACATTTACGAAAATGTTTTGAGTTTCTGATAACTTTGAGGCAAACCAGGCATATGGGATCATGTCTCGGAATATTGGTGACGATAACTGATGGTGAATTATAGAATGAATTTTTATACAGTCTTCTGGGAATTAATTTCACGATTCCCCTGTAACAATGCGCTACAATTTTGCAAGAAACAGAAGAAAAAAAGTGCCAGAGGAGGAGTCGCACCCGAGAACTCTGGCGTGAGTGTCCGACCGCTAACCATGAAGGCCAGACGGCGGCTCGGCAATGGACTATCGTTTAAACTCATAAGTCACCTAATAAACTTTGGATCGATTTTTCTCGGGATTTTCCGAGTAGTGCGTCCTAATATTTTAACCACGTGAGGTGTTAGGGGTCCTCTTTCACCACAAACAATTTCAGACTATCCCGGACCCCAGGGTCGTGCCGTCTCCTTGTAAGAACAAGAAGAAGAAATATAGTCTATTGAAAGAGCTACGAATTACTAGGAAAGAACCTCCAGAGAGTTTCAGAGTGCTTTTCCGCCTCAGATAGTTTGATGAGGAGCGAGAGACACGTTTGAGGACATTGTATGACAAACGAGATGCGTACAGATGAAAAAAAAAAAAATGGAAAATCTGTAATCCGTAACATCTGGAGACCGTTGCCGACAATACTACATAATTTAATCGTTCCGCGAGCAAAGTGGCCGACATTTAGGGCGCAAGAAGATTTGAGGAAACTACACTTTTACTGGGGTGGGAGAGGAGAATTAAAACTGGGCAGCTGGCACTCAGGGGCCAAATTTTTCGTCAGCGATATTAGATTCCAGGCCGCTAGGATTTTATGCGGCCGGGAAGTTTTTTTTATTAGTGTGTTTTTTTCCCTTTTTCCGCCCCTGGGAAGCTACAAGCAGAGCTTGCCAACGACGGGACGGAGCGGGTTCGTCGCTGCTAGCGGCGGACTCTACGGCGCGCCTGTGACGGAGGGGCATTACTGCGGGTAGGAGGGGGGGGGGGGGGAGGGGTGGGAAAAGTGGGCGGCGAGGAGGGTGAGAGGGAGGACTCGGCGAGACAGTAATTGCGGCGCAGTCTCGTATATAGGTTTTATTTTATCTTTTTTCCACGGCACGGCTGCCAGCTCCGGTAATATCTGCCAAGCTTTTAGTCCCGTTTCCGGCTTCCACCCCTCGCTGTGGAACTCGCTTATTTCAGAAGAGGAGAGAGAAAAGGGGGGCGGGGTGGTGTTGGTGGTTGCAGGGAAAGAGGGAGGTGGTGGGTATGTGAGGGGTAACAGGGAGTAGGACTGCGGTTGTGACGGACGGGGGTGGGGTGGGAACGGAGGTACCTTGCTGTGAAACTGGACGCTGAAATACGGACAGTGTGGGAGGGAAAGGGGTGGCAGAAAAATTACAGCGAGCCGGGAATTACCCCCGACCGACCGGCGGCGGCCGCGGCGGCGGTACACGTCGGCGGTGGCCAGATTCACGGGCCGCTTAGCCCGGGACGTGGCTGGAGAGCCAACCCGCCGGCGCCGATAACGCGCGCGCTAATCGAATCCCCAGGAGCCATGGCCGGCGCCCGCTTGCCTCTACCACCGCGGCGAGGCGCACCAATACTCGTAAAAAGGCACGAAGAGCGGCGGCCGTTCTCTCTGCGGGCTTTTCTGTGCGGCACGAGGTGACACCCGAGCTCCAACTCCGCTACTGCGCTGTGGTACCACGAAAGCTGCACCATTTCTGTCTGCTCGTTCAGGTAGTACACCAGCAGCGTAGGCAGATAAACTCGGAGAGCTTAGAAACATCGGATAGAAGCGAATACGTCCGTGAACAAGTTGTGCCCATTACTTCTGTTCTACAGTGAACTGCTACGGGGCAGGAATGAGCAGAGTGGGTGATCGATGGTATTGGAAGCCACTGACCGCGCCGTAGTCACAGAGAGGCACGGAATAACTTTGGGCCCAGACAGTGGTTTATCCATAGTCGTAATGACAGTGGGTACGGAAGTGACGCTGGCAACGCTATAACGTGGATTGCGGGGAAAAAATGCCCAAGTCGTAGTATTAAAGGTTTCACTATCACCTCGAAACTAAAATGTTACGTAATTAATTTTGATTGTACTTCGAAATCATATGATATTACTGTGTTTCTACAGTGAAAAGGCCTGTTTTTAACGATGACATGCATTCTACATCTACATTTATACTCCGCAAGCCACCCAACGGTGTGTGGCGGAGGACACTTTACGTCCCACTGTCATTACCTCCCTTTCTGTTCCGGTCGCATATGGTTCGCAGGAGCAACGACTGATGGAAAGCACTAATTTTACATTCGTAATCTCCTCGGGAGGTATAAGTAGGAGGAAGCAATATATGAGATACCTCATCCAGAAACGCACCCCATCGAAACCCGGACAGCAAGCTACACCGCGATGCAGAGCGCCTCTCTTGCAGAGTCTGCCACTTGAGTTTGCTAAACATCTCCGTAACGCTATCACCCTCACCAAATAACCCTGTGACGAAACGCGCCGCTCTTCTTTGGATCTTCTCTATCTTCTCTGTCAACCCGACCGATCCCACACTGACGAGCAATACTCAAGTATAGGTCGAACGATTGTTTTGTAAGCCACCTCCTTTGTTGATGGACTACATTTTCTAAGGGCTCTCCCAATGAAGCTCAACCTGGTACCCGCCTTACCAACAATTAATTTTATATGACCATTCCACTTCAAATCATTCCGTACGCATACTTCCAGATATTTTACAGAAGTAACTGCTACCAGTGTTTGTTCCGCTATCATATAATCATACAATAAAGGATCCCTCTTTCTATGTATTCGCAATACATTACATTTGTCTATTTTAAGGGTCAGTTGCCACTCCCTGCGCCAAGTGCCTATCCACTGCAGATCTTCCTGCATTTCGCAACAATTTTCTAATGGTGCAACTTCTCTGTATACTACAGCACCATCTGCGAAAAGCCGCATGGAACTTCCGACACTGTCTAATAGGTCATTTATATATATTGTGAAAAGCAATGGTCCCATAACACTCCCCTGTGGCACGCCGGAGGTTACATTGACGTCTGTAGACGTCTCTCCATTGAGAACAACATGCTGTGTTCTGTTTGCTAAAAACTCTTCAATCCAGCCACACAGCTGGTCTGATATTCCGTAGGCTCTTACTTTGCTTATCAGGCGACAGTGCGGACTGTTTCGAACGCCTTCCAGAAATCAAGGAAAATGGCATCTACCTGGGAGCCTGTATCTAATGCTTTCTGGGTCTCATGAACAAATAAAGCGAGTTGAGTATCACACGATCGCTGTTTCCGGAATCCATGTTGATTCCTACAGAGTAGATTCTGGGTTTCCAGAAATGACATGATATGCAAGCAGAAAACATGTACAAAAATTCTACAACAGATCGATGTCAGAGATATAGGTCTATAGCTTTGCGCATCTGCTCGACGACCCTTCTTGAAAACTGGAACTACTTGTGCTCTTTTCCAATCATTTGGAACCTTCCGCCCCTCTAGAGACTTGCGGGACATGGCTGTTAGAAAGGGGGCAATTTCTTTAGTGTACTCTGTGTAGAATCGAATTGGTATCCCGTCAGGTCCAGTGGACTTTCCTCTGTTGAGTGATTTCAGTTGATTTTCTATTCCTTGGACACTTATTTCGATGTCAGCCATTTTTTCGTTCGTGCAAGGATTTAGAGAAGGAACTGCAGTGCGGTCTTCCTCTGTGAAACAGCTTTGGAAAAAGGTGTTTATTATTTCAGGTTTACGCGTGTCATCCTCTGTTTCAATGCCACTATCATCCCAGAGTGTCTGGATATGCTGTTTCAATCCACTTACTGATTTAACGTAAGACCAGAACTTCCTAGGATTTTCTACCAAGTCGGTACAAAGAATTCACTGAACGCTTCACGCATAGCCCTCCTTACTCTAACTTTGACATCGTTTAGCTTCTGTTTGAGAGGTTTTGGCTGCGTTTAAATTTGCAGTGAAGCTCTCTTTTCTTTCGCAGTAGTTTCCTAACTTTGTTGTTGAACCAAGGTTGGTTTTTCCCGTCGGAGGATTTTAAAGTCTGACATGTGCTGAAGCAAAACCTATTGCGGGACCACTTGACAATGGCCCAAAGGCCTAAACTGCAGTAGTGAAATAAATAATTTCTACAGTCAACGACCAATACGATATCCTTTTAAAAATGGATTAATTTTCTGTGTTGTGATGCATTCTGTTCAACTCTGCGCGATTTTCCTCAATCGAAGATGGAATACGACCACTCGATCTACCCTAAATCGACTTCTTCAGATGAAAACGTCGTTGTACGTAATAATTGTAGGTCTGATATAACATTTCATAAATTTTGGCCACCAAACAAAACTACTTGCAATTAAACGTCTCTTTCCACATCTGTCTTTGTACTTATACGGGATGGTTACAATTAAAGTGTACTTACTCATAGAGGTCCAGTGTGGGCTGTAATTATCGTGTGGCAGCGAAACTTGGTAGATATTCTAAAGCGTTAATGCGAAACCGATTTGCGCTAGAAAAAAGTTTAGTTCCAATTTAGGCCACCAGGTGTAAATGTCGCGCTGTGAATGCAAGAGATACGTAGAGAAATGTCTGCATATGTAATGGATTAGGAACAAAGGTGAAACAAGTGAGAATGGCTAATGCTCATCTTCTCACAATCCGCCGCTTAGATAATTTGTTCAATATGAGCACCGGAGACGACGACGATATGTTGAATCTGTAAAACAAGATGATCAGCAGTCGCTCGCAGCAGTTTCAGTGGAATATGAGCAACATTTTCCTGTATACCAGTTTCCAGATCAGGTAAATAACGAACGTGTCGCTGTTAAACGCATTTTTTTTTATACGTCCTGAGAGCCAGAAGTCAAATAGACGCAAGCGATGTGATTTTGCAGGCCATTCACCTGGAAAAACTCTGGAGATAACTCGTTCGTGGAAGGTTCCGTTAAGCAGATCTTTCACTGGGCGAGCTGCAAGACGTATTGCCACGTTTACATGAAGATAGGGGTTTCCACAGACTTGAAAAGCAGGAATCATTTGTTGTATAAGGAGGTCTCGAAAACCCGCAGACATTGCGGTACACCTGACCGACCACCGAGGTGTTCTGTATTCAAAAGAAAAACCGACAGAGAATGAAGGTGGTTGTCAGTGCACATCACACAGTCACATACGGCGACTGCAACGGTGAAGGCGACAGCAATACGCTGTCTAGCAGTACACCAGATTGGACAGTTCGGTATATTCACTGTACACGTAGAATAAAACGTACCTGGTCGCTTCATTGCCCGGCCACAAGTCATCAACTTCGATTCACGCCAGAAACTAAAGAGCAGATTCAGAGCGTTGCTGCGAGTGATGAGGTGTCAGCGCCTGATCTTGTACGGGTACCAGTATAAAACAGGAATTTCAGTACTGTTGATTATGGGATGAGCAGTTCTGGCGACGAGCTGTAGCACTAACTCGAGCACTGGCTGCGAGGTCAGTTGCAGCAACAGCAACCTCATCAGTAGCTTTCACCGCGATACAACGTCCTCTGCCACATGGCACAACAAGCTCATCCGTGTTTTCGAATTTCATATCACATTCCTTACACCACTTAATGACATCGGGCCTCTCCTCAGTCGGCGGTACTGTTTCAGTGCAGCTCCGTAACTGCTGCCGTTCACACAAAACAGTTTCACTAACAGTGCACGATCTCTCTTCCCGCTAGCTATACTGTTAACCTACGTTATGGCTTGTCAAATAACAGCCTGGATATCATACTGTCATACAGCGTACAGCGCCAGATTTGCTCCTGGCAGCCACAATTAGAACTAATTTTTTTTCTAGCAGAAATCCGTTCCACATTAACGCATTAGCATATCTGCTGCCATACGATGGTTAAAAACCACACTGGACCGTGAGTAGCTGAACGCCGGCCGAAGTGGCCGTGCGGTTAAAGGCGCTGCAGTCTGGAACCGCAAGACCGCTACGGTCGCAGGTTCGAATCCTGCCTCGGGCATGGGTGTTTGTGATGTCCTTAGGTTAGTTAGGTTTAACTAGTTCTAAGTTCTAGGGGACTAATGACCTCGGCAGTTGAGTCCCATAGTGCTCAGAGCCATTTGAACCATTTGAGTAGCTGAACCTCACTTATAACGACCCGGTATTTACTTTATCAGTTCTCTTCTTGAATAAAAATTTTTCGTATTTCGTTTATCTTCCAGCAATCATCCCTAGATTTACTAATTTATGTTAGAAATCAGGATATGCAGCCGTTCGACTTAACGGCCTCAGTGCCACAGGTGAGTGATCGCAGCGCTAATATCTACAAGAACCGAGAGGGAGCAATCAGACTGCAAGACTAAAGTCGAACTGCTCGGACTAAAATTTGTTTAAGGGAGGGACTCAGCCTTTTGCCCTTACTGTTCAATATATACATCCAAAAGAGAATGACGGAAATAAAATAATGATTCAAGAGCGGAATTAAAGTTCACAGTGAAAGGATGTCAATGATAAGATTCGCTGATGACATTGCCATAATCAGTGGAAACAATGAAGAATTACCTGATGTGCTGAATGGAAAGAACAGTCTAATGAGTACATAATATAGACTCAGAGGGAGAAGAATTACAGAATGTGTTGAATGGAATGAAAATTCTAATGAGTACAGAATATAGACTGAGAGTAAACCGGAAAAAGATAAGATGATGGAGTAGTAGCAAAATTGGTGATCACGAAGTCGACAAAACTGACAAAGTCTGGAACCTTGGATGCAAACTCACGATGGACGAAGCAAGGAGGACATTAAAAGTAGACTAGCGCTTGCAAAGAGGACATTCCAGGCTAAAAGAAGTCTACTGGTATCAGACGTGTACCTTAATGTAAGGAAGAAATTCCCGAGATTCCTACTTGTACGTTTGAAACACAGTGTTGTGTTATGATGACGAATCGTCGTCAATATGAATGACTGGTGGCCAATGATAATAGAAACACACAAATATCTTCTCAGCATATACACCAGGTTTGTAAGTGAAGCCGATAAGGAGCTGGCTGCATGGTCTGGGTCTACAACGACTAAAATAATTAGAGGTTGTTGGTAAAAAATAATATATTGTACTGAACTGGTGGTACAGAAGTCTCCATAGTAAGGATGATTACAAACAGACAGCTATATATGCATCACATAGGCCACATTTCAACTAAACACCTTGTTAGAGGATGCCTCCTATCAGCTGAAGGCTACACTACCTTCCTACTTGACGTCCCGAGCAGGGGTGACAGAGCGCACGCTAGAGACTTGTTGCAAGACCCGGAGCGGCGCTAGTCTCGACTCGCGGGTCCAGCGACACTAGTACGGACCGCGGTCGATAACTGCAACCGCCAACAAGTGTGGTACCGAACGTTGATACCACATATTGCATGGTAGCGATTCATGAGCAGTGGAAAAACCGGAACAGAAGAGGACAGAAGCGTTTGCGAAGTGGTGCTGAGGAATAATTTTGGAAAATGAGGAGTTTCCACGCAGAATCGATGAAAAAAAAAAAAACAGAAGGAATACTCTGACAAGAAGAAGGGACAGGATGTTAGGGCATGTGCTAAGACATCGCGGATTAAGCTCCATTGTATTATAGGAGGCTGTAGAGGGTACAGTTGTAGGGGAAGGCACAGGCTACAATGCGTCCAACAAGTAACTCAAGACATAGGGTACAAGTTTTACTCTGAGATGAAGAGACCAGCATAGAAGACTGATAAGTTTTAATGGTGGTGGCTTTCGTCAGCTAAACATGCAAAGCCTTTTATGAGAAACCTGCTTTTCTAGTTTATATATTTGCTTAGAAAAGCATTTTGAAAAAATTGATGTGTTTCACTGGAAGGAGCCGTTCACATACCTCGATTTTGATAGTTAATTTCACTTGAAGGGTGATGTTTCAATTGCCATCAATTAAAATATCGATAAAAGTTGATCAGCTGATGCGGTCTTCATTCCTGAGACTGGTTTGATGCAGCTCTCCGTGCTACTCTATCCTGTGCAAGCCTCTTCATCTCTCAGTACCTACTGCAACCTACATCCTTCTGAATCTCTTGGTCTCCCTCTGCGATTTTTACCCTCCACGCTGCCCTCCGATACTAAATTGATGATCCCTTTATGCCTCAGAACATGTCCACATGTAGTCAAGTTGCGCCACAAACCCCTCTTCTCCCCAATTCTATTCAGTATCTCCCCATTAGTTATGTGATACCCATCTAATCTTCAGCATTTTTTTGTAGCACCACATTTCGAAAGCTTCTATTCTCTTCTTGTCCAAACTATTTATCGTCCATGTTTCATTTCCATACATGGCTACACCCCATACAAATACTTTCCGAAACGACTTCCTGTCACTTAAATCAATACTCGATGTTAACAAATTTCTCTTCTTCAGAGACGCTTTCCTTCCCATTGCCAGTCTGCATTTTATATCCTCTCTACTTCGACCATCATCAGTTATTTTGCTCCCCAAATAGCAAAACTCCTTTACTACTTTAAGTGTCTCATTTCCTAATCTAATTCCCGCAGCATCACCCGACTTAATTCGACTACATTAAATTTTCCTCGTTTTGCTTTTGTTATGTTCATCTTATATCCTCCTTTCAAGACGCTTTCCATTCCGTTCAACTGCTCTTCCAAGTCCTTTGCTGTCTCTGACAGAGTTACAATGTTATCGGCGAACCTCAAGGCTTTTATTTCATCTCCATGGATTTTAATACCTACTCCGTACCTTTTGTAATACTTCGCCTGGACTAAAATAAATTTAATTTCTGTAATCCTCTGAACCAACGAAATCGTATAGATTTTTATTTTTATTTTCGTATACTTCTAGTAATTTTGATTTTTGTTTATCCTTAGCTTTTCCTACTCCTTTCAATGCTGTGCAATGAGTATATTATTTTTTTGTGATTTTTGTTTTTGCCTGTCTTTCATCGTTCCATCTGCTTTCAACCTCGTTCAATGAGTATACTGTAAACACGCTTTACACGCGACTGCTATTGACAATTTGCGAGAGACTCCCAATGTCATTTGGATGCACTGAAGTATCTGTATAATAAGCCATCAACATAGATCTATACGGCAATTAATTTTAATATCAGGCACATCTTAACTGTGATATAAGGCCTGTCTCACACCATGGAAATGACGTCACTGGAAACTAAAATAAATGCATCAGCCTCAGCTGAATAGGGGCACTTAGTACAATTCGGTAGTAGTAACCGGTGGGCAGTTGTGAGACTCTTCGTTGACACTTTAACAGATGACAGATGTTTTTCCAATATGGCACTTCATTGTCTTTGTCTAGGGTGGAAGTGGCAACTCTGGCTCACTAAGGCCGTAGTATACTGCAGTTCATCTATGTTTGCGCAGAACAGCAACAAAAAAAGGTTTTAGATTTTCTTTTGTTTTCTGTCATTTATAAAGGTAAAAGACCACATCAAACATGCATATGAAGAAGCCTTGGACCTGCAACACTTTATAACAAACAATTAGGGGTAAGTGTTGAGTTTTTGCGTAAGTTCGTAGCGTTTTTTCCATAAGTGCAATAAACACAATAGATACACATAACAGAGACTTAAGTCATCAGTGGTAAATATTCCTTCACTATTTGCAACATTCTGCCAACGCTGTGACAACTACTCGATTCCACGACTGTAAAAATCACATGGTTTTAAAGTGAAGAAGTTGTCAAGCCACGTTCGGAGTGCATTTGCATCAGGGAAGAAAGTTCCTTCAAAGTTGTTCGACAGAGAGGGAAAAAGGTGAAAATCTGAGTGCGCAAGTTCAGGTGAATATGGTGGGTGCGGAATGACTTCCCAGCCCAACTCCTGCATAATGTTTTTGTCAGTCCAGCAGAACGCGAGCGGACGTAATCATGGAGTAGCATCATTTGACGCAGTCTTCCTGGTCGTTGTTCTTGGATTGTGTCCGCAAGACGTCTCAGTTGTTAACAATAGATATCAGCAGTGATGGTTACACATAGGGGAATATATTCGTGGTAGAGGAGAGCCGGAAAAAGTGGCCAGGCTAGGGTATTTTTAAGCTGAGTAGCAATAGACCTAAGTGGATATAAGTGAGTGATTGTATCTACATCTACCGAAGTACAATATTGAACAATTTAATCATCTTAAATTAAAATGAAATGCTTTAGACAATTCAGTTCCCCCAAGGTGGCAAAAAGGCGAAGTGGCCAACGAACCAAATATATTTTATTCTGAAAGATGACTCGAATTACATTTTTCAGAAACAAGAGTGGAACTGTGCTCCTCAACTGCTGTACAGATTTCGTCTCCTCAGAGGGAGCACAATCGGTAGTTAATCCACTGCCCTTTTGGCTTCGAATTTGACAGTTTTTCTTCGTAGCACATGCGCACAGTGTTTTCAACGTTGTCCTCAAACGGAGTTCTTCCAGGTTAGCGTTTCCTGCTTTTCGTACTGTTTTCGTTAGTGCCTTTCGTCTCTACAACTGCTTTCCCTTTTTCCTTCTTCTTACATTCTTTTTCTTCCCTTGCCGTTTCTAAGTCATTGAAATAAGGATTTCCTGTGAGTGTGGCTGCTGAGCCGTTCTTTTGGCTGCTGGTTTTACGTATTTCCTCCAAGCGAAGTGGCCACAAGCCACCGCCGAGAATGTCACTTTGACCGCATTGACACATTTGCCCCTTTACACAAAAGCTATAAACCCTCCAATTGCATGATAGAAATTTCAGTAACTAATGTATGATTATGGACTCGAGAGATGAGACTTTCAACACATTTTCACTAATAAGATGGAAGTCACATTCCCTCTCCACAATATGTGCACAAACTGACCACTTAGCTTACGTCACCACAACTGAACTCCACAAAAATTATAACTCCCTGGAGCGGCCTAGCAAACGTGCTAGACTTCATGCGGTGACTGGGCCGTCCAGGTTCAAATGGCTCTAAGCACTATGGGACTTAACATCGGAGGTCATCAGTCCCCTAGACTTAGAAATACTCAAACCTAACCTAAGGACATCACACACATCCGTGCCCGAGGCGGGATTCGAACCTGCGACCATAGCAGCCGCGTGATTCCTGACTGAAGCGCCTAGAACCGGTCGGTCACAGCGGCCGGCGGCCGTCCAGGGAGAAGGCATTTTCTGCACAATGCCACGACCTTATAGCCCCCAAGACCCCAACAGCCACATTGCCCGCCAAGGTCAGTTTGCCCGGCTCCCCACTACACAGTACAGTCGCTGTACCACCCGGTGTATAACATTTTCTTTTTTCGATGTGCGCGGCATTTTGTACGGAGAGTTGTTACTTGGTTTGGGTTCAACCATTTCTTTCTTTTTCTTGTGTAAGCGTAAAATCACTGCTACACTGTAGCAATATTGTTGGTCTTGTTCACAATCCAACTGATGGCAGGCAAGCTGAAACGCATATATGGCCACCCGCTGGCTTTTGTGAGCAAATGCGATACCCATACCCCGATTTTTGAACTTTCACCACTGCATTTAAATGTCCAACGATGGTGGAATGATCGCAGTCGATCACATTTGCCACTTCTCGAGTACTGTGACGTGGATCATCGTGGATTAAGGTGATCTTCATCAAGCCCCGAAGGTCTTCCCGAACGTGGAGAGTCACTGATGTCAGAACGATCTCCCATAAAACGAGAAAACCATTTTTGTTGCCGCGTTCTGTCCAGTGACATTATCCCCTTACAGAATGCAAATATTTCTGGCTGCCTCCGCTGAGGTCGCCACCCTATTGAACTCAAACAGAAGAATGTGTCGGAAATGTTCCGATTTCTCCACTTGGCACTCCATCTTCTAGCTTCCATACCTCCACTTCAATGACAAAATGACAATATGTAAACTCAAATAGCAACAGTGAACTACAACTATGCTATAAATGAAGGCTCTGGTTAACGCTACTTAAAATAAAATTGTAATTATATCTCAGTACGTACCCAGGTACACACCGAGATCCCAACACCACAGTACCACAGCACGCCGCTAGAAAAGCCAAAAGAATACCTTTATCTGCGATTTGCGATAGTGGGAGGGACAGGATTCAGTGTGTACCTTGATCGCAGATACTCACCTGCTAACAAACAAAAATTCGCTGTTGAATAAGGACCGCTGCGACTTTTTAAAATCTTTATTCGGAGACAGGACGTATATTAATACCAGTAACAGCAGCTCTTTCTCCTCAAGTTGTTCACATTGAAGGTCTCAGGAGAGCCTTAGCCCTCTTAGTCTATTTATGGACGTTCGTATGTTGGCGAGATAGAAATTTTAAATATCTCGATTAGAATATTGGGTAATGTGCTTTTTTCAGCTTTAAACAGATTGCTCCTTTGAATTGGCTATATACACCTGATGATGAAAATATAGTTTGCGGAACTTGTAGTGTCTCTGAAGCCGCGCGGGATTAGCCGAGCGATCTTAGGGCGCTGCAGTCCTGGACTGTGCGGCTGGTCCCGGCGGAGATTCGAGTCCTCCCTCGGACATGGGTGTGTGTGTTTGTCCTTAGGATAATTTAGGTTACGTAGCGTGTAAGCTTAGGGACTAATGACCTTAGCAGTTAAGTCCCATAAGATTTCACACACATCTGATCATATATATATATATATATATATATATATATATATATATATATATATATATATATATATATATATAGTGTCTTTGAATAAAAACAGTTGCAGCGGTCCTTCTTATTCAACGAGGAATGTATCGAATGAAGATGTCCTCCGTACAAAGGTAGGTGTAGACCTAAGAACACTTCAATATATTGCATTACTGTGACAAGTTCAACTAAACTGTTGGCAATGCAGTACCCCATGCTGTGACGCAGCAATTGCTTTCCTGTTTATAAAGTACATGCTCGATAAAAATATGCCCTAGAATTTCAGATTTTACAAATGTCTCACAAGCACCATAGACTCTGTAATTGCGTCGCTAAATAACATATGAGTACCTGGCATAGAAATCACTAACCGATAGCGTGCTGCGTTACTGTACAGGTATGACACGGTGGTCGTCAATGAGAGGATAGACCACTATTCAAAAAGGAGGGCAGGAGTTAGGCGACACAGAAGCACATATTACGGACGATAACTTGTTCACATTTGGCAGAAAGTTCTTTTTCATTAAGATAAATTTTTAGTGCTGTTGGTTGTCGGACGTATGGGATTAATAAATGCTTAGTCACTCTCCTACAACCACTTATAGGAAGAACCAACACTTACGTTAAAGATTTTTGTCATTGTGAAAAATTAAAATCCTTCGGGTTGATAATAAAGAACAACCGATTTCAGCCACAAATCGTGGTTTTATTAAAATGCACACTGCATTTCGAACCCTGGAGGCTCATCTTCAGGTTGAGTTCAAGCGACATTATGGTAATTTTCGATGTAGTAGTAAACAGCGATGTTTACTATGGTTTATTTTAATGAGTAGATGTCACGGTTGGAACATATTTTCGCAAAGAGACATTGTCTCACATCACCCTACTTTCGACGGGACAATAAATTCTACAAGTAAGCTAATGGTGTGGCTATGGAGAATCCACTTAGTGCAGTTACAACGAATTTATATATGGGAAAATTTGAAGAAGCAGCCCAAAAGACGAAGAACAAACGCTCATGTTTGTTTCGGTATGTAAATGACACTTTTGTTACACAGTCTCATGGAGAAAAAGACCTCTCAGAATTTCCAAACCTTATGAATAATACTCATTCTAATATAAAGTTAACTACAGAAAAAGAGAATGAAGTCAGTTTCACATTCGAATGTACAGGTACTTCTTAAACGTGACGCAGCTTTAGGGCACTAAGTCTGCAGAAAGTCCATTCACACGGATATATACTTTCACAAAAATTCCAGTCACCACTCCAAGAAGGAAAGAGGAGTTATCATTGATGAACCAGGATGAAAGAACCTGTGAAGCATAGTACGTGGAGTACGGTCTCGATGATTTAAGAACGGCGTTCAGAAGAAACGGCTACTCTGAAAAGGGGATAAATAGGGCAGTATACTATAAAAGGTCTACTGCTGCTAATGAAAAAGAGAAGTTTTTTGGAAGAGAGGGGTGGATCATGCTGTCATCGGAGTTTTAAGGTGGCACGTTTTTCTTGGCTGACTCTTGTGAAAGAAGTAGTCACGCCACTGGCGGATTGAGAGTTCTTAAACAACGACTAATGTTCATATTTTCTTTGGCGGGAAGGAAAGAGCAGGCTCTACGATGCAGATAGGAACTTGAGAGTTTGTCAGGGGACAGTGTGTTGTGGCGTTCAGGACAGTTCCAAGCGGGTCGTGGCAATGAACGGATCGTTGTGGGCAGTGGTCTCAAGTCGAAAAGCCGATGGAGATCCTGTGTTCATGTTGACGGTAGCACGACTGTCGCACTGTACTTTAGAGAAGCTGTCGCGACGGAAACGTTCTCCACGTCTCATGCTGACAATTTACGGTGAGGATTATTAGCAGCGCAGGGATCTTAGGACAACTATCGGTCACAGTTTAGTCAGATCGTTGCAATTATCTCTCCCACGTCCAGCAGTACATTGTATTGGTGGATGCACGCATCTCTCAGTCTAACAGGCTGTGTATTCGTTTAGTTGGAAACTCGTGTCTCATTTGAGAACGTCATTTGCGTCTACAGGCCACATCCCCAAACCTTTCAAGTAACTTCAGGAACCAGCAGGTTCACGTAGTGTACACCATACAATGAAGTTTTGTAATATTAACTTAGTATTGTCAGTCAGATGTGTTTCAGGTTTGGATTTTAAATGGAATAAACTGATGTGTTCATTTAAACCTTATTTCTGCTGAGCCTTCAGTTAATTTAATTTTCTTATATTATGCAATTCTCCCCTTAATAATGCATCGCATTAGATAATCCATTTGTGCACAATAATTCAGCTTGGGTCTCAAAGGCGTGTATACCTCCTAATTAATTTTTTCAGTCAGGTTAAGTACTGCAAACACAGTTGAGTTTATGCGATGTGATACTGAACGCGATACATTTTATTGATTCTTCACTTGTATTTTTGATCTGATGACGGCACTCTGCGGACAAGCATTATCTTTATAAAGAACTCAAGTTTGATACAGACAGGCAGACAATGTAGAAGTGCAACATGGTACCAGACCTCTATGAATACTTCATGTCTTCCATTACCAAGTGAACCTATCACTTTATATAAACAGAAATAGCACCAAAGGCATCTAAATCAGCACCTTTCCAGCAGATCCAACCTTAGTTAGGAATTTTTTATTTTTTATTATCTATTTTGCTAGGTCTTATTTCGGTCCAGATTTCCGGCTCTTGAATAAGAAAGCCAAAGTAAATTTTCAGCTTGCAGCTTACGACGTGTATTGTGATGTATTTAAACACTTGAAAATTGAAAAACCAAAACTGGTTGTGTAAATGACGTGACCAAACACTGGTCTTCATAAATATTGTAGCGTGAATGGAAAAATGTCACCTTTATTCAACAATTTCATGGCTATGACGTCCACAATGAGAACTAAGTCATTATTCTAACAATTCCAAACTCATATACGAATACCTGAACTGAGACTTTCCAGGGCGATAGATCGGTCGCGCTTCACCTGCAGATAGCTCTTGTTTACAATAAAAGCTAATCACATGATCAGTCAGGAATTGATTACTCGCAACAAGGGGAAGGGCACAGCATGAGATGTTTTCTCATTGTAGTAATATTATATGCAGGTGTAATAGTAGTAATGGTAGCTAATTGCAAGGCTAATTGCAAATTTAGTTAAAAGCAGACTGAAATAATGAAGACCTATGGTGTTTTTACTGTCACGGCGAAGGAGCGCGGGACTGAGGATGGAAAATGGTGCCATAGGATAACGCATGTAGAGAAGTAGTCATCAAAATGTTAGAGCTATAGTAGCAGAAACAAACAAAGGTGTGAAGAATGGCACGATAGATAATCTACGCTTATTTTAATATTCGGAACACAAAAAAGAGTTCTCATTATGACTGACTCACATAAATGTAATTTGGTATTTGATGGTCCACTCCTATTACCAAGAAGGTCAACTAGAATTAATAAATAAATAAATGCCCACTGACGACAAAATTGATAGCCATCCACTCCCAGCGACTTCCCGAACATTGAGGAGACAGATTCTCACAGCAATCGAAAACATCACAGCGGTTGTGCCTAAAAAAAAGCTTCATGGATTTAATGATGATAGCAGTCAGTACCTCCATATTAGACTTGGAGCATGCACTTAAAGTCGTTTTAAAAATTCAGTCCTCTTGGAAATGATGCTTAGATGAAACGTTTATATTCGGACTGGGTAAAAATCTCACGTTATGAAGCCTTTCAAAATATTTTATAACACATGAGACCGAAAAGGTAAAAGAGATGAGACAAGTACTGAAGTGCTGCCGGCTTACTTCCCTGCTGCTCATGAGGCGCACGAATTAGTAGAAGCGAATTACCAGACTCGTTCGGAACCGTAATTTATACGTTAACGGAAGACTGTTTGTTGCTTAATAGAATAATGACTTGCGGTCTCTCGAATAGCTCGTAACAGTATGAAAAACGGAGATAAACATTACACCAGAAAAAGCCTGAATAATTTTCCCGAGCTGCTTTAAATTATCTCATCTCTCTAATGTATCGCAAATTTCTCTTTATTATCGTTCCTTTTTTAATATTTGTGAGGTGCCGGCGGCGGATGCGGCGGCTATCACAGGCGCCGTAATTCATTTATATTCCGCGCTAATTATTTAAATTTCCGTGTCGGAACCCGCCTACCGCCACAATGTATTCAGATTATGCGGCGGATCGGATAATTTTCGTGCTTGCTTATGCAGCGGGTCGGACCCGACCGGCATCGCTAAACCGCCTCATTAACAATGCAATCTCGCGCCGTGTGAATAATGGAGGCTGGTTTCGGCAGCCCAGGAGGACACCGCCGCGGAGGGGTAAGGGGGGGGGGGGAGGCGGGGGAAGCGTGGAGTGGTTGAGGCAGAGAGAGAGAGGGTGGGCGCAATTACTGAGAGGGCGCCGAGGCACTCGCCGCCAATTCCGGATCAATTGGAATGAGTTAGCGGAGGGATGATGTCTCCGAAACTCAATGAGGCGGAGGGTGAGGGGCGGGAGGGAAGACGTAAGCACGGGGTAATGGGAAGTGCCGCGGGCGAGCCGAGCAAAGCCCGGTAATGAAGCCCGCTGTACTTGTTCAAGTCGTCTCGCTTAAATGGGATGTCCCTAGGAAGCGGCCCTCGCCCCTGCGAAGGGAACTCCGCTGACGGAACCAAACTTGCGGCACGGCTGCGCGAACATACTCACCAACGCTCACAACTGCCTCACTGGCTGATTCAGTTACAACAGTCTACGTATGTTGTAGAAATATTGACATTGCTTTCCTGTGGTTGTTCTTTTTTTTTTTTTTTTTTTCTAACTTATTCTCCCACAAAACACGATGTCTCTTCCCTTATCTATCCTTGGGGGAAACCGATGTGTAATCTTCGTTGAGGATCGTTACATTCCTAAAACCACATTAATTTAAGAAATGGAACTGTACATGCTGGTATACCGTTTGAGTTTCGGCGTGGTTAGATTCTTCTATGATCAGACTACAGACCCCAAAGTCTCAGGTTCTATTCCCAGTCAGTTTTTCTGATTTTGTGTGCTATCGCTTCTTTCACTTGTGGTAACGTTTCCTCATAAAGAGAATGAGTTGTGGCGTGGTTCGGAGTCCAAAATAACTCCACACTGTAACGGAATAAGTCAGTTCAAAGGTAGGAGGAAAGCAAGGGTGTCCAACCTACAGTAGGCTTAAGGTGTGATATGACGTCGCGCAGAAGGCACGCGGACATCACATGAACTAGAATATTACTCCATTCCAGAATAGTAAGCACCAATAAATTGTCACTTTGCAATTCAGATCAATTTTTTGACGCGTTGCCTAAATGAGAACATAAAAAATAAGGACAAAATCTTCAAAAATGGTTCAAAGGCACAAAATCTTCAAACAGAGTGTGGAGCCACGCGTATCACCCATCAGCATTAGAGCTTTACGTAGTTGAGTTGAATGACTCCACGCTCTGTACGATGATGATGTTCTCAATTTGGATGTTCTGATGATGGGCAGGGCCATAAACGCGTCAGTAAATTGTGTCTGAACAGCAAAGTAACCAGTTATTTTAGCGACTTGTTTAGCAGTGGAAAAAATCTTCAACCTCCAGTGAAGCACTGTTGTATTCAAAGCAAACTTCATGTGGACGAAAGCTTTACTTTACGGTTTGACGGTGTGTTATCTTTTCCATCACATTATAAAACGTGAGTAATATTATGTGTTTATATGTACACAGGGTGGTCCATTGATCGTGACCGTGCCAAACATCTCACGAAATAAGGTCAAACGAGAAAACTACAAAGAACGAAACTTGTCTAGCTTGAAGGGGGAAACCAGATGTTGCTGTGGTTGACCCGCTAAATGGCGCTGCCATAGTTCAAACGGATATCAATTGCGTTTTTTAGATTGGAACCTCCATTTTTTACAACATATTCGTGTAGTACGTAAAGAAAAACGAATGTTTTAGTTGGACCACTTTTTTCGCTTTGTGATAGATGGCGCTGTAATAGTCACAAACATATGGCTCACAATTTTAGACGAACAGTTGGTAACAGGTAGGATTTTTAAATTAAAATACAGAACGTAGGTACGTTTGAACGTTTTATTTCCGTTGTTCCAATGTGATACATGTACCTTTGTGAACTTATCATTTCTGACAACGCATGTTGTTACAGCGTGATTACCTGTAAATACCACATTAATGCAATAAATGCTCAAAATGATGTGCGTCAGCCTCAATGCATTTGGCAATACGTGTAAAGACATTCCTCTCAACAGCGAGTAGTTCGCCTTCCGTAATGTTTGCACATGCTTTGACAATGCGCTGACGCATTTTGTAAGGTGTTGTCGGTGGATCACGATAGCAAATATCCTTCAACGTTCCCCACAGAAAGAAATCCGGGGATGTCAGACCCGGTGAAGGTGCGGGCCATGGTATGGTGCTTCGATGACCAATCCATGTGTCATGAAATATGCTATTCAATAGCGCTTCACCCGCACGCGAGCTATGTGCCGGACATCCAGCATGTTGGAAGTACACCGCCATTCTGTCAGGCGGTAAAACATCTTGTAGTAACGTCGGTAGATCATTACGTACGAAATCAGCATACATTGCACCATTTAGATTGCAATCGATAAAATGGGGCCAATTATAATTCCGCCCATAATGCCGCACAATACGTTAACCCGCTAAGGTCGCTGATGTTCCACTTGTCGCAGCCATCGTGGATTTCCCGTTGCCCAATAGTGCATATTATGCCGGTTTACGTTACCGCTGTTGGTGAATGACGCTTCGTCGCTAAATAGAACGCGTGGAAAAAATCTGTCATCGTCCCGTACCTATACGTTTGTGACTATTACAGCGCCATCTATCACAAAGCGAAAACAGTGGTCCAACTAAAACATTCATATTTCTTTACGTACTACACGAATATGTAATAAAAAATGGGGGTTCCTATTTTAAAAAAACGCAGGTGATATCCGTTTGATCTATGGCAGCGCCACGTAGCGGGCCAACCATAGCGCCATCTGGTTTCTCCCTTCAAGCTAGACGAGTTTCGTTCTTAGTAGTTTCTTCGTTTGATGCTTATTTCGTGAGATATTAGGTCCGGTCACTATCAGTGGACCACCGTGTGCGTGTAACTAAATGTATATACTGCTTTTCAAGCCTTGTTCACTTCATTCTCACATAGTAAAACAAGTCTTTACACGCAAAAATGAGATTTAGGAAAACCTGTGGCGACGTAGGTTTTCCTAAAACTTATATAAGAAGGCCAGTTTTAGAAATATAATCAGACACTCTAATGATGACGAAGAAGATCCAAAACATGTTTGCGGCAAAAAGTAATAGTAAAAAATTGTGTTTCCAGACGACGGACTTTAAACACGATTGAATTTCACGTAGTAAGATGACGACTCCTGTCTCCATTCATACGACATCATTAATTACAAAGCCATGAATGATTACAAGGAAACGGGACGTAAATCCAAGACTGGTTAGAATACTGCAACGTTTCAAAAGACGTAGTTGTACTGGAAGTGGCAAATGCATTTCATTACTTTATTTCATTCACGTAGGACTGTTTCGTGGAATCAACGACTGTTTATATCCTTTTATTTTTTGTTTTGGTATTAAGTCTAAAGGATGGTTGACGTAGATATCGACGCTAGATTATCCTGTACAGATCACTTCGCCTCAAAGTTAGCACTGCGTTCATATGAACGTGCTGACTGTAGGTCACGTCCTAGTCTTCGTCAACATTTCTTACTTTTCAGACTTCCCTCCATTATCAATGTAACGTAGTCATGATGGCTAAGAATCTCTCCTGTCAACTGATCCCTTCTTTCTTTTAAGTTGTGCCTTAACTATTTTTTGTCATTAGTTCGGTTCAGTATTTCAATGTAAGCCAGTTTGTAGTATATATTCTCTCTACTTTGGCCATTGTCAGCCGTTTTACCAGCTGAGTAGCATATCTTACTATATTTAATCAGACAACAATTCCTGACTGATCATGGATTAGCTTTTATTGTAAATAAGAGCTACCTGCAGGTGAAGCGCGACCGATCTATCGCCCTAGAAAGTCTCAGTTCAGGTATTCGTACATGAAATTGGAATGATCTCGTATTGTTAGAACAATGACTTAGATCTCAAAAATCTACCACCTATCTTCAGCATTCCTCTGTAGTACCACTTTCCAAAACCTTCAAAGCTTCAGAAATGACTTTCTAGCATGTAAATTCATTTTTGATGTTAGCAAATTGCTCTTATTTAGGTATGTTTTTCTTGGTATTGCCAGTTTGTAGTATATATCCTCTCTACTTAGGCCATTGTAAGCCGTTTTACCAGCTGAGTAGCAAATCTTACTATATTTAATCAGAAACATTCCATTACTTCTGTTTTAACTTCGTTGATGTTCAACTAATAATCTCTTTTCAAGCCACTATCCGTTTCATTAAACTGTTCTTACGAGTCATTTGCCGTGTGTGACTGAATTAGTGTCTTTGACAATCCTCAGGATTTTTTTCTCCCTAAGCCTTAACACCCTTCGGTAATATCCTCGCCCTTTCTTCACAGAGTGCTTAACCTACCGATTAAAAGTAACGTCGGAGTTAGGTGGCAATCCTGTCTCACATCCTTGTCAACTACTGCTTCGTTTGTACGGGTGTTGACTCTTACAAAAATGGTTCAAATGGCTCTGAGCACTATGGGACTCAACTGCTGAGGTCATTAGTCCCCTAGAACTTAGACCTAGTTAAACCTAACTAACCTAAGGACATCACAAACATCCATGCCCGGGGCAGGATTCGAACCTGCGACCGTAGCGGTCCTGCGGTTCCAGACTGCAGCGCCTTTAACCGCACGGCCACTTCGGCCGGCACTCTTACAAACGTAGTCTGTTTTCTGCAGAAGCTGTACATAACATCTTCCTCCATGTACTTCATCCCTGCTACCTCCGGGATTTCACAGTGTTTATTCCAGCGAACACAGTCAAAGTCAAAGCTTTCTCCAAATCTACAAACGCTATGTATTTAGGTTTGCTTCAATCAAAGATAAATAGTAGGGTCCATACTGCCTCGCGCCGCCTTATATGAACTCGAACTGATCTTCTGAGAGCTCAGCTACTACCAGTTTTTTGTTCAAGTGGCTCTGAGCATTATGGGACTTAACTTCTGAGGTCATCAGTCCCGTAGAACTTAGAACTACTTAAAAATAACTAACCTAAGGACATCACACACATCCATGTCTAAGGCAGGATTCGAACCTGCGACCGTAGCGGTCACGCGGTTCCAGATTGAAGCGCCTAGAACCACTCGGCCACTCCGGCGGGCTACCAGTTTTTCCATTTTTTTTGTATTTTGCAGCCATTACTTACTGCACTAATTGTTCAGTAATATCAATTATGTCCGCAGATGAATTACAGTTGCATGAATTAATGATTGTATTATGATGTGTGATCTACGTCGTGTGGCAGCTGCAGTTATTTGCTAAAACTACTGGTAATTGGTAAATGGATGCCTCAAATATAGGTTTGACCGTTTTGTTGCGAAGTGTGACCATGGCAAAAAATAAGGAATTACTGGGATAGTGGGTTATAGTCCCCGTAGTGTTTGTAAATATAGCGTGTGGGTGTGTGGTTACCTAATGAAATTCTAACGTCTACCGAGGATTAAGATTACCCTATAACTGATAACTTACACCTAGGGATTTCCATAAAACGAAGTATCGTGTTGCGGTTTTTACTTGACTTTCGCACATGAAACCAGTCATTCCTCTCGGGATGCTACTAGAATTAATCACAACGAGGATGCCGTAAATTATTTAATCTCAAAAACCATTCAGAGAGCTAAAATTGTACACAAAGTCGGGCTCTGCTCTACATATAATTTCGAGGTTGGTAGAAAAAGCGGTAAACTTTCTATAGGCTGCAGCCGCATTATTAGATGGACACGAAGTTGGTTAATATCGATTAGCGTTGAGAAACAAAAGACGTTCACCCTGACGGTCATGTTCATAAAACGCTCAGTGGATGAGCGAACTGAACACGCTGTATTTACTATGAGTGTTCCCCATCAGTAGAAACGGAGTGCATATGTCACCTATTGAAGTACGGACAGAAGCTGTACCGCACCAATGATATGCTCGTTGGGGCGTTCACTGCTGTGCAGATGACCTGCAGTTCTCCGCCTACATAGTGGACGCAATATGCCGTCTTGAATCTCCTAGGGCTGAAATTACCTCATACAAGTCAGAACACGAGTAAAGATTTCTGTCTGCTCGCTAGCCAGAAAAAGAAATTCATCTCAAGTATTCTCCTGTAAATAAGCATTTTAGTGTGTGGCAGACTCCACAGAGAGCTAAAGAAATGTCACTCAGGTAAAGAGAATAGCAATTCTGTCATGGAGAAATAACTTCACATGCTCCATGTGTCAAAAGCAACACGTCTTAAAATCTCATCACCAGATTCTCCACTGTGGCTCTCGTTTGCAGTGCCTTCAACTTGATCCTCGGAGGGAACAGTATTCGATCGCTCCCGGCAGGAACGTACTCTCGATCAACTCCCAGAGCGAAGTCCTAGCTCGTGTCATACTCTGCTCCCTTCTCCACGTGCGGTTCCTATGTTTGCGCACAGCCGACGAATCCCAGCGGCTATTACAAAAACATTACCTCACACTGCATGAGTCATGAATCAGCCAGCCAATCACCTGAAGCTCATATTTCTTTGAGAAGCTTTTCTGGGAGGTTACATTTCCCCTCCTACATCCTTGGCACTCCGCCAATCAAAAAACACGTCCCTCCGATTCCGTGGGAAGTACGCCCCAGCGCTTCCAGCAGGAGATTCCTTTGAGGTCAGCTCGCGACCATCGTTCATGACCCCGCGCATTCTCTTTCGCCTTTTTCTATCCCAAACCCTCTTTCTCCAGGTACGCTGTTCTGAATTGCTTTCCAGGCCACCAGTGAGCAACCTCCCACATACTCGATATTGCACTGCCTGTGTTCTTCTGATTATGATGCTCGCGATAAGCGGGAAATCTGGGCCCGATTCACTGTCCGGCATACATTTGCAATGTCGTCATTCTGTTGTACAGCTGATGGTTGTCCTTACCTGCAGCTATGAATACATTTAATGTACCTCAAGTGCTCTGTCGGGGCGACGGGGTTCTGCTGCCCCCACCACCCTAAAGAGCCACCACCACGCTCTCCTCTCTCAGGGCAGTAAATCTCCATCACGGCACAACACAAATCTCTTGGCAGCCTATCTTTAGTCAACAGCAGCTTCTGAGGAACTTATAGACCACTTAGCCTTTTCTGTCAGTGCTCAACCCTAATTGACTCCCAGATAAGCAGTGCTACAGAAACTGTTAATACGTGGTGCGAGCCACCATCAGCCAATTATATGATTAATAATCTCAGTGCACATCGTGAAAGGTGATCTAATACAACTATAAATTCACAAAAATATTAAGTATATGGTAGCAAAACCTTGTTACCGTACAGGGTTCAACAAACCAACGTAATAAGAAGCCAGACATAAGGAAAGCAATATGGTTGTATCGTGTAATAACAAACGATAGACGTACAGGAAGGGAAACAAAGACAAAATACAGTACTGATTACTGTAAAAAAACAGGTACTGCATGTTAATGATTCATTCAGAAATTTTAATCATAAATTGCAAATGAGGCATGTCTATCACAATAAGGTAGTTAGCACAACAATGATTGCTTTCAACTTTAGCCTACCATTGACATGAAGAACACTTCGGAACACACAGCAGATCTAATACCCAAGCGCGAAGTACTGATGAGTGTTTGCAATTAGCAAGGGAATGCGTAACAAGGACAACTGAAGTGGAAAACTGAACTCTCGCAACAGGTTCTTTACCTGGCTCGGCTGCAAGGTCTGCAGAGAAGATGACATCATCAGGCACTGTGGCAGCTATGGCGGTGGTGAATTACTAATAACATTGCGACCTGGCTGGTGAAGTTTCCGCAAAACGTGTGTCGATGAGCAGAGCAATCCCGGAACTCCAAAACTCGCCAAGCATGAGCATCAGTCGCTGTCGCAAAACTGACCTAGATGGACGCTTTGGGCTAATGGTTATAGTACCAATGGTCCATCCCCTTTGCCCTATACAGGACGTCTCGTCTCTACTATGATCTAATCCGAAAGAAGCGAACTCGCAGAGTGAGAAAAAGGCGAAGTGTACTCGCATTTTATTTGGTTTCTTACAAACAGGAGCCCTTCCAAGACTCCACACATTCATCCAGTTAGCGAACATGGTACCATTGCTCATAGTCTCCCACCGGACCCGAGAATGATGACTGGAACTGATCTGGTTTCCACTCACTGTGTATGGGGGAGAGGAGCTTCAAAGAAGTGCCCGAAGTCAAACGAGCAATGGCTGCTTCTCACTAGCAGCCATCTTGTGGATATTAGCTAGTTAATTAACGACTGACATCATCAAACAGAAGTGTTAGTTACAGCGCCACCTGTTCTGTGGATGTTAATGATATATGTCCTTGCTTAATCCAACGAAATTAAACAAATGCGACCATAAATTGTCCCTGAATCTAAACAAATTACCATATGAAAATTTAAAGTACATGATAACTCCTACTATAATCCGCAAGACATCTTGCGGTGTGTGGAGGAGGGTACTTGATGCATTTTGTCTTTTTCTGTTCCACTCGCGTGTGGTTCAAATGGCTCTAAGCACTATGGGACTTATCATCTGAGGTCATCAGTCCCGTAGACTTAGAACTACTTAAACCTAGCTAACCTGAGGACATCACACACGTCCATGCCCGAGGCAGAATCCGAACCCGCGAACGTAGCAGCAGCGCGGTTCCGGACTGAAGCGCCTAGAACCGCTCGGCCGCAACGGCCGGCCACTTGCGTATGGTTCGCGAGAATAACAATTGCTGGTAAGCCTTCCTGAGGGCTCGAATCTCTTTAATTATGTCTTCATCGTCTTTTCCTGTGATGTACATAGGAGCAGACAACATATTTTTCGACTCTTCAAGGAACGCACTCTCTCAGAACTTTGACAGTAGACCCTAACGACGTACAGAAAGTCACTCTTGCAGCATCTGCCACAAGAGGTGGTTGATCATTTCTGTGACACTTTCACGTTTACTAAATGAACCTGTAACGAAACAAGCTGTTCGCTGCTTCCTGTGTCAATGCTATCTGCTATTAATCCCAGACTGGAAAGGAATATTCCAGTATTTGTCAAAAGAAAGTTTTGTAAGTACATGCTCCTTGTCGACGAATTGAATTTCCTGCTTATTCTTCCTAAGAATCTCTGGCACCTGCCTTTCCTGCGCTGATGTTTGTGTGGTCATTCCACTTTAAATCGCACCGTACGCATACTCTTGGTTATTTTATAGAACTAACTAATTCCAGCGATTATTCTACAATCGTGTAATCACAAAAAAGGGGTGTTTCTTTGCATATGTATGCAATACGTTACATCTGTTCATGTAGAGGTCAGTTTCCATTCCGTGTGCCTAGCATCTATCCTCTGCAGGTCTTCTTGCGTTCTGCTATAATTTTGTAGCATTATGATGTCTGTGTATACAACAACATCATCCGCGAAAAGCCTCATGGAATATCTGACCTCGTCTACTAAGTCATTTATATACGCTGAAGAGCCAGAGAAACTAATATACCTGCAAAATATCGTACAGAGTCCCGGCGAGCACGCAGAAGTGCCGCAACAGTACGTGCCATGGAATCGACTAATGTCTGAAGCAGTGCTGGACAGAACTGATGCCAAGAAACCTGCAGGACTTCCATAAATGCGTAGGTGAACTATGGGATGGAGGTCTCTTCTGAACAGCACGTTGCAAGGCATCCCAGATATGCTCCATAATGTTCGTGTCTGGCGAGTTTGGTGTCCAGCGGAAGTGCTTAAACTCAGAAGAGTGTTCCTGGAGCCACTCTGTAGCAATTCAGGACGTGTGGAATATTGGATTGTCCTGCTGGAATTGTCGAAGTCTGTCGGAAAGCCAATGGACATGAATGGATAATGGATGCAGGTGATCAGACAGGATGCTTACGGACGTCTTACCTGTCAGAGTCGTATCTCAATGTATCAGGGGTATCGCTCAAACAGCACACGCCCTACACCATTACAGCGCCTGTAATAGTTTTAACATTCCCCTGCTGACATGTTGGGTCCATGGATTCACTTTCATCTGCTCGATACAATTTGAAACGAGACTCCTCCGACTATGCAACATATTTCCATTCATCAACAGCCAAATATCGGCGTTGACGGGCTGAGGCGAGGCTTAAACCTTTGTTATGCTTATCCATTACGGATATTTTAGAGCCGTGACTGTATATTAATGTAAATAAATTATACACAACTGCAACCAGTCACTTTTTTCATTAATAATGCTTTATTACATTAACCGGTTTTCGAACCCTTTCAGGTTCATCTTCAGATAATTTCGGAAGAATCCGGGAAGTTACATCATTACTGGTAGTAACATAATGCTGGGTGCTGGTTCTATGGCAGAAAGATGGGTCACACTTTAATGTATCGCCATGACTATAGATTATCTGTCGATATGGATGTGAATTTAGTTTTTACTTACTGCGACAGTATAGGCGGCTTTTTTCGTATCTGTCTGCCTCCATTTTGATGTCCAGAACACTTTCACACGAACTATATTAGTTCACACTTTAACAGTGACACTTCACCAGCATCCAGCATGTGCTTTACAAAAATATGGTTCAAATGGCTCTGAGCACTATGGGACTCAACTGCTGTGGTCATCAGTCCCCTAGAACTTAGAACTACTTAAATCAAACTAACCTAAGGACATCACACACATCCATGCCCGAGGCAGGATTCGAACCTGCGACCGTACCAGTCGCACGGTTACTGACTGCGCGTCTAGAACCGCGAGACCACCGCGGCCGGCATGCGCTTTACAACTGTTGCTTATAACAAAGATCTTGACAGAGAGATATGGCATAAGCCTACTTTGTACAGGGATGTAATTTCTTGTTCTTTACATGTGTTAAAGTCGATATAAGGGCAAGTTTTTTCATCAGAATGGTGATAACATGAGAGCACTAGAGAAAATAATAATAAATTACTACAAGAATAAATTTCAGGTGATCTGTTATGTTATTTCTATTTGTATGTTACAGGCAGTTTTTTTTTAACATGATAATTGCTTAAAAAAACTGCCTGTAACATACAAATAGAAATAACATAACAGATCACCTGAAATTTTTTAACATGATAATTGCTTAAAAAGACTGCCTGTAACATACAAATAGAAATAACATAACAGATCACCTGAAATTTATTCTTGTAGTAATTTATTATTATTTTCTCTAGTGCTCTCATGTTATCACCATTCTGATGAAAAAACTTGCCCTTATATCGACTTTAACACATGTAAAGAACAACAAATTACATGTCTGTACAAAGTAGGCTTATGCCATATCTCTCTGTCAAGATCTTTGTTATAAGCAACAGTTGTAAAGCGCATGCTGGATGCTGGTGAAGTGTCACTGTTAAAGTGTGAACTAATATAGTTCGTGTGAAAGTGTTCTGGACATCAAAATGGAGGCAGACAGATACGAAAAAAGCCGCCTATACTGTCGCAGTAAGTAAAAACTAAATTCACATCCATATCGACAGATAATCTATAGTCATGGCAATATATTAAAGTGTGACCCATCTTTCTGCCATAGAACCAGCACCCAGCATTATGCTACTACCAGTAATGATGTAACTTCCCGGATTCTCTCGAAATCATCTGAAGATGAACCTGAAAGGGTTCGAAAACCGGTTAATGTAATAAAGCATTATTAATGAAAAAAGTGACTGATTGCAGTTGTGTATAATTTATTTACATTAAACCTTTGTGTCGTGCAGTCATCAAGGGTACACGAGTGGGCCTTTGGCTCCGAAGCCCTTATCGTTGATGTTTCGTTGAACAGTTCGCACGCTGACACTTGTGGTTGACCCAGCACTGAAATCTATAACAATTTGGAGAAGAGTTGCACTTCTGTCACGATGAACGATCACCTTCAGTCGTCGTTGGCCCCGTTGCTGTAGGATCTTCTTACGAGCGCAGCGATGTCGAATATTTGATGTTTTTCGGATTCCTGATATTGACGGTACACTCGGGAAATGTTCGTACTGCAAAATCCCCACTTCATCGCTACCTCGGAAATGCTGTGTCCCATCGGTCGTGCGCGGACTATAACACCATGTTAAAATTACCTGAAATCTTGATAACTTAAATCTTGTAGCAGCTGTAATCGATCTAACAACTGCGCCACACACTTTTCATCCTATACCCTGTGTAGGCGTTGTCGACCGCAGCGTGGTAATCTGCCTTTTTCCATCTCTCTGCTTGGAGCAGTTTGAAAATACTTTTGCGCGTTGAGACTGCCCTGTATTCACTACGTTCCTTTAATTATTACTAATTAAATGACAGTATTATTTATGGGAAAACTCTCGATATTTGAAGTCCCATATCTTCCTTCGAATTGTAGTCATTAAATTCTTGTTGATGTCCGAAGCTGTTCGCCTGCCTCATATGTCTAATGTTGGTGCATTGCTTTGATTTGGATTTTTCAATGCTCTGTCAGAATCTTCTCGCAGTATCACACCTCTCACCTCACCTTGATTTTCGTGTATTATATTTCCAATACTGACTTAAAGTTCGATTGTAGTAGAAAGTGCTTACTAATTGCGATTTGGGGGACTGTAACATAACCATTAATAAAAGAAAACATTGTCCGTTGCGGGCTATACTGTGCTTTATTAAACTCGTGCTGTTAGCTAATTTCGGCCGTGAGACATTATCAAGCGCATTTGCTATGTCACGTATTACATATCGTGCTCATCGCATTCTTTTACGTCACATACACAAAATCAGAAGTCGTGCTCCATCGTAACATGTGTAAGTAGGCTGTTTAGGTTTTCTTATTGGTAACGCCACGTAGCGCTCTGTATGAAAAATCACTGGCTGTGCTGTGTGCAGTCTGCGGCTAGTTTGCATTGTTGTCTGCCATTGTAGTGTTGGGCAGATGGATGTTAATAGCGCGTAGCGTTGCGCAGTTGGAAGTGAGGCGCCAGCAGTGGTGGATGTGGGGAGAGAGATGGCGGAGTTTGGACATTTGTAAGATTGGATGTCATGAACTGATATATATAATATGACTTTTGAACAATATTAAGGTAAATACATTGTTTGTTCTCTATCAAAATCTTTCTTTTGATAACACTACCTATCAGTAGTTAGTGCCTTCAGTAGTTTGAATCTTTTATTTAGCTGGCAGTAGTGGCGCTCGCTGTATTGGAGTAGTTCGAGTAACGAAGATTTTTGTGAGGTAAGTGATCTGTGAAAGGTATAGGTTAATGTTAGTCAGGGCCATTCTTTTGTAGGGATTTTTGAAAGTCAGATTGCGTTGCGCTAAAAATATTGAGTGTCAGTTTAAGCACAGACATGTATAATTTTTCTAAGGGGACGTTTCATATGTCGACCCTTACCCGAGGATACCTCACTGGAATCTTCTGATTTTTTCTTGTAGTTTGTGTAATTAGTGTAGAGTTTGTTTATTGCTAGCGCGTAATTGTAGAGAGAATCTCTTTGTAGTTGCAGTCTTTCATTGTTGTACAGTAAAACAGGTGCGGCATGCATGTAAATCTGCACCAAGTATTTCGCAGCTGCACTTGCAATTAACTAGATATTATTTTCAGTGCTATGTTAATGTGTTATCTTATTTTTGCTCTTCAAATTGTGTTTTTCTGTGTTGTCGTGTGAAATATTGTGACAATAATGGCGTGTGAAAAACGTAATACTCGGCTCCAAAGTAAACTGAGAAATGACAGTGAAGACGAAAGCAGTGTGTTAGCGCCACCGTGCAATGAATTAACTAATGTTCGAAGTAGTAATTTCGTAATTGTGCATAGGGAAATGGAGTGGGCTGCAAATAATGGTGTAGGCAGTGAAGCAATTAGTGAACAGGGAAGCATTATCGATCGATCGGTCGGCAACAGCTCGCCTCAGGAATCCGAAATGACAGGGCACAATCTTGCAAATATTGTAGATTCAGGATTTGCGTCCTCACCGTTATCTCAAATAAGTCAAGACACATTTCCTGATTTTCAAAAGGCGAATATTGCCGGTTCAAATGCATTGCCGAATAGCACCGAAGAACATGTTTTAGCCACCAGTGCATTATTATTACAATTAATGCAACAAATGGGACAAAAGCTTCAAAAGTTAGACACAATGGAACAACACGAGAGACAAACACAGCAACAGTTAGACACAATGGAACAAAATCTTCAAATGTTAGACACAATGGAACAAAATCTTCAAAAGTTAGACACAATGGAACAAAATCTTCGGGAGTTAGACACCACACTTGAACAAACACGTGAAGATTTAACTACTGAGTTACATAACACTGAATCGAAATGTCAAAAAGTCTGTAATGACGTAAAAACACAAATTTGTGAGCTTTTCCAATCTATTTTTTCGCGTCATGAAAATGCATTACAGAATCACGAAGCAGCCATAAAAGAACTGCAAACTATTGTTCATGAAAATCACGACACCTTGCAAGCTAAAATTGACTCAGTTGCATCTACCGATTCGGTTACGCAACTTGCAAAAACTCAGGAAAACTTAAAGGACACAGTAGATACGATTTCAACACAAATGGACACTGAAACTTGGTTCATAAAAACACACAGAGGAAATAATTTCACTATCGGATAAAGTAGCAGAACTTTCA
This sequence comes from Schistocerca serialis cubense, assembly GCF_023864345.2. NCBI lineage: Eukaryota > Metazoa > Arthropoda > Insecta > Orthoptera > Acrididae > Schistocerca > Schistocerca serialis. The sequence continues at coordinate 201,780,951 of NC_064644.1, forward strand.
GATCAGTTCACTAACTTATCTACAAAGGTAGATGATGATCTGAATGACGCAAGACCTGTAGCCTTCACGGACACTGAAGAGTATGAACAAATTAGAAAATTCAAACAAAATCAAAATAAAATCAATACACAGTACAAAAGAGAAATCCGGGAAGTACAAGATCAGCTGACAGAGGTAATACAGGAATTAAATATTTCAGAGGACACTCGAGCTCCAGTACGGGAAGAGGGACATAGAAATACGGAACAACCACAAAATAATAACACAGGACACTTCAGAAATTATGAAAGAAATTGGCAAGCCGCATTGGATTTTGAGATGGAACCGCCGAAACGAAGTAACAATGAGCGATGTGCGACTCGCCGACACGATGATTTTGACTATAAGCTGTTCATTACTACACGTAAATTCAAAACATTTAAGAATTCTGACAACGACATTCATCCACAAGTATGGCTTCATCAATTCTCTCATTGTTTTCCTCCCAACTGGTCATTGGAGCACAGGTTAGAATTTATGTGTGGCTAGTTGGAGAATGAGCCAGCTGTAAGAATGCGATCAGTCATTCACGATTGTCACAGTGAAGCAGAATTTTATCATGCCTACCTCTCAGCGTATTGGTCTCAAGCTACACAAGACCGAGTAAAACATAGCATCATAATGATGAAACGTTTCGAACAATCTGAATTTTCCGGTCTTATGAAATATTTTGAAGACATGTTGCTCAAGAATCAATACCTGTCAAACCCAACAGCCCCTCAGAACTCATCTGCATTTGCTTAATCAAACTGCCTGAACATTTACGACATATTACACTCCTGGAAATTAAAATAAGAACACCGTGAATTCATTGTCCCAGGAAGGGGAAACTTTATTGACACATTCCTGGGGTCAGATACATCACATGATCACACTGACAGAACCACAGGCACATAGACACAGGCAATAGAGCATGCATAATGTCGGCACTAGTACAGTGTATATCCACCTTTCGCAGCAATGCAGGCTGCTATTCTCCCATGGAGACGATCGTAGAGATGCTGGATGTAGTCCTGTGGAACGGCTTGCCATGCCATTTCCACCTGGCGCCTCAGTTGGACCAGCGTTCGTGCTGGACGTGCAGACCGCGTGAGACGATGCTTCATCCAGTCCCAAACATGCTCAATGGGGGACAGATCCGGAGATCTTGCTGGCCAGGGTAGTTGACTTACACCTTCTAGAGCACGTTGGGTGGCACGGGATACATGCGGACGTGCATTGTCCTGTTGGAACAGCAAGTTCCCTTGCCGGTCTAGGAATGGTAGAACGATGGGTTCGATAACGGTTTGGATGTACTGTGCACTATTCAGTGTCCCCTCGACGATCACCAGTGGTGTACGGCCAGTGTAGGAGATCGCTCCCCACACCATGATGCCAGGTGTTGGCCCTGTGTGCCTCGGTCGTATGCAGTCCTGATTGTGGCGCTCACCTGCACGGCGCCAAACACGCATACGACCATCATTGGCACCAAGGCAGAAGCGACTCTCATCGCTGAAGACGACACGTCTCCATTCGTCCCTCCATTTACGCCTGTCGCGACACCACTGGAGGCGGGCTGCACGATGTTGGGGCGTGAGCGGAAGACGGCCTAACGGTGTGCGGGACCATAGCCCAGCTTCATGGAGACGGTTGCGAATGGTCCTCGCCGATACCCCAGGAGCAACAGTGTCCCTAATTTGCTAGGAAGTGGCGGTGCGGTCCCCTACGGCACTGCGTAGGATCCTACGGTCTTGGTGTGCATCCGTGCGTCGCTGCGGTCCGGGCCCCAGGTCGACGGGCACGTGCACCTTCCGCCGACCACTGCCGACAACATCGATGTACTGTGGAGACCTCACGCCCCACGTGTTGAGCAATTCGGCGGTACGTCCACCTGGCCTCCCGCATGCCCACTATATGCCCTCGCTCAAAGTCCGTCAACTGCACATACGGTTCACGTCCACGCTGTCGCGATATGCTACCAGTGTTAAAGACTGCGATGGAGCTCCGTATGCCACGGCAAACTGGCTGACACTGACGGCGGCGGTGCACAAATGCTGCGCAGCTAGCGCCATTCGACGGCCAACACCGCGGTTCCTGGTGTGTCCGCTGTTCCGTGCGTGTGATCATTGCTTGTACAGCCCTCTCGCAGTGTCCGGAGCAAGTATGGTGGGTCTGACACACCGGTGTCAATGTGTTCTTTTTTCCATTTCCAGGAGCGTATTTTAGCAGGACGTTGCAAAGACGACATTGAAGCTTTTCAGGGACTGTTACAAGAACTGGAAATTGACACTGACAATCGCGGAACGCGAAAACAGGAGGACAACAATTACAGGTCACATCTGTCACAATTCCGCGATGACAGAAATAATACACGACAAGGCTATTCTTACAATATAAATCGTGACCAAAACAGACACCACCCGTATGACAACCGGTGGCAGAGTAGTAATAGTTACAGAAAAGATCGCTTTTCCACAGTAATGAATATGACAGAGACAATCATAGAAACAGACAATATGGCAACCAGAACTATTATTATCACAGGAGACAGAATAACTTCAGACGCAACAGACCACCGTGCAGTGATAATTCAGGGAGAAATTCTCCACCACTTAACCGACAAGAAAGAAACTACAGGAACTACCGATATGACGACAGACGATATAATCATAACGACAGACCCGAAATTCATCAGAACTGGCGAGATTCAAACAGAGCAGGGCACTCTCGACAAGGTGAATTTGTAGAAGTTAGGTCTCCTAATCCCAATAACGACGCGCGCCAACAAAGAGACAGACAATGACTTGCACCGCAGGCAGCCACGAGCGTCTGTTGGCTCCGAGAAAAATGACATAAGACGCTAGCCTTGAGAAAAATTTTAGTAGTCCTTACCGACGTATTCCACATGATAATTGTGTTCAAGTTGAAACTCTGCGTACTAGGAAGGGTAAAGGATTGCACCACTTTTCACATGTAAAACCGTTTATTGAAAGATAATCTGCTTTTTAACTTTGTCTTTGCCATATAACTTTTCACTTTACATTGCTAGTATGCTTTGTCAGACTTAGAATCTGTTATCATGCAACAATGTTTGAAGTTAAAAATCCAGTCAAGAACCAAGAGAACTTATTTAAACAGAAATTACGAATGTATTGTTATTGTGAACAGACGCCACAGTGTTATTGTGTGTGTACATTCTTGCTTGTTAGTTGCACAATTATGTAACGACTATAAGGCTCACATACTTAGAACATTTACCAGTACCGCTAATGAGATTTTAATGCAACATTTTGGTTTACTTGAAAATACATTCTGGATTTAAAGTGCTTTCTGTGAGATACCAGATGACACAGTGGTTAGTTTATGTGACAGCTACACGATTTTATCACGACGCTACTAATGAGTGACAATTTACAATGTTGTTTTTGCGGTGTATCTGTTTTGTATCTGCACAGTTTTTCTGAATTCTTCTGGAAAGTAAAACATGTTTCAGTAGTAACTTTTGTCGTATAGCTACAATGAGACAGCCTTTTCCGTAGAACAACAATACGTTACAGCACAGTACTTTCTTCATCACAGCAATAAGCGTAATAACTAAGATATCAATACGAAAAGCATTTCACTTTTGTTTATCATGAGGTAAGTACATAGACTTCTGCAGAACTTAGCTTTCGGAGAACGACAACTATGACACTTCCACAGAGATTATCTTACAACAAGACACACAGTTTAGCGCTACAGTACACATATTTGAGTAATTAATTTTGTACTTAAAACATTTAGTTTTAAAGATATTTGAAGTACAATGATACAAAGGTTTTCTGTGATACATTTCATTCCATTGCTGTAATCTGTAACACCCAAGGGTATAATTACATTAATCCTCAGTGGGGTACATGCTTACTTTGTGTACCATGTGTTTGGCAAGGACAAGGAGCCCTAGCTAATATGGTATTTGCTTATACAACTTTTCACATCGGTACCATATTTCTCTAACACACAAATTACACAGCAATCTGATCATTTAACTTAGAGATAAACATTTTTTTACTACATCACTGACACATGTTTACACAATTACACAGTTGGGTAACTTCACACTTATGAAATTGTATTTTGTCTGTACTTTGTGAACTGTTCATATTTTTTCGGAACCATTGTGATACTATGAGAGCTTTGAATGATGTATTTGGTAAGGGAGCATGATTTTAAAGTACGTTTGAGGTAGATGACACTATTGAAATGAGCAGAGAATTTTTTTAGGTTTTGAAATTATTGGAGGAAGCTATGATGATTTTGAGAATTGACTGAGATGTTATGATATTATTACGACGATGATGTGTATCATGCTGTTGAGGTATGTTTATGATCAATAAGCTGATGTTATATGAGGAATTTTATTATGCAACATATTTATTAACATGAAATATTGAAGGAGTGTCGACAAATATGTATATGTGTAATAAGGTAAGGAATAATGAGTAGTGGTTAGGTGCTCTGACTTGTGAAAAAGGATGTTGAAAACCAAGAATCGTACTTTAAGAGTTATGAAATGTGTGTAAATGCATGAATGTATCACTATGCTGGCAAAAATTTTTTGCACACTGTTATATTCATAGGATTTTGTTTCTACACATTTGCAATGCAAATTCTCGACCTGTGAAATTTTTTATATGAGACTGTCACTGTAATGCAAACTGGTGTCGTAAATATTTCAGTAAGAAAGTTAAGTGACCACCTTCACGTAATGAGTCGTGGGCACCCAGCTGCGCGACAGTCACCTGGAAAAAAGCCATTAGTGTGTGCATTTCAGAGGCACAGGTGGAGAAAAAAAAGGGGCCATTATCCTCACTATTGACATTCCTTTGTAGAAAGCATCGCAAATATGACACGCTCAAACTTGAAAACATATGATTACACTGTGGAGCTCTTATTTTATGATATTTACTAAAATGCCTAATGAAATGATGAGAAACATTTTACATCTATTGTCTTTCTAGTTGAGAGAATTTTTTTGCCTTTGGAGACGCCATTTGCCTAGTGAATGACGTTTCATATGTTGCTTTTTATATATATATATATATATATATATATATATATATATATATATATATATATATATATTCTGTCTACAGACCCAGTAAAGAATACGTTTATGATGTACTTTCTTAGAAAACAGAGCACAAATAGATATTTCCCTTCACAGGAATTGCATAAATAATTTTTTAATCACTTGGTAACTTTCTTGCAGAGTAAGTTTTTGTGATGCATCACTCTAGTGTTAAGATGTGACATAGGTATTAAAAATGGCCATTTTTACTATAATATTTTTTCTGCTTGAGCTCTGTCATGTTTAGATATAAGTTATAGCATTTGCTGCTGCTGTTTGCCAGGCATAGTGCTACTGAATTTCACTTTGTATTACTCTGTTAAGCCAGTTTTACTACTGATTTATTTTTCTTGTTGCTGCACATTGGCTCATAATAGTTGTAATGTTGCATTTTCTCTGTTAATTTAGATTTACTGCTGCTTGCTTTGCCAATTTGCATTTTTTGTCATTGCTGTTTGTGTTAATTGTTTTGTGTTGCTGCATTGCCTCATCCCTTAGTTTAGCATCTGAGCTCAGTAGATTTAAGTTAGCTTAAGAGAACGAGTGGTGACGAATTGGAAGAAATGCATTGAGAAGCTATAAGAAAATGGTTTGGCCAAAAAAAAGTACTTTGAAAGAGGATATGAACAAAAAAGTAGGGTTTTGGAACAACGGGTTAAGGTAGGATTTTCTTGGAAATAAATGATGAGGTAAGGTAATGGAAAATAAATAATGAGGTAAGAAATATGTGAACATATAAATACAGAAAGCAAGTTGGGATAGGATTTTTTTTTTGTGGAAACGAATGTTGAAATAAGAAGAAAAATCTATGGAATGTAATTTTGGGTTGGACTGCAGTATCAAGTGTTACACTGAAAACAAACCCTGTCCTGTATTTTTGTGTTATTACACTATGTGAATTTGTGTTTTTCCTGCCTTTATGTGTTTAGCTAATAAGATTTATATTGTAGAATGTTTCAAATACTATGTTATTTTCTTTGTAAAGATGTTAAGACATTATTTATTCTGTTTTGTTTTAATGCTCATGTGTGAAGTTGATGTTTCAAAAGTTATTCTGATCTTTTATGTATTTACCTATATCATAATTCCTGTAAAACTGATGTATATGTTAGTTCTATTCTTTTGTAAAGCCTTATTACTACAAATGTTATATGTACTATTATGTTTTAATGATGTTTTTTGTACGTTTGTAATTGTATTCTTATGTTGTAAATTTATAATAATATAGACACTAGTTCTTCACATTAAGTTACATTTCACTGCACACGTTTCTGTTGGTCATAGTATATGCACAATATGTGAAAAAAAAGAGGACTGTTAGTGCTCCCACGTGTGTTGATAATTCAGCAAGGGACTGGATAACAGCATTGCTGGTTCTAAGGACAATTCCAAAAAAACTTTGTGAATGCAAAAGTGGTGGTTTATGGACTTGCTATATTCTCTGCAAGACTCTTCGATGGTGATTGTGCACCTGCACAGACGCAACAGATGGCTGCTGGCCGTCTCTACAAGGACTACAGTGGGTCTGCACCTTTGACGACCCACCAATACAATTATTTCTACAAGGACTGCAGTGGGTCTGCACATCTCGTGGCCCACCAATACCATACTCTCTACCAGGACTACAGTGGGTCTGCTCTGTGATGACCTACCTTCCAATATTCTTCAAAACTTCGACTGACTCTGCTGTGGGTTTGCTCTGTTGTGACCCTTTAACTGTCTGCATGTCAAGAGTCAGCATTGTCTTTCTGTTGGAAGGACAACACTACTTCTTCAAGACTGCATGGAAATCCACTACTTCCGTGTGCATTGTCTTTTACTGCTCAGACTATGAGAAAAGAAATGGCAGTTTTACTGTGATGAATGATCAGGACTGTCTTTATGGACTGTGAGAAAATTTTAGCTTTTGACCAACATTGTATTAATAAGTGTGTGCATTTGATATCTTTCTTACTGCAATTATGAAAATTTTTTTCAAATCTGTGTTGGCCAGTGCCCAAAACAATTTGTAAAATTTTTTGTGGGGAGCATGGGGGCTATGTAAGTAGGCTGTTTCGATTTTCTTATTGGTAACGCCACGTAGCACTCTGTATGAAAAATCACTGGCTGTGTGCAGTCTGTGGCTAGTTTGCATTGTTGTCTGCCATTGTAGTGTTGGGCAGATGGATGTTAACAGCGTGTAGCGTTGCACAGGTGGAGGTGAGCCGCCAGCAGTGGTGGATGTGGGGAAAGAGATGGCGGAGTTTGGACATTTGGAAGACTGGATGTCATGAAGTGATATATATAATATGACTTTTGAACAATATTAAGGTAAATACATTGTTTGTTCTCTATCAAAATCTTTCTTTTGCTAACACTGCCTATCAGTAGTTAGTGCCTTCAGTAGTTTGAATCTTTTATTTAGCTGGCAGTAGTGGCGCTCGCTGTATTGGAGTAGTTCGAGTAACGAAGATTTTTGTGAGGTAAGTGATTTGTGAAAGGTATAGGTTAATGTTAGTCAGGGCCATTCTTTTGTAGGGATTTTTGAAAGTCAGATTGCGTTGCGCTAAAAATATTGTGTGTCAGTTTAGTGTTGATCAGAATAGGTAAAGAGTGAAATGTCTGAGCACGTTCAGTTTTGCTCAGCTGTTTGAAAATCAAATAATGTAAGAGGTTTATCAGCACAGTAATTAATTAATTTTTCTAAGTGGACGTTTAACATGCTAATTACAGAATATGTTACGATAGAGTACTCCATCGTAACATACTCTGTAATTAGCAGAGCTTACTCCGCATGTAACGATGGAGTGCGAATTGTGGTTTTGAGTATGTGACATGAAAGAATGTGATGAGCGTCATACGTAATACATGACATAGCAAATGCGCTTGATAATGGCTCAGGGCCGAAATTAGCTAATGGCATGATTCTAATAAAGGACAGTGCACCCTACAGCGGACAAAACTTTCAAGTAATCATTTATGAACGTTGCAATTAGCGAAAGAGTGGTAAACGTCCAAAATATAAACACGAACCTCAACAGTTGCGTAATATAAAAACCAAAGTTCACTGAGAAATAAAACAAGTAAACAGACGAAATAGCTGCAGGCAGCTACCGAAAGTGGATGTGCTGACATGTGAGTAGCAGCAATAAAAATCCCTGTCCTTTGTCTGTAGAAATTGAATTCGGGACGCAGCTCTGACGAGACGGAGCGCTCGGAAATGCGCAGTCTGCGACGTTGTCATCTCGTATCACGAGGACTCCCATCTCGCCTTTTTCCTTTCTAAGACGTCCTGCGCTCTTGTCCTGTGGAATGCATTCCGCCGCTTACGCTGGAGGAGGAATTCTCTTTCGCGGCAGGGCACCGTTTTCCTTCTGCCCGGGACTCCGGAGGGCCTTTCGCCGTCGGATGGCCTCCCCGAGCCTTCTTTGCCGTCAAAGGCGATGCAGGCTGAGCGAGGCGGACGGCCGTCCGTGCATATTGCGACGCCTGTGAGGGCGCTGCCCGCGACGCAGTTCCCTGTTCCGGACAGGAATTACAGCGACTTACCGAGCAATGTCTTCGTGGTGCACTAACTAAATATTGCTTCCCAGGTCCGTCTTTCTGGTGGTGTCGAAACTTATTGTAATTTTGTAGCCGTCTGTTAGAGAGCTGAAAAGTAAAGCCATAGCCTACAAGGGTAATCCCAAAAGTAAGATCTCCTATTTTTTTTATAAGTACATAGACCTGTAGCGCTAGGTGACGATAAGTTTGGCTTTAGGAAAAGTAAAGGGACGAGAGAGGTAATTCTGACGTTACGGCTAATAATGGAAGCAAGGCTAAAGAAAAATCAAGACACTTGCATAGGATTTGTCGACCTGGAAAAAGCGTTCGACAATATAAAATGGTGCAAGCTGTTCGAGATTCTGAAAAAAGTAGGGGTAAGCTATAGGGAGAGACGGGTCATACACAATATGTACAACAACCAAGAGGGAATAATAAGAGTGGACGATCAAGAACGAAGTGCTCGTATTAAGATGGGTGTAAGACAAGGCTGTAGCCTTTCGCCCCTACTCTTCAATCTGTACATCGAGGAAGCAATGATGGAAATAAAAGAAAGGTTCAGGAGTGGAATTAAAATACAAGGTGAAAGGATATCAATGATACGATTCGCTGATGACATTGCTATCCTGAGTGAAAGTGAAGAAGAATTAAATGATCTGCTGAACGGAATGAACAGTCTAATGAGTACACAGTATGGTTTGAGAGTAAATCGGAGAAAGACGAAGGTAATGAGAAGTAGTAGAAATGAGAACAGCGAGAAACTTAACATCGGGACTGATGGTCACGAAGACAATGAAGTTAAGGAATTCTGCTACCTAGGCAGTAAAATAACCAATGATGGACGGAGCAAGGAGGACATCAAAAGCAGACTCGCTATGGCAAAAAAGGCATTTCTGGCCAAGGGAAGTCTACTAATATCAAATACCGGCCTTAATTTGAGGAAGAAATTTCTGTGGATGTACGTCTGGAGTACAGCATTGTATGGTAGTGAAGCATGGACTGTGGGAAAACCGGAACAGAAGAGAATCGAAGCATTTGAGATGTGGTGCTATAGACGAATGTTGAAAATTAGGTGGACTGATAAGGTAAGGAATGAGGAGGTTCTACGCAGAATCGGAGAGGAAAGGAATATGTGGAAAACACTGATGAGGAGAAGGGACAGGATGATAGGTCATTTGCTAAGACATGAGGGAATGACTTCAATGGTACTAGAGGGAGCTGTAGAGGGCAAAAACTGTAGAGGAAGACAGAGATTGGAATGCGTCAAGCAAATAATTGAGGACGTAGGTTGCAAGTGCTATTCTGAGATGAAGAGGTTAGCACAGGAAAGGAATTCGTAGCGGGCCGCATCAAACCAGTCAGTAGACTGATGACAAAAAAAAAAAAAAAAAGAACTTGAACATTTAGCTATTTTTCGACATAATCACCATTTCTGTAGAAGCATTTTTGTAGACGCTTTGGCAGTTTTTGTATGCCCATGTCATACCAGCTCGCCGCCATGCTGTTCAGAAAGTTATGAACCTCTTCTTTCACCTCGTCGGCTGAGCTGAATCACTGGGCCCACAATTAACGCTGACAGGTACTGTGAGATTCTGAAAAAACTCAAACGGGCAATTCAGAACCGGAGAAGAGGAATGTTGAGCAAGGGCGTACACAATCTCCACGAGAACGCTCGCCCACACATCGCTCGGCAAACCGTTGCTCTCCTGCAACAGGTTCAGTGGATCACAATCGCCCACCCACCCTATAGTCCTGACTTGGCGCCCAGTGACTATCACCTGTTCCCTAGGTTGCAAGAACATTTGGCCGGAAAGCGATTGAGCTCTGACGACGATGTGAAAGAAGAGATTCATAACTTTTAGAACAGCATGGCGGCGTGCTGGTATGACATGGGAATACAAAAACTGCCACAGCGTCTACAAAAATGCATCGACAGAAATGGTGATTATGTCGAAAAATAGCTAAATGTTCAAGCTGTAAACTGATGTAAACCATTGTAGAAATAAACAGGTCTATGTACTTATAAAAATAGAAGACCTTACTTTTGGAATTACCCTCGTATATTACAATCAAAGAGAGTAAAGGTCCAGTAAAAAGTCGAAAATTCAGGGTGTTAGAAACTTCTCATTTGATTTCACAAGCTTAAGTCTATATAAAACTGAAATTGAGAACTTCAGGGCAGTTTTAAGCTACTCTTAGGACTAGTTATCAGTGCCAAATATACCGGACTGGTGGTACACATCAGTATATCTTTGTTTACATGACGATAACACGCAACTTACTGGCATATTATAACTGTGTGCTGGATCGAGATTCGAACTCGGGAGAGTTTCTGTGAAGTTTGGAAGGTAGGAGACGAGGTACTGGCAGAACTGAAGCTCTGGTGACGGCTAGCTCAGTTGGTAGAGCACTTGCCCGCGAAAGGTAAAGATTCAGAGCTCGAATCTCGGATCCACCACACAGTTTTAACCTGCCAAGAAGTTTCAGATGAGCGCACACTGCGCTGCAGAGTGAACATCTCATTCTGGCGAGAACACGTTTACTTGCGTCCATTGGGTAGCCGGCGCAACGCCAACTTCAGGGGAGATTTCTGGTCGAGACCGATGGAAAAAAAGAATTTTTAAACATAATTTTCATCCCTGTGGTATATACAGGATGTTTCACAATTAATGTTACACACATGTTGAATTAGTAGAGGGAACTCAGCACATCCGGAAACGTCATCCAACGACGCTAAAGAGCGTCAAAATTATAGGCGCCGGCGCCTCTAAATGTATGCATGTAAAGGGTTATTCCGTGATGACGTTACAAACTGTCAAGGATGGTGGAGAAGGATAAATGTATATCAGTCTGAGGTAAGGGTCCCTGTGCAGGAAACGAATGAATCGAAATTTATAAAAGAAAACCGTTTTGATACCTCGGACAGTGGAATACACGTACCGGTACTGTTGTTGCTGACTGTAGGGTAGGCAACTTTCTGAGTTGGTAGCAAGGACCAAAACAAGAAAGAATGTCTGGTAAACAGGCGTCTAAAATGCGCACCTTAAGAACTTTGAGCACTTTTCAGTAAAGAAGATGTACTCAAGTACTCATTGCTCTTCAGGTAAGTATTTTAGAGCCCATGTTTGCTAGACAATTTTTCTGGTTTTGGTGGATACTACCACCTCTGAAGGTTTCCTACCCAACGATCTTAGCAACAATAGCACCAGTACGTGTATTCCACTGTCAGAGGCATCAGAACGGTTTTCGCTTACAAATTTCAACTCGTTCATTTCCCGTGCAGGGACGCTTACCTCAGACTGATACACATTTATCATTCTCCGTCATCCTTGAAGGTTTGTAGCATCATCACGGAATCGCCCTGTATATACATACATTTACAGGCGCCGGTGCCTGTAACCTCGACGCCCTGTAGCATCGCTGGATGACGTTTCCGGACATGGGTTCCAATGTAAGACATAATATACTAAGTGTGTAGCATGAAATGTGAAACACCCTGTAGATTATACCTTTGAAAAGATATTTTTGATTGTGGAAGTATTCTAGATGTTACAGCGTGTTGAATGGAGACGAAATACAAGCGGCTGTAGGCACTCGGTGAATTAGTTTAATAATTAAATCACTGCCCTCCACAGACAATGTTGTCTGAATTTATGAATTAATTTAAGACAAGATTAGACCAGTACGCGAATTCTGTCCAGTGGCACATGATGGTCAATTCCCTCATGGAACATTGTTTGCGGTTGCCCACGGAATCTTACTGTACCCAGGCTTCGTTAGAAGCAAATCGACAACCACGGATGTCTTTCTTCAGCACTGCAAACGTACGGAGCTCGCATGGGTTGAGATCGGGAATGTATGGTGGATGTATAACAGCTTACAACGAAATCTTTTCAGCGTAGTCGAAACAACCTTGGCAATATCTGGGCGGACATTATTCTGCAACGAAATGGTGTCGTCTGTAAAAATTTCTGGGCGTTTGGACTTGATGCTTCAATTGTTGCACAGTGTCAACGTACCGCTGTGCATTAAGTGAAGCGCGTCAGCAGGCCAAAACAATCAGAAATGTGGAAGGACGGTATCATTCTGTTGCAGGATAATGACCGCCCATATGTTGACAAGACTGACACTGCAGAAGTTTCACTGAGAAGCCCTTGCACATCCTTCATACAGTCCCGATCTCTCCCCATGCGTATGAAGATGGTACCTGGTCTCTCGGACATGTCCGAAAGAACAGATACCATCGGTGACCATGCAGCGTTCTAGAATGAAATGATAATTAAATCAAGACCCTACGCTGTCGACACACGTTGATGTACATAAACGGGGAAAGTAGAAAATGTGTCCCCCGACCGGGGAAATAACAGATACCATCTTCATATACTTAAGGTTAACTGGCCATTGACCTCCTTCTTCTGTGCGGATGCATACGTATTGCCCGAACTCTTACGGGACTCGGTAAGATTGTCTGCCGCGAGTAATGAGTGTAATGGGCAAGGGCACTACGAATGTAGAGTGTGGAAATTAAGTTGGGAGTGTGGGTTTTACGGGGAGCGTGCAGGGGATGAATCCCTTCATTCGCACTATCCTCTGTGCTCTCGGTGGCTCAGATGGATAGAGCATCTGCCATGTAAGCAGGAGATCCTGGGTTCGAGTCCCGGTCGGGACTTTCCCCGTTGATAGATATCAACGCCTGTCGACAGGGTAGGGTCTTGATTTAGTTATCATTTCTCCCCATGCGGTTTCCATACTTTTGGAACCTTGAAGAAAAACCTTCGTTGCCGTCGACTTGCTTCTGACAAAGAGGTGCACGCTTAGGTACCATCATGACTGCGTAGGTTACCGCAAACATTTCTCCATGACGGCGTAGATCGTCTTGTCTCACAGTGGAATAAGTGTATTAACAGTTAATTCCACTAGCGTTTGTAATAATAAACAGTTTAGTTACTTTTCTTCCATCTGTTTGGTTTCCATTTGACTGCCCCTTATACTTAATGAGTATTTCAGGTTTAGTGAAAGTTAATGAACCACCACAAGTGATGCAGAAGGAATTAGATTCGGAAAAGAGGAACCGGAAGTAGCAGGCGAATTTTGCTATTAGACCAGCAAAGTAACTGACGGCAGCACGAAACTGGCAAGAGCAAGAAAAGAATTTCTGAAAAAGATATATTTGTTAGCGTCTATACACATTTGGTAATTTAAAACTCCCCGTCGCGTTTTTTCTGTCTTTATGTGAAGGCTAATCTGAGGAACTACTACAGGGATTATGATACGGTTTTTACTAGTAGAGAGACTGATACAAGGGAAGTTCCGTGTATATAATAATGTATTATCCTACTTGACATATGGGAAGTTCTGTGTATACAATTAAGTACTATCCCGGGCGGTTCTAGGCGCTACAGTCTGGAACCAAGCGACCGCTACGGTCGCAGGTTCGAATCCTGCCTCGGGCATGGGTGTGTGTGATGTCCTTAGGTTAGTTAGGTTTAAGTAGTTCTAAATTCTAGGGGACTGATGACCTCAGAAGTTAAGTCCCATTGTGCTCAGAGACATTTGAACCAAGTATTATCGCCACTCAATGGCGCTTCAGTTTTTGCACAGTGTCCACCTGCCGCTCTGCGTTAATTCAAGCGCGCCATCAAGTCGAAACATCCAGAAATGCTGACAGATGGCATCATTCCGTTGCTGGATATTGCCCGTCCGCATGTTCCCAATGTTGTTTCGACTATGCCCCATACTTTTGCAGCCCTAAAGAAAGACATTCGTGGCCAACGATTTGCTGCGGACGAAGAGATGCACGCCAGGGTACAATCATGATCCAGCAGGCAACGGCAAGCATTTTTCCGTGAAGGGGGTAAATGCTTTTAACAGTTACGGCGATTACTTTTGAAATAATAAACAGTTTATTTAATTTCTCCCATCTATCTCGTTTCGGTTTCCCTAGTTATTTTAGGTTGCGATTGGATAAATGGTTTTAGTATTTCAAACACCGAATGCTCAGCTATTGCGTAACGGCTACTGGTACGTACTTTGTGGTTTAGGGGCGGCAAAACGCCCCCAGTTCGCTTTGAATGATATTTCTGGAACGGATTAATCCACTGTCAACACTTCGTCAAAAGGCGGTGCTACTGCATTCTGCTGGCTCTCAGCGTCCTTCCAAAGCGTAAAGCCGACACACATTGTCTCTGTCTGTTAGCTTTCATCTCCAACGAACCACCGCAGCGCCATTATCGTTGGAGTAATCATTACATTACCGCTACTGTTCTCTCTGTTCTCTGCCGCCAGGTGGGCTCAGCACATGTATTCTGGCGTACATCCATCCATACGCCTGATGGTAATTTCAGTTCGAAACGATGTTTTCGGAGAGCTTTATTCTCTTGTCGGTGGCCACCGGAAGCCGAAGAACAAAGTTTTGGCTATGGACCATCACCGGCCGGCGCTGAAGAGAGCGGGACGTGTTGAATGTATTCGCTTTCATCTCTGCAGCGCCTGTGAGTTCGCTTTCCGTCTGATTAGCGCCGACGCGGTGATCGCGTTACATGTAGTGTATTCTTTCTACACCGGCAACGCAAATCCTTTTTTTCTCCTTTTTTTTTGACTAACGCCTGTGTACGGGAAAACCGAATACACATGCGGCTCACGTTTGCGTCACAACGCGCTGATCTCTAGTTAGCACAGATTTCAAAGCGCAGTACTAATGAGCGGAATGAGAAAGTGACGTCGACTCTGGTCTAATTGGATGACTAGTGAACTCAATGTTTCTCCGTGATTCTTCTGGGACACAGGATGGATTATTGGCTAATTTTCTTGCGTCCACCCCGTAACACTACAACAAAATTCTAATGCCTGTTTTATGAGACAAAAATTTAGATCCAAATGTAATGCGAGATTAGGTTAAGGTTCCTCAAATTTGTTTGACTTCAGTACAGTAGTGAAGCCATAGCCACAGTAAATTTCACGAACCTTACATGACTAGTTTCGGTGAAGCTGAGTCATCATTATCATACGAAACAAGTCTGCTATTAATTATAAGAACCTGAAATATAAGCAACATCTAACACAACACCTTTGTCGTAGGAAACGATACTGTGAATTTATCATGTTAAACTTCCTTATGCAGTGACGGCAAAGAACCAACATCATTGCAATTAATCGCTGTGAAGCCTTTATCTGTACGGGACATGGTGATGGTAAGTTCCTATGGTACTAAAATGCTGAGGTCATCGGTCCCTAGTTTTACACACAACTTAACTTAACTTGAACTTACTTACGCTACGGACAACACACACACCCATCATGCCTGAGAGAGGACTCGAACCTCCGACAGGGGAAGGGGCGGGGGGGGGGGGGGGGGGGGGAGCCGCGCAAACTGTGGCAAGGCACCCAGACCGCGTCGCTACCCCGCTCGGCATATACGGAACATTCAAATCTTAACGTCGTATACACGGGATTACGATCGGCGTCGTTCAACTACTTGCACAACGAACCCGAAAAGTGAAAATCTTGTCTTATTAATCTTAACAGTTCTGCTCTTATTCTGAGACATACATCGCACAAGTATGAGGTGAAAGAGTTAACTGAAGTATCAGAACGCACCTGGAAAAAATTTAACAGTCGTCTTTTTTTTTTTAAAATAGCAAAATTCCCTAATAAAAATATGGCTACGGCTTGAGGTAAATAAATTTACGTACAAAACTGTACGTGATGAAGTTAATGAAATAACTACATCCATGCATGAATAGTCTATATCATTATCTGTATTTATTGTCTCCAAACCAAATTGTCAACCCTGACCCAAAATCTCCACATCTCCAAATTAAAATGAACATCATTACTAATCTAACCGTAAAATGTGGGTAAAATAACGCCAATCGTTATTATAACCTCACCTCAACATCTTAATATAGAAAATACATAGCTTGTAATGTTGAACACAGCACTCACTAGCACTGTGTCAAAGAAACAACTGTTTGCTTGGATGACCCGTAAACAGCCGAGACTAACACAGAATCGATGAACACGGTGGACACAGCATTCATAGAAGTCAGTAGTACCGTGTCCAAGAAACAACTGTCTTCTTGGACGACACAAACAACCGAGGTTATCATATGACTGACCAACACGATGGATGCTGCCTCTTTGGCACTTCTCGCAACTCGCCACACCAAAACAATACACATAAGCAAGACCTAACAGCTGTACCTATCGTGTTATTAGAGAATTTTACTGTTTCTAAAAAACTGAGAACTGTTAATTTTTTGCAGGTCCATAGTGATACTTCGGTCAAATGTTCCAGCTCTTACTTGAACGATGTATGTATTAGATTAGAGATTAGATTAGATTAATACTAGTTCCATGGATCATGAATACGATATTTCGTAATGATGTGGAACGAGTCAAATTTTCGAATACATGACATAATTAAGTTAATTTAACAACATAATTAGGTTAATATAACAACTTTTTTATTTATTTTATTTTATTTTTTTTATTTTTATATACATAATTGACTTGTTGTGTAAAGGCCTTAAATATAACTTGCCTGCTAAACTCGATAAATATCCAGTTATTTGTAATCTCATTGTAGATCTAAAAATCGGTTTAGAATCTCTGAAATTAGAGAAAACGGAGCAAGTCAAATGTGCCTACGAATGTAACAACATAATAGAAAAAGAAATTAAATTATCTCCTAATAAGCAATCGGGCGAATATAGTATAATAAAAAGCATTAATCATAAACTTAGAGAGCACGACGCATTAATCACTAAGAGTGACAAAGGGAACACCGTGGTCGTGGCTTATAAAAATGAATATATAGAGAAGACTGTAAAGTTTTTTGAGGAAAACGACATCACTGAGGTTACTGTAGATCCTACTACTGAACTGCAAAATGAAATCCGGCGTACTTTAACGAATTCCGTCAGCTTGTTCAATAAGTTCCAAAAGAAAGGGCTTATAAATATGAACCCTAAACCACCAGTGCTCAGAAGTCAGTTTAAACTGCATAAACAAAATCACCCGATCCGCCCTATAGTGAATGGTATACGCAGTCCACATCACACACTTGCTAGGCGCCTCCATTTTAAAATTAAAGATGCTTTCACTTTTGAAAATAATTTTTCTGTAAAAAACAGTAAGGAATTACACTAGACTGGTGTCCTTTGACATCGTCAGCCTTTACACAAATGTTCCGGTTGATGAAACCATAGACCTTGTAAAAGAGAATCTTCTTAAACATAAAAAATTAAGTGAAACTCAGATTGCCGAACTCATTGGTTTGCTCAAGGTCATTTTAAAATACAATTACTTCACATTTAACGGGAAAATGTATGTACAACCAGATGGTCTAGCAATGGGTAGCCCCCTCGCCGGTATTCTAGCAGAGGTTTTCATTAACGCCCTGGAAACGACGTTCTTCAATTCAAGTTCAGAATTACGCCACAAAATCCGCTATTATGCACGGTATGTTGATGACATTTTCATTGCTTTTGATGGCACTGATCATGAGTTAGAGCATCTCTTTAACACTTTCAACGGTTTACATGAAAAAATTTCCTTCACAAAAGAACTTCAAAATGATAAACGTGAACTTAATTTTCTCGATTTAACAATTTCTATAGAAGATAATTCCTTCCATTTTAATATCTTCCGCAAGGAAACATATTCTGATAATGTCATTCCTGCTGACTCAACCCATCCAAAAGCTCATAAATTGGCATTTTTTCATTCCGCCATTCACCGAATGGTAACCACTCCTTTATCACCTGCGGATCAAAAAAAAGGAATTGAATGTCATCAAAGCGATTGCGGTTAATAATGGGTATAACCAGAATATGATCGATTACCTGCTCAATAAGAAAATCTCCCAAAAATGTTCGACTTTGAGAAATATTCTCCCCACGGATACCACAGAAACTAAAAAATTTATTTCCATCCCTTTCCTGGGTAACTTATCGTATGGGATTAAACGTCTTCTAAATAAAAAATATAACTGTAACGTCTCCTTTTCTACAGATAACAGTTTAAAAAGAAATCTTGTACAGTCAGTAGAGATTGCCAGCGATTGGTTTTCTAATTCAGGTATTTACAAGCTAACCTGTAATAACTGCCCCTCTTATTATATTGGTCAAACCGGCAGAGCTGTGAAAACACGATATAAAGAACATCTGTTAGGTAAAAAAGGAACGAATATTCGCAACTCTACCTTTGCTGAACACCTCTTGATAACCGGCCATACGCCTAAACAGTTAGAAGACACGGTTATCCTACATAGACAGGTCAAAGGACGGAGACTAGATCTGTGGGAAGAGCTATTTATTTTTAAACATCTAGAGCTCAAAGACGGCAATATTCTGAATGATCAGTTGAACCTTGCCTGTAAACAATTTTTCGAAGGCTTTAAACCCGTACTGTGTAATATATAACATTAATGCTAGTAACCTCAGTAGTCTATTTCCTCAGGAAGCTATAATGCACTTTCAAATCTTCCAGTTTACTATCGTTTATATAATGTGTCCTTTTCACGATGTATGGCTGCCACTACAGCGGCCCTCATGTAATTTTCTCTTATTCTATATTACGTAGTAACTGGATTGTAGACCAGGTCTCGTAATTTCTTAAAAGCCATTACTGATTGTTCTTGATGTTCTGACTTATATACGTTCTATGGGCTTCACTAATATGGTAATATAACTTTATATTTTGGCTATATAGACCACTGCATGTAACTCACGGCGGAAGCGCCACCTGTCTTTTTGATGTATGTATCTACGTTATTGTTCCTATACCTCCCACAATGTCATAACGGGAGTGTTAAATGCTTGCCAATTTATTTATTATCACTCTATTTAAGAACGCATTTAATATTGATGTTTCAAATGTTACTTCAGTACGCCTATCGGCACATAGTTCGCGACATGAGCGCCACCTGCCCTGGCCGCTGTGCTACTACGCTGGCCGATTTTACTCAGTCGCTTAGGCGCTCTGCAACTTCTATGTACCTATTTTATTTGTTTGACAAACCCTGTTGTCAGGGCAATATTTTATATGATTAATGTAACTATGCAGATGTTTGCCTAAACGATAAGGACATATCACTTCATGTTGTTATAACACTGTAAGTACCAAGAATCTTTCTCACATCTTGTAATACAATATTTTCCTAATATATGTTAAACTTTATTCTTGACTCATGTTTCATACCTTAATATATATTACGATGTTCATTGTCCCCAGGCCGTCTTCTGAAGAAGATAGATTTATATCTATTGAAACCTAGGTAAAGATTACTTTATCCTTTGCAACTGGTCGGCTGTTCTTAGTCTGATTTACGTGGAACCATTGCTGTAGCGCAGCTATGTTTAAAGTACATAATTTTTTGTTTGTTTTTTTTTCTTTTTTTTCTTAATTTATATCTAAAATTCCTCTATGGAGTAGAAGGAGTTGTCATTCAGAAATTCTTTTAATTTCTTCTTAAATACTTGTTAGTCATCTGTCAGACTTTTTATACTATTTGGTAAGTGACCAAAAACTTTAGTGGCAGTATAATTCACCCTTTTCTATGCCAAAGTTAGATTTAATCTAGAATAGTGAAGATCATCGTTTCTCCTAGTATTGTAGTTATGCACACTGCTATTACTTTTGAATTGGGTTTGGTTCTTAATAACAAATTTCGTAAGAGAGTATATATACTGAGAAGCTACTGTGAATATCCCTAGATCCTTAAATAAATGTCTGCAGGATGATCTTGAGTGGACTCCAGCTATTATTCTGATTACATGCTTTTGTGCAATAAATACTTTATTCCTCAGTGATGAATTACCCCAAAATATGATGCCATATGCAAGCAATGAGTGAAAATAGGCGTAGTAAGCTAATTTACTAAGATGTTTATCGCCAAAATTTGCAATGACCCTTATTGCATAAGAAGCTGAACTCAAACGTTTCAGCAGATCATCAATGTGTTTCTTCCAATTTAATCTCTCATCAATGGACACACCTAAAAATTTTCAATATTCTACCTTAGCTATATGCTTCTGATTAAGGTCTATATTTATTAATGGCGTCATACCATTTACTGTATGGAACTGTATGTACTGTGTCTTATCAAAATTCAGTGAGATTCCATTTACAAGGAACCACTTAGTAATTTTCTGAAAGACATTATTGACAGTTTCATTAGTAAGTTATTGTTTGTCAGGTGTGATTACTATAATTGTATCATCAGAAAAGAGAACTGACTTTGCCTCTTCATTAATATAGAATGGCAAGTCATTAATATATATTTACAACAGCAAAGGACCCAAGACCGACCCTTGTGGAACCCCATTCTTGATAGTTCCCCAGTTTGAGGAATGTGCTGATCTTTGCATATTATGAGAACTGCTTATTTCAACTTTCTGCACTCTTACAGTTAGGTTCGAATTAAACCATTTGTGCACTGTCCCACTCATGCCACAATGCTTGAGCTTGTCTAGCAGAATTTCATGATTTACACAATCAAAAGCCTTTGAGAGATCACAAAAAATCCCAATGAGTGGTGTTCGGTTATTCAGATCATTCAAAATTTGATTGGTGAAAGCATATATGGCATTTTCTGTTGAAAAACCTTTCTGGAAACCAAACTGACATTTTGTTAGTACTTCATTTTTACAGATATGTGAAGCTACTCTTGAATACATTACTTTCTCAAAATTTTTTGTATAAAGCTGTTAGAAGGGAGATTGGATGGTAATTGTTGACATCAGATCTATCCCCTTTTTTATGCAAGGGTATAACAATAGCATATTTCAGTCTATCAGTGAAAATGCCCTATTCCAGAGAGCTATTACACAGGTGGCTGAGAATCTTACTTATCTGTTGAGAACAACCTTTTAGTATTTTGCTGGAAATGCCATCAATTCCATGTGAGTTTTTGCTTTTAAGCAAGTTTATTATTTTCCTAATTTTGAGGGAGAAGTGGGTAAGATTTCAATTGTATCAAATTGCATAGATATGACCTCTTCCATTAACAGCCTAGCATCTTCTGATGAACACGTGGATCCTACTATATCCACAGCATTTAGAAAATGATTATTAAAAATATTTTCAACATCTGACTTTTTGTTCGTAAAGTTTTCATTCAATCTGATGGTAATACTGTCTTCCTGTGCTCTTGGTTGACCTGTTTCTCTTTGAATAATATTCCAAATTGTTTTAATTTTATTTTCAGAGTTGCTGATTTCAAACATGATACACATACTTCTGGATTTTTTAATAACTTTTCTTAATATAGCACAGTAGTTTTTCTAATGTTTGCTAGTTTCTGGGTCACTACTCTTTCTCACTGTCAGATACATTTCCCTTTTCCGGTTACAAGATATTTTTATACCCTTATTAAGCCATGGTTTGTTACATGGTTTCTTACGAGTATATTTAACTATTTTCTTGGGGAAGCAGTTTTCAAATGCATTTACAAAAGTGTCATGAAATAAATTATATTTTAAATTGGCATCAGGTTCACGGTACACCTCATCCGAGTCTAACTGCTGTAGACTTTCCCTGAAAGCAGCACCAGAATTGCTAAGATAAATAAGACAAGATTTTCACATGTCAAGTTCGTTATGCAGATAGTTGGACGACGCTGATCGTAATCCTATATATATATATAAGGCATTAAAATTTTAATGTTCTGCACAGATACAGTCTTCACAGCGATCAACTGCAATGATGTTTCTTCATTGACATTACTGTGTAACGAGATTTAATTTAACATCATAAATTCATAATATTGTTTTGTGGTTGGATGTTACTTATATTTCAGATTCTCATTATTAATAGCAGACGTCTTTCATATTTGTTACATTTATAATGAAGAAATTTACTTCAATCATGACTTGACTACTTTATTGAGATGGAATAAGTTTTATAAAACTTACATTTAGTCGCGTTTCCTAAGACAGTCGTGAACAGTTATAAAATTTAGTTCGGTAATATTTGGTACAAACGTAGTCTGATGTAATTAGTTTTAAAAGTTTTCTTTTTTCATGTTCTTGTTATTATGATCCTTAGTGCAAAGACCGGTGAAATGTATCTCGAACGGAATAAACTCCTACATGGCAAGTAGCACCGATTCCGAAACCAAGGATCATGTGAAACCCACCTCGCAGTTTTCTCACGTGATGTGCTGAAGGCCACGGTTCAAGGCAGTCAGGTAGATGCAGTATTTCTCGATGTCCTAAAATCGTTTAACTCAATATCTTACCTACATGTATTATAGAAATTACAATCGTACGTAGTGTCAAGCAAAATCTGTGGCTGTTTTCAACATTTCTATGAAGGGAAGACACGGCAAGTTATCTTGGATATAGAGTCATCGATAGATGTAGAAGTAACTGCTGGTGTACCCCAGGGAGGTATGCTGGGACCCTTGCTGTTCGTGTTGTGTCTTAGTGATCTTGCGGACAATATCAATAGAAACATCAGGCTTTCTCAGATGACGCAGTTAGCTATTATGAATTAGTGTCTGGATAAAGCTGCTCAAGTATTCTGTCTGGTATGGGTAACATTTGAAAGTGATGCAAATATTAGTAAGTTGCTTTAAATGTTCAGAAATGTTGCGATTCACAAAATGAGAAGATATGCTATCTTATAACTACAGTATGAAGAGTCACTGTAGCCGAATTAAGTCGGGTGATGCTGAGGGAAGTAGATTAGGAAATGAGACACTTAAAGTAGTAAAGGAGTTTTGCTACTTGGGGAGCAAAATAACTGACGATGGTCGAAGTAGAGAGGATATAAAATGTAGACTGGCAATGGCAAGGAAAGCGTTTCTGAAGAAGAAAAATTTGTTGACATCGAGTGTTAGATTTAAGTGTCAGATGTAGTTTCTGAAAGTATTTGTATGGAGTGTAGCCATGTATGGAAGTGAAACATGGACGATAAATAGTTTAGACAAGAAAAGAATAGAAGCTTTCGAAATGTGGTGCTACAGAAGAATGCTGAAGATTAGATGGGTAGATCACATAACTAATGAGGAAGTATTGAACAGAATTGGGGAGAAGAGGATCTTGTGGCACAACTTGACTAGAAGAAGGGATCGGTTGCTAGGACGTGTTCTGAGACATCGATGGATCACCAATTTAGTACTGGAGGGCAGCGTGGAGGGTAAAAATCGTAGAGGAAGAGCAAGAGATGAATACACTAAGCAGATTCAGAAGGATGTAGGCTGCAGTAGGTACTGGGAGATGAAGAAGCTTGCACAGGATAGAGTAGCATGGAGAGCTGTATCAAACCAGTCTCAGGACTGAAGACAACAACAACAACAACAACAACATGAAGAGTCACAACTGCAGTCGACCATCTCATAGAAATACCTGGGCGTAGCAGTCTGTAAGTATATGAACTACAAGGATCACATAGGCTGTCATAGGTAAAGCAAGTTGCAGAGTAGGAAGATACAAAGGAGGCAGCTTAGAAACCAGCCGTGTGACCTATCCTAGAACTGTGCTCAAGAGAACTATCAGGAGACGTCGAACATATAGAGTAAAGCGCAGCACGAACGGCAATACGTTTGTTTGACGAATGAGAGAGCACCACAGAGATCCTGAAGCAACTAACAACTGTTCACAAACGCAAACTACCTCGAGTAAGCCTACTTACATAGTTACAAGAACCACCTTGAAAGCCAAGTATTGCCTTTTATATTAACAACTCAAATAAACAAGAATTATGAAAATTACTCGATTTCAGTCCTCCTCTTATGTGAACAACTGTTTTTATATAATCACAAACATGCTTTAGCACCTTTGACACATCGTCAGTGCGTACTTTTATTCAGTTCTGTAAAATGTAAACATGTTTAAGCAATCATTGTTATATGATATTAGTCTACAACAGCTTTTGGTTATATAACCCTAATCGTTTTCTACGCTGTTGCATAACCCACTGTAAATTACTTGTCGTCTGCAATTAAATGATGTAATTTGTGAGTTTGCTAGGCGAGTTAACAAGTTATCTCGTCTACAAACTTAATTTTGTAGGGTGAAAATATTTCGCTAATATATTTTACGATTACTTACAGTTAGCATCCGTTCTCATGCGTTTTCTAGTCTTTTATTGAAATGCATGCACAAACATAATGCCAGTTTTTGCGGAACTTCAGTCGCAAATTATACACTTGAACTTTACAAATCACGGTGTTTATCTTATATTTCGCAAAGTGGAAAAAGTGTTGTTCAGTTTTATTTCCGCTGTTTCTCAGCCCCTGACAATAATATCTATATCAGTCTTTGTAGCGGTGTGGGGTTTAAATGGAGGCAATACTCTAGATTTTTTTCTGTGTAAAAGATAATTCAAAAAGTGAGATCATTTCACCTTCTGCTTTGATATTCTTAATTTCGGTTACTAGGTCGTCTATAAGAGAATCTACATGGCAACGTAAGTGCCACTGACAGCCGTTTCATACTAACTCTGTCAGATTATCGTCGCATACAGATCTTTCAGCCTATCTTCTGGTATGTGTTGCCTGTTTGCCACTAACCTCCCAGAAGGAAGTGTGTCGTTTACATGGATATGTCTTTTCTTTCTTTATTGTGTTACAAATAAATGGACTCCTGAATCATTCCCACATCCTTGTTTGATCATTTAACCTGTTGTGTGTTAATGAACCGATTGAATCGGAGTTCTCTTGAGAATAGCCAGTAGCTGTCTGCTAATGAAGTTTCGTCTGTTCCTACAGTATTGGCAGTAGCTGTAGGGGAGGTAAAAGGATAGATAGGTCTAGCTGGTATAGTAGCACACAAATGAGTGAGGTTGGCTGGTAACGACTTCCCCATGTCCCCCCCCCCCCCCCCACTCAAATCACAGGGTTAGCGGAGGCGGCTAGTCTGGGTCTTTTGGGCTACTGTTCTGCCGAGGTTTGGTGAGTACGACAGATCTGTATGTATTCCACGGATGGTAGAATTTAAGATATTTAAGGTGCGAATTTTCAGTAATTTCAGTGCAGTTTCTTTTGGTAGTCACAGATAATAATGTTAGTTACTGTGGAATTGAACCGTTGTACTACCCAGTTCTTTAGAAAATCAAAATTACAATCTCATCATAGTTATAGGAAGCCCGGGATCACTGGTGATGGACAAGCTTGTGACTGTTTTACAATTTTAATTTGACTCAAAACAGACTTTATTATAAACCTCAATTCGGACAATTGCCATCTTACTGATGCAATATACAGATCTTCACTTTGATTGAATTACATAAACACTAATAAGAATCATATTATTATACGTCCACAACCAAAATCATTGATAGTAGGCATGGTGAATAATCTTTCACAAACAAGCGTTCTGGTTTAACCAAGTCTCAAGAGACTAATAACACTACACACTTCCAGGCAAAGTTACACTGCCACATAATACCACAACTTCATAAAGAACAAGAGATCTTAAAGCTTAATAAAACTAAACTGCCCACATAAAGGTCCACAGTGAAACATGCTTATACTAAAAATACAAAGTGGGCCAACCAAGGTCGCAAAACTTGCACACAGGATTAATAACAAGTTGCACGTTCATTAAAGATACACATATGATTAACGTAAGTACTAAATAAGAAGGACTAGAATAACTCAACCAATAAAATGACTTACAGAAACGCCAATATTAACAGGGGGCCTCACTTAACTAGCGGACATAATGACTCAGAATGATTCGATAATTGCACTTAACTTTAGAGAACAGCGTTAAGGCCCACAGTAGTGTTCGGAAGGAATAACGCTACGGCCGGCAGGCAATACGAGCGTTCACTCCCCACGGCTTGTGCACTGGGTCACATAGCAGGCAGTATATATTTATATATAATCCGACCGGCCCCACGATGAGACGTCCTCACAAGAATCCATAAACGCGCCAACGCCAGGGAACGAGCAGTCTTAACAAATGGCCTGCAGCACAAATAGATTGCAATGTAAAGAAGGTGAAATCACAGCTACCCTGGAATATATTATAAGCACGCTCCCAAATTCCTAAGGAGCAATACTCTGACATTACCCGTCTCCCAGTAAATCAGCACGAAACTTAGAGATCGCTTTCAGTTGCCTTAAGGCACTTTCAACATTAAATAAACATACCAAAATCTGCCACGACAAATGATTAAACCATTAAGTCAACGGCTGCCGGCACGTACGCAACCGCAGCCAGTCCCAAAACGGACAATATGTCCTGAAAATAAGTTAAAATTTGCATGAAAACCACATAAAACACACGCTCCACGAATGAACAAAAACGGAATGAGGAACATCAGCCTCCTTAAAATAGCCATTGTGGAACCAAGTTCAGAATTATCTCCGGCAGCTACACATGCCGCAATAAGTTTCAACGATCTTCTTAGTTAAACACAGAATAAAAGTCATACCTAACATGGAGCTTGCAAATTACGAACTGGGAAGCTGTTCAACGTGAGACGACGAACCCACCACTATTTTGCACGTCAAGGAGCCCAGTGATCGGCACCGTACATCCGGCGCGCCCCAAAAGACAAGGGCGGCGAGTACGGCGAGTCCCATGCAACACGGTTAGGGACGCGGGGTTGTTTTCAACACAAGTTTGCTCACTGAACGCCGACCGGAGACTCATTCGTCACACATTCATCCGTTCATCCGTAAAACCCACCGGGGGAGCAGTCAACGATAGCAGGACAGCCGAATATCGCTATCAGCGATACAAGTCGAACACCCTAGTGCCTGCCGCCATGGCTCAGGAATAATTTCATGAGAAATTTTAATACCATTTTTGAGATTTGGTAAGAACACTTTATATATGAATGAAGTGGGCTTTGAAATATTTAAGGTATGAATTTCAATCATTTTATTGCAGTTTCTTTTGGTAGATAGGGGTAACCATATTAGTTAGCGTGTGAATAAATCAGAGTGAAGTTTTGAGTTGTTCGCGGGTTTTGGTAAAAGTAATTTGCATGTCAGATGAACAAAGGATACTTGGTTTCCCAGAGCGTTATGGTAGTGGTTTCATTCTAAATGTTCCACACACATTATGTCGTTCAAGTCCTCTCTGAATGCTCTTTTCAGTGGCATGGAGAACGTATACACCGTATTTTTACCATTTTTATTATTAGATTGCAAAGTAAAACTGAAATAAAGTTCGTTGTTTATAAAACGGAACTGGTCTTTAAACTCCTTGAAAATCGTCATCTGAATTTTCTTGTTCTTCTTCTTCTTCGCCGTCATCGTTGTTCTCTTCACTGCCATCCAGAGCGTTACTTACGCCGCACTTATTGAAACATGTAACAGCAGCGTCTTCTCGCACTCTAGACATCTGTTTGGTCCACTGACACACTCGTTTGATTGTAGGTCGTTTCAAAGTCCCTTCGGCGTGAATTCATGTTGGGTTTCATCCATCATCCACTTGTTCCATTCCTCTCTCGTATACACTTCATATAGTTTATTTATCGAGAGATCAAGGGGTATCAAGTGTGAAGTAAGAATAACAGCAATCTCTATATTTCCCTGTCTCAGCTTCTCTTTCACAGACTTTTTCAAGTGACTGCTAAACTGATCTAGCACAAAAACAGAACTCTTCTCCAGTAAAGCACGCTTCCTTCTCTCTCTAATCCGTAGTTTCATACCAGCCCCGTCCGTCCAGTCCTTGTCACGTACGTGAACAACACCTGGCTGTATTTCAAAAGTTTTTGGTATTGTGTTGCGCTTGAAAATGATCATTGGGTTAAGGTTATTACCGCCGGAACAACATGGAAGGACAACAGTGTAGCGCATTTTTCATGTCCACTTGTTTTTATAGTTACAGTTTAAGCAACTTTCATTCCAAAAGTTCTGTTACTCGCCACATCAAATGTCAGAGGAGTTTCGTCCATATTCGTTATTTGGTTTAATTCCACACTGGTCTTCTTTCGATGATAAATAATACAGCGATGAAAAGATAATATTTTATTTTCATACACTTATAGCATTTTCTGAAATATTTTGGTTTTGGTTTTGGTTCGAGCGCTAAGCCTATGACGCTTTATAAGCCTGTAGCACCAACCAACTCCACCCTTAAAGTTCGTTGAGTTCCACTGTAGCGCTAGCTTACGAGCGTATATTGGAATTATTTTTGTATTAATTTCAGTGCCATATTGGCGGTGTCCTTGAATCCACTTCAATACGTCATCTTCTAGTTTTGGCCATTAAACATTCTGTCCTTTATTTCCAAATTCAGTCTTCCTCATTTTTTCCCTTCTTTCCAATCGCGAATGGTTTTTTTCCTGTTCGGAGAGGGCCGAAACGCCGTTCAGCTGCTATGTTTCCATTTTCTTCTGCATATGCTATCACTTTCAATTTGTAGCCCATTTTTTCCATTACGAAACTAGCTACTAAGGAAAATATTGTTCTGTTACCGATAACACAAATCATTTTCAATTTGCGAGGTGCTGGGGCTAGTAGTGTATTTAACACTAAATTCTTCGAGAATCTTCATATATAAATGATGCTCTAAGCCCCCCCCCCCTATTCTAACTCCGACTTTTGCTGTTGCACATGGATTAAAAAGAAACGCGAACTGACTGTAATCGACCCTGCAAGTGGAGTAGAAAAGAGTTTGGCACCTGCAATAATTTAATTTGATAAATAAGTTAAATAAAGGAAAGTTTCATTGACGTAGTGAGAAATGAAAGGGTTGCTCTACCGATTAACAGAATGAAAGTTCTGTCCAGAATAACAATATGATTTACTATCACTAAACTCAAAATAATAAACAAAACACATGAAACATTTACAATACATCAAATTGGCTCAAATTGGATACTCAAATAAATGCTGTAAAGGTGAAGTTGTCTCTGAACTAGATTGTGACATTTATGACGAAGTGGTATGTGGAGCCAATTCCTTGCAACTCAAATCTTAAGAGAAACACACAGCCAACCCAACATAAATTGCTGCTACAGTAGTGAGAACTCAGACAATGAACGTCCAAGGCAGAACAAAGTTAGAAAAGACGAACAGGCGCGCTCTGCTGAGCTCTGATTATCACCTAGCAAAATTGCCTGCTTTGCCGGTGCTGCGGACGTACATTACCAAGCTGTCTTCTTAGCTGCAACGACACGATCAGGCGTACTGGAGGCGATGGGTGGTTGCTTCGACGTCCCGTCGTGGTGATAATAATGTCGCGAGTATAGCCCGAAACAAATTATCCTGGTCTGGTTGTTCCAGACTAAAGACTTCCTAGCAATACAAATGCGCCTCTGAGGGAGACACTCACTGACGGTACAGTGATTGATTTTAACAAGCGAAGTCACACAGTAACTCCGATACAGTCAACTTTAGCCAAAACTGCTCAAGACAGACAACATAGGCCTCTTGTACGCAGAACGCTCAATTTCCAACTGTACTCGGAAAGTTACGATGAAGTCGAAACTTCAGCAACTTCGTCAAACAGTTACAATTAAATAAAAGTATATTAGACAGCCCACGGAAGGCAGGCTGTCCAGGGCAGCGAGAGCTCAGTCTTGTAACCTACTCCAACCGAAAGGCGAGAGCCGACTACCACAAGAGCACCTGTACAAACCGAACACAGAACATTCCCGCCCCCACGACAGTGGCCGTGGTTAAACGTTCCAATCATCAACTCGAAAACCGGCGGAAAATACCACTCTATTGCCGAAGCACTACCATTCCACCAATGGAGATTCTTGGCGCCAATTTCTGCGCCGATTTTGCTATGTCACGGAGCTATGCCCTGAGCAAGCCAATCACAGTTACGATTTTGCAGAAAACGCGGGAATTTGCCCACCAAGGTTGCCTGGGTACACAAGTCATTCCCACGCCTCGCTGATAGCCCGCCAGAAAGTGTTTTCGCTAAGTTGCTGCGAAGTAACGGAACCTCTAGCCCAGCCGCTCCTTCCGGTCCCTGCGGGCGTGTCTCCGCCGCTATTATGACAATGTCGGCGTCTGGAAAGCATTCACTCAACTCCCTCACACCCGTCGGCTTAGCCCTTTCAAGATCACCAGAGCCCGACTGTCACCGGACCACCCGGGTGATGAGAGACGCTGCGTAGGAAGTCCTCGTGTGAAGGAATAGCAACTTTTCACTGCATGCAATTAGAGAGGAAAATCGAATTACTCAGAGTAAATAGAAATATGAGAGGAGGCTTCTGCCACCTCACAAATTCAAGTTCACTGGCACCATAGACCGCAATGAGACATCGTAGGCTAGATAGCGAGACGGGAGGGAGACAGTGTTAGCAAGCTTGTGAATCCCCGCAACTCACGTTCGTCGCATGGATACACTGCTGCTGCCAGTTGAATCCGTTGTTGCCAGATAGAGATAAGTTTCTCGTGGCATCGAATATATTGCCATTTTTAAGACTGGAGGGAATTTTAAATCAAACACTGCACGTTTTTGTATTAATTTCTCGTATAAGGTGCACTTGAATTTTGCAGACAATTTGTCTACATGTACATCTCCGCAAGCCACCTAATGGTTTGGGGCGGAGGGTACTTTCGGCACCACTATCTTATCCCTCCAACCCTATTCCACTTGCGAATAGTGCGTTTCGAAGGAAAAAGTGCGTTTTGTAGTCCGTAAAACGTGGTACTCGTATTTACACTTTAAATACAAGAAATCAGTTTTATAATAAGACAGCTAGAAACGTTAAAAATCACGTCGACGCACCAAAGGATTTGCATAGCAAAAATCGCACGATATATTTACTGGTTCTGGTTATAAACTACATGAAAAAACAGTGAAGTATCCAGAAGACGTGGTCGGATGTCTATGTAACTTCACAGTCGTACACTTTTTCGGCGGGTGTGTGAAAGATTACAGCTGCAGTTGTCTGTGACATGTAGAAAGGTCACCAGGGTGCATTAGTGTTGTTCCTGTTTAGTATTGTTAGCAACTCTGGTAGAGTATCTATGGGGCGCGTAAGCCTAAAGTGTTGAGTAATCACTGAAGGATACGGAGACTCCACGTACTCGTGTGAGACAACATTATCAGCATCTGATTGGTTTTGAAAAGTATCTCATTGTGACTCTCTGCTGGCCCGCTTGTCGAATCGTGCGTTGTACAGACTTTTGGGGGGTTAGTATGGAACCTGTATCTGATGTACTGCATATGAACTTGACGGGAGGCATATTCGTCGTTAAGGTTCCGGTCGACTTGTGACCATCACAAAGGAAGACATCGCAACCCATTGACATCGGTGCCTCTACCATTCGAGACCAAGTAATAGAGTTCATGAAACATTCTATATCATTCTCTGTATCATCGAACACCGCTGGTATCACACTAGCGGCAGACGGAGTAGCAAATTCCTGTCCCGTGTATATGATGCCACTAACTCCACAACACAAACAGCTGCGTTTGGAGTGGTGCCACGGCTGGGAAACGAGGACTGCTGATGAATGGCGTCGCACTGTGTGCAACGATTTGTCGCTTTCCTGCAGTTTCCCAGAAGACCGCCATCGGCGAGGACGACGGTGCCGTGGAGAGAAGTTCCCTTCATCCAGCGTTTGGGTGAGCCACAGCACTAAGACGTCAGGGTGCTAGCAACCATCGAGTATGACTTCAGATCAGGGTTGGTAGTGATTGAGGGATCTGGCGGCATAGCCGGACGACACTCGCAAACTCAAAGCTCATGTGTTACTTCCTATGCGACAGTACCATTGTGCCTACAATTCAGTGCGTGACATGTTTCTGTATGACCTATGATCGTGATGTTGAGTTATTCCCAGCAAGACCTTCAGATCTCTCCCCTATAGAACTTGTTTTGAACCAGCTCCGACGTAAATTCCGTACTGGTGCTATCCTCTAGAATTTCAAAACCAGTTACAACAGCTGCAGGCAAGCTAGCCCTAGGAGAGGGTGCAGCTGCTTTCTGACACCCTTCCCTAACAAATCACTGTAAACATCCAGAACAGAGAGGGTACATCTTCGTGCTGATAAATGTCTTCATACTGCCAAGTTGTTCGCAGATTTTTCTGTATCTCTTATCACTGGATCACTGGAGTAACACGACACACCACCTCAGTTTGTGAAGTTTAATTTCGTTCCCTCCTCCCATTCTGGAATACTCACTTCTTTTGTGTATTTAAATTGGCCTGTCTTAAGCCGTCGCTACGGTCGCAGGTTCGAATCCTGCCTCGGGCATGGATGTTTGTGATGTCCTTAGGTTAGTTAGGTTTAACTAGTTCTAAGTTCTAGGGGACTAATGACCTCAGCAGTTGAGTCCCATAGTGCTCAGAGCCATTTGAACCATTTTCTTAAGCCGTCGGCACACGGACCGTGCATCCGAAAGCTGAGCGTTGAGCGTGCCGAGTTTCTGAAATCATATCGTGGAACGGCAAGTTCGGGAGTCTTTCCGAACGTGCAGAGCAATATCTAGTATGTCAGATATTCTCAGCGTGCATTTTAGCGTTGACCAATCAGATGGCACAACGCCACCTACGTCACACGCACGCCATCTCTCTTCAGCACAGAGCTGTGAGGCGCCATATTGGCATTCATTTCAGGCTTATGCGTATATATGCCGTTTCTGAGCACCAGCAAATTGAGAATCACTCAAAAACCCCTCGATTAACTGTGTGATTCGTTGCAATAAAATAATGAGAAACGTCATATTCGTGGCAAAAGAATTATTGTAACTTGCGTATTATGAGAGTAGTCGTATGTCATTTGAAGGTAGCGACACACTGAGGATCCACCAGAAATCCATTGTTCTTCGTAGAATTTGTTATAATTAAAATTCAGGTAGTAACATAGCTACGATGAAAGCATTTAGCATGTGGTAACATATTAATATTGGCCACGCGGGAAGTGTTGTTATTTTAGCGTAGTAAGTAGCGTCAGTGATCCATGACCACATAGGTGGTAAGACGATGGTTAGCGTCTCGCGTAGATTACGTATTTTTTTCCTAACATTCGCGTATTTAATAGGTTCTGATGCTTTATTATTAGTTTAATGTAAGTATATATTACATATTGGATGTTACGTAAATATAAGTTCACATGTTTATGAGGAGTGAGTTTGTTCGATTGATTTAATCTACAGGACAGCTTGCGCTACTTGTGTAAAGATATTTTGTTCCTTTTTCTTTTGAGTTTCGTAATCCACGTGTTTTAAAGATTCTGCTACTGGTTAGGAACAGTGATCAAGTAAGAATGACCTTAGAGTTTTACCAAAATGTGGGAAACATAAAAAACGTTTATCTTATGTGGAGAACTGTTGGAAATTCGTGTCGCACTGTTTGTAATGGAACTTTTATAAGCCTGTGTCCTTATTGATTGGACATAGTACTTTCCTTTTTGTCTTAAAACATGTACATCGATATTGAAGATTTCGTGTACATTACATATAGAACAACGTGACTAGGATATGAACAATGGAGGAAACGTGCGTTTTAATAGAGCTAACATGGGAATTTTACTCGCGCCGCGTTAACAATATGATTTACGAATAGAAACATCTCACAACTGCTGCTGGAGTGCATCGCGATCGCGTATACCACGTTGGGGCCCACGTACCGTATGCACAAGGCGCATCTTTCCAGAGCGTTCAGCAGCACGTTGAACTTGGCACGCTCAGCGTTGACGTTCGACAGCACGATCCGTGTGACAAGGGCTTTAGTTACCTCACTCTATCGCGGCCAGCACAGTTCAATGCATTAGTGAGCAGCTTATACAGTTTATCGTTAAGAAATGGAACAACCGCATCTCGTTTTCTACAGTAACTGACAGCAAAAACAGATAGCGGACTGTGACGTCCCGTATCCGGTAGTAGCTTAGATGTGAAGGCAGCGTCTGACGAGAACGAAATCGAAGTCGATCTCTGGAGATAGCGGAAACGTGCACCACGGACCGCGGTGAAACTCTGGTTGCACAATCTTTCCTTTCCACACATGACGCCCGCAGCTACACCTGCGTAGGGGTCCGGCGGGTCACCGGTGACCTCACTGGCGTAGAAAGTCACGAATAATTCTCTATCGGCGCCAACACTCGCTAACGACAGCATTTATCCCGCCAAGCCTACCATTACCGCCGCGTTGCACAGCAAAAAGAATTACGCGCTTTGTGGCGCGCCGCCGCCCTCACACGGGGATAATACGATGCGTTCAATAGCGAGTGTGCACAATTGATCGCCACTTTTCACAGCCGGAATGAGGACATTCAGGGGGAAAAGCACCACACTGCTCGCAGATGGATTAGAAAGTTGCTGTTAAATATCAGGAGATTTGCATCGACACCGCAGGTGATATGCGTTTGACCTATGGCAGCGCCATCTAGCGGGCGAACCATAGCACCATCTGGTTTCCCCCTTCAAGCTAGACAAGTTTCGTTCTTTGTAGTTTCTTTGTTTGACTCTTATTCCGCGAGATATTTGGCCCGATCACGATCAGTGGACCATATACATATATATATATATATATATATATATATATATATATATATATATATATATATATATATAGTTAAGGGTCACCGGCAATTTGACTATCTTCTTCTGTGCGGATGCACAAACAGTGCCCGAACTCTTACGGCAATCGGCAAAAAGCAGCGAGTAATGAGTATAACGGGCAGGGGCACTATGGATATAGTGCGGGACGGTAAGGTGGGGATGTGGGTCTCACGGGAGGCGTGCCGGAGATAAATCCCTGCAGTCGCACTATCCTGTGTGTCCTCGGTGGCTCCGATGGATAGAGTGTCTGCCATATAAGCAGGAGATCCCGGGTTCGAGTCGCGGTCGGGCCACACATTTTCAACTGTCCCCTTGACTTATATCAACGCCAGTATGCAGCTAGGGGTATTCATTTCATTGCAGTCACAAATCTGCCCAATCACCTAACTTGTAGGGTGTAGCGACGCTACTTGAATGGAAACTGTTAAATAAATGTCTGTACGTGCCGTACTTCCTAAACTTTAATTATACTCTCCGACTGCCGGAGAGATCTATTAGCTAATTAATCTTTCACATGTGAGTCACTGCTGAGCAACATTCAAACATTAAACAATGACTGAATGCTGCCGCATTCTGTTGGGCAATGGTATAACGGAATACGGCCGGAATTTTGGATATGGATCGTGTAAGGGAAAACACTAGCACGGGAGCAGCGGATAATAAGGAATCATATGGCTACCAGCAACGTCCCAACATGGCTTAACCAAACCATATAACTGAATTCAATAAAATTTACGTGATATAGTATAATCATGAAAATACGGCGAGACTTGCTTCGGTAGACTTGAGGATAATGATAATCGACTTAACTACCTATAATGCAAATTTATTATACCACTAGCTCTTATTAACACCACAAACTAACAGGAATACAATTAATGATCACTTCATTGAGACGTATGATAGGGCGCTTGGCACTTGCTGGTTGTCCCGTGGACATGATAAGCACTTACGGTCTATCACAAAATCTCGGCATATGTCCACGCAATCTGTTTATACAGAGCTTAATTTACAAATTAGATGTAACCTAAGGGAATAAAGAACTTAAGACATGGTCATCTTCAGAGGAGATGAAATTCACACACGCCTAATGCGAGGTACATCTGAACAATGGAAGAAATGAACTATCTTCAAATCCCAGAAGAATGTTCGCCAACGTAACGGCTCAGATCAATTGCCCTATCATATCCTGTAACCTGTGAGCTTGCAGATCAGTCCGGATACATAAAAAAACGAAAGACAGCAAAGGCTTTGTAAAAACCTGCAAGATTCTAAAATCATTTAAGTCTATCAAATTTTCTGAAATTACATGTACGCATAGATATTCATTATGCGAGGAATAGTATTAAGCACACTAAGTTAATTTTCATTCTCTATTCAGCGAACATCGAACGTAAGCTCGTAATTTGGGCCCGATAATATCTTCTAACGCAAACTCAGGGTAGTTAGTTACATTCTGTCTCACAAACATAGTTGCAGATGTAAAGAGGGGAATAAACTTCTATAATGCACGGAAACAGAGATAACTTAAAGTAGCCTACTTTCAGGCGAA
The DNA here is from genome assembly GCF_023864345.2 of Schistocerca serialis cubense. NCBI lineage: Eukaryota > Metazoa > Arthropoda > Insecta > Orthoptera > Acrididae > Schistocerca > Schistocerca serialis. The sequence continues at coordinate 201,817,592 of NC_064644.1, forward strand.
GTCGCGATCCCCTCCCATGTGATTTCCATACATTTGGAGCCCCAAAGAAAGTAACTGGCCATCGATTTGCTTCGGACGAAGATGTGCCCCTCTAGGTACAATCCTGGTTCCGTAGGTAACCACAAATATTTTTTCCGTGAAGGCACTGACTATCTGGTATCACTGTGGTATAAATGTATTAGCTGTTATGGTGATTACTTTCGAAATAATAAACTGTTTAGTAATTTTTTCCATCTGCCTCATTTTTTCCATCTGCCGCATGGACAGGGGAAGCCTACAACGTTCTGAACTAGCTTACTATATTCATACCTAAGTCTTCCTCTTCAATTTTAATCTCCCCCCACTAGGGGTTATGTTTGCCTATGACAAAAGCGGATGTGTCGACATGTAGAGAGTCTATCAGAAAACTTTCTTACACTAGTAATTTTGTTGTAACTGACGAACCAAACGCCATGTAAAGTCATGGGGCATGTATTTCATCTTTTATTTGAGCTTGAGATGCTCAATATATTGGTTCTGGACTGGTATTAGAGCTCGGATTTTCCCACTCGTGGTATATGATACCTTGGTGACGATACAGTTCCATGAATTTGTTGTTTTCTTAAGCTTAAAAACTGCTCAAGGTCTGCACCTATGGTATGTGTTTGGATTCGAATCGCGGTGCAGCATAAACTTTTTCATCCTGTCGTTTTCAAGCTCTAGATTGATAACACCTAACTGCTGACTGAAAGTAATTGTTGTGGTTTTATTTAACATTACTCCATCCGTTTACAACAATAATGGTTAGTGATGGCTTCGACTCCCAGTGAAACCAGAACTTTTCGTCACATCATTTCAAATTCAGATATGCAATTCCCAGCTACAGGTGAAAAAGAATCCGATAGTTAACGCCTCTTGGTGTGTAATCGACTACGATGTCTGCGGAACTATATTTCCAGTTAGCATTGAATTCTGCATCACGTTAATCGTAGTTCAAAAATGCACACATCTCACTACGGGTGAAAGAAACCTATATTTAATATCCATTCGTGGTTAGAAAACAACAGCGATAGATGCCACGCATTAATGCCTGGAAGGCAGAGATTGTTCATTTGGGCTCATTTCGTTTCAGAGATCTATCTACTGCTGAGAAAATTCGATATCTGATATTTTATTGTACTTAGTTAACAATCTGATCATTTGCTTCGTTCAAATCCCCGTCCAACACAAAACTGTACATCACGTCATTTCAAGTTTTTTGCTTGTGAATGAAAATCATATTTAACATCTTCCGTGGTTAGTTAACGGGAACATTAGTTAATGGTAAGAGTCTCGGTTCAGTTCAGAAATTAGTGTTTGTAATATCAGTTTCATACTGGGCAGTTGAATCTGGCTAAAAATGAGGTACATCACATCTTATTATGTCTAGTCAGGCAATGAAAATCAGTCGTTTGTTAGATCTCGAACAGCCACGAAAACTTGGTTTAGTTAACATTGCGCATAGGTACTGGGTCTTAATCCAGATCCATAATAAAATAGTTCGTCATTTTAACTTAAAGTTCAGACCATGTAAAACTCACTTTTCGTGGATAACGTAGATTTTTAATTCACTTTCTTTTTTAGATCACAAGGGGGATGAATGACTTTCAAACCGCACCCAGATCGACGAGCTATCACGAATACAGTGAAATTACCAGTGATACGTTGATGGTAATGATAGTCCGCTAGACGCTGTTAATTATAGTTTCCAACTGGTTAGTTCACTAATGAGCTTATACAACAACTCTCGCAAAGCGAATGACGATTATTAGGTGTTTAGAAAACCTTTTTTTAGAAAGAAAAACTACAAGTTTTACGAGTTGTTGAACTGTTATTCAGACATTCTTCAACAATCTCTTATTCGAAAATGAATTTAGCTTCCAGCAAGGGTTAAGGAATGATTTAACTGGCAGTATTATGGACATTAGTTGTCTCAGATGCTAATGAGAGTGCTAATATTTTAGAAACGTCGCTCATCGTAAAAAACTGAATTTACAAGAGTTAAGGACTATCTCATCTCTAGAAGGTGTTTTCTGACATTTGTAGTATAGTGGTATTTACGACAGAAGCTACTGCCTTGCAGAGCACCGTTCTCACAGAGCACGGTACCTAAAAGTGATTGAAGGACCTGCAAGACAGTTATGTTTGCGAGTTCCACGCAAATCAGGCGGAAAGTAATTCCGGTCTTTTGAGCGGATACTTTTGAGCGTTGTAGTAATTTATTCGTGAATGCAGTCATTCGACTTTTAATTTTATCAGCTGTCAGGATCTGTAATCGTAATTGCTCTGTATTTATAAAAGGACTGTTCTTTGTACGGGCTGGATGTAATGGTTGCCTTGGTCTTGCCAACGCGAGTATGAATCGTTGTGAGAAATTCTCAGATCTACAGAGTGACAAAAGCGATGTAAACTTGTACATGAAGTGATGCAAAAACCTACTACACTGCAGCTGTTATGACTACAAGGGACATTGACAGTCGCCCTCCAACTGAACGCTACAATGAAAGAAACGTTGCCCTAGTGACTGGTATTGGTTTGTCTTCCATGCATGCCAATTACATGCAATTCTTTGTGTTTATGTGCGTGTTTGGAAGAGAGAGAAAGAGCAAGCGAGCGAGAGAGAGAGAGAGAGAGAGAGAGAGAGAGAGAGAGAGAGAGAAAGAGAGAGAGAGAGAGAGAGAAACAGCGTGACTATGGTAAACAGAAACACCGCGATCGAGGGTCCTTGGCGCATTAGACAGTGACTTACCAGGCCTACGTGTAAATTAGGCATTTTGCAGAATATTTGTCGCAGTTTGAAAACAATAATTAAAGTAGCAAGAGTATGTTGCAGAACCTTCTTAATAATCTGCTAGCTACTCAGGTGTTACTGGTATTTGCACTGAGGTGTCAAAAGTCATGGGTTACCTCCTAACATCTTGTCGGGAGTTCTTTTGCCGTAGTGCGTAGTACAGCAACTCGACATGGCATCGACTCAACAAGTTGCTGTAATTGAGAGATATTGAGCCATGCTGTCTCTATAGCCGTCAATAATTACAAAAGTGTTGCCAGTGCAGGAGTTTGTGCACAAACTGAAATCTCGATTACGTCCCATAAACGTACGATGGAATTCGTGTCGGGCGACCTGAGTGGCCAAATCATGAGCTCGAATACCCAGAATGTTCTTCAAACCAATCGCGAACAACTGTAGGCCGGTGACATGGCGAATTGTCATCCATAACAATTCCCCCGTTGTTTGCGAACATGACGTCCATGAATGGCTACAAATAGTCTCCACGCCGCTTAAAGCCTAGAGGACCCAGTTCATTCCATGGAAGTGCAACCCACACCATTACGTAGTCACCACCGCCTTGCACAGTGTTGTTTACAATTTGGGTCTATGACTTTGTGAGGTCTGCGCCACACTCGAACCCTAGCATCAGCCTGCACATTGCCTTGTTGACAACTTGGGTCCATGGCTACATGGGGTCTGCACCACACTCGAACCCTAGCATCAGCCTGCACATTGCCTTGTTGACAACTTGGGTCCATGGCTACGTGGGGTCTGCACCACACTCGAACCCTAGCATCAGCCTGCACATTGCCTTGTTGACAACTTGGGTCCATGGCTACGTGGGGTCTGCACCACACTCGAACCCTAGCATCAGCCTGCACATTGCCTTGTTGACAACTTGGGTCCATGGTTACGTGGGGTCTGCACCACACTCGAACCCTAGCATCAGCCTGCACATTGCCTTGTTGACAACTTGGGTCCATGGCTACGTGGGGTCTGCACCACACTCGAACCCTAGCATCAGCCTGCACATTGCCTTGTTGACAACTTGGGTCCATGGCTACGTGGGGTCTGCACCACACTCGAACCCTAGCATCAGCCTGCACATTGCCTTGTTGACAACTTGGGTCCATGGCTACGTGGGGTCTGCACCACACTCGAACCCTAGCATCAGCCTGCACATTGCCTTGTTGACAACTTGGGTCCATGGCTACGTGGGGTCTGCACCACACTCGAACCCTAGCATCAGCCTGCACATTGCCTTGTTGACAACTTGGGTCCATGGCTACGTGGGGTCTGCACCACACTCGAACCCTAGCATCAGCCTGCACATTGCCTTGTTGACAACTTGGGTCCATGGCTACGTGGGGTCTGCACCACACTCGAACCCTAGCATCAGCCTGCACATTGCCTTGTTGACAACTTGGGTCCATGGCTACGTGGGGTCTGCACCACACTCGAACCCTAGCATCAGCCTGCACATTGCCTTGTTGACAACTTGGGTCCATGGCTACGTGGGGTCTGCACCACACTCGAACCCTAGCATCAGCCTGCACATTGCCTTGTTGACAACTTGGGTCCATGGCTACGTGGGGTCTGCACCACACTCGAACCCTAGCATCAGCCTGCACATTGCCTTGTTGACAACTTGGGTCCATGGCTACGTGGGGTCTGCACCACACTCGAACCCTAGCATCAGCCTGCACATTGCCTTGTTGACAACTTGGGTCCATGGCTACGTGGGGTCTGCACCACACTCGAACCCTAGCATCAGCCTGCACATTGCCTTGTTGACAACTTGGGTCCATGGCTACGTGGGGTCTGCACCACACTCGAACCCTAGCATCAGCCTGCACATTGCCTTGTTGACAACTTGGGTCCATGGCTACGTGGGGTCTGCACCACACTCGAACCCTAGCATCAGCCTGCACATTGCCTTGTTGACAACTTGGGTCCATGGCTACGTGGGGTCTGCACCACACTCGAACCCTAGCATCAGCCTGCACATTGCCTTGTTGACAACTTGGGTCCATGGCTACGTGGGGTCTGCACCACACTCGAACCCTACCGCCAGCTCTCATCAACTGAAATCGGGACTCGTCTGATCACGCCACGGGCCAAACCGATACAGTTACGAGCCCGTGGGAGGCGCTGTAGGCGACGTCTTGCTGTTAGCAAAGACACTCGCGTCGGTCGTCTGCTGCCGTAGCTCATTAACGCCAAATCTCGCCACATTGTCCTAACGGACACGTTCGTCTTGCGTCCCACAGTTTCTGTGGTTGTTTCACTCAGTATTGCTTGACCGTTAGCACTGGAAACTCTACGCAAATGCTGCTGTTCTCGGCCGTTAAGTGAATTCTGGCGGCCACTGAGTTGTCACTGAAAAGTAGCGGCTCCGGTCACGAGAACTGACAGCGGCCGGGAAGTAATGTGCTGACCACATACCCCTCCATATTCGTATCCAGTGACGCCCATCAGCTTAGGATGAGATGGCGCTCGGTCGGTACAGTTGGGCCTTTCGAGGCCTATTCGGACAGAAATGGAGTTATTCAATATACATATAGTAGTGTGTGGACACGAATCTAAATTAGAGAAACACTCCTGAGAAAGTACATTTCCAAGTAGTGGCACTGCTTTTCCTCCTATTACTGAAATCGAACGCAGTCGACGGAGAGCCCTCAGGACGCGATTTGTGGACACACAAACGCTCATGTTGCCCATGGATGAAGCCTTGCATCTGCAGTTCGGCTAGAGACGTACGGAGTGTTCTGCTGCATTTACTAGCTTGCCTTGCGTGTCTTATTCTTCTTAAAAAACTTTTATAGTTTTTCACTAGAATTCCCCAGCTTGTCTGGCATTATTTCTTTATCTTCGTTATGTGAGCTTTACATCGTTACATGTTATGTATTAATGATTTTGCACAAGCGCTGTAATTATTGAACAGTCTAGAAAGGAAAAAAAAACATTTATCTCTGTGTGGATTAAGTGTGGATAGTTTAGTGAAGGGAACGTAGGTCGCACGACTAAGGGGTAACCATTCGAATGCATGTTGCAGAAGACATTTTCACCTCCAGCACTTGGCATCAAGTTCCTGACCACCGGTCTGTCCATCAATAACTGATTAGATTCTAAACCTCCGAAGTGTCTTAAAGAGTTAGGTTTGCGACGCTGTTGATGGTGATTCATCTGTATCATTGGGACCGTAATGTGTGCCGGCTATCGGGTCTCTCTCTCTCTCTCTCTCTCTCTCTCTCTCTCTCTCTCTCTCTTCTCTTAATTCGTAAAAACACAGGTACAACGCTTCATTGTACCACCATCATCACAATCACTTGCACCAGACAAATACACTCTTGAAATGAGATGCAAGACCAAGGCAAACCAACCACTCACAGTCGCTAGTACGATCTGCCTAGGACGCTCATTTCCTCAGCATAGGACTGATCTTAAGTCTCATAGTAATATTCACAAACTTCATCCTTGCATTTAGGGAAAGGAGGGCAACCACAGACCTTCGGGTATGGTATAAACTAAATTTCTTTTGTCTTGATTAGCTCGTCCGCAAGTTTGTACACAATGCCACCACGATGTAGCAATACAATTTGTTCGCCACTTTTAGCTCCTCTTCAGAATCTTTTCTTAACTCCTGGTTATCTCCGTAAAGAGCTGATTTCATTGTCCACTTCCAAGATGCAACTCGAGACTGGTGTAAAAATGAATGTGCGCAAAGGGAAATACTGGACGCAAAAATGAAGATTTGGCCCTGTCTGACTACTCCCTGTACCAGATCTTAGGATCTCTTAGTTGTGATATTATATCCTCCTTCTTGCTCTTTAACATACGAATTACAAGATAAACATAAATGAATGATTAAGGGAACTAGTAACATCTAAATAATAAATGTTGTTTCTGCACATACATTTGCTGTAGATTAAAACCCCTGTTATATATTACAACTGTTTATATATCAATGTCCATTGGACATAAAGAAATACAAACGAATTTCCTAACTAATATTGATGGTCAACTGCCCCTTTTTATGGCTACGTGACCTAATATAAATACCGCGAGATGACTGACATCATCTACGCACCAAATACTAGAAGGCACTAAGTTTCAAAGATGATATCCAGCGGTGTGCTGCCTCAGTGGAAATAAAACTTACATGATCACAGCTGTTTAACTTCATAGCCCTAATAAGCCGAAGCAGTTAGCAATATCACCTTATCTACTGTGTCCGGTGCTTCGGAGTGATGGTTCTCGTACACGTCTGCGATGATGGAAGAACTCCAGACACAAAATAAAAACTCATTTAAATACTAGGCTGGCAAAAGCCGGTTCTCTGACTAGTAAAATCTAATACTGCCTTCTCCTCTTCGTGCTCTACAGACAAGAAACGCGATTTCCCAGCCACATGGACAGATTTCAGATAATGTCTCAACGTTGAGTATAGACAGAAAAAGTGCTCTCAATCACTGAATGCTGCGTACTGAACGACGACTCCCTACCCGGAGGCGAAATCCAGATTCGTATCTCAACACTACAGTGCCTAACCGTTATAACTATAAAATTCCCGAGAGCAAAGACAGCAAGTCCGTCTGTACCAACAAAAGCTGATCTAAGCGACCGTCAAACACGGACGCTCAAAATAGAAGACCTGATTCTCTCTACCGCTGGGTTCCTAGCAAAGCTCAGCTCCTCTCCCTCGTAACTGCAGAAGGCAAATCATGTTCTCGAAGCCACGGAATATTCTCCGTCTCTAAAGATTCTTCCGAACGCCGACCGACCATACTATAGTTTTTTGTGACCCAGCGCAGAAAGTTTGCGAGGAAATACGCATCCCCGTTCATTATGAATTCATACAATGGCACGCTTCTTAGAGTAAAAATCCTTGGAAATATCCCAGCCTGCTTCCCTGTTCCTCTCTGCTGTGTCCATGATTTTGAGAGTTTCCGGTTATCATTCTGGCCTAGCTACAACACCGGCCAGCCGCCGCTGTATTGTGCTTCAGCGCTCAGGTGCCCCGACCGTCCGACTTGAGCTACTTCCTGTTTTCAACAGGACCAACACACCTGTGAGGGCTTTTCCACCCAAGGCCTGAGTTACGGCTGCCTTTTCATTTCCAAAGGCGTTCCAACCTCTGCTAGTATAGGCAATCACACATTACGCCGTTTTGATAATAAAGACAATTCGTCACCTTTCATGCAATAAGCGTTAACAACTATTTACAAGGTGTACGTGACAATGTCAGTCTTGTTTAAGTATTCAGATATACGATGTACAACCTATCAAATGATACCCAATACCAGTTGTAAATCAAGGACAAGTATGTAGATGAGTGCTTGTAAGGTGCGAAATTATAGCTACCTTACCCACTGATAAAGGTAACCGTTACAGAGGACACTACCTGTATCCCAGAAAACTGATGGCGCGCTTTACTAGGTGAGGTTAGGATACTCTTACTCTCTCTCTCTCTCTCTCTCTCTCTCTCTCTCTCACACACACACACTCTCTCTCACTCTCTCTCACTCTCTCTCTCCCCTTATCCTTCCAGTCGTCTCATGTTTCGTGTCTTTAACGCAATTCCCAATTGTAACATCTCTCATGACTGAGCGGAAATGTGTGTGATACAGGTTTGTGAGTTTTGTTTTCAAGGGTGAGTATCAGCGCAACACAAGGAACCAAACGTTACTTCAATAAACAATGTCGTAAGTACACTTACACATACATGAAATTACCAATCTGAACTCAGTTTATCGTTCAATAATATACCGATCCAACTCAATCAACTCGTCAGCTCGGTTCTCGTGGGAGATATCAGTTGCTGACTTTGATCTCTTTCCATTTTGTTTAACATGCCCTCTGATTTTGCCTCTTGATATTTATTGATACAGTGCCGCAGCTAACTCACATCATTAGCAAAAATCACTTTTTTTGGCTCGTGGGTGGAGCAGCTGCTGTTCCGGACTAAATATTTCTTATCACGCGTTGCTTACACGTAGTCAACAGCTTCCCGTAAAACGATTCGTGATGATGTCCTAGATACTCAGAGGAGACTCCATACCGGTGCTGCCTTCATGCCATGTCATGTCATCCGATGCCTTGCAATTGTTGCGACACCAGTGTTCCTCAATGTGTTGTGCTTAAGAGGCGCGACGGTTGGGGGGAGGGGAGGGGCATCCACATGTCTATTACTTGGGTAGCACCAAAGTGCGTTTCCAGAATCCAGGAGAACGGTGGCTTTGTTCAGCCTGTAAGTAACGCATCAATTTTTTCCCATAATCCTTGTAAATGAGTGTGGGTAGAGCCTACAACCCTGGCTCAAAGAAGAGTCATTTTCCCGTGACCACAGGCGTTTACCAACGCCTGGCCATAATAAATTTCGGAAACCCCTCTCCTTGGGATAGGATTGTTATTTATTGGCGTGAGTGGCAAATGAAATTCCCTGCATGTAACTCCTGAATCTGATCTGTCCAAAGCCTCCATTGTAAAAATTGTTCTCGTAGAGCAACTTGGAGCTCGCCAGATCTAGAGTGGGTTGTCAGCCCTCAGTGGGGGAGGAATCGAGACGTGGTCTCTTTAGGATGGAGGTGATAGTTTATGTGACCTGAATATATAGGAGTGAGTGGTCCTCAGCGACCTGTAATGTTATTCGGGCAGTATGGAGGCCTACGGGAATTTGAAGGTATGTTATGGTGCTTGGGATACGGAATTCATCTTAGTATTCTTCCTGTATTCTGGGGGGAGCGTTGTAGTAGTGGCTCTGAGCACTATGCGACTTAACTGCTGAGGTCATCAGTCGCCTAGAACTTAGAACTAATTAAACCTAACTAACCTAAGGACATCACACACATCCATGCCCGAGGCAGGATTCGAACCTGCGACCGTAGCAGTCGCTCGGCTCCAGACTGTAGCGCCTAGAACCGCACGGCCACTCCGGCCGACGGGAGCGTTGTGATTGAGTGAGGGAGGACACTGCTCTGTAGGCGGGGTCCTCATGCCAGAATGTGGAGCCATTTGGTAGCCAGAAGTGATGAATATGCACAAGGCGAACCCAGCGAGGTCTAATGGAAGAACAATGAAGCATGGTGTTTCTGTGAGTTCCCGCCTAACCCCACCGCCCCTCCCCATCACACTCTTTCTCTCTCTCTCTCTCTCTCTGTCTGTCTGTCTCTGTCTGTCTGTCTCTCTCTCTCTGCTCTCTGTCTGTCTCTCTCTGTCTCTCTCTCTGTCTGTCTGTCTGTCTGTCTCTCTCTCTCCGTCTATCTGTCTGTCTGTCTCTCTCTGTCTGTCTGTCTCTCTGTCTCAGCCTTAAACGATTATCCTTTCTCGTTTGTGAAGCAGATTATCGGCGAGATTTGCTGGAAGCCAGCTAGGGATTGTCTTACGATTGTTTGCAGCACTCTTTCTCGAGTGCAGCGGTCGGATCTCGGAGTCTTCTGGTGCTTGTAAGACTCATACAAGCCATTTACTTGTGGTATTGGAATCTGTGCAATTTTGATCCTCTCCCCGGTCAAGGAGAGCTGATTTAATGATGTAGCAGTGCGGACAACTAATCCAGGTCAGCCAATGTACGTCTCCCAGGAAATCTTCGGAGTAATGATTTTTACTCTTCCAGGACCACAGTAAGTGTGAGTAGGGCTTCCATACGTCCGGGTTTCCCCGTATTTGCCCTTATTTACAGGGCGTCCGGGGCATCCTGAGAGGTCTTTTTTACACAACTGTCCGCGGTAATTTCGGATCACTTTGATTGAAAATCGACAGATTTTAATTAAACTTAGTTAAAGTTCCTTCGTCTTATGTCATACAACGAGCGTGAAGCACGCTTAGACGCTACTCTACGCACCTACTTACGAGATGATTTTTGAGAACAATAAGAAGTCGCGACAAACGACACCGCACCGCCACCCCATCCGCCGGACAGTTGTTCGCGAGTAAACAAATTGTGCAAGAGCACATTTCACGTCATACGTTCGTGAAGCAAATATAATATATCGATCCTGCAATACATCGACTTACGTTTTCTTCATCTGTACTAGTATTTTCATTATTTTCCGCCGAAAGAACAGGCAGTACGGCAGCATGACACTTAAAGCGCTGATTATCGTCAGCGGACTTCTTGCGTACGGAAAAATGATCCGATTTGACCGAAAAGTCTGGGACACTAGAAATCTTTGTCAGGGGTCGGCAGTTTTAGTGATGGTACGCCCAAGTGTGAGCAGACTCTGACATACGGATGGCGGTTTGCGCTGAAACAACCGGTTTTCAGTTAAATTGCTTTTTTCAGCACCAGCTTAACTGGACTGTTAAAACCTCTCAGAATAACCGGTTTCTGAAATAAACGATTTTTGTTTTTTTGTTCCTGTTATTTCCTGAAATATAATGTACGTAGAACTCGAACGAAGTTTGAAAGATTGTGACACCCTCAGTTTAAAGATACATAGAATCAAAATATTAAATTAAATTGAGATATAAAAGAAAACTTAGTCTGCCCATCGTTATCTGCTTTTTTCGGAAAGCGATGACGGCTGACTGCTACAAAAAAACCACCAGTGCTTTCCAACTGATACTAATTTTTTAAAACGCTGTTCAAAAATCATGCTGTAATCAGGGATCATACCACTATAACGACACTGAGAATAGTCAGTGCTAAAGGGTGAAAAGTGAGGGTGAAGAATTCTATTCCTGTTGTTAGATTGTTGGTTTTCAAGGGCTACAAGCAGATAAGGGCACGTTATGTAGACACAGGCAGTAGCTCAGCAACTTTGCATTTTACTCAAAACTGTGAATGAACAGTCAAGTCTTAAGTTTTATCCTTATAATATGTGAGAGACCACAATGTACACACTGCATGTACACGCGTACCATCTAATAGGTCACACGACATGGTAACAGGTAAAATATTGTCTCAACGATGCTTTACCAGTTCTTATGCCAAGTGTTTGTTGCTCATTTCTGTCGGCTTTGTTATTAAAATTAGCACTAATCGCTTTTCCCATTTTATGTAATAATGCAATGTTTCAAAGCAATGAAAATATTACGAATTAAAGAAAGGTTTATTTATAAACGAAAAATTTTAGCACTGCTGCTATCGCTAATTGATATTTCGGCTTTTCTACGCAGTAATTAGTAAAATATAAAAACTCTAATATAACGGAGACCAAACAAATATCAGAAAATACCAGATATTCAGAACTAAAATACCGATAGCTGTTTTAATTGGCTAGTTTATCCCATCCCTAGCCTGAGGACGGCCGTGAGTGGGAGATCGCGCGATGCAACGGAAGCTCCGGAGACGAGACCTAGGGAACGTTTTCACAGTATATCTCTCTTCCCCTCCATACCCTCTACTTTGTCCGCTCTTGTGAGCGAGTGCCCGAGTGAGTTTACGTGTGTGTGTGTGTGTGTGTGTGTGTGTGTGTGTGTGTGCGTGTGTGTGTGTGTTTTCGCTCGTGTTCCTATATGTGTTCCGGGCTGAGATGGGCGCAGTCTTTAGGAGAGAGAGAGAGACAGAGAGAGAGAGAGAGAGAGGGAGGGAGGGAGAGAGGGCACAGCTGTAGTTGCGGCTGTTCTTGGCCTTCGTGCCCTTCAGACGGACTGCTAGGAAAGGAAGCGCCTGCAGTTTGGCTGGGAAAGTGCCCTGCGGCACGACCCGACACCCGACAGAACTTTGTGCCACTAGTTTGGCGGAGTTGAACGCCGGTGGCTGTTCGGACAACAGCGCTAATGGACGGCGCTGCCGGGCCGTTCCGAGGGCTGGTTTACCTGCGACATCAGCCTAACTGCTCTCCGCTACAAACTCAGGCGCAAGACTGGCTCAAAAACGCTGTCAACAATTTAGCCCTTAGAATGAAATTTTCACTCTACAGCGGAGTGTGTGCTGATATGAAACTTCCTGGCAGATTAAAACTGTGTACCGGGCCGAGATTCGAAAGTTTGGAAGGTAGGAGACGAGGTACTGGCGGAATTAAAGCTGTGAGGACGGGGCGTGAGTCGTGCTTGGGTAGCTCAGTTGGTAGAGCACTTGCCCGCGAAAGGCAAAGGTTCCGAGTTCGAGTCTCTGCCCGGCACACAGTTTTAATCTGCCAGGAAGTTTCAATTTAGCCCTTGTTCTGAAACTGTACGTTTTGTCTGTAAACATATGTACCTTGAAACAGGTGAAGTGCCGCTGCGCATTGCAGTCGTGGACAATAATGTACGCAGGGAAAGGGCAGAGCAGACACTTAAAAATGCCTTTTTTAGGGTTCCGAACCTCAGCTGGTAAAAGCAGAACCCTTATAGGGACATTTTTTTGTCCATTTTTCTATATGTCAGACTGTTAAACACCCTGCTTCTCGGGAACGGATAGATGTATCAAGTTAAAATTTGTGTCACATATTAAGCCTCTGGGTGGTGTATAAAATTTAAGCTTCTAAATCAATGCAGTCAATATTCGGCCATTTACACTGACCACCCAGAACATTACGACCATAGACCTACTATCTATATGAACCCGTCCAGGCGATAGCAGCGTGTCCTGGTGAGGAATGACTACTAGTCAGACACACGCACGATGCATATAGTATCAGTTAGCATGTCGTCCGTGTGTAGAATGGGGAAGGCGCACGATCTTTCTGAGTCCGACCGAGGGCAGATCGTGAAGGCCCGGAAGCTTGGCACAAGCATTTTTGAAGCTACACAAGTTGTCGGGTGTTCGAGGAGTGCTATGGCGAGTGTATTCGAAAGGTAACGAAACCATTGTGAAGCCACGTCCAGGGATCGTAGGGTTGGCCAGCTGTTCCTCATTACAGATGTCGGACGTCGAAGGCAGGGCAGACTGGTACAACGGGACAGGCGGTGAAATGTGGCAGACATGACACCAGACTTCAAAGTTGGGCAGAGTACAAGTGTGTCTGAACACCAGTGCACAAAACTCCGCAGCCGACGACCCATGCATGTGCCAAAGTTAACGCCACGTCATCGGCAACTAAGACTGTATGGGCACGTGACCGTGACCGTCGGTACCGGACGTTGGAGCAGCGGCAGTGCGTTGCGTGGTCTGATGAATCCCGATACCTTCTTCATCCTGCCGATGGGGGAGTCCGAATCCGTTGTCTTACAGGGAATAGCTCCTTGACTGCTGTATTGCGGGACGGAGACTAGCTGGCGGCTGCTCCATTATGCTCTGGGGAACATTGAGGTGGGCATCCACGGGTCCAGAAGAACTGGAGCATGGGACGATGACGGCCAAGGAGTGTCACACACTGGTTGCAGACCACGTACGACCCTTCAAGCCGATCTTGTTTCCCGACGACAGTGGCATTTTTCAACAAGATAATGGGTTATGTCACAAGGTCACGAGTGTTACGGAGTGGGTTGAGGAACACAATGGCGACTTCCAGTTGATGTGCTGGCCCTCAAGCTCACCAGATCTGAACAAGATCGAACACATCTGGGATGTGATTGAACGTGGCGTCACAGTTCATCGCTCCTCTCCCCGGAATCAGCGGCAATTAAGTGACTTGTGTGTGCAGATGTAGTGCCAGTTCCGTCCAGCGACGTACCAGGGGCCCATTGCTTCTATGCCACGACGCGTCACCGCTGTCACCCGTGCCAAAGGTGGACGCATCGGTTATTGGGCAGGTGATCATAATCTCCTGGCTGTCACTTATTTTAAGCCACGCAGACTGATCAAAATCTATGGGGTACTTTCCGTTGACGTAGACTCATAAAATTGGCAACGAGCAATGTTTAACAGTACAAGTAAAGAAAAAAATCCTCGAAGTGTTAGTTTTTAGTTAAATAACGCGAAAAATTTTTTTTGTGTCATTTGTTATCCGACTTCAAACTGAAAACACTCCCGAAAGTCTTGGATTTATCGGAACCGATATCTTCCTATCTTACCAATATCAATGTCGGTAACAGTCAAAAGTCATCTGTATTCTCGCTTCCTGCGTTAATTTTGTGTGGAACCCGTCAGAGTGCGAATCCTGCTGTGTACCACAAATTTCGTTTCTTTATGAATCACTCCCATGTGGAAAAAGCCTTCTTTCCTACTACACGGACCTCTATTACTGCCTTCACACTCTTGTCAAACTGGTTACGAGGCGCATCCGGACTGTTGGAGTAACGCATTTTACCTATAAATCATACTATTGAAAGTAGTGTGTGCCCTAAATTTTACATATTTTTCCAGAGTGTGAGTTTTTGTTGTGCACAAATAAGGAGATAATTTTCAAGATGGCTTAGGCGATAGTTGGAATCGACAGAAGATAAAATCAGTGAGGATAAGTAAATTCTCATCGCCACTTATGTGAACTATCAATTTTACTGCATCTGCATCTATGAGAGCAGGAGTGATGCGCCGAACTGCCGATAGCTGAAATTAAAGGTGTTCTGCCGGGTGTTCTCCCGAACTGTTGGTTCAATTTCATGCATAATACTTCTTGAGCTCCTGCGAGTGTGTGTATTCGCTGCCTGGACGCCACTAACGCCAGCTGGAGTCTGCGGGCGTCAGATTTTATTCTTGTGTAAAGCGCTGACGCACCTGGATTTTTTTTGAGATATTTCTGGACCAAATTCCATCTTTGGTGCTGTTTTTTTTTAATATTTATCTTTCAATACGATATGTTCGCGGTATTTTCTTTACTTCATAATGCTCCAGAGAACTCTCTCTCTCTTCGATAAAACGCCTTCATATACCTGTGAATGCAACTGAGTTTAACTATTACATGCTCGTTTTACTCAGTCTTTTTATAATGAAGAAGTAATCAATGAAAGATCTGAACTTGCTGAAACCATTCTGATCCGCCGAAAGAAATGCTTCAATCATTATTAGTAGTGTTTTTGCATATCATTCTGATGTTCGTCTTACATGCCATGCCTACCAGATTTATATCTCTGTAATGTCAGTATTTATTCTCATTTTCATTTTTTAAAGGGAGATATATTCTCCCATTCTCCTAGAACCATCATATATTATAGAAATTTGCCATACTAAGCATCAGAAAAATACCAACACATCTTTCTCACTCAGATGTTCTGTGTTTTTTTCTATACTCTTTGATCGTATCTTTCTATACTCTTTGATCGTACCACTGTTTCTTGTAACGTGTTATCCATGCCTTACTGAGACGCGACTTGAATTAGCTGAGTCGTTTTCTGCTTCGTTAACATGCTTCATTACTTTGTACACTAATGTTTGTATTCCGCATTTGTTGTCTTCGATATTACTAACTAATTTCGTGGTTGACTCGTTACGTATCACTTTTAACAATCTCTCTTTTAGAATTATGTATTACCTTTTCTGTTTCTTCATGGGTCTATAAAGAGGTTTTATACGACTTCTTTTGCTTTTTTTCTACAGCTTTAGCTGTTTGATAATTCTAGAACATTATGCCTCTTACTTATTATATTTTTCTTTAAGCCTTCGTATCCAGTATTGTTGAACTTCAGTCACTCAATTAATACATTTTTAAAAGGTGTTTTTATTTAACTCGAGACAACTAAATATCTTGAAAATGACGCGTCGTACGAAAAAAAAAATATTCCACGTGGAAGTTAAAATTAGGAAAGGGGACATGTGTCTGTGCTGCAACTGGCCATCTCCTAGCCATCCCTCCCGCGTGGGCGGGGTCAGCTTAGTATTTTCAACTGGGAAACCCGCTACCACAATTTTATTGCCCATTCGGATTCTACGCCAAAAAATACGTACGTTCTACCCAGACCATTGTTTCCAATTCTTGGTAGATGGCGCTGTAATCGAAAAATATCAAGTGTGCCCGTTTCTGCAATTAAGAACCGACACATTTGATTCTACATTTCATTTTCGACGGAACTTTAAACCTTTTTTGTTTTAACGGTTGGTATTTGTGTCCGAAATGTACTTTAACGTTGCGAATGTGTATGTACAGTACAGATGACATGGTTAGACATTCACATTACTGACAAATAAGTTACTTGTATGGTAAGGAAGTTCCCTGTTTCTTACGGGTATGACTGTGGTGTACCCTCAGCCCAACGGAATGTTTGATATCGGTGGCTGTCCTGTAGGTCCAGCATCAGGGTGACTGATTTTGGTGTGTGTTTCCATCCAACCTCCTTAACTCTCGCGCTGGTCGATTCGCAGCTACCCGCGGAATACAAACGCCAACTATTATAATAAGGTAAAATGTCTATGAAGTGATAGTGACAAGCACATCTGCCATGGATACTCAACGAAATCAATGGGTTACTCCTATTTCCTTTCATGAATACTGATGTGACCTGTGCAACTTTCCAGTCCTTAGGAACAGACTTATCGTCAAGTGAGCGGTTGTATATGATTGCTAAGGAAGGCGCTATTGTATCTGCATACTCCGGTTCCTTTCAGAGTATGCAGACACAACAGCGCCTTTCTTAGCAATCATATACAGCCGCTCACTTGACGAAAGGTTTGTTCCTAAAGACTGGAAAGTAGCACAGGTCACACCAATATTCAGGAAAGGAAACAAGAGTAACCCATTGAATTACAGACCCATATCACTGACCTCAGTTTGCAGTAGGACTTTGGAGCATATACTGTACTCGAATATTATGTATCACCTTGAAGAAAATGACTTATTGATACATAACTAACATAGATTCAGAAAATATCGTTCTTGTGCAACGCAGCTAGCTCCTTATTCCCATAAAGTAATGAGTGCTGTCGACAAGGGATCTCGGATCGATTCCATATTCCTAGATTGCCAGAATGCTTTTGATACCGTTCTTCACAAGCGACTATTAATGAAATTGCGTGAATATGGAGCATCGTCTCAGTTGCGTGACTGGATTCATGATTTCCTCTCAGGGAGGTCACAGTTCGTAGTGATAGACGGTAAAAAATGGTTCAAATGGCTCTGAGCACTATGGGACTCAACTGCTGAGGTCATTAGTCCCCTAAAACTTAGAACTAGTTAAACCTAGCTAACCTAAGGACATTACAAACATCCATGCCCGAGGCAGGATTCGAACCTGCGACCGTAGCGGTCTTGCGGTTCCAGACTGCAGCGCCTTTAACCGCACGGCCACTTCGGCCCACTAGACGGTAAATCATCGAGTAGAACAGAAGTGATATCTGGCGTTCCGCAAGGTAGTGTCACAGGTTCTGTGCTGTTCCTGATGTACATAAATGATCTAGGTGACAATCTGAGCAGCCCCCTTAGATTGTTTGCAGATGACGCTGTAATTGACCGTCTAGTAAAATCATCAGACGCTCAATTCCCATTACAAAATGATATAGAGAGAATTTCTGTATGGTGCCAAAAGTGGCATTTGACACTAAATAAAGAAAGGTGCGAGGTCATCCACATGGGTACTAAAGGAAATCCGATAAATTTTGGGTATACGGTAAATCGCACAAATCTAAGGCCTGTCAATTCAACTAAATACCTAGGAATTACAACTACGAGCAACGTAAATTGGAAAGACCACATAGATAATATTGTGGGGAAGGCAAAACAAAGCTTTGTTGGCAGAACACTTAGAAGATGTGACAAACCCACTAAAGTGACAGCCTACATTACACTTGTCCATCCTCTGCTGCAATCTTGCTGCTCGGTGTGAGATCCTCATCAGATAGGATTGACGGAGCACATCGAAAAAGTGCAAAGAAGGGCAGCTCGTTTCGTGTTATGGCGCACAAACAAAAGGCGGTTTTCTTTGCGGCGAGACCTATTTACGAAATTTCAAACACCAATTTTCTCTTTCGAATGCGAAAATATTTTGCTGAACCCACATACGTAAGGAGAAATGATCATCAAAATATAATAAGAGAGATCAGAGCTCGAACGGAAAGATTTGGGTGTTCCTTTTTCTCGCGCGCCATTCGACAGTGGAATGGTAGAAAAGTAGTTTATAAAAGGTTCGATGAACCCTCTGCTAGACACTTAAGTGTGAATTGCAGAGTAACCATGTAGATGTAGATGCAGAAGCACTCCATTGACGAGAGGCAAGGGAACTCGCCGATATCAAGCATCGCGATGGAAACAGAAAAACTATTCCATCAACGTTGTTGTCCCTGGACCATCTTAAACGCAGTTTCTAGCCAGACATTCAAACGGCGGACCATATTGTGTCATACTACCAAATTTTCAACACTGAAGTAAATGTCGAAGATTAATATCAGTCGTTAGAACACCAAGGTTTACATTTACATTGTAAATGAAATGTAGAATTAGATGCGTCGGCTCTTGATTACAAAAACGGATACACTTGATGTCTGTCTATTACATCACCATGTACCACGGATGGGAAACAACGGTATCTGTAAATCGTACGTATTTTTTCACGTTGAGTTCGAATATGCAATAAAAATGGAGAACTCGCGTTGGAAATACAAAACTGACGCGTCCGCGAGGCCAGGTGGTGAGCAGGTAGTCAGATATAGCACAGACAGATGTTCCCTCCGATGCGTCCACATCGAGTCCGCCTATTGATTCGTACTATGCGATATCACTGATAACGCACTCAGGGACGTAGGCTCTGTGGAGAGCGGAACCTATGAAACAGCACTCCACATGCGCAGAGAGGGCGGTCGGTTTTTGTCGAGGAAACCGTGAGGAGGTGCAGGACACGCTGGTCCTGGCAGCTGCTCTGGACGGCGGCGTACAGAAGTAGCGAGGTACGGCCGCGAAGCGTAAACTGCAGCCACAGTATACTTGTGTTTCTGCCGGGAAGAGGCAGTGTGCGTCCTTGTCATCAAGCAGGGCTTCACTGCAGGGAGGGGCAGCCGATAACTTGGTGAGCTGCACTTGGGAACTATGTGGACTTGTGACGATACGTTATCTTTCTTAAACATATTAAGAGTGTTAACTGCTGCAGCTGAAATTTTTACCACTAACTTCAAATAGTAACTGTGTGGTGTGCTGACGGATCAGGAACCTTTTGATTAAGTGTCAAGTATTTGATCTCAATAGGGGAGAAGCTGTTATTACGATAATTTGACCTCAACACTTTTCTCAAAAACTGTTTCCCAGAATTGCACAACTGGCCATTAAAATTGCTACACCACGAAGATGACGTGCTACAGACGCGAAATTTAACCGACAGGAAGAATATGCTGTGAAATGCAAATGATTAGCTTTTCAAAGCATTCACACAAGGTTGGCGCCGGTGGCGACACCTACAACGTGCTGACATGAGGAAAGTTTCCAACCAGTTTCTCATACACAAACACCAGTTGACCGGCGTTGCCTAGTGAAACGTTGTTGTGATGCCTCGTGTAAGGAGAAGAAATGCGTACCATTACGTTTCCGACTTTGATAAAAGTCGGATTGTAGCCCATCGCGATTGTGGTTTATCGTATCGCGACATTGCGGCTCGCGTTGCTCGAGATCCAATGACTGTTAGCAGAATGTGGAATCGGTGGGTTCAGGAGGGAAATACGGAACGCCGTGCTGGATCCCAACGGCCTCGTATCACTAGCAGTCGAAATGGCAGGCATCTTATCCGCATGGCTGTAACGGATCGTGCAGCCACGTCTCGATCCCTGAGTCAACACAGGGGGACGTCTGCAAGACAACAACCATCTGCACGAACAGTTCGACGACGTTTGCAGCAGCATGGAATATCAGCTCGGAGACCATGGCTGCGGTTATCCTTGACGCTGCATCACAGACAGGAGTGCCTGCGATGGTGTACTCAACGACGAACCTGGGTGCACGAATGGCAAAACGTCAGTTTTTCAGATGAATACAGGTTCTGTTTACAGCATCATGATGGTCGCATCCGTGTTTGGCGACATCGCGGTGAACGCACGTTCGAAGCGTGTATTCGTCATCGCCATAATGGCGTATCACCTGGCGTAATGGTATGGGGTGCCATTGATTAAACGTCTCGGTCACCTCTTGTTCGTATTGACGGCACTTTGAACAGTGGACGTTACATTTCAGATGTATTGCGACCCGTGGCTCTACCCTTCATTCGATCCCTGCGAAACCCTACATGTCAGCAGGATAATGAACGACTGCATGTTGCAGGTCCTGTACGGGTCTTTCTGGATACAGAAAATGTTCTACTGCTGCCCTGGCCAGCACATTCTCCAGATCTCTCACCAACTGAAAGCGTCTGGTCAATGGTGGCCGAGCAAATGGCTCGTCACAATACGCCAGCCACTACTCTTGACGAACTGTGGTATCGTGTTGAAGCTGCATGGGCAGCTGTATCTGTACACGCAATCCAAGCTCTGTTTGACTCAATGCCCAGGCGTACCGAGGCCGTTATTACGACCAGAGGTGGTTGTTCTGGGTACTGATTTCTCAGGATCTATGCACCCAAACTGCGTGAAAATGTAATCACGTGTCATTTCTAGAATAATACGAGTGTTTTTCCAATGAATACCCGTTTATCATCTGCATTTCTTCTTGGTGTAGCAATTTTAATGGCCAGTAGTGTATTCATTTGGACGAGAGGAAGTGGGTGTGTGAGTGCATGTGTGTGTCAAGTCTGTTAAACTAATGTCGCTTCTACATCTGTTCTAGAAGCCTGCTTTTTTTTGCCTCCCGTGTGGTCGCGGATTTGTTTGTGACAGCGGATGGTTTGGGGCAGGCTTGACCATTCTGTGTCCGGCCCAAGGGGAAAAGGCGCTCTCAAAAGAAGCCTGAACTGGTTGCAATAAAGTAGAACTTACTGTTAGTAAACTGGATATGTTGGTTATTGTAACCCTTTCTATAATTCTTTTTATGAATTTTATTTTGTCACGGCTTGCGAATTGTTATTGGTCGTTTTGAGAATTTCCTGATGAGTCCTAGTTAACGAGGTTTTGTAAGCTACCGGTGTTGGAAAATGTATCTTTGTTTAGGGATAACTTGTTACCGGGTGAGGTGGCACAGTGCTTAGCAATCTGGACTCGCATTCCGGAGGACGACGGTTCAAACCTGCATCCGGCCATTCTGATTTAATTAACTTCTCATGGTTCGGATTCACAGTCATATAATATTTCTTAAAAATATACTGTATAAAATATTATTGCTACTATTGCAATTTCGGCCTTATGGCGATTTTCAAGTAACACTGCAAAGTTACATTCTGTCAGAATATAAAACTATCTGACATGAGTACATGTCATCGAATCTTGTGGGACACTCACAGTCAAAAGGCTGTATTTTGACGACGACATGTACTCATGTCAGATAGTTTTATATTCTGACAGAATGTAACTTTGCAGTGTTACTTACAGTCAACGGCGACTATGATATCTTTTAAGAAACATCCTGATTTAGTTTCCTGTGATATCCCTAAACTGCTTCTGACAAATGCCGGGATGGTTCCTTTGAAAGGGTAGGCTGAATTCCTTCTCCATCCTTCCCTAATCCAATGGGACCAATGACCTCGCTGTTTGGTCCGCTCCCCAATAACTTGTTTTGAACACCTTTTTGTGATGACAGTTGTTCCCTTGAGATTTAGCTCCGTGTCAGATTTTATTGAGAGCTTTTCAGTTGTTAAAGTGAATGCCTATGTTTTTAATTTATATTTGCTTAAAGCCAATTCTGTTTTTTTTAATAATTCAAAGTGAATCTATCTTAATTATTGGAATGATGAATACCTTAAGAATGATCGAAGGTGTTGCAAACTTCCAACAGGAATTAGGTGCTTTTGTGATTGTGGCGAGTAATTACCAAGGGATGAATAAAACCTGTCATCACATTTTCTAATAACTTTTTTTTTTTAATTTTAGTCCATCACTTTTCCTCAGTGGAACAATGTTTCGTGGCCTTTATAAACGGAGTAGCAGTTTCACACTTTATAATACTAACCTTTCACTTCGATATTTAGTTAAATCAAGTTAAAACAAACACCCTGATTATTTTCTTTGAAGAGGGGACCTCCGATTCAGCAGACATAAAGAGAAAGGGAAGAGAGAGAGAACACAGAAGTATGGAGGGTTAAGCCCAACCAGAAGAATCGCTAAACATGCCTAAAAAAGTTAATAAAACTGTCTGTCCTCTGCAGCCATTAAAAATTTCTCTCAAAACTTAGGCATATAGTTACTGCCTTACTTTCACGTCATCGCTTTCTACAAAGCAGACTTTAATTCATTGTTAGCGGACAAGACCCAGGAATACAAAGTAGACTATTGTGGAGCGGCAACCCTTGCTCACTAAAATTTCATTTCGATTTTTCGAGCTGCTGACCGAACACAGCGGCCTGCAGCTTTAACGTGCCCTGTGGGGGTCCGGCCAGATCCGGTCTCGTGCATTAACGATTTACACGCGACAGTGCATACGGCTGCAAGAGGAGTGGCGCTGTGCAAAAATACAGAATAACCGGGCGCGCCGTGGGAGGCGGGGGCGGTTCCTGGAGCTGACAGCCGCGGCAGATGTGCCGTCAGGAGAGGGGAGGGGCTGTCTGTGCGTGTGCGCGTGTGTGCGTGAGCCCCGAGGGAGGCCGATAGTGGGAGGGGAGGTGGCTGGCGCGAGCAGCTGCCGCGGGGCTGCTTTATTGCATTCCCCGCGCGCTGAGGTCCGCAGGTCGTCGCCGGCCATCACCGGGAGTCGGTCACACGCCGCCCCTGTCTGCGCAGATATGCCACGCTCGCGGCCCACGGGCTCACTTACCCACAGTTGGCACGCGTGCTGGTGTGCGCGCTAACAGCCTACTGCGTGGGATGTGTCCGTTCACACAAGCACCGTTGTTTCCCAGTGCCCGCGTGACCTCATTCCGCGCTGTTGTCTCATTGTACACTAAAACCGTCTGAAACGTGATAACAAGACATGGGGCTCCGAGAGTGGAAACCACTGAGTCCATAGACGCATACACTAGGCACGTTCGGAAAGTACGGGTAGATGTACTGTGATCATAACGTGTCTATTTTCTTTTTAAAGAGTGGACCCCAACCACAGAGCGCATCGCAAGAACACTTTGGTACACAAACACAAGTTGTGTTATCCAGTTGCCTGAAAGATGTCGGTAAGAAACCTTGCTAAAGTGCTCTGATGCGCTTCCTACCCACGAAAGGAACAACAACATCTATTAAAGTTTTTTTGGTCAAACAAAACGGTTTACGGCGAAGGTGTTAGGAACAGAACCAGTGTGTTTCGTTGGTGTGCGGAGTTTAGTGGAGACAGAACACACGTTGATGACGGGCAGAGGAGAAGACAACATTCCATTTTGACTGATGAGCTGGTACGAAAAAGTGAAGGAACTGTTTGTGAAGACCGCCAGTTGACAGTGGACGAAATTATTGCGATGTTTGCAAAATGGCTCTCAGCTCCATGGGACTTAGCTTCTAAGGTCATCAGTCCCCTAGAACTTAGAACTACTTAAACCTAACTAGCCTAAGGACATCACACACATCCATGCTCGAGGCAGGATTCCAACCTGCGACCGTAGCGGTCGCGCGGTTCCAGACTGTAGCGCCTAGAACCGCTCGGCCACCACGGCCGGCCGCGATGTTTCCACAACTCTCCAGAACTCTCTTATGCGAGACGCTGACAGAAACGCTGCGATACCGGAAACTGTGCGCAAGATGGCCCTAAAACATATGACAGAGCAGCACAAGAAAAATCGGGTCAATAGCGCCCGCGAGTTTCTTGAGCGACATGAAATGGAAGGTGAGGATATTCTGAGTCCTACTGTGACAGCAAGACAATCGTCACGGTGGCGTTACACCAATTCCCCATCTGCCTAGAACTGAAAATCACATTTTCAGGCAAAACGATCATGGCCTCATTGTTTTGGGACCGAAAATGCGTAATTTTGCTCTACATTCTTTCTCAGGGGGAGTCCATCAATGTACGAAGATATTGGGAGACCCAAAAAATCTCAAAAGGTGCATTCAAAACAAAAGGATGGGAATGCTGACAGAGTAGCGTGCTTGTTGCACGACAATGCCCGTCCTTATACGCCTTAGCCACCAAAGTGTTCTCGGACTTATTTCGTTTTGGACCACCCCCGTACTCCTCTGACTTGCCACCTTCACAGTATCATCTGTTCATCTCCCTAAAGGCACATAAGAGTAGAATAAATATTCAACTGTCGAGCAGGTGCAGGAAGAGGTTCTGAAGTGGTGGAAGGAGCTGGAGTGAGAGATCTTCGAAGAGGGCATAAAGGAGTTTGTGCCAAGGCTCACTACATCTATTGAAAAGGAGGGCGATTATGTGGAAAATATTCAAGGGTATCAACAGCACCCTGTATTTTTTTTTTCGAACACACTTTTAAAGATGTATAAAAATATAGTATACCTTCTTTCTGAATAAGCCTGTTACAAAAATTATTGCACCGACTCGCATTCGGGAAGACGACGGTTCAATCCCGCGTCCAGCCATCCTGATTTAGGTTTTCCGTGATTTCCCTAAATCGCTTTAGGCAAATGCCGGGATGGTTCTTTGGAAAGGGCACAGCCGACTTCCGTCCCCTTCCTTCCCTAATCCGATGAGACCGATGACCTCGCTATTTGGTCTCTTCCCCCAGAACAACCCAACCCCCAAAAATTATTGCGTACACGCTAGCAATATGCGCTCTTGACCATGTGAAGGGGAAACAGCATATATTTAAGAGAAAACAAGAAGTCATAATAAGCTTTAAAACGTTACATCTTGGTACAAACGCTCATATTTTAATTGATTAATCCTTTCTGATAAAGCAACCCCGCAATCATCAGTTGTTTAATTGGATAAACACCAAAAATATTAAATCTTTACACCATTGTAGCATGTTCAACATCCAAAGATTAATGAAACGGGTTATAAGCGCTTGCATCTTAGGTGAACATCAATCAAAAGGGCTTAGAGAAAGGGCTGGGGAAAACTATTCAGCATCATTTGTTACCATGTAATGTTTAAAGCAATTTATTAACAACAATAACTTCTTCTTCTCACAGTAATGAGGCATAAGGTTCAACTGAAAAAACGCACTCAAGATTAAACTTGAGCTTTCAATTTCAGGAAAGGATTCTAAACGTGAAATACCAGAAGCGAAACATTTTAGATTTTAAGCTTTTATTTTAATTACAGTTCATTAAAACGCTCACACCGTCTTCAGGCCACGAGTGGCCTACCGGGACCATCTGACCGACGTGTCATCCTCAGTGGAGGATGCGAATGCCGTGTGGGGTCGGCACACCGCTCTCCCGGTCGTAAGACGGTATTCTTCACCGAGGCCGCTACTATTCGGTCGAGTAGCTCCTCAATTGGCATCACGAGGCTGAGTGCACCCATAAAAATGGCAACAGCGCATGGCGGCCGAGATGGTCACCCATCCAAGTGCCGACCACGCCCGGCAGCGCTTAACTTCGATGATCTCACGGGAATCGGTGTATCTACTGCGGCAAGGCCGTTGCCCGTTAAAGCAATAAGTATTAACAATTTATAGCAAAAGTCATATTGAAGCGCAGCATAGTCTGGAAATTTCAGATTTCATTTGTTTATTACATACAAACCGTAAAAGATAGAAACACATTGGACATGTCACTAGATAGAGGAAGGTTCGGTTTTGACACGTTTGCGCTGTTGTCTGTTTCTAGCAACATGGCGAATACGCCATGCGAGCTAATACCCCTAAGATGTTTGGGCTCACATGCGGCTCCACTTCTTTGAAATGGCTCAAACTCGCCTAAGGGTTGAACCGCACTGTCGCTTTACACGCCCTAATTTAGTCACTTGTGACCCTTTGGTTAGTTTGTCTGTCTGGTGGCAAGTTTGCGAATACGAAGTTAATATAACATATAATAACAGTACTAATAATATCGGGAACTAAATTAATGCCCCAAAAATGACGTAGGCCACACAGTTGCGAATTGGTTAGAATAATGTTTATTCAGATAGCAAACTAATAGCGAAAGTGGTCGTATTTAGAATTACTGTTACATTAGAGCGCATACCCATTTGACACAGTTCGATCATTCACAATCTTATCGCGAATTACAAGTTCGATACTCCACCACGTTAACTATGCGAAAAGTCAGAGTTCACACCAGGCGTGCGGCTGCTCACCGCTCAGAGACTAAGTCCCGCGATATTACACAACGAAATCTTAGTCGTTTCACTTCCTAGCTGCCTAAAGACCGACTGTCCGCTTTCACGTCTCAATCGGAATTGTTTGTTCCCTTTGGTGTCTAGACCATAACTGCCCGCTTTCGCGTCTGCACCAGCACTCCCTTAGCCCGTCCATGGGCGCGTTTCCCGCTCGCCGAATATCCTCGCTCAACTGACCAGGGCGGTTCCCTTTCCTGAAGTCGTCTATCTAATTGGCTACAGCTTATTCTAGATAATTTTACTTTTTAACTTATTTAAATAATCAACGCTTGACCACTTTCACGTTCTAAATAAAGTAACAATAATATCAACTGTTAAATTCTTTTACATAAAACCAATACAATTTCCTTTTTAACTTTGAATGTCAGACCAGTAGCCTTGCACCAATATGCACCAATATGCTTTCTCATACATAAATAAAGAACAAAAGTAACTATTACGCACTAAACTTTACAACAAATATTCTATTACCTAATGATTTAATAAGCTGTCGTGCTGTCATCGCCAAATGTGTTTTGTGTAGAGGAAATGATGATCTGTTTCTTAACTGGATATACTGATAATTTAAATTTAATATATCTTTTAAACAAATAAAGTCACTGAGTTGATAGTTACAACGTTTGTCATTTTAATGATGCTCTTCGATATGAAATATCGATCATTAAGATCGACCAGAGCGTTCAGACTTTAGCATTCAGCTCTATGTTAAAAACTTGTTAATTTCACATTAACAGTAAATCCTAAACTATTATAGATGTGATAAATATTCAAGTTTTATTGGGACCACGATGAAAATTTTGTGGAGGATGGCAGATTAAAATTGCTGTGGCTTCATTCCCTGCAATTCTACAGAATTAAATATTTTTCATAAATGTTTCCCTTTATGGCCAATCTTAAGTCCGCCATATTTGACACTGCTATGTCTCCTCGGCAATAACTGCTTTTACTGGGTTCCCCTATGACGTAGGTTCTCGTCTGTCCCACCCGCACACTACAGCGCTCAGGCCTCAATACGCAATAGACGTACGTGAATTTCCCCATCTCGTGGTGAGTCTGCGCCCTTTGTTGTATCCGGTCCTGGACGACAGGGTTCGTTTCACAATTCTTGTAGGCTGACTCTTTCGGCTACATATTTAAATGAGAGCACAATGCTCGTTAACTGACAGCCACAAGAGTAATCATTTTGCATGTTGGAGTTTCTGCCAAGTCAATCAACTGTGTTGAAGTTCGTCCCATGTCAATCCACTGTTGAAGTGCAATGTGCATTTCACCGTAGATTCAGCAGCAAGCCGCCTCTGCACGAGTATATTAAAACTGGCATTCAGAATTCTTGGAAGTTGGTTATCTGAGGAAAGGGACGAACGTTTGACGAGAGAACGTCGAGCGTTAGCGAGACGCGTTTACACGGAGCCCTCGGAAGTCCCCAAGACGGCCTACCATTTCGACGTTTCCCGAGCAACGCATGGCGCTCAGATTTTTTGTATGGTATAATGTCGGTGCGAACATAAACCTTGAAACCTTCCTCCATCCAGTGATACCCACAATGTGTTTCTACCTATCATATTTTGTAGCAAACAACTAAAATATATTCTTTCTTTTTGAATTACCCTGTATAAAAGGTAGTAGTAAACTCTGATATGAACAGTATAATTTTTTAGTGGGTGCGGTCCTGTTGGAGATGGCGTGCCATTGCCTTCGTCAAACCTTTGAAATGTCTTACCCGTTCATCTTTGACGGTACCTGCAATTAAGTGAATTCCGATCCACGCGTTATGGCACTTTTCGCATTAAAAAGTGGAAGAGAGACGAAAGACACGCACAAGTGTTCGGAATGTAGTAGCCTTGTTGGTTTTACTATCTATGTCTGGTAGACTTCATTATGTGCTTAAATGAAGAAAAGTCACTTTTCAGCTTCATAATTAAAAGAAATAAACAACAAAAAGTACACAGCTTGAATTACGATGGTAGAAGTTTTAAATAAAACTATACTATTTTCCCTAACTATACATCATTATAGTTTTGCCACTTGACATCCAGTGCTGGATGAACTTATCCATTCATTATGATGCTCACCCATGTTTCTCTTCCACGTTTTCGTATAGAGTCCTTAAGTCTTCTATTACATCCCAGTACAAAAATTTCCTCTAGGGCTGCAGAGGAAAATTTTGGCTATATGAATACTCCTTGCCAGACTACTCTTTTAATTATGAGTTTGCTTATATCTCGGTGAAGTCCAATGGAAGCTGTAGTATTGGCGAAGCTATTACTCAGTATGCAAATAGGGCATACAGTACATTCATCTACTGCGGATGAACACAGCAGGAAATTATTTCAGGTATCGGAGTTATTGAAAACGTTAAATCTCAGACGGAATACAACGACGTATAAAAAATAAACAAACATCAATGAACATCATACAGTCCTGCGCACCAGGTGCTCAAATTCTGATGGGGAGATAGGAGATCTCTACAAGCTGTCGAACAACAAATTCTGCTAGAAGTTTCTACCGTAGGATTTTAACCAGAAATTAAAACACCGAAACTAACTTAAAAAACTGAACCTAAGGTAAATACGAACGGTGAGAATGTGTAATGCTAAGCGTTTTAGTACTAACACATTTGAATGTAAGACTTTAACACGAAGGTGCTGCCGATGTTACTCAACGAGGTCGTGCCATGAAAAGAAATGACACCCCAGACCCTCACCCATGGTTTCTGGGCCGTACGGCGGGTGACAGTCAGGTTGGTATCCCACCGCATCCCAGCTGGTCATCGAGACTCACTTCGAGGCGGGACTCATGGCCGAATACAATTTTACTGCAGTCAACGATATTCTAGACCGAGAACGTGTAGGAGACGCACCGGACGGCGGAGGGATACCAGCCTGGCTGTCGCCCTTTCTACTGCCTGATAGCCAGATGGTCTGGGGTGTAATCTCATCTCACAGCAGGACCCCTGCGGTTGTTATCCACGGCAACTTTACGACAAAGTGATACGTCGACGATACTGAGCTCGTGTACGTGCCGTTTATTGTTTGACGTCTTGTCTTAGCGGTAATGTCGTCTCTTTTCTTATTCGATTTACTCGCGTCACTAAGTTGCTGCCTTGCTTGCCCCTGAGTGGTAGCAGCAGCGCTTATCGAAAAGAGCACTGTCATACAATCTGTGGAACGACGGCTAGTATTTCCGGGTCGTCGTGTGGTGGGAGCTCAGTCGGGACGGAGCAGCAGTGAGGTATGGACAGCCATGACTCTCCCGACCGTTGCCGACACACATGACTTCAGTGGAGACGACCTTGGATGGTCGTTCGGTCGGTCGTCTCATCGCATGACGTGTATTTGGTCGCCGACCGCTAATGAGTTTTTCTGTGTGTGTCGACTCGTGATTCGTCTTTGTGGTTCCACAGTGACTGGTTTTACAAAATGGCTCTGAGCACTATGGGACTCAACTGCTGAGGTCATCAGTCCCCTGGAACTTAGAACTACTTAAACCTAACTAACCTAAGGACATCACACACATCCATGCCCGAGGCAGAATTCGAACCTACGACCGTAGCGGTCTCGCGGTTCCAGACTGCAGCGCCTATAACCGCACGGCCACTTCGGCCGGCTGACTGGTTTTACAATTGTTCGGGTTGTTTCTGGAAGGGTTTTCGTGGAACTGTGTGTAGCTTGTGTGATTTCGACTGGCCAGTTATTTTGAATGCTGTGTGCGTACTGGAGTAGGCAGTCGGTCGGTTGGGGCAGAGCAGCGAGGAAGTCTCCAGGGCGCGAGGTCAGGCCGGAGCTGCTGGCGGCATGCACGCGCGGTTGGAGCTGTGGGGCGCTTCTTGTGAGGGTTACAAAGTTCTTTGCACACCGATCCTGGACACTAAAGTTGAGAGTTCACTTAACCTACTATCAAACCTCAACTGCTATCACATCTCTTCGTTTGATCCTGGTTGTCACTTTCTGGGAGATTCCCGCGAGCAACAACGTGTGTGCATTGGAATCTGCTAGAGTTGCAGCCGTCTTCCTGTATGGTGTTTAACTTAATTTAATTAATTCCTTCATTAATGGAGTGTACCAGCGGTAACTTCTGTCTTGTGGCCGTTGACATTCCGGTTACCTGCCTTGGTCATTGATGTAGTTTTCGGCAGTATACTTTGCTCATCATGTTGATCACGTACAGCACGGCGTGTAGCTCGACAGCTGAGGTGTTGTTGCTAGTTTTGGGCATTTATTCTGACTTGGCTGCATTGGGCACCAGTATCAAGAACGTTATGCTTCAGCCAAGTTTAATGTGAAGCATTTTAAGATAAATCATTTACCCTACTTTAGTTCAAATTTAGAAGCTTTTCCAATTAGGCATTAAACCGTAAAATAATCTTCTGCATGGTGTGTAGCCTTCAGCCGAGTTTTAATCTCTTAAAATTAAAATTCAAAATCCTTGTCTTGCCCTTAAGTCATAAGATTGTTTTTCTTTAGTATGAGGCCTTCAGCTGAGTTTGTCACGTATTTTAAGATAAGGCTTTCAACTCTGACAAATTGAAAGCTCTTCTTTCTTGGCCTTAAGCCGTTAAATTGTTCTGTTGATATGCGGCCTTCAGCCGAGTTTTCAGCCTATTTAGATTAAACATTGAAAATCTTCGTCTTGGCCGTAAGCCGTAACACTGTTCTTGATTAATGTGTGGCCTTCAGCCTATT
Organism: Schistocerca serialis cubense; assembly: GCF_023864345.2. Classification (NCBI taxonomy): domain Eukaryota; kingdom Metazoa; phylum Arthropoda; class Insecta; order Orthoptera; family Acrididae; genus Schistocerca; species Schistocerca serialis. The sequence goes on from NC_064644.1 coordinate 201,849,034, forward strand.
TCTTTGGGAAAAAATTTAAGCTAAGGCTTTCACCCTACTTATATTGAAGGGAAAAATTTTTTTCTAATGAAGTGAGACCTCCGGAAGAACTCCTGTACCTCAATTCCTTGCTTAGTCTTTGTGCCTTGGATTTTCGATGTGCCTTCAGCCGATCTGAATTGAACCAAAGGAGGTCTTTCCTTAAAACGTTGAGTGTTTTTGATTCTTGCTTGTGTGATTGTGTGTCTTAACAAATAAAGTTTATATGTTGAGTGCAACTGACAGTGACTTATTTTCGTCCATTTCCACAAATATAACCTCATCCGCTCTGTCCTGCTAGCCCAGGGATTTCAGATATTCTACATCCTGTTTTGTTGTCCTTTGTGACAAACCATCCTGTACTTACACACTAAAGAACCAAAAGAAACTTGTACACCTGCCTAATATCGTGTAAGATCTTTGAAGTAGTGCCGGAGGAAACTTACACCATGGATCCTGTAGGGCTGTCCATATATCCATAAGAGTACGAGGGGGTGGAGATCTCTTCTGAACAGCACGTTGCAAGGTATGCCAGATGTGCTCAACAATGTTCATGTCTGAGCAATTTGGTGGAGAGCGGAATCGTTTAAACTCAGCACAATGTTCCTAGAGCCATTCTATAGCAATTCTGTACGTGTGAGGTGTCGCATTGTCCTGCTGGAATTAACGAAGTCCGTCGGAATGCACAAAGGGCATGAATGGGTGCAAGTTATCAGACAAGGTGCTAATGTACGTATCGGGGGTCCCATATCACTCCAACTGCACACGCCCCACGCCATTACAGAGTCTCTACCAGCTTTAACAGTCTCCTGCGGACATGCTGGGTCCATGGATTCCTCTCCATACCCGCACACGCCCATCCGCTCGATACAATTTGAAAAGAGTCTCGTCCGACAAGATAACATGTTTCCAGTCATCAAAAGTGAAATGTCGGTGTTGACGGGCCCAGGTGAGGCGTAAACCTTTGTGTCGTGCAGTCATCAAAGTTACATGAGTGAGCCTTCGGCTCCGAAAGCCCATATCGATGATGCTCCGTTGAGTGCTTCGCATGCTGACATTTGTTGACGGCCCAGCACTGAAATCTGCAGCAATTTGCGGAAGGGTTGCACTTCAGTCATGTTGAACGATTCTCTTCAGTCGTCGTTAGTTCCATTCTTGCAGGATCTTTTTCTGGTCGCAGCGATGTTGGACATTTGATTCACAGTACACTCGTGAAATGGTCGTATGGGATAATCCCCACTTCGTCGCTACCTTGGAGATGTACCCCATCGCATGTGCGCCAACTATAAAACCACGTTCAAACTCACTTAAATCTTGATAACCTGCCATTGTGGCAACAGTCACCGATCTAACAGCTGCGTCCGACACTTGTATAGGCGTTGCCGACTGCAGCGCCATATTGCGCCTGTTTACAAACCTGTGTACTTGAATATCCATGGCTATAGCAGTTTCTTTAGCGCTTGAGTGTATTTCAGCAACACAAGGTCCACCCTACAAGGGGAATTTCTATTGCTTGCCTTCATGCTGCGCAAATTTTATCTTGGACCGCAAGGTCGCCGAATCTCCATCCATTTGAGAATGTTTGGAACGGGGGCCTGCAATCAGCTTCGGATTTGGGGCATCTAAGTTGGCAATGGGACAGAATCTCGCACTATATCCCTCAGGAGAACAGCTATATCGGTTAATGCCAAACCGAATAACTTCATCTTTTTTTGTTTTTTTTTTGTTTTGTTTCTTAGAGTGTATTCTAGTCCAGAGGTTGAATCTCTGAACTTTAGCCGGCCGTTGTGGCGGTCTGGAACCGTGCTGCTGCGGGCGCAGGTTCGAATCCTGCCTCGGGCATGGATGTGTTTTATGTCCTTAGGTTAGTTAGGTTTAATCAGTTCTGAGTCTAGGGGACTGATGACCTCGGATGTTAAGTCCCATAGTGCTTAGAGCTATCTGAATCATTTTTCTGAATTTTATCTCGAAATGGTTACGAAGCAACAGAGTTTTCAATTGTTGACTCTGGAGTTTCAACCTGTCTCGTGGGTCAATGCGAGGCTGACGACCCTTATTTAAACTTATTTTGCGTATGTGGGAGTGCAGACAATAACATCCAGTATGCCGATAAACGTCTACGATCAAATCCGCAGCGTAATTTGTGGTGTCACCGCCAGACACCACACTTGCTAGGTGGTAGCCTTTAAATCGGCCGCGGTCCGCTAGTATACGTCGGACCCGCGTGTCGCCACAGTCAGTGATTGCAGACCGAGCGCCGCCACACGGCAGGTCTAGAGAGACTTCCTAGCACTTGCCCCAGTTGTACAGCCGACTTTGCTAGCGATGGTTCACTGACAAATTACGCTCTCATTTGCCGAGACGATAGTTAGCATAGCCTTCAGCTAAGTCATTTGCTACGACCTAGCAAGGCGCCATTATCAATTGCTATTTATCTTGTGATGCATGTACCGTCAGACCGATGTTCACCAATTATGGATTAAAGTTAAGTATTCGAGAAGCCACGTACCTTTTTTTACTAGTCTCACCTCCTTTAACTGTTCCAGACCTCACGCCAGCCTGCGTGAGCTTAAACGCTTGCCTTTCGGTTTCACCTCATAGTGGCTTGGCTGTCTTGCCAAGTCACAACATAATTTGTCTCCCTCGCGAAGTGTCACAGTAGTTCGGATATTGGACTCACATTCGGGAAGACGGTCAAAATCCCGTGCGGGCATCCACATTTAGAGAGTTCCCTAAATCACTCCGCGCAAAAGCCGGAGTGGTTCCTTTGAAAAGGACACGGGCGACATCCATCACCACACTTCCGTAATCCGAATTTGTGCTGTATATGTAATCACTGTGCTGTCGTCGGGACGTTAAACTTCCTCGAAGTTTCGCACTAGGCACATTACAAAGAGCACGTGGACTCAGGCCGCGGCAGCGTGTGTGACTCCATGGAATTTACGAAGAAGGGCAGAAGGAATGCTTCAGCCTTCCCAAATGACACAAGCGGCATCTACATCTTGCTCTTCGACAGTTACTGGCATTTGAACAGACTTTTACTTCGCTGTAGTAAGGTTAACGCAGCGACATGGCTTTCGTTTGGACACTGTGTCACCCTCCTTTACTGTTAGCGAAATTCTCCTCGGCCCCTCTCGGTCGCGTTGTGCTTCGGAATCGCTCCCGAAGAAAGAAATGGCGCCGCACCCCAGGGGGTGGCGGTCGTGCCGTTCACGACAAAAGGCCCAGCGCCGTCGAGACGCCGCCGCCTCCGCAATTTGTCTGAATTATTTATGAAACGCGGGTCCGTCTGTCGCGCGTCGCTCGGCGCCCCCTTCCGCCGCGAGTGCAGGAATTTGCAAGTCAACGCGGCAATGGTGGCGGCAGCGGCGGCGGCGGCGGCGGCGGCGGCGGCGCTCCCTCCGGAAGCTGAGGGGCGCCACTTCATCAGCGGTGGCCACGCGGCCAGCCGGGCCGAGACGGCGGAGGTCAGGACTGCTATACGAGCCCGCTGTCGGAAGGGCGAGGGGTAGGGTAAGGACGCGCACACGCTAGGCAGACGAGGGCCAACGAACGACATCAAACTCTTCGTTGGACGATATTTGGGTAGTGTTTAAGGACGGCAAATCGGAGCCAACGAAGCAGCTGACCTCGGTTGTGGTTCGGTTGTAATGTTGATGCATTAAGTTGTTCTGAAAGCGGTACTGATATTCAAGACAATAAAAGCGAGTTAAAAGCTGTGAGCTATCTGGGGAAGTTAACCTTGCATTACTGAGAAACTGTTTCACTAGGTATCCAGTCTACCTTACCAAATTCCCAACCAGACTAACATTAATTATAATCTTTTAATAGTCATCTTACGACAACCGCTGATATATATATATATATATATATATATATATATATATATATCCTCCTAAGGAGGTGTATGTATTGTGTTTAAAAAGACTGTAGCATAGAGTGGAATATGGAGAGAGCAATGATACTGATGCAGTTTTATTGTGAACTTGAATGTTCATGTGCTTCTACGAACTGCAATCATAAAAATAAAAAGAAAAGACTAGACGCTTGGAAGGAAATCACTCAGCTATTAGAAGGTGATATGCACGCTGTGAAAAAAATGATCTCTTTAGTGACGTTACTCCGCCGTGAACGACAAAGAGAAAACAAAAACTGGGATGATTATTAAGTTTTTGCTGCACCCACAGCTCTCCTAAAAGAGATGTTATCTCTGGAAATTTTAGGACCTACACAATTCCGTAACAAATCGGAAATAGCAGATATTCCAATTCAGATTTAAGGTAGACATTAATATTGTCCCAGCGCACTGCCCCCTAGTTTGTAAAAGAAATGTCGTCCACCAGCGTCGTCTCCTCTTTTCCTCGTGATCAGCTTCTTACAATAAAATAAATGCTGCACATGCGACGACTGCTAAATCCTCTTTTTCTCTCGTAATATCGGCCTCTGAAATTGTAATTAAAACGCTACTTTACAATAATAACAAAAAACGGAGAAACGTTTTCACAGCCAAATGTGATGCCACGTGGCCGAATCCCATGGCACTAAGCCCTTAATTTTTTGTAAATCAGAAGCCAAACGCCAATGAATGGGTGACCAACGCTCGGCCGAATCCAGTTTCTGGGCTTCGTTGGCCTTGTGTGTATGCCCCTTAAGAATAAAGCGCCCTGAATGCATGCGCAGCACATGTAGTGAACTTCCTGATGCAGACATTATCCGTCTTATTGTTAGCGTGATAAAGGCCCCTGTACGCGATCAAATAGTGTGTCAGACTTAACTAATTTGCACTTGTGGCTTTTTTGGCGTTTGTAACGGCACTTCATCACGCCCGCGTTGGATTCAGAACACCCGCTGATGGTCTCAGCGCTGTGCAAGTAAATCGTGGCGCCGTGTTACAGGGCCGGCTGGCGGCCCTCGATGCAGCAGGAGGAAGTCTCTTCTTGGATCCCAGGCAAAACAGTACACATCGCCTGGGCTGACAGCAGTGCCAGGCACGGGATCTGTCCCGTGCCGAGTCGCCGCCGGGGTGCAATCACTGGCTAATGTTGTTATCAACAAGCTGTTTTGGTTCAGAAGCAATCTGCTTCAGTTTGTGCGAAGGAAGATTTTCCAGAATGAAATTTTCACTCTGCAGCGGATAGTGAGCTGATATGAAACTTCCTGGCAGATTAAAACTGTGTGCCGGACCGAGACTCTAACTCGGGACCTTTGTCTTTCGCGTGAAAGTGCTCTACCGAGAGCTTCTGTGAAGTTTGGAAGGTAGGAGACGAGGCCCTGACGGAATAAAAGCAGTGAGGGCGGGTTGTCGGTCGAGCTTGGGTAGCTCAGTCAGTAGAGCACTTGGCCGCGAAAGGCAAAGTTCCCGAATTCGGAGTCTCGGTCCGGCACACAGTTTTAATCTGGCAGAAAGTTTCAAGGAAGATTGTCTAACGAGGGAGCTCTTGCTTGTCTTGCGGCCCCCTGTTCTTATTCCGTTGCTGATTTGTTTGTGAAAGTGTCAATCAGCGACGTAGAATATGTTTCAGTTCATTGAATTCACTGCTTGCTCGTGGACATAAGATTTACTTAAAAGTGGGTTATTCACAACTGGTCAGCAGGTAGGAGATTTCTGTACATTGTTTATCGCGTTGTAGCACAGCAGGAGTAACGTTAACATTAGTCTTTCAGTTATTTTATATTTTGCCACACTTCCCTTTGGTTGTTAATAGCTACAATGACGCAAAAAAATCGCAACATCAAGAAGGAGTTGTGTGATATAAACGAAAGTTCGTAGGCGTGAGCCTACTTCTGGAAGATAATATCTGTTCAAATTTCGTGGCACTTGGATAAAAGTGGCGCTAATAGCACGGCTATGAGAATGAAAACTGGTTTGCTATAAGTACACGCTGTAACGATCGTAAGCGTTTGCTACCTTTGTGACTCGACGTGGTGGCTTGATGTTAGTGAAGAATGCCCTTAGGAAGAAAGATGCCATTATCAACACCACGACAACAGGTCGTGTAATATGATACGAGAAGCTGGATGTTCTTTTGGCATCGTTACAGAAAGACTTGCCAGGATATAGCCACTGTGCGCGACTGAAGACAGTGGTGGTCACGACAATGTACTGTCACACGAACACCGGTCTCCAGGCGGCCACCTTCCACCATCGAGAAGGAAGACTGTTGTGTTTGGCGTATGGATCTGGCGCATCGTACTGCATCTGCAGCAGCACTTCGAGCAGCAATTCGTGCCAAAGTGACACAAGTCTGTTAATTCAAGGCTGATCCGAGCCAGATCCCCAATGGTATCCATTCCATTGATCCCAAACCAATGCCGATTGTGATTTCAGTGTTGTCAAGCGAGTGATCACGGGAGGGCAGGGTGGAGGTCTCTTGTGTTTTCAGAGCATCTGCCTGTATGCCAGCGATGACCGTGAGGTGGTTAAAGGACTCCAGGTGAGGGCCTGCAAAGAACCTGTCAGCACGTAAGACACACTAGATCTACAGCTGAAGTTATGGTCCGGGCTGAGATTTTGTATAACAACACAAGCACTTTCGTGGTTACACCACACACCGACCGGATAATTGTACGTCAGTCTGGTGATTCGACCTGGTTTGCTGGCGTTCACTTACAGCTGAGTAGGGGGTGTTTTCCAACAGTATAACGCTCGCTCACATACCGCTGTTGTAATCCAACATGCTCTACAGTGTGTTGACATGTCTCCTTGACCTGCTCAGACACCAGATCTATCTCCAGTCGAGCACATATAGGACACAATCCGACGACAACTCTAGCGTCATCCACAAATGGCATTAACCGTCCCTGTACTGACTGACCAACACAACATAAACGAAACTCCATCCAAAAAACTGACAGCCGACACCTGCAGAACACAACGCATGTACGTTTGCGTGCTTGCATTCAACGTTATTGCTGGTATTCTGGTTATTAAGGTACCAGCATCTCACATTTGTAATGGCTTATCTCACGCTAACCTGAGATCTACAACGTTAATGGGGCCGAGCGGTTCAGTTTGGAACCGCGCGACCACTCCGGTCGCAGGTTCGAATCCTGCCTCGGGCATGGATGTGGGTGATGTCCTTAGGTTAGTTAGGTTTAAGTAGTTCTAAGTTCTAGGGGACTGATGACCTCAGAAGTTAAGTCCCATAGTGCTTAGAGCCATTTGAACCATTTTTTAGCTACACAAATATATTCCCGTCATTTCATTTAGGCACTTAGCACTCCGTCTTCAAGCCACAAGTGGCCCATCGAGACCACCCGACAGCCGTGTTATCCTCAGGTGAGGATGCGGATAGGAGGGACGTGTGGTCAGCACACCGCTCTCCCGGTCGCTATGATGGTTTTCTTTGGCCGCTACTATTCGGTCGAGTAGCTCCTCAATTGCCATCACGAGGCTGAGTGCACCTTGAAAAATGGCAACAGCGCATGGCGGCTGGATGGTCACCCACCCAAGTGCTGGCTACGCCCGACAGCGCTTAACTTCGGTGATCTCACGGGAACCGGTGTATCCACTGCCGCAAGGCCGTTACCTCTGTCATTTCCTTACATTATATTAATTATTTTTTGGTGTTTCGACTTTTTTTCAGTCAATATATTATGGTGTGCTGTTATTCTTGAGATATTTGTTCAAGCTCAATGTTGAGTAACGAGAATTATTGGATGTGCTCTGCAGGTATATTAATTGTGAGTGGACAGTACCTTGTGTTTTTTTAAATGATAGATTTGATTGTGAATGGGAACTGGGAGCACACTCCCCCTAGGAGTGGTACTGCTAACCGGATATTTTAGTTAAATAAATGTTTTTTGGAAGCACTAGACGCCTGCCAAGCCACCGCCAGCACCCCAAATCCTAGTTCCGCTACAATGTGTTTGGGAGAAATTTTGAGTGACGGTCAACCTGACAAGAGGTCGGACGTTGTTTGTGCTGATGTCCAGTCGCTCTTGTTCAGCGAGACAGAGGTTTGGTACAATTCAGCACACCGTATCGTGTCTTTCCACAATATTGCGGAAACTACGGTCTAAAGAATAAGTCAACAAAATCATTGATATGTAGTTTCTTTCCTACGCACACCACAGAAGCAGGGTTCAGATAAAAAAAAAATCGAAACTCTCTGGTTCTTCCACGGACGCTGTATGGAAACTCCAAAAACGCAACATATTACCATGCTTCATACGGTGTAGGAAAATCTTTGGCGCTTAAAGCAGCTTCCAGTCATCTGGAAATCAGCAGATAAAGTTTAGAAAAGAATCTTATATCATTCTTCTTTAAGAACAGTGGCAAGTTCAGGTAACGATGGTGAAGGTGGAGAACCATCGCGCACCCTTCTCTCAAAAGTAGACCGTAAAGGTTCAGTATTGAGATCTGATGATTGTGATGGCCAGGGACGACGCGAAAATTCATCCTCCCGCTGACAAGAACAGTCCTCACCGCTGCGTGCTGTGTGAATATGGGCGCTGTCGCCTTCCAACACGGTATCGCCGTTGTGGCCGACCGGAGTAGCCGTTCGGTTCTAGGCGCTATAGTCTGGAGCCGAGCGACCGCCCCGGTCGCAGGTTCGAATCCTGCCTCGGGCATGGATGTGTGTGATGTCCTTAGGTTCGTTATGTTTAGGTAGTTCTAAGTTCTAGGGGACTGATGACCTCAGATGTTAAGTCCCATAGTGCTCAGAGCCATTTGAGCCATCGCCTTTGTGGAACAAATATTGTCGATTGGGATGGACCTGACCAGCCAGAATAATGGGGAGATCCAACGCGGTTAACGCGACCTTGCAGAGTAGTTATGGGACCCATTGAATTTCACCATATTGCAGCCAGACTCAAAACCGAAAACCCTTTATGTTATATTCTTGGGTGCATCGTAGACTTTGTAAGTAGGATGTTTAGGTTTTTATATTGGTAACGCCACGTAGCGCTCTGTATGAAAATCACTGGCTGTGCTGTGTGCAGTCTGTGGCTGGGTGGCATTGTTGTAATATTCGCTATTGTAGTATTGGGCAGTTGGATGTGAACAGCGCGTAGCGCTGCGCAGTTGCAGGTGAGCCGCCAGCAGTGGTGGATGTGGGGAGAGAGATGGCGGAGTTTTGAGAGCGGATGATCTCGACGTGTGTCGATCAGAGACAGTAAATTTGTAAGACTGGATGTCATGAACTGCTATGTATATTATGACTTTCGAACACTTTTAAGGTAAATACATTGTTTGTTCTCTATCAAAATCTTTCATCTGCTAAGTATGCCTATCAGTAGTTAGTGCCTTCAGTAGTTTGAATCTTCTATGTAGCTGGCAGTAGAGGCGCTCGCTGTATTGCAGTAGTTCGAGTAACGAAGATTTTTGTGAGGTAAGTGATTTGTGAAAGGTGTAGGTTAATGTTAATCAGGGCCATTCTTTTGTAAGGATTTTTGAAAGTCAAATTGTGTTGCACTAAAACTATAGTGTGTCAGTTTAGTGTTGATCAGAATAGGTGAAGAGCGAAATGACTGAGTACGTTCAGTTCTGTTCAGCTGTTTGAAAATCAAATAATGTAAGAGGTTTATCAGCACAGTAATTCATTAAATTTTCTAAGGGGACGTTTCAACTTGGGTCGGAGTACATCAGACATATGCTGAAACTGCGAAACAAAACATCATCCGACCAAATCACTCCTTTGCTTCATGGTCCAGGTTTTATGTCTTCGATACCACGTTATCCTGATACGGGTGTTTGCATCAATGACGTGTGACTTTAGCAATCGAGTCTGGCCTGCTATTCCCAGCTCATGGAAGACCCTTCATGTTATGTCGTTGCTGACAGGATTCGCCAGAGCGCCATTCTTATTCAGCTGTCACCTTCTTATTTTTTCTTCAAATTCCACTTCGGTAACCGTTTGTCACAATCACTCAGCACACATTTTTGCCCTCGTTGTGACTTAGTGCCTACTCTGTGTGCAGTGTACATCTTCGATACGGTCCCTCTTGAAAAACCATCACTTTGGTTATGGAAAACCCATACGAGCACCAACAACTTAGCCACTTCGAATTCACTCAGCTGCGACATAATGCACTCCCAGCTGCTGAGAACCCTGCTCTGCCCACAAGTGATACTTACAACGTATTGTGGACATTGTGCAGGAGCCGTTCGTGGTCAGATACGTACAATGGCGCCATTTGCAGGCTTGGCTAGCGACTACATACAATGGATAATCTTAATATTCAGACACTAAGAGATTTTTACTTTGCTGCATCATAACTGTATTCGGAATAAAAGAAAAATGCAATATATCCACGTGTTATATGAAGGTAGATTTCTAGTAAATAACAGTATGAATAATGTTTACGCAAAGTATACCACTTGTTAAATAATACGATTGAAATAATACATTCTTCGATTGTCACGTTACTTTAATATCCGGACAGATGACAGTGCCGCACTTGTTTTCACCGTTCACACCGGGGTAAATATTTCGAGTCAGAAGGCAAGTGTGTGTTTACAAGCGCGGTCGATTGTCCAGACGGTAAGATGCCGCGCAGAGTTAACACTACTTTTGAGATACGACAGCTTGTGATTTTCCACAACGCGAAAGGTAAATCATATAGACAAATTGCTGCCACGCTCAACGTAAGTAAGAGTACTGTGGCAGAAATCGTCAGACGATTCAGAGATGAGGACCGTATCGACTCTGTACCGCAAAGGAGCCAGCTACCTAAGCTGGAGGCACGTGACAAGATGCAGCTAATACAGAAAATAAAGAAGGGTCCTACACTCAGTGCACCTAGATTAGCACGTGAGCTGCTAAACGAGACTGGACAAGAAGATACATGCTCAAACGATTCGCAGAGCATTGAATGAAAGTGGCTACAATGGAAGAGTAGCCAGGAAGAAGCCGTATGTGAATGAACAGAATCGAAAGAAAAGATTTATTTTGCCAGGGAGTTTATTACGGAGGATGAAATATGGTGGAACGACGTCATTTTTTCCGATGAAAGTAAATTTAATGGTTTTGGGCCTGATACACGAAACATGATGTGACAGAAGAACGAAGAATTTACCTACTGTAAAGCATGGAGGTGGCAGCGTTCTTGTGTGGGACTGTATATCGATATTTGAACCGGGCGAATTGGTGTTCATCGACAGTATTTTGGACAAATATGTCTATTTGAACATATTACAGAGCAGTTTACGGAAAAATGCTGAAACCACGGGGATATCAAACATGTTCAAGTTTTACCAGGACGATGACTCGAAACATAAGGCTCGCATTGTGCAGGAATATTTGTTGTACAGTTGCCCCGAAGTCTTACAACCACCACCTCAATCACCAGATCTCAACCCTGTTGAGAATGTGTGAGGAGAACTAGAGTGATGTATTAGAAAAACACCTGTATCGTCCAAGGAAACTCTGAAGCGTCGATTAAAAGACGAATGGGATAGTCTACATGCGAACAATTTAAAAAAGATCATTTGCAAGTATGCCGCAGAGTTTGAAAGAAGTGATAAAACAGAATGGCTGCCTGACGAGATGTTGAAACATTTAATGTTTCACAAAATCTTGTCTTGAAACCATTAGTTCTGCAAAGTGACCGAATATTAAAGTAACCTGAATAAAGGACCGAGTTGTATTTAAATAGTATTATAAAAAAACTTATGTACGTTATCTTAATAAAGTTTATGCTGTTATTTACAAGAAACATCACGGAATATAATACTTGATTATGTGTTTTGTTTCTTTGTTACGAATAAAGTCATAATGCTGCAAGGTTAACGTATCATTGTGTCCGAATATTAAAGTGATTCACTGTAATTGTTCAAGCATGCATTCCGCACGCTGCTCCCAAGTTTCTTCCAAGCCCTGCATACTCCAACCCTGCATACTGTATACTCCCACACTGCGGTAAACTAATGAAAATTCGTTAGAGGACAACATAGAAGTAAAAAAAATTCTCATAACGTGTCTTCTTTTTCAGTGAAAGTGCAAGTCCTTAAAATTTAATTGCCCATTCGGAGAAATCTGATGTAATCATTAGTTTCTGTGAGTAATATTTCCTTTAGCAAATATTCATGGGTGTATTTTTTCTCAGTTCCTGCCTTTCCCTGGACCAGTGTCTTGTTACCTTTTTCTTCTTTATGCACAGTACAAAAGACAACGCAAGAAATGCTTTGTCGGCAGTGGTAGCCGTTCCCATTAGTGTCAAAATACTCCGCGAAACGGTACACACAGTGTGACAGCTACTTCAAAAGCGGGATCAAACTTGAAAGAGTTTATTGGTACGTCTGCGCTCTTATCTGAAAAGCCTGAGAACAGAAAACAGAGAATTTGACAAAAAAAGTTTGATCGTTTGCAGGGACCCTAAGAGTGTCAGTGTTGGTAGTTCGGGCGGTAGCGCCTCCGTCAGCTGGGATGCCTACAGATTACTGCAACTTCTCCTGCTGCGGACACCGTGGACGAATACGGCTGTTGCTCTGTGCACAGCGTAATCCTGTTTCCACTCTCATGGTTCCATTCCTTTATCTTCTTCATTACTCGTAACTTCCCGTACATCTCCATTCTCTCAGGCGCTGGCCTATGATTCAGGCCATTACACACCCCAATATGAGAAGAACAATTTAGTATAAGCTTTCAGATTTTGGAATACGTTAAATTCTAAATTTCTGAAGAAACTCTCACAGAAAAAGTAGCTAGTTTCTAAACTGGCAAAGAGTTATACAAAATTACAAATTACGTTTAACACTAAATATTTTTCAGACTTTGTGTACCACCCTCATTCCACTGCCCAAAATCTGGTACTGTGACTGTAAGATGAGATAAATTCGAAATCAGCTACCAACCGCTAAATCGATGAAACAGTTCAGTCACTCTTACTTCTTGCCATTACTAATTTAGATCTACATAACAACTTCAAATGGCTTCATTGTCTTCATGAGACGCGACGTCACAGTACAGAAGAACGGGAAAGAAACTGAATGATAAAGGTCATTCAGGCTAATAGGGCGTTTAGAGAAACAAAGATCTACACTATGGAAACAAAAGACACAGCTAAATATTATTCGTTAGGTCTTCAGACTAACTATGAAATAAAGACGGTCTTTCAGGGAAAACATTTCATTAAATCATTTTCAATTTAGATGTAGTCTGTCTCTATACTTCGCGCTGAGAGGCGTCTTGATAAGCAATAAATTTTCGTATCAGTAAAATTTAACATGGAATAAAATACTGGCAGCATATCGCTGTTTCAATTACATTTTAAAAATCCGACCTGTTCGAGTATTCGTTGGTCTATTCCTTCTAATATCGACCCCCTCGAAGCAAGGCCTTTGAGCCTGGGCCTTCCATGTTTTCGGTTTCACTTTGTTCTGTGAGGTTCGTCAGTGACGTCAGCTCAGCTTATGCCGACCGCAAGGCAGGAAAGGCTTTCGTGAGTCAACACTCTAGCTGCACTCAGGTTCTGGGGATAGAACGTTTGTCTGTCTCATCGCCTGGGGTCATGTGCTGTCGACTATATCGTACACGAATACTGGCATTTGGTAACAGTATTTTCAGTAGCATTAAGCGTTTCTGAAACATCGTCCATCCTATCACTCGTTTGAATGGACGAGAATCGAAATGCTGCGATTACTCGCAACATTTGAATCTTTGTACGGTGAGTACAAAAGGAGTAAAAAAATAGGAGTGCCGGTAAGCTACTACAAACAGCATAGTGAACGCATTATTGTGGCCAAGATAGACACAAAGCCCATGCCTACTACAGTAGTACAAGTTTATATGCCAACTAGCTCTGCAGATGATGAAGAAATTGATGAAATGTATGACGAGATAAAAGAAATTATTCAGGTAGTGAGGGGAGACGAAAATTTAATAGTCATGGGTGACTGGAATTCGTCAGTAGGAAAAGGGAGAGAAGGAAACATAGTAGGTAAATATGGATTGGGGGAAGAAATGAAAGAGGAAGCCGCCTTGTAGAATTTTGCACAGAGCATTACTTAATCATAGCTAACACTTGGTTCAAGAATCATAAAAGAAGGTTGTATACCTGGAAGAATCCTGGAGATACTAAAAGGTATCAGATAGAATATATAATGGTAAGACAGAGATTTAGGAACCAGGTTTTAAATTGTAAGACATTTCCAGGGGCAGATGTGGACTCTGACCACAATCTATTGGCTATGAACTGCAGATTGAAACTGAAGAAACTGCAAAAAGGTGGGAATTTAAGGAGATGGGACCTGGAAAACCTGAAAGAACCAGAGGTTGTATAGAGTTTGAGGGAGAGCATAAGGGAACAATTGACAGGAATGGGGGAAAGAAATACAGTAGAAGAAGAATGGGTAGCTCTGAGGGATGAAGTAGTGAAGGCAGCAGAGGATCAAGTAGGTAAAAAGACGAGGGCTAATAGAAATCCTTGGGTAACAGAAGAAATATTTAATTTAATTGATCAAAAGAGAAAATATAAAAATGCAGTAAATGAAGCAGGCAAAAAGGAATACAAACGTCTCAAAAATGAGATCGACAGGAAGTGCAAAATGGCTAAGCAGGGATGGCTAGAGGACAAATGTAAGGATGTAGAGGCTTATCTCACTAGGGGTAAGATAGATACTGCCTACAGGAAAATTAAAGAGACCTTTGGAGAAAAGAGAACCACTTGTACGAATATCAAGAGCTCAGATGGCAACCCAGTTCTAAGCAAAGAAGGGAAGGCAGAAAGGTGGAAGGAGTATATAGAGGGTTTATACAAGGGCGATGTACTTGAGGACAATATTATGGAAATGGAAGAGGATGTAGATGAAGACGAAATGGGAGATAAGATACTGCGTGAAGAGTTTGACAGAGCACTGAAAGACCTGAGTCGAAACAAGGCCCCGGGAATAGACAACATTCCATTAGAACTACTGATGGCCTTGGGAGAGCCAGTCATGACAAAACTCTACCATATGGTGAGCAAGATGTATGAGACAGGCGAAATACCCTCAGACTTCAAGAAGATATAATAATTCAAATCCCAAAGAAAGCAGGTGTTGACAGATGTGAAAATTACCGAACTATCAGTTTAATAAGTCACAGATGCAAAATACTAACGCGAATTCTTTACAGACGAATGGAAAAACTGGTAGAAGCGGACCTCGGGGAAGATCAGTTTGGATTCCGTAGAAATGTTGGAACACGTTAGGCAATACTAACCTTACGACTTATCTTAGAAGAAAGATTAAGAAAAGGCAAACCTACGTTTCTAGCATTTGTAGACTTAGAGAAAGCTTTTGACAATGTTAACTGGAATACTCTCTTTCAAATTCTGAAGGTGGCAGGGGTAAAATACAGGGAGTGAAAGGCTATTTACAATTTGTACAGAAACCAGATGGCAGTTATAAGAGTCGAGGGGCATGAAAGGGAAACAGTGGTTGGGAAAGGAGTGAGACAGGGTTGTAGCCTGTCCCCGATGTTATTCAATCTGTATATTGAGCAAGCAGTAAAGGAAACAAAAGAAAAATTCGGAGTAGGTATTAAAATTCATGGAGAAGAAGAAAAACTTTGAGGTTCGCCGATGACATTGTAATTCTGTCAGAGACAGCAAAGGACTTGGAAGAGCAGTTGAACAGAATGAACAGTGTCTTGAAAGGAGGATATAAGATGAACATCAACAAAAGCAAAACAAGGATAATGGAATGTAGTCAAATTAAATCGGGTGATGCTGAGGGAATTAGATTAGGAAATGAGACACTTAAAGTAGTAAAGGAGTTTTGCTATTTAGGGAGTAAAATAACTGATGATGGTCGAAGTAGAGAGGATATAAAATGTAGACTGGCAATGGCAAGGAAATCGTTTCTGAAGAAGAGAAATTTGTTAACATCGAGTATTGATTTAAGTGTCAGGAAGTCGTTTCTGAAAGTATTTGTATGGAGTGTAGCCATGTATGGAAGTGAAACATGGACGATTACTAGTTTGGACAAGAAGAGAATAGAAGCTTTCGAAATGTGGTGCTACAGAAGAATGCTGAAGATAAGGTGGGTAGATCACGTAACTAATGAGGAGGTATTGAATAGGTTTGGGGAGAAGAGAAGTTTGTGGCACAACTTGACTGGAAGAAGGGATCCGTTGGTAGGACATGTTTTGAGGCATCAAGAGATCACAAATTTAGCATTGGAGGGCAGCGTGGAGGGTAAAAATCGTAGAGGGAGACCAAGAGATGAATATCACTAAGCAGATTGAGAAGGATGTAGGTTGCAGTAGGTACTGGGAGATGAAGAAGCTTGCACAGGATAGAGTAGCATGGAGAGCTGCATCAAACCAGTCTCAGGACTGAAGACCACAACAACAAAACACGGTGAGTAGGTGAAGTGTGTTGAAAAGTTATTCCGTACTTGATACTGCCAGTGGATTTCATATTTATGCCAATTTTTCTTTGCTGATCATCGAGGTAAAATAAATTCTTAAATCTGGCAAACAACAGGTGTGGATTTTGTGTTTATCGATCACTTGTCGGCCACTTGTTTTGGAGTTTACGGTACGATCGATTAATAGTTCAAATTTTAGCTACCTCATGCAAAAACTCCAGCTTAGTAATTGTAGTAGTAGTAGTAGTAGTAGTTCTATTAATCCGTAGATTTCTCTTATAAGAATGCTGGACATATCTTGGTATTACTGTAGGGTCCCTATATGCACTTATCGCGTACATTTTTATATTCTTTACGAATTAATGAACCGAGTGACTTCAATAAAAGAAAATCACTATAATATACGAGGGTTGTCCAGAAAGTAAGTTCCGATCGGTCGCGAAATGAAAACCACTAGGAAAATCCGGTTAAGCTTTGCACACATGAGTTGGTCAGCGTCTCTAGTATGCCCGTCGATCGTGTCACGTCACTCTTTTCAGTTTTGAGTGAACAATGAGCACGTAAAGTTGCATAAGGAGTAGCGTCTCCCGCCAAGTAGTAGGGCCTTGTTAGAGATTTCGCCTGTGTAATGCAGCCCTCATAACACAACTGTCGAGCAGTTCCTTCTTCATGCCAATTCTTGGCCACAGTGCAGGTACAATGCAGACGCCCCTGCAGCGTTTCCGATGAGAAGTGTTTGATCACCCACAATACTGTCCGTTATTGGCTCCCCTGAGTATCATCTCTGCTCACAAGAACCGCTGGATATGAAGACAAAATTTTTCCACAGGCAACCAGATGCAGACCAGTGCAGATAACTGGCCGGAAGCAAAGGCGGCTGATTTCTATGACGAGGATATTGGAAAGTTGATACATCACTAAGACAAAACTCGAAGTTGGAGCGGTGCCTATGTAGAGAAGTAGGTGGAAGGTGTACCTAACTGTTGCAAATAAAACGTTTCTGGTTTTCACTGTGGTTTCCATTTCGCGACCGATCGGAACTTACTTTCTGGACAAACTAGTAAAAAAAAGAAAGTCAGTCGACATAGAATGTAAGATTGTTAGTTCTAAGAAATGTTGCTTTGGAGAAAACCAATGACAATAGAGGATGGTTATAATGCGTTACGAAATAGTGTTTCTGTATCTGTGAGTCTTACAATTTAGTACATACGATCAAGCGCCAAAGAAACTGGTATAGGCAGGCGTATTCAAATACAGAGATATGTAAACAGACAGAATACGATGCTGCCATCAGCAACACATATATAAGGCGCAGTTGTTAGATCGGGTATTGCTGCTACAGTGGAAGGTTATCCAGATTTAAGCAATTTTTACGTGGTGTTACAGTCGTCCCACGAGCTAAGGCAGACAGCATCTCCGAGGTCGAGATGATGGGATTTTCACGTACGACCATTTAACGAGTGTATCTTGAATATTAGGAATCCGGCAAAACATCAAATCTCCAACATCACTGCGGCCGGAAAAAGATCCTGCAAGGACGGGACCGACGACGACTGAAGAGAATCGTTCAATCTGACTGCAGATTTCAATGCTGGGCCATCAACAAGTGTCACCGAGCGAAACATTCAACGAAACATCATCGATGTGGGCTTTCGGAACCGAAGGCCCAGCCGTGTACCCTTGATGAGCGCACGACCCAAAGCTTTACACCTCACCTGGTTCCGTTGACACCGAGATTGGACTGTTGATGACTGGAAACATGTTGTCTGATCGGACGAGCATCGGTTCAAGTTGTATCGAGCGGATGGACGTGTACGGGTATGGAGAAAACCTCCTGAATCCTTGGACCCTGCATGTCAGCAGGGGACTGTTGAAGGTAGTGGATGCTCTGTAACGGCGCGGGACGTGTGCAGCTGGACTGATATGGGACCCCTGACACGTCTAGAGACGGCTCTGACAGATGACACGTACGTAAGCACCCTGTCTGATGACCTGGATCCATTCATGTCCATTGTGCATTTCGACGGACTGGGCAATTCCAGCAGGACAATGCGACACCCGACACATCCAGAATTGCTACAGAATGGCTCCAGGAACACCTTTCTGAGTTTAAACACTTCCGCTGCCACCAAACTCCCCAGACCTGAACATTATTGAGCACATCTGGGATGCTTTGCACGTGCTATTCAGAAGAGACCTCCGCCCCCGCGTACTCTCACATATTCATGAACAGACCTGCAGGATTCATGGCGTCAGTTCCCTCCAGCACTATTTCAGACATTAGTCGAGACCATGCCCGTTCGCGCTACGCGCTTCTGCGTGCTCGTGGGAGTCCTACACGATATTAAGCAGGTGTGCCAGTTTCTTTGGCTCTTCAGTGTGTTTCCGTAAGAGAGTGCATGAATGTAACGTGGAGAATGCTTCACTGAAGAATTTGAGGCGGGAGAAGCCAGCTTAAGGAGATAAGAAAGTAAATTTATCTGTCACTTTATCTAGCATTACTGTTTTCCAGCTTATTGACAACTGATGT
The DNA here is from genome assembly GCF_023864345.2 of Schistocerca serialis cubense. Taxonomy (NCBI): domain Eukaryota; kingdom Metazoa; phylum Arthropoda; class Insecta; order Orthoptera; family Acrididae; genus Schistocerca; species Schistocerca serialis. The sequence continues at coordinate 201,867,879 of NC_064644.1, forward strand.
ACTGTGATGTTTACTTACATGTACATTCTTTATTCCCTGGAAGGAAACAAGGAGATCGAGCCTGATTAGTAGGAAGCCATGATGCAGGTTTTGTTTGCTTTACGTATGCATAAGGTGGCTCTGCTGTATTGTATTTACGTTGTCCCATGACAGAACATCCTGTGAATCACCGACAGATCCATTCATTACTCAGCGACGTACAGTACAATATGATAGAGCAATATCGCTATAATTTCGCAGAACTCACTGACAAGCACCCTGTGTATGGGGAAGTACAGCATGTTGCACTGCTATCGCTGTTGAAAGGCTGACAGGAAATGATTTCGTAACAGTCACCATCCGTCACCACAGTTGTTTATTTGTCTGGATCGAAAAAGAAGGGAGACTGGTTCACAGAAAAGAAAAACGAGGGACCTGGCAACATGAAGACCACACGCACACCTGATTTTGAAGAGGACGGGCTGGAACGTGTTGCAGCCGACCGCACTACAAGTACCCGTCGTATTCTACGTCATATGGGCACTGCACATTCTAGCGTGAGGCGAGTACTCCACCAAAACCAAATAGACATGTATCAGCCACAACGAATCCGTGCAATGCCTGTCACTGAATTTGCACCACTGGTAGCATTGTGTCAGTGGTTGCTCCAAGAATCGATTAATTGATCAAATTTCTAGCAAATCGTACTCATTTGATCGTGATGATATTTCGAACAGCAGGAATAGCCATGTGTGGGATGAGGAAAATCCTCACGCTGTTGTAGAATCACACTGTCAAGTATGTTTTGCTAAGAACATCTGGGCCGGCATTGCAGGCGACAGTCTCATTTGGCCATATCTTCTACCTCGCCGTCTGAATGACCACCTGTACTTGGCTGATCGTGAGTGGATGTGGATACAACATGACGGGCCACACTTCAGCGTGGATGTCCGCAACCACCTCATTGCTGTATTTCCTGATCACTGGACTGAAAGGGAGGTCATATTCGACGGCCTGCGAGGTCATGTGACCTGAATTCCCTTGATTATTTCCTATGAGGATATCTAAAATGACTTGTGTGTGAGACCTCAGCGGATACGGAGATCGAACTAGTTGCCAGAATTGTAGCTGCCTATAATGTAATTCGAAACAGACCAGGGGTGAAACTTCCTGGCAGATTAAAACTGTGTGCCCGACCGAGACTCGAACTCGGGACCTTTGCCTTTCGCGGGCAAGTGCTCTACCAACTGAGCTACCGAAGCACGACTCACGCCCGGTACTCACAGCTTTACTTCTGCCAGTACCTCGTCTCCTACCTTCCAAACTTTAATCTGCCAGGAAGTTTCATATCAGCGCACACTCCGCTGCAGAGTGAAAATCTCACTCTGGAAACATCCCCCAGGCTGTGGCTAAGCCATGTCTCCGCATATCCTTTCTTTCAGGAGTGCTAGTTCTGCAAGGTTCGCAGGAGAGCTTCTGTAAAGTTTGGAAGGTAGGAGACGAGGTACTGGCAGAAGTAAAGCTGTGGGTACCGGACGTGAGTCGTGCTTCGGTAGCTCAGTTGGTAGAGCACTTGCCCGCGAAAGGCAAAGGTCCCGAGTTCGAGTCTCGGTCGGGCACACAGTTTTAATCTGTCAGGAAGTTTCATATCAGCGCACACTCCGCTGCAGAGTGAAAATCTCACTCTGGAAACATCCCCCAGGCTGTGGCTAAGCCATGTCTCCGCATATCCTTTCTTTCAGGAGTGCTAGTTCTGCAAGGTTCGCTGGAGAGCTTCTGTAAAGTTTGGAAGGTAGGAGACGAGGTACTGGCAGAAGTAAAGCTGTGGGTACCGGACGTGAGTCGTGCTTCGGTAGCTCAGTTGGTAGAGCACTTGCCCGCGAAAGGCAAAGGTCCCGAGTTCGAGTCTCGGTCGGGTACACAGTTTTAATCTGCCAGGAAGTTTCATATCAGCGCACACTCCGCTGCAGAGTAAAAATCTCATTCTAGACCAGGGGTATTTGTCAGGGTGCGTTACGATCTTGTTCACCGATGTGACGCATGCGTTGAGGTTTATGGCCGTCAATTTCAGCATTTTTTGTTAGATACAGTACAAATGGTACGTTCATTGTGTCCATGTAAATGAAAAAGTACGCAGTAACGTGATTTTATTCATATTACGCTGGCTTCTACGACCTTACCTTAAATCGTTCAGTGGAGCATTCTCTATGTCCTGTTAAATTTTTACACGCTCTTACGGAAACACCCTGTAAATATACAGAAGAACCGTTCTGATAACCTCTCTCCTTGACATTCTCTCTCTGACGCTTTATTTAGTGCTTTCATTTCGTTGTTGTAATCGCCCTACGTCAAATAACGAAGCATTTACAACAATTCCAGCACTCTGGGCAGTCGCGACAACGTAGCGCAGCAGAAGTTGTAAGATAGCCGCTATTACTTGGCAACTTTGAATTTTAATACTTTGCTTTACAGCCGCGCAGGTAACATTTCTTTTTCACTGGAGCCTGCAGACCTTGAGGATATTTAATTTACATAATGTAATAAGGTAATGGAAGAAAAATTAGGTGAACGTGAAACAGAACACGATCGCTTACAAGCAGAACGTGAATAGAGTGTCTCTGAATTGAGAGAAATAAAGGATGGATTTACAGAATGAAAAAGGGCGTGCAAAAGTATACCGGATTTGGTACAGACCTTGTCCAGGCACTAGAAACTTTACAAGCTGTACAGGAAGAAGCAGAGTCACTAACCGAACGGTTTGGTAATATTGTAGCAGATACGAGTAAGAATATCGAACAAAAATTTGATGAGGAAACAAAGTCATAGGCATACTGTAAACTGTGTTGTAGCACATGAAAGTAGGTATAGTAATGAGCGGAATTTTACGTGGGTATTCGAGCACAAATACGCATACACATCGAATAGTCACAGTCAGACCAATAGACAACATTCATCAGTTGCGAGGGCAAGACTTCCAGTTTCTGACTCATTACTTGAAGAAAACTTGATTATGCATAGACAGCTTAAACCTTATATTGATGAAGAGAAATCTGTTCACCTTCTTTCGAAGTTTTAAAAATACACTCCTGGAAATGGAAAAAAGAACACATTGACACCGGTGTGTCAGACCCACCATACTTGCTCCGGACACTGCGAGAGGGCTGTACAAGCAATGATCACACTCACGGCACAGCGGACACACCAGGAACCGCGGTGTTGGCCGTCGAATGGCGCTAGCTGCGCAGCATTTGTGCACCGCCGCCGTCAGTGTCAGCCAGTTTGCCGTGGCATACGGAGCTCCATCGCAGTCTTTAACACTGGTAGCATGCCGCGACAGCGTGGACGTGAACCGTATTTGCAGTTGACGGACTTTGAGCGAGGGCGTATAGTGGCATGCGGGAGGCCGGGTGGACGTACCGCCGAATTGCTCAACACGTGGGGCGTGAGGTCTCCACAGTACATCGATGTTGTCGCCAGTGGTCGGCGGAAGGTGCACGTGCCCGTCGACCTGGGATCGGACCGCAGCGACGCACGGATGCGCGCCAAGACCGTAGGATCCTACGCAGTGCCGTAGGGGACTGCACCGCCACTTCCCAGCAAATTAGGGACACTGTTGCTCCTGGGGTATCGGCGAGGGCCATTCGCAACCGTCTCCATGAAGCTGGGCTACGGCCCCGCACACCGTTAGGCCGTCTTCCGCTCACGCCCCAACATCGTGCAGCCCGCCTCCAGTGGTGTCGCGACAGGCGTGAATGGAGGGACGAATGGAGACGTGTCGTCTTCAGCGATGAGAGTCGCTTCTGCCTAGGTGCCAATGATGGTCGTATGCGTGTTTGGCGCCGTGCAGGTGAGCGCCACAATCAGGACTGCATACGACCGAGGCACACAGGGCCAACACCCGGCATCATGGTGTGGGGAGCGACCTCCTACACTGGCCGTACACCGCTGGTGATCGTCGGGGGGACAATGAATAGTGCACGGTACATCCAAACCGTCATCGAACCCATCGTTCTACCATTCCTAGACCGGCAAGGGAACTTGCTGTTCCAACAGGACAATGCACGTCCGCATGTATCCCGTGCCACCCAACGTGCTCTAGAAGGTGTAAGTCAACTACGCTGGCCAGCAAGATCTCCGGATCTGTCCCCCATTGAGCATGTTTGGGACTGGATGAAGCGTCGTCTCACGCGGTCTGCACGTCCAGCACGAACGCTGGTCCAACTGAGGCGCCAGGTGGAAATGGCATGGCAAGCCGTTCCACAGGACTACATTCAGCATCTCTACGATCGTCTCCATGGGAGAATAGCAGCCTGAATTGCTGCGAAAGGTGGATATACAATGTACTAGTGCCGACATTGTGCATGCTCTGTTGCCTGTGTCTATGTGCCTGTGGTTCTGTCAGTGTGATCATGTGATGTATCTGACCCCAGGAATGTGTCAATAAAGTTTCCCCTTCCTGGGACAATGAATTCACGGTGTTCTTATTTCAATTTCCAGGAGTGTGTATTACCTAGAGCTTGGAGTAAGAGGCAATTAAATTTATTTTCTCTCACTTTCAAGGCGAACTAGTATTATGGAACATACAGGTGGCAGAATCTTGTGCTACACAAGAACAATTCTAAAAAGCATTTCTAACGAAATTATGGTCAACCGCTGTTCAACAGCGTTTACTTAAACAAATCTACAGCCCAGAAATATATAATTCAAAACAGGGTTCTCTGGTGAAGTATTTAGAAAGGTAGATAAATAAAACGCGTTACTGGGATGAACCAGCCGCGCGGAGTGGCCTCGCGTTTTGAGACGCAATGTCACGAATTGTGCGGCCCCTCCCACCGGAGGTTCGAGTCCTCCCTCGGGCATGGGTGTCTGTGTTGCTCTTAGCATAAGTTACTTTAACTATTGTGTAAGTATAGGGACCGATGACCTCAGCAGTTTGGTCCCTTAGGAATTCACATACATTTGAACATTTGATTTGAAGTGTGACGAACCCATCTTTAGTAGAGACTTCATTCGCATATTGAAGACTAGGTTACCTCAAAATATCAATTTATGTCCGTATTTAACTGTACTGATCTTAAAAAATAAGACATGAGGCATAGTAGTGAGCAAGGAAATGGTAACGCGTCTCCAACCAAGCGAGATAAAAGTAACCATTCACCGCATAGCAACGGCAGTGGTAGTGGTAGGAAGAGTGATTACAATCGCGACAACAGTAGACAGCAAAATGGTCATGGCAACCCGTCATTTAAACCAAAAGCGTGTTAGTGACCTGAAACTGTAGCTAATAATATGTATGTAATGATGAGTGAACATTCCTTGGTAGAAAACAGTGCAGTATTGAACGTTGTGCGTAAAAACCACGTCTACGTATACGTCGATGTAACCCTTGTTGTCTCGTAAAACCATGCTGTTTGTTACATGCATACAAAACCTCTCTGAAAGTGGAAACTGTATAGGTAGTGGTTACGTACGGATTAATTGAAGTCAGTTTGTTTCAGACTGCTGAGATTCACTCTCAAACAACAATCCGCATACCTCCTTAACTTTCAACTATGCGGACAACAGTGCAAAAGAAGGCATTTTCCATAAACGTGGAAGATGTTTGAGGATAAATCGCCAAGCTACATAATCTTCAGAACCGGTCCTGAATGAACAGTAATAATACATAATCCTCTTGTGTTTTATCCATCATAATGCAACGTCTAAGTTAATCAGTGTGTAATGCTGTACTTCAAACAGTTTCATAGCCACACATGACGGAGTTGCACTATCGAAGGCTAGTCAAACCGCGCGGGAAGGAGAGAGCCACAAGTTTGGTGGCACCAGCTAAGAAGTCGTCAGAAATTCTCTAAAACTTCATGCTAGTAGCAAAAATAAGTATGCATCACATTTGATCTATATATTAATAAATGGCTCTAAAATGATAGCGTAATAATTCTCATTGAATCAAATGTTTTACAAGTGCTAGACAAAAGTAATATCTGAGCCCACGAGTAGTGGAGATAGGTCCTTCCCTGGTTTTTCTAGCGGTTTCCCCAGTGGGGGGCCACAAACTTTCTGACGCCTCAAGCTAATAAATTTCCACTTCAAACGAAACTAGTCTGTAACAACGGCTACAAAACTGTATACTTTCAAGCAGCCCTAAAAAGAAGACGCAAATTAAGCTGCAATAATATACGTAATAACAAGCAGCGGCAAATATTAGTATATAAGTTTCAAAAGCGTTAACTGCATCATGTAAGAGAGTAGATATGATGAAATTTCCTACAAATTTTCATAAACTGAACATTAAATAATAAACTACGTAAATGTTATCTGTACAAGTCTGTGAACAATAATCGTACCATGAGCTGTTACTGAATGTGAACCCAAACCGCGATGTACTATTTATATGATGCCTGTTTTAAAAAATAAACAGCAACGCTAGTGAAACGCTCATTGCAGACAATTTGTTGCGAATTACTGAACTGAGCGACTTCAATAAAAGAAACTCTGTAGAATGTAACAATCAGTGAAAAAGAAAATCAGTGGACATGCAATATAATACTGTTAATTCTACGTAATGTTACTTTGGAGAAAAACAGTGGCAATTGAGACTTGATATAATATGCTACGAAACCATGGAGGTATAAAAAGAAGGAAGGTGGCATTACAGACTCACATTGTACATTGTTTTGAAGCCAGAGTGGACGGGGCCTGCCGCCATTTTAAGTGGCTAAAAACATTAGCAGACTACCGTTTATGAGTGTTTCTTGTTCATTATTTCTGTCGTAAATGGGTGACAGATGGTTTAAATACTAAAAATTATAGAGCTTACATGAATAGTACTGTGTCAGGAAGGCAGTTTCGTACGTTTTTTTCTGTTATTGAATGCATTTTTGCTCTAGTAACACGACACAGAGTGACGTCACGGGGAAGTGTCACCGCTGTTAACTATGGGGGTATGAATGCAGTGAACCTAATGTTTTGGGCTATCATTTTTTACCTCCATGTACGCAACAATATGTTTATATCTGTGACTATTACAATTTAGTACGTATATAGTTGCGCCATTGCGATAGTGTCTCCGTCGACGTCCTCTCTCTAGCGCTCTTTCTCTGACATTGCCGTTATTATATCACTCTGCTTCTTCTTAATATGTTATTGATTGTGAACTAATGTTTTCATTTCGTGGTTGTAATCGAACTGTGTCAAATAACGAAGCATTTACAGCAATTCTAGCACGCTGGGCAGTCGAGACAATAAAGTATCGCAAATGCTACAAGACAGTCGCCATTACGTGGCAAGTTTGAATTTTAATACTTTTCTTTACATTTGAGTAACAGTAACATTTCTATTTCAGGAGCTGGCGGACATAGAGGAGATTCCATTTACATTGAAACAAGTAGGTGTAAAAGAAATGATATTTCGGCTGGCCTGGCTACGAACCAACAGATCGTGTTATAAAGAAAAGGTGTAGTAGTGTGCACTGTTAAACCATTATAGTGAGAAATATTTACAATGATAATCATTTACAGCAGTGGCATAGTTGACTTTATGGTGCGAAAATAGGTACTTTAGCAGACATAGTTACGGACACTTATCGTCACGAAATTGTTTACTTTTTCGTGGTCATTGCTTATAACAGTATTTACGCCACGCAATCACAGTAATTAGAAGCAAGGTTCAATTCATGATTACTAAAGTAAATGTGGTTAAGGATTATTCTGCAATTTACGTCGCAGACGAAAGTGCTAGGCTCAGAAACCATGCAATATTTTCGAGCTAATTTCCAAACAATACTTGGGTTTATTCAAAGGTAACCATAAAAGCATTTAACTACAAAATAATAATAATAATAATAATAATAATAATAATAATAATAATCATAATTTTCAAACTCGAGACACCGCATTCCAAATTAAGAGTAATTCAGTTAAAGTAATTTACATTCTCTCCTTCTTTTTCCACGTTACATTCGTCTCTGTTCGTAGTAGCTTTTCTCCTGCTTATGCAGTGGTTTGAAGAATTTATTCCTTTTATGCGCTTTTTATTATAAATTTCAGCTTCTAAAGTGTTGTGCGACAATGAGTCCATGGCTCGCTGAGCAGGCCTACAGGCACTCCACTGCGCGAAACAAGATCACCGGGAGAAGTCACGTTAATTAATTTCATGGTTATTTTCAATAGCACTGTTTGGAAAAACACATTAGGTTGTTTTTTGTTTTTTTTTTTTTGCTTCGTGCACTGGTAGTAGTAATATTTACTTAAATCAGATAAAGCACGGTAGTTCAATTTGAAAGTTACAGTGACAATTTTCATTAAGATGGATTGCTAATTCTCAGTAACACCATAAACGCGTGTCACTGCTACAATCTGCCTATCTAAAGGCCAATATTTACGTTTCTCAAAATTATAAATGCTCAAGAGGAGTGGGCTGCTGAACATCTTCCTCCGCACTTTTCACTCCGGTAAATAAACCAAACCTGTGTTATGCCGAAGGAAATGTGTTGCAGTTTAGTGTTTTTACTTAAACTTTATCCAGCGCTAAAACCTGCGTGAGCCACCAGCTCCAACACTAATGCCCCTGGCTGAATACAAAGACCAACGCCCGAGTTTGCACCTCCATAAATCCAGCTAAAAGTCCAGAGATATTATGTAAATGAGTGAACTAAGCCACGTAATTCTCGCACCACTGCTGCCAGACAAAACACGGTCCTCCAGAAAATGAAGCAAAACTGTGCTTCGCTGTTTCACGCAGAGGAAAATTTTCCGAAGTTCACTTGGGCTTGTCCAGGTGCATGCAGCTTGCTCGTACTTTGCTCAAAACGAAGCAGGGTAATACACAGAGGAACAGACACTATAATTTTTTTCAAACAGTAGGGAATTTACTTAAATTTATAAATAATTGGAATCCAAGATTCATACAAAGAGTTAGCTTTAAACAAATGAAATACAAATGTAACATATTATGTTACCTATTTTCTAATGGGTACAGGCGATTGACTGAAACAGGGAAAAGGAGTGTAGTATCAGATGAATGTGGAGCTTTGAGAGATAAAATTGTGAAGGCAGCTGAGTATCAGTGAGAAGACAAGGCCTAGGGGAAAGTCTTGGATATTACAAGAGATACTGAATTTTTGCACAAGGAGAAAATATAAAAATGGAACAGGCGAGAAGGAATACCAATCTCTAAAAATTAGTTTGATAGAAAGTGCAAAATGGCTAAGCAGGAATAGCTGGAGGATAAATGTGAAATTATAGAAGCATGAATAATTTGGAGAAAGTTAGATACCACCAACAGGAAAATTAAAGAGTTCTTTGGAGGCAAAAGAAACAGCTGAGTGAGTATCAAGAGCTCAGATTGAAAACCACTACTAAGTAAAGAAGGAAAAGCTAAAAGGTGGAAAAATATATATATAGAAGAAATGAAGACAAATATCACAAAATGGTAAGAGAAAGCAGACCCAAGATGACATACAAGATATGATTCTGCTAGAAGAGTTTGACAGAAATTTAAGCCGAAACACGGTCCGTGGAGTACACGACATTTTCTAGGAATAGCCTATATCTTTCAGAGATCCATCCACGGGTAGACTATTCCACCCGGTGTACAATAAATATGTTAGAGAGGAAATACCCTCAGACTTCAAGAGGACTATAAGAAGTCCAGTTCCAAAGAAGGCAAGTGCTCACAAGTGACAACTACACGTTTAATAAGCAAGAGTTGCAAAATGCTCTCACGAATTATTTACAGAACAATGGAAAAAATCAAAAGGAATTAAAGACCAGGAAGAAGATATTAAAACACTGTAATATTCATTTTGAGCGTAAAAACTGTCTTCTGTTGCTGCAACGTTTTTATTTCTTCCAGGCGCGTTTCGCTTTCTATTTTAAGGTATCTTCAGTGGAATCTAGAATCATACAGTTTTGTTTTTATAATCGATATGTGTAAATTATAACACAGTTTGTCTCGTCTTTACGCAACTAACTGAATATATGCGGTTCTTCGAGTTTTTTGTTGGCATCTGCGTTTCCCCTTATCTCGTCAAATGCTGGAGGTCGCACTATAACTTCACTTACGAAACATAAGCACGCTTTTATATTACGAACTTTTTTCTTCACAATTGGCATGTTGTTTGCCCCCATTGTTGTGGAGTACTATTAGTCTTCTGTCACTAGTTGTAGGTATTTCACCGAAAACTGTGATTTAAAGTCGTAACTACTGTGTGTTCATTTATGTGTCATCCTGTTTGGTTTTTTACCTAGATGTTACCAACCAAACTACTGTAATTATTTGCTGTAAACTAACGTCTATCCATTTCTTTTCTGTTTATATCAATGTGCATGTGTAAGAGAGAGATAAAGAGAGTGTATCTTTATGGATTATTATTTGTGAGTGAGTTCATAAAACCATACAGCCCACAAAATTCAACACCACACGCAAATATAATAATTTTATAGTAAATATATAAATGCTAAAAGATTAGAAGCAGTTCACCCAGAGCTCAAAAAGCAATGCATGCAGCCCCGAAAGTGTGGTTAAAATTCGAAATCAAGTCCCTATACTCTAAAAAGCAGGAACCAAATTACAAGGCAAACACCGTTAATAATACGACAGTCCTCTCCCATCTGGTCACCAAGGTCGAAAACAATATAAAACGGCTGAACAAAGTATGGAAAAGCTCATAGAAGAAAGATTAGTCAACTCAAAAAACTCCAATCACATCAAAAAAAACTCTAAACACATACAACACAAACACACACAAAAATACTACCCAGGATTAGTGAACCTTGAAGACACACAAATGAACAGTAGAGAAAGACTACTGTTGGAGAAAGGATTAAAGTACAATGGGAATTCAGAAACAGCTGAAGGTTACTTAGAAAATTCCATTATAGCTGGAGAAAGTGTATTGTCGAGGGTAAATAGGAGGGAAAGCAACAGTGACAACATTTGATGAGCTAGATAACTAGTAAAAAAGGAAATCCGTTATGTAATAAACAATATACAAACACAACAACACAAATACGAAATATGCACTTAGAAAACACAAGAAAAAACTTGAAAATAAAAATGTCCTCATTTCATAAGCAGGCAAGGAGAACACAGAAGAGCAATACATTGAAAAAACACAAGAATTCATCTCAATAAATAACATAACAAAATTAAAAGCAGCCTCAACAAATAGTTTCCAGACAAAAGTAAAAAACACTCTGAAAAAATAGACATCATATAGGATAACACGGAAAAAAGAAATCTGATACAGATTAATCCCGCTGCACTTTGTCCTCCAAAGGCAACCAAAAACCCACAAACCGAATCTCCCTGTGCGTCCGGTACTGTATTTCAGAGAATCTCCCACTTAGCGGCTTGCTGGATACATGTTAAAATTACACTGAAAATTTCCAAGTACTAGAAGACAGAACCATTAGAAACACTACACAGCTAACACCTATACATCTACATCTACTTGCATACTCTGCAAACCACATTTAAGTGTCTGGCAGAGGGTTCATCGAACTACCTTCACAATTCTCTATTATTCCGATATCGTATAGCGCGAGGAAAGAACGAACATCTATATCATTCCGTGCAAGCTCTGATATCCCTTCTTTTTTCATAGCGATCGTTTCTCCCTAAGTAGGTCAGTGTCAATACAATATTTTCACATTTGGAGGAGGAAGTTGATGATTGACATTTCGTGTGAAGATTCATCCGCAACGAAAAACGCCTTAGATTTAATGATGTCCATCCCAAATCCTGTATCATTTCAGTGACACTCTGTCAAAAGTAAAAGAAAATCAGAAGACACAAAATCAAAACAAAACAGTGAAATTAGGAAATACCTAGATCAGGTAAATGACATGGAATGTCGTTTATCCTTCCGACAAAAAAAAAAAAAAAAAAAAAAAATTAAGTAACACTACATCCCCTATAAGAAAAACAGATAACAAAATTCGAAATTAATTTGCCATGTTCAATTTGCAGACTTGAAGGCGTACAACATGGTAAATGACTCAGCCATGAATTAAAGTAATAATAAGGTGCAAGGAAATAAGAATTGAACAACATCGTCCTTTAAAAAAATTTAAATAAACCAGCAAATAAAATAATAAAGACTCAGTTCTAGATAGATTTCTTAAAGGGAATTGAAATCCGGGACTTCAGGCAAATCCCCAAAATATGAATTTTAACTACACTCCTGGAAATGGAAAAAAGAACACATTGACACCGGTGTGTCAGACCCACCATACTTGCTCCGGACACTGCGAGAGGGCTGTACAAGCAATGATCACACGCACGGCACAGCGGACACACCAGGAACCGCGGTGTTGGCCGTCGAATGGCGCTAGCTGCGCAGCATTTGTGCACCGCCGCCGTCAGTGTCAGCCAGTTTGCCGTGGCATACGGAGCTCCATCGCAGTCTTTAACACTGGTAGCATGCCGCGACAGCGTGGACGTGAACCGTATGTGCAGTTGACGGACTTTGAGCGAGGGCGTATAGTGGGCATGCGGGAGGCCGGGTGGACGTACCGCCGAATTGCTCAACACGTGGGGCGTGAGGTCTCCACAGTACATCGATGTTGTCGCCAGTGGTCGGCGGAAGGTGCACGTGCCCGTCGACCTGGGACCGGGCCGTAGCGACGCACGGATGCACGCCAAGACCGTAGGATCCTACGCAGTGCCGTAGGGGACCGCACCGCCACTTCCCAGCAAATTAGGGACACTGTTGCTCCTGGGGTATCGGCGAGGACCATTCGCAACCGTCTCCATGAAGCTGGGCTACGGTCCCGCACACTGTTAGGCCGTCTTCCGCTCACGCCCCAACATCGTGCAGCCCGCCTCCAGTGGTGTCGCGACAGGCGTGAATGGAGGGACGAATGGAGACGTGTCGTCTTCAGCGATGAGAGTCGCTTCTGCCTTGGTGCCAATGATGGTCGTATGCGTGTTTGGCGCCGTGCAGGTGAGCGCCACAATCAGGACTGCATACGACCGAGGCACACAGGGCCAACACCCGGCATCATGGTGTGGGGAGCGATCTCCTACACTGGCCGTACACCACTGGTGATCGTCGAGGGGACACTGAATAGTGCACGGTACATCCAAACTGTCATCGAACCCATCGTTCTACCATTCCTAGACCGGCAAGGGAACTTGCTGTTCCAACAGGACAATGCACGTCCGCATGTATCCCGTGCCACCCAACGTGCTCTAGGAGGTGTAAGTCAACTACCCTGGCCAGCAAGATCTCCGGATCTGTCGCCCATTGAGCATGTTTGGGACTGGATGAAGCGTCGTCTCACGCGGTCTGCACGTCCAGCACGAACGCTGGTCCAACTGAGGCGCCAGGTGGAAATGGAATGGCAAGCCGTTCCACAGGACTACATCCAGCATCTCTACGATCGTCTCCATGGGAGAATAGCAGCCTGCATTGCTGCGAAAGGTGGATATACACTGTACTAGTGCCGACATTGTGCATGCTCTGTTGCCTGTGTCTATGTGCCTGTGGTTCTGTCAGTGTGATCATGTGATGTATCTGATCCCAGGAGTGTGTCAATAAAGTTTCCCCTTCCTGGGACAATAAATTCACGGTGTTCTTACTTCAATTTCCAGGAGTGTAGTTAACAAGACATAACAATACGCTTTTACAGTCTACCCAAAAGGTTGACTCCACACAATTTACAACAAAATTTTGATGAAGCTACAATACGTATTAAACAGAGCAAAAACTTTAAAGAAAAAATTCCCTGCGCGAAGACATTTAATCAGGAGCCTCTTGGCCGACAGCAAAATTTCATTTACAGTGTAAGTTAGGTAATACAAGGTGCTCAACTTGAGCACAGACAGTCAGGATGCGCAACTACAAACAACAGCAAGCTGTGCTAGGAAATGCTCGAGAGCCATCCACACGGCCTCAAACAAGCCAGGGCCAAGCCGCAAGGAGCCGCCGACAGGGAACGCTCTCTCAGCAACTTAACAGGTACCGTTAACAAACACTGAACATAAATGTCTCAATGAATTACACTAGAAGTGGAATTTATTGTTCAACCATGATTGCATTTATAGAACCTTTCCAGAAAGGTCACACATCCTAGGAAGCAAGCTACGCTAAAAACGCAAGGTGTAAAAGAGAACTACTCAAAGAGAGCTGTAAATTCTTCCAGGAAAGAACATAAATAACAACTCACTTAGGTCTTACAATTACCTGGAGGTTATAACGCACGAACTGTCCAGAAAGCCCTGACACGGCAAATTGTCATTGTGAGCTAACATCTCATAGATGTTCGGGCTCACAAGCGGTTCCTCTTCGTCGAAATGTCTTGGCTCAAACTCGTCTAGGGGTTGAACCGCACGTGTTGCATTACACGCCCTAAATTTGACACTTGTGACCCTTTGGTTAATTTGTCTGGCTGATGACAAGTTTGCGACATTGTATGAAACATACAACGTTAATATAACATATAACAACAGTAATAATAATATCGGGAGCTAAATTAACGATCCATAAAAGATGTAGGCCACACAATTGCGATTTGGTCAGAATAATTTTTATTCAGAAAGCAAACTAATAGCGAAAATGGTCGTATTTAGAATAACTATTACACTCGAGCGAATACCCATTTGATACAGTTCAGTCATTGACAGTTCATTGCGAATTACGAGTCCAGTATTCCACCTAGTTAACTATGCGAAAAGTTATCCACACCAGGCGCGCGGCTGCTCACCGCTCAGAGACTAAGTTTCGTGATACCACACAACGCGAAATTTTCTAAGTCGTTTCACTTCCTAGCTGCCTAAGACCGACCGTCCGCTTTCGCGTCTCCACCATCACTGTCTCTCTGCCCTTCCCCGGCCACATTTGCCGCGTGCCGAACATCGTCGCTCAACTGACTAGGGCAGTTCCCTTCCCTGAAGCCGTCCGTCTGATTGGCTACATTTTAACACATTTAAATAATCAAAGGTTAGCCACTTTCACGTTATAAATAAAGTAACAATAATATCCACTACATAATAAATGTTAAATTCTTTTACATAGAGCCAATACAATTTTCTTCTTAGCTTTGTATGCCACGGCCAGCAGCCTTGCACCAATGTGCTTTCTGATGAATAAATAATGAGCAAAAGTAACTATTATGCACTAAAATTTACAACAAATATTCTATTACATAACGATTCAATAAAGTGTCATGCTGTCATCGTTCAATGTGTTTTGTGTGAAGAAAATGATGATCTGATGCTTAATTGAAAATACTGATAACTTACTATATATTTTAAACAAATAAAGTTACAGAGTTGATATTTACAACATTTGTCATATTAATGATATGAAATGTCGTTCGTTAAGATCTACCAAAGCGTTCAGATTTTAGAATTCACGTCTTTGTTACAAATCTTGTTAATTTCGCTTTAACAGTAAATCCTAAACCATTCAAGATATAATCACTACTCAAGTTTTATTAGGATCACCATGAAAATTTATGGTGGGTGGTAGATTGGAATTACTGTGGCCTCATTCCTGAATTACCACAGAATTAACTAGTTTTCATAAATCTTCCCCTTTGCAGCTGATCTTAGGTCCGCCATATTTAACACTGCTGCGTCTTGTCTCGAATGAAAAACAGCCCACAGTTGCACTAAATTATGTTTATTTTAAACCTTGACCATGGTTTCTGCTATAATAATATAGTCTTCTTCAGAAGTTACACACAGAAATACATGAAAAATTACATATGGCACCGTATGACTTCCGCCACTACCTCTGTTATACTGGGCGCCCAGTATAACAGAGGTAGTGGCAGAGGAGATACGGTGTCATATGTAAACCTACTTAGTTTCGAAACAGTCTTACGTCTGTTGAAGTTTATTTTATTAGTCTTGATGCAGCCGCTGGACTAAGGCATTTTTCATGTATTCATGACTTCTGAAGAAGGCTATATTATTATAACAGAAACCATGGTCAAGGTTTAAAATAAACATAATTTAGTGCAACTGTGGGCTGTTTTTCATTCGAGACAATTTAGTAACGGTTGCTGTTGTCGTTGCCATGATGAAAATACTGCTACGTCTTCCTGGCCACAGGCAGTTTCTGTGGGGTTTCCCTATGATGTAGGTTCTCGTTTGTCTCACTCGCACTAGTGTGCGCTTAGGCCTCATTCAGCACGATAGACGCCTGTCAATATCCCCATCTCGTGGCGTATCTGCGCTCTTTGTAGCACACGGTCCTGGACGACAGGGTTCGTTTCACAATTCCTAAAGGCTGACTCTTTCAGCCATATACTTAAATGAGCGCGATATGCTCGTTAACTCACATCATCAATAAAAATTCCAACAGTGTTTTAAAACGTGAGGTTGATGCACAGCTGAAAATGGTCACCAATTAGCCGAATAGATGCACTGCCAGTCAATGATCGTTTCAGTTGGACCAGAGCACCCAGTCCATTCCTCACTCTTTAAGAGCCAGATGACAGTAATACCAGAGAGCACACAAGCTTCTGAAACGTAGTGAAACAAATATTAAACAGTTTGTTTTCTCATCATAAAGCAATTTACGAACAAACACAAAATTTAAAAAGATAAGACGATTCATAGTTCTCTAATATAATTGTGTGTGAAAGCTGAGAACGTTATATTGCCATAACAACGGTAACCATGACCATTTTTTAGAGAGAAAGCTGGCCAGCAGATTAACACAAGTCATTTCAGAAACACACAGATTATGCAGGGCAATAAATTCGTCCTAGAATCACATAAGGTCAAATAACAAAGGGAGTGGAAATTAGGAACACAAAGCTGAACAACCAGATACGGACAGCGTAGGTGATCCATACCTTTGACTGCTACCCAGTCCTGACGAAGAAGAGCGAATGACGATGCGATGAAAACTCTGTGCTGATCCGCATCGCGTATCGGTTACTCCAAGCACTGCCACTGGCCCCAGCTGCACACTGCGCGAATACTACACCTAAACTTTCTGCACAGCGCTGTTGCTCGGCCTCTCTCTCGATGCCACTCTACTGTCACTTTTGAGGTCTATCCAGGGCAGCGACGGCCCACGCAAAAATATTGAGACATCCTGCCTTTATAGCCGTATATAAATGCGAAATAGTTGCCAGTACAAAATTTTTTGGACGAATTGACCTCTCGATTATGTTAAACAGATGTTCAACACGATTCATGTCGCACGATGTGGGTGGACAGATCATTCGGTCAAACTGTCTAGAATGTTCCGACACGGCACATTGTCATCAATAAAAATTCCAATGTTGTTTTGAAACATGAAGTCGGTGAATTACTGAAAATGATCAGCAAATAGCCGAACATAATCATTTCCAGGCCAATGATAGATTCAGGTGGACCAGAGGTCGCAGTTCCCTCCAAGCAAACACAGCCCACACCATTACGGAGCCACCATTGGCTTCCACAGTGCCTTGTTGATAACTTGGGTCCATGGCTACGTGGCGTCTGCAGCATAGTCAAATCCTTCTATCAGCTTTTTCCAACTGAAATCTACTACATCTACACCTACATTTATACTCCGCAAGCCACCCAACGGTGTGTGGCGGAGGGCAATTTACGTGCCACTGTCATTACCTCCCTTTTCTGTTCCAGTCGCGTACGGTTCGCGGGAAGAACGACTGTCTGAAAGCCTCCGTGCGGGCTCGAATCTCTCTAATTTTACATTCGTGATCTCCTCGGGAGGTATAAGTAGGGGGAAGCAATATATTCGATACCTCATCCAGAAAAGCAACCTCTCGAAACCTGGCGAGCGGGCTACACCGCGATGCAGAGCGCCTCTGTTGCAGAGTCTGCCACTTGAGTTTGCTAAATATCTCCGTAACGCTATCACGGTTACCAAATAACTCTGTGACGAAACGCGCCGCTCTTCTTTGCATCTTCTCTATATCCTCCGTCAACCCGATCTGGTACGGATCCCACACTGACGAGCAATACTCAAGTATAGGTCGAACGAGTGTTTTGTAAGCCACCTCCTTTGTTGATGGACTACATTTTCTAAGCACTCTCCCAATCAATCTCAACCTGGTACCCGCCTTACCAACAATTAATTTTATATGATCATTCCACTTCAAATCGTTCCGCACGCACACTTCCAGATATTTTGCAGACGTAACTGCTACCAGTGTTTGTTCTGCTATCATATAATGATACAATAAAGGATCCTTCTTTCTATGTATTCGCAATACATTACATCGGGACTCATCCTACAAGGTCACGGTTTTCGAATCGTTTAGGGTTCAACCGGTATGGCCACGAGCCCAGCATTGCAAGCGATGTCGTGCTGTTAGCAAAAGCACTCGCGTCGGTCGTCAGCTGTTGTAGCCCATTAACGACAAATTACGCCGCACTGCCTTCGTGGATACGTTCGTCGTACGTCCAGCATTGATTTCTGCGGCTATTTCACGCAGTGTTGCTTGTCTCTTAACATTGAAAATTCGACGCCAAAGCCGTTGCTCTCGGACACTGCGTTATTCGCGGTGAGAGGTAATGCCTGGAATCTGGTACTTTCGATACACTCTTGACTTTGTGGATATCGGAATACTGAATTCCCTAACGAAACGGAGTTTCCATGTGTCTAGCTCTGACTACTATCTCACGTTCAAGGTCTGTTATTTCCTGTCGTGCGGGTATAAACACGTCGGAAACCTTTTCATACGAATCACATGAGAATAAATAACAGCTCCGCCAATCTACTGCCATTTATAACTTACGTAAGCGATACTACCGATATTTGAACATGTGCAACTAGCTATCCCATGATATTAGTCAAACGGTATAGATAACCCTGGACATCTGTAGCTATATTTGCGGCGCGCCTACTGCTCATGACTGGCGAATTGCGGCCGTCGTACTATTGTCAGAGCAGCGGTATTGAATAGGAAATTCACTGCACGGCATCGTTACGTACAGAAGATAATATTGTTTTCTCGCAGTACTTTCCTTCACTTTGTGATATAACACGGAATCGCATCGTTCAAATTGCATGAACTCAAAATCGATAAATGTCTCCTGTCAGTTGGTGAGAATTATGTGAATCTTTTGTTGCTTGCTGTGAAGACGTAGGACAGAAGCACTTGTGACGGTAACAACGGCCTGCCTAAACCGCAGTGGATCTTGATTTTATACCTCTGTGATGAATTTTTGGAAGTTGTGACCCTGAGATAATCTAATGGAAACAGAACAATTAATCTACTATCCGTTTCCGAAACACTGCTGCAAAGTATAACAAACAGTAGACGGTGAGGCAGGAACAAACGTTTTCCCCAGGACAAAAGTAAGTTGTAACATTACGTATTAAAGCCGGTCGACATTCTAATTAGGTATTCTTGTGTGAAGCAAAACGATGAAGCAGAAGTCAATGCTGAGACTAACCTAACCTTCCTTGACACAAGCACTAAACTCTTTCCTTACATCTGTTCCTACTACAACACAAAAATCTATCCTTGTAGATAAATGTGCTACTAACAAATGGCCAATGAGATGATAAACCGTAGCATGTGCCTCTCAACAACACATACCTTAAATGAATTAGGTGTCACAGTTTATAAAACTAATTACCGACACACGTGAAACTAGTAGCAATACTGAACAGGGAAAAGCTTGAAATAAGTCTGAATTTAAATCAGGGGTCTGCTAATGATTATAATCTATAACTTCATTGCTTAGTACAGGGTCTCTATGCCTGTACATTAACGAACGTACATTAGAATGGAGAACACAGTAAATAGTTCTTTCTTAAACTCAGTTTGAAGCAATACAGATCTTAATACACTGGCTCTGAAGGAGCCTTTTCATTGCTTCATTAACTAACTAGCCTAGTACACGAGGACCCTTAAGCTTTCATCGTTTGAAGAGCCAAGCTCATTAAGAAACCCACACCAGTATGTATGAGAAATGGTAAGTATCCTTCTCATTAGTTATTAATTAAGTAAAGCACAACAACTTATAACTCTTTACATTAAAAATGTGCTTTCATAAGCAGTCTTTTGACCTATTCGGAAGTATAATTGGCTGTGCAGATGAACACAATATAAAATTCAAGCTCAACCACTTTCACATAATAAATTAGGACACTCGGAATTAAATTCACTAGGATAGGATTCCTGTCCAGGTTTATGACTTGGGACGATCACGGGTGTAAGACAAAGTTTTTAGCAACACCACGATTATTATTAAAATCAACCAAATTTCACAAATACCTGGTCCATTTGCAGAGTGCCAAATGTAAACAGTTTAGTGGATGCTGGTGGAGCCGGCCGGTGTGACCGAGCGGTTCTAGGCGCTCCAGTCTGCAACCGCCCGACCGCTACGGTCGCAGGTTCGAATCCTGCCTCGGGCATGGATGTGTGTGATGTCCTTAGGTTAGTTACGTTTGAGTAGTTCTAAGTTCTAGGGGACTGATGACCACAGAAGTTAAGTCCCATAGTGCTCAGAACCATTTGAACCATTTTTTGATGCTGGTGGCACTGGCGGCGCAGTTTGCAGTGGCTGTTAACCTAGCGGCGATGCAATAATAGCAATACTACTGTTGACCTCGTTCTGTTTCATATCTTCTTGGCGTCGAAATAATATTTTTATAGGGCCAAAAACCATGCCATGATAATGGTATCACCAAATGCAGCATCTGAGGCCCATAAATACTGCCCTTAAGCTCTTCTGGCCTCAAAACTCCAGTAATATGAGCCACAATTATCCGTTACTGTTAACAAGCTGTTAACCACAGCACTGCTCACCTCGGACAACACAATGGACGAGTTGCCACTTGCGCGCCAGCCACAGCCTCTGTCAGCCTACTTCCGTAGGTGCGGCGCTTCCTCACTTCTCTTACATTCAACCCTATGTTCCCTAACTATGAAACATAGCAATCATTACTAGAAATCATTCCATTAGTTACTTAAATCCATAAGCATAATTTAAGCAATATCGTTCAATAGTTTCACGTAACTGAAACATGTATACACAGTCAACGAATTTCCATGACAGATACAACATTATACACAAGCAATACTACAAACTGACGTATATAAATATCGATATAGATACAAAATACGTCAAAAATAGGTGTTACAAGTCGGCAGAAACTGCGTGAAAATTATATGTACAAATTGATAGTTGAACTTTTAAATGGACTTTCCAAAAGTACAGACAAATGCTTAGAGACGACTCAAGCAGTAGGTCTTACAGACAGCAAGTGCACCGACTAATAAAATTCGGAGACATTACAAGAAGTAAGAAAGCTTCAACATGAACTGATCTTGACATCCGTGCTATAACGAAAGACTGTTGCAAGTAACAGTGGAGAACTTAAAGTGATAATAATCGGGGAGATGCACGCCGCGGACTACAACTTCCGGTCACAGGCTCCAGTCCCGCAACAGCAGTGGAGAGTGTCTTTGTGAGTGCCAGCCACTCGCGGCGGCGAAACTTCAGAAAAATGAATAAACAAACATCAGACGAACAGACAATGAGAGGTTTAAGGTGGAACAATATCTTAAATGTAGATCTGGGAAAGGTACATGTTTTTTGTAAAATTTCTAAGGAAGTTTAGTTCGGATCTGAAAGGATTCGAGGAAATGATGGAAAATAATAAAAGGAGCATATCATGGGTCAGTTTTATCAGCATGAGAGTGCCACACAGATGCTCTGTAGCTGTATCAGTTGCTTACTTTACTTCACTTTATTTCCCTACTAATGTTTCCCCAGTGCGTATCTTAACTTCGGTGTCAAAACTGAATTTAAAAAGTTCTTATTAACACTGAAATACATAACCTGAAAACCTGTAGAACTTTAGTAATTGAAACAGTTTCTCCTACTAGAAGTGACATGAAGCACATCGTAAATGAGTTGACTGCTGGCTACAGATAAGCTCACTGGAGACAAAGTTAGCCACCCCAGTGAGAACGCAGGTTTCAAGTGGGCATTGTTCGTAAACGTGGTTAAACGTAAAGACGTGACAGAGTGGCGAGAAAGGGGAATAGTGTTTGGCCGTGCCGACGTGAAAATTACTGATGAATCTTGTGAAATTGATGGATTTGTTACTGTTTCGCAAAGAACTGTTCATTAGGTCTAAAGCAGTGGTGTAACACATATGAGTACGAAGCACGTCAGAATTGTGTCTGAAAAAGATTTTAACGGAGAGGGAAGAGAGAAGCGTTTCACGGCTTGTGAATCAAAGTGTCCTCCAAACGTGACAGAAATGGCTGCAGGCAGTGAATGAAGGTCCATCCCCATCTGTTAGCGAGAGAACATTATGACGGCAATCGCATGCAATGAACATTTAGAGTCTGTCACCTCGTAAGACGCCATTGCGCACACAGACACAAAGGCGACATAGCAAAGGTCATCCGGCTGGAAGAATATGTGGCTTGTTAGCTGACCACTCTCCAACCGTGTTACATCTCGACTGGCCTGCAAAATCACCTGACATGTTGGAACATCACGTAAAGCCCCGTCAGCAGCATCTCCGCAAGCTGGTAGAATAACGTCATCAAATCCTCAGCGAAAGGCTTAACCCCTGTGCGACCTAGCTGCAACCTGCAAAACCTTTTGGACTCATTTCCTAATTGAACCTAGGCGCTTTACAAGTGCGGGGATGGAATTAAATGATGCTTATAATGATGCTGGTAATGGTTTCTCTAGGAGTGACTCATTATTTGTGTGATGACCTTATTTTATTGTTACTGTAGTCAGCTAGTTTTTGAACACCTCAAAGGTAAATAAATGCCACACAGGTTTGTATTTCCCTAGTCAAAATGCGTCTAAAATGATTTGTTTCTTAAACGATTAGAACTCTTTAATCTGTACAGTGTCTCAATATATAAAATCATGATACACTTCGAATGCTAGCGTGACACTATTTATATCCAGTTCGTTTCTAGGGTTTATGGTTTCTGTGATCGAAGATGTGTGAAAACAAGTTGCGCCTACCTCGTGACCTGTGATGGTGCAATCTCTGAAGCTGTATCCAGTATGGCTACTCCTCTTTGTTAAATATTACGTAATTCAACTTAAAAATAAGTAATGAGGCTAAATTACTAATGAATCTTGTAATACAGCAGTTTCTGGAAATCTAATATTATGCGGAACAGTTTATGGTGGGATGTTCAGATGGTCATACATGAAATCTCACGTTCATTTCATATTTAAGCAAATGGAAGACTGATTACTGAAAACAAGGAATTAACTTCAGTATTATGTCTCAGAGTGTAAATTTTTTACGTATTCAATCTTCCAAGGCATTATTTGTACAAAGGACTTCCGAAACGGAACGTACTTTGTTTCAATAAGTGTAGCACACCACAACAGCCTGTGTATTACTTACTTTTATATATTTGTAGTCGATCTCCAATAGTCTGCCCTCACTTTACACCACTTTCACATTGATGATAAATCATTAATGTTTTTTGCTATAGCTTTTTGTGCCACTCGCAGATCCTACCTATCAACTAGGCCAATAACGCTTTTTATTGATTTTGCACAAATATTAATCTTCCTCACTCCGCCATTGCCAGTCCCAAGCGCTAGAAACGAGGAAGGTTAGAGGATGAGTCAACCCCCCACCTCTCTAAGAAAAGAACCTGAAAAACTATAACTCCGCCTGAATAGGGCCATGAAGGCCCAACGGTACCGACCAGCCGCCGTGTCATTCTCAGACCACAGGCGTCGCTGGATACGGATATGGAGCGACATACAGTCAGCACACCGCTCTCGTGGCCGTTTGTCAATTTACGAGACTGGAGCCGCTACTTTTCAGTCAAGTAACTCCTCAGTTTGCCACACAAGGGCTGAGTGCACCTCACTTGCCAACAGCGATCCACAAACCAGATTGTCACCCATCCAAGTGCTAGCCCAGCCCGATATCGCTTAATTTCGGTGATCTGATGGGAAGTGAAAGAAAAAGACAAAAGGAACAACCGGTCGGATCAAATCCTCAGCGGAATTGGATTTGTGAACGGATTCTCTGGATTTAGAAATGGTATACGGAATGTAAGGTCAGTCATGACCGGGGGAACTAAGTAACTTGAGAAATGTCAAGGCTTAGTGACACAGTCCAAGGAATAAGACTTCTTCAGGGATTTATGAAGATTGGAGATACTCACACGTTCTTCAACAGCAACGAACTAAGTGCGACATCAGGAGTTAGGCTTCCTGTCCACAATAAAATGATATCAGCAGTCAATAAATGGTTTCCAGTAAATTACCGTACCAGATGTATAATTTTAAACGCTAAACCATATAAGATCCGGTTATTAAACGTTCATACTCTGTCAGAGCATGCTGTTGAAGAAACAAAGAACAATTTCTATCTTAAGGTAGAGAACGTAGTAAACGGACTACCAAGACATTCAGTTCATTTAATAAACACGGGCGTGGTAGCCTTTGTATTTGTAGATGACTGGTTTCGATATACTGCAGAGATCATCGTCAGATCTACATTCCTTACTATAAACCGCTGGTTTTGAGCTGGCCCGTCCGTACTGGCGTTGAGAGCACTGCTGTCGGCAAATCAAAAGTAACAACTTATATGTGACCACAACTGTGTTTACTAAAAAAATTATGCAAATTATTAGATCGCTGATACCTGGAACAATGTTCCAAAAAGTTTTACATTCTCCTCCATTGGTAACAGGCGACTTCAATACCCAAGCAGGAAGGGATGTATCGTCCAACGAATGGTCCTAACAGTAGCCTTGAAACAAACAATGAGAACGATATCAGATTGCTTAACTTTGCCGAAACCGGAAGAATGAGCCTTAGAAGCATATACTTCCCCGCAAAGTAATACGTGAGGTTGCCTGGATATCCCCAGATGAAAGTACGATGAACGAATTATACAATGTTCTAGTTGACCGAGGACATCATGGAAGTGTCACACAGGTACGAACCTTCGTTAACTTTTGGCATTAGTCAAACTACGTCTGAAAGTCTCTACCACATGGCGAAATAATGTGCTGAAAGGATGGTCCGTTTTGATAAGAATAAATTGAAAGTGAGACAGCGCTGTCAAAATAAAACTGCAGAGCAATTCTGAACACGGGAGGAGCCTAACAACGTGGAAGGTGGATGGTTGGCGTTATGGAATGCAGTGTTAGTGAGTGCAAGTGGAGAGCTTGTTTACGATCCAAAACAGCAGAAATAAACGTTTATTCGTTGAAGAACGTCTGGAGTCTGTAGAAACCAGTTCAGCGAAGAGACTGTAATGGACAGAAAAACTTTGGAAAGACGCTAGGGTAGTTTATTACGAGGCTAGGCCTAACACAAATCAGCTCATACGAAAGAAGAAACGGTAGCACAGTGAATCAAAGAAGTCACGCTCTTTTTTCCAGGCCGCAAGATTTGCCAGAAGTATGTACAGACAACATACAGGGTGATTATAATTAAACTTTCAGACTGCTGTAGAAATAACACCACTGGTCAGAATGACGTCGAATTGCAACGGAATATTATCGGAGAAGGGGGAAAACGTACGGCATAAGAAAAATAGATAGTTACAAAATGTAGCAATAGATGGCGCTGTTAGTATTACAATTTAATAGTGGTTGACTACAAATGACAAATGAATCGTACAACAATGCCTAAGGTGTACGTTTGATGTTAAAGAAACCGTACTACTTAGTGTGCATGGGTGTACAGGTGTGACACTGTTAGTTACGTAAGCCCATTTATCATGGTAAGGTCATATCACATGCAATGGGAAAAATCGGTTTTTAATTGTCCTGAGGCCAGAAACCGCATAAAAAGCATCACTCACATCGGTTTTTAACTGTCCTGAAGCCATAAACGGCATAAAAAGCATCAGTCACATCGGTTTTTGATTGTCCTGAGGCAAAAAAAACTGCATAAACAGCCTCAGTGAAAATCAAATCGAATTATTAATTTCCATGTGACTGGAGCAAAACATGTTCAGTATTCTGTTCAACGTTTTCTGCAACAAGCTGAAATCGAGGAACGGTATGTTCCACAACCGATCGAAGTGGTTCAGGATCAAATAATGGGACAAATTGCTCTGAGCACTATGGGACTTAACATCTGAGGTCATCAGTCCCCTAGAACTTAGAACTGCTTAAACCTAACTAATCTAAGGACATCACACACATCCATGCCCGTGGCAGGATTCGAACCTGCCACCGTAGCGGTCGCGCGGTTCCAGACTGAAGCGCCTAGAACCTCTCGGCCACACCGGCCGGCGGTTCAGGATCACGTTCAGAATGTGTGGCGCATTGCTTGCCTTCAACGCAGCAAAGTTTGCAATCGGAACACTGAACGCAACATGTTTCAGATACCTCCACAACCAGAAGTCACACGGATTAAGATCTGGTGATCGGGAAGGCAAGGCTGTACGGAAAAAGCGGCTGATAATTCTAGTATTTGCGAGATGGCGCTTCAGAAGCTGATTAGCTGGATTTGCAACGTGCGGAGGTGCACCATCTTGCATAAAAATCATGCCATCCACGCATCCAATCTGTTGGAGAACTGGAATGACGTTGTTTGCGCTAAAGACACTCATAGCGCTTACCAGTGACGGTAAGGTAACAGGACCAGAAGCACCTGTCTCTTCGAAAAGTATGGCCCTATGATAAATGATGCCGTAAACCCGCACCACACAGTGATCTTTTTAGGATGAAGTGGCACTGATTTATTTGCATGTGGATTTACCGTTGCCCATATTCGACAATTCTGTGTACTGACATATCCTGTCAGATGGAAGTAGGCTTCGTTTGTGCACAAAACCTTCCACGGCCAATCTTTGTCCACTTCCATTCGAGCAAGTAATTTCAGAGCAAAGGTCTCTCTTGCTGGTAGGTCAACAGGAAAGCAACTCGTACACACGGGTAATTTTGAATGGACGGGAAAGAAGGATGTTTTGTACAATTTTACGCACCGTGCTCAAGGCTATGTCCAGTGTTCAGGCAATTCTCCATGCACTACACGTTTGCACAACACCTCTCGTCTCCTTCTGTATTGCTGTGGCCACTGCTTCCACGGACGTCGAATCAATTCGTTTCCTCCCACTACCAGGTTGCTCACCAAAAGAACCCGTCTTTTCGAATTTCCGAATCATTTTCTCCAGATCCACGGCAGTCACTGGACCAATGCCTTTTTTCAAACCCTTCAGTGGTCGGAACTTCCGCAGAGCGACGTGTGCACAGTCATCATTCTTGTAATACAGTTTTACAAGCAGAGCGCGATCCTGCATTGAGGCGAACGTCGCAGACGCGAAAGGAGGAAAAGCCGTGTACCCGGCTTGTTTATACCAACTTCAATGGGTCGTGCGCCTGAAATGTGTTTTCATTCACCTATGCTGACACATACAGCGCATTCTATTGATCAATTTTCAAACTGTTTTTTCTTCTGCCATACGTTTCCCCTTCTCCGACAATACTCCGCTGCAATTTGACTTCATTCTGGTGAATGGTGTTGTTTTTACAGCGTTTTTGAAAATTTGACTTTAATTATAATCATCCTGTATATTGGTTCTAATGAATGAGGTTGATGAAGTGTACAACCATTAGAGCAAATAAATGTATTTAAAAACATACTGAATAATAGCATTCCAACAGCGGCGAAAAAACAGATGCAGACCCAGTTTGATATTGTACAAGTTCCTAAACCGTCAGAGGAAGAAGTCAGTAATGAACTAAAGGCCCTCAAGAAGAACAAGGCTCCCGGAGGTAGTGGTATCACAACTAAGATGCTCCGCTTGGGACGTGAAACACTGATAAATGCTTTGAAGCTGTTAACAGCTACCTTTCGGACAGCAGAAATAATTCCCGAAGAATGGAAGGGAGCAATTATACATCCCATTTTCAAGAAGGGTGATGCTATACAAGTACCCAAATACCGAAGGATTTCAATACTAAAGATTTTTTTTAAAAGTCCTTACAACGCTGCTGCTAAACCGCATGAAACCTTTAGCTGAGGGAACCGTAGGCCACTGTGAATGTTGTTTCTTCCCTGCAATGTCGACTGTTAACCGCTTGTTTACCCTGAGGCGGCTAATAGAGAAATTTTACGAGTACAGTCGCGAATTACACTTTATCTACAATCATTTTCGACAATCTTACGACAGAATTGACCGCTTCATGTTACAAAAAATGTTAAAGGAATATCCTATCAAAATATAACCGACTAAATGCTGCCTACTACTCTCAAAAGGGGAGGCCACAACTTTTGGGACGCGGATTTACTGTAAACTTCGTACACTCATAGTACTCCATGAGGACAACAAAATGTGTAAGCAGTAGCGCGTACTTCTCAAGCGTTACTGATAAAATCGCAAGATAATTTCGGTCGTCAAATATACAGGGTGTTACAAAAAGGTACGGCCAAACTTTCAGGAAACATTCCTCACACACAAAGAAAGAAAATATGTTATGTCGACATGTGTCCGGAAACGCTTACTTTCCATGTTACAGCTCATTTTATTACTTCTCTTCAAATCACATTAATCATGGAATGGGAACACACAGCAACAGAACATACCAGCGTGCCTTCAAACACTTTGTTACAGGAAATGTTCAAAATGTCCTCCGTTAGCGAGGATACATGCATCCACCCTCAATCGCATGGAATCCCTGATGCGCTGATGCAGCCCTGGAGAATGGCGTATTGAATCACAGCCGTCCACAATACGAGCACGAAGAGTCTCTACATTTGGTACCGGAGTTGCTTAGACAAGAGCTTTCAAATGCCCCCATAAATGAAAGTCAAGAGGGCTGAGGTCAGGAGAGCGTGGAGACCATGGAATTGGTCCGCCTCTACCAATCCATCGGTCACCGAATCTGTTGTTGAGAAGCGTACGAACACTTCGACTGAAATGTGCAGGAGGTCCATCGTGCATGAACTACATGTTTTGTCGTACTTGTAAAGGCAGATGTTCTAGCAGCACAGGTAGAGTATCCCGTATGAAATCATGATAACGTGCTCCATTGAGCGTAGGTGGAAGAACATGGGGCCCAATCAAGACATCACCAACAATGCCTGTCCAAACGTTCACGGAAAATCTATCGCATGTCAACACAAGCACCGAAGTCAACATTACTTTCCTTCAATTGGGCCAACTGGCGGTGAATCGAGGACGTACAGCACGTACTGACGAAACTAAAATGAGCTCTAACATGGAAATTAAGCGTTTCCGGACACATGTCCACATAACATCTTTTCTTTATTTGTGTGTGAGGAATGTTTCCTGAAAGTTTCATGAAACGGCTGCAGCCGGGTTGTGCCGGCACGGTAGCTCAGCGTGTTCGGTCAGAGCGTGAGCTTCCCTTTCTAATAAAATAAACTGAGCGAACGGATGAACGAACAAACTGAACGGGTGTCGTCGGACGTCCGCCCTGAACAAATTCAACGAACAATACAGAACAATTAAAAAAAGTAAAAGTGGTTAGCGTTCAAGCCGCTGGATCGCTGGATAGAGTTCCGTTCGTCAGTTTTTTTTTTTATTTCCAACACAGTCATTTTCTTTACTATTTATGTTACAATTGATATAATGGGAAAATATGTGTAATCGGACGAACTTTTATCAAATTTTCAATGTTATTTAGCAGTTTTTACTATCACAAATTATATAATATTGATAACTATCGACTAGCAAACGACCAAACGCATAAAGTGATACTGAAAATGTATGCTTGTCCGTGTCTTCAAAACTGTTCGTATTTAATCGAAAGAGAATGAGAAATTGCTTCTCGGAAGACGCTTTTAAAATACACTCGATACTGCATAACCAATTATCAGCGCCGATTTTTAAAGAAATGGTTTGCTTCCAAATTATCGTCTGAAAGAGAGGTTTTTGAAAATGTTAACGAGGTTTGTTTTTCCACCGAAAACGTCAAAAGACCTTGCGTATGCGGAAACACAGCATTTATTCAGTGCATTTGGTGCCGTTTAACTTTGTGTTTTCCATGTTTTTACGAAAAATACCATCCTGTAACTTGTAATGTCAAAAGCGAGGATTTACTGTACATCTTTCGAAAGCCGTCTGTGCCGGTCAAAATTTGGAGCTAATAAGTCTTTTCGGGCTCCTTCCAGGTATAAGGGATTTCTCAGATCACGGACAAGCATACATTTTTAGTATAACTTTACGCATTTGGTCGTTTACTAGTCGATAGTTATGAATATTACATTATTTGTGATAGTAAAAATTAAAAGACTGGCAAATAACATTGTAAATTTAATAAAAGTTCATCCGATTACAAGTATTTTTCCCGTTATATCAATTGCAATATAAATAGTAAAGAAAATGACTGTGTTGAAAAAAAAACAACTGACGAACGGAACTCGATCCAGCAGCTTGAACGCCAACCACTAAAAAAAAAAAAAAATTGTTCCGTATTGTTCATTGAATTTGTTCAGGGCGGACGTCCGATGACACCCGTTCAGTTTGTTCGTTGATCCGTTCGCTCAGTTTTTTTTTTTTTTTTTATTAGAAAGGGTAGCTATCACTCTGACCGAACACGCTTTTTTTAAAAAAAAATCTCATTTTGTTCGTTTTATCTGCTCGGTGCGCACGTCGCAAGACACCCGTTTTAGTTCGTCGTTGATCCATTAACTCAGTTTTTTTATTACAGAGGGCAGCTAACCCTCTGACCGAACACGCTGAGTTACCGTGCCGGCAAACACTCGGCTGCAGTCGCTTCATGGTAAAAATCGCCACGCACAGGTTTATATATTTGACGACCGAAATGATCTTACGATTTTCTCAATAACGCTTGAGAAGCACGCACCACCGCTTACACATTTTGTTGTCCTCATGGAGTACTACGAGTGTACGAAGTTTGCAGTAAATCCGCGTCCCAAACGTCGTGGCCTCCCCTTGTCTGTCAACCGGTCAAGTTCGGTTCGGTAGTCAACTATCGCCACTGTTCAGTATCCGAAATGGTTTCAGACAAGGAGATCCATCGGTACCACTACTGTTCAGCTTGGCTGTGGAAAAAGAAAACAAAACGTAGTCGCCGGCAGACCGTTGAACCAGCCACACCACCGCCACCACACCAACACGATGCGTCATGACCCGGCAGCCAGGGACCTCACGCCGTGCCACGCTCTGCATGAAATACGCGATTACGAGCGTCACGTGTAGTTGTAGGTTTTAACCTCTGCTGTGCTAGCACCCAGTAGCTTACAGAGCTTTTACTTGTTGTTTTTCTATCCCGCAGCAAACGACTGCAGTTTACAGTTGAAGTGGTGTTACGCTATGTGCAGTCTGATATTTTAACATCACTGCAGTTTTCGTGTTTTTAATACTCTGTAGTTTCTCTGCATGTACGAGTTTAGAGGGCTGTTTCAGTTATCGTGTTAGGCTGAGCTC
The DNA here is from genome assembly GCF_023864345.2 of Schistocerca serialis cubense. Lineage (NCBI taxonomy): Eukaryota > Metazoa > Arthropoda > Insecta > Orthoptera > Acrididae > Schistocerca > Schistocerca serialis. Next base: position 201,899,170 of record NC_064644.1, read on the forward strand.
TTTCCTGCCAGTTCACAAGTGGAGTTGAGAGATTTATTTTGACTTGTAGGTGAAGGAGCTTCCTATGTAGGGTACTATTTATTTTGAGACTCCTGCTACTACTTTCCAGTGGTATTGTGAATTATTTTCCAGCAGGATTAACACCAATTGTGTGACATCGTCAATATCGAGCTATTTTAGGTTCTCATTGCGTAGCTCTATGCTTACAGATGTGTAGTTAGGAGCGTTCTTTACTTCAGTTTCCCACCAAAGATAAATAAAGTACACTAACCTAACCTTCCTCTTCAGCAGGTGAACAGAGTCTGACTGTTTCCCTCCATTTCCTGGGGCGGAGTGGTGGTGGGTGACGTCATAGGAGCTTGGGGAGGGGTGGGGAGAACTAAGTTAGTGGTGCTACCCCAATTGGCCTATTTCCCTCCCCGAAATTTGAATTTGCTGCCACAATGTCAGTGTGATGTTGTCACATACAGAGCCGCCATCTCTGATCCGCAACCTTGTATACATTTGGTAACATTGCAAGCTGCGCCAGAAACCGCCTAGCCCAAACTACGAGGACACGGAAAGAAATATATTTCGATAAGGAATTTATAGTCTCTAAAGTCATCTCTTGATTGAGTCAGCGAAATAGAGATGGTCGGAGCAGACACAGTCCTGGAACTTCCAGAGAATGTTGTGATTCTTTGTAACACCCTCGAACATGTATGCACTGACACTTCCAAATTCCTCCAGAGTGCGAAGAAAACTGGGCTGGTGGTGAATGAGCATAAAACAAAATATCTCGTTGTGTCCACTGTCAGGCATTGCATTCTTCCATTTCTGTCGAGGGATATACCTTTGAACGAGTTTAAGAACTGGGTTTCCTACTGACTTATAAAAGTGAAGTGACGAAATAAGTGCATCAAAGAATAGTGAACGCCAATCGTACGTTGTTTAGTCTCAAGAATTTATTCAAGTCACAACGAACATCACAGAAGAATAAGAACCAGCTGCACATACACTAGCACAGCCAGTACTTTTATGTAGTTGTGAAACCTGGGTGACATCAGCAGCAGCGGCAGAAGCAATCTGTGCCTTCGGGAGGAAGATACTTTGACCTATGGAGCCCTATACACTACCATGGAACATAGCGAACAGAAAACGGAAGAAGGCGTGTACCAGCGGTTTGTAAAACAACACGTTGACCGAATATTACGGAAAAAGAGGCTACAGAAGTTTGGCCACATCCTTCGATCTGATAGATCCCTCCCATACCGTCCTCCATTCTCAACCTGTTGGAAAACGCCCAAGGGAACTTCCAAGGATGCATTGGAAGGATAGAGTTTTAACAGTCCTTGAAGTGAAGCTGACAGTGGGGGAAGATGAAGCTGGGGACTGGCAACGAAGGCCTACAGTCTGTAAGCAGATATTTCCTCTGTTGTGACTAAATGACATTTTTATTGTGCTTCGTGTAATGTGTTCTGTTATATTTATTTTTAGAGTGTTGTTTTTTTCCCTGAGTAGTGAGGTTACTTCCTTTCTTTTCTGCTGTAGGCGTCAAAGGCCCATTAAAGGCATATTAATGATGATGATAATGATTGATCTCTCTGAGCACAGCGTGCATTAGGAATTACACGTATAATATATGTAGACGTTCCTGACGTATACTGTTGTCGCAATCTTGCTGAGCTTCCCTGCGGGTGTCAGCACTGAAATTCCTCGACATTTCGATGAGCATGACGCTACTGAACAAGTGCACATTCTTTTTTCTTGTTTTGTCCATACGACCTCCTCCAAAAACTTGGAAACCAAAGAGCTTGCAGTAAAAGAGATGCATTTCACAGTATCGAAGATGGATAAGTGTGCGTAGTTGTACTCGCCTTAGAGCCCGTGTTTACTCGACATTATTTTCTTATTTTTGTCCATACTAGCACCTCTGAATGTTGCTTACTCTATACTCTTGGCAACAACGGCACCGTTGCATGTATTCCTCTGTTAGGAGGTAATAGAAAGACTTTAGCACAACTTTCGACTTAGTCGTTTCCGGACCAGGATCCCGTCGTTCAAACTGATACTTTGCGTTCTAGACAATCCCTGAAAGCTTGTAACAGCATCGCAGAAATTCCGTGTAGATAGTCGCTTTTCTCTCGCTGGAGCGGGAAGGGGACTGGCTAGCAGTGATAGTCGGTACTTTCCGGCATGCGCTGTATGGTGGCTTCCGCGCTATGTCGATGGATATGAATGTGGATCAAAAGACATTCTGATTCCCCAATACGAATCTCAAGGGTCTTAAGAAACAGGTAGCTTCCACAGTGTGCTACAATAGAGAGGAAGTATTTGTAGCCTACATGCTAAGGTTTGTTTCATTCGGATATGTCCCAAAGAACCGACACCACTTACAAACGCTTAAAGTGGTGGGAATCAATGATCTCTTCAGTGGAGAGGCACACCAAGCGCAGCCTGTGTCGGGATTCGGTGAACGCCACGTGTAATGAGGCTAATGAGCAGGGGCAATACATCGGTAGCGTGAGGTATAAGTTGAAGATTTGGGTCTCATGGGGGGCTTGCTGTGGTAACCCGTTCGGTTGTGGTGACCACTGTGTCCGGATGGTGTAATGGTCAACACCACTGCCTAGTAAGCAGCAGTCCCAGGTTCGAATCCCAGCCTGGCACAAATTTTCACTGATATAAAAGAATGCCCACTGGCAGCTAATGTCTATAATTCCTCTGGGCTAAGAACATGGCTAGCTTATGTGTTCAATAATAGGAGTGAATAGATGGAGCAGTGAACAAAGGGAAGTGCAAAGGAAGTTGGGAAACGGGTTCCCGATTATTGGCTGCACTGAGCGGAGCACGAAAGTAGGGAAGAAGTGACGGTCGTAGATATAGATGTCGGTGAAGCAGAGAATATGAAAAGTTATCTCCGTAAAACTTAATACAGATTAACACAAATAAAACAGGACTCCACAAATGCTATATGGATGTTCCTTCTAGCAATACAATGGATGCTCCTGATCTGGAAGATATAAAGACACAGCTTTCAATACCAGTCCTACAGGACGACCAGAAAATTACGGAGAATTAGGTCATTCACAAAATATATTCCATTAACGAGGGGGCCACTTCAGATACTAACTGTTTACACGGAGTTGTATGAAAATTTTTCATTACAAACGGAGAGCAAGAACTTCGACAATGGTCGACCCTCGCGAGAGTATTGTTCGCCTGCGTCAAACAGCAAGGACGAAAAGCCATTCAACAGGCAGAAAACGGAGCGAAGTCCCGCGCACAAAACGCTTTGTTTAGCGCTGGCGCGAAGCCGAAAGTAATTTCTTTCAAGAGAAGCGCCGCCGGTGACTCTGCCGGCGCCGAGAGATTGCGAAATCTCCCCGGAGAAGAATGGTGTTTGCCGAGCACGCCTCCAAACTCAGCTGATGTTTGCTCCAACTCCTCTCGCTGCCTTTTGTAGCTCCCCCTTCTTTCCTGCTTCGGCTCCCCTGCATCTGAATGTTACTAACCTCCCGAAATGTTTTCGCTTCAGCCTGCCTGGTGCGACGAACGACTCCTGAAAATTTCTGGCGCTGCATTGCAGCGTACCGTCCCCAGACGAGGACCCTCAATGGCTTTTGGCGCATGTCGGGAGGAAACATTGTCGTCGCTGCTCATGCTGCCTGCAGCCTGCAGCTACTCCCTAACGCCTCTCTGCCGAGCGTTCTTACGAAATGAAGTGTGAGAAGGAGTGTATTCCTTTCTTTCTATGGCCATACGAGGCTGCGACTATACGGCGTCAGACTGCACTCGACTCCAGCGTCACAATGAGAGAGGTGGCGCCTAGGTAAGACACTGGGCTCATACACGGAGATACTGGGGCCAAAACCCTCACTCACTCATCATAATGCGAGACTGCGTGTACTACTGAGCCGGCACTACGACCTCAAGAAACGAACTGCAATATATGCACGAATTCACTGGCAGACAAAGAGAACAGAAGACATGACTGTTTTAGCAGAACACAGAAAGCATAGGATATTCGAAGAAGAAATCAAGGACAAAATGTCTGCGTGTCTTGACGACCTATTAATAAACGAAATACACTTCTTGTATGGCTCCACGTTCATTGTGAACACTGTCAATAAGCCCGTCTAGGTCTCCAATACAGGGTGCTACGAAAATACTCGTTCAAATTAAAACAGGAGGTAGAGAACATAAAAACAAACACGTAAACGTCGACGCAATACACGCCAAACGGATATCGGGGACATGTTGAGCTGTAGAGCTGCACGACGAACGGATTTCTGCGGACTGCTTGTAAAATTATGGCGGATGCGTTCGACGTTTGTGTCAGACACTCGGGAACGGCCTAGCGATTTGTCTTTACACAAACAACATATTTCTCGGAATTCTTGATGCCATCGTCCAAAGCCCTGTGCTGTAGGAGGATCCACACTGTATCTACTACGAAAGTCACACTGAACAGTTTTTACCGACTCGCACTGCGCAAAACGTAGAACTCAAAACGCTTTCTGTGGTCCCCACACCATTTTCACTAGGAGCACACTGCTGCTATCTGTCGGGAACCATGTACAACGTGAGAGTTTGCTCTTTCCAACAGTACGTTGTTCACACACATATCTCAAATTACATAAAAGATATGGTTTTTTAAAATCGGGTGATTCTTTTCGATACACAATGTTTGTTTAGTTATGGTACATATGGCCGCGACGGCAATTTTTGATGCTAGGGGCGATTTACACAGAAGGTAGTTTAGCATGCTAATTGCTACAGTGGAGTCACAGGAGATGCTCGAATGCGTGACCACTACCTGTACGCAAGCAGTGCATGGGCGGACCATTAACTGTCGTTTCCGTTAGAAGATTCCTGGTATGTGTCCAATGGTTCTAGCAGAGATGGCAGATCTAGGAACAAGGTCGTCTTCTGTTTCCATAACAGTTTCCTACACCAGATGCTTCTTATGCCCTCAGACCAAGAGAGCTACCTGTCGTCAGGTGACTTGGGTGGCAGGCCATAGGGCCACATCGGCCGATCCGTTGAAACAAATGGTTCAAATGGCTCTAAGCACAATGGGATTTAACATCTGAGGTCATCAGTCCCCTAGACTTAGAACTACTGATACCTAGCTATTCTAAGAACATCACACACATCCATGCCCGGTGGCATGATTCGAACCTGCGACCGTAGCAGCAGCGCGGTTCCGGACTGAAGCGCCTAGAACCGCTCGGCCACAACGGCCGGCTCCGTTGAATCCCGAAGATGGCTCATGGAAGTACATCCTTTGTCTAACATTTAAAGGTACATCCTCCAGCAGTTACGGCAGATATCGCATCTTTCACGAAGATGCGGTCTCTCCATTCCTTGAGGTCGAATGAAAGAATGTGTGGTTCAATCACCTAGAATGCTGGTCTACATAGTAACACGGAACCGGTGTTGATCAGCACGAGGTCGAGTACCTCGGAGATTCGCATGTGCCCAGACGTGTGAATTGTGGATATTTGATTGTCAGTACGCACCCTCAGTCAGCGACACCGACACAAGAGTAGACGTCAGCACGACTAACGAAATGTTCCGCAACATTACAAGTTGGGATTAGAGAACACAGGTTCCTTGTCAAAATAGATTTGATTTACTGTCCTCTACCTCCTGTATTAATTAGAACGAATAGTTTCAGAATACGCTGTACAAGTCCCGATACTGAAACTGACACTGGACCTTGTTTCAAAAGGGCTAAGGTTTGATTTGATGATGACATTAGCCAAAACGACGTATTATCTGATTAACCGAGACTGCGACCTACAAATTATTGTTGATATGAAGCCCGAGAAGGATCGAGCGACATCAGAGGGGTGTATCGAGCCTGACATTTCGCAAAGGTCTCAGTTTTGCGTTTAAATGTCCCTTAGGAACAACAGTTTTTACAGCTGTATGTAAATGGCTTACTGTGTTAAAAATGGGCTCTAGAAGTAAGCAGTTAGACTAAGTCCTGTTTTTTCCAAACTGTGATCACACTTATAATAAACAGCACAACTGGTAATTAGCAGACGCATGTCGTGTAAATAAATAGTGTGAAAATCTGCAAATAACAGTAGATGTCAACCGGCTGTATCGCCGTCAATGATTTGAAGAGTTATACGTCGGGAGAAACTGAAGAGTCACAGAGCGAAAATTACTTGTAAAATCCTATCGAAACTGCAGTAGATAAGTGATCCGCTTACAGCGTATATATATATATATATATATATATATATATATATATATATATATATATATATATATATTGCTCATTCGTTCCTGGATCGAGAAAATACAATGAACTGTAATAATGAAAATCAAAGAAGTTAACCGTATTTCTTCTCAGCATGTCCAAGATACTAATTTCACTGCAAGTCACAAATATTCTTATCCCTAAAATACTTACTGCCTACGCTGACACGGGTTCAAATTCACACATGTTCTTGTAAAAATCATAAGACAAGGCACTAGCAGCCGCTCCTGTGTCCAGAACAATAGTAGTGGGAATACTACCCACAACACCAGTAGCTGAGGCCAAAACAATTTCGTTGGTCGATGAACGACATTGTGTATTCTCTTGTAACAATTCATCATACAAGTTTCAAGAAACTTCCTGGCAGATTAAAACTGTGTGCCGGACCGACACTCAAATTAGGGACCTTTGCCTTTCACAGGCAAGTGTTCTACCATGTTTTTATTATTATTTTGTTCGGTGTTGTTCGTTGTGTTTGGTCTGGGCGGACGTCACGTGACATCCGTTCAGCTTGATCGTTGCTTCCTTTACTCAGTTTTTTTATTACAGAGGGCCACCGCCTCTCTGACCGAACACACTGGGCTACCGTGCCGGCAAACCATCTGAGCTACCCAAGCACAATTCACGACCTGTCATCACAGCTTCAATTCTGCCAGTACCTCGTCTCCTACCTTCCAAACTTCACAGAAGCTCTTCTGCGAACCTTACAGAACTAGCACTCCTGGAAGAAAGGATATTGCGGAGATATGGTTTAGCCATAGCCTGGGGGATGCTTCCAGAATCAGATTTTCACTTTGCAGCGGAGTGTGCGCTGATATGAAACTTCCTGGCAGATTAAAACTGTGTGCCGGACCGAGACTCGAACTCGGAACCTTTGCCTTTCGCGGGCAAGTGCTCTTCCATCAGTTTTCGTCATGATTATACCTTATGAATAATAATGCTTGCTGTATACAACTGTCCGTACATGATCATTGTACTGTTGCGAAGTGGGTATGTCAAACAATAAATTTAAATTGAAATCGCCCTCCCATATCTTCTACAGACACGACCTGGGGCACAGTGGTGTTTGTTTTTAGTTCGACGCCGTCATATGTGTAGTGGATGCAGCCACAGGCGGAGGTGGAGTATCACTAGTTATTTCGATAATATTTACAGTTGGGTATTGTTTATTCCATTCTCCGAACTGTGGCGGTCGTTATGTTTTCATGTTTTGACTCACCTGCGGATTCGTAGATGCATTCCAGTTCTGAGTTTGCATTTGCGGCGGCGGCAATTGGCATTGGCCTGTATTATTGTTTTGCTGCGATAGTGTCGCAGTGTTTTGATACTGAGCGGCGTAGTTGTTGTTACTCCAGCTCTGTTGCTGGTTTGGTGGGGATCGATGCTTATTTATGTTTCCCTTAAAATTTTGTTACCATTCTGATAATTATTACTACCGTTGTAGTTGTTGTTGTTATTGCGCGGTCTCTTATTTGGATTGCCGCCAGTATAATAAGAATAAGAAGGGTTATAATTGCTGTTTGTGTTGTGTTGGTTCTGTTGTAGCCGGCCGATGTGAGCGAGCGGTTCTAGGCGCTTCAGTCCGGAACCGCGCTGCTGCTACGATCGCAGATTCGAATCCTGCCTCGTGCGTGGATGTGTGTGATGTCCTTAGGTTAGTCAGATTTAAGTAGTTCTAAGTCTAGGGGACTGACGACCTCAGATGTTAAGTCCCATAGTGCTTAGAGCCATTTGAAAGATTTGGTTCTATTGTGTATATACATTTGCCATTTGAAGGGGATGATTCTGTTGGCTTGCCCGACCGACAGCAGCCGGCGCGCCGGAATTGGGTTGACTACCCTGCGTATTTTGCATGGCGCTGGTTTAAACATTGTAGAAAAGGTTTTGCCGTAGGGAACGCTGTTTCTCGTAAAGCATATCAACAGAATCGAGCACTGTGAGAAAATACTCTGCCTCGTTGTCTGGGATGTGCAGAAATTTTTCTTTGATATTAAACGGCAGTCTTGCCTTCAATACCCGGAGGACGTCGCGCGTTGCAACCCGTTCATCAAGGAAATGTCCCATATTTAAATATTTCTCAAAACACCAGCGCAAATTGCCGTGCTTGGGATTGAATGGTTCAGGATTCACAATCTGCCCACGAAGTCGTCCCTGTACAGATTGTGATCAAAATTGTTCGTACGTGACGCATCTCTCGGCTGCATTATACGTCCATACAACTTCGTCGCCTTGGATATAACCGACAACATAAGATATCCACGTACGATGACGGATGTACCGTTCTTTTTTCAGGTATAAATGGCTGAAATTGTCAGTGATTCATGAGACTCTTCTTGGCATTATAGCAATGTTAATTTTCAGAATGATTACTGTAAGGTTCAATTGAGGAATGGCAAGGAAATTATCACGACTGCATTGCAGTATGTCATGTCGAGTTGCGTACTGTAGTTGTGAGTACGTAGTGTGCAGCGTGTATGCGTCATAAATGCACTTGTATTCTTTGCCAAACTCTGTGTTTGGTTGCTATTACCGTCATTGCACACTGGTTGTACGTAATTATCAAACTGTTTCGATTGCGCAGCGGCAGATTGTGCTGCTTGACTGATTACGTGTTTGTTGTTATTTATACATTCCGAGACAGTGTCATGGACAACAGCAGCCAATTTTTCTTGTAAGCATTCTTCAAAATATTTGTCTTTTTGCTTTATCCTACTGTGCAATTCTCTATTGACACATGAAGAGTGGTTGTCAGTGCGTAGTCTTACTTTATCAGAAACCTGTTTGTCATCTGCGTCAACCTTGTTTTCGACATCGGCAATACGCGCTTTTGTATCATCATGCACTGCCGGATAAAATTTAATCTGAGTAACTACAGACTCGCATGTTTTATTGAGATTGTTCACTTGTGCTTGGGTATCTGTCAAATATTTATTTGGGTTTTTCTTGTTGTAATGAAAGCTCTGAAAATTTTGCGTTGAGGTCGGACACTTGTCCAGTCTATTACTTGTCTCCTCAACACGGCTGCACAAAGTGTCATGGAGCTAAATCTGACTTAATTTCATCATGTCGCGTTTTATCTCGTCATGAGCTGTATACAAAAAGTGAAGAGTATAGACGTCATCTGTTGGTCGATACGTGCGTCAATGCCCAGTTAATGTTGTGTCATTTGATTCTGAATGGATTCCATCAGATTTTTTTTGTCAGTCATCATGTGTTTTTGTTTGTTCATTTGTTTCATAATAGCATCCAACATACTGGCAATACAAGTGATGTGCTACTGTTCCGCCCCCGCCACGTCGTTAGACATGACGTCATACACCGAAGTGGGTTCGGAACTAGATTTAGGCATATTACTGGTAGAGGGTCTATTTTCTAATTTTACATCACCAGGATAGTCAATAATACGTCACTTACATTATTTAATGTCATGTCAGAGTCGGACTGCGTCCGTGTTGCCGTTTCTGGTTCTCCATCTTTGCTGATTGTTTTCTGGTCAATGCCACATGTAATGTACGACGCAATAAAAATTTAAACTTGTGTTTGTAATCAGAATAAATGTAAAAATTAATCTCGCTGTGTGACAATGTCTGAACAACAAAATTAATTGCCGAAAGTAATGGTGGAATTTTGAACACTAACGGCTGCACGCCATATTACGGCGCACAGAACTAAAGTGAACTAATAAAACTGTGTTGTTGCACTGTATGAATAATGAAAATAATTTTGGAAACCGCGATGTAGCTTAAAACCACTACTGCGGAAACGGAAAATTGTTATAGATCTACCAAGCAGGCTACGATAATACAAAGCGCTTGGGCAAGATTGCTAATGTAAAGATGCGGTGCCTTACCTTGTATGCGCGATTGCAGCGTAATTTTAGGTGTCAACATACAATTCGCCTTACTGCAAAGCATTCCGGTCTCGTATCCAGTTTGTAGTTACCAATAAACATGTAACAAAAGGAAGACAAAATAGTACAAATAACAATGCATCCAGACACGAAGTTGCCAATTTAATTCTTTTTTTTTCTTTTTTTTTGCCTCATTCGTTCCTAGATCGAAACAATACAATGAATTATAGTAATGAATATAAAAAAATTTCATAGCAACTCTCGGCAGTTGAGCACGGCTTTTTTGTTTAAGGTCCGTTCATGTATTTTTAACAGTGTTTCTTCTCTCTGTGGTAAATCGGACTTCGTTATCAGACAGCAGCCGAAGACGACCGTGGATCGAGCTGGACGACTTTTTGCTTTGAAGTACGGAACCTTTAGCCATGCCAAGTCACCCAAAAATCTTACATGATTAATGATACGAAATAAAACATACATACGTTAGTAATAACAGTGTATTCTGAAATAAAAGCACAAGTTAAAGAAGGACACTTACATTGTGCAATTACGAGTGCCGTTTGGTTCCAAGTCGTGAATATATAAATAAAATAATTCAGTATTAATTTCGGTATGCCATATACGTCCAATCTGGACAAGACCTAGAAAACAAAAGGTGACTATTCTTAGTCTAATGATATGACGATCAAAAATCTTCAACTGTTTCCAGCGGCTGCATACAGTATTTATACAGCCGTGGACTATATCTATGGCTTAGATTATTTCTGTATTTCATTACTTATAATTGCGTTTTCTGCTAAGAAAAGCTCAGCATGCAAATGTGCCTTTAAAAGCGAAACATTGTGCAATGAGATGGTCCCTTGGCTGAAAATGGTCAGCTACTGTTGATATCGTTTCTGAAAGTATTCGTATGGAGTGTAGCCATGCATGGAAGTGAAACATGGACAATAAATAGTTTGGACAAGAAGAGAATAGAAGCTTTCGAAATGTGGTGCTACAGAAGAATGTTGAAGATTAGGTGGGTAGATAACGTAACTAATGAGGAGGTATTGAGTAGCATTGGGGAGAAGAGAAGTTTCTGGCACAGCTTGACTAGAAGAAGGGATCGGTTGGTAGGACATGTCCTGAGGCATCAAGGGATCACAAATTTAGCATTGGAGGGCAGCGTGGAGGGTAAAAATCGTAGAGGGAGACCAAGAGATGAATACACTAAGCAGATTCAGAAGGATGTAGGTTGCAGTAGGTACTGGGAGATGAAGGAGCTTGCACAGGATAGATTAGCATGGAGAGCTGCATCAAACCAGTCTCAGGACCGAAGATCACAACAACAACAATAACAACAACTGTTGATATCTCACCAAAGCAATTGAATAACGATATCGTTTGAAAGACAGACTCTGCATGTACTATTAAGGACTGCTAATGGCATTAAAATCATTCTTTGTGCAAGTTATCTAATGGACACATGAACGCACATACATTGTAGAAAATTTGCAACAGCAACATAGTAATCTGGAATCAGCGACAAAACCTACCTTTCCAAATATGAAATTTGGGCTCACCAAATCTCCAAACTGCAGCTGTCACCACTTAACTTTTAAACTACTCGCCTCAACGAACCGGAACAACAAGTGATTCGAAACTCTCCTACCAGCTTGGGTGTTACTGATCAGTTGGCCCAATAGCGCCCGCTCCCCTGGTTGGCTGGAAAAGTGTACAACTCGCCAGACATACACACGCTGAGTGTGTCTCATATTGATTACAGAACGTATTCGCAAAAAAATTCTAAAGAGTAGTTTCAGAAGTTAAAGAAAAGAGAACTGTAGCGAAACTGAAAGTGCGAATTAACACGCTTTCTTCGGGAAGGAGTGTTTTCACTTACTTTGGTGATAACCTCTGCTCCTCTCCCCCACAGCACCCTTAGCCTCTTATTAACTGTTAAGAGTTGTCAAAGCCTCACTACATCTTGATTCCATTAAGTACAACATCACATAAATCGTTAAAAGAATACGGCTCATTTAACTACGCCATGTGCACAACGGGAATTTATATCATGATTTCAACAGGGAAATTGAGGGAATGGATTGATTGTAGCAAACCTGTAGTAACCATTGTCGAAGCAGGGATTGCTGTTGTTAATGGTTTCAACGAGGGTGTAGTGACCTCCCCCTCCAAGAATTATCTCTAGGTTGCTCGTACTTCCCTCGTTTGTTTGAAAACTGCATGTAAAAGAAAAAGACGCTAGGTCTGCTGAAAGCACCTGTTACTAGTATGAATGAGGAATAAGTGAACATACGTGCCAATGGCGATGAAAATTCGTAGGACTGAAAAATAACTCCTGAGGAAGATAATTCGTTAGAGATTTTAAATAAACTTTAGTTATTATTCAGAAAACAAATACAAAAATTCATGAACTACTGGTAAAAATGTTCACAAAAAGGAGAAAGAACCCGTAACGCCCTATAGTACTGCAAGGGGCGTTCAATAATTAATGTAACACGGTCTTGGTGGACGCTTTCCAATGAAAAAAAAAACAAAAAAAAAAAACACCGTGGAGTATTCCCGCTTCAGCCCCTGTAGTTTCATGAAGTTGCGATAGGTGACGTCGCTATGCGTAGCCTTCAAAATGGTCTGTATAACGGAGGTGCTTACCAAACAAGTTGTCATGGCTGTCATTGCGTTTATTTTGGCGGAAAGCCAGAGCAATGCAGATATTCGTAGGCACTTGCAGAATGTCTACGGAGACCTGACAGTGAACGAAAGCACGGCGAATCTTTGTAACCTCGAATTAGAAAAATTAATGAATTACTGTGCTGATAAACCCCTTACGTTATTTGATTTTCAAACAGCTGGGCGAAACTGAACGTACTCAGACATTTCTCTCTTTACTTTTCTGATCATCACTAAACTGACACACAATAGCCCGCATCTCGTGGTCGTGCGGTAGCGTTCTCGCTTTCCACGCCCGGGTTCCCGGGTTCGATTCCCGGCGGGGTCAGGGGTTTTCTCTGCCTCGTGATGGCTGGGTGTTGTGTGCTGTCCTTAGGTTAGTTAGGTTTAAGTAGTTCTAAGTTCTAGGGGACTGATGACCTAAGATGTTAAGTCCCATAGTGTTCAGAGCCATTTGAACCATTTGACACACAATATTTTTAGCGCAACTCAATCTGTCTTTCAATAATCCCTACAAAAGAATGGTCCTGACTAACAATAACCTATAACTTTCATGAATTTCTTACCTCACAAAAATCTTCGTTACTCGAACTAGTGCAATACAGCGAGCGCCAATACTGCCAGTTAAATAAAAGATTCTAACTACTGAAGGAACTAACTACTGATGGGCATAGTCAGCAAATGAAAGATTTTGATAGAGAACAAGCAATGTATTTACTTTAATAGTGTTCAAAAGTCATTTTATATATATATATATATATATATATATATATATATATATATATATATATATATATATCAGTTCATGACATCCAGTCTTACAAATTTACTGTCTCTGATAGACACATGTCCAGATCGTTCGCTCTCAAAACTCTGCCAACTCTCTCCCCACATCCGGCTCACCTCCAACTGCGAAATTCTACGCGCTGTTCACATCCAGCTACCCAACACTACAATAGCAAATATTCCAACAATGCCAACCAGCCACAGACTGCACACAGCACAGCCAGTGATTTTCATACAGAGCGTTACGTGGCGTTACCAACATAAAAACCTAAACAGCCTACTTACATCTAAACAGCCTACATACATCTTGTGCGAGGCGTCTGTCACCATGGCGACCAGGTCGCGCAAACCTGTCCGCCCTCTCGTCTGCCGGGCGGCGGCACACAGCTGTGACTCCTGCAATGTTGGAGCGTGCAGACACTCTCACTCGAGGTGATCGAAGAAACACACTGAAACACCTCGCTGCACAACTGGAGATTTCTGTTCGTATTGCTGACACACTCGTCCACCTGTCGGGGTACTCAAAGGTATGTGGCTGCTTGTTTCCACGCTGCCTAGCAGAAGAACGTTAAGAGCAACGAAAGACCATCTGTGCGGAGTTGCTTGCGCGTTACGAGTCTGAATGTAACAATTTCTTTCTTTCTTTCTTTTTTTTTTTTTTTTTTTTTTTTTTTTTTTTTTTTTCCACAGGCAATGAAGCATGGGTTCACCACTTCGAACCGGAAACAAAACGGCAATCCATGGCGTAATGCCACACCACCACTCCTCCGAAGAAAAAGTTCAAAGCCGCACCGTTATCCGGCAAAATGTTGGCGACGGTCTTCTGGAATTCTGAAGGATTAGTGTGTTTGGTGTCCTCCTTGATAGTGCAACGATCCACTCAGAAGTGTGTTGTGCTAAGTTCATGTAATTCATCCTTGGATATTCAGAGACATACTGTGAAGAATGACCTATCTTTGTTCACATGCTAATAGTGTTGCAAAAGCGGGCCCCACAGCAGCACTTGAGAAATCATCTAATATACAATTACCGCAACTCAACGCAAGCGAATATCGATCTCACCTATAATTCTAGACGCTGCAGCTTAGTGGTGCTCTTGTCAAGTAATTCAGAAGACAAAAGCCCGAACTTCGGAAATCTTCAGCAGGTAGTACGGTATCAATAGCGTCCAGCACAGACAAAACGAAGGCACGCCGACCAATCAAATCAGAACCCTGACCTGTGACAAGGCAATGCGCTCAGTGTAAAACTTTAAGACATGTTTTTTCACTACTTAGCGAAAGAAAAGGCTTCTCAAGCATACGAAAACAAAGCTTTTGGGTCATGAGAGTGATTCTTAACTTGCGTCTTGATACATAACGTGAGAGACGTTTATATAAGTTGACATTCACCTTGTTACATTCATTATTTCTTAATTAATTAGGCCATCTCAGCATTATTCTGTAGCATCACATGGCGAAAGCTTCTATTTCCTTGACATCTGTCTAATTTCATCCCGCTCCAAATACTGAAACGTTCCTTTCACTCGTGCATCGCAGCTTCAATGGCGTCGCGCGGAGTAAGACACCCTCGTGGCCGCGTAGTTAAATCCACACACTCTTTGCGATGTGGAGCGCTGGAGACCAATTACGCGACGTACTCCTCTTCCGGTTTAATCGGAAACGTTTACTGGCAGTACCACTTTAGTTCTCTGCAACACTACAAATGTAAATAAGTGTCGCCAGCCTCGCTTTTCCCGCGAGACAGGGTTAAACTCTTTACCACTCCGGAGTCTATTGGAGAGTGTAATTCAGAAAAATGCTAAATGCCACTTTTTAAATAAATTACTTTTTGCATTACAACCCATCTATATAACATTGTCAAAGCACCCCAGAGGAAACTATCTGCCACAACGATTAGTTTAGTTTATACATTCATCACAAGATGGAAGCTCTGTTACCTTGCTGACCTGTTCACCCAGAAATCTCGTAAGTACCAAAAGATGATTTGAATACAACAGCATGATGATCTTCCTTCTTGTTTATCTTGTGCGACTTAGAGTCTCTGACGCCAGTGAACAAAAGTTCTTAGTATCCGGCCATAGCTACTTGCCATGAGATAGGGACTTCGAGAAAAGGAAGAGTCTTTCTAAAACTTTTGTACCTGAAGACCTGGGTGATACTGTAACATCTTCTACATTACGTGAGTGGAGAAATTTTCATCAATATACAGTCTGCAGCCAGGTCCTTGGTTGCAAAGAAAAGTTGCAGATCTGAAACGTAACGAGGCTGCCTTCAACCCACTGGAAACTTGGAAAAATGTTAATATTCTAAAACACGGAACGGAGGTTTCTGACATCGGGAATGTGACATTCAACGGAATTGAAGAGCAAAGAGTACTTAGCAAAGAAAAAGGAAAGGCTTGTTATGAATGATACCAAACTGGGTTCAAAAATATGGGCCATTTTATGAGAATTTGCGTTTTCCTAACGTGGACTGATTCGTAACTTGAGTTTCTTTCAAACAGTGTATTGGTATTAAGACCGAAACAACCTTTGGCACTTTGATGATTTATAATTAAAGGAGTACAGACACTTAGCTGTGGTTACAGACACTTAGCTGTGTTAAGTATTTCTGAGTTAAACAATTCATACTACATATGTGACTTGCAATATCGTTAACTGACTATACCTACAACTGTCCTACTTAGTGTTCACTACTTTTAATTGTAAAATTTAAACGGAATTCTTCTGTGACACTTTTATTGATATGACTACTAATCAATTTTTTGGCACTTAGCCGGTTTCTGGGTCACACCCTTCAGTTATTAACAGCCCTGTAGCTATCCAACTACTTTCAGAAGCATTCGAGGCTCCTACCACTAGATCACATGCTCAATACATCACCTCCGATTGCCTGCTATCAACTACCTCATATAGTCACCGCAACTACAAAACAGGAATGTGGTTCAGAGCCAACAGGGAATGAGTGACACACTCTCAAATTTTCACAGAAACAGATACAATTCATTGGCTTTTATTAAAGCTCGGCAAGACCGTCTGGTTCTCTAAATCACTACCATAAAGCTATCTACTAGCTCCATAATTCGATGTTAGGCCTCTACCTACTGGCCACATGCAACAAACTTTAAAGCAACACTCACCTGCAAAACCAGAAAGTGCCAAGCAATGGGAAAGTCTCAGACAGGGGAGACCGATTCAACTCATATTTAGCAAACCGCATGTGCACAACCTAAAATGAAAGACTAAGATTACCCCTCCCCCGTCTCCCATTTTTGAGAACACCATCCCAAAGTCCATAATTGGCAGTCGACCCAAAATTGACACGGCCGACAGACAACTAAAAATTGAGCTTTCTCCATCATCATAATAGACTGAAAAGCCAAAGAAACTGGTACACCTACCTAATATCGTGTAGGGGCCCCACCAGCACGCAGAAGTGCCCAACACGGCGTGGCACGGACTCGGCTACTGACGGAAGTAGTCCTCGAGGGATTGACACCATGAATCCTGCTGGGCTGTCCATAAATCCGTAAGAGTACGAGGGGGCGGAGACCTCTTCTGAGCGGCACGTTAAAAAGCATGCCAGATGTGCTCATTATTGTTCATGACTGGGGAGTTTGGTTGCCAGTGGAAATGTTCGAACTCAGAAGAGTGTTCCTGGAGCCACTCTGTAGCAATTTTGGTCGCGTGGGTTGTCACGTTGGCCTACTGGAATTGCCGAAGTCCGTCGGAATGCATAATGGATATGAATGGATGCAGGTGATCAGACAGGATCCTTAAGTGCATGTTACCTGTCAGAGCCGTATCAAGACTCATCCGAGGTCCCATATCACTCCAACTGCATACGCCCCACGGCACTGCAGAGCCTCTAACAGCTTGAACAGTTCCCTGCTGACATGCAGGGTTCATGGGTTCATGAGGTTGTCTCCATACCCTTACACGTTTCTTTTTCCGGCCACAGCGACGTTGCAGAGAGATTTGATGTTTTATCGGAATTTGATATTCACGGTAGACTCGTGAAATGGTCGTACGGGAAAATCGCCACTTCATCGCTAACTCGGAGACGCTGCGTCTAATCGCTCGTGCGCCGACTACAACATCATATTCAGACTCACTTATATCTTGATAACCTGTCATGGTAGCAGCAGTAACCGATCTAACAACTGCGCCAGACTCTTGTTGTCTTATACAGGCATTGCCGACATCAGCGCCGTATTCTGTATGTTTACATGTCTCTGTATTTGAATACGCATGCGTACACCAGTTTCTTTGGCGCTTCAGTGTATATGGGCTCCGCAAATGCATTTTTTCCTGGAAATCGACGAAAGAAACTCTTTCGCCTGTCGCTTATATACTCGTAAGATAACGATATTGAATTGAAGCGTTGCTAGTGTAGCTAAAAATGCTTTGTTAAACAGTTAAAATGTTATGTCTCGTTGAATGAAAACTATTCCGAGAAAGATCTCTGCGAGGACGAGCATTCGACGCGCGGTATCGCATAATGGAGAAAAACTAAAGCTTTTCGCAGTTGGTAGTAAGCGTAAAATAAGGCATTCACACAAGACGCTATTTCCATCATACCGACTGGAAAATTTTCGCTTGAAGTTTTCCCGTGCTTACATAAGGCTAATGATTAATTACGTCCTCAGAATGTAGAAGAGGTAAATCGTTTACCAACTCGTTACTTCGCTTCTTTCATATCAAGGACACTGACAGTCAATTTGTACAGGAAGTAGGGATAAGATAGGGAGAGAGAGGTAATATACAGTACAAACAAGATCCCAGAGGACGACCAAGAACGAAATGTATCAATTAAGAAGGGTGTAAGACAGTGACGTAGTCTTTCGACCTTACTGTTCAAACCGTACGTCGAAGAAGCATTGATGGAGATAAAAGAAAGGTTCTGTAGTAGGGTTAAAATTCAGTGTGAATGGAAATCAATAATACGATTCGTTGATGACATTGCTATCTTGAGTGAAAGCGAAGAAGAGTTACATCATCTGCTGAATAGAATGAAGTCTAATGATTACAGAATATGGATTGAGACGAAATAAAAGAAAGATAAAAGTATTGAGAAGCGGAAGAAATGAGAACAGCGAGAAATTTAACATCAAGATTAATGATCATGAAGCAGATGAAGTTAAGGAATTCTGCTACCTAGCAAGCAAAATAACCAAAGACGGATGGAGCAAGGAAGACATCAAAACCAGACTAGCACTGGCAAAAAGGGCATTCCTGGACAATATAAGTCAACTTATATCAAACTTAGCCCTCCATTTGCGGAAGAAATTTCTAAGAATGTACCTTTGGAGGACAGCATTGTGTGGTAGAGTAACATGGACTATGGCGATACCGGAACAGAAGAGAATTGAGGCATTTGAGATGTGGTGCTAAAGACGAATGACGAAAATTAGGTGACGTGGAACGGTAAGGAATGAGAAGGTTCTACGCAGAGTCGCCGAGGAAAGGAATATTTGCCGGCCGGTGTGGCCGTGCGGTTAAAGGCGCTTCAGTCTGGAACCGCGTGACCGCTACGGTCGCAGGTTCGAATCCTGCCTCGGGCATGGATGTGTGTGATGTCCTTAGGTTAGTTAGGTTTAATTAGTTCTAAGTTCTAGGCGACTGATGACCTCAGAAGTTGAGTCGCGTAGTGCTCAGAGCCATTTGAAAGGAATATTTGGAAACACCGACAAGGAGATGGGAGAGGATGATTGGACATCTGTCAAGACATCTGAGAATGACTCCCATGGTACTAGAGGGAGCTGCAGAGGGCAGAAATTGTACAGGACCACAGACATTGGAATAATTGAAGACGTAGATGGTTCAAATGGCTCTGAGCACTATGGGACATAATATCTGAGGTCATCAGTCCCCTAGAACTTAGAACTACTTAAAACTAACTATCCTAAGGACATCGCACACATCCATGCCCGAGGGAGGATTCGAACCTGCGACAGTAACGGTCGCGCGGTTCCAAACTGAAGCGCCGCGCCTAGAACCGCTCGGGCACACTGGCCGGCTGAGGACGTAGATTACAAGTGCTACTCTGAGGTGAAGAGATTGGCACAGGAGAGGAATTTGTGGCGGGCCGCATCAACGCAGTCACAACACTGATGAACCAAAAAAAAAAAAAAAACTTGAGAATATTTTAAAAACACACGTATGGTTATGAACTGTAACGTATGTTGTTGTTGTGGTCTTCAGTCCAGAGACTGGTTTGATGCAGCTCTCCATGCTACTCTATCGCGTGCAAGCTTTTCCATCTCCCAATATCTACTGCAACCTACATCCTTCTGAATCTGCTTGGTGTATTCATCTCTTGGTCTCCCTCTACGATTTTTACCCTCCACGCTGCCCTCCAATACTAAATTGGTGATCCCTTGATGCCTCAGAACATGTCCTACCAACCGATCCCTTTTTCTAGTCAAGTTGTGCCACAAACTTCTCTTCTCCCCAACCCTATTTAACACCTCCTCATTAGTTATGTGATCTACCCATCTAATCTTCAGTATTCTTCTATAGCTCCACATTTCGAAAGCTTCTATACTCTTCTTGTCTAAACTATTTATCGTCCATGTTTCACTTCCATATATGGCTACACTCCATACAACTACTTTCAGAAACGACTTCCTGACACTTAATACTCGATGTTAACAAATTTCTCTTCTTCAGAAACGCTTTCCTTGCCATTGCCAGTCTACATTTTATATCCTCTCTACTTCGACCATCATCAGTTATTTTGCTCCCCAAATAGCAAAACTCCTTTACTTCTTTAAGTGTCTCATTTCCTAATCTAATACCCTCAACATCACCCGACTTAGACTAAATTCCATTATCCTCGTTTTGCTTTTGTTGATGTTCATCTTATATCCTCCTTTCAAGATACTATCCATTCCGTTCAACTGCTCTTCCAAGTCCTTTGCTGTCTCTGACAGAATTACAATGTCATCGGCGAACCTCAAAGTTATTATTTCTTCTCCATGGATTTTAATACCTACTCCGAATTTTTCTTTTGTTTCCTTCACTGCTTGCTCAATATACAGATTGAATAGCATCGGGGAGAGGCTACAACACTGTCTCACTCCCATCCCAACCACTGCTTCCCTTTCATGCCCCTCAAGTCTTATAACTGCCATTTGGTTTCTACACAAATTGTAAATAGCCTTTCGCTCTCTATATTTTACACCTGCCACCTTCAGAATTTGAAAGAGAGTGTTCGAGTCAACATTGTCAAAAGCTTTCTCTAAGTTTACAAATGCTAGAAACTTAGGTTTTCCTTTCTTTAATCTAGCTTCTAAGATAAGTCGTAGGGTCACTATTGCCTCACGTGTTCAAATATTTCTACGGAACCCAAACTGATCTTCCCCAAGGTCGGGTTCTACTAGTTTTTCCATTCGTCTGTAAAGAACTCGCGTTAGTATTTTGCACCCGTGACTTATTAAACTGATAGTTCGGTAATTTTCACATCTGTCAACACCTGCTTTCTTTTGGATTGGAATTATTATATTCTTCTTGAAGTCTGAGGGTATTTCGTCTGTCTCATATATCATGCTCACCAGATTGTAGAGTTTTGTCAGGACTGGCTCTCCCAAGGCCGCCAGTAGTTCTAATGGAATGTTGTCTACTCCCGGGGCCTTGTTTCGACTCAGGTCTTTCAGTGCTCTGTCAAACTCTTCACGCAGTATCATATCTCCCATGTCATCTTCATCTGCATCCTCTTCCATTTCCATAATAATGTCCTCAAGTACATCGTCCTTGTATAGACCCTCTATATACTCCTTGCACCTTTCTACTTTCCCTTCTTTGCTTAGAACTGGGTTTCCATCTGAGCTCCTGATATTCATACAAGTGGTTCTCTTTTCTCCAAAGGTCTCTTTAATTTTCCTGTAGGCAGTATCTATCTTACCCCTGGTGAGACAAGCCTCTACATTCTTACATTTGTTCTCTAGCCATCCCTGCTTAGCCATTTTGCACTTCCTATCAATCTCATTTTTGAGACGTTTGTATTCCTTTTTGCCTGCTTCATTTACTGCATTTTTATATTTTCTCTTTTGATCAATTAAATTCAATATTTCTTCTGTTACCCAAGGATTACTAGCAGCCCTCGTCTTTTTACCTACTTTATCCTCTGCTGCCTTCGCTAATTCATCCCTCAAAGCAACCCATTCTTCTTCTACTGTATTTCTTTCCCCCATTCATGTCAATTGTTCCCTTATGTTCTCCTGGAAACTCTGTAAAACCTCTAGTTCTTTCAATTTATCCAGGTCCCATCTCCTTAAATTCCCATCTTTTTGCAGTTTCTTCAGTTTTAATCTACAGTTCATAACCGATAGATTGTGGTCAGAGTCCATATCTGCCCCTGGAAATGTCTTACAATTTAAAACCTGGTTCCTAAATATCTGTCTTGCCATTTTATAATCTATCTGAAACATGTCAGTATCTCCAGGCTCCTTCCATGTATATAGCCTTCTTTTATGATTCTTGAACCAAGTGTAATTATGATTAAGTTGTGCTCTGTGCAAAATTCTACCAGGCGGCTTCCTCTTTCATTTCTTCCCCCCAATCCATATTCAGCTACTACGTTTCCTTCTCTCCCTTTTACTACTACCGTATTCCAGTCACCCATGACTATTAAATTTTCGTCTCCCTTCACTATCTGAATAATTTCTTTTATTTCATCATACATTTCTTCAATTTCTTCGTCATCTGCAGAGCTAGTTGGCATATAAACTTGTACTACTGTGGTAGGCGTGGGCTTCGTGTCTATCTTGGCCACAATAATGCGTTCACTATGCTGTTTGTAGTACCTTACCCGCACTCCTATTTTTTTATTCACTATTAAACCTACTCCTGCATTACCCGTATTTGATTTTGTATTTATAACCCTGTATTCGCCTGACCAAAAGTTTTGTTCCTCCTGCTACCGAACTTCACTAATTCCCACTATATCTAACTTTAACCTATCCATTTCCCTTTTTAAATTTTCTAACCTACCTGCCCGATTAAGTGATCTGACATTCCACTCTCCGATCCATAGATCACCAGTTTCCTTTCTCCTGATAACGACGTCCTCCTGAGTAGTCCCCGCCGGGAGATCCGAATGGGGGACTATTTTACCTCCGGAATATTTTACCCAAGAGGACGCCATCATCATTTAACCATACAGTAAAGCTGCATGCCCTCGGGAAAAATTACGGCCGTAGTTTCCCCTTGCTTTCAGTTGTTCGCAGTACTAGCACAGCAAGGCCGTTTTGGTTAGTGTTACAAGGCCAGATCAGTCAATCATCCAGACTGTTGCCCCTGCAACTACTGAAAAGGCTGCTGCCCCTCTTCAGGAACCACACGTTTGTCTGGCCTCTCAACAGATTCCCCTACGTTGTGGTTGCACCTACGGTACGGCTATCTGTATCGTTGAGGCGCGCAAGCCTCCCCCCACCAACGGCAAGTTCCACGGTTCATGGGGTGGGGGTGGGGGGGTGCAAATCTATACTATCCTGTTATTTCTTAGTCATTTTAAAAGAAAGAAATTTGCTTAATTCATGTCCGTCTAGCAACTGACGAAAATTGTATAAATAAATGAATGATGTTGCTATTGCTGCGCTATTCCTTTCACCTATCCTTGTCAGTGTCGTTGTCACGAGTAATAGCAGATTTACAGATGACAAGGGTCAGCCGTCTTGTACGGTCGAAGTAATAGCGCAAAACTGCACACCTGGCTGTCAGCAGCGTAATTTTTATTTTTAACGTCGAGTTAAGAACTTTATTTCGAGGCTTCAAAATTACATTCTACTCCTGGAAACTCAGCGAAAATTGTATAACCGCTAGAATGCAATAACGATTCACAGAAAAATTCATGATCAGCTTTAGTAGAGAAGTACTCGCCCATAAAATTAGTTTGTTACGACCACCAACCACTTAGGTTTAGGGAAAGAAGGGCCCATCATCTTCCGGCTGCGCAGAAGATCCCTACACCCTGCAGCCGGAAACTGGACAAAGGAACCGTTGTAACGAACAGGGCTAGCAAATATGAGCGGCCAGGAGATTGAATGTTTCAACACAGTTCTGCACTCGTGGAACAGCAATTTCTCCCTGCTTCCAGCGCCTGTCTCGGAAGGCTATTTAAGCTCCATATTGCTTGAGAAAGTAAAGCACAAGTACTTAACCAACTTACAGTTCTAAGAAAATAGCCATGACCAAGCTAGTACTTCTGATTATACTGAACGACATTAAGATGCAGATCGTACAGACATCTTGCAGGCCGACGCTTACTCTTCCATTTTATAATGTCATTCGTTTATTATATGATAAATTACGGTATGCATCAGTTTTTCTGACTTGGCGCTTGAGAGCTGCAGGAACGTACCGACAGCTCTGTAAATACTGGTCTGCGTAATAAATAGTAAATAACTTTCCGATTAAAGTTAAAATCTTCTAGGTTGTTAGGCCGCGTCATATTTCCTTTAACTTTAGTACGTATTTGATTTTCCATGTAGAACGAAGCCATCCCGTAACAAAACTATGGTTATCTCCTCTTTAATGAAAATACCGTTCACTTGTAATCTGTTCAGTGTGAGATGCCCCAGTCAGTTTCAGAACAAATCTGATCGGCATTATCTAGTATAGAATAAGGGGAATGCATGAGTGATGATCTGTTTAGATTTAGCAATAGAACATAATTCACTGTCTCCGTGAACCCACTATTTTCTAATATTTAAGAAGTAACTCAGTTGCCTCGAGTTGGTTTCTTTCTTCACAACCACAGATTTCAGTTAACTCTATCGATAGGCTAGAAGGCCCTGTGATAAGGGACGGACACCCACATCTCCGACCAATCGCCAAGAGCAGCCCCCAGCCCATGTTAAAAGATAGAGCCCTCCAGAAGAACAGTATAGATCTTACGATAACACTAAAAGGGCCGCACCAGTTGCAAGTTTTAGCGTGAGACTATACGCATCTCTGTTACGTAACAAACATTAAAAACATTGCCCCACCACGAAAAGTATAACGTTTCTCATTGGATAGACAGAATTTTTGTAGGTGGAGCTTAAGGTTAACATTGAGACCCTGATTGGTCAGTTGAAAACACAGATAGATACCTTTTTCTTAAACCCACTTCAGTAACTTGTAGTAAAGAGACGTTCATGAGTGTTGCTACCGAGATGGTGAGGTGTGTGGAGCTGCGCCACCCGCCGACCCTGACGCTGCCTTACCACTGACAAAGTAATGAACGCACCCAATGCTGCATAAGAGTGCATAAGGCTTCACTCAGAACTGCAGAAGTCTCATCTGTTACATCCCCTTTTTATGTAATACTAGTGTCGATCGTCAATTAAACTTCGTGGTATTCACATTTGCTACTTGAAGTTAAAATCTGAAACGCGATGATTTTTCTGTTATGTAATTATTGAGAAGCCACATCAGTCACTGTAATTTACGACAATTTAAATAAGTAATTAAAGATAATTGAGGGTCACTGTAGACCATTTTGATAGTTTTCTCTTTTTTGAAATTTAATTGAAACCTAGATTATAGATATAATATGGCATAGGTCATCCTTCGATCCATTGTAGAACTTGGAAACCCATTCAGAGAATATTCGTTCACGTTTTTGTTGAACGCAGTTGGTTTTTATCATCCTGTATTAAAATATTTCCTTTCATCAATAGCGCAATTTATAAACAATGTTTCGTGAGTAGAATAAAATTCCCAATCGTAAACTTAACTGCTTTTTCGACGTTATATACCAGCTAACTAAAAATAGGAAAGCCTTGAACCCCTTCCACTGAATTTAGTTAGTATTAAGATTCTTTTACAGGGAGTGCAGTGGAGCTGACGCTGAAATCATTAAGTATTTGGTTATGTCATCGCTAGTCTCACTGAACTCTTCTGAACTCTACTTGTCATGTGTGGTCTGGCGTCTCCTTACCAGCAACAGGTCCCAGGTTCAAACTAGTCAATTCCCTAAAAACCACGCTCAGAGCGTCGTTGCGCGAAAGTGGTAGGGAGACACGATATAGAACAAACAGACACCACGCGGAATGCTAGACCATTTCCACGCCAAAATGCGTCTATTGTCACTGGAAGTCTTCAGCTTCCAATTTTACATCTCATCATATTGGTCCAATATGTTTCACGTAGTCTGCGATACTGTAGACGAATTTCCTAGAGCGACATTTGCAGTATCCAATCATATCTGTCTGCATTATGTCAACAGCAAAAGGTCGTTTCGAATAGCGCATTTATGCATCCTACGATGATGCAATGCCCACGTACATTTTGGTTGTGGCAGGCACGGAACGCGTCGGAGGCCGCAGCCATTGCGTCGGCACTTCCGTACGTCGTAAGCGGAAACAGGCGGTCGTTAGGTTGACCGCACTTTGCGGCTGCCGCGGACCCAGACAGAGACAGAGAGCGCGTACGTACACGGTCCTGGCACGGTCGCCAGCGCGGCGCGGGCGGCGGCCTGCTCTGCTGTCGGCGGACGCCACTTGTTCCGCTGGGCGGCCGCGGCTGCGGTTTGTCGCCGCGCGGCGCTGCCTGCTGAATATTCATGCACACGGGCAGCGCTGCCGCGCCGACAACGTCCCTCGCCCAGATAAAGGCGCGACCCAGCCACCAGGCGAAGGCCCACCTTGTCGCCGCTCGGCATTCCGCTTCTGGTGGGCTTACCGCTACAAAAGCTCTCCTGTTGTTACCATTCTACGGTGCGAAGCGCGGCCGCTTTTAGCAACCTCCCCAACGAGCCAAAGCCACATTCCTATTCGGCACCAGCCAGAACTACGATGTACATTTGTCTTCTGCCGCCCCGAGAGTCATTATTTTTCTGCAGCCTCTAAATGCTGAAACGTTCCTTTCGTCCGTGCTTCGGAGCTTCCACACCATCGAGCAAATCCTACTCCAGGCTGGGTCTAGAATCCACATATTCTTAAGCTTTCCTCGCACGGGACGTGGAAGCATTCGTGAATAAGGAGCTCGTCGAGTAAACGTCACTAGGTGTAATACAAATTTCTACAGGATTTCGTAGCGTGGAAGGCTGGACTTAAAAAATTTGACTTTTACCTCGTGGAGAGGAATGTTGCCAATGAGAAGCAAGATCGCATTCTACTCACAAGCAGAACTTACGAGACGCCATATTGGATTTCATAGTTTTCATCGGAAGTGCATATTTGGTGGGTTTTATGTTATCGCTTACATCCTATGAATATATGCTATTTGAAATCACTAGCACGTTGAGGATGTTTCGAAAACACGTGTTTTTTCTTCGAACTGGTGTGGTAAAATGAAGAGAAACGTTGTACTGGAGGTTAAAGAGTTTTCGTATTTCGTTGTTTCGTAGAACGACTTCCTTGTCGTGAAAGTATACCGCTTTAAGGCAAAGGTACATTGAGGATTTATCAAAAACGAGTCGTTCTTGGTATGTTTTGTTGTAATTAAATGTTGTAGGCTGTCAGAGGTTTGAGACTCATAATATGAAAGACATAGACACGCGTAACAGAAGTTGAGTGTAATGTAATGGCTAGAGGTTTGATGATGCGAAGAAAAATGTACCGGTACTAGATTCACGTCCCGCCAGTCACATATATTTTTTGTTCAATTTTGTTTTTTGTAAAAGTTTATGCAACTTTCTTTTTAATTTAGTGTAAGTACTAGTACGTTCTATGACGTTCGACGTTATGTATGTATACGTGTGCTGTCTCTAGAGTGAGTTAGTTCGATTTTGTGACGTGCTACAGAACATTAACCAAAGAACCGCTTTATACGTTATTGCCTGCTTCCACCGCAATTCAGTGCTTATTTATTCATCCACAGAACTATGCGCGCTAGGGGACCCAGATTAATTTGTAAAAGATGTATATGAACTCATGCTCATAAATTAAGGATAATTACAGAATGTGGTGCCACCCAACGTGGCACTACACAAAACTGGCACTGATAGCATAGGCACATAGGGAACAGACACGACACAGATCTGCAAGTTCACGGTCTTGGTGATAAGTTGAGAAAACCGTCCCGAAACACATGTGCCACAAAACGCCACTGTTTCCTGGGCATGTACCCCGACATCAATATGGGAAATGTTCACCATGTATAACAACACAGGCCGCACAACGGGTTGGTATACGCTGGATCAAGTGGTCGAGCCGCTGCTGGGATATAGCCTCCCATTCTTGCACCAGTACCTGTCGGAGCTCCTGAAGTGTCATAGGGGTTTGAAGACGAGAAGCGATACGTCGACCGAGAGCATTCCAGACGTACTCGATGGGGTGTAGGTCTGGAGAAAAGGCAGGCCACTCCATTCGCCTGATATGTTCTGTTTCAAACTACCCCTCCACGATGGCAGCTCGGTGGGGCCGTGCCTTATCATCCATCAGGAGGAAGGTGAGATCCACTGCACCCCTGAAAAGGCGGACATACTGGTGCAAAATGACGTCCCCGATACATCTAACCTGTTACAGTTCCTCTGTCAAAGACATTAAGGGGTTGGTATCTGGTTCCTGGTTAACGCCAGACTAAAATCCGGTGAGAATCACTGTTCAGACTATACCTTGACTCGTTCGTGAACATAACCTGGGACCACTGTTCCAATGACCATGTACTGTGCTCTTGACACCAGGCTCTCCTGTGACCAGGGTTCAGAGGAATGCACCTTGAAGGTCTCTGGGTGAATAAACAATGTCTGTTCAGTCGTCTGTTGAGCGTGTGTCTGGAGACAACTGTTCCAGTGGCTGCGGTAAGGTCCCGAGCAAGGCTACATGCAGATCTCCGTGGTCGTCTGCGGCCACTGATGGTCAGATATCAGTCTTCTTGTGGTGTTGTACACTGTGGGCGTCCCGTACTGTAGCGCCTAGACACGTTTCCTGTCTGCTGAAATCGTTGCCATCATCTTGAGGTCACACTCTGTGGTCCGTGCTACGACCTGCTGTGTTTGACCAGCCTCCAGTAGCCCTAGTATTCTACCCCTCATAACGTCATCGATATGTGTTCTTTGAGCCATTTTCAACACACAGTTACCATCAGCACGTCTTAAAACGTCTGCACACTTACTTGCTGCACCGTACCTTGACATGCACCATCACACCTCTGCGTATCTGGACTGTTGGCAGCGCCACCGTGCGACGACCGCAGGTCAAATGCACCGCATGGTCATACCCCGAGGTGATTTAAACCCGTAAACCGCCCACCAGAGCGTTGTTTCACCATGCATCAGCATTACCCTTAATTTATGAGCATGAGTGTAGTTCTGTACAGAAACCTGTATGTATATGCACGCATCACTGTTGAATGTACTTACTCACACACACACACACACACACACACACACACACACACACACAGAGACAGACAGACACACACACATACACACATGAAGCACACAAAATCTGACAGTGATATTGTAGTAAACAAACAATTCTTTTTGCTTTATATGTAAAAGAGCTTGCGCTACATTCAGTAGGACACTTTGCACCTTCTCGTTTAAGTCTTCTGTTTCGTATGTTTTAAAAATTGCGCTACTGAAAAGAAGCAGTAATCTAGTAAGGAGAGTCTGAGAAAGATTAAATAATTTTTATGTTACGTTAAGATCTATTGTGAATTTATATCCCACTATTTGTATTTAACGTTGTAAAAAGTAAGGTCCTTATTGACTGGGCATGGAACGTTTCTTTTTGCTTTGTGTCTTGATTTAAAGATATTTACGTGTTTATCTATATTACAAAATACTGTAAGAAAATTGTATGTTTTGTGCTCCAGATGTAGGTGACAACCGCCCCCGGAGAGCACTGCGGTTACAAGTTATAATGATATAATGAGGACCACGATCCGCGTGATGAACCAACTCGTTTCTACTACGATCACAATCATGCACGGGACATCAGAGTGAATTTGGGGCTGGTTGAGGTTTGCGATGTCAGAACATGTAATTTCTCTTTATGGAGTACTTGCAAGCGTCAGATTTTTGATTCATGGATAAGGGAGACGTATATGGCCACTGAGATGCAATCAGAACTTAGGAGACGCCACGTTGGAGTATTTCATCTGAGTTAAAGCCTGTATTTGAAGGTTTTTGTGTTATAGTTTGCATGCTGTGAATATAGGCTCTTTCAGAGCTGTTTTGAGAATCTGTTCCAAATGGGTCGTTTTTCATACAATTGGTGTTGTAAAACGACAGGAAACGACTTTTATGTGCGTAAAGGCTTTTTACATTTACTGCTTTTCATATTAGGGAAGTACGCGGTTACACTAAATCGGAAAGCTACGAACTTGCCAAATATGAGCTATTTTTGGTACGATTTTTTTTAAAATTAACTTTCATTCAAAGCCTTCAAGGCATTGTAACGTCACAGACCTCTAATAGCATTTTTCAGTTATATAGCTAGTGGATAAAGGTGCAAAATGTGATCTGATAGACTGCTGTTTCACGTCATCTTTTCTACACGTATATTTTGTTCACCTTCATGTTTCTTAAAGATTCTGTGACTCATTAATTAGTTTAATAAAAATATGTCCTGGAATATTCGATGTTATCTGTAAACAAGAGCGTTTTCCCTTCTGGAATGAGTTTGTTTGACTTCGTGAATGTGCCAGGGAACATAGACCAACATAAGGCAAGATTGCTGACTACATCACTCCTGTATTCGTTCCCAATTCAGTTTCCACTTACTTACTCATCTAAACATTTTTCCATATTGTGAGGTACATCATTCCTTTATGAATATTTGGTATATTGTGATGTGCCAGTTGAGATGCCAGGAGATCTGAACATGGTGACCTATACAGTGAAGAGAGATGAGATCGTGTGAAATGAAAAGCAAAGTTGCGCAGTTTATAAATCATTAAATTATGATTTTAAAAGTGATGGCTCAATTAAAAAGGAAATATGGCTCCCAAAACGCACACATACATATTGATAAGGATTTCCATTAAGCTTATAAACGAAACTAAAGGTGACAATAACAGTTCGATTTCCTGCTAAAGGCATTAATGTGATTCTGGCCACTCAAAAAACAACAGAAATCGTTGCAACAGGGCACAAGAGTGCAAAGATTGACACGGAAGACCTTGGCACAGATAGGTGGATATAGGACAGAAATGATACACAAACAGTGTGCACGAAAATCCCCAATGACTGCTGAATAAGTTGATAGACTGAAGAAAATACCCAGAAAAGTACATAGAAACACCAATACTCTCGCCTAAGAGCATAATGAGTGAAGCTATCTGGCTGTATGGATTAAATCAGAAACGAAACTTTGACATGAAACCAATAACTCCAATTCAATAATTTATTCGTAATGCGTGACCACAGTCATAATATATTTCTTTAAAGTCAGTCCCGCCATTAGACTGTTGTTTATTTAGGGTGTTACATTTACACTTACACAATCATGATTTCGAATTCAAAGTGCCATTATCAAGTGTTTTAAGTGTTATAAATTGCCTAAGATTGCATACTGTCGTATTAAAATACACTATTAGACACATTCTCTAAGAGTAAATATTTCTGGCAGAGCCTACTACTTTGTTTCATAATTGAGTACACGATCTTGGCTCCAGCCAACTGTCATACAGTCAAGATGGTGTAACCATTAATGAAACAAAAGTATTAGGCTCTGACAGAAATATCGACTCTTAGACTAATAGTGTATTTTAATACGACAGCTGGCCATCTTATGCAATTTATAATACTTAAAACACTTGATAATGTCACTTGGAAGCCGAAATCATGATTGTGTAAGTGTAAATGTTGTTGTTGTTGTGGTCTTCAGTCCAGAGTCTGGTTTGATGCGGCTTTCCATGCTACTCTATCCCGTGCAAGCTTCTTCATCTCCTAGTACCTACTGCAACCTACATCCTTCTGAATGTGTTTAGTGTGTTCATATCTTGGTCTCCCTCTACGAGTTTTACCCTCCACGCTGCCCGCCAATACTAAATTGGTGATCCCTTGATGCCTCAGAATATGCACTACCAACTGATCCCTTCTTCTAGTCAAGTTGTGCCGCAAATTTCTCTTCTCTCCCATTCTGTTCAATATCTCCTCATTAGTTATGTGATCTACCCATCTAATCTTCAGCATTCTTCTATAGCACCACATTTCGAAAGCTTCTATTCTCTTCTTGTTTACACTATTTATCGTCCACGTTTCACTTCCATACATGGCTACACTCCATACAAATATTTTCAGGAACGACTTCCTTACATATCTATACTCGATGTTAACAAATTTCTCTTCCTCAGAAACGCTTTCCTTGCCATTGCCAGTCTACATTTTATATCCTCTCTACTTGACCATCATCAGTTATTTTTCTCCCAAAATAGCAAAATTAAAGTACTACTTTAAGCCTCTCATTTCCTCATCAAATTCCCGCAGCATAATCCGACGTCATTCGAATACATTCCATTATCCGTGTCTTGCTTTTGTTGATGTTCATATTAAATCCTCCTTCCAGGACACTATCCATTCCGTTCAGCTGCTCTTCCAGGTCCTTCGCTGTCTCTGATAGAGTTGCAATGTCATCGGCGAACCTCAAAGTTTTTATTTCTTCTCCATGGATTTTAATTCCTACTCCGAATTTTTCTTATGTTTCCTTTACTGCTTGCTCAATATACAGATTGACTAACAATGGGGATAGGTTACAACCTTGTCTCACTGCCTTCCCAACCGCTGCTTCCGTTTCATTCCTCTTGACTCTTATAACTGCCATCTGGTTTCTGTACAAACTGTAAATAGCTTTCGCTTTCTGTATTTTACCCCTGCCATCTTCAGTATTTAAAGGAGAGTATTCCAGTCCACATTGTCAAAAGCTTTCCTTAAGTCTACAAATGCTAGATACGTAGGTTTGCCTTTCCTTAAACTATTTTTTAAGATAAGTCGTAGGGTCAGTATTGCCTCACGTGTTCCAACATTTCTCCTGAATCCAAACTGATCTTCCCCGAGGTCGGCGTCTACCAGTTTTTTCCCATTCGTCTGTAAAGAATTCGTGTTAGTATTTTGCAGCCGTGGCTTATCAAACAGATAGTTCGGTAATTTGCACATCTGTCAACACCTGCTTTCTTTGGGATTGGAATTATTATATTCTTCTTGAAGTCTGACGGTATTTCGCCTGTCTATACATCTTGCTCACTAGATGGTAGAGTTTTGTTAGGCCTGGCTCTCCCAAGGCTGCTTCATTTACTTCATTTTTGTATTTTCTCCCTTCATCAATTAAATCCAATATCTCTTCAGTTACGCTAGGATTTCTATTAGCCCTGGACATTTTTCCCTATTTGATCCTCTGCTGCCTTCACTATTTCGTCTCTCAAAGCTGCCCATTCTTCTTCTAATGAGATTTCTTTCCCCCTTTCTTGTCAATCGTTCCTTAATGCTCTCCCTGAAGCTCTATACATTCTTTGGTTCTTTCAGTTTATCCAGGTCCCATCTCCTCAAATTCCCACCTATTTGCAGTTTCTTCAGTTTTAATCTACAGTTCATAACCAATAGATTGTGGTCAGAGTCCACATCTGCCCCTGGAAATGTCTTACAATTTAAAACCTGATTCCTGAATCTCTGACTTACCATTATATAATCTATCTGAGACCTTCCAGTATCTCCAGGCTTCTTCCATGTATACAACCTTCTTTCATGTTCCTTGAACCAAGTGTTAGCTATGATTAAGTTATGCTCTGTGCAAAATTCTACCAGGCAGCTTCCTCTTTTATTCCTTACTCCCATCCCATAATCAGCTACTACGTTTCCTTATCTTCCTTTTCCTACTATCGACTTCCAGTCACCCATGACTATCAGATTTTCGTTTCCCTTCCCTATCTGAATAATTTCCTTTATCTCATCATACATTTCATCAATCTCTTCGTCATCTGCGGAGCTAGTTGGCATATAAACTTGTACTACTGTGGTAGGCGTGGGCTTCGAATCTATCTTGGCCACAATAATGCGTTCACTATGCTGTTTGTAGTACCTTACCCGCATTCCTATTTTCCCATTCATTATTAAACCTAATCCTGCATTACCCCTATTTGATTTTGTATTTATAACCCGGTATTCACCTGACCAGAAGTCTTGTTCCTCTTGCCACCGAACTTCACCAATTCCCACAATATCTAACTTTAACCTATCCATTTCCCTTTTTAAATTTTCTATCCTACCTGCCCGATTAAGGGATCTGACATTCCACTCTCCGATCCGTAGAACGCCAGTTTTCTTTCTCCTGATACCGACGTCCTCCTGAGTAATCCCCGCCCGGAGATCCAAATGGGGGAATATTTTACCTCCGTAATATTTTACCCAAGAGGACGGCATCATCATTTAACTATAGAGTAAAGCTGTATGCCCTCGGGAAAAATTACGGCTGTAGTTTCCCCTTGCTTTCAGCCGTTCTCTGTACCAGCACAACAAAGCCGTTTCGGTTAGTGTTACAAGGCCAGGTCAGTCAATCACCCATACTGTTGCCCCTGCAACTACTGAAAAGGCTGCTGCCCCTCTTCAGGAACCACACGTTTGTCTGGCCTGTCAACAGATACCCCTCCGTTGTGGTTGCACCTACGGTACGGCTATCTGTATCGCTGTGGCACGCAAGCCTCCCCACCAACGGCAAGGTCTATGGTTCATGTAAGTAAACAACAGTCTAATGGCTGTACTGACTTTAAAGGAAAAAAAGCAATAATTCTGATGTCCCATGATCACGAAATACGCAAATGCAGCGCATGCTCACCCCTCTGCCTATAATCAGGTGCAGAGGATGGCTACACTATTGGCTGAGGTTACAGAGTTCAGCCCCAGAATCTGTGATCAACTCTAAGTCGGAACTGTCTTACTCTGCAGTACTAAAGCGTAGTCACCTCCCCCTGAAGATCTAGGACGATATAGTGAACTGTATCATGCCCTGAGACGAAATGTCTTCCTCCTCCTCCACAAAATCTAGCTGGTTCTGCAAGTGGTAGCCAATGGAAAGTATGTAACAGCAACAGTTTCCCTTCCCCTAATAAAACTACCGTTGTTACCCAATAGCGCTAGTTCTCTTATAGAGTAGGTCAGTAGACAGAAATTCTCTCCCACTGTATGTGTGTTTTCACGTGTCGTCCTATAAAAATATCTATAGATCAACATTCGCGAGTCTCCAAAATTGCTACAAAATTAATTGTCTTGAACCAACCATGGGCTCCCTAACATGATTTAAACACTTACATCTACTACTTCCTCCAGACACAAACGCTATGTTTTCCCTTCGCAGAGCTTATCTTTCCTTGCAGGCATTCTTTAACTCTTGACGTCCCAAGTCCAGTCTCAAAGATCGCTAGCGTTTATTGTTACTATGTTGTTAATGTCTATGTTCTAAGTTGGAGATCACAGCGTTGTCTAGTTGTTCTTGCCCGTAGCTGCCATGGTTTCTCTTGTCAGATAGCCACTTAAATGTGACGCGCACCCATCCTATTACTGCTTATTTGGAGCTAGCGGTCTCTGAGACGTCACCTGAGACATTGAGTTGTGGATTCCGTAGCCAGATCTTCGCCTACTGTTTGTGTTATGGACCACGACTTTGGGGATACTGTTTTAAAATGGTCTGAGGACAGTTGACAAAGTGATGTGGATCAGACACTGACAACGACACTGTAAGTGGACGTTATTCCGAATAGGAACAGAACAAAAGTTAAGACGAATTTGTTTTGCCACCTGTTGGTTCCTTGAATGAAACAAGTGATAAAGTAATGAAGACACAAATGTAGAAGCTCAATCATTTGCTGAAGGCTCTGCTAGAAATATATTTGATAGATAAAATTTCTCTGGTCACTGAAGTCACTTCCAACGATGACCAATGGCACTATTTCTCCGCATGTTGGACATAAGTGGGGTGAATACGTTTGTCTTTCACACGTCGTACAAAGATGATATACAGGTGAGCCGCTATAATTTTTTCAAAAATCTTGCACTCACGTTGGTAGCAACACAGACAGAAAGCGAGTCAACTACATTCACATACCCTGTGAACTTTGTGCATCCATTCGCCTTCTTTTGGGTGTAGCTGAACAAAGAGTAGGAGTAGTTGTACAACGAGTAGAAAAACGCAAAACGTGCTCCACTTGCGACCCAAAAAGGAAGTGGAAGATGTCTTACATTTGTCATTGCTGCAAGAAGCCAATCTAAATTGAATTCTCTGCAAAAATTTCCAGCACAGTGCAAAGAAAACTACTCAGAAGGAAACAAAAAACCTAAAAATTACTTAAGTAATTTTCATTTTTGGATGTTTTATGGGACTTTTTTATGTTTTTATTTTTTTTATGGATAAAAAGCAGTAAATATATACCAAAAAGTAAAATCTAGAGATCAGTCTATGTGAGATTTCACAACATTAACTTTATCACGCAATATTACGTTCATTAAGTACCGTTTTCTGTTTAAGTTTGTTTTTCTCGTAAAAATAGACCTTAAAATTTATTTGAATTTAGTTATTGTGTTATTTATGTAGCTTTTACATAAATACTGCACTGTTTCACGGAGAGTGCTGAATGAAGCTTTTGTTGTTTCTGTTGTGGTGACCATCAGTCCAAAGACTGGTCTGATGCTGCTCTCCATGCTGCTCTGTCCTATGCAAGCCTCTTCATCTCCAAATAACTACTGCAACTTACATCCTTCTGAATCTGCTTGCTGTAATCATCTCTTGGTATCCCTCCACGAATTTTAACCCCCACGCTTCCCTCCAGTCCCAAATTCGTGATTCATTGATGCCTCAGAATGTGTCCTACCAACCGATCCCTTCTTCTAGTCAGGTTGTACCACAAATTTCTCTTTCCTCCAGTTCTATTCAGTACCTCCTCATCAGTTATGTGGTCTACTCATCTAACCTTCAACATTCTTCTATACCACCACATCTCAAAGGCTTCCATTCTCTTCTTGTCTGAATGCCGCTGTGGTCGAGCGATTCAAGACGCTTCAGTCCGGAACCACGCGGCTGCTACGGTCGCAGGTTCGAATCTTGCCTCGGGCATGGTTTAAGTAGTTCTAAGTCTAGGGGACTGACGACCTCAGATGTAAGTGCCACAGTGCTTAAAACCATTTGAACCATCTTCTTGTCTAAATTGTTTATTGTCCATGTTTTACTTCTACTCATCGCTACACTCCATACAAATACTTTCAGAAAAGACTTCCTGACACTTAAATCTGTACTCGATGTTAACAAATGTCTCTTCTTCAGAAACGCTTTTCTTACCATAGCCAGTCTACATTTTATATCCTCTCTACTTCGACCATCATCAGTTCTTCTGCTTCCCAAGTAGAAAAACTAATTTACTACTATAAGTGTCTCATCTCCTAATCTGATTCCCTCAACGACATCTGATTTAATTCCTCTACATTCCATTATGTCAATTTTGCTTTTGTTGATGTTCTTCTTATATCCTCCTTTCAAGACACTGTCCATTCCATTCATCTGCTCTTCCAAGTCCTTTGCTCTCTCTGCCAGAATTGCAATGTCGTCGCCAAACCTCAAAGTTTTTATTTGTTGTCCCTGGACTTTCATTCCTACTCCAAATTTTTCTTTTGTTTCCTTTACTGCTTGCTCAGTAAACAGATTGAATAACATTGGGGATAGGCTGCAACTTTGTCTCACTCCCTTCTCTACGACGGCTTCCCTTTCGTGCCCTTCGAGTCTTATAACTGCCATATGGTTTCTGAAAAAATTGTAAAAAGCCTTTAGTTTTCTGTATGTTATACCTTCCACTTTTAGAATTTGAAAGAGAGTATTCCAGTCAACATTGTCAAAAGCATTCTATAAGTCAACAAACGCTATAAACGTAGGATTATCTTTCCTTATCCTGCCTTATCGTAAGGTCAGTAGTGTCTCGCGTGTTCCTACATTTCTCCTGAATCCAAACTGATTTTCCCGATGTCGACTTCTACCAGTTTTTCCATTCTTCTGCAAGGATTCGTGTTAGTATTTTTCAACCGTGACTCATTAAACTGACAAATTGA
This sequence comes from Schistocerca serialis cubense, assembly GCF_023864345.2. NCBI lineage: Eukaryota > Metazoa > Arthropoda > Insecta > Orthoptera > Acrididae > Schistocerca > Schistocerca serialis. The sequence continues at coordinate 201,936,689 of NC_064644.1, forward strand.
TAATTTTCGCACTTGTCAGCATCTGCTTTCATTTCAATTGGAATTACTGTTTCATAAATCTTGCTCGTCAGATGGAAGAGTTTTGTCGTGGCTGGCTCTCCCAAGGCTATCTGTAGCTCTAACGGAACGTTGTTTACTCCCGGAGCCTTGTTTCAACTTAGGTCTTTCAGTGCTTTGTTAAATTCTTCACTCAGTACCATGTCTTCCTTCTCATCTGCATTTACGTTATCTTCCATTTCCATAATATTGCCCTCAAGTACATGTCTCTTGTACAGACCCTCTGTAAACTCCTTCCACCTTTCAGCTTTCCCTTCTTTGCTTAGGACTGGTTTCCCATCTGAGCTCTTGATATTCATACAGGTGCTTCTCGTTCCTCCAAAGGCCTCTTTAATTTTCCTGTAGGCAGTACCCCTAGTAATATATGCTTCTACATCCTTACATTTGTCCTCTAGCCATGTCTGTTTCAATTTTTAGACGTCTGTATTCCTTTCGCGTGCCTCATTTATTGCATTTTTATATTTCTTCGTTTCATCAATTAAATTCAGCATTCACTACGCTGTTCATTGCAGCTTACTCGTGTCCCTATTTTGTTAATCATTATTAAACATACTCCTGCATTATCCCTATTTGATTTTGTATTTATAAAGCTGTATTCAATTGAACAGGAGTCCTATTCCTCACGCCACAGAACTTCATTAACTCCCACTGTTTCTAGCTGTAGCCTACCAATCCCCCTTTTTACATTTTTAACCTACCTGGCCGATTAGGGGATCTGACGTTCCAGGCTCCAATACGTGGAACACCAGTTTTGTTTTTTCTGATAACAAGATCCTCCTGAGTAGTCCCGGCCCGGAGATCCGAAATGGGGACTATTTTACCTTCGAAATGTTTTACACAAGAGAACGTCCTCATCAGACAGTGGAGCTGCATGCCTTCGGGAAAAATTAAGGCTGTAGTTTCCCCTTGCTTTCAGCCGTTTTATGGCTATTTAAACATAGCGGTTACACAAAAAAAAAAGACCTGAGGGAAGCTAAAGGTTAAGCTCCTCACATCCGAGACGCCTGCATTGTGTTGGGCAGTTTTGGTCTGCTGCTCCTAAAGTGATTGCCCGTGGTCATGCATCTGTCGAAAAAGTGCTTTGTTCCCAGTATGTACGTTCACACACACACACACACACACGCACACACACACACACAAAATTCAGAAACTGTAACTGTATTACTACAGTATTACAGTAAGCAACGCACACACACACGTACACAAGTCAGAAAATGTAAATGTATTATTAGAGTAAGCATTTTTTTATCTTTATCCACAACAGAGCTTGTATATTTGCAGTGAAGATTTTGCACTTTCTTGTTCCAAGTGCTGTTTTCGTATGGTTTAAAAACCTCATCTATTGAATAGAAGCAGTGACCTAGTAAGAATCCCGTCAGGGTTTTACTAAAAAGTATAAATGACGAAATACTTTTTATATTAGTTGGAAGACTATTGTAAACTTGTATCATACTGCCTGTAATTGAAGTTTTAAACCCAAATGTTACTGATTGGACACAAAACTATACTTTTGCCTTGTATTATCTTCATCAAAATTAGATATTTTTTATGTAAATACCACAGGCGGAACGACATTCCTAGCACATGGACAGAAAAGAAATATGTATCTTAATGGAGTTAACATTGAAGTTATCTGTGTCCTTTTCCGTAAATAAACCATGTAGTTTGCGTTCCAGATATAATCAACTCTCTTGGAAACTGCTGTGGTCGCAACTCATAATGTGGCGCACGTTGCGTGTAGCTTCTTTCTGAGTGGGAACCACTACGATAGAAACCTTGTACGACGTGCTTCATGATGACAAACACGTCCCGTGTGAGGATGGTTTTAGCATCATTCGGTGCACAAGACATTGCACGACGCACTGTTCTGCTGATTCTATTGGAAACGTTAGTTGTTGGGTCAAGAATAATCCTCTGGCGTGCAAATAATATTACGTCAGTGTAAGAGAGTTATAAATGATAAAATCTGCTACAGCTATAAAAATTGTTTATTTCTAAAGAGGAAAGCGCAGTCTGATTTCTGGTCATGTGTCTCATCTTCAGGCGTCAGTTTTCTACGGGTTTGATGTGGCCCACCACGAATTCCTCTCCTGTGCCAACCTCTTCATCTCAGACTATAACTTTCAATCTATTTCCTCAATTATTTGCTTGATGTATTCCACTCTCTGTCTTCCTCTACGGCTTTTGCCCTCTATAGCCCCTTCTGGTACCATGGCTTTCATGCCCTGATCTTTTAACAAATGTTGTATCGTTCTGAACCTTGTTCTTGTCAGTGTTCCCCACACATTCTTTTCCTCTCCGATTCTGCGCAGAACCACCTCATTCCTTACCTTATCAATCACCTAATTTTAAGCATTCGTCTGTAGCACCACATCTCAAATGCTTGGATTCTCTTCTGTTCCGATATTCTACAGTCCATGTGTCACTACCATACAATGCTGTGCTCCAGACGTACTTTCTCAGAAATTTCTTGTTAAAATCAAGGCCTATGTTTGACAATAGTAGAATTTTCTTGGCTACGAATGCCCTTTTTCCAGTGCTAGTTTGCTTTTAATGTCCTCCTTCCCCTTCCGTCATTAGTTATTTCGCTGCCTAAGTAGCAGAATTCTTCAACTTTATCTACTTTGTGACCATCAATCCTGATGTTAAGTGTCACGCTGGTCTCATTTCTGCTACGTCTCATTAGTTTCGTCTTTCTTCGATTTCCTCTCAGTCCATATTCTGTGCTCATTCCATTCAGTAGATCATGTAATACTTTTCACTTTCACAGAGGATAGCATCTCTAATTTCAATTGCACTCCTGAAACTTTCTTTTATCTCCATCACTGCTTCTTTGATGAACAGATTGAACAGTAAGGACGAAAGACTACATCGCTGTCTTACATACTGTTTAATGCGAACATTTCGTTCTTGGTCATCCACTCTTATTCCCTCTTGGCTCTAGTGCCTATTATAAAGTACCCGTCTCTCCCTATAGCTTACCGTTATTTGTCTCAGAATATCAAACATCTTGCACCATCTGACACTGTCAAACGCTCTTTCCAGGTCGACAAATCCTACGAACTTATCATGCTTCCGTTATCAACCGCAACGTCAGGATTGTTTCTCTCGTGCCTTTACCTTTTCTAACGCCAAACTAACCGTCATCTAACACATCTTCAGTTTTCTTTTCCATTCATCTGTATATTACTCTGGTGAGAAACTTGGATGTAGGAGCTTTCAAGCAGATTGAGCGATAATTCTCGCTGTTGTCACCTCTTGCAGTAACACAGCCTCCGGCCTACCTTCCTATTCATAAGGAATCCTATTCCCGTTGCACCATTTTCTGTTTCTGTTGACCTTACACTATACTCATATGATCAGATCTTCGTATTCTTTCCGTTTCACTTTCCTGACCCCTACTACATCTAGACTGAGGCATTGCATTTCCCTTTTCAGATTTTCTATCTTCCCCGCGACGTTCAAGCTTCTGACATTCCGCTCGTAGAACGTTATCCTTTCGTCGTTTATTCAATCTTCTTCCCACTGCCACCTCTCCCTTGGCAGTCCCCTCCCACATATCCGAAGAGGGACTATTCAGGAATCTTTTGCCTACCTTGAGATGATCACGACACTTTTTCAATTACAGGTTCAAATGGCTCTGAGCACTATGGGACTTAACTTCTGAGGTTATCAGTCCCCTAGAACTTAGAACTACTTAAACCTAACTAACCTAAGGACATCACACACAACCATGCCCGAGTCAGGATTCGAATCTGCGACCGTAGCGGTCGCGCGGTTCCAGGCTGTAGTGCCTAGAACCGCTCGGCCACCCCTCCCGGCTCAATTACAGGTCACATGTCCTGTGGATACATGCTATTGGTCGTTAATACCCTGGTTCCACATCGCCTTCTGCATCCTCATGCCGTGTTCATTGCTGATTCTTCAGTTTTTAGAGGCAGTTTCCCACCCAAAGTACAAAGGAGTGCCCTGAACATCTATCCATCCCTCCACTCTGCTTGACAACGCCGTTGCCAGGATGAGGGTGACTGATTATGCCGGAAGTCTTCGGTCGCCAGTGCTGATTATTAACCAAAATGTAGGTGGTTGCGTGTTTTGAACAGAGGACGTTTTGATTAATAATCAAAGACGCCAACCCTAGACCGCGGGTGAAAGTTAAAGTAGGTTAATACGTGTTAAAATAGTGGATGTCTGGTACACATTTTAACAGATCTTGAACTATTTAACCTACGTTAGGCAATCTTTGTGGACTCGAATTTTAACACGTACATGAAGGTAGAACACATCCTGAAACTACGTTGTGGTTTCCTTTTTAGAAATAAATGATTTTTTTTAAATTTTTCCAACTATATCGGATTTAATCGTTGATGGTGAATAACAGCTGTGGTTGTCCTGTGAAGAGCATTAGTCAAAATGGACGTAACCAGCTACGCTTGACCTACAAGGCAGTGCAAAAATTGCCACCACACCTATATAATTCGTACATGTACTGCATCAATCCAATTACTTTCAGAAGACTCTCAGATCAGGCCTCTAGGTTGGAAAATTAGCACTGCATAAGCGTTGGATTATGTACTCAATCAGTGTGGCGTGAAATAAGTGCAAACACAGAATGGATACTAATAGCCACTTAGCCATTGATGGATTTATAAGTAGAAATGTGCTTGTTACGTTAAGTTTACTTTGAGTACTTCCATACTTCACCTCGTAATCGCCTCTAATACTTATCGTCAGAGTAGAGCGGTGTAAATAACAATGCACTCTCTCAATGGACCCTGATCGGACACCAGTAGTTACCTAACAATGAAAAAACTGCCAAAATATTTGCTAAGAACTAACCAAAGACGGTTCTCAAACTTCAGTTTATTCGGAAATATCAACACCATAAGCCAGAAAAGAATTACAGGGAGCGAGAAAGGATTAAATGAAAACGAGACAAACAGTAATAAAGGGAGTATACTCTTTATTACCTCAGATGGAATCATCACAACTGTTTATATATTTACCCCACTTGTAACAAAATGGCCAATACCTTCATGGAAAAATGTATGCGGTTGCCTATAGTACCATGATTGTACCCAGGCATGCAACTCTTTGACTGAATCAAATCGATGGCCATGAATGTCATTCCTCAGGGATGCAGAAATATGGAAATTTTTCTTGGAGAGAGTTGGGGACTGTATGGACGAAATGTCTGCAGTGTAGTCGAAACAACATTGGCAACATGTAGGTCCCAAAAAACACATTGGTGATTCTCAATTTGCTTCGGATGAAGGGGTGCACCGCTGGGCACCACCATGGTTCCATAGGCCACCAAAAACATTTTTCATTGATGTGGGATGAATGTATGAACATCTATGGGGATTACTCTTGAAAAAATAAACAGTTTACTTGCTTTCGTCCCATGTCTTCGTTTTCAATTAACTGGTGCTCGTAGAAGTAGGTTTAGATCAGGCTTTTGTAATGCGGATTTGGAGGAGAATGGATGGTGTGCAAGGGACATATAGAATACGGATTAAGATCGTTCTAAACAGTGTAAATGAGAAAAGATACATATGGAAAACAGTTGAGATGAGGGCAAGAACCTTCTAGGACTGTGTGCAAGAAGATATTGCGTCATACAGGATACATTAAAAGGAATGGTGACTGGGAAGAGGATCAGGGAAAGAAGAAGACACCAGCTATTTGACCATTTGAGACTAATTACTCGCAGTGGTGACCTAAGAGTAGTGGAGAATTCTGAAAATACATAAATGAACTTGCTTGATGGACAGAGAACGTCATCATCGTCATAAAACATGAATACTTTTTCATTCAAGTGCCCAAAACAGCGGGAAGCGGTTCGCAATGCAGAACACAGACTGTCTGGAAGCACAGGACGTGATGCAGAGGGACTTGCCGGGTAATGCCACGGAGCCAGCGAGGACGTCACGGCTCCCGGCTCCCCGCTCGTGACAATCTTTACTCATACACTAGGCACGTGCTTTGTTAGAGAACAAAGAAAAATATGAGAAACGGAAAACAAAAATAGTATGTAACGTGAACTCTGAATCAAAAGACCTGGAAAGACAACACACGGAAAGAGATAATCACTACGAAGATGCAGTGAATAGTGTGTATGGAGGATTAAGTATACCTAAAAATTTGGGAAAATGAGCTCCTTCCATAAAAAAAAAGCGAGGATAGCCATCGTCAACTGAGAGAACAAAATCAGACACGATATATACACACCACGAGTACATCCAGGAGAAGTCTTGAAGACGTATACAACATAATCATCTTGTGGTGTTGCTGTTCTTCTTGTTATGTCCGTGCTTACTATGAAAATAGGACGAGGAATACCACCTTACGCAAGACACCTTTTTCTATCTTCTTTCACACAGACATGTTTTAGCCATTTTTGTACTATCTTCAGTGGATTATTTTTTATTTTCTAACTGTAAAATTGTTGTTACATATTAACATTTTGCGAAAATTTTGGTACATAATATTTACAATTGTGAATGAGTAATTGTTGTAGAATATTATACATCATTTGTTCATAGTACTAGTCGAACTCATTGTAAAGATCTGTTCAATACACTGGGGCTTTTAACTGCTCCATGTGACTACATATACCAGTCAGTTGCACACATCAAAAATAACATTGGCAATTACTGCACAAACAACTCTGTCCATGATCATGCAACAACAGTAGACTCAACTTACATTTACCTAGAAAAAATAAACACAAAATTCAGAACAACATTTCCTACCAAGGAATAAAAATGTACAATAAATTGCCAAAAGAGAGTAAAGAAATTGCAAAAATACACTTATTTAAGAAGGCAGCTAAAAAGCACCTGTTATGCAATACATTTTATACATTGAAGTATTATTTAGATAAAACAGAGTAGGGATTTGATAAAAAAAGTTATACAAATAAATAATAATAATTATTATTATTATAAAACATCCAAAATTCCACATAACACTTTCAATTTATATTTTTTTTCCCTACTTCTCTCCTTTCTAGAAATACTTATCCCCAAGCTATGCATAGCACAATACTAACATCTCTTCCTCTTTCTGAGATCAACTTCTCACTCATTATGGAGGGATGCTGGCCCAGTTTTTCAGGATAGCAAATGGGAAGTTGCGATACAGAAAATGGCCCAGAGATCACCAGTGAGTGTGTACGTGCGTGCGCGCGCGCGCCCGCGCGGCTGTGTGTGTGTGTGTGTGTGTGTGTGTGTGTGCGTGTGTGTGCGTGTGTGCGTGTGTAGTGAGTGAAGTGTTATGAAACAATGTGTGTATTGTGTGTGCAGTGACTGATAGTGAGATATGAGTGAACAGTGTGGTAATACATTATTTAATAAGTTATTTGTAAAAAAGTGTTGTCTACCTGAAATAAATCTAATGATTGTCTCTAACTATAGGTCTGTAAATATATGTGTATACGAATTAGTTTATTTTAATTTGGTCTAAACTTGTAAATACTTTGACATGTCTGTCATATATCCTTGTAAAAAGAGATCTACAGATAAATAAAGCTACTACTACTACTAGTAGTAGTGGACAGTTGAGATATGTATTAACGACCTGATGCACTGTGTGTTGTTTACAATATGTCAAAGTTCTATTTATAGCTTAATTGGCAAAAAGAGTCGATGTACGCATTAGTTTACATACCTTACATGACGCCATTGGACGCTTACTTTGGTAGCTGTTCTGCTACACAATCTAAAACTTCTCATCTGCAAGCAGCGAAACGTAATTTTTTATTTTTCTGTTTATTATGTACTTAAAAACGGAAAAGAGTATATGACACGTTTTTTCTGTGTAACTTACGATTCTGATATCGTAGTGCTTTATCATATGTGGCTGGCGAGGTGAATAGGCTGATTTCGTGACCTATGGTAGCTTGACACTGCACTTTCTCAGATTTTTCAAAGTATAGGCAGAGTTTTTGGCGCCATTACGTGTTGTTGTGGCTGTATAGTATTCGTTTGTTTCGTAGCGTATTTGGCTAGGTGAGGCGCGTGAGTTTGAAGTGTATTTGGCGTCTGTGGTGTTTGGTTTGTGTGTGTGTGTGTGTGAGAGAGAGTGCGTGTGTGTGTGTGTGTGTGTGTGTGTGTGTTTGCGTGTGTGTGTTTGTGTGTGTGTTCTGGACTGTGGTAGAGAGAGAGAGAGAGAGTGAGAGAGAGAGAGAGAGAAAGAGAGAGAGAGAGGGAGGGGGAGGGAGAAATAAAATTTTTTTTCGCATCAGTAGTTTTGGTGTGTGTGTTATTTGTATAGTTCTTCTACTGTGGCGAAGAGGGTTTTATTGCACAGAGATGTGTATTCATTGGGTACTCTCTTTCCTTGGGCTTCTGATTTTTGGATGAGATAGTCTTCTTCTATAATTAATTTTTGTTACAATCTGCTACTGGTTTTAAAGACGTGTAAATCACTTTCAATGTTTGTTGGGTGGTAATTGTGTTCTATCAGGTAGTCTGCAAATGTTGAATGTGAGTTACTGCTTTTCAGTGCTCTGAGGTGTTCTGTATACCTCGTTATGAAATTCCTGCATGTTTGGCCCACATATATTGATTGACAGCAGTTGCAAGTAAGTTTATATATACCAGACTGGCTGTATTTGTCAGTGTTGGTGGCATTTCTTCCAAGTCTATTTCGTATTGTGTTGTTGGTTCTGTACGCTATGTTGAGCCCTTGTGTCTTTAGTATATTACTCACCCTGTGTGTGGCTTTGGTGTTGTAAATCATTGTGTGCCATTTATTGCTTACTGTCTGCAGATTTGTTGTGTGTTGTGTTCTGTTTGTTTCATGGTTGTGTGTTTTCTGTTTTTGTATTTTGTGGCTTATTTTGTCTACTCTCTTTGCATCATATCCATTCTCCTCTGCAATTTGTTTTATTGTGATCAGTTCTTGTGTGTAATCATGTTTGTTCATTGGTATTTTGTTCAGTCTGTGTAGTAAATATCTGAAGCTGGCTTCTTTGTGAGTTATGGGGTGATTGGATTGGTTATGAATAATGGTGCTGGTGATTGTGGTTTTTTGTAGATTGTGAATTCATGTTTGTCGTTTCTCTTGTGCATTGTGAGATCTAAGAAATTAAGTTTTTCATCTATTTGTGAACTTCATGAGAACATAAACGCCATCCATCCACAAGTACAGTTCACCATTGAAAACGTTCCGCCTTTGTTATTATGTAACAACAGTTTTACAATTAGATAGAAAGTAACCCACTGAAGATAGCACAAAAAGTGCTGAAACAGGTCTGGGTGAAACAAAACAAAAAAAAAGGTGTCTTGTATAAGATGGAATTCCTCTTCCTAAGTATACAACACTCTGAAACAGTGGTTCACAATTGTTTTTGCTAATGGGGCCCACAGCCTTTCTGGAAAAATTTTCGTGATCTAGTATATACAAAATATATTAAACACTACAATATAATTAAAACGACTATATGGCAGTTAATAGTAATATAAAAGTTATGTAATATGAAACTGTAATTATTACCTGTACAAATGATTTATGCAGTAAAAATTTGGACAATGGTAAGCGAACGTTATCAAAGAAAAGAAACAATGTTTTGTCCAAAAAGAAATTTATTTTATTCAAATTAAATGGTGAAAACAAGATTAGAATTTTTTCATCACTGAGTTTGAGGTAAGAAATTCTAGTTCTTTTTCTGGCGGAGATCTGTTGTGTTACCTACCTAGTTTGCATGTTTTCTTGATAAATGTGTTTTCAGTTTTGAGGGTTTAATACTTTCATTAGAAAGTATTTCAAAACACACATACAGAGGAAGCAGCTCATATTCTATATCACAAAACACCTGCATAGTGAAAAAAATAAAAACTAGAATTATAGTGTAAAAAAACTAGCACTATAAATAAGCATGCACGCTCTAAATAACAACCAAATAACGCACGATCCCACAGTCAGAGGAAGACTAAATCAGTTCAAGGTTACTCATCTGAGACTTGTGGCAAGTGGAAGGGAGCGCGGCATATTATGGGCGAATCATGTGGCTGCTCTCTTCTCATATAGCCCTGAGCACATTATTAGTCACATTGGCTTACTGGTTGGAATGGGTTTTGCACATAATTTCTCAGATTATAAAAGTTTCCTTTTGAAAGACACTGTCATATTTTTCCAGTCGGTAACATGTTTCACTTAGATACAGAAAAGGAAAAAAAAAAGGAAAAAAAGAAACGAAACACCACGAAGGAATTATCCGAATGATACGGACATCGGTAAATGTGATGTACATGTACAGCCAACAAATGATAACAAATTAACAAAAGTTGGATGATTTAGTCTAGAGGAAGAAATACAGAAACAGTAAGTCAGTAACGCGTTGGTCCACCTCTGGCTCTTACGCAAGCAGTTGCTCGGCTTAGCAGTGATTAAATGAGTTGTTGGTTGTCGTCCTGAGGAATGTCGTGCCAAATTGTGTCCAACTGGTGAGTTAGACAGTCAAAATCCCGAGATGGTTTGAGGGTGCTACTCATAACACACCAACGTTCTCGAGTGGAGAGTAGTCCGGTGACCTCACTGGCCAAGGTAGGATATGGCAAGCACGAAGACAAGTAATAGAAACCCTCGCGTGTACGGGCTTGCATTATCTTGCCGAAATGTAAGGATGGCTTGCCAGGAATGGCAACAAAACAAGTCGTAGAATGTAGTTGACGTACCACTGTGCTGCAAGCGTGCCGCGGATGACGAACGAAGAGGTTCGGCTATAAAATGAAATACCACTGCGGACCATCACTAATGGTTATGGGTTTGTATGGCGGGCGACAGTCAAGTTGGCACCCCACTGCGTTGAGACCGTCCCCAGACAAGTCTTTGCTGGTCATCGGGTCTCAGTTCGAAGTGGGCCCTATCACTGAAGACAGTTCTAGTCCAGTCATTGAGAGGCCGAAGATGTGTTTGATGATACCCCGGGCAGCAGTGGGGTACCAACCTGACTATCGCCCGCCATAAGGTCCGGCAAGCAGTAACGAGGGTCTGGGGTGCCATTTCATTTCGCAGCAGGACCCCTTCGGTTGTCATCCACAAATCAAAATGGTTCAAATGGCTCTGAGCACTATAGGACTTAACATCTGAGGTCATCAGTCCCCTGGACTTGGAACTACTTAAACCTAACTAACCTAAGGACATCATATACATCCATGCCCGAGGCAGGATTCGAACCAGTGACCGTAGCAGTCGCGCGGTTCTGGACTGAAGCGCCTAGAACCGCTCGGCCACATGGCCGGCTGTCATACACAGCACCCTTACAGCAAATCGGTCCGTCGACAATATACTACGCCCTGTTTTGTTACTCTTCATGGCAAATTATTTTTGAGTTTTCCGCTTTGTCTTCTCCACGTTCCTCGGTTACCCTCTCCCGCAATTCCTGTTTTATCCGCTGTTGCCACGGCTCACAGTGTGCAGAACGACTGTGGAAATTTTGTGGAAAAAGAACCTATCTCTCAGTGTAGGGACGATATAGGGCTCCCCTAGGGAAGGCAGCAAGGCGGCGGCTCGGAGGAACCATTAGGAATCGTTACGGAGGAACGCGGAGAGGAAATATGTTACCAGATCGGGGGTGGCGAGCAGAGAGAGAGCCGTCCTCGGTACTAGTCTGCCTGCCTGCAACCTCCGGCTGGTCACGTGACGTCTTCTCAAGCTTCTTATTGATGGCTTATGCAGGGGCGTTTTGAAGTCTTACTTCTCCAACAGTATGCAGCCGTGCTGATCCCAGCACTGCGGGCCTGTACTGACTGTAGAAACAGCCTTACATTCAAAGAAAGCTGAAATATCTTTTTCCGATACGGTCCGAAAGGGTGAAAACAGCCTAAATCTATCTCCCTCTGAATTACTCAATTAATCTCCTCATTACAAGGAAAAATAAACTTCTTTTAGCCTTTTACAGTAATCGCTGTTTGTACAGTTTACATTACAGCTATTTAATTAGTTAATTCCGTGATAAATGTGAGATAACTTACACCATGTAATTCACAATGAATGAGATCAAAATATGAAGAATGCCTGGTTGGATGCAAAAGAAGGCCTTATGAGCTTACCTTGCCAGTATAAATGAAAAATGAATACATTTTGGAGTAACTCATCTTTAAAAAAAAAAAAAAAGTTTCCGTTGCATATGAGCTTGCCACAAGAAAAATAGGTGCTGCTAATACACGATCATCCTGCATGTAAGTGGTGAACAAATTTTATAATTTAACTGAAGCATTCCAGCAGAGATTCTCTTTCATGAAATTTCTCGTAATCAGTGCTTTAGAATTAAAGAGATATAATGAGGACGTTAATTATCAATCAGAAAGAAATAATTGCCATCGTTATTCATAATTAAAATTGACATTGGCTCAGAAAGCGGGGAAAAAATGCTGCTATGAAAACGTTTTATCTCCTCTCGAATGACATTTATCGCCTTAAAAGCAGAAAAACTAAATTTCAGAGCAAACAAAAAGCGTTCATCATTTAGAAACATATAGCTTACTTAATGCAAAACTGTTGCATATTTCCTTCTGCATTCTTCCTCTTCTTGTTCTTCTTCTTCTTCTTCAGCTTCTACTTCTCCCTGGTCTCCTGCATGTTATTTCGAATTTGTTAGTTTTAGTGGGTGGCCAGATGGTCTTCCTCCTGAAACCACCACTTTCACTCTGGATCGATATTGTGCGGCTCATCTATCTGCGACTGTATCACGTGCAAGTGTAAGAACGTATAGCTAGTTATTTGCTCATCGTGTAACCGAGGTGGGACACAGATATAAGCCCGGTGTACACTTACTCGGACGTGGGAAATTACCTAAAACCAAACCCAGGCTCGCCAGTACACCAGCCAACCTCGTTAATCTGCCGGGCTGGTTCGATCCGGGACAGCGCGCAATCGCGTATCCCGGAATCGGATGTCATAATGCGGTCTGTTATCTGGGCACGTATACGTACTTATTTATGTAATTGAACTAAACAGATTATTATAGCGTGTGAATGAGTGACTAAGGGTGAGCGTATGCCAAAGCCATATTTACTTATAAACCGGAAAGACCAGAGCCGTAGGGTGCCATGCGAAATGAGGACGTCGAGACAGCTTCAGCGGCGCTTGTGTTACCAGGAGACGTATTCACACACACACACACACACACACACACACACACACACACACACATACACACACTTTTTTTGTCATCAGTCTTGTGACTGGTTCGATGCGGCCCGCCATGAATTCCTCTCCTGTGCCAACCTCTTCATCTTAGAGTAGCACTTGCAACCGACGTCCTCAGTTATTTTCTGGATGTATTCCAGTCTCCGTCTTACCCTACCGTTTTTATCCTCTATAGCTTCATCAAGTACCATGCAAGTTATTCCCTGATATCTTAACAATGTCCTATCATCCTGTCCCCTCTTCTTGTCAATATTTTCCACATATTCCTTTCCTCTCCGATTCAACGTTGAAGCTCCTCATTCCTTGCCTTATCAGTATACGTAATTTTCAACATTCATTTGTAACACCAAATCTCAAATGCTTCGATCCTCTTTTATTCCGCTTTTCCCGCAGTCCATGTTTCGCTACCATAAGATGCTGTGCTCCAAGTGTACCTTCTCAGAAATTTCTTCCTCAAATATACACCTTTGTTTGATACTAGCAAACTTTTCTTGGCCATAAATGCCCTTTTAGGAAGTGCTAGTCTGCTTTTGATGTCCTCCTTGTTCCGTCTGTCATTGGTTATTTTGCTGAATATATAGTAGAATTCCTTAACTTCATCTACTTTGTTACTATTAACCCTGACTTTCAGTTTCTCACTGTTCTCATTTCTGCCACTTCTCATTACATTCGTCTTTCTTCGATTTTTCTCTCAGTCCGTTTTCTGTGCTAATTAGACTGTTCGTTCCAGTCAGCAAATCACGTAAATCTTTTTAACTTTCACTCAGGATAGCAATGTCATCAAGGAATCTTATTACAGATATCCTTCCCCCTTGAATTTTAATTCCACCCCAATACCTTCCTTTGACTTTCATTAGTGCTTCTTCGATGTACAGAATGAATATCAGGGGAGAAAGACTACATCCCTGTGTTAGACGCTTTTTAATCCTAGAGCTTGGTTCTTTGTTGTCCTTTCTCATTATTTCCTCTTGGCTCTTGCATGTATTGCGTAGTACCTATCTCTCCCTGTAGCTTCTCACTATTTTGCATTTCCTAAAGCCAAACTGGTTAGCACACGTGGTCTAGTGGAGCAAGGGGACCAGGTCTGCGCCAGTGCATTTAGTTAGTGGAAGTTTCCCACTTCAGGGGCAGGTATGCACTCAGGGGCAAACATGTTGTTCTCCTTTGATTGTCAGGTACTTACCCTATTAATCTCTTTCGATTGACAGGTGCTTAAGCCATTGTTCTGTTAAGCAGTTTTGCATGTCACCCCCATTTCCTTTTGATTGACAGGCAATTGTCCAGCTGCCCTCTCCCCCTCCTCCAACCCCCTCCCACCCCAACCCCCCCCCCACCCCCTGCTACAGGTACACCCTCAGGTCTGAGTTATTGGAATAGCTCCTCTCACTCTTATCAGTTTGATTGACTACTTAATTAAATTGATCAATTAATTAACCTCTCACCCACTGGTAAATCCCCTCCTCTCTCTCTCCCCCCCCCCCCGCCCCCTCAGAAAATGGTGGTAAGTTCAAACTCCATCAAGTCATTACAACACACCTTGGCTACCTCTACTAACTTAAGAAAATGGCAGGAAAGAAATGGCAGCTGGGCTACCTCCACTATCCTAAGCCAACCGACCGCCACCTCGTCCTAGGAAATGGCGGGAAAAGAACTCGACATGTGCTGGACATAAGTCTTTTTTTCAATCTTTATTTAAACAATTAGAGGCAGTACCACCATCAAGTGTGTTCACCTCAATGTCCAAAGTCCAACTGACCTAATACACAGTAATGCCACAAGAGGGCACTGTCGTCCCTTCCGCGACATAATCCAAGATGGCAGCCTGGTGGTGGAGGAGACAAAGGATCTCATCACAGGAAATTCAAGGCTATATTGTTTATTTGTAAAAAATTCAGTTCCTGGGGTTGGATTTCTCTCGCTCATCATTCTCTGCTGTTTGGAAACATGTAGGTCTTATAAGGAGCAATTACAGGGGGCAAACACGTTGCATAACCTAATGTTCAGCACTTTTATTTTCCATTCTTTGGTATATTCTAGTTAGCAACTTGGATGCATGCGCTGTTAATCTGATAGTGCAATAATTCTTGCGTGGATGATATTTTTCTGAAAGTCAGGTTATATGTCGCCGACTCACACATTCTACACACCAACATGATTGGGAATTATGAGCCACTTGCCCCAATGATTTTATAAATTCTGATGGAATTTTATTCATCCCTTCTGCCTTATTTGACCTTAAGTCCTCTAAAGCTCTCCTAAATTCTGATTCTAATATTGGGTTTCCTTTTTCTTCTAAATCTGCCTTCATTGTACTCTTTCCATCTATCCATTCTCTTCTCTGCATTTAACAGTGGAACTCCCGTTGCACTCCTAATGTCACCAACTTTGCTTTTAATTTCACTGGACATTGTTTTGACTTTCCTATATGCTGTGTCTGTCCTGCCAATCATTTCATTTTAGATTTCTTCACATTATTCATGCAGCTATTTCTTCTTTGCTTGTTTACGCTTCCTACTTATTTCATTCCTCAGTGACTTGTATTTCCGTATTTCTGTATTTCTGTGAACATTTTTGTACTTACTTCTTTCATCAATCAACTGAAATATTCCTTCTGTTACCCATGGTCTCTACATCTACATCTACATCAACATCTACATCTACATCCATACTCCGCAAGCCACCTGACGGTGTGTCGCGGAGGGTACTTTGTGTACCTCTATCGGTTCTTCCTTCTAATCCAGTCTCGTATTGTTCGTGGCAAGAAGGATTGTCGGTATGCCTCTGTGTGGGCCCTAATCTCTCTGATTTTATCCTGATGGTCTCTTCGCGAGATATACGTAGGAGGGAGCAATATACTGCTTGACTCTTCGGTGAAGGTATGTTCTCGAAACTTCAACAAAAGCCCGTACCGAGCTACTGAGCGTCTCTCCTGCAGAGTCTTCCACTGGAGTTTATCATCTCCGTAACGCTTTCGCGATTACTAAATGATCCTGTAACGAAGCGCGCTGCTCTCCGTTGGATCTTCTCTATCTCTTCTATCAACCCTATCTGGTACGGATCCCACACTGCTGAGCAGTATTCAACCAGCGGGCGAACAAGCGTACTGTAACCTACTTCCTTTGTTTTCGGATTGCATGTCCTTAGAATTTTTCCAATGAATCTCAGTCTGGCATCTGCTTTACCGACGATCAACTTTATATGATCATTCCATTTTAAATCACTCTAAATGCGCACTCCCAAATAATTTATGGCATTAACTGCTTCCAGTTGCTGACCTGCTATATTGTAGCTAAATGATAAGGGATCTTTCTTTCTGTGTATTCGCAGCACATTACACTTGTCTACATTGAGATTCAATTGCCATTTCCTGCACCATGCGTCAATTCGCTGCAGATCCTACTGCATTTCAGTACAGTTGTCCATTGTTACCACCTCTCGATATACCACAGCATCATCCGCAAAAAGCCTCAGTTAGCTTCCGATGTTATCCACAAGGTCATTTATGTATATTGTGAATAGCAAGGGTCCTACGACGCTCCCCTGCGGCACACCTGAAATCACTCTTACTTCGGAAGACTTCTCTCCATTGAGAATGACATGCCGCGTTCTGTTATCTAGGAACTCTTCAATCCAATCACACATTGGTCTGATAGTCCATATGCTCTTACTTTGTTCATTAAACGACTTTGGGGAACTGTATCGAACGCCTTGTGGAAGTCAAGAAACACGGCATCTACCTGTGAACCCGTGTCTATGGCCCTCTGAGTCTCGTGGACGAATAGCGCGAGCTGGGTTTCACACGACCGTCTTTTTCGAAACCCATGCTGATTCCTACAGAGTAGATTTCTAGTCTCCAGACAAGTCGTTATACTCTCTCAGTCTCTTTGCAGTTACCTTCTTTGTACCTATGTTTTTCTTTGCAGCTTCTTTTATGTCCATTCCTCTTCAACCATACTGCCTACTGAGCTATTCGTTATTGCTGTATCTATAGCCATAGAGAACTTCAAGGGTATTTTCTCATTCCTTAGTACATCTGTGTCCCAATTCTTTGTGTACTAATTCTTCCTGACTAATCTCTTGAACTTCAGCCTGCTCTTCATCACTAATACGTTGTAATCTGAGTCTTTATCTGCTCCTGGGTACGCCTTACAAAACAGTATCTGATTTCTGAGTCTTTGGCTCGCCATGATGTAATCTAACTGAATTCTTACCATATCACCTGGCCTCCTCCAAGTATATCACTTCCCCTTGTGATTCTTCAAAAGAGTATTCGCTATTATTACAGAACTCAAGTAGTCTTTCTTTTCTCTCATTCCTTGTCCCCAGTCCATATTCTCCTGTTACCCTTTCTTCCACTCCTTCCTCTACAAATGCATGGCTATTACATTTTCATCTCTCTTTACGTATCGTATTACGTATTACTCTTTCAATATCCTCATATAACATCTCTGTCTTCGTTTTCACACACACACACACACACACACACACACACACATGCACACAAGCAGAGTTTCGTGTAATTTGAAAACAAGGAACGCAAACTAGTAGTAATGTCACTGGCGTATTGTTTGCTTCATTGTTGACCTCATTCAGAGGATGACTGTCAACGCAGCTGGGCGAAAAGGCTGTTTATTTGTGTTTCGTTTGGATTCACGCAAAAGCTGACATTGGTTTGGTTGTCAGTTCTCATTATTTCAGGGAATATTATCATCGAATCGAAAAACTAAGCTGCCGTTCAAGCTACAAAATTCAGCTAATGCTTTTCTAAGCATGAAAATGCACATTTGCGTTGGACGAACAGCAGTACTAACATCAGCAATCGAGATGAAATTTTAGCACCGCTTCATAAAAGGCTGTTGGCGTTTAAATGCGTGGAGACAGTGGTGATAATAGGACTGGAAGCAACACTGCTGTCTGTGTTGACGCTAAAGAGGATTCGTCAACATATCATAAACCTATCAACAATTATATCAAAATATTAAAGTTTAGTTCTGAAAGTTCGTAACCACCGCGGTATCTAATGGTTTAGAAGAAGACCTTTCCCTATTTTAAACAGAATTAGAATTATTTCAAGATTTGGAAATCTCTCTTGCAGACTGAAAGTGAATTTGTAAACAGGATTAACTGTGGTGACGAAATTGGTGAGTTTGCCGAAAATATGTCTCGACCAACTCGTTTCTATGTCTACAGCTAACTTTCTAAGTTAAAGTTTGTATTCATTATTTCATATTAAGCTTTATCTACTTCTTTCCTTTCTGTGAATAAATCACATTGGTCTGATTTGTTTCATTTTTGTTTCGAGGAAAAAATGGCTTCAATGTTTCGTTCTTCACGTATCTCCTTCCCATTTAAATCAAGACACCAGGTACGCCGAAACAGTTCCTTCGCTTGCGCCTATACAGCCTTCCTTTTTAGAACAAAAAGAACTGTAAGGATTGCTTTTAAGTGTGGAGTCTACGAGATATTTCGTTTCAGTAATTCCGTTATAAATTAATTTTTTGTGGAATATAAACGTAATTTTGAAAAAAAACTTCTTAATGTCGAATGTTGAAAACAAAAGAGAAGTGTGTGGGGGAGGGGTATGTGAGACAAGAGATGTGATGTCAATAAGTTTGTGGCCTAAGTCACTGTCGTTCGTAAATCCGGCCCAGCAAAGTTAAAAAGCTGAAATTGACTCCTTCCTCATCATTACCATATGTTGTGCAAGTTATCCATGGGGCAGTTTACTGTCTCTTGCTACGATTTTATACGTTCATGGAATACTCTTGATACTTCCCTAGGACTAATGGTTTTCGAAAGTGTCAAATAAATATTTCTTTTTGTTTAAACTGAAAAGTATTTTAATTTTAAGTAGAGGCCATTGACCTCCATCACATCTTCAAATCGATTGTGTTAAAAAATACTCCGTCACATGAATCACATTCTGTCATTCGCAAGATGTCGGAACTGGTGATCTACCGTCAAAGCGCACGTCTTGAAACCGAGAATCGAGTAACCGCTTCCACCTCTCAACGATGTGAGCAGTCGCCAGGAACGACAAGTGGTTCGGATTCCACGTCAAATTGTAGACTACCTATTCCTAGTTAATATATGGTTTCGATTAGGTGCATTTAAGGCGCCACGGTGGCATCCACTTAAACGAATTGTACCCTGCCATTGGGCGGTAATAGGTATTAACTTTTACTTCAAATTAATAGAAAGTTCAAGACTATGGTGCTCAACCTATGAACGGGATTCTGGCTTGAGGGTAGGCTGAGCACGACCTCTCGATTGTCATGGCTCTAAGCGGGGCTGGGTGACGGCCCGAAAACAAGCTAAGTATACCTGGGGGCCGTCCTGGAGGGGCTCGAACGAAGAGAGGTCTCCGCTTCTACCTGGAAATGAATCTGGAACCTCTATGACCAGTCCACTGCTCTATGAGTTCTACCACCGCGGCCACATTTAAACAGATACGATCATTTGATATTCCTGAGGAAAGAAACTGTCGTCAACACTCGCAGGTAATCACTGTCTGATGTCTGACAACAAGTATTTCAGTCTCGACACAGCGTGTTAGTCTTTAAATGAATGAATGAATGGTTACGTTATTTTCTGAATCCTCCAGAAGACACAAACGTACGCAGAAAGGGGGCCACACGGCAATGTCATCCTCGAGAGAGACGTTACATGTTATGTTCAGAAGCCTTACAGGGCATACACAACAAAAAACATACTCTTTTTTTGTGAGAAAGAAAGTCATTTTCTGACTGGTTTGATGCAGGTCGCCACGAATTCGTATTTGCTCTCCTGCGTCAACCTTTTCGTCTCAGAGTAGCACTTGCACCCTACGTCCTCATTATTTGCCGGATTTATTCCAGTCTTTATCTTCCACTACAATTTTCTGCTCTACAGCTCCTTTTAGTACGGGGTGGTTATAAGGTAATCACGGAGTTGCAGTGTAGGCTGTAGTTGTGTTTGGCAGCGAAACTTGGTAACTATGCAAACGTAGTAATGCGGAACCGATTTACCCTGGAAAACTGTTCCAATTTTGGCCACCAGGTGCAAATTGGACGCCCTGAATGCAAGAAAGGCGTATATAAATGTTTCTAAGTTTAATAGGTTTGGAATGGGGCTATGGCAGAAAAAGTCAAACAGTTGAGAAGATTCAAATTCAGATGGCTCCAAGCGCTATGGGACTTAACGTCTGAGGTCATTAGTCCCCTAGACTCAGAGCTACTTATACCTAAGGACATCACACACATCCAAGCCCGAGGCAGGATTCGAACCTGCGACCGTAGCAGCAGCGCGGTTTCGGACTGAAGCCCCTAGAACCGCTCGGCCACAACGGGCGGGTGTTGAGAAGGGATAGTGTTGATTTTATTATTAACTGTCGCTTAGACAGTTTGTTAAATATAGGCACCGGAGACATTGACTAGATGCTGCATCCGTAAAACGACGTGATCGACTGTTGCTTTCAGCAGTTCCTGTGGAATCCGAACAACGTGTTCCTGCATTGCGGACTGCAAATAAGGTAAAGACCGAATGTGTTCCTGGTAAACTTTTTGCTTTAGATATTCCCAGATTCAGATCAACTGATCTTATAGGCCTTCGTCTGCAAAACCTCTGGAGATAGCACGTTCGTAGAAGGTTTCTTTATGCAGATCTTTCAGTTGGTGAGCGACATGAGGTGTTGCCCCATCTTGCATGAAAACGGTGGTTTACACAGCGTTGCGCTCTTCCAACGCAGGAATCACATGTCGTAGATTATCGTCTGGAAAACATGCAGATCTCACGGTACATGTGACATGCCCTTAGGCTATATTCTCCTCAAGGAAGAACGGAACGACAATAAAGGGGCTCGTACGTTCGTACCACAAAGTCTTATGTAATGACTGTTCTTTCACGACACGTAATTTGACTGTACCTCAATGAACCGTGCGTGGCTCGTGTTCGTGCCATATCTCATTTGACATCCTGTATTTACTGTACTACCACCTCGTTATGTTAATTTCAATTACTGGTGTCACTGAGTTGCCGCCTTGCCTGCCCGTGAGCGGCAGCAGCGGCGCTTACCGATATACGCCCTGGCGTATTATCTTTGCTGACTGCTATTACTTCCCGGTTGTCGTGTGTTAGGGTGAGTTCGGATCTGCCAGTAGTAGTGCAGTTTGGACCTGCGAGTGTTTGACTTCTAAGCGCCGTTAGCTACACTACCTTTTCTTATTTTCTGTTGTGTGTATTTGTGTGGTATCATAGCCAATGGTTTTGAATTAAAGTTGAATTGTTTTTAGTGGTATTTTAAGTCATGGGCCTTCAGCCACTTTAAAAGTAAAGTTCCTTGCTTTTCAAGTGTTACATTGTTTCGGCTATCAGCCTGATTAAAATATTGTTTAAAGATAAAGTAAATATTCTTTTTGGCGTCTAAATTTTGAGTTAATGGCTTTTAGCCGTTTTTTTCTAAATTAAAGTGGTTGTGCCCATAAGGCATAAGATAGTGTGGCGTATTCAGCGGATAACTAAGTTCAAGAATTGGTACTGTAATGTTTGGTCAAATAAATAAAGTCATATGTGTTTGAGTGTAACTGACAGCCGCTCATTTTGGCCCCTTTCCACAATTCCAACCACCTGTTCTGTCCTGCGGGTTTAGCAGGGCGTTTCACCCAACTTCGGCAGTTCTGTGTGTATTCACTGCAACGTGTAGTATAAAATGTCCATCGCCACTCTTTATAATATTTTCCGGCCACATGTCATCAACTTTGATTTGTTCCAGAAACCGAAGAGCAAATTCGGAACATTGCTGCGGGTCGTAAGGTACTAGGTACTGCATCATCTGAATCTTCTACGGGTACCAGTGTTCTCGAAAGCTATACTGTACACTTATATCATCATCGCCATTCAGTGTGCAACACCGTATTTTAATCTGGTGGCTAGAACTGGAACTAATTCTTTTCCAGCGTAAACAAGTTCCGTATTGAAGTATCAGCATATTTACCAAGTTTCGCTGCGGTAGGAATACTGCAGCCCACCTGGACCTCTCTGAGTAGCTGCATTTTAATTATCACCAGCCAACGGTTCCCAAGTGGACACCTGTCCACCAAACGCGGATATCAACGAGCGCAGGGTTCCTCTCAACCGTTGTCAGTGTTAGTATACGCATCGGTTTTCGCGCATTATCGACAGTACCAACAATATCGCAAGACAGTATCAAGATAAATGTATGCTCAGTCGTTATCAAGAGGAAGCCACTGGACATTCTAAGTGCAATCGTAGTCACCTTTCACTGAACTGAGGACTAGAATAGAGTGAACTTTAAACTTGCCATGCACCAACTTCATACTAAAGTTTAGTAGTACACTACTGGCCGTTAAAATTGCTACACCAATAAGAAATGCAGATGATAAACGGGTATTCATTGGACAAATATATTATACTAGAACTGACATGTGATTACATTTTCACGCAATTTGGGTACTTAGATCCTGAGAAATCAGTACCCAGAAGAACCACCTCTGGCCGTAATAACGGCCTTGATACGCCTGGGCATTGAGTCAAACAGAGCTTAGATGGCGTGTACAGGTACAGCTGCCCATGCAGCTTCAACACGATACCACAGTTCATCAAGAGTAGTGACTGGCGTATTGTGACGAGCCAGTTGCTCGGCCATCATTGACCAGACGTTTTCAGTTGGTGAGAGATCTGGAGAATGTGCTGGACAGGGCAGCAGTCGAACATTTACTGTGTCCAGAAAGGCCCGTAAATGAGCTGCAACATACGGTCGTGCATTATCCTGCTGAAATGTAGGGTTTTGCAGGGATCGAATGATGGGTAGAGCCACGGGTCGTAACACATCTGAAATGTAACGTCCACTGTTCAAAGTGCCGTCAATGGGAACAAGAGGTGACCGAGACGTGTAACCAATGACACCCCATACCATCACACCGGGTGATACGCCAGTATGGCGATGACGAATACACGCTTCCAATGTGCGTTCACCGCTATGTCGCCAAACACGGATGCGCCCATCATGATGCTGTAAACAGAACCTGGATTCATCCGAAAAAATGACGTTTCGCCATTCGTGCACCCAGGTTCGTCGTTGAGTACACCATCGCAGGCACTCCTGTCTGTGATGCAGCGTCAAGGGTAACCGCAGCCATGGTCTCCGAGCTGATATTCCATGCTGCTGCAAACGTCGTCGAACTGTTCGTGCAGATGATTGTTGTCTTGCAGACGTCCCCATATGTTGACTCAGGGATCGAGACGTGGCTGCACGATCCGTTACAGCCATGCGAATAAGATGCCTGAAATCTCGACTGCTAGTGATACGGCATTCCGTATTACCCTCCTGAACCCACCTATTCCATATTCTGCTAACAGTCATTGGATCTCGACCAACGCAGCAATGTCGCAAAGTCGCGATACGATAAACCGCAATCGCGATAGGCTACAATCCGTCCTTTATCAAAGTCGGAAACGTGATGGTACGCATTTCTCCTCCTTACACGAGGCATCACAACAGCGTTTCACCAGGCGTTGCCGGTCAACTGCTGTTTGTGTATGAGAAATCGGTTGGAAACTTTCCTCATGTCAGCACGTTGTAGGTGTCGCCACCAGCGCCAACCTTGTGTGAATGCTCTGAAAAGCTAATCATTTGCATATCAAAGCATCTTCTTCCTGTCGGTTAAATTTCGCGTCTGTAGCGCGTCATCTTTGGGGTGTAGCAATTTTAATGGCCAGTAGTGTATGAAGTTACATGTAATAAATTCCTGTGCATTGTTGCTAATCTGTGTTGATATCGTTTCACAGTAGATATTGCCGAACCCTATTTGACTCTTCAACGAAACTGTTTAGTAGACACCTGAGAATAAGCCACCTCCAAACAGCTACTGTTTCCTGTACTAAGGGGTCCTCTTTCTGTCACATATTTTTGCTAACAACCAAGCTTATTTGGTGAATACAATGCTATTATACGCAACTAGTGTGGCTAGCCGCCAGTACAAGAATCGAAACGTAGTTTGTTCACAAAGAAACATCCGTGTTACTGCCGTGAACAACAGGAATGTGAGAGCTGTACTTTTGGAGATGAAGGATGCCATAAATCTTGCAGAACTCGCGGACACGTAGGTATTAGCAGCGCTCGTGATTTGCCCCAACTGTTTACCCTGCGTCTGAGGCCAGGTTCCTGCTAATACCCAATCTGTGCGCCACAATCGAATTTCCGCATGAAAGCGCACGTTATGTTGACTGACCACATATTACCGAGATCAAAGCAATCCGAAACCATATTTGCACAGAATTCGCGTCGGTAAGCAGATAATAGCCGGACTTTGATGTGCCGCGCAGATGGTAACATAGTGAAATTATTGCGCTCTCGATATTGCCAACCGAGAATCGACTAACCATGCGTCACTAAGATCTGACTATGTCTCTCTTGTAGTATTGATGGTTCTGGTGCAGTACAAATAAATTAAACTCTGTCTTGAGCACACCGATGGCACGTATGCGGCACATTCGGACAAATATTCACTTGTAACGTGTTCAGTAAAGGTTTCCGATCAAAACGGAGGGAAATAGATGTGCTAATACGTAGTGTCCCATGAGGAATGGTCAGTATATAGAGATATGACACGAACACTCATTGGAAGCAAAAAACTTCAAATGGACATAAGCCCTACTCTGAATCGTTTCGGAGAGAGAACTCATTTAACGTGCACTTATTTGGCGTTAGTGGTGCGCACGTATGAGGCATACCCACCCAGCCTCTTTCATTCTAGCGAAACGACCTCAGTCCTTCCTATCTTTTTGTATGAGATGAGTTTGTGCCATTAAACTAGTCAGTTGAAAGCGCATTTGTCCATGGTGTGTCGTGGATGAAGTAGTGCGACGAACTCGGCGTGTATCAGGGGGAGATCCGTTGACTGTTTGTACAAGCGCCTGTTAAAATGTCACACATCTATAGGGCTTCTGCTGTTGTCGAAGAGTACCGTCGGTGCCTTCAGGAATGTTGAGTTCCTGATCACGGGGTGAAACATGTATTCTTCCGAAGTTCCCATTTTTCTTCTGAACGTGTTGTTACACAACCTGTGTAGCAACACATTGTTGAAATGACGCAGCGTAGTCGTACAACCAGCATATTGTGACTTTCTGCAAGTATCAGTCTCCTACAGATATGAGCATGGCGAACATTACATGCGAAAACTTGTACCCTTTTCGCATGAAGCTGGTCTACAATATTCACACTGGCGAGAATGCCATGAGACTTGAATTTTGTGACTCATTAAATAACAATCGTTATTTGTTTCCATCTCTACTATTCACTGATGAAGCCACATTTACACGGAATGGTATCAAAACACGTGATAATCATCACGCTGCAGTGAAGACAAGTTTCCGGGACCGTTTTTAGATTAAGGTTTGGTGCGATATGATCGGTAACATGTTATAAGCCCAGTCGTTTTAGAAGGTGCTATGACGGATCGATTTAGATGCATTTTTTTTTTTTAAACGCAATGTAGTTCAGTACTGGAGCAAGGGGGCATCAACCCACTCTTCATTGTTGCCAGATGTATCGAGATGAATGTGAAGGATAGGGCAGCTTTCAATAGCAGCATTACATGTTCACATTTGAAGGACGACTGTAGCCACAGTTCACTACATGAGATATGGAAGAGTATGATAATGGAGGAGTGTAGGAGTAATAAGCACCAGAATTCAGTTCAGCAGATTGTGACAATGCAGACAGATGGAGCCAGGATGCATCTCATAGAAATAGCCCAAATGACCTATCTTGGCACCAGTTCCTAGGAAGAGCTGGTGGTCAGGTGACTTAGGTTAGCGGAGGTAGCCCAAGTGACCTATCTTCCGGCTATTTTCTTAGGTTAGTAGAGATAACAGTGGTGTGATGCATTATCCTGTTGGAATTTTGAACTTTCTGCCATTTTTCTGGGGGAGGGGAGAGGGTGTTAGGCTAGTGGAGGTTGTCCAATTGACCTATCTGCCCGCCAAAATTCGCCATCTTGAATGACGTCACGGCCGCCATCCTGTATGATGTCATACGCTGTTGCCAAGTTTACAGGGCGCTATCTTGGATACATCTGGCAACAATGGAGAGTGGAATGATGCCCCCCTTGCTCCAATACTTACTTCCATCACGACAGAGCGTCTACACATTTTGCCAGACGTGTGAGGGTCTTCCACTAATCACCACACCTCACGCCATTAGATTTCTGTTTTGACGTTGGATGACACTTAATACACAATAGTCGTCCCATCATGGGCACTATTGCTCTTATTATCAAACGTGCAGATCCACGAAGGCAAGCGAAACATGATTTCCCAAGAGTGCAAAAACGCACTGAAGTTGGCGGTAGGATATTCGAACCTTTTGTGAACTATGCGCCACCTATAACGTGACTTGTACGATAGTGCTTAGAGGTGAATGTGTTAAAAGCTTTTTTTAAATATATACTTCGTGAAACGAATGTTTTAATGTTTACAAAATGTTGTACATGTGTACAGGTTTAGAGCTTATCCCTGGATATTGATCGTTTCTCCTCGGACGCCCTGTATAGTGAGACTCAAAAGAATCTTCCGATTTCATTAGACTGTATCTTCCACTTCAATGAAACTTCAATGAACATAGACATTTGGAATGGATTTTATCTTACGCATTGATACTAAAAGTTTTCCGTGGTGCCTTTTTTACCATGGTTCATGCGATTAGCGGTAGAGATCTCTCGGTGTTACTAGCACTGCGCTTGCTCGTTCATTACCCAATCAGTTTGCATTGGTATGCCATGACAGTGGTGTCGACGACATATCAATACTGGATATATTCATTCTGCTTCTTGTTATTCGTAAAAAATTGTGTTTATTTTTGGACCCTTTCAGCGTGCTGTAACAGCGAAACTTGTAATGTGTCATAAAGTCCATGGAATTCTGCGACAATGATAAATAAAATATAGTGTTACTACGCTGTTGTTACACAATTAAAGAGTCACGTTTTCGAAATCCCGAAATTGTCTCCCATTGTGGCGCAGAAATTTGAAATTTGGCTCAAAGAGCCTATAACCTTCCAACTAATTGAAAGGCGCGCTCTGGAGATGTGCAGAGTTAGTGGATTAAGAACGATAAATAATAATGAAGTTCGGAAAAGACGAAAAATTGTTTCGTTTCAAGAAAGAACGCGCAAAAGTCGACAGGCAAAGTTTAACTGAACTTCGTGAGCATATGAAAAGATTGATGAGTGCAAACACTAACAGTCCCAACTTCTCATATATTGTCCATATACTATGACCAACAGAAACGTGTGCAGTAAAATGTAACTTAATTTGAAGAACTGGTGTCTATACAATTATAAATTTACAACATGAAAATAAAATTACAAAGGTACAAAATACATCATTAAAGAACATAACAATACAGATAACATTTGTAGTACAGGCTTTACAAAAGAATCGAAATAACATATCCATCAGAGTTACAGGAATTGTGACATAAGTAAATATATAAAATAATGAGAATAGTTTTCGAAACATTAATTTCACACATGAGCATTAGACAGAACAGAATTAATAATGTCTAAACATCTTTACAAAGTAAATAACACATTATTAATGCCAATTGTATTTGAGGATAACAGTATTCCTCATCATAGTGAATGTAACTTAGTATTAGAAGAGAAAAAAGTTCTATGAAACAGTACACAGAGACAGGAAGAAAACAAATACACAAGGGTACACCAACATATAGTGGGATAACACAAAAGGGAAAGGACAGGGTTTGTTTTACTGCAGTATTTTGCATGGAGATCTCCCTTTGTTCATCATTATTCCCAAAAAGTCCTATCTATAACTGCTTTCTGTATTCTATTCATATTTCTTTCAAAATAATTATTTCTCAGTGTACAATACTCATTATGGCCCAAATATTTTTCATATAACTTCGCAATGCTATGAAACGTCCCCTTTAAACGATTATACACGACTGTCCTTAAACTGACACACAATATTTTGTTAGCGCAACGCAATCTGACTTTCAAAAAATCCTTACAAAAGAATGGCCCTGACTAACATTAAACTATACCTTTCACAAATCACTTACCTCACAAAAATCTTCGCTGCTCAAGCTACTGCAATACAGGGGCGCCACTACTGCCAGCTAAATGAAAGATTCAAACTACTGAAGGCACTAACTACTGATAGGGATAGTTAGCAAATGAAAGATATTAATAGAGAACAAACAATGTATTTACCTTGATATCATCATATATAAATATAGCAGTTCATGACAAATTACAAATCTCCGCCATCTCTCTCCCCACATCCACCACTGCTGGCGGCTCACCTCCAACTGCGCAACGCTACGCGCTGTTCACATCCAGCTGCCGCTGCCCAACACTACAATGGCGAGTATTACAACAATGCAAAGCAGCCACAGACTGCACACAGCACAGCCAGTGATTTTCATATTGAGCGCTACGTAATGTTGCCAATAAGAAAACATAAACAGCCTACTTACATAGAGAAAACATAAACAGCTTACTTACACAACGTCAAACATTATCGAACGATATTGCCGAGAACTGCAGAAAATTCTGCTCCAACGTAAAATCACTAAGCAGCTCCAAGCCGTTTGTTGAGTCTGTCGTCTATTAGTCTGATGTGCCAATGGAACACAGCAAAGGGAAAGCTGAAGTTTAAAATTTCGCGTTTAAAAGATCATTCTCGGAGGAGGATCGCACAGCCACACAATCGTTTGTTTCTCTCAAAGACTCCCGTGTGGAGGAGACAGAATTGACATCGCTGGCTTTGAGAGGTAAGCGAAAGAGTTGAAAACAAAGAACTCCAAATTCGGTTCTGCGAAGCGTTCTCTTTGACACTGTCGAGTTTGCTTGCATTTATTGTGAAAATCTCTCCCAGCGCGTGCCATGTGGCTGTAAGAAAGAGCAGATGTCTCCTGTATATAAGAAAGTAAAGAAACGGACCCACATCCCTTCAGATCGAAATCCTTAACATCAACTTGCTGCAGAACTCTTGAGCAAGTTCGAATCTAACAGTTTTCGTTGGGACGAAAATCTCCTGCCTGCAAACAGCACGGATTTAGAAAGCAATGGTCATGAGAAGCTCAACTTTTCCATTTCTCGCACTGCGTCCTGCAAACCATGGATGAAGAGCAACTGGCAGATTTCATATTCTTAGATCCTGTTAACGTAGGTTCCGAGCATACGAAATAATTTCTGAGATATTTCAGTGGGTCGAAAACATCATAAGTAATAGAATTCTTGCGGCGAGTATTAATCAGAGATAAGGATTGTCCCAGGCACGTCTTATAAGACGGCTCTTGTTCGCTATATACATTAAGGATCTAACGGATAGGGTGAGCAGAAATCTGCGACTGTCTGCTGATGATGCTGCAGTGTCCTCCTCCAGTGACTGTAAGATGATACAGGATGACCCGGGCAGCATCCCTGTTAGTTGTGATGAATGAGAACTTACTCTAAATTTAAAAACAAAAGAAAAAAGATGTAAGGTACTGAAGATGAGCAGGACAGATAATCCTGCAATGTTCACACGCATCTTTAGTGGTGCTCTGCTTGACACAATCACATCGAATAAATACCCTAAGCATAAAATTTGAAACTTGTTTATTTAAATGGGAGTATCTGTTCTTAAATTGCAGAATGACTGAGAAGATGAAACTTCTACGTTATTTGATTCTGAAACAGCTGAGTAAAACTGAACGTACTGAGCCTATTTTTCTCTTTACTTTTTCTTATCATGTCAACACTGACCCACAATATTCTTGCGCAGTGCAATCTGTCTGCTCAAAAAATTACACCCTGATTTCAAATAATTAATTCAAAGGAATGGCCCTGACTAAAAATAAATCTTAACAATAATGTATACTGTTGTGGGTTGGCAGGAGAGCCAACGCCAGTATGAGAGGAAGCCGAAAGGCACGCGTTTTAGCTCACGCAGGCTGGCGTGAGGTCTGTAACAGGGCAAGGAAATTAGACTGTAGAAAAAACTGACGTAGCTGGTGGAATACTTAACTTTAATCCATAAATGGTGAACATCGCTCTTGTCGGTACGTGTTTTACAGTATCAATAGTAACTGGTAAGGGCGCCTTGCTAGGTCGTAGCAAATGACGTAGCTGAACGCTATGCTAATTATCGTCTCGGCAAATGAGAGCGTAATTTGTCAGTGAACCATCGCTAGCAAAGTCGGTTATACCACTGGGCGAGTGCTAGGAAGTCTCTCTAGACCTGCCATGTGGCGGCGCTCAGTCTGCAATCACTGATAGTGGCGACACGCGGGTCCGACGTATACTAGCGGACCGCGGCCGATTTAAAGGCTACCACCTAGCAAGTGTGGTGTCTGGCGGTGACACCACATATACATTTCATTAAGCATTTACCTCACAAAAATCTTCAGTACGCGAACTACTGCAATACAGCGAGCGTCAATATTGCCTGCCAAATAAAAGATTCTAACTACTAAAGCCACCAACTACTAATAGGAATGTGGTTAGCAAAGGAAAGATTTTGTTGCAAACCAAATAGTGTGTTTATTACCTTAATAATGTGACATCCAGTTCAAACACGAATATAAATCGTCATTGACATCTAGTACAAAGGTGTATAATCATGAATAATATTCAATTCCAAGTCGAACATGTATAGATCGTTAGCCAAGCTAACACTTCAGATCTCTACCCTTCATCAATGATAACTTTTCACATCTAACGTCCATCACTGCTGGCTGTTCACCTCCAAATGCCCAACAGTACTTCCATCACTGCTGGCGACAACCTTCCAACTGCCCAACAGTACTGGCGATTAACTTCCAACAACGAGTCAAAGCAACAACAGAGTCTCTTACAAAGGAAGTGCAGGCAGAGATCCAATACAAAGCGCTGCAAGCACAGAAGCAGCCCATTTACAAGTTGCAAAGTGATGTATGTGTAGTGCTGCAAAAGTTGTAAGTCTTTGCCGAAGGTAAAAAGAAGTAGTGAGACAGCCGCCATGGAGTGATGCTTAGCAGCCACAGGCCGGTAGCCAACAATGTGGCGACATGTGGTTCACAATTACAGACACGCTAGAGGACCGCGTGTAGGCGATAGCCGAGCGCAGCAGTAATCTGCAGAACAGAGCAGTAACCTCTCAGAAAGTGGAATAAAGTCACCACGCTTGGGAACGGCCCTTGTTACCGGCGATATGACTAGGTGTTAGGTTTCAGTGCGACAAATGTACACCAGTGATATACAGGGTGTTACAAAAAGGTACGGCCAAACTTTCAGGAAGCATTCCTCACACACAAAGAAAGAAAATATGTTATGTGGACATGTGTCCGGAAACGCTTACTTTCCATGTTAGAGCTCATTTTATTACTTCTCTTCAAATCACATTAATCATGGAATGGAAACACACAGCAACAGAACGTACCAGCGTTACTTCGAACACTTTGTTACAGGAAATGTTCAAAATGTCCTCCGTTAGCGAGGATACATGCATCCACCCTCCGTCGCATGGAATCCCTGATGCGCAGATGCAGCCCTGGGAGAATGGCGTATTGTATCAAGCCGTCCACAATACACGAAGAGTCTCTATATTTGGTACCGGGGTTGCGTAGACAAGAGCTTTCAAATGCCCCCATAAATGAAAGTCAAGAGGGTTGAGGTCAGGAGAGCGTAGAGGCCATGGAATTGGTCCGCCTATACCAATCCATCGGTCACCGAATCTGTTGTCGAGAAGCGTACGAACACTTCGACTGAAATGTGCAGGAGCTCGATCGTGCATGAACCACATGTTGTGTCGTACTTGTAAAGGCACATGTTCTAGCAGCACAGGTAGAGTATCCCGTATGAAATCATGATAACGTTCTCCCTTGAGCGTAGGTGGACGAAACTAAAATGAGCTCTAACATGGAAATTAAGCGTTTCCGGAGACATGTCCACATAACATCTTTTCTTTATTTGTGCGTGAGGAATGTTTCCTGAAAGTTTGGCCGTACCTTGTTGTAACACCCTGTATAAATAAGTCTGTATTTTGAGGCAGGGATCATTTATCGTCGTCGTAATCGAACAGCACTACTACAACGCAATGCCAGATAACATGACGAGTGGACACTGCCAGCACCAGCCATAGGTTCGAGATCTGTCAATAGTTTTAAAAATATTTGGTATCCGATATATCGATCTTGAAGAAATTTTCGTTATCGGCCCTCGATATACCGATAAAAGTTATCTACACTCCTGGAAACTGAAATAAGAACACCGTGAATTCATTGTCCCACGAAGGGGAAACTTTATTGACACATTCCTGGGGTCAGATACATCACATGATCACACTGACAGAACCACAGGCACATAGACACAGGCAACAGAGCATGCACAATGTCGGCACTAGTACAGTGTATATCCACCTTTCGCAGCAATGCAGGCTGCTATTCTCCCATGGAGACGATCGTAGAGATGCTGGATGTAGTCCTGTGGAACGCCTTGCCATGCCATTTCCACCTGGCGCCTCAGTTGGACCAGCGTTCGTGCTGGACGTGCAGACCGCGTGAGACGACGCTTCATCCAGTCCCAAACATGCTAAATGGGGGAAAGATCCGGAGATCTTGCTGGCCAGGGTAGTTGACTTACACCTTCTAGAGCACGTTGGGTGGCACGGGATACATGCGGACGTGCATTGTCCTGTTGGAACAGCAAGTTCCCTTGCCGGTCTAGGAATGGTAGAACGATGGGTTCGATGACGGTTTGGATGTACCGTGCACTATTCAGTGTCCCCTCGACGATCACCAGTGGTGTACGGCCAGGGTAGGAGATCGCTCCCCACACCATGATGCCGGGTGTTGGCCCCGTGTGCCTCGGTCGTATGCAGTCCTGATTGTGGCGCTCACCTGCACGGCGCCAAACACGCATACGACCATCACTGGCACCAAGGCAGTAGCGACTGTCATCGCTGAAGATGGAAAAAAGAACACATTGACACCGGTGTGTCAGACCCACCATACTTGCTCCGGACACTGCGAGAGGGCTGTACAAGCAATGATCACACGCACGGCACAGCCGACACACCAGGAACCGCGGTGTTGGCCGTCGAATGGCGCTAGCTGCGCAGCATTTGTGCACCGCCGCCGTCAGTGTCAGCCAGTTCGCCGTGGCATACGGAGCTCCATCGCAGTCTTTAACACTGGTAGCATGCCGCGACAGCGTGGACGTGAACCGTATGTGCAGTTGACGGACTTTGAGCGAGGGCGTATAGTGGGCATGCGGGAGGCCGGGTGGACGTACCGCCGAATTGCTCAACACGTGGGGCGTGAGGTCTCCACAGTACATCGATGTTGTCGCCAGTGGTCGGCGGAAGGTGCACGTGCCCGTCGACCTGGGACCGGACCGCAGCGACGCACGGATGCACGCCAAGACCGTAGGATCCTACGCAGTGCCGTAGGGGACCGCACCGCCACTTCCCAGCAAATTAGGGACACTGTTGCTCCTGGGGTATCGGCGAGGACCATTCGCAACCGTCTCCATGAAGCTGGGCTACGGTCCCGCACACCGTTAGGCCGTCTTCCGCTCACGCCCCAACATCATGCAGCCCGCCTCCAGTGGTGTCGCGACAGGCGTGAATGGAGGGACGAATGGAGACGTGTCGTCTTCAGCGATGAGAGTCGCTTCTGCCTTGGTGCCAATGATGGTCGTATGCGTGTTTGACGCCGTGCAGGTGAGCGCCACAATCAGGACTGCATACGACCGAGGCACACAGGGCCAACACCCGGCATCATGGTGTGGGGAGCGATCTCCTACCCTGGCCGTACACCACTGGTGATCGTCGAGGGGACACTGAATAGTGCACGGTACATCCAAACCGTCATCGAACCCATCGTTCTACCATTCCTAGACCGGCAAGGGAACTTGCTGTTCCAACAGGACAATGCACGTCCGCATGTATCCCGTGCCACCCAACGTGCTCTAGAAGGTGTAAGTCAACTACCCTGGCCAGCAAGATCTCCGGATCTTTCCCCCATTTAGCATGTTTGGGACTGGATGAAGCGTCGTCTCACGCGGTCTGCACGTCCAGCACGAACGCTGGTCCAACTGAGGCGCCAGGTGGAAATGGCACGGCTAGCCGTTCCACAGGACTACTTCCAGCATCTGTACGATCGTCTCCATGGGAGAATAGCAGCCTGCATTGCTGCGAAAGGTGGATATACACTGTACTAGTGCCGACATTGTGCATGCTCTGTTGCCTGTGTCTATGTGCCTGTGGTTCTGTCAGTGTGATCATGTGATGTATCTGACCCCAGGAATGTGTCAATAAAGTTTCCCCTTCGTGGGACAATGAATTCACGGTGTTCTTATTTCAATTTCCAGGAGTGTATGTATGTATCGATATCGACAGTCCCATTTTGAGACCAGGCTGTGGTTGCCACCCACACCCTCGTCCTTCACAGAACTTGGCACCACAGCCCCACCGACCAGACATCTGTGCCTCTGAGTTCCTGGTTGGATGTGGCACTGCAGGACCAGCCACCGTCCGACTGCTGGCAGGGCGGAGCGAGTCGTAGCCCACGCACAGACGTATCCACGCGCAGCTGTGGTGATGAATGAGGAGCAAGGAGCTGCCGTTGCTTCATGCCGCAGACGGAAGTAATGCACCGCTGACGCCTGCCAGGGATAACAGGGACAGGTGTGTTGGCCTCGCTGAGCCGTGAAACGTCATGTACTGGAGTTAAATAAAGTAATTCTTTATTAATTTCCTGCATGCTTTGTTAATAGGGGGATAGCAACTTGTGGTTTCCAGATTGATGTAGAAAAAAGCCAAAGTTTCAAGATTCAGTTTTTTGTTTAATTGATAACTAACAATGGGTTCAGGTAATCTGAAACTATTCATCAATTAAATTAAGAAACTTAATCTTACAGCTTTCACTGTTTTCTACATCAGAGGCATTCTTTAGTGTCAACAGTGTGTCCACTGGGTCCCCCAGCCAAGCACTCACCGCACTGGCCCTTCAAATGGAGTGAGCACATATCATCACTAGTAAGAAAAGCGTATTAGCAACTATAGTTTTTGTCAAAGTTCTAGGAACACATAGCTCATCTTATTTATGGATTTTTCCGTCGCTTCTTGATAGAACATTTCCGTATTGACGGTTGAATAACACTTAGGCGATTTTTTGTTCTCCTAATTTTTATTTGTATCAGATAGTTTTCGGCTTGTCAGGCCACCTTCAGGTCACTACTGGCTATTGTTTACAAGGAGGTTGTGTTCTTACGAACCAAACATTCTGGACTAAGATACAACGCACTTACACATGATCTTTAGTTGTGGAATTGTCTTTGGAATTGTCAAACGGGTCTTTCGACTTTTTGTTCTGTAAAACTGTTCTTTAACATAATAAATAACATTTTATGGTTTGTCAGTACCATGTACGACAACAATTAGAATTATTTAGAATACACATTATTACAAAATTACAATTTTTTGGTATTTGTTGTGAACAGTTGCATTGGACACTAATTGTTGGTTGCACAACAGTGATGTTTCCTTTGGGGGTTACATTTTGTTATTAGAAAAAATTGTGCCTTACTAAATACCAAACATTACAAATAAAAATCAGTAGATCAGAAAACCGCCCAAGTGTTATTCAACCCTCAACATAGCTCATCTGTAACGAATACTGCATACAGAATCATACTGCATACAGAACACATTCCTGAGCTCTGCTCAGGTGTTTGGTATCCATACCATGTCGTATTAAAGAAAGGCATTGAGGGAATAAGAGGCGTGCTCCTAAATTTACTTCCAGTAGTTTCAAACAATATGCGTATACGGAATGCTTTGTGAACTTAAAATGGTATCTCCGGTGGGAAGACGACGTTCTTTTTGCGAAATACTACTGAGAAAATATACAGAAGCGATAGTTGCGACTCACTGTTGAACTACTGTACTGTCACCAATGTGTATTGGGTGCAAGGGCTGCGAAGACAAGAAAAATTGGGGCCGCATATGTGAGTGTAACAGAATAGGAAATGACTAATAGTGGTACTAAGCACTCTTCGCAGTACACCGTATGCTGTGTCCATTTTCTGATGGGGTAATGACCACCATCGAAAGCACCAGAATTACAACTAACCACAAGCTCGCTAGCTCAGTTATCCTAAACAGAGGGCACCGACAGGGGTCCACCTGCTTGCCGAGTTGTATCTGAAGGCCTTTTCTCCTTCCTGAATTCTAAATTACTGGGTCTCATTTTTCGCCACGCACACACCCTGGTACAAACAGCAGATGATGTCAGTGTTTTCATTTAGAACAAGAGGAATCGACCAGGTTGCAACAGACAATTGCGATGTATCTGCAAGATCTCTGTGCCAGACTCACTGAGTAGAAATCTGTACTAAAATTAGGGCCAACTCACGGCATTATACAGGGTGTTTTCCCATTAGCATGCAAACATTTAACAGGACATAGAGGATACGCCACTGGACAATTCGAGGTAGGGAACCTGGGGTCGGCGAAGCCAACTTAAGGAGATAGTAGGAATAAAGTCACTTTTTTTATTTACAGTACAGTTTAGTTAACTGTAAATAACATCAATGACGCAATGAACGTACCATTTGTACTGTAGCTTAGAAAATGTGCTGAAAATGACGGCCATCATCCTCAGTGTAAGCATTACATCGGCGAACAAGATTCTGACACACCCTGACAAATATCCCTAGTGTGTTCCGAATCACATCACAGGCAGCTACAATCCTGGCGTATAATTCCATATCTGTGTCCACTACGGTCTCGTACACATATGACTTTAGATACCCTCATAGGGCACTCAGGTCAGGTGACCTCGCTTGCCATGGAATAGGACCTCACCTTCGAATCCAGCGACCAGGAAATACAGCATTGAGATGGGTGCGGAATCTACTCGTACAATGAAGTTAGGCGGTGCATCGTCGTGTTGTATCCACATCCTTTCACGAACAGCCAAGGGTATGTTCTTTAACAACTCAAATAGAACTCAATGCTCGATCCTCAATTACAGGTGGCCATTTAAAGGGCCAGGTAGACTTACTAGTAATGAGCCTAGACCCCAGGTTCCCTGCCTCAAATTATTCAGTGGAGTATTCTCTACGTCCTACTACATTTTTGCACGCCCTTACGGAAACACCCTGTTTATTAGCAGTGATTGCGATGGCTAGAAGAAAGAAAGTAGCTAGGAAAGAGGATTATAAAAAACCCAATAACAACAGCTAACGCTAACAGGGGAATAAGAAATACTTAGAATAAATCTTGGAGAGAAACGTGTGATATCAGTGGACGAGCTACAAGCAGCATTCTATATTAACTTCTGCGTCTGGTCAACATACACGTTACGGTCGCCTTTCCTCCAACGAAGCATATTATGAAAAGCATCCTAGATGCATAGGATGGCACATCTGGAGGGGTCATATTTTCAATATCTCCCTCATTGTAACTGCCCCTCTCTCACAAAATGGTGAATTAGGTCTTCGTGATCAAAAAAATGTTCGAATGTGTGTGAAGTCTTATGGGAGGTCACCGGTCTCTAAGCTTACACACTACTTAACCTAAATTATCCTAAGGGCAAACACACACACACCCATGCCCGAGGGAGGACTTGAACCTCCGCAGGGACCAGCCGCACGGTCCATGACCGCAGCGCCTGAGACCGCTCGGCTAATACCGCGCGGCTCTTCGTAATCCCTAACGGCATTGCCAAGTTCGGCTTCCTGCGCCACGTGCACGTACTCAAAATGGGGAAGTTATTCACCATGTTGGAACGAATCAGGCTACAACCACCCTTGCGCCTGTGAGAACAAATAAAGGGTTTCTGTCATGCACGGAAATATTATTTCGAGAGGATCAAAACACTGTAAAGCGGTACGGCAGACATCTTGTCACATCCAGAAACATACGTAGCGTAGCGATTCGTACACTGTGGTTACCGCCTCTATAACAAGAAAAAAAAGACTTTCTGCTACATCTGACCACCTCGCCTGTATAGTTGTCTCGTGCCAAGTAATAGCCTCCACCGTAAATGTCTTCACTCGTTGCAGAGATTGGAACCACAAACAGCGTTGGACGCGGAGAAAGATGGCATTAGCCTGTATAGGGCGGTCAGAAACGGAATGAAAACCTTTTATCTGTGTTGCATGATAGACAGTGCCGAGAAACAGTTGTTAAGAAAAATATTTGATATGCTGCACCGTTTTCGACTTAATTAGCATTGAAGCTGGACAGACAGCCATAGCGCATGCAAATGCAAGCGGCCTGCGGGATACAATTAGTGTCAGTTATTCTCATAGCATAGATGACAGCACACGAGACTGCTCAGTCTTTGGCCCGGGTTCGATCCATATTACCGTCAGAGGTCCAGTTTTTCTTTTGTTTTCTTGTTCGGATTTAGGAAACCATACCTAGAACACATTTACCCACACAGTCTCTGGCGGGCCGCTTGAATTTACGCCCGTGACGGCCTGATTGGCTAACTTCAATCAAATTAACTCAGAAACGGCCCAACGTATCGATTTATCTCCCAGCACAACATATCCTGCAACATCCTGTCAAGCGTTTCAGACATTTTCTCACCACCCTGTAACCAGATAGTAGCCGAATATACTGTATATGGTGAAGACTGTACTGACTCCAGATATTTCTACCCACTATCGAAAAATAATGCTTTTATCTGGCTAACGCGGCCTCTGTTCACTGTCACTTATGTAGTAAATCAACGTCGATATGATTCTGGCGAGACGATCTAGGCCAACAACTTTGGATCGTAAAAGATAAACTCTGTGATAAGTACTAATAAATTTTCCAGAACGTTCTCCGAATAGTGTTGGCGGTCTTACAATTGTGGTAGTAATTCATATCATTTTATTGTTATCCAAGAGATATTCCGTTGCCCAATAACTACATTTTGTTTATAATAAGTGCTTGTTGATGGACAGTCACTGTTCTGTTCTGAGGAAATGTTCATTACTCTTCAAGAAGTGCTATTCCCTTATTGTCTGCTAAGGAAAACCCTTAGTGTTTTACCATGAAGTATTATTGGTTTCCAAAAACGAGCTACGTTTTCCCAACGTTTGTTTTGTTTCTTGAAGAGCTTGCTTGACGTAACAGTTATCCTACTTATTATCTTTCATTCTCAAGAAGAGCCTTGCCTTCATTTTTATGTATATTGGTAAGCGCAGGAGATACTTTTAGACAAATTCTGCAAGGAAAAAATATACCACCAGGTATGCGCTTGAGCCATGGAGCATAAATGGGGAGTGTAAAGTGGGGCTGTAAAGATGAGACAAAAAACGGTAACCGAGGCTGCTAACGCATCTCTGTGTCGCAGCGCTCGACTCAGGCGTTACGAACATTGATAGTGGAGAAATTTGCATACAGCAAGGCGAGATTAAATTCCGAATCCCTCCGCATTGTCTTAAGTGTCACTCTTTTCGTCCTCTCACCACACAATACAAACATGACCCAACAGTACACAGGCACCTATTACAGTGAACCACACTTAAGCTTGGTGCCAACGGCCTTACCGCAGTGGTAACACCGTTTCCTCTCATATCACCGAAGTTAAGCTCTGTCGGGCTGGGCTAGCACGTGGATGGGTGACCTTCCGGTCTGCCGAGCGCTGTTGGTTAGCGGGGTGCACTCTGCCCTTATGAGGCAAACCGAGGAGCTACTTGATTGAGAAGTGGCGGCTCCGGTTTCGTAAACTGACAAACGGCCGGGAGAGCGGTTGTGCTGGCCACAAGCCCCTCCGTATCGGCATCAAGTGACGCCTGTGAGCTGAGGATGGCACGGAGGACGGTGGGTGCCGTTGGGCCTTCATGGCTTGTTCGGACGGAGACACTTACGCTTGAAAGCCACAACGCTCATACAGCCCACGTCAGTTTACAGACCTCACTGAGAGTGGCTGAACCTTGGTTAGAGAAATGGCGTGTTAGAGTAAACGTCGACAAGTGAGGAGCCGTTCTGTTGACTATAAGACCGAAGCAACTGCGCAAACACCGATGCTGCAGACCAATAATTTTACATGCACGCCCAACACGTTTCTGCGAGGAAGTCAAAAACCTCGGTGTCTGGCTGGGCCGGGAATTACTCTAGGGGGACCACATACGACACATGACCGAGCAAGCGCGAGGCTCAAACAGCTCTACCCTACGCTCAAGAGGCGTAACACACTGAACAGAAGGGTGTCGACGTCCATGTACATGACTCTTATTCGACCCCTGATGGCGTACGCAGCCCCTGTCTGGGGATACGCTGCGTCCACAGGCCTGCACCGTCTGCAGATCATACAAAACAAAGTACTCAAATTCGTAAGCAATGCTCCACGATACACACGCAACGCGGACCTTCACCGGGAATACCGACTTGAGACTCTCACGGAGGTAATCCACAAACTCACCACAAGACTATACAGAAACTCCAGACATTCGCAGAACCCGTTTGTTCTGAATCTGGAGAACTACGACCACAACCATAGATGGAAACATAAAAGACCAAAAGACATACTTGTAAGGACCTAACATCTATGGCCAAGTACACGCAAACACAATGGTACAGGTGAGCCTCTGTTAATCAGCCACCATTACTGGATATCCAGTTGGAACACACTTGCCGAATAACTGGCACCACACAGGGAAGCCGTACCGTACACTACATGCAGACAAGCTCCACATACCCCCCACATAGTGAGATGATCTATGACCGATCTTCCACTAATATATAACGAACCTGATTGTTCCAGAACTGCAGCGGCTGCAGCAAACTCGGATACATCGCCATCGCCTGCTACGGTAATGATGCATGATACCCATACAAACAAACCCAACCTTGCATGAACTATCGCAGCTAGTAAGCCACTA
This sequence comes from Schistocerca serialis cubense, assembly GCF_023864345.2. Taxonomy (NCBI): domain Eukaryota; kingdom Metazoa; phylum Arthropoda; class Insecta; order Orthoptera; family Acrididae; genus Schistocerca; species Schistocerca serialis. The sequence goes on from NC_064644.1 coordinate 201,977,778, forward strand.
CTGCTCTTACTACCCATATCACTGTCAAAGAGGTTTTTTTCCCATGGCACAAGCCTTGACACTTTTTTCCCTCTGCTCTTCCAATTGCTACCCTCACTGCTACGTCCACTATCTATCATCTGACGGGCCGTGTTAATGCGTAGTCTTACCCAGACGCACGGATAACATCACAGCCCAGCTTCCTGTGATTCACCTATTAGATAACTAACATGTTGACGGAGGTGGCAGTAGAAATTTTGGTTTGGTCACCACGTTGGTGCGGACGTGGAGAGGCCCCATCTCTTTAAAAAAGCTCATACAGCATATGTAAATGTCCACTGTGTGCTGAAGATGAAAACCCTTTCGAAGGATTGAACAGTATCTAAGGGTCTTACGACTGTCTTTACTTTTTCACAAACCAGAACACCCTAGACAATTTCCAGATGCCCACATTACAGACGATTCACATTGTTTTTTCAAGGTAGAACCACCAACATTGAAGCGCTACAATAATTTGTTAACAAAGATAATCACTTTACAAATTGATGTTTCACACGCGCAGTTGTTTTACTGCCTGAAATATTAATTTCTTACCACTGTTTCCTTCTCTTAAGGCACTCGGTTTAGGGTCGTCTATGTCCTGCATACTTTTGACCATAAGGGTTTGAGACACCCTACGCAGAGGGTATTAGTCAGTAGCAGAGCTATCGGTCTGCGTGGAGTGAAGTTCACCGGTGAGACAGAAGCCATAGGTCACCGTGGGATTACGCGGGAGACAAATGCTGCGTGCGCGTGGGCTGACTGATTTCCAGACGAGCGCACGCAGGACGCGAGCCGCCGCCCAGACGCTGCGGTCCCCCCTGGAGAAGGGCTTAGCGAGATTTATGGCAGCGCCGGTTGGCCGGAAAAAGGGCGGCTTCCCGAGCGTGCCCGGAATACCAGCCGTGATGACGTAAAGGGCCACGTCTGTCCTCCCCATCCGGCTACAAAGGCTCCCTCTCAGGAACCATCAACACACTCATTTACAGCGACTACATGAAAAGGCACTAGCTGTGCAAAAGTACTGAATAACAGCGTACCACAGGGCTTCGTCCTTGCTCCACAACTGGTTAATTTACATACGAGGTGCGACAATAAAGTAATGAGACTGACGTGGAAAAAAAGTTGATTACTGTTTTAGTCAAGTTTAGTATTGTCTCCTTCAAAGCAGTTCCCTTCTGATTGCACACGCTTTTTCCAGCGCTTCTGCCATTGTCTGTAAAATTTCTGGAACTCATCTTCTGTAATATCCTCCAAGACTCTCGTCACAGCTTTTTGGACATCTTGTATTGTTTGAAAATGGTGTCCCTTGACACCCGTTTTGACTCATGGAAATAGAAAAATGTCGCACGGAGCGATATCTGGTGAATAAAGTGGCTGTCGTAGTCTTGAAATTTATTATTTTCAGCTGTAATAGCTATGTTTGTGAACCGTGACTGTGTGGGAAAATTATTTATTTCAAGTTTCTTCTACCAGTCACTTTTTATTTTATGCTTAATCTAACATAATGCAACGCGTTTACGAACGTGTTTTGTTCATCTTCAAGCGTTTGTACATACCAACATACATACATCGAGAAATGTTACTTAAAAATAAACAGTCTTAAACTAGATTAATCTAGAACACTTTGTTTTTTACTGTAGCTGCTGGTGTGGCATTTGGTGGGAAGGAGGGGGGCAGCGGATATCTAGAAATCGAAGTCAGTGATGTCTTCTGCTGATTTCTTCTTTGTTGTTGACTAAGTATATCACAGCCTGTATCGGATGCAGATAGATTTGCATCAGTTATGTGTTACGAAAATAGTGTGAAAGGCTATTATATGACAGTTGATCACTTACAGTTACATCATCCCGCAGCTTCACTTGCATCATTGGTGTAATGGCGGAGCTGCTGACTGACATCACACTGTTGCACATTATATTTTGTGTCACTGGTTGCCACTGCACAAATTGCTTCGATGTTATACACACAACACAAGATGGCGGACTGAAGCATGTGAGTCTGTATCGATTATCGAGGTTTTGTATCGATACTCTTGGTTCTAGTCAATTATTTACATTGACATTTCTTGAATCTATTGAGTTAGAACTGGCTTAAGACTTTCGAAGAATTTTGAGTTTTTAACACGGTTATTTCATTAAGAATGTTATCTCCATGCTTTGTGTTACGTATGAAAATTTCCATTTCTTCCATGATAGCCATTCTTTTACTTTGTCCTATTTTGTGTAAAATTTCGAGGTTGTCTTCGATTTTCAAAGGGTCTTTAATGTGAGTTGCTACTGCTGATTCGTCATATTTATCAAGCCTGTAGCAGTCTTAATGTTCTTTGAATCGGATTCTGAAATTTCTGCCTGTTTGGCCGATATGATATTTATTACATTGGCTGCTGGTAATTTTCTAAATGCCAGATGCATCAAGACTTGTATCTTGTGGTGATATATTGTGAATAAGCTTCCTACTTGGATTGTTGTTGGTGCTGAGCCTAATTTTTACTTCTGTGTTTTTGAACAGTCTTGCTAATTTGTCAGATTACGGCATTTTTAGATATTTGACTGCTGGGGCACTGTCAGTTGTAAATGTAGTTTTATGTTGTTTGTTCAGTTTATTTTTTATCTGTTGTGACATGGTAATAATTAGAGAAAGGTCATTTCCATTGTTTATTGCAGTATATGTTATGGTTTCTATTTCTTGATGGAGTTCTGTACTGAAATTTGTTTTGAGGTTAAAAATTGCTGTACTGACAGAGCAGTATGGGATGGCGCGTTATCGTGATGCAGAATCCAATTATCAGCAATGTTGGGATGGACACGAAGAACTCTTTTACGAAGTCTTTCTGGATTTTCTTTGTAGAAATACTGGTTAACTGTTTGTCCAGGCAGCACCCACTCTTTATGAACAATTCCCTTGGAATCAAAGAAGCACACAAGCATGCATTTCACTTTTGATTTTGACATGCGAGCTTTTTTTGGTCTGGGTGATCCTTTTGGGCACTGGATCGTACTGAAAAGACCAACTTTCATCACCAGTGACAACACGGCTCAACAATTCTGTATTGATTTCCGTTTGCTCTAACAGATCGGCTGCCAAATTTTTCCATGTTTTTCGCTGTTGTGGTGTGAGATTTTTGGAGACCATTTTTGCACAAATCTTTCTCATACCAAGATCTTCAGTTATTATTAGGCGAACCGTTTCTCGATTGATGTTCAGTTCTTCTGCAATCATTTTCACGGACAATCTTCGATCAGATCATACGAGTTCACGCACCCTGGCCAAGTTGACATGAGGTTTATGGTCGTCCACTGTGATCTTCATCTTCAACATTCGTTCTGCCTACACTAAACATTTTATGCCAAAAAAAACCTTGAACTCTTGACGAAACCTCCTCTCCAAAAGCCTTCTGAAACTTACCACAAGCTGTCGTCGAGTTTTCACCCAATGTCACGCAAAAAGAAATGCGTACTGTTGCGCAATATTATGCGGTTCTATTTCCGTAACGAGAGACACAAACACGTGTTAACTTATTACAGCACATCTCCCGACCGAGCAGTTGCATCGATGTGCTGCTTGGACTAGAAGCAGTTTATGGACCAAGGTCAAAGTTATTATGCCTATGCAAGCCTGTAGGGTTGCCACATCTTGCTAAGAAAATGAGTCTCATTACTTTATTGTCGCACCTCGTGCATCTTATATCCGTCTGAGACAGTCCAAAAGTTTTGGTTTTGCAGATGACTGGGCAGTAGCCAACCAACACATAACCTTCGAAACAGCTCAGGAAATCCTAACGTCTGATCTTGGCATCTTAAACCTATATTTCCGTAAATGGAGGTTACAGCTAAACGCAAATAAAACGTAGCTTGCGTGTTTTTATCTGTCCATTAGATTGGCACACAGAGCCCTTGATGTCTAGTTTGAGAGAGACGAACATTCATCATAATCTGCATCCAAAACCCTTGAGATCACATTAGACAATATACTTCCCCTCAAGGAGCACTTGACATGAACATCTGCTAAGCTCAAAAGCAGAAACAACATTCTGCTTAAACACTGTGGCAAGCACACATTGGGTATCGTTATCAGACGCTCTTTGAGTATCAGCACTCAGTATACTCGATAGTACTGTGCATCTGTCTGGCTCAATAGCAGAGTACTGTGCATCTGTCTGTCTTAATAGTCCACATGTAAAGAAGAAAGATGCGGAAGTTAACACAGCTATGTGCATTGTTAGTGGGTCAATAAGACCTACTCCCACATACTTACCTTGAGCAATATTTCACCTCTCGATATCACATGGAAGAGTGCACTACCATGTGAGTGCCTGAACATTACTGATGACACCGACCTTACAATAACACCGACCTTCCGATACTGATCAACGTATTCCCTGCAGAGGAACCGAGACTAATGTCAAGGCATCCTACTTGTCATAGCCATGATTCACAGAATCTGAATTCAGTACTCCCAATGAGTAGAAACGCTCCTGGTAACAAAATGTTTCTCCACAATACCTGAAATTGCCCTGTGTTCACATGAAACACCCAGGATCTGACCACCCTCAGGCAATTTGGACTACCTGCACCGCATCCGAACGGGTCATGGAAGATGTGCAGACACTGTCCACAAGTGGGGCAAATCTTCATCGACATAGTGTGTCTGTGGTGTAGACAGTTGTTCAAGTTCTATCAAAGTGTCCTGCACATGCCTACAACGATCCTTTCGAAAATTTCCTGACAGCGATAGGTCGTGTGACAAAATACATAAAAGACTTTATCTACATATATAGCTTCTGTGATATGTATTATTTTACACCAGAAAGGTATGTATAAATGTTGACATGTAGTACTTTTGTAATCGCTGTATGTGCATTCCCATACGATAAATACATAAATAAAAACGCATTCCTTTCGCTTGCGATCCGACAACGCGAGAGGAAAGAGAAGTCGTTCATCTGCCATCCACAGTAAAATTTCGGTATTCATATGAGGCAACTATCTGTACAGACACGAATTATTAAAGAAACTTGGAAAAAATTGACAGAAACTGGTGTCGGGGACGACCAGGTTCGGTTTAGGAGAAATTGAGCAACAGGCGAGCCATTACTGACCATAAGATTCGTCTTATAAACAGGATGAGGAAGCTCAAGCCTACTAATGTCACTGCAGTCATTAAGAGATCCACGGCTCCTGATTCAAGAATTATTCATTGTGCACTCCTTGAGTTCACGTCTAGGTGCAATCACAGATTATCGAGATCAGAGCGGCAAGAGTGCTAGGCCAGTAATACTGTGGTTTTTAAGTTAGAAATGAGTATACGTGGTATTTGTGTGCTGGCAGGAGTGTAAATGAACGATGTATCGGCTGCGTATTCCCCATTCCCCCACCCTTTGCCATTCCACCCCTCAGCCACTTCCCTGTGGACCCACACCATAAATAAACAATTACACTCATTAGTGAGAAAAAGTTTTTCGTTAAAAGTGAATATCAGAGTCTATAACGGAACTTTCCAGTATTCGCGTCTACTCCACCGGCCAGTAGATTACAGTTTGGACCAGGTGCTCATCATCAGAATAGCCTGTGACAATATTTAGACATACTTGGCCAGTATTGAAATCAGACGTGAATATTATATTGAGGTGACAAAAGTCTGAGGGTGCCTCCCAGTACCGTGTCGGATCTTATTTTTCCCGCTGTAGTGCAGTAATTCGACGTAGCATGGACTCAACAATTTCTTGTCAACAATTCGTTGAAAATCCCCTGCAGAAACAATGATCCGTGCTGCCTCTAAAGCCGTCAATTGTTGCGAAAGTGTTGCCGGTGCAGGAGGTTGTGGATGAGTTGACTTCTTGATTATGTCCCAGAAATGTTCGATGGGATTCATGTCGGGTGACCTGGGTGGCCAAATCATTCCGCTGACTTTTCCAGAATGTTCTTCTTGAGAATATCGCGAACAGTTGTAGCTCGGTGAAGCGACATCGTCGTTTGGGAACATGAAGTCCATAAGTGGCTGCACATGGTCTCCGCGTACCTGAAAATTATCATTTCCAGCTGGTGATCGGTTCAGAAAGACCAAAGAACCCAGTCTACTCCATGTAGACACAGCCCACGCCATTATGGAGCGATATTTGAACAGGGCCTTGTTGACTACTTGGGTCCATGGCTTCGTGGGCTCTGCGCCACACTCTAAACCTACCATCAACTCTTACCTAGTGACTCATTTCCAGTCGTCTCGGGTCCAACCGATAAGGTAGCGAGCCCCGGAGAGGTGGTATCGTGCTGTTAGCAAAGACCCTCGTGTCGGTCCTCTGCTTCCACAGTTCATTAACGCCAGTTTTCGCCACGCTGTCCTGTCACGTTCATCGTAGGTCCCACAATCATTTTTACCGTTAATTCACGCAATGTTTCTTGTCTGTGAGCACTAAATACTCTAAGTAAACGCCGGCCTGAGTGGCCGTGCGGTTCTAGGCGCTGCAGTCTGGAGCCGACCGACCGCTACGGTCGCACGTTCGAATCCTGCCTCGGGCATGGATGTGTGTGATGTCCTTAGGTTAGTTAGGTTTAATTAGTTCTAAGTTCTAGTGGACTGATGACCTCAGACGTTAAGTCCCATAGTGCTCAGAGCCATTTGAACCATTTTAGCCAAACGCTGCTGCTCTCGGTCGTTACGCGGAGGCCGTCGGCCACTGCGATGTCCTTGGTGAGAGGTAAGACCTGCTCGAGTATCATGTCGTTTATGGATACCCAGAATCTACTATGTAGGAATCAACATGGATTCCGGAAACAGCGATCGTGTGAGACCCAACTCGCTTTATTAGATGCTATTTTTCTTGACTTCCGGAAGGCGTTCGATACAGTTCCGCACTGTCGCCTGATAAACAAAGTAAGAGCCTACGGAATATCAGACCAGCTGTGTGGCTGGATTGAAGAGTTTTTAGCAAACAGAACACAGCATGTTGTTATCAATGGAGAGACGTCTACAGACGTTAAAGTAACCTCTGGCGTGCCACAGGGGAGTGTTATGGGACCATTGCTTTTCACAATATATATAAATGACTTAGTAGATAGTGTCGGAAGTTCCATGCGGCTTTTCGCGGATGATGCTGTAGTATACAGAGAAGTTGCAGCATTAGAAAATTGTAGCGAAATGCAGGAAGATCTGCAGCGGATAGGCACTTGGTGCAGGGAGTGGCAACTGTCCCTTAACATAGATAAATGTAATGTATTGCGAATACATAGAAAGAAGGATCCTTTATTGTATGATTATATGATACCGGAACAAACACTGGTAGCAGTTACTTCTGTAAAATATCTGGGAGTATGCGTGCGGAACGATTTGAAGTGGAATGATCATATAAAATTAATTGTTGGTAAGGCGGGTACCAGGTTGAGATTCATTGGGAGAGTGCTTAGAAAATGTAGTCCATCAACAGAGGAGGTGGCTTACAAAACACTCGTTCGACCTATACTTGAGTATTGCTCATCAGTGTGGGATCCGTACCAGATCGGTTTGACGGAGGAAATAGAGAAGATCCAAAGAAGAGCGGCGCGTTTCGTCACAGGGTTATTTGATAACCGTGATAGCGTTACGGAGATGTTTAATAAACGCAAGTGGCAGACTCTGCAAGAGAGGCGCTCTGCATCGCGGTGTAGATTGCTCGCCAGGTTTCGAGAGGGTGCGTTTCTGGATGAGGTATCGAATATATTGCTTCCCCCTACTTATACCTCCCGAGGAGATCACGAATGTAAAATTAGAGAGATTAGAGCGCGCACGGAGGCTTTCAGACAGTCGTTCTTCCCGCGAACCATACGCGACTGGAACAGGAAAGGGAGGTAATGACAGTGGCACGTAAAGTGCCCTCCGCCACACACCGTCGGGTGGCTTGCGGAGTATAAATGTAAATGTAAATTTAGTATTCTAGGCACACTCTTGACATCTTGGATTTCCAAAATATTCTTTCGTTAACATTTTCCGAAATGAAATGTCCCTTGCGTCCAGCTCCAACTACTATTCCCCGTTCAGAGTCATTTAATTCCCGTCGTGCGGCCATAATCACGTCAGAAACATTTCATATGAATCATCTGAGTACAAATGACAGCTCCGCCAATGCACTGCTGAGTTACACCTTGTGTACGCAACACTACCGCCATCTGTACATGTGCATATCGTTGTCTCATGACTATTGTCACCTCAGTGTAAAAATGCAGCAAGGCAATAGCAAAAATGGCGTCTCTGGACGATAAGCAATACGCAAAAAGAGAACAGAAGCTCTTTAAGGTGTGATGCTGAAGATTAAACTGTACCATATCGAATTTTGGAGAAAAGAAATTATGGCACAATATTACTACAGAAGAGATCGGAGTATCGGACAAATCCTTACGCCGGAAAGCATCGTGTGTTTGGTATTACAAGGTGGTGTTGGGGTGTGGGGAGGTGGTGGGGTGTGGGCTGGAATAACAACTGTAGAGGGAGACCATCGCAAAAGTAAGCAGATTCAAATGGATGTCGGTTTCAGTAGTTATGCTGACCTGAAGACGCTTGCACAGTATAGATTAGTGTGGAAAGCTACAACAAACCAGTTTTAGAACCGCAGATCATGTCAGCAACATGAAGCAACGATTCGTACTATGAGCCCCTGAGAATAAGACATTTAGTTAATCTATGTTAGAACGGTGTGCAGGAAAGAAGGTGGGCATGTGATAGGTTCTATAGCCAGAGAGAGGAGTACTTTGCGGCGTACTCTGTTTGCCTCCCACACCAGACGCTCCGTTTATTGGCAAGTGAAACGCATGTGTGTGCTGCACGTCGGGACACATTTCTGCTTCTTATTTCATTCTCGAAAAATTTTATGCTCGGAAAACTAGAACCATCGCTTGCTACGGTAATAATAAGGGCAAATAAGAAATTTTGTCACCTCGAAAAAAATAAGTTAAATCATGAGTAATTTGTTTGTAGTTGCGGGCTTTCAAATTAAATGAAGTGGTGATGGCCTTCAACTACGTACCCTCAGACTCAATTGAAATATTAAAAGTTTTGGCTGGTTTCGTTGTCTAGGGGCTGGGATACGTAGTTGGCGCATTACAAGCCAAATACTGCTGAGTCTACAGTATACAAGACGAATATACACATCAATCGAATGGTCGAACGTTCCTATCACTCGGCAATTGCGAATTTTGAATGTTATACAGAAATTTATAAATTGAAGATTGCAATTAAATATATTCTGAAGGTACTATTTTAACGACTTTAAATGATGGGTTCGATAGCAGAAGTACCTTTAAGAATGCCCTTTACTACTGTAAAACACTTATTGATGTCATTGGTCCAGCAATTAAATAAAATATAAGTTGAACAACAGGGAAACAATAGAGTCCTCCTTCACATAATTAGTTATGAAGAACAACATAGCTCGCGAGACGTTCACTTCTAAATGTGTACTACGTCTTCACTGCAGACACCACGGAAATCTCACAAGTGCACAAGTCGGCACTAAGAAAAATTTCTATCTCCCGTGTCCACGCACAAACTGCTCCACTCTCCAAGTCTTTCCCGCGACTTTGCGTCTGTTGCGCCCTACTGTCGAGGACTCTCTCGTGTCCTCACCCGTACTGTTCAGAACTCCCCTGTCCTCTCTCGAAACGATGCTCCTCCCCCACTTCCATACGGTCTCTCCACATGTCCTGTTTTGGAATGATCGCTGTGATTGGCTAGAGCGTCCCCACCCTGTCCCCATGCCAACACATACTCACAAACATAATGAAACACATTCGATATACTGGATTTACATTTAAATAACTTGAAATTAATTAAGTATTCCCATGGCTGTACCATGAACACGCTCTGACACACATTATTAAACACGTAATACCTATTTCTTCATGAATAGTATATATCAAATATAAACAAAGACATATATGAATAAATATATTTATAAGCATGCTGCTACCGTTTTTTTGTTTTTTTTTTTTCGTGTAATTGTGGAGTACTTATGACCTGACGCGATCGATAGTAATCAGCCACTTTGACCTCCAATGACTCATGTACTATTCAAGTTACATGCCTGTAATTTATACCAATTTAGGTTTACACTAATAGCTTTCTGAAGACACGTCGATCGAGAAAATCAGATGAACCGTTTATATTTTGGAAATTCATTGCTGGATGTTACTTGTATAATATATCATCAGATACTAAACTTTAAACTAATAAAGACACTGAAAATCTTATTACACCAACAGAATTTCGTTGTGCAAATAATGGTAATGTACATGTTTCTTTTTGAGGTGTCATGATTCATGTGGCTACTATTAATTTCTATACGAACTGTGAAATGTCTGCCATTAAGGTCTCATAAAGTCCGCCATCTTTGTCACCTCCGTCATGTCTCCTTCATCGACACAGCGCCAGTATGGAATTACCAGCCACGCGGTAGGCTACACCACGTGGTCAGGCCTTTGTGCGGCATCACTCGGTTGCTAATGTGCCGCGGCTTGCCGAGCGGCCCGAGTGGTGGCTGCCAACTCTGAACTTAAAATATTTCCAGGGCGGCACAACTCGCTCGTTACCCCGCAACGTACACATCTGCAGTTCTGGTACACACTGTGATCCCCGCGCCAAAGTATCGCAGCTCACCAGAGAAGCAAAAGTAACATGATGTAATCTATTGATAGACAGGTTTATCGTACTGTAATTCGTATAAGGCACCAGCGGAAGTGTTCTACCTGTGTCAGACCAAGCAAGACGGGTAAGAAGTCATTTGGATTGGCCTCAGACATCTGCAACGTTTCCGCTAGTGCCGTGTACGAATTACGGCACAATACAACGCTTTATCAATGAGCCATGGACTGCGCCATTTGTTCTGGGTTATTGGCTGCGTGCACCTGTACTGTACCGCGGCGATTTCAATATACTCAAGTACCTCGACCAATACCAATAGACAAAAGGAGTTGCGATGTGGAGGCCGTTGTCACCTATAATTACTAAATTGTTTGTGGAAGATTTTTAAGACCGTGCTTTGTAGTCTACGGCATAAAACCTGAGTGTTTGCTTAGAAAGACAGACGATACTTTTGTTGCTTGGCCTCCTGAGAGTGAGAATTTAATCTTTTTAATTGAATCTACTTGAATAATTGAATAATCGCTTCAGGATGTATGTAGAAACGTATGGCTGCGTTCTCTTCCTTGAGATCAGGAGGAAGGTTGATCGTACAGTGACTGGAGCATGCTGTTTACACGACACCGATTTATACCTATAGACTGACAGCTGTCATAGTTGGCTCAGCATGAAGGGTTCTTCGTACATTCTCCATAAAGCCCACGTCGTCTCAGACTCTGAAAACATGTCAGCTGAGTTAGCCCATCTCGAAGGAATCTTTCGTCAGAATCATCATAGTGACAGACAAATCAGACGCACGTTCCGCTTTCGACCAACCATGAATAGCGGGCTAGGTGATAGTAAGGAGGTGGTGCCCAAGTCACCGACCTTTTTTTGCTTACGCAGTAAGCATTTCCAATGATATTAGATGTATTCTGCGGAAATATGTTGTGAATTTTGTTTCTCGACTGATATATAAGATTAGAGCCCTTGCGAGGTGCTGGGGCTAGCAGTGTATTTAACACTAAATTCTTCTCGAATCTTCATGTGGAAATAATGCTCTAAGCCCGCCCCCCCCCCCTTTTCTAACTCCGACTTTTGCTGTTGCACATGGATTAAGAAGATACGCGAACTGACTGTAATCGACCCTGAAAGTGGAGTAGAAAAGAGTTTGGCACCTGCAATAATTTAATTGGATAGAAATTAAGGAAAGTTACATTAACGTAGTGAGAAATGAAAGGGCTGCTCTACCGATTAACGGAATGAAAGTTCTGTCCAAAATAACAATTTGATTTATTATGACTAAACTCAAAATAGTAAACAAAACACATGAAATATTTACAGTACATCAAATTGGATACTCAAATAAATGCTGTGAAGGTGAGGTTGTCCATAAACTAGATTGTGACGTTTATGACCAAGTGGTATGTGGAGGCAATTCTTTGCAACCCAAATCTTAGGAGAAACACCCAGCCAACCCAACATTAATTGCTGCTACAGTAGTGAGAACTCATGCAATGAACATCCAAGACAGAACCACGTCAGAAAAGATGGGAACAGGCGCGCTCTGCTGAGCTCTGATTATCACAGTGCAAATTCCCTAATCTGCCGGTGCTGCGGACATACATTACCAAGCTGTCTTCTTAACTGCAAGGACACGATCTGATGTACCGGAAGCGATGGCTGGTTCCTTCGATGTCCCGTCGTGGTGATGATAATGTCGCGAGTGTAGCCCGAAACAAATTATCCTGGTCTGGTTGTTCCAGACTAAAGACTTCCTAGCCGGCCGAAGTGGCCGTGCGGTTAAAGGCGCTGCAGTCTGGAACCGCAAGACCGCTACGGTCGCAGGTTCGAATCCTGCCTCGGGCATGGATGTTGTCCTTAGGTTAGTTAGGTTTAACTAGTTCTCAGTTCTAGGGGACTAATGACCTCAGCAGTTGAGTCCCATAGTGCTCAGAGCCAGCCAAAGACTTCCTATCAATACAATGCGCCTCTGTGGGCGACGAAGAAGGCTCACCACACAATCACTGACGGTACAGTGATTGATTTTAACAAGCGAAGTCACACAATAACTCCGATACAGTCAACTTTAGCCAAAACTGCGCAAGACAGACAACATAGGCCGCTTGTACACAGAATGCTCAATTGCCAAATGTACTCGGAAAGTTACGTTGAAGTCGAAACTTCAGCAGCTTCGTCAAACGTTACAATCAAATAAAAGTATATTAGACAGCTAACGGAAGGCAGGCTGTCCAGAGCAGCGAGAGCTCAGTCTTGTAACCTACCCCAACCGAAAGGCGAGAGCCGACATCTCAAGAGCACCCGTACAAGCTGAACACAGCACATTCCCGCCCCCACGACAGTGGCCGTGGTTAAACGTTCCAAACAGCAACTCAAAAACCTGCGGAAAATTCCCCTCTATTGCCGACACAGTACTCTTCCACCAATGGAGATACTTGGCGCCAATTTCTGCGCCAATTTTACTACGTCATAGAGCTATTCCCTGAGCAAGCGAATCACAGTTATGATTTTGCAGAAAACGCGGGAATTTGCCCTCCAAGACTGCCTGGGAACACAAGTCATTCCCACGCCTCGCTGGTAGCCCGCCAGAGACCTTTTTCACTAAGTTTCTGCCAACTAACGGAATGTCTAACCCAGCCGCTCCATCAGGCCCCTGTGGGCATGTCGCCACCGCTCATATGACAATGTCGGCGTCTGGAAAGCATCCACTCGACTCCCTCATACCCGTCGGCTTAACCCTCTCAAAATCAGCAGAACCTGCCTGTCACCGGACCACCCAGGTGACGAGAGACACTGCGTGGGAAGTCCGCGTGTGAAGGAATAGCGTCTTTTCACCGCATGCAATTAGAGAGGAAAATCGAATTACTCAGAGTAAGATAGAAATATCCTCACCCTTTTAGGATACGTAGAGGACGATCTTGGTTTGCGAAAGGCGGGCGTCTATCGTACTCCTTGTAGTTGTGGCACAACATGTATTGGTCAGACCATCAGGACCTCGGAGGACTGGTATACTGGGTATAGGCGCCACTCACGCTGATAACTGTTGAGCACATCTACTGTTGCTGAATATTGCCTTTGCATTGGTAGTCCTATAGAACTTAACAACACGGTGATTCTAATATAACACGGAGATTCTGGTATGCACTTCCAGCTTTTGGAATAGCGTTTTTAGGAAAGAAGTTAAGATTAAATTAGCATGACCCTATAAAGAGGGGTAAAGAATTTTGCTCAAATTCTTAGTAGAATCCTGCACTTTCACTGGTCAAACACGCGAGTTACAGAGTTTTAATGTTACATCGCCCTCTGCTTAATATATGTCGATAACTTCAGATATTAGTAACCTTTGGCTGTGTTTTGGAGCAAGGATTTACAATGTGTGTGTGTGTGTGTTATATGCTATGCATATCGAAATTTTAAATTTCTCTGCACAGCACTTTCCCGTTGTATTTTTACCTTGAAAATGGCAGCGTGTGCGCCTGATGCAATATCGGTGGTTGTCGAAGACGCCATCCAGTTGAATTCTCGTATGTTATTTGAACATTTTATACATTTGGAGGAACTCAAGGTCCATATCTTTCTCTTGCTGTCCGGTAGACCATTCGCCGGGTGCAAGTCTTTTGATTTGACGCCACTTCGGCGATTTGCGCATCGATGTTGATGAGATGATGATGATGATTAGGACAACACAATACCCAGTCCCTGAGCAGAGAAAATCTGCGACCCAGCCGGGAATCGAACCCGGGCTCTTAGGATTGACATTCTGTTGCGCTGACCACTCAGGTACCGGGGTGGACAAGCATTACTAGTGCGCTACTTGACACAGTCATGTCTATTAAAAACGTAGGCGTAACGCTGCAAAGTGATATGAAATGCCACAAGCTTCTAAGGACGGTAGTGGAGAAGGCAAATGTTCGACTTCGGTTTATTGGGAAAGTCCTGGGAAAGTGTGGTCCATCTGTTATGTGATTGCACGTAGAACACCAGTGCGACCCACTGTAGGATACTGCTTGAGTGTGTAGGATTCCAACCAGGTCGAATTAAAGGAATTCATCGAAGCAATTCAGAGGTGGGCTGTTAGAGATGTTGCCGGTAGGTTAGATAAACACACAAGTATTACGGAGATGATTCGGGAACTCAAATGAGAATAAAATATATTTCCGGATCCGAATATCAACAACCATCAGATATATAATGGAATGACGATACTGAAAATTTATACCGGGCCGGGATTCGAACCCAGATTTCCCGCATTACACAAGCTGTCACCTTAACCATTTTTTTTCTTTTTGTTGATCTCATTTTGTTCGTTATTTGTCGTTGTATTAGTGGGCACGTTCACATGACGCTTATTCAGTTTCATCGTTGATCCATTACAGAGGGCAGCTAACCCTCTGAGCGAACACGCTGAGCTACCGTGTCGGCTGAACTTTGGCTATCCGTTCACGCCCTAGGGCCAGACCCAAATTACCATATGTCGTCGTTCATGCATCTCAACCAGCACTCGTACACATTATGTAATCCCCGTACAAGGGCAGTGGGGTAACACTTCAATGGAAAGTCGCTGCATGGTATCGGCGGAAAAGTACGATATTGCAGTGCTTCTGCTGTTAAGCTGTACGGTGCAATGTTCCTTCGGACTTGCATGCATGCGTGGATGTCCGAAGGAACGTCACACCGTACTTACTAACAACGTAGGCTTTGCAGTATCGTATCAAATGGAAACTCCTGTAAGTAAGACGTCGTTCTGTTCGAGGAACGCTATTGAGAAAATTTAGGGACTCGTCATTTGAAGCTGACTGCAAAACGATTATACTGCCGCCAACGTACATTTCGGATAAGGACAATGAACATAAGAGAATTTAGGGTTCGTACGAAGGCGTACAGACAGCGGATTTTTCGCTCTATTTGCGAGCAGAAACACAATGTAAAATGGCTATTAGTGGCACAAGGTACTCCACCACATACCGTTGGTGTCTTGCGGACTGTATATTATGTGAGATGTATTCTTGTACTTTGCGATCTGCCTCATGCTATGTACCGGTGGGTATTTTGTAGTTCAAAACCTGTCCCGTTTCTAGTCTGGAACCGTGTGCGGGTATAACGATTGTTGGTGACCGTTCATGTGCGCTCGAACCACCTCCATGGATATTTCCCGAAACATACATAGGAGGAAGCTATACATCGGTTCACTGTTCAGGAAATTAACAATATCGGAAACTTTACAGTAAAACACATGGACATAAAAAAATGTGTCCGCAGCTCGTAGTCGTGCGGTAGCGTTCTCGCTTCCCGCTCCCGGGTTCCCGAGTTCGATTCCCGGCGGGGTCAGGGATTTTCTCTGCCTCGTGATGACTGGGTGTTGTGTGCTGTCCTTAGGTTAGGTAGGTTTAAGTAGTTCTAAGTTCTAGGGGACTGATGACCATAGATGTTAAGTCCCATAGTGCTCAGAGCCATTTGAACCATTTTTTAGAAAAAATGCCTCTATTGTAGTGCTTGCCCCGCGAATCGGTTTGGCACTCTTTATACTATTGCTCGTGCTAAATGAATTTGTGACGAAACGAACTCCTCTGAACTGGGTTTTCTGTTTTATCTTTCAGTCACATCTGATTCAGGTCACAATCACGAGCTTGCATTGAGAGGCACCCACATGCCTTGCTCATACTGTGGCATCAAGCAGTCAAGCCTGCAAGATGAGTGGTCTGCCAAGCGAGTGGACTCATTCTTATTTATCGAGTAACATGAACTCTAGTACTCATAATTAAGTTACAAGTTATTCTCCTGTTTGAATATTACGCAACGGAAACGCTCATCTGACTATTAGTAATTTACACAACTCTGACTGGTCACTACGCACTGGCAATACCACATTTTCTTTCTTATTTAACGGCTTTGATCAACATGTGGCCATCGCACTGAATATGAATGGTGAACACATTATAAATTCTGGATATCATGACAACGTAAAATTCGAAGGCAAAGGCCACAAATCTTTTACTTTTCACCATAAGTTCTATAACCTAAACACACAAATTCTATAACCTACAACAATAACACATGAGAAATTCCGCCCAGTGGGCATGGTTTTACATTGGTGATTCTCTATCTTATGGTCTCGTAATTATTTAACGCTACAGTGCACTTTCTGGATAGGATGGTGGATCTTTTGCTGTATCTCACACTTCGACTCTCACAACCATCATCACGAAACTTTCCTCCAGACCGAGCGGTACAAAAGGAACATGCATAACCCACTACCTCTGAAACTATCTTGCTACTCTCCCATGTAAACCACATATACTTAAATTACATGACATACACCACACTGCAACATTGAATACAATACAAGGAATAGTCACAACATTGTAATCACATCACTTTCAGCTTTCCCATTTCAATTAGTATTCATCCCAGTTTCACATGACGCTGCCCCACTTCGTAACTTTTCTTTCCTACTACGAACTCTGGAGGATATATGCACGTCTTCCTGTGCAATGCAAGTCAAGTGGCGTTGCTGGATAGACGGCTGACTCACCTTGCTTCTCTCTCAGAGTATTATAGTTTGAATCAAGCGACACACGGAAACATAACACGCAAAGTAATATTAAGAACATATTCATCACACACGCGAGTCCTCAACTGATACCATGGACGAGTACTTCTCTTTATCCTTTGTCTCATACACAGATTGAGACTCACACAGTACTCACCACATGGACGTACTCGTCTCTAATTTCAAGTCCTGCAAACGCCATTTCTTAAATATTTCCAACTTATAGTACACACGCTAGTAATTCAGCTTAACTTAAGCACTCGGAAGTATTTCAACTTATTGCTACACGTGGTTTCATTGTGACCATTGGTCACTTCCGAAGATTACTACGATCCTCTTAATATTACCTGCCTGACATTTAATTCTCCCCACAAAAGTTCCTGAAATAGAGAAATTATTATTCCAAACTACTCTTAAGTATTTCACATGCATACCACGTCTCCACTCTTTTGTCTTTACGGAGCACACCTAAGACAGGTGTTACCAACACTAGATCCAGCGGCAGAGTGCTGAAACATGGCCGTTCTTCAGGTCCTCTCGCACCTCTGCCGAAGTGGGGGAGCACCTTGCTACCGTATTGGTCAGCCACGTTTCAGGCGCTCAAAGCTCAGGTAAATTTTATCTCTTTGGTCCCACCAAAGGTGACCCAAGTACCGTCTCAAAGATGATCGTATATTCACATTCACTATCTGCGGTTAGCAAACGACCATACATTCATTCATTTCACAGATCTCACCAAACTGGATGTAGGGATTTATTTTGTGGGTGTGGTGTCACCGCCAGACACCACACTTGCTAGGTGGTAGCTTTTAAATCGGCCGCGGTCCGCTAGTATACGACGGTTCTGCGTGTCGCCACTGTCAGTAATTGCAGACCGAGCGCCGCCACACGGCAGGTCTAGAGAGACGTACTGGCACTCTCCCCAGTTGTACAGCCGACGTTCATAGCTACAGTTCACTGACAACTACGCTCTCATTTGCCGAGACGATAGTTAGCATAGCCTTCAGCTATAACTGCTATGACCTAGCAAGGCGCCACAATCCTTTGCTATATATATTGTGGTTATAACATGTATCATCAAGAGCGATGTTCTTCAAATGTGGATTAAAGTTAAGTATTCCAGAAGCTACGTACTTTTCTTTATAGCATTCATTACGTATCCTGTTTCAGACCTCACGCCAGCCTGCGTGAGTTTAAACGCCTGCCTTTCGGTTACCCGTCACTGTGGATTGGCTGTCTTGTCAGTCCACAACAGTGGGAGTGCACATGTGATCAATTAAATAAATAAATTGTCATTCTTTCCCACACTGGTATTCGGCTTCGCTGTATTAATTGAAATTGAGTTATTTTTACAAAAAATATGTTGTTCTGACAAGAATAATGAAGTATGTTGTACCTATTTTCAATGTCGGGCGGTACTGTACCCTTTCACCACCGGCTACCCATGCAGAAAAAAATGGCACGATACTATCCTTGCAGTGCGAGGGTAGTTCCGAACATTTTTTTAAGAAAGCTGTATTGGAACAAACGTAGCAAGTCATCATAACAACCAGGAGGAGACCTTAGCCCCTGGTGACCTCACATAGACGACCAAATGCTGTTACTTTACCAAATTATTGACACAGTTGTTGCATTATTGTACTCTCCACAATCCGGAGTAACGTACCCATACAAATTTACAACAATCCACATGACAAATAAAACATTACCTCATACAAATAAAAAATAATGTTGAGATAAAAATTTGCTTAGTTACTGAGATCTTCGTTATTTTTATGAGTAATCCAAACTTCACTAATTCTATAACAAATAAAAAAAATACTAATTGTACTCATGAAATTTTAAATAGCTCACCATCCAAACACAGAGCAAGTAATCTGACATTCATAAATTGCGTTGTAATAATCTTTAAATGGCAATGTCTAAATACAAAACAAAATCAACAAAAGAAAAAAAATTGTGTACACTAGTTACATGTAGAATATCAGGCTCCATACCATTACTCTAAAATGTACATCAAACCTACAGAGAAATTAAACTGAGAAAAAAAACAATGAAATATACCACAAGTTACATACTGGTTACGTGATATAGTCAATCTAAGACATCATGTCATACCTTATTAACTATCATCACTTAAGCGATTGCCACCACTACTAGACTGTGAGTTTAACCTGCTGAGCTAGTCAGTCCATCAACTTTGATCAATACACGCAGTAAATAGTTAGCAATAAGTGCTTGAATCCACCAGTAGCTCTGGTATCTTACTCTACTGCTCATTTCTCTGTTGTTACACATTTAGACGACAAGAACTTGCATTTCGACTAGCCTTCGTTACACTTTAATGTGAAATATCACCACTGTGATAATGCAAATAAGTGGCTTCAGTCAACACACCAACAAGATCATTACTATCCACTACATCAAAATGCATCAGTTAATTCCGATATTTGTTGTGCAATGCAAACTTTTGTCCCCTGTGACAACCTTGATGACCAATGCAACAAGTGCCGCTACGTTAGTATTACGCCACTGGCTAATAATTAAAGCATCATTGTACCAAATATTCTAATAAACATTCTACGTGAACTTGATAACCCAGAATAAACAAAAAAACACTAACCATTCTAAACACAAATGTTAATGAAATACAATTACACTTGGTGTCCCTTCAGGAATTAAACGTATAAAAAAATTACACAATTACAAGTACAAATACACTATTCCCTATCTTGCGAGTCACACGGAATCATTTCATTCTGTGATTTTCTTGGGGTCAAAAAAGTTGCTGACAGGTTCCCTAGAAACACTGTCTCGGTGTCAAAGCTCTCCCATGGTTACCCGGACGAAAGTCTTTAAGTCACTCAAATCGGCATTTTGAACACATTAAACACAAATGCCATAGTCACTCTCAGAGTACCATCCACACGAATCTGGTCGTCCAGAAATGGCCCTACAACTGCTATTACCCACGGTTCTGTCCTTTCAGTTCATGGTGTAATTAAAAGTCGTAAGTTCCAACCACCAGAACTTATTCCCGCACCAATTAAAGAAATGTCTCCTACTACAAATGCAAATGTCAATGTCCCACTTTAGTTTCTTGCGTTCATACAATAATTAGTCACCAAACGACAACTGTCCTCTTTAAGTATACCAAGCGTCCCTTTCAGCGTATGTTGAAAACACTCAAAGATATCTGATCTCTTGTTATATTCGTTTTAGGTGACCAACGAGCGAACTTATTTACGAAACAACTATTACAAAACAAGTATTTTTAAATGCACTTCATAAAATAACTGAAAATCCGTTTTAGTTTTAAAACATCAGAAACTGCATTTTTGTAGGGCTGGTTACAAATTTTTATCTTTCAAATTAGACATAAAACATTTTTTTAAAACCTTAAACATAATTATCTCTAACATACGGTTTGCGAAGACAAAAAGCATTTCTGTAAAGTCAGATAATATTTGTGCTGTGCAGTTGTCTCAATTGTACGTGCACTCGACGAGTAATCCAAGATTCTTTTTTTTTTTTTTGCTTCAGTTATCAGTTTTGTGACTGGTTTGATTCACGTTTATGCCATCTAAATTTAATCGGGTTAAGTAGTAGGCAAGCTGCTACATCAAAAAAAAGCTACTCCCTCCTCAGTTTTACTATACAGGATAACTCTGTGATGAAGTTATAAACTTTCATGATTGATGGGAACTGGTAGAGTAACGGTTTGACTGGTCAGTGAACGGCTGAGTCGAAAGGCTTAAGAGCAAATGGTTCTTTTCTATCTGACAGTGGAACACATGTAAAGGTACTATTGTTCGTAAAATTGCGGGAAACTTTCAGAGATGCTGGTATGGACAAAAATTTGAAAAAAATATCTTGTGAACACGGGCTCTAAAACGCATACTTTAAGAGCTGTGAGCATTTGTTCATCTTCGACACCGTGAACCGTATCTCTTCTACTGCAAGCTCTTTGGTTCCACATTTTTGAGGAGGTAATGGAGATGCCCAAAAGTCCGCAGCTCGTGGTCGTGCGGTAGCGTTCTCGCTTCCCACGCCCGGGTTCCCGGGTTCGATTCCCGGCGGGGTCAGGGATTTTCTCTGCCTCGTGATGATTGGGTGTTGTGTGATGTCCTTAGGTTAGTTAGGTTTAAGTAGTTCTAAGTTCTAGGGGACTGATGACCATAGCTGTTAAGTTCCATAGTGCTCAGAGCCATTTGCACCATTTGATGCCCAAAACATATTCCTTAAGAGATACGAGAACTTGTTCAGAAGAAGAGATATGTTTCACAGTATCGAAGACGGACAATCGCTCATAGTTCGTAAGATTTGCTTTTATGGCCGGCCTTTACTGGATATTTTTTTCTTGTTTTGGTCCATACTATCACCTCCGAAAGTTTACTGTCCTGTAACAACAATACCATAATTATCAGAATGATTTTCGCTTTTAATTTTCTACTCTGTCGTCTCCGGAACAGGTTTCTGCTTCAAATTGGTGCGTTTACCCTTCTCCATAGTCCCCGAATAAGGCTTTGTAAAATTTCATTCAGCTTAACAATTGTAAACAGTACATCAAATGAAAGATCAACTCTAACGTTTTTTTTTTTTTTTTTTTTTTTTTTTACAGTTGTTCAAGGTGAGTGGTATTAGTCACTTGGCACACATCGAGTCTATAGGCCGATTTTTCCCAAACCTTGATCAGTGTGCCAGGAGTAACTGTTGCAACAACCACCTCAGTCGCGTTTCTAAGTCTTGTAGATAAACTAATAGCGGAAACACATGCAGAGTGTTTCCTTAAGAGCGTGCAGAAATGTAACAGGGCGTAGAGAATGCTCTACTGAACAATTTGAGGTAGGGAAGCTGGTGTCGAAGAAGCCAGCTTAAGGAGATATGGAAGTAAACTTCTCTATCGCTTTGTCTAGCACTACTGTGTTCCAGCTTATTTGCAACTAACTAGTGTACAAGTTCACAAGTACTGTGCTGTTTATTTACACGTACGAGGGTGAGTCAAATGAAAACCTTAAATTTATAGTAACAAATCGAAATTTCGCGCCGTTATCCTGTAAGTTGGTAAGCTACAACAGCGTGCAGAATAGCTTGTAGGTGGCAGCATAGTGCAGATGCTCACATACCGCACAGTGTCAGTATAAAGATGGCCGCCCCACTTGGGACTTGCATCAGGGAAGAACAGCGTTCTGTTATTCGGTTTTTGCGTAGTGAAGGTGTGAAACCTATTGAAATTCATCGACGAATGAAGGTTCAGTACAGTGATGCATGTTTGTCACAGCAGCAAGTCTACGAATGGAGTAGAAAGTTCGCAAATGGTGTGACTTCAGTGGAAGATGCTCCTCGTCCAGGTCAGGCACAACGAGATGTGACTCCACAGAACATTGCAGCAGCTGAAGCCATAGTGAAGTAAAACCGCCGAGTGACACTGAATGACATTGCAGCATTTTTACAGATCAGTCATGGGTCAGCACACCACATTGTGCATGATGCGCTCCAGTTTCACAAAGTGTCTGCAAGATGGGTGCCACGACAGCTGACTCCTGAAATGAGAGAACGACGGGGTGATGCTTGTGAAGAACTTCTTCGGCGCTTTGAACGAGAAGGAGACGGCTTCTTTGCAAGAATCGTTACTGGGGACGAAACCTGGGTTAACTTCCACCAACCGGAAACGAAGAGAGCGAGCAAGGAATGGCGCCATTCCTCATCACCAAAACCAAAAATGTTTCGAACAGAACCATCAGCAGGGAAGGTTATGTTGACTCTCTTTTGGCACGAAAAAGGCGTCATTTTGGAGCATTACATGCCAAGAGGGACCACTGTCATCTGAGCCTCATACACAGATCTCCTAAAAAATCATCTGCATCCAGCAATCAAATCAAAGCGACGTGGATTGCTGTCAGCAGTTGTCCTTTTGGAACATGACAATGCAAGGCCACACACTGCCCGTACAACAGTTGCAACAATCACAGACCTACATTATGAGTGTCTTCCTCATCCAACATGCTCACCAAACCTTGCCCCAAGTGATTTCCCTATGTTTGGACCACTCAAAGACGCAATGGGAGGAAAGAAGTTCAGTTCTGATGAAGAGGTACACCACGCGGTGCATGAATGGTTGCGCGGACTACCAAAAGAATTTTTTTCTAAAGAAATTTATGCACTCTGTAAGCGCTGGAGGACTTGCATTGAGCGTGGGGGAGATTATTTTGAAAAGTGATACAGCTTTGTACCACTTATGCATAATACGTAATATTTTTAAAAATATGTAAGGTTTTCATTTGACTCACCCTCGTACATTCTTTATTTACTGCAACAAAACAAGGAGAACGAGTCTGATTACTAGGAAGTTATTAGGCAGGTGTTGTTTACCCGAGGTTCATTCAAAGGGTTCCACCTGAGTTGTACCCTTGGTTGTTTGTGCTAGCATGCGGATACAACATAACGGTGCACCACCTCACTTCAGGGTGGATATCCGCAACCATATCAGTGCTGTATTTCCTGGTCGCTGGATTGGAAGGGAAGGTCCTATTCGCTAGCCTGAGAGGTCACTTAACCCGAATCCCCTAGATTATTTTCTATGGGGATATCTAAAGTCACTTGTGTATGAGACCCCAGTGGATATGGAGATGGAATTAGTTGCCAGAATCGTAGCTGCCTGTGATGTGATTCGAAACATACCAGGAATATTTGTCACGGTGCGTCGCAATCTTGTTCGCCGATGTCATGCTTGCATTGTGGTTGATGGCCGTCAGTTTCAGCATATTTTGTAAAATACAGTACAAATGATTCGTTCATTGTGTCAGTGATGATATTTATAGTTAATGTAAATAAAAAGTTCACAGTAATGTGATTTTATTCCTATTATTTCCTTAAGTTGACTACTTCGACCCCAGTTTCCCTACCTCAAATCGTTCCGTGGAACGTCCTCTATGTCCTATTAAAGGCATGCACGCTCTTACGGAAACGCACTGTGTACATAGCAATTTCTGAACCCCAAAGGTAAAATTCGCATGATGTCAGGTCTGGTGAGTGGAGGCCATACAAAGCAAAGCCAGCCATTCGGCCCCTTCGGCCAACACAGCGGTCGGTTACTATCCCATTTTAATCAATCACGTACTGAGTTTCGCCAGTGAGACGGCAGACCGTCTTGCTGTCAAATAAAGTTCCGTGGTTCAGCTTCTTACATTTGAGGAAAGAGCCATAGTTCTGGTGTATGAAGTTAAGAAACAACGGTTAAAGTTGCTTCACCGAAAAAGAAAGATCTGTAAATTTCCCGTCACACTCTGGCACAAAAACTATTCAATTTAGAGGAATCATAGTTCTGGTGCATCAAGTTAAGAAACAACGGTTAAAGTTGCTTCACCGAAAAAGAATGATCTGTAAATTTCCCGTCACACTCTGGCACAAAAACCATTCAATTTAGGGGAATCTCATTGCAGCTGTATCATCTCGTGAGAATTTCCTGATCCTCCCAGGAGCAACCATTAAGTGTTCACATTTTCACTCAGGTGAAATGCCGATTTATCACTGAATACGACGCCATCCATGAAACCTTCATCACAGTGTAGCGACATTTCGTTTGTAAAGTTTTTGAAGTAATACAAAGGAAACAGTGCATTCGAATGCGCACAGAGAAGCAAAGAGAAATGTTTGAATTGGTCTTTCATTTGATGTATCATTTATAACCAAGCAGGGAACCCGTGTGAAACTCAGGGACTTTTATAGTTTTAAATAATGAGAGTATTTGAATTAAATGTAGTCGTTGGGATAAAGGCAGCTGTGGGAATAAAGACAAAACATCTGTAAAAATAAACCAAACGATGTGAAGTAGTAATGCTGAATTTATGATACAAACCTATATGTAATGTGTTTTGCATTCGAAATGTTTGTCTCAGCTTATAAGACGGGTAGAGATGAGGAATTGAGTCTACAGGGCAACATAACCCATAACGTAAACTCGACAAACATTTTCAGTTACAACAAGCACCCTAGGCCGTAGTAGCAACAGGTAAATCACAATTCAAGGCAACAATGACAAATATGTCGTTTCGGAAAGTGTTCGTTTAGAAAAGCCAGATTGTACGACGGGAGAGATAATGAAATAGTGCATTGGTCACTGGTTATTATTTATGACAATGCTGTATAAACCTTATCTAGCTAATAAGTACTTTAAAGCAAATAAAACAGTTGAAATAAGATAATACGAAAATGTAGTTTGCTACTCGTCATTAGGAAGCTAATTCGTAAAATACAGGTATGAAGCTGGTCATCCATGATGCCGTTTTGCCTATGACATTTAGAGATTTCATTTACGTTAAAATTTTCCACAAATAGTAGGCAGTGTCAGAAGCTGGTTAAAAGACCTTTCTAACGATATCTCATTCATCCTTGTATGTTTAGTATGTGTTGAGAAAAAGGGATGTTGACTTCAGAAATAATAAATATGATTGCAAGGTGATTGTAATAAATACTACAAAGCCTTTAAACCTCGATGTTCTCTATGAGACACTCTACATTTACTTGTTTACAATAGCATTTTTGTAAGAAAGTATTTTTTACATGTATAAATGCCGAGTCTTATTTACAGAGTATTATGACCTGCCATACAGATTTGTAACGAACATTGCTACTTGTCATATAGTTAACAGAACCTTTCACTTCCTGAATCTAGACATCCACTTAATTTGTGGAAAGAGTGGTTAACGAAGTGCTAATAGTTTTGAATTGGTAGGGGCACCCAATTTCTAGCTTTGTGTTAGATGGAGCTTACTGAATATCTTACCATCAGAGTAGATAACTCCATTCTGAGCTCTGTGATCAAATGATGTGCTCAAATATCTGTAGTTTTGCAAAACTTGTAATATAATGTAATCAGAAAATACTACTACATTCAACATTTAAATTTTCGCATAAATGTGACCAGCAAAAGGAAAATTATAATAAAGCGAAACTTAAAAATGTTAGTCAGTTCCACAAGAAAGTGTATGGCATTACCTGTATGAAATTAAAGACACTATTATAATTATAAGTACATGAAAATACATGTAACTACTAATTGCACAGTTACCTAATAGTTAATCCGATTGGCACCATTATCAATTATTGCTTGGCACCTTTTCGGCAATCTTTTCAGGAAGTTTTTGAGATTCTCTCAGTAACGATCTCCATACGAGATGCATTCAAGTTCTAAGGCCTGCGATTTTTTGTCTCCGGACTGGAAAGAGATGGAAACATGCGCATTGTTTTAAAATGAGGCCGCGTTCATTGTCAATACGTCCCAGAGATGGCAGCACCGTAGGGAAAATGGAATTTTACCGCCAGCGGCGAGAATGAGAACTGTTTTAAACACTTAAAATGGCGACGTTTTCCATACTTGAACAGCGTGCAATCATTCGTTTTCTGAATTTGCCTGGTGTGAAACCGGTTGAAATTCATCGACAGTTGAAGGAGGCATGTAGTGATGGAGTTATGGATGTGTCGAAAGTGCGTTCGTGGGTGCGACAGTTTAATGAAGGCAGAACATCGTGTGACAACAAACCGAAACAACCTCGGGCTCGCACGAGCCGGTCTGACGACATGATCGAGAAAGTGGAGAGAATTGTTTTGGGGGATCGCCAAATGACTGTTGAACAGATCGCCTCCAGAGTTGGCATTTCTGTGGATTCTGTGCACACAATCCTGCATGACGACCTGAAAATGCGAAAAGTGTCATCCAGGTGGGTGCCACGAATGCTGACGGACGACCACATGGCTGCCCATGTGGCATGTTGCCAAGCAATGTTGATGCACAACAACAGCACGAATGGGACTTGCTTTTCATCGGTTGTGACAATGGATGAGACGTGGATGCCATTTTTCAATCCAGAAACAAAGCGCCAGTCAGCTCAATGGAAGCACACAGATTCACCGCCACCAAAAAAATTTCGGGTAACCGCCAGTGCTGAAAAAATGATGGTGTCCATGTTCTGGGACAGCGAGGGCGTAATCCTTACCCATTGCATTACAAAGGGCACTACAGTAACAGGTGCATCCCACGAAAATGTTTTGAAGAACAAATTCCTTCCTGCACTGCAACAAAAACGTCGGGGAAGGGCTGCGCGTGTGCTGTTTCACCAAGACAACGCACCCGCACATCGAGCTAACGTTACGCAACAGTTTCTTCATGATAACAACTTTGAAGTGATTCCTCATGCTCCCTACTCACCTGACCTGGCTCCTAGTGATTTTTGGCTTTTTCCAACAATGAAAGGCACTCTCCGTGGCCGCACATTCACCAGCCGTGCTGCTATTGAGTCAGCGATCTTCCAGTGGTCAAAACAGACTCCTAAAGAAGCCTTCACCGCTGCCATGAAATCATGGCGTCAGCGTTGTGAAAAATGTGTACGTCTGCAGAGCGATTATGTCGAGAAGTAACGCCAGTTTCATCGATTTCGGATGAGTAGTTAATTAGAAAAAAAAATCGGAGGCCTTAGAACTTGAATGCACCTCGTATTGTCCTGATTTTATAGCAGCTGCTTCAGAGTATGTATTAGCTTTCCTTTAAGCTTTATCTTGATATACGACCAAACATTTTCGATCGAATTTGTATCCGGAGACATTGTAAGCCAATGCATCCCCATTGCCTTCTTCACTCGCTGTACAGAAACGGCTGCGATCTTTCGGATCATTATTCTCTTGAAGCACCCGGTTTACCTCGTTGGAACCAAATAGCATGTTTACGGACCTCAGAAGGGATTTTTGATAAATATAGCACATTTTTCAGTGTTTTAATTGGCTGTAAATATTTGCAAATAGCCAAAACTGCAACCGACAAAACAAAACATTCATCTCCCACACTGTTTATCCATACACTGTGCAAAAGCACATTCAGTAAGGATTCGAGATCACTACCAGAGATGTTACTGCAGACGTTACATTTAACAGTATGAAGAACACTTTCTTGTGGAACTGACCTATAAAAGAAATTTAGTTTTGAGGTAAATCATTTGCATTGTTTTATTGAACACAATATCTGTAAGAACAAACGGTGAAGACCGGCTTCTCGAACGCGTTTTTCTCCAGGTGACGAGATCAATAACAATATCTGCCGACATCAATACCGTTTGTAACAAAGACTCCTGCAGTGAGATGTGGCTCTTTTGCTGTAGCTGCAAGTAGCGAAAGATGTACGTCACTGCAAACTGTTGATTGGAAGCAGTGTCGTAATCACAAAACATACGGTGTCTGACAGTGAGATATTTCCGTCGTAAAACGTAACTACTGATACCGAGCGAGACATACGCGTGTTCCAAGAGTAATTTCAGTGCAGCACAATTTTATTTCATTTTTATTTTCTCGGCTTTTTTTTTTTTTTTTTTGACAACCGCTGTCCATCCATCCACCAACTTGTACCCCAGAGCAATAAACTCGTTATGTAGCGTCCGATATGAGATAACAAAGACCCCGCGATGGAGGGGAGTTGGGGCAGGATAGCGGTAGCTACTGTTCATCCGCGGCAATTACAAACATTTCGTTTGCGGACACATTAATGTGTGGCGGCGTACGATAAACAGCGACACAATGGGGACGCATCCGAACGCGTGGTGCGGCCGTTGGCCATCCATCGGCCGGCGGGGCGACAGCGCACCCCGGCGCGCGTGCGTGCTGTTTCCGCGTTCTGCAGCCGTTCGTATTGTCTGTCGGATGGTATAAAACTGTCGGTGGATTATTTTGCAAACAACGCACGCTGCCCCGCTTTTTTTCCCGTTTTGAAAAGGAAACACGCATCCGGCAGTTGCAGCACGCGAGCGCGGTGGCACGAGGGGGAAAGACTAATCGCGACTTGAAGCGCTGTGGGCAGATTTACGATGCGTCAAACAAGGGGGCTAGTCGCGCGACAGTCCGCGAATAGCATTGTGCGCGAGCGGCGCGGCAGGGATTGTGCGATGACAGCAATTCTGCGCGGCGCCCCTTCTCAATATTTGTCATTCGTTTATTGGCCGTTTCGACGTTTTCACGTCATCCGATGCTGCGACAGCTCTTTGTGTCTGAAATCCTCCCCTCGCCGATTGCGTGACTTATTACACCGCGGAGGCCTAACCGCGCGTCGTACCCGCTCACATAAACAATGTATTCGCAACAATCGAAAGAGCGCCGCAGATCCAACAATGGCAGTGTGCGAGGGGGAGTTAGCTTTGCGCTGCAGTACATGCAAGGCTGCCAACATTTGGCTTTCGTTCATATGGACTTCATATGGACTTTTCGATGTAGCTGACGACAATACAGAAAATTTTTACGCAGTATCAACGAGCATCGTAAACAAATGTGATTAAAAGATGGGCTAGAACTTTACCACACCTGCGAATTCGATTACAGACATGGACATCCAGTACACAAGATTAAATAAAATTAGAATCTGGACAATCCTACTACTAGTCAAGCCGAAAGTTAAAAATTATTTTTTTCTTAACTTGGGTGTGATATAGAATAGGAGTTGACTATTAGCGTTGTTGATTGAATATACAGGGTGTTACAAAAAGGTACGGCCAAACTTTCAGGAAACATTCCTCACACACAAAGAAAGAAAATATGTTATGTGGACATGTGTCCAGAAACGCTTACTTTCCATGTTAGAGCTCATTTTATTGCTTCTCTTCAAATCACATTAATCATGGAATGGAAACACACAGCAACAGAACGTACCAGCGTGACTTCAAACACTTTGTTACAGGAAATGTTCAAAATGTTCTCCGTTAGCGAGGATACATGCATCCACCCTCCGTCGCATGGAATCCCTGATGAGCTGATGCAGCACTGGAGAATGGCGAATTGTATCAAGGGGCGTCCACAATATCAGCACGAAGAGTCTCTACATTTGGTACCGGGGTTGCGTAGACAAGAGCTTTCAAATGACCCTATAAATGAAAGTCAAGAAGGTTGAGGTCAGGAGAGCGTGGAGGCCATGGAAATGGTCCGCCTCTACCAATCCATCAATCACCGAATCTGTTGTTGAGAAGTGTACGAACACTTCGACTGAAATGTGTAGGAGCTCCATCGCGCATGAACCACATGTTGTGTCGTACTTGTAAAGGCACATGTTCTAGCAGCACAGGTAGAGTATCCCGTATGAAATCATGATAGCGTGCTCCATTGAGCGTAGGTGGACGAAACTAAAATGAGTTCTTAACATGGAAATTAAGCGTTTCCGGACACATGTCCACATAACATCTTTTCTTTATTTATGTGTGAGGAATGTTGCCTGAAAGTTTGGCCGTACCTTTTTGTAACACCCTGTATAGGGCGGCGGGACGAATGATAGGATCGCCTTCGATAAACGTCACGGTGATGATACAGAGTGACAATTATTAAACTACACGAAATAAAATCGTCATAACTTTTTTGCCTTAGGACGTTCAAACTGCGCGGTTGGCCACGGGGCATAATCGGAATTAGTGTGTTTGAATATGGTTTGGTTTAGAGACGAAGCACACTTTCATTTGGATGGGTTAGTCAATAAGCGAAAATCGGCCCTTTATGGTCAAAGAAACGTAATTCAAAAAAGAGTGTTTTGAGATAATTGGATCTAAAGGTTTTGTCCAAGAATCTGAGTACTTTCTAATAGTTTTTCACAAACCTTTCTATGGTAAATAAAAATTATACTTCGTTGACAGTTTTCTTATAGGTGTTACATATGTAGTCACTCGATGGACACTAACGAAATATTTAATGAAATTATGTACTCAGTTACGATTGTCTGATCCTGAACTTAATGGCTCCTGCTGTATAACATATGAACGTCAAACAAATAATATGCGATATTATCATATTAAAGATTACTGTAGCTGTGTTATTAATGTATTTATAAATACAGATTACACGGAACAAGCTATGGGACTGTGTGTCAGTGTTTTCAGTGAGTACTATGAGTAAGAGGACTGTTTTCCAGGACGTTTATCATCAGTCTATGATGGAGGATGCATAAAAGCTACTATTATTTCCACTTTGCCTTATTTGTCTACAGTATCACTGAATTACAATGAATAATTTACAGGTAACAGAAATAATATTCTTGTTTTCTAACCTTCACATAACAAACACAAGAAAAATCGTTTTAACGAAACACAGTGCTCCCTCACACCTATTTTTCTGTTCGTGCATTACTGTTTCAAAAATAATTCAACAAAGACATTTAAACGAGTGGTTTACATGAAATAGCTAACGTGATGAACTAGCAACAGTAATAGAGGAGATAAAACCAGAAAATAAACATGAAGTCTATTCCTGTGATTCTTCCACGTTTTCCTCATTTTCTAAATCGTTACCAGCATTGAGTCCTTGATATAATGTGCCATACCTAGGAGGTACAATACCTTTATTACATAAATCTGTAAGATCTTTTTTCTTTTCTTTACTTATGCAGAGAGGACTCTCATATGCTAGGCACAGAGTATTGCCTTCAGGTCCTGAATTCAAAGAATTTCGTAGGCCAGGTCTTTCCTTGGTGTGCAAAACTTGAAAGTCACGATCATCATAGGAATACTTGAAAAACATCATGACAGGCTCATCTTTCCTATATTGCATCCAAACCATCTTAAGCCGTTTTACAGTTTCTCCATTCTCAGCAGTTTTCCTATTCTGAATTAGTTTCTTCTGAAGCTGGTTGAAATCTAAAAATTTGAGTGTTATCTATTCCCATCACTCCGTACTTGTTGGAAGTCATTCTTGCAATTGTATACCAGCCAATGGGATCGAAAACATCCACATGTTTACTTTTTCTTTCGATGCTCGCATGCATTGAGTCTACTTCCATTTGTGATTGTCCAGGCTCAAAAAAACACTGATCGATAGTTAAAGTGTCCAATGTATTCACTGCATGCAAACACATAGTGCTCATGTTGGCATTCCTGTTCTGGTCCCCACATGTATCATAAAAGAAGGTTATCGGTTTTTCTTGTGCAAGACTTGTCAAAAAATCCCACAAACATGAAGCCACCTCTATGGACCCCCTCTTTGCTGTTGTCTTGTCTCAAATGTAGCAATCGGTTTTGCTGTCTCCTATACAAACAACTGTGAGATTGTACATGGAGAGCCTTCTGTTATGAATACTGCCTTTGCATTGACTTTAGGGCAGTAAAGCACAGCTTGTAAGTCAAATTCCGCTAGCAAAGATTCCCCTTTTCTTGCACTTTCTTTCTTAACTTTCCTAAATTCCCATGCCATTTCTTTTCTTTTCAGATGCTCTTCCTGATCCCTTTTAAAATCTTTGCCTTCCTTTTCCTCAGTCGAAAGATGTGAAAACTTTAAATATTTATCACATATATCTTTTCGTGGCCTGTGGAATTTCAGATTAAATTCCTTTGTGAATATGTCCCTATACAGCCACAATTCCTCGACTGTCTTTCCTTCTTCATAGCGTTGTCCCCGATATAACTCATACATCGTCTTAATACTCATATCAGCACGTAAATAATCTGCTGTACACTCTTTCCTCTTGTAATGAGACTCTTAATGTGTTTCCTTATAGCCTCTTTACTTTCTTCGGATCTCTTTATACCTGGCTCATGACATCCTCTTCGTTCTTTCTCAATTACATTATGTTCATCTCTTTTTTTTTAATAGTATTTCTTACAAAGGTTTCAGAAATGTCAAATGTCTTGAGAAAAAACTGTAAACAAGCTTGAATCTTATCAGATCCCTTTATTAGATAGAATTTCTCGGTCCCCTTCCTTTGTGAGTTATCCGATTTTGTCCTCACACTTCGTTTCTCTTCTTCTTCCACTAACATATTTAGGTACTGCCTTTGTAGCTCAACTGACCCAAGATCCCAATAGGCTCTATGGACATTTTGTCTGTCTTGCTCAGTAAACTTACTGGTGCACTGTCGTGGACATTTAGAGCAATCTTTTGGCTTCACATTTCTTGCAGGAACTTCGGAAATCTTCGTAGAAGTATACGCCCTACCATGCTGTCGATTGATTTTTCTTTGATTTCTTTTGCATCCCTCTTTAACCGCTACCCTTTTTCGTTTTCTTGTTTTGTTACTATTCTCAGTACCAGCAATGTCATCTGCAATGTCCCCTTCCTGATGGTGATGATTTACTTGTGCACTAGTTGCATCCACAGCAATTTATGTGTCATTCTTTACAAGGGTCATTCCATGTTCAGTACTGCTGTCTGTAACAATAACATGACAGGTATTCAAGGGACGGGAAAAGAAAATTAACTGGAACTACTATAGTGTCTATTAATTGTTTGGCTACTCAATAGAATCTGTAGTGTTATCTGGTTCATAGAGAGGATCGCCATCTGTATAACCAATGAATGTCTTGACCATCTCCACATCCCGTTTTTCCTCAGCTATGAATATTATCAATAATAATAATAATAATAATTACAACGGCGGTATTAATAATAATAATTATAATAATAATAATTATTATTATTATAGTACTTACTACCGAAATATATAAACGAAGAAACAGTTTCTAATATTTTCTCGAGGCACATTTGAACCATCCTTCTTCCTCTGGATTACATAGCGCTACTACTTGCTTGTAAACCCATTCACAACTGAAGCAACATTTATATTCCTTTCCAGGAAGTAGCATTTCATTGTTGTCACAGTGCGACGGCGACAATGCTTCCAAAGAGAAGTGGCGGGAAAAACAACTTCTAACAGTTCTGTTAGGATCAGAGAAACATAATTGTTCCGTTTCACAAATTAACACTGCGCCCAGTGGTCTAATGACGGATCAGCTCTTCCGTCTGTCTGATTCTTACTATTTTTCGTCAAATGTAGATACGTTGACAACTAAAACGGAAACCACGTAAAATAGAGTTACGCTTGTTTGATCGTAACGTAGGTCTTGATTTCGCGTGCCTTCTGGTATTAACAACTCAAAAGTGGCAAAAATGTAGTTACATATGTCTGATCCTAAATGGGCGAATTGGCGTAGTTGGGGACCCGAGAATCCGCACTTCGCGACGAGAAGTCTCTCCACTCGCAACGGGTGACTGTGTGGTGTGAAATGTCCAGTCACATAATAATCGCTGCGATATTACTTGATGGCGCGGTGACTACCCAACGGCACGTGAAGGTTTCGGAAGTTGATTTCGTCCACATTATCCAAAGTGACCCTGATTTCGACAATACGTGGTTCATGCAAGACTGAGCTCAACCTCAAAGAAGCTGAAGAGTGATATCCTCGAGGAGCACTTTGGGGACCGCATTCCTACTCTGGGAAATTAAGAGGCCATTGCCATAGGCCTCGATTGGCCACCGTATTATCCGGATATGAACACATGCGGCTCCTTTTTGTGGGGCTGTTTTAAAGACAAGGTGTACAGCAACCACCACAGAACCATTTCTGAGCTGAAAATAGCCGTTGAGGAGGCAATCGGCAGCGTCGATGTTCCGACACTTCAGGGCTTCACGCAGACTTTCGCTATTCGTCTGTGCCACATCATCGCTATGAGGGCAGGCATATCGAAGATGGTATAACCTAAATCCCAATATCTATGGTGACATTAACATACTGAGTAATGTATGTGCGCGCTGTAGTTTGCAACTAATTTACTTTTTGCGTGTTGTTGTTGTTGTGGTCTTCAGGCCTGAGACTGGTTTGATGCGGCTCTCCATGCTACTCGATCCTGTTCAAGCTTCTTTATCTCCCAGTACCTACTGCTACCTACTTCCTTATGAATCTGCCTAGTGTATTCATCTCTTGATCTCCCTCTACGATTTTTACCCTCCACACTGCCCTCCAGTACTAAATTGGTGATCCCTTGATGAATCAGAACACGTCCTACCAACCGATCCCTTCTTCTAGACAAGTTGTGCCATAAATTTCTCTTCTCCCCAACCCTATTCAATACCTCCTTATTAGTTATGTGATCTACTCATCTAATCTTCAGCATTCTTCTGTAGCACCACATTTCGAAAGCTTCTATTCTCTTCTTGTCCAAACTATTTATCGTCCATGTCTCACTTCCGTACATGGCTACAATCCATATAAATACTTTCAGAAACGCCTTCCTGACGCTTAAATCTATACTCGATGTTAACAGATTTCTCTTCAGCAGAAACGCGTTCCTTGCCATTTCCAGTCTACATTTTATATCCTCTCTACTTCGACCATCATGAGTTGTTTTGCTCCCCAAATAGCAAAACTCCTTTACTACTTTAAGTGTCTCATTTCCTCATCTAATTCCCTCAGCATCACCCGACTTAATTCGACTACATTCCATTATCTTCGTTTTGCTTTTGTTGATGTTCATCTTATATCCTCCTTTCAAGACACTATCCATGCCGTTCAACTGCTCTTCCAAGTCCTTTGCTGTCTCTGACAGAATTACAATGTCATCGGCGAACCTCAAAGTTTTTATTTCTTGTCCATGGATTTTAATATCTTCTCCGAAATTTTCTTTTGTTTACTTCACTGCTTGCTCAATATACAGATTGAATAACATCGGGAAGAAGCTACAACCCTGTCTCACTCCCTTCCCAACCACTGCTTCCCTCTCATGTCCCTCGACTCTTACAACTGCCATCTGCTTTCTGTACAAATTGTAAATAGCCTTTCGCTCCCAGTGTTTTACCCCTGCCACCTTCAGAATTTGAAAGAGAGTATTCCAGTCAACATTGTCAAAACCTTTCTATAAGTCTACACATGCTGGAAACGTAGATTTGCCTTTCTTTAATCTTTCTTCTAAGATAAGTCGTAGGGTCAGTATTGCCTCACGTGTTCCAATATTTCTACGGAATCCCAACTGATCTTCCCTGAGGTCAGCTTCTACTAGTTTTTCCATTCGTCTGTAAAGAATTCGCGTTAGTATTTTGCAGTTGTGACTTACTACACTGATAGTTCGGTAATTTTCACATCTGTCAACACCTGATTTCTTTGGGAATGGAATTATTATATTCTTCTTGAAGCATGAGGGTATTTCGCCTGTCTCATACATCTTGCTGACCAGATGGTAGAGTTTTGTTAGGACTGGCACTCCCAAGGCTGTCAGTAGTCCTAATGGAATGTTGTTAACTACCGGGACCTTGTCTCGACTCAGGTCTTTCAGTGCCCTGTCAAACTCTTCACGCCGTATCATATCTCCCTTTTCATTTTCATCTACATCCTCTTCCATTTCCATAATATTGTCCGCAAGTACATAACCCTTTTATAGACCTTCTACATACTTCTTCCACCTTTCTGCTTTCCCTTCTTTGCTTAGAACTGGGTTTCCATCTGAGCTCTTGATTTTCATACAAGTGGTTCTCTTTTCTCCAAAGGTCTCTTTAATTTTCCTGTAGGCAGTATCTATCATACCCCTAGTGAGATAAGCCTCTACATCCTTACATTTGTCCTCTAGCCACCCCTGCTTGGCCATTTTGCACTTCCTATCGATCTCATTTTTGAGACGTTTGTATTCCTTTTGGCCTGCTTCATTTACTGCATTTTTGTATTTTCTCCTTTCATCAATTAAATTCAATATTTCTTCTGTTACCCAAGGATTTCTACTAGCCCTCGTCGTTTTATCTACTTGATCCTCTGCTGCCTTCACTACTTCATCCCTCAAAGCTACCCATTCTTCTTCTACTGTATTTCTTTCCCCCATTCCTGTCAATTGTTCCCTTATGCTCTCCCTGAAACTCTGTACAACTTCTGGTTTAGTCAGTGTCCAACAGAGACTAAATTTGTAAAACTAGTTGTCATGAACTGATATATATATATATGATGACTTTGGAACATTATTAAGGTAACTACATCGTTTGTCCTCTATCAAAATCTCTGATTTGCTAACTATGCCTATCAGTAGTTGGAATCCTTTATTTAGCTGGAAGTATTGGCGCTCGCTGTATTGCAGTAGTTCGAGTAACGAAGATTTTTTGGAGGTAAGTGATTCATGCAAGGTATAGGTTATTGTTAGTCAGGGCCATTCTTTTGTAGGGATTATTGAAAGTCAGACTGCGTTGCGCTAAAAATATTGTGTCAGTTTAGTGTTGATCAGAATAAGTAAAGAGAGAAATGTCTGAGTACGTTCTGTTCTGCTCAGATGTTTGAAAATCAAATAACGTAAGAGGTTTATGAGCACAGTAATTCACAAATTTTTCTCAGGGGACGTTTCAACCTAATGCTTACATATGTGTAGCCCTCTGTTGCTAAAGAGCTCCGAATTGTAGCGTGTAACATGGCGCTGTGTAACGTAACTATGGCAGTGCATGACAAACAGCTTGCTGTACTCGAATTTAGGATTATAAGAGCTCGTCCAGACATGGAGCAGCTTCTCCTTCAGCACGACAATGCCAGACAACTCACGAGCGCTGCATCTGCAAAATCCGGCGCCTTTGGTTCACTGTAACTGTTCACCCTCCAAAGGTATAGAAGTAACTGCGGGTGTGCCCTGGGGAAGTGTGTTGGGACCCCTACTGTTAATGTTGTACATTATTGATCTTGTAGACAATATTAATAGTAAAATAAGGCATTTTGCAGATTTTGCAGTTATCTATAGCGAATTACTGTCTCAAAGAAGCTACAAAAATATTCAGTCAGATCTAGACTAAATTTCAAACT
Source organism: Schistocerca serialis cubense (assembly GCF_023864345.2). Lineage (NCBI taxonomy): Eukaryota > Metazoa > Arthropoda > Insecta > Orthoptera > Acrididae > Schistocerca > Schistocerca serialis. Next base: position 202,015,497 of record NC_064644.1, read on the forward strand.
GGTTCAGAGGTTGGCAACTTGCTTTAAATGTCCAAAAATGCAAAGCTTTGCACTTCACAAAACGAAAATACGCAGTATCGTATGACTACAGTGTCGTCCATTGATCGTGACCGGGCCAGATATCTCAAGAAAAAAGCGTGAAACGAAAAAACTATAAAGAACGAAACTTGTCTAGCTTGAAGGAGGAATCCAGATGGTGCTATGGTTGGCCCGCTGGATGGCGCTGCCATAGGTCAAACGGATATCAACTGCGTCTTTCTAAATAGGAACCGCCATTTTTATTACATATTCGTGTAGTACGTAAAGAAATATGAATGTTTTGGTTGGAACATTTTTTTCGCTTTGTGACAGATGGCGCTGTAATAGACACAAACATATGACACTCAGTTGGTAACAGGTAGGTTTTTTAAATTAAAATGAAGAATGTAGGTACGTTTGAACATTTTATTTCGGTTGTTCCATTGTGATACATGTATCTTTGTGAACTTATCATTTCTGAGAACGCATGCTGATACAGCGTGATTACCAGTGAATACCACATTAATGCAATAAATGCTCAAAATGATGTCCGACAACCTCGATGCATTTGGCAATACGTGTGACGATATTCCTCTCAACAGCGAGTAGCACGCGCTCCGTAATGATCGCACATGCATTGAAAATGCGCTGACGCATGTTGTCAGACGCTGTCGGTGGATCACGATAGCAAATATCCTTCAACTTTTCCCACAGAAAGAAATCCGGGGACGCCAGGTCCGGTGAACGTGCGGGCCATGGTATGATGCTTCGAAGACCAATCCACCTGTCATGAAATATGCTATTCAATACCGCTTCAACCGCACGCGAGCTATATGCTGGACATCCATCGTGTTGGAAGTACATCGCCATTCTGTCATGCAGTGAAACATCTTGTTGTAACATCGGTAGAACATTACGTAGGAAATCAGCATACATTGCACCATTTAAATTGCCATCGATAAAATGGGGGCCAATTATCCTTCCTCCCATAATACCGCACCATACATTAACCCGCCAAGTTCGCTGATGTTCCACTTGTCGCAGCCATTTTCTGTTGCCCAATAGTGCATATTATGCCAGTTTACGTTACCGCTGTTGGTGAATGACGCTTCGTCGCTAAATAGGACGCGTGCAAAAAATCTGTAATCATCCCGTAATTTCTCTTGTGCCCAGTGGCAGAACTGTACACGACGTCCAAAGTCGTCGCCACGCAATTCGATGGTACGGGTGCAACCGATGTTGATGTAGCGTTCTCAACACCGACGTTTTTGAGATTCCCGATTCTCACGCGGTTTGTCTGCTACTGATCTGCGGATTAGTCGCGATAGCAGCTAAAACACGTACTTGGGCACCATCATTTGTTGCAGGTCGTAGTTGACGTTTCACATGCGGCTGAACACTTCCTGTTTCCTTAAATAATGTAACTATCCAGCGAACGGTCTGGACACTTGGATGATGTCCAGGATACCAAGCAGCTACATAGCACACGCCTATTGGGCATTTTGATCGCAATAGCCATACATCAACACGATATCGACCATTTTCGCAATTGGAAAAACGGTCCATTTTAACACGGGTAATGTATGACGAAGCAAATACCGTCCGCACTGGCGGAATGTTACGTGACACCACGTACTTATACGTTTGTGACTAATAAAGCGCCAACTACCACAAAGCGAAAAAAGTGGTCCAACGGAAACATTCGTATTTCTTTACGTACTACACGAATATGTAATAAAAATGGGGGTTCCTATATAAAAAAAGCAGTTGATATCCGTTTGACCTATGGCAGCTCCATCTATTGGGCCAACTAAAGCGGCATCTGGTTTCCCCCTTCAAGCTAGACTAGTTTCGTTCTTTGTGGTTTTTTCGTTTGATGCTTATTTCGTGAGATATTTGGTCCGGCCACTATCAACGGACCACCCTGTATAATATCAGTGAGTCACTATTGGCATCGGACCTATTACCAGGGTATAACACTTTGTTGGGATGTGAAATGGACTGATAACATAGGTTCAGTCGTGGGTAAAGCTGGTGGTGGACTTCGGTTTATTTGCGGAATACCGGGGAAGTACAGTAAAACTACAAAGAAGGTCGCCTGCAAATCACTCGTGCGACCACTTTTACAATATTGCTCAAGTACGTCGTGCCCGTACCAAATGGGCCAAACGGGGGATGTTCAACGTATACAGAGACGTGCAGCAGAGATAAGGAAGGAACTGAACTGGAAGACGTAAACTATCCAGAGAAAAATCTATTAATAATGTTTCAAGAGTCGGTTGTAAATGATTACCCTATGAATATACTAAAACCTCCTATGTATCGTTCGCATAGGGCTGTGAAGACTAGATCAGAATAACTAGTGCACGCACAGAGGCATTCAAACAATAATTTTACCCGCACCCTATACGTGTATTGAACAGGAAGAAACCCTAATAACTGGTACAATGGGACGTACCCTACCCTTTGCCATGCACCTCACGATGTTTTTTTCAGAGTATAAATGTAGAGTGATGTTAACATCGGCAACATTTCACGTAAATTACATTATTTCACGATGTACTGAGACGGGCATTCGTCTGACGTGACAGTACTTCTAGAGCGGGTAGGCCTATTTTTGACAATGAAATTTACAGATGTCGGGGGATTTTAAGGTATGACATGCGCTGAATCTTTTGCAACACCACATGAAAACGTCCCAAGGGTCGAAGTTGCAATTGTGAAATAAATAATCTCTACGGTCAACGGTGAATATGATGTGTTTTAAAAAATTCTGTGTGACTGTGAACTCAACAAAGAGAAGTTAATGAGTATTTATGTGTCTTCTTAAATTTTCGTCATGGGAGAAATTGGTGTACATATTTTTAACGATGTATTAACTTTGTTCTGCGTGAAAAAAAAGTAAGAACGAAAGTTAACTTTGACATGATATGTCACTGCCAGTTGACATAGCTCGATGTAACATGGACTACACATAGACAAAATTGCTACAGCATAATACAGAAAGTAACTGAAAGAAATACGCAATGAGACGAACAGAAATGAGACTTTTATTTATAAACAGTAATTACGCTGAAGTCACTGTGATTTATGAAGGTCCGCAGGACTTCACAAAAGACGAAATGGTTCTTAGTATCGTGAGTGATCAGCACGTGCGATAGTGCATTCTTTGCAAGTGCTCCCACCCTGACCACAAGGTTGGCAAGGAATTCATATGGTGAGGCCTTGAAGTACTTCATCACCGCTGCTGGCAATGCTGGATGGTCGTTGGAGCATCTCGACGTTCTGTCCCTTCTTGCCCACTGCGCAAAGCAGTCGTCTTCTGGTGCTGTAGTTGAATGTCGTCGACCACCTCCTCTCCTTCGGACAGCGATGCCTCTGGGAACGCTCGCCATGCACGTGAAACAATGGTGTGGGCAATAGCAAATTTCTGTGTCACATTCTCCGTGTGGAGGTATCTAATAATTGTCTTCGAGCTGTATTGTAACAAAGAATACCACCACACTGCTCGCTTATTAACATACACTGTCCTTTCCCCTTCCTTCAGCTGCCTCGTATTGCGAGACCAGCCACCCATTTGGCGCTATGCTGTAAACACTCCGACCTTAATTCATGTGACGTTCGGCTTTCTGTGCACGACTGGGAGACCTCTGGCAACATGCTGCAACACTTTCATTCAGTTTCGCCGAGTTGCTAATATTTGTCTTACTTTTACTCATCTCGATCTTAAGTTTTGTATATTATTGCTGTAGTAGTAGACTTGAACGAAAGCAACCTTCTATACTAGTTAAAGATTTGAATAACATTACTTCCATAGCGGTGTGCGTACGTAAACATCACTACGCAATGAACTCGAACAAAGTGCCTGCGAAAAAGCCTGGTTGGCGTGAGCAGTTCCAAACATAGTTTCTGATATCATCCCTAACAAGTCTACATCTACTACTACAACTGTACCACGCAACACAGCTTACGGTCTGTGGCAGGGAGTACATTGTATGATGTCTTCCTGTACATTGTCACTTCCCTCTTTTTCAGTTCCAGTCTCGATAGTTCGCAGGAAGCGTCTGTGTGAGCTCGAATCTCTCTAATTTTATTTTCGTGATCTTTTCGCCAGATGTACGTAGGAGGAAACATTAGTTTCGTTGACTCCTCTAGGAATGTGTGCACTCTGAACTTTAGCAGTAAACCATACCGTGACGCAGAACGCCTAAAAAATGGTTTAAATGGCTATGAGCACTGTGGGACTTAACATCTGAGGTCATCAGTCCCCTAGAACTTAGAACTACCTAAACCTTACTAACCTAAGGACATCACACACATCCATGCCCAAGGCAGGATTCGAACCTGTGACTGTAGCAGTCGTGCGGTTCTGGACTGTCTTGTAGTGTCTGCCACAGGAGCTGGTTAACCGTCTATGCGACGCTTTTGTGCTTACTAAATGATCCTGTGACAAAAATGCTGCTCTTCATTGTATCTTCTGCATTTCCTCTGTCAATCCTACCTGCTACGTATTCCATACTGATGATCAGCATTCATGTATTGGTCGAACAAACTTTTTGTAAGCTTCCTCCATTGTTGATGGACTATTATAATACTATAGCAGTTGCCATGTACACTTGACAGCAAAAAAAGTGGGTCACTGCCAAATACAACCAACATAACGTAGGTGTGTTGCAGGTCCTCTAAACACCAAAACCCCTGGGGGTACATTCGTTTGACTACACACACTGGGTACCGCAAGAGACTACTAGAGACCAAAGGTCTTTATGGCAGTCAATATAAGCGTCAACTAATATCGTCATACAAAACAAATTGGAAAACACGTTCTTAGCGATGAGACACCCTATAACACTCATAAACTAACCTTAATTACAACAAGTGACATTCCAAAAGTTCTTAGAAAACGGGTTATTTTACATATATCGTAAAGTAATCCTTAGTCAAAATTAAATTCTTGAGACAATACATGGAGTTACAAAGCTGTATGGCAATTGGAAAAAAGTTTTTCGCTCTCGAAAAGGTTTTCCATCCAGGTGCAGAACGTCGCTAAACGGCGAGTGGCTCTGGGAACTGATTATTGGGCGAACCAGTAAAAAAACGCAATTAACGGCACCAAGCACTCTACGGAAATCCCAACATTAACAGCGAATCACCAGTAATATCATTGTTCTCGTAACACATCAACAGCTACGTGTACACAAATTTGAACTTTAAATGACATGACAAACGTCGTCGTTCTGGACCTGGATTCAAACCCACTACCTACAGCCATTGCTAACTAAGCTAAGCTTTCTTTGTGCCTTATTGAGGCCCAATCACTAGGCATAAAGAGACGTGAAGTAAAGACGTTTGCACCAGTATCAGTTATCAATTCAGATCCTGAAAATAAATGACGAAAATGTTTGTACTGAACTGGGAATCCTGTCAAAACAGTTACCTTCATGGGAACTACCCCCAACGACGTTTAATATGGTGTCATTCACAAGGAACAAGGTATGCTCATGTATAAAATTGAAGTGCCATCATGTAAAGCTTGTGACAGGGATGCGAACCCAGCACCTAATCGGATTGTTAACGAAGTACGTAAAATCAGAAGTTAAATATCAAATGTTTTCACCAATAGCGAGATGTTGGAACCTTAAATGACGATAGAATTGTTTTTGCCTGACAGGGATTCGAACCTAGCATCTAGCGCCGTCGTTTTCTAGCCGGGAACAGACGATAAGTAGCTATTGTTGGTTCACCAGTAGCGACATGTGCGCATGTTTAGCTAGACATCAGGCGACGAAAAGTTCTGTGCTGAATGGAATTCAAACCTCGCACACGTGGTCATGAAGACACTTTAACTATCAAATTTTTTTCCAGTAATAGCTAGGAGTGGCATGTCTATACTTTCAATGATGTGATGCAAAATACTCTGCTGGCTAGAAGTTGAATCCACAACGAACACAACGTCAAACACAAATCCGTTTTCGCCAGTAGGATGGAGAGGAATGTTTGAACTTGAATAGATGTAAGGAAACGTTTGATCTTGTAGTGTTGTGATAAAAAGGTCATCATGTGGCTGTGAGTTGAAACGAACACTTTACAGCTGACAACGCACGAAGAGACATTGAAAATGCAACTATTTCTCACTAGTAGTTTGGGGTGCACATGCTAGGGTTTGAAATGAAGTAATGAATATTTTGTGCTGATCAGGATTCGAAACTAGATAGGTGCCTTTCGAGGAGGCCTAGAAGAGTATGCAATCTTGGGGAACACAGTGAAATCGAATTCGAATCCCAATCCAGCACCACAATTTTCAAGGTCTCCGTTTCAAATAAAGTAAGAGCCTTGTGAACTTACATGGCCATTGGTTCATTAAATGAAATACGTTTTCTAGTTTACGACGGCTTGCTGGTGACAGAGTCTCTGCCTTCCGAGGTTTCTCCATCTGTCACAGCTCAAACGAATACCGCTCTGCCCCAGTGGGCAGCGAAGGGATGTTATCTTTACAGCGGATATTGAACTACGGAGCTTACTGGCGTTCTGCACTTGGCGTTACTAGGGGTGAAGGAGAGTTACTTGTGTGTGTTAAAAATCTAATCCCGACGTGAGACGTGAACCTACATGTTTTACACATCAATACAAGATATTTTTTTTAATATCATTTTGTTCGTTTTCGTTCGTTGTATCTGCTCTGGGCGGACGTCGAAAGACACCCGTTTCAGTTCGTTGTTGATCCATTAACTCAGTTTTTTTACTACAGAGGGCAGCTAGCCCTCTGACCGAACACGCTGAGCTACCGGGCCGGCTAAGATGAATCTACCAGACCACTGAACCCCCTGCCAAGCACATAATTATGAATTACAGAGTATTCATTTATATGTGGATGCAGATGTCAAAGGACGGGTAACAGGAAGGAGGGCGGGATCTGGGAATGGATAGAAGTGCAGAAGTGCAAAATATAAGCGTGAAATGCTGGCAAAGTATTGCTTACTTAGATGTGTGCCACAGTTCGTTTTATTTTAGGACCGATAGATAAGGAAGGACTGTTTTCAGAATGAAGAATGGGTTATGGGGAAGGGGAGATCAAAGAATACGGTTTCATAGGTGTTGAGAGGAATGACAGAGAGTAAAGACAGCAGCAATTAAAAGATAAAATGTAGCATAAATGGGAACCGCTAGATTTGTTTATAAAGTTTTGGGGGAATGGAATAGAAGGGCACTTGCGGCGATAGTGTCAGAGAGAGAGAGAGAGTGTGAAAGAGAATAGAGGAGATATTAAAAACAAGTAAACATAATATGAAATCGTTTGCGTATTTGTGTGGAGGACGGAGGGTGTATTCATGGATGGAGGGGAAGAGAGAGATGTATTTTAAATAACGAAAACTGCTGTGATAGGTCCATCTACGCTGATTAGTTTGTAAGTATCTATACAGGGTATAAATGAAATCAAAATAGAATATTTAACAAACTGTATATTCAAAAGATACCCACTTGAATTAAAAAGGCAACTCAAAGGAAAACTAACCCATATTGTATCTTTTTTGTTGCCACGCGATCTTCCACTAGCTCACAATGAGGAAAAATGACGAAAAAGAAGACATAACAAAACATTTTAAGGACTCTAATACTTTATCCAGAATCCTTCAGTTTTTTGTACTTCTATCATGCGTCTTGGCATAGAATGTATAAGCCGTCGGACGTAACAGCCTGCAGATGCAACTTCCTCCCAGGCTTCCAGGACGCAGTCCCAAAGAGAGTCCGCAGTAGTTGGTTGGTTTCGTGGCCAGTTCTCTGTTAATGTACTGGCGACCTCAACCCGCATGTTTTCCATGGAGTTCATATCAGCCGCCCGTGGCGGCCAGTCCATGACTTTGACGCCAATCGCGGAGAGCCGCTGCTGAACAAATGCAGACTTGTGAATGGGAGAGTGGTCCTCTTGTAATGTGACGTCGCCTTCTGCGTACACACGCAGTGACGGAAGCATCACATTTTCCAATATGTGGCCATACTGCACGCTGTCCAGAGTTCCTTCTATCCTGTGAAGAATTCCCGCCCCTCTCGCAGAAATCCAACCCCAGCAGGTAACAGATAGCCGGCCACTTCTTCTCGTCGTGGTTACACATTCGCGGCGATGGCGAGTCCCTTGCGGCCTGTAAACTATTCGTGAATCGTCATTACTGGTGGAAAACACCTTCTCATCAGTGAAAATGACGTTGTCCCGCGACGCTCTCAATGGAGCTCCGCAAACCCTAGCCGGTATAAAACGTTGTCTTCGCTGAGATCTTGTTTCACGGCGGATCGTCGTGCATGCAGTCCAGCGTCCCTCAGCCTTCGGCGAGTCGTGTCACTGGAGCCGGGGAAGTTGGTCTCCTGCCACAACTGCTTCCCATTCAGAAAGGGATTTTCTCTGCTCCTAGACACTAGGTTCCTGTCTTCCTGCTGTGAGCTCACTCTCTTCCTGCCTGAGCCAGGAACACTGTTGGTGGTGCCTCTTTCAAGGCAGATCCTCCACCATCTCGTTGCAGTGGTATGTGGTACGCCATACCGTCTGCCAGCTTCTCTGATGGACATCCTCCTTCTTGAATGAGAGCGACGACTCTATCTCGAATCGACCTCTGCCAATGAGCCATTACGGCAGACAGCCTGATGTGTATTTCTGCTTGCCGCTCTCATACTGATGCCAGGAGAGGAGGTAAGCATATTTACGTCAAACGGAGCGGCAGAGACAGAGGCCGTGCTGGCTCGTCCCGGGCTGTTGGCCCACCAACGCCACCGCCAGCTCACTCACTTCCGTCCCGCCTCGACCAGCCTGGCTGGCCCGTAGCTCGCGAGCCGCGGCTAGTACAGACCCGGGCCGCAAGGCCACGATCACCCCTTGAAGGATCAAAAGTTACACCTAACCTACCCAAGTCTGCAGTATAAACTAACGCAGCTACAGCTGTTATGCTTGTGCAGGCACACCTACAGTTGAAGATTCATTCAAATATTTGACGAACAATACGTTCAAAAATACGTTCATTTTAAACATAGCTAACACAAAATATTTCACCTAGCTAGCAATAGCATGACGCAGGAAACTGTTCTCTCTTGTAAGCGCTCTGCATTAGATGTAGCCTTAAGAAAACGTGTATTCAACCACGACAACTAAGTGGAATGTAAAAGTAAACAGGTTTGGCGGCAGCTTCTCCAAATAATAGTGTATACGTAATATATAATACACGTTTTGTGCACTTATAACGTGTACTCAGTGTCTCTGAAACCATACGTGCTGCACGACGGAAATTACTTTCTGCTGAGGCACTTCATTTACATCTCAATGATACACGACTACTAGAGAACATTACTCTTTACGGCAGTCAATCCACTTGTAAATTAACACCATAATATCACAGATATCAGGCAACACGTTACTAGGGGTGAGAAAGGCCTTAAGGTTTGCAACTAAATATGCTACACCTAGCCACTACTGAAGAAGAATTTGATTATTAACGTGTCTTCATAACCATGTGTGCGACGTTCGACTCTCAGTCAGCATAGGCGTTTTCGCCGCCTTATTTCTAGTTAAACGTGCGCACATCTCGCTAATGGTGGACCAACACTGGACATTTCTCGTCTGTTTCTGGTTAGACAACAACGGCGATAGGCGCCGGGTTCGAATCCCGATCAGTCAATACAACTTCAGTCGTCATTTAAGGTTCCTACCTCACTACTGGTGACAAACTTTGATATCTACATTTTGATTTTACTTACTTATTCAACAATCCTATTAGGTGCTGGGTTCGCATCCTTGTCACCAGCATTACATGATGGCATTTCAATTTTAAACATGTGCATCCTTTGTTCCTTGACAATGCAACAATATACAACGTCTTTTGAGGTTAAATACCAAGAAGGTAATTGTCATGTTAGGCTTCCTGGTTTCGTACAAACGTTATCGTCATTCACGTTCAATCGATTTCCTAACTGCCATGGTTCACCTGAGTTTGGGTTCATCTGTAACACAGCCACTGTCAACAGGACATAGAATATGTGACTTAAATTCTTTTTATGACACTATTCAATACTTTTGTTGCTTTGATGGACGATTAGCTGCAGTGGTCGTCAAGATTGGCGAGTGCTTTAATATTTCGTCGGAACTCCTTAAGTGTATATTTTACTGCTTTCTGGAAGTCTCAAAGCGGAGACAACGAGTCATCTGGAGCCTGTTGGATAATCTTTCACTCCCGGCGGCATGAGAACAAATTTACTAGCTTAGGATTACACGTGAAGGAACGTACCAGCATTTTGACATAATCTGTGGCAATAACTATAGTTATATCAAACGGATGAAAATGACGGCACTGTATGCCTGAAGCATATAGAGGATGGTGAATCTGATACCAAACACTGGTACAGAGCGAACAGCGAATCGCGATATGGAAAAGAAAGTGTTCCGACTGGTTAACTCCAATTATCGTCAGGTGAATTGAGGTACGTTACATTCTGTCTAGTGGCCAATGATGTCTGTGGTAGATTCTGGCGCAAGTAAGATATGGAGCTAACACACGTGGTTTATAAAGATTCAGCGTTATTGTAGCATAAGCATCCATTATTATTAATAATAGCGGTGTGGCCTTTTGGTGAAATAAATGAGACTGAGTTACCGGATCATTTCGCGCACACGTGTAGTTTTACAATTACAAAGATCAAATAAATGTAGAAATTTAGGTTGGGGACGAGAGCAAAAAGATTCAAATATTCCCCCTGACCCCTAACCCAGATGTTTCATCGTCTCGTTCCCCTTCTCTGTTTTATCGTGTATGCTGATTATTTAGCGTTGCGATTCAAAAAGGATTACTGTAAATGGTGAAAGGGGTCATAGTACTTAAAAAGACATGAAGTTCTACAGAATTTGGTCGAGAGGTACGGAAGTTACCTTCCATTCTCAAAAGTTAATGCTTATATACCAGTGCCACGAACAAACGTCGAGAAGGGTAACTGCCAAAATTATTATCTCATGAGTTGCCACATTGCAAATACCTTAGCCCTTCACTGTGTTGCTTTGCAGATGTGCAAAGCAAAGTTTCAACTCTCTTTTCGCCGTTGTTCTTGAAGTTTAACGCTTGAAACTGCTTTGCTGATGTGCTATGTTGTATTATGACGCTAACTGATAAGATTCTGCCACTAGAATGCGCTACTGATTGTATGATGCGACAATGTGTGTTGCAGTGAGTAGCGTTGTAAGTCAGGCTGACATTGCTCTCTTTCGGCGGTGATTGTTAGTAGTTGAATGGAAAAATACGTGAATGCAAAAAATTTCCAGTGCTTCTACAACCTTTGGAGAGTATTCTGCGCCGTTCATCTTGTATTTCTGCTAATAAATGTGTGAGTAATATACAAATAAATTTCGTTTGCATATGTGCAGTAGTGCGCAATAATACTTCTATCCACAATCGAACGAGGACAAAGCAGTGTTTCCTTCTTTCTGCTTTTTTCTAGTTTATCGTGATAGTTCGAGTGCTGTAATGGAGTTATTCTCGTATTTCGACAATGGACGACGTAAAGTGATGATGTATGAAGAATTCATGGCCCTAGAATGCCCTTCTGGCAGTGAAGATGAGTTAGATTTTGATGATTCAGATGAAGACCTGACAATAAACGTAAATGATCTGGAATCTGCAGATAGTGATAGCGAACCTGAGGCTACTGTAGTTAATACACATAATTCAAATACTTACTGTTTGAAGGATAATGAGAATGAAGCTGTTGCTGATGCACAGGTACCACAAGCTTCTGAAAACACCAAAAGGTCCAGAAAAATCGAATCATCTGGAAAAAAACAAAGTGCTTCATCTGGAAATGATAAATTTATATTCAAAAGAAAGTCCTCACTGCCACAGTCAGTGAATTAATGGCAAAAATTGTTGATGAAACTAATCTTTACAGCACACAAAAAAATCCAAACAAACCATTTCATTGCAATGTTCATGACATTCATAAACTTATAGGCATATGTATTATTAGTTCTTTGGCTTCACCTACTGCTGTTCGTGATCTCTGGAATGATGTCATTGGTGTTGAGGTAGTAAAACAGACAATGTCTCAGAGATACTTTGAGAGTCTGACGGCCACTTTGCATTTCAATGACAATACAAAGCGGTCAGACCCTGAGAGTCACTATCATGACAAATTGTACAAAATCTGAGCTATAATTGATAATGTGAATAATAAATGTCTTTTGATTCCAATGAGTGAGCGTTTGTCAGTTGATGAAGAAATCTACGCTACCAAAGCAAGGCACCACATGAAGTTTATATAAAAGACAAACCACATAAATGGGGGTATAAACTATTTGTTTTGTGCAGGGATATGGGGTTTGCACACAAAATTGAAATCTACAGTGGGCAAGAAAATAATCCAAAATTCAGGTTAGATAATGAACCAGATATTGGAGCATCTGGAAACGTTACGATTCGCCTCATAAGGGAAGTTCCAAGGTATCAGAATTACTAGATCTACTTTTACAGATATTATACCTGCATGGATCTAGTTGTAAACCTTTTCAAACTTGGGATCCAGAGTGTAGGAACAATACAAAAGAACAGGATACCAAATAGCAAATTACAAAGTGAAAAGGAACTGAATAAAGAAGGATGTGGCTATTCTGAGGAATACATCACTACTGTTGACAATGTAGACATTTCCTCTGTTTTGTATAAAGATAATAATATGGTCTGTTTCCTGTCTACATTTGTTGGTGAGCTGCCAAAATCTGAAGTGACAAGATTTGACAGAAAGAAGAGAGAGCACAGAATGGTGCAGTGTCCAGCTGTTGTTTCTGTTTACAACTCACATATGGGAAATGTAGATTTGTTGGATAGCAACATTGGAAGATTCCATATAAAGTTTAGATCCAAACGCTGGTATTTACATTTGTTTTTCCATCTGATTGATGTAATTGTTATAAATTCGTGGATTCTGTTCAGAAGGGTACTAATGGAAAAAAAACAGCAGCAAACATGCCAATGAATCAGAAGAAATTTAGAACTGAGTTGGATCAATCTCTTTCCCAGATTGGTCCTGGAGCAAGAAAACGAGGTAGACCAGCTAGCACAGATCCAATAGAGATAAACAGGATGAGATATAAGGGATCATCATTACCTCCAAAGGAAGTAAGCTTAGATCCTTATGATCACTGGCCAGTGTGGAATAAGAAGAGAACAACATGCAAACGCCCTAACTACAAAGACTATACCTTTATCATGTGTGAAAAGTGCGAAGTGAATTTATGTTTAAATAAAGACAAAAACTGTTTTCTTGCATTCCATAGTGTTTAAGACATGTGTCTTTCATTAATTTTCGAATGTCATTAATTCTTTCATATCTGTTGTTAATTTGACATGAATAAAAATATTTTTTACAGTTAATAACCTTTTTGTGTGAAAAACTTCACACGGTTTTGCATATGTGCAAAGTGTCACTTATGAGTGTATATGATAAGTTTCACACAGGTTTGCATAAATGCAAATGCAATAAAAATAAATTTTTTTCTGAATTAAAAACATCTTATTTTTTTCAACATTTTTCCTGACATCCTTGAACAATATGAAAAAAAAAATATTTTAACTTCTAAAAAAAAGTGTGTAATGAAGGGTTAGAACTGTGTCATGGATGATGATGCAGTATCAAAAATACTGATGTGTGATGTCACTATTATTTGATAGAGCTAAAGATAGTGTTGACAGCTAGAAGAGCTGGCACCGTATTCCTGTAACGATATTATCTCCGACGTTTCGGACACTGTGGTGCTTACAATCAAACTTTAATAGCAAAAAATTGCAATTTCTGATGAGCGATTTTACGAACTAACACACGTATCAGGCAGTTCTCCATATGTCGCTGCTAATGCTATGCTTCAGTGTCACATTTTACCACCGATCGATGATCTAGCCAGAAACATATCAGCTGCCACTTAGATTTTCGGCAAATAATGGATTTTATTCCTATAGTATTTTCACTCATGTTGCAGTCACTAACGGGCTTCCTTTTTCTTTATGTTTACCCACACATGTATCAGTAACTATGTGGTGTCCTCTGTGGGTCCGTTTCCTTATGAAATCATACAAGAGTTAGAATGATTAGACATAAAATTATAACATGAGTGTGTTTGTTGCGATTTCTCGTATGAAAATTCGCCATTCGAAGCCTAGGTTCTATGAGGAGGCCAATTGTCAGGCACCTTATGACTTGACAGAGTGCCATCTGCAAAGCAGTGAGAACAGTATGTTTCTTTGAACAAAAATTAACTCATATGGTACAAATTTTCCGAGAGTAACTTGCAGTCCACAACGCACACAGAACATTCTCAATTCGGCAAAAGAAAAAAAGCATTTTAAGAAACTGCTTATTTCACACCATTATTGCTTGATAGTTAATTATGTCACAAGTTTTCTATTAAGGAAGACTTATGGCACAACACTGATCAAAATATGCCATTGCAGTACCTTCGGGTGATGAATTGCAACACATCAGATGCACTTCTTAAAGTTTTAGTCCGAAAGTAGAAAACCAATCAAAACTTTTTGTCATTTTCACAGAAACGTGACACACAGAAGATCCAGACATCGTCGAAACCTGTATGGGTAGCAGAAAAGAAGTCAAACATTTTTTAAAAAGAGAAACACGAGTATAGGAGTTTCTAATTTCTCAACATGATTATAACAAAATGAAATACTGAGTGAATAATTCTGACGAGGGATTTCCCGGCTTTTAGTGAGTTAAACAGTTTCTCTGATTGTTTTCCACTAGAAATTCTAATAGTTCTTAACTCGTCCTATTGTTACACAAATAATCGAATATGTTTCAGATAAATTGTAAAGAAATGCCTCTTCTCTGGTCGCGCCCTAAGGTGGCAACACCTTTCGTCGCTACCCCAAGCCTACAGCTGGAAGTTAAGATATTAGCCTAAACCGGCAGGAATGCTGGAGGTAGCAAACGCAGTGAACGCGTCCTTCTGCAGGCGGTGCCTCGGAACGCGGCTTGTTCGGTGACGGCGAGGCACTGCTGCCGGCTTAGCATACCTTTCGTTCGACAACTGTTATCGGGGAACAAGGAAAGGTACTCTTTAGGGAGCTCTGCGATGCAACAACTTTCTTATCCCGCTCATTCAGACGAGTTATGCAGACGAGGTATGCTTTGTCTTCTTCCTTTTACATATGCTGTGTGACCTCCGGTTTCCAATGGGTGGGGATCGTGTTTACTGTACAATTTACGTATCTCTACAACCGTCAGAAATTCGAACATGACATCAGCATAGCCATAGAAAAGTGAAAAGTCTGAATTCTTTACGTTGCTCGAAATTCAGAGCTCTGATATTGATACAAGATTCCCTTGAGGACCCACAATCACATTGACTGAATGGTGGCATATTTAAAGCTTTACATGCGGTCTTTTACGTTATCGGCTTTGTTCTTTGCTATGCATATTACGTGTCAACCCAAAAAATTATGAAAACGTTAACAATATACAACTTAATGTAATGGCTACGCTTCGTGCATTATTAGTGAGTGATTACAGACTTTCTGATGCTGCACATCAACCACGAAGGTTTTGCAACACGAATTTGTTGCATTAAAAGTTCTAGATCAGTTGTCTTGTTTATTCCCTATGGAAATATGAACATCTGACAATATCTACCACTGTGTTCGTCGGAAACGTAGCTGGCTCTCGAAGAAGTTACAGAAGTACAAAGATGTGGTTGATTTGTTCACTGCAACCAGAGAATATATTGCTGCAACGCAGCGA
Source organism: Schistocerca serialis cubense (assembly GCF_023864345.2). NCBI lineage: Eukaryota > Metazoa > Arthropoda > Insecta > Orthoptera > Acrididae > Schistocerca > Schistocerca serialis. Next base: position 202,031,286 of record NC_064644.1, read on the forward strand.
TGCAGCGACACTAGCAGTGTCTTTCTCTCCATCCTAGACACTACTCCTATACAGCATCTCGATATTAGGTACTCATGTCCAAACATTGATGAGTGCGTAACCCATATCTCTATTAAAGTTTTTGACACACATTTTAAACTGCGGTTTGAAGTTAACTACCTGGCCGTGGCGTTCCTTCTGCCAATTGCTCAGGAGAAATGAAGTGACCCTCACACGTATTAGAATTGGGCACTGCCCTCTCACACACAGTTTTTTACTCCGGTGAGAGGATCCCCCCCCGTATTTTGATGCTTGTGGCGTGCACATCTCTATCCGCCATATTTTAACAGACAGCGTTTCATACTGTGATGATGCAAGGGCAGAAGCAAATTTCTGCCCTCTATTTTAGCTGATGATGAGACGAGTGTGACTACGGTTTTAAAGTTTTGTGGTGTGTCTGGACTCTGGCCTAAACTTTTAAGCTGGAGGTTTTATTGTGTTGCAGAGTAGCTGGTTCCCCCTTTTTTCTTCTTGCGGTCAGCCAGTCATGTCCATCTGCTCTACTGTTTTAGCTCCCTATACCACTTTCATCCTGTGTAGTTAATGTTTTAATATTGGCGCAATACGTCGTTTCGTGCTTCTGTGCGGTTACGCACACAGTTTGCCAAATTTGTTACCTTTTTTTCCGTGCTGTTTTATCTTCCTGTTTTGTATATTTTACCGACACACGTTTCAATCTGTTTTCACGCGGGCGCTGGAGACCTCGTTGTCGTGCACCCATACAAAGATATCCACTCCACCCTACTTTCATCTCCACTGCTTCTTTGATTATTGCGTCCCAATAGTTCCAGCGGCATTTGTTCGAACAAGATATTGTGGCTAATGATGACGCTATACTCGGCAACAGCAAAGTTTTCTAAATTTCTATACTTGCTGAGCCGCTCGCGTTCCGTCCAAAACTACGAAACAGTCCGAATAGACTTTGCCATGTAGCTACTGCCACATTTACATGGGATATTATAAATAAAGGCTGTTCTTCAGAGAGAGGAACATGTGTTTGATTTTCTTAGGTGGCCGAAAGAAGATTTCAGTCCCATGTACGTTTAATATTCGTTCAGTTTTGCTTGATATTCCTTTACAAAAGGAAGGAACGTCTAGTTCATCAACGCTGTAAGACAGCATACGATATTCTTTCCGTTCCCCATAAGAAGTTTACGATACTCTTTGTAAATTCGTCTGTTGTAACACCGAAAATGCAGATAAAATACTTTGTGCGTCATCCAAAAATTTTCGGCGTTTAATATCCGTTGATAACTTGTACTGTTCGTCTGATTCTGAAGCTGGAAGCTGTATTACAGAAACTATATTTAATAAGTAATCCATGTAATAGTGCATTTATTTCTGACTGTATGTAATTGATTGTAATTACAACGAAAATATTGTAAATTTCTGGCTAGTAGCCAAGGGAACTCTATTTAATATACTGATAGCAACGACGAAACGGCAGTACCTGTGCCGTTGGTTATCTTTGCATACGGAGATTCTGGGTCGTGTTGCGAGCAAAGAGGAAGCAGAGCAGCTTTGAATGATGGAAAGAATGCGGAAGTGTTTGTCGAGCGCCCCCCTCCGACTCGGTGTACAGCTATGATCGCGCCAGTGTAAGCGTGTCTAATTCGTTAACCCGCGAGTTTGAGAGCACGGTAGGCGTGGACTGGTGGAGGAAGCTGCAGTTCTAACTACTGCCTGTCCCGGAATTATCCGTGGCTCTGGGGACGTTCTCGGGCAGCAGCAGCAGCAGCAACAACGGCAGCTCAGCATTGTCGTCGGCTACATTCATCGCCGTCCGCACAGCAACATCATCAGACTTACTACTTCAAGTGTCTGAATTCCTAAACTAATACCCTCAGCATCACCCGATTTAATTCGACTACATTCCATTATCCTCGTTTTGCTTTTGTTGATATTCATCTTATATCCTCCTTTCAAAACACTGTCCATTCCGTTAAATTGCTCTTCCAAGTCCTTTGCTGTCTCTGATAGAATTACAATGTCATCGGCGAACCTCAAAGTTTTTATTTCTTCCCCATGGATTTTAATACCTACTCCGAATTTTTCTTTTGTTTGCTTTACTGCTTCCTCAATATACAGATTGAATAACATCGGGGAGAGGCTACAACCCTGTCTCACTCCCTTCCCAACCACTGCTTCCCTTTCTGCAAACTCAGTGCTTTCTGGTTCACTTATTTTCCGGTGAACTGTTGTGCTGTGGAAAAATGTGACAATCTTCTGTTGCCACGTCAGTGATTCTATGCTTAAATTTCTTTGCCGTTACATTTCTTAAGGTTCTGCAGATTCATTGCTATAGCGGGCTGGCGGTTATCCCTCTTAAGCTAATGTGAGTTTTCTTTGTACTATCAGTAATTTTTGTAGTAAATATGACGTGGTACCATTGTTCCCCCCTTTGCGGTTCTCGAGCGATTGCACTATATTTCACCCATTTCAAAATTATCATCAGTATTTAGCTTAAGTTTCGTTCAAAAATGGTTCATATGGCTCTGAGCACTATGGGACTTAACTGCAGTGGTCATTAGTCCCCCAGAACTTAGAACTACTTAAACCTAACCAACCTAAGGACATCAAACACATCCATGCCCGAGGCAGGATTCGAACCTGCGACCGTAGCGGTCGCGCGGTTCCAGACTGTAGCGCATAGAACCGCTTGGCCACTTCGACCGGCGCTTAAGTTTGGAATAGATTCTTCTTTCAGAAGAGTATGTTGTACAGTTTGCTCTAACCGGTGTTATTTTCCTTCGGCAACGATAGCCTTATTCACTATAAAATTTCATTAGGCATATGCGATCAACGTCAGTTATGTCGAAATTCAGTTCGACGATTAGGAAGAGGAAGTTTACATTGTACGTGGAACATCAAATTCGAGGCGTTTCCAAGGATTCTAACGGACACCTTTGGTACATACTGTACAGAAAGCTGTAAACAGTTGTGAAGCACAGCATTACGAATAAACTGAAGTACTACCTCACGCTTCAGGTAACTAGGACTAGAGACTGGATTGTAGAATGCGTGTCAACAACTTTAGTATAGGTACGAAGTACTCATTCAGCAATAACTAAAAGTCAGCACTTGGTAACTTGGTACTGATTCTCCGTCCGAGCAGGACTCGGACGGCCCAACGGTACCGTCCGACCGCCGTGTCATTCTCAAGCCGATAGGTGTCACTGGATGCACATACGGAGGAGTATGTGGTCAGGACACCACTCTCATGGACGTTGTCAGTTTTCGTGACCGAAGCCGCTACTTCTCAATCAAGTATGATTTCTACTGGCCGTAGGAGGGCTGAGTACACCATACTTGCCAACAGCGGTCGGCAGACTCGGACGGTGACCCATCCTAGTACTAGCCAAGCCCGACAGCGCTTAACTTCGGTGATCTGACGGAAACCGGTGTTCCCACTGCGGCAAGGCCGCTGACTTGGTACTGATAGACTACCTATAATATTTTTACACTTTTTATTCTCCATTCCAAGCAGTAGAACGGGCTGTTTTAGTTCCGTACCATTATACAGGTCTTTTTTGTTTTGTTTTTTGTTTAAATTTTTAAATCAATCGTCTTGGAGTGACAGACCACACCATACGGAACAACGCTTGTCAGAGACAAATTTTTCGCTGACGCCTTCTGGCGACACTAATCGCCTTTTATTACAGGTTGTGCCCCTCCATAGGGAATTGCTCTCTGCGGCGAGCATATGCAATGTGTGTTGCTTATAATCCAGCCATCTTCTCAGCTTGGAAGGGGTAGGCCGTCACAATTGAAGTTCCTGCTTCACTCCTAAAGTATCTTTAATCGCTTAGAGACATTTATTCTTAGATTTTCTTCTTGAAACTCACTGTCAGTTTACTGGGGTAGATTATATGCAGATGCAGATCACCTGCTAGTTCTTTGAATTATCGTCGTCCCACTGCAGGGGAATTGGATAAAATGATTCCTGTCATCGATGGCAGTAGTCAGTGAATATTTGTCTCTAACAAACGATGTTCCACATTGTGCAATCTATTATCCCTAGACGTTTGATACAAAGACTTTCAAACATCCAATACAGTCGCGGTTCCTTTCAACCAGTTATTAGACGAAGTGGTAGTGAGACTGATGTAGCTCCTAGCTGGGAATAAATGGGAGGAGACTACCATTTCCCACATTTACCTAACACCCAAGGGAAACCTTCAAAACCCTTAATCAGAACCTTGGGATTGGATCTATTTTAATTTAATACTGGGGAAATGGTCTCCACTGTTCCAGACAAGAATTAAATTTGTTTGTTTGCGTATTTTGTGTTCTGCTTGTGCATAATATCATTGTAATGATTTGTCTGGTGTCCGGCGACGACAATATTTTTTTAAATACTTTTTGTTCTCTTCCCCAGCGGGTGTAACTTAATGGTGTTCGAGGAATGACTCTTTGCAAAGTCAAGGACTCTGCAGCCGAATACCACCCAAGCTAGTGCTGGGGGAAGGAGACGGGAGGGGGGGAGTCCCACTAGGTGAAAAGTTATTGATAGTTCCAGCATTTGCCTTACAATAAAGGGGAACTTCCCGATAACTTCAGTCAGAACCAGCGGGCAGGCAATATTTTTATTTTAATTCTGATCGAACAGTATGTGCGAGAGAAAATTAAGAAAGCCTAAGGTACAAAGAGAAGTTCATGCTTATATGTACACAGAGGTAAGTCGATGAATTGCTCAGGAGCCGTTGCAACCTCCTCTGGAGACCAAATTCTTCCTTTTACGTGTTCTGTACCTAAATCGCTAAAAACCGAACCACTGTAGTGTCACTTTTCGTCCGTCTGCCTGTTTCTTTGCGACCGTTAAAACCTTTCTTTTGAGGGAAGGTTGAAACTGTCATATGCTAAAGTCTGTGATCCCTTGGCAGTGTAAAAAATTGAATCTTTCAAGTCGATGCATTAAAATGTATGGCCATTTATGTCACTTATTTTGATACTCGCAAACTCACTCATCAAAGTCTAAAGGATATTTCCCGTTGGCCTAGAACCATGACATTTGGCAAGAAGAAAGATTTCACAGAAAAAGTGAAGTAAAAAAAAAAATAGAAAACTGTTAATTTGTAATTATACCACACGAAAAACATTTTTATTTTGTCCATTGTTATCATACGGCTGCTAATTTTAAATTAAAACATTCTCGAAACTCTTGAAATTAATAGGACGAATATCTTGCCAGCATCAGTGTTGTTAACAGGTAAAAATCGTGGAGTTTCTCGATTCCCAAAATGGATGAACTGTCTATATACACAATTAAATTTGTACGGAACCCTCAGACCGCAACTCCTACTCACACATGGCCACATTTTTAGTGCTTTTCGTTTTCTGTCGCTGTGAGTACAACGGACTGTTCAGGTAAAGAGCCACTGGAGATAGCGAGACTTTTCAGCAAAATACCGACAGGTTGGTGATGGGATAGAGGGATTCTCGTAGTATTGTCATAATGGAAAGAAAGGTGCTGCGAGGAAGGTTTCATCGCTGGTGCCAATGTAATCTATGGTCCCAGACAGCACAGCTACGTTATTTACTTCTGTGTGAATCCAATAATACTTCACGTCACCAGCCAGCTGCTTTACTGGCAAAGAAAATGATTAATACCTCTGAAATAATTTTTAATGTTTTAGCCAATTTAAGCCAATATTTATTAGCAGTGCTGCCATCATCAGTTGCGCTACAGTTACATATACAGTGCGTGTTTTACGAATTAGCAATCATCTGTGAGCGCTACATATGAGGGCCACGTGCACAACTGCTTTTAATTGTAAAAGTTTTATTTCTGACAAACCTTTGCTCAGTGTTCCACCTATTATGTACTAACACGAGAACTTGATATGAGGTTCCAACTGACGATAAACATGTTTTGTAGCAAAAAAAAAAAAAAAAAAAAAAAAAAAAAAAAAAAAAAAAAAAAAAAAAAAATAAATTAGATCAGAAGACCGCAGCAAAGCATGTCGAAACCGGTTGCCGAAAACAAATAAATACTGATGCCTTATTACCTATAGAAAGTTTTTATCAAGTACGACAGATCGCTGCTTCTCATTTCTCACCATAAGAAATTTGTAACTTATTTCATTTGCTTAGATAGCACAAACAATGAAAATGCGATCTTATCTATATAAGCATATTTATGACATGGCACATATTAAATATTACGATTGTTTGGTATTTCTTGGTTATTCAGTTATTAGGGCAATAATTTTGTTTAAATTTCGAGTTAACTCTTTGTAATAACTAGACAAGAATCCACATTGAAAAACGTTTTGATGAAATTTACATTGTTGTTTTCTAGCTTATCATCTAGCATTTCCGTAAGCGAAAAGTTCTTGTTCTCCATACCTCTATTTTAAGGCCCTTATCCACTTTACCTGAATTTGGGTGGCCATGCTGATTTAGCATAATTTTTTAGTTTCATTTTTTTTTTTTTTTTTTTTTTTTTTTTTTGAAACCTCATCAATGGCTTTGCATATTCTACACACTATTTTGTAAATGAGTGATAATTTGTCTTTATTTTGTGTCTCAATGTGTACTGCCTTGTGTTATGTGTTGTGAAAACGCTGTTAATGTTGTGCAGTTTGAAAGTACTTGCAGTTCCGTAATAGTGTTAGCTTGTGAATGGTATGCAAGCAATGGATTTCTTTACTATACGTGTAGCAGTTGTTTATTATTCTTTTTCTTTATTTTCTGTGTAATGTTTTTAGTAAGTGTGCCATCATAAACATTTTCTGCAGCTAAAAATTATTTGACAAGTTCATAATAGAGTCTCTGATCCCAACCAGCTCCATACAACACGCATAAATTGAATGTTGGATATTGCTGAAAGCTCGGATTTTCATAGGGAATTTAGGTGACAGTTGTACCTAGAACATTTAATACAACCCTTATGTTTGATTGACGCCGTCCTCCATTCCTGTACGCTCCACCGTTCTCTTCATTTCAGCATATCTGCTGCATTCTACATTTACCAAGATCCGTCTTATGTGTTGATATGTAGAGCTGCCTCGTAATTCTTTCATCAGTTCTTCGCCTGCAGTTTTTAGAAACGTAACGTAATCCGTGCCCATCTATCCAACTTGACCAGTCTGCATTAATGGAGCAATATTAGACATCAAAAGCAAGAATAAATGCAGAATAAGTTTTCTCTTGAGTACTAGCGACATTTAATTTGCGTAATGAAGAGGCAGTGACGCAATAAAAAACTATTTTGATTCCAGAGTTTTCTGTCAAAAACAGAATTTTTTATGATATAGTTATCTGGTGAAGTAGTAGTTCCTCAGGGAGTCACACCTAGTGATACGTGGCTGGCGACCACGGGGCACCGAGCAGAGTCCTGGCATTGCTTCCACTTACTTATGCCAGGCTCCTCACTTCTGTCTTTCCTATCTGCCCACCCTCGGCCAGCTCTTGTTCTTTTCCGACCCTGACGCTATTAGGTTTCGAGGGCTAGGGGTCTTTCATTTTCCAACCTATACTTCTCATGCAGCGTCTGACCCGGAGCGGGCGGCTGCAAAAGGCGTCTGTATCCCATGTTAGGGGCGGCCTCCAGAACTGCGGAAGGCAACGGAATACCAACGCAGATTATCTTCCCTGCATAATGCAGTCTCCATTTTATGCACAAAAAATGGCTTCCTCTCATGTTAAATCAGTGTCCGGAGGTAAAATAGTCCCCCATTCGGATCTCCGGGGGGGGGGGGGGGGGGGGGACAACTTGAAAGGAGGCAAAAAATCAAAACGAGAATTGGTACCTGGAATGTCAGAACTCTGCTACAAGCTGGAAAACTAGAAAACCTTAAAAGAGAGATGGAAAAGAATCATGTGGACCTCGTAGGAGTTGCTGAGGTAAGATGGAATGGACATGGAGAGTTGCAGTCAGATGAATATGTATTCTACTACTCAGGAGGAGAAGTAAAAGGAATTAATGGAGTAGGAATGATTATGACAAAGGAATTGGCTAAATGTGTGGAATATGTAGACTATGCAAATGACCGGGTTATTGGTGTAAGGCTGAAAGGAGCACAAAAAGATTTACTGATTGTCCAGGTGTATATGCCAACTTCAGAACATGATGACCAAATTGTAGAGGAAACGTACAATGTAATAGAGAGAATAATGGACGAAAATAAAAAATGCTGCAAAATAGTAATGGGAGACTGGAACGCCATTGTGGGAGAAGGGAAAGAGGGAAACATAGTAGGCAGTCATGGTCTTGGAAAGAGAAATGACAGAGGTGAATGGTTAATTGACTTCTGCAGGGAAAGGCAGCTGATAGTGGCAAACACATGGTTCAAGAACCATAAGAGGAGGCTCTACACTTGGAAATCACCAGGGGATAAATATAGAAACCAAATCGATTTTATACTGGTAGAAGAAAGATACAGGAATGGAATCAAGAAGGTGCACACATTACCAGGTGCAGATATTAATAGTGACCACAACTTACTTATGGCAGAAATAGAAATAAGAATGAAAAAACTGAAAAAGGCGACAATGGTGAAGAAATGGGATCTAGAGAAGATAAGGTCCAACAAAGAACAAATTACAGAAATGCTGTCTCGGGAATTTCTAATCACATTACGAGACAAAGAAGCACCTGATAATGCCAACGAGTACTGGAATATGCTGAAAGAAGGAATCATTAAAGCAGGACAGCAAAATATAGGATATGTAAAAGGGAAAAGGTCAAAAAAACCATGGGTCACACAAGAAATGATTTCCAAGATGGAGGAGAGAAGAAAATTGAAAAACAAGAACATTGAAGATGCAAGAAAGATATACCGAAGGTTAAATAACGAACTGCGAAGAGAAACAGAGCAGGCTAGGAAAAAATGGCTAAAAGAGGAATGTGATGAAATTGAAGAACTGGACAGGAAAGGAAGATACGACTTACTATACAACAGAATAAAGACTATGACATGGGAACAAAACAGAGCAGGAAGTGCTACTACGGAAATTTTGAGTAAAGACGAAGAGGTAGTGTATAAAGATCGTGACGATGTCCTCCAGAGATGGGAAGAATATATAAAAGAGCTATATGACACAAATAGCAAACCAGAAACTCTGGAACTTGAATCACACAACAGTGTAAGTGATGAAGAGAAAGGACCGACCATCATAATGGAAGAAGTAAAGTCTGCCATTGCTGCAATGAAAAATGGCAAAGCAGTAGGTACAGATACAATACCGGGAGAAATACTAAAATGCTTGAACCACAACGGAATAAGAGAAATATTGAGGTTATGTAATAAAATATATGACAGTGGTGAATGGCCTGAGGACTTTTTGACAAAAGTAATGATTCCATTACCGAAGAAACAAGGAACCAAGAAATGCAGCGAGCACAGGACAATCAGCCTCATTTCACATGCAGCCAAAGTGATGTTAAGAATAATTAATAAAAAACTTGAAAAAGTAATAGAGGAGGATCTCGGCGAGGAGCAGTTTGGCTTTAGACGGAATACGGGCACCAGAGATGCAATAGGGCTCCTACGAATCTTGGGAGAAAGGTTTATTGAAAAAGGAAGAGACCTATATATGTGCTTCATCGATTTAGAAAAGGCATTTGACAATGTGGTTTGGGACAAGCTGGCGACTATTATGAGGGAAAAGAGAGTGGACTGGAAAACCAGAAGACTTATAAACTCATTGTACCTTAATCAAAAAGTTTCAGTTAAAGTGAGAGGAGAAAGTACAAACTGGATCAGACTAGGGAAAGGAGTAAGACAAGGATGCTGTTAATCACCTACTCTTTTCAACCTGTACTTGGTAAATATGATTGACCAATGCTCATTAGATGACAAAGGAGTAGAAATTGGAGGAAGAAGAGTAGGGTGCTTGAGATTTGCAGATGACATGGTCCTTCTAGCCACAGTGGAAAAAGAATTACAGGATTTGGTGGACACCATTGCAACTAATGGAAAAAAATATGGAATGAAAATTAACACAAATAAAACAAAAGTATTGGCAATAGGAGGAAATAAGGAAATAAAAATTGTGCTGAATGGAGAAACACTAGAACAGGTGCAAAATTTTAAGTATCTTGGAAGCAGGATAGACACCGACTGGAAGTGCACCACAGAAATTAAAACAAGGATAGCAATGGCAAAAGAGGCGTTTTATAAGAAAAGGAGAATCTTCTGCAGCGGTATGGACAGAGAACTCAGAAAGAGACTCATAAAATGTCTTGTATGGAGTGTTCTTCTATATGGCGCTGAAACATGGACTATGAGGAAAAAAGACAGAGAAAGGCTGGAGGCTTTTGAGATCTGGACATGGCGGAAGATGGAAAGAATAAGTTGGATGGACAGAGTAAAAAATGAAGAGGTGCTGAGAAGAGTGGGAGAGAAAAGGCAGTTACTAGATTTAATAAAGAGAAGAAAAAGAAATTGGATTGGGCATATATTAAGAAAGAATGACGGACTGATAAAAACAGTTTTAGAAGGTTATGTAGAAGGGAAAAGGAAGCGAGGAAGGAAGAGATTCCAGATACTGGATGACATGATGGACGGTACAACATACAGCAGCCTTAAGAAGGAAGCAATGGATCGCAGAAAATGGAGAGGCAAAGGACCTGCTAATATAGCAGATAACTGATGATGATGAGTAGCATTCGCCGAAAATTAACAGGAACTGAGTTGCGTAATAAACGTAATGGAATCTATATTGGCTGATGACTATGATATACACATAACAAGTCTCTGTTGTAAAAATATGTTTTTTGGGACCATTTTTTCTTAGTTACTTGTAAGACACTATCATCATAGTTCTTTTTTCCCTCGTATTCCCATGTCTCTGCAAGTTTTCTGATCCACCAATGCATCTTAGATCGTCATGATGATGTCTTGATCTACATAGGTAAAAAAAAACACACAGGTTTCAGGGGAAGCCATATTATCAGAGCCCACTTAACTGATGGCAGCATTTTGTTGCACAAAAACGCAGACATTTTAGTACACTATCTCCTCTACAGCCTCCTCAACGTACACTGTCCCTCATTCTCGTCTCTGCTGTAATGCTCTTGTCTGAACAGCATAGCCGAAACACTGGTTTCCACCAGAGCAAAATTTCTTCTGTCCCACCATTCAGCTGTTATCTCTAAACCCCTTTAAGTAGTAGGAATCCGACTCTGAATGAGCTTCCTCACTATATCAGGGAACCGAAGAATCTGCATCTTCAAAAGGCAGTTAATGACATATCTACTGAAGTACAAAATGTCTACGTCTCTCCCTGGACTCATTCCCCAATTAAAGCTTTCTTGTCATCCAGATCTTCCTCATTTCCTAAGGCTCTTAGCTGGTGCCGTCTTCCTACATCTCTCTCACTCAGAACTGACTATGTCAGAAGAAGCCACTTTCGTGCACCTATAAATACATTTTATACCACTACTGCTCTTATTATTAACGGCAACAGCAGCAGCATCATCAGTGGCAGTAGCAGCAGCAGTGATGTTAGTATTAACGTTATTAGTTCTTAGTCAGTACTTTTCATTCAAATCGTCTCCATATGTATATACAAGTCATTTTTAATTTTATTAATATTACTTTATTACTATTTGCCATTTTAAAATTATTGTTATTTCTCAGGTAACAATAATGTAAGAAATACTGTACGTGTGATCTCCTGGTTGTGAAAGAACTAATCTGATCAGGTTAAACAATAAATCTTCTAGAGGTATTTACAGAGCATCTGAAAGTAATAAACTGGTTCAAGGCTTGCGCTGGACACAAAGACCAAAACACTGAGTAGCATAGCATATTTGTCAGGCCTGTGGTTTCGCATTCACGAGGATAATGGTTCATAACTTTGCCCGGCCATTCAGAGTTAAATGTGTCGTGTCTTCCTGAAATCGATTAAGGCAAATGTCGAGGTGATTCGCTTGGAAGCGGCATGGTAGATTTCTTTGTCCTTCACGACTTTTGTCTCGCCTCTTAGGACCTCTAGGTCGTCGAGGCGCTGAATCCTCATCTTTCTGCCCTTTTTTTTCTTTGGGGGGGGGGGGGGGGGGGGAGGCAACGGCAAACAAATTCCATTGGAACCGTGTTAATGTCAGCAATCCGAGAATCGCATATTACTCCAACGCTCATTGCCTGATACAGGACTAACCCTATCCGTACATGCCTGTTAGCTTTCATCTAACTTATCCAAAGAGATACAAAGTCATTTGCATGTCGAATTAATAACCCTGTTTGCGATATAATGTTACCCATAATCATATTCGTGAAAATTTCATCAGTGACGATAAGTACATTTGCAAATAAACTGAACCATACCGTAACAAGCTTTTCGTTTTTTTTTAATGCTTAACAGGCTCAACCATTTTGGAAATTTGTGGTAAGGTGTGTAGGACCAAACTGCTGAGGTCATCGGTCCCTAGGCTTTCGCACTACTTAACCTAACTTAAACTAACTTACGCTACGGACACCACACACACACACACAAACACACACACACCCATTTCCGAGGGAGGACTCGAACCTCCGACGGGGGAAGCCACTCGAACCGTGACAAGACGCTTCTGACCGCACGGCTATCCCGCGCGGAGGCTCAATCATCTTGCGTAATAGGTCAACGTGTTTGCTCCTACTCTTCTGTATCCCGCCTGGAAGGCGGCGCGTGGGTCTGCTCCGGAAAACTGAAAGGTTGGCCGAATGAAGGAAGCGAGTAGGAGCATTAAAAGGTAATACACACCGGTACCGCAAGAAAGTAAAAGTGATTTACTGGCGCATGAATATATACAGGGCATATATAACTTTGTACGTAGGTGTGAAGCCGTAGACCTGACGTGAGTAGAGCAAAGTATATGAAGCGAAGCTGAAGTAAAGTGTCCCGGCCGTCTGCCCTTGAACAAATGGGCAGAATCTGGAGCGGAGCTCTTAGAGCTCTCCCGCTCCAGTTCGAGTGCACTGTCGTCGGTGTCTGTCGTAGTGCCAACCTAGCAGAGCGCACCTATGTCGTGGCATCGTAGCTATCGATAACACATGCTCAAACGCGTTTTATCACAGTTGTGGCATCGTGAGGACGCGCTTGTTTATCTTCTTTGTAAACTACATTTTGCTGGTTGTTAGTGGAGAGCAAGTGCTCGGGCAGCCAAAATACCTGTCAAATGTGGGGACTTTCGGAGAAGTTCCAATAAATGAAAATGGAGAAGAACTTAGGATATCTGCATCTTTCAGCCAGCTGTAATTAACTAATACGAAGCGATATGGCGCAGTGGTTAGCACACTGGACTCGCATTCGGGAGGACAACGATTCAGACCCGCGACCGGCCAACCTGATTTATGTTTTCTGTGATTTCCCTGTATGTGTGTGGGTGTTATGTTGACGAGTTGCGCAACGGATTGATCTGACACGTACCCTTTGACTCCTGCAAGAAGAAATTTCCACTCCACACTACTACAGAAGTCAGACAGATGCTCCTAACGTACCAAAAATGCCTGAAAAACTTGCAGCAATAAATATGTTCTGGAGTCGTCCGCTGTACGGAAAATACACAAAAATATTCTATTTTCTTGCGTAACTAGTGGGATACATGGGTACTGGAGTATTGCTAGTTAGTGAAAGAAAAACATTAAACGAACGGAAAATATTATTTATTGCAAAATCTAAGAAAATCAAGTGAAACTATTATTTATAAACTCTTACACAAATTTCCAGGTTCTTTTCGGAATAGGAGGTTACCTCTTACGGATAGGTATCCTGTTAATGAAATTTGTGTACAAAGTGTGGTAAAGCTCTTTCATCCCTTTTCTTTAAGAATGTTATTTACTCAGCAGAATGGCTGAGAGCCGCGCCTACTCAATTTGAATAATTATCCGATTGAATTTCTCTAAGTACGGTCGAAGCTGTCGTGTGAGAAATGTAATGGAGTGACATGAATGAAGTATGTTATTTCTAATGGAGGAAAGATAGGGCTCACCTATGCTGTAGTGCACAATACCGTGAGCTGCGACGACTGCTGCCTGCATCGTTCACTGCTGAAAAATAACAAAACTTTCTCTTTCTATGTGGATTGACCTTCGCCAATCGAACTCTCACTACGCCTTGATGAAGTCAAGGACTCCTATCTGCCCCTAGTCTAACTATTGGCGTGGTACACCGGTCGGATAACCAGTCCACCGCGATGCCACTCAATGTTCTCTCGCAGGTGTTAACTAGTACTCTGCCTGTGTTCACATCGCACATTAAGTGTCACAGCCCACACAGTGAACAAACGCTTAATCGTGAGCGACTCAATAAAGAGTATCACTCGGATTTGCTAGCGACAGAGGTGCTCTCTCACTGCAGTACTGAGTAGAGACTTTGTTCCCTACTCTCTGCATACACGCACGAGTTCACTCGCTCCTGCTACGTGTTCCCGCACCATGAGCGCCACTGGAACGACCCATCTCAACGCAAAAGGCGAAAGGGTACATCATCTGCTGTCTTTCCCTCGCTCCTCCGGCTCATTGCATCAGAAATAGTCCGCCAATCAACGTAACTCTTACGAACGGGAGAATGGCACTTCATTTAAGCCAACCAATCCGGACATATATAGCATCTGCATTAGGCATTTACTGTACACCTGTGAGAACTCTGAAACTGCGCACTAGATCCATCAAAAATGCGTATTCTTGGGCTCTCCGAAACAATACAGTGGGTTTTGCTTGTAAAGTGAACATGCAGGCCATTTTTCCTTTTCTCGATCAAAAACTGTTTTGATCTCTGGGCGGTCGGCCAGCCAGAGCAGTTGCGTGCTAACTCACCCTCCTACAGACTTTCCAGTGGGCTGGTTGCCTCTGCAGAACAAAAACTCGTGTGGCCATCGTGTCTTGAATGTTTGTGTATGCCAACCTCGATTTATTAGATTTGCATATCGATTAAATGGAAATGCGTAAAATTGACTCTACCCTATCGAGTTTGGGCTCGAATGAAACGTCTTGATACGCGGAATACGATGGTGAGGTCGGAATATGTAAGAAATGAAGGTCAGGAGACCACGCCACCTTACATCCCTAAAACGCTTCGCGCAAATGCGGGATGGTTCTTTTGAAAGGGCACAGCTGACTTCCTTCCCCATCCTTCCCTAATCCGATGGGATCAATGACCCTGCTGCTTGGTCACTCCCCCTAGCAACTAACTAATATCTTTTTTCTCAAGAAATATACAAAGACACACTATCGATGTTATAGATCATTACTCTATTGCGCACTAGCCAGTAATAAAATAAGTTCCATGATTCAGGATGTTACACTACACAGAGGATGTGATATATATTTGAATCTTGTAAATTGAAAAAATTGGATTTATCGTAAATAGAAAAAAAATCTAAACACAAACGAGAAAATGAAAAAGTGTATAAGGTGCTTCTCCAACAAGCAAAAGTTTTAAGGAATCTTTCATGAAATTAGACTTATAAAATATGTAAGAGAAAGCCCCTCCGATAAAGATGTGAATGAAGAGTGGGAAAATATTACACAGGCAATCTTTAAAACTGCAAATGAAGTTTTAGGAAGGAACAGAAAGATCAGAAATAAAAAGGGTTTTACTATGTAGAATGCAGATATAAAACATGCAGTAGTAGAAAAATGCAGAGCATAAAAGATATATTTACAAATTAAAGTAGATATATCCTATGAAGTACGTAAAGAGAGAACTGCCAAGAAAGTGGTCAGAAACTTTCGCAAGGAATCCTGGAATAAGATTATAAGTGAGGTAGAGCACGGTGTGTATGGGAAGCAGTTAATTGGATATAAACTAATTAAGCACATAAAGAAATGAGAAAAAGATGCTGCAAGATTAAACCTAGTAAGTGAACTACTATAGATAAAAACATTATAAGCAATTTTGATGTAATGAGAAAGTTAAATTAAGCAGAAATAAATAGCTCCAATGGAAATAAAGTTCCAGATGCAGACCCTATAACTTTACAAGAAATAGATACAATATTCAGACCCTTAAAAAAAGGAAGGCGTATGGATTAGATGGCGTGATTGTGGAACATATTAAAAATAGTGGTATAAAACGCGAACTAAGAATTTTACATCTACAACTGCGAAAATGGCCAAATACCTTCCCCTTTGTCAAAGGTTCAAGTCAATAATCTATTAAAAAACCTATGAATATTATAGAGAAATCAATCTCATGAAAACAGGATATAATATCAGCAGTAAAATGGTGAATAACTGGTTAAAAACTATTGCAGATTCTCTGCTAGCTGAAGAGTGACGTGTGTTTAGGATACGGAGCTGGTAAATAGATAATGTCTGTATTATTGGGCAAATAATAGAACAAAGAAGAGAGAAAAATGTGGAAACACATATCGCTTTCACAGATTTTGAGAAGACTTTTGAAATATTAAATAAAACTAAAATGTGGCAAACACTACAAAAAGCGGATATCCTGTACACTTTATTTTGGTAGTAAGGAGTCTGTATAGAGATACTGAATTTATCATAGACGCAGTAATTAAAAGAAGTGAACAGTTGCTAGTAAATATATGACATAGACATACATATTGACGACACTTCACATAATTGTTGATTGATCCAGGAATTAAGTTATCAAACAATGTCTACTGAAACAGTCTTCTATTTGCAGACGATCAAAGAATTATTCAGCTGAATGTGACAGTTACAGAAATTCACGGAGCTCTTAAATGATCAACGAAAGTCAAATAATTATATAGCCTCCGTTAATAAAAGGAAAATTATGCCATTTAGAGGAACGGATTCAGTCAGCTCGAGGATTATGCTAGGAAATAACGTTTTAAATTAAATATCTAATTTTACATATCTTGGCTGTAGCGTAAGTTTTTATCGTGACGGGGACTTTGAGCCAAATGTTAGCATATTTCAAACTGTAAGTGGGACTGTTCAAAGAACGTTTACAAGTAAAGTTAGGAAAGAAACGAAAACATAAAGTAATGGTTTTAAAACAATGCAGTATGGCAGCGAAGCTTGTGTGTCCACTCCACCCTATGAATCTGCTGGGACGAAAGTATATTTAATCTAATGTAATACTTACGGGAGATATTGTCTCCCAGTTAGCAAAGGCGGTAGCTTCCCGTATAACCAACTCTACACAGGTAATTTGACTTTGGATGGTCAAATAACGTTCACGAAAGTCGCTATATTGCCCCTTGACAACCGAAACAGGGCGGTCTGTAAGAAAGAGAAAAGTTGTTGTATAAGGCAAAAACCAACAATTGGACCCGTAAGTTTATTTACTTATTTCTCGTAAGGGTATATGTACACAACTCACAGTAAAGTTCAAAAGGAGCTAGGGTCTTAATTAACCTTAGAGGGTGATGTAAGGAGAGCCTACCCCTTCTAGTGTTGTTATAGAGGACTTGATGATATCCTTGCAGTCTCCACTGAAACATCTCTTGGGATACTCCTCTACAGTGTGGTCAATGATCTGCTCTGAAAGTTCACAGTGACACACTGGGCAGACTGAGAGTCTCCATTTGTACATGGAGGACTTCGTTCTTCCGTGTCCACATCGTATTCTGTGCGGTTGATACCAGGTTCTTCTAGGCAATTGCAAGTGTGGGGTCTTTCAGGCCATGATGACGTATGCTGGTATTGGTTTTCCATTTCTCCTTCCACACATGTCCAGTCTTGAGTGCTTGGAACTCACAAGCTGTCTAGAAATTGTTTTCTTGACTTGAGACGAACGGTGTATTATACTGAACACAGTTTACTGGACAGGTAGCGTTTGACAAAATTAAGTTTTTAATCATTTCGAATTCGCGGG
This sequence comes from Schistocerca serialis cubense, assembly GCF_023864345.2. Classification (NCBI taxonomy): domain Eukaryota; kingdom Metazoa; phylum Arthropoda; class Insecta; order Orthoptera; family Acrididae; genus Schistocerca; species Schistocerca serialis. The sequence goes on from NC_064644.1 coordinate 202,049,064, forward strand.
CCACTGATTTTATTGTTTCAAATGTGGTAGAGCAATGAACACCATAATTATCTCGGAATCATACTAAATCAGTCACCATCACAAGCTCACCTCACCTCACTTGCATGAAAGTTAAAAACCGATAACAATGTTGTTCGGAAACAAGCTGGAACTTCTTGGGGAGCTCAAACTAACATTCTCCGCACAGCAGCATAATCTCTTGCATATTCTGTTACTGAATATTGCGCACCAGTACGGTACATGGGCGTGCATGTCAGTAAGCTGGATGTCCAATTTGTAACGTAACCGCTATTGTGGGTAACAGCGCTGCTTTCGCCGTGTCCGTGGAACTGCGGCTATTCTCCAGCCTAAAGTAATGGCCTGGGATCCACTAATCCAACTGAAGGGTTGTGACCTGGCCAGGATGGGTGATATCCAGAGGGAAATATTTTTCCCACAGAATGGCTGGCGTTTCCTAGTACCTTGTCGGCAAAGAACAGTTCTTAGCAGATGTACTATGACCTTTAGCAGGAAATGGCAAATCGCAGTGACTACACACTGCTCTGGAGGCTGATTGGTTGAAGTGTCAGCACGTGAAAATAAAGTTGTGGAGCAATGGGCAGCTCGCGAAATCGAGGAGTCGGTCGGTAGCCCTGGTAGGGTGCAGGAAAACGACATGAGCACATTAAAGAGTAGTGTGGAGAAAATTCTGGTCCTACATAAAATCGCAAAATCGATCAAAGGCTTCCATTTAGTCACCCTTTTACAAAAATGTTTGTTACAACTTGAACATTTCATTATTGTCTCATTGTCATAACTTGGTGGACGGAATGTGCAACTGGCGCTTTTTAGTTCTGGTTGCCGCCGCTGGATCTTGGTGATGGACTTCCTGCTTATATTGCTCTAACCGCAGCTGCTGACTGTTTATTTTGTGGCAGCATTTGTTGAGTTTCGGTGTAATGAGCAACTAAGAGTCTTCCCAGTTCATCGAGAAACATTCTACTATCATGAAAAAAGTTTTTTTTTCTCACCCTAGATTTATCTCTCCACACAAGACAAAAGCATTGTAGGTAGAAGCAGCAGTAATATTGTAGAACATTATCATTGGCCAGCGGTTGATCTTCCACATGCATGTGTAGGTGCCAATAAGCTGATCCAATGCGTCAACTGCTCCCTTACTTGCATTGTAGTCCAATATCGTTTTTGGTTTCTTGTCTTCTCTGTTGCTCGTTTCCTCACTGTTGTGCATTGTAGTCATCAGGGCAACCTGTTTGTTCTTCCATGGCACGTATGATTCTAGTAAAAAAGAACTTTGAAGTGTCAACATCTTCTTTGCTTGATACATTATCAGGGAGTTCAGGCTTATTTTTCCTCACCGTCACCAGCACTGTAAGGTGTCGTTTGAGAAGTCTTTGGCCTAATGCAAATGATGTGAAGTAATTGTCGAATGTGATAATTTCTCCTTTTAGCTCATGTGTCAGATGCATGACAACCCTCGTACATTGATTGTTCTCAAGTGCTTGTGCAGGTAATTTCCCTGTATAGATTTTTGTCTTCAAACATAAGAAATAGCAGTATCACATAATGTCCATATATTTATTTCATATTTCGAGGATTAGCTCGGTACATGTTGTTTGAATGGCCAACGCCCTCAGAAAGCCACCCGTTGTTCTTCCACAATTACGTTTATGCCAGGTTATATAGTTCTGATCACATTTCCATCCAAAAGCCAGTCTGCACTCCGTGTACATATCGGGGGGGGGGGGGGGGGAGACATTCCGGATGTGGAAAGGGTGCTTCCGGATGCCACGAAGAGTATAGGGAGCAGCCAACTGCAGGTGGTGGCTCATATCGGTACCAATGACGTGTGTCGCTTTGGATCGGAGGAGATTCTCTCTGGTTTACGGCGGCTAGCGGAATTGGTAAACACTGCCTTTCTTGCTTGCGAGATTAAGGCGGAGCTTACCATCTGCAGCATCGTCGATAGAATCGACTATGGTACTTCGGTGCAGAGCAGAGTGGAGGGTCTGAATCATAGGCTCAGGCGGTTCTGTGACAGTGTAGGCTGCAGAATCCTTGTCTTGCGCTATCGGGTGGTGGGTTTCCGGAAGCTACACGGGTAGCGGGGGCTGTGTGGAGGGGACTGGGTGGTTTTTTCGGTTAGAGGGTCTCAAGAAACCACAGAAAGGGCGCCCTTCTAAAACGGGGCAGGTAAAACACAGTAAGGTAGTTGTAGGAACGATCGGTATTGTAGTTGTAAATTCTCGTAGCTGTGTTGCGAAAGAACCAGAGCTCCATGCCCTAATGGAAATCACTGAAGCTAAAAAGCTATAGGTACAGAAAGCTGGCTGAAGCCGGAAGTAAATTCAGCCGAAATTTTTTCAAACAATCTGTCAGTGTTTAGAAAGGATAGATTAAATACAGTTGGTGGTGGTGTATTTATTGCTGTCAGGCGCAGTTTACCTTGAAGTGAAATTGAAGTAGATAGTTCTTGCGAAATAGTATGGGTAGAGGTTATACTTGATGATCGGGCTAAACTATTAATTGGGTCGTTTTACCGCCACCCCCCCGCCCCCTCCCAACTCAGAAGGTATAGTTGCTGAACAGTTCAAAGAAAACTTGAGTCTCATTTCAAATAGGTACCCCACTCATACAATTATAGTCGTTGGCGACTTCCATCTACCCTCGATATGCTGGAAAAATAATACGTTTAAAGCCGGCGGCAGGCATAAAACGTCATCCTAAATTGTATTGAATGCTTTCTCAGAAAATTATTTTGAACAGTTACTTCATGAGCCCATTCGATGCGTAAATTATTGCGAAAGCATACTTAACTTCTTAGTAACAAATAATCCTTGACAAACATGAAGCATCATGACGAATACAGGGATTAGCGACCACAAGGGAGTTGCTGCTGTGCTGAATACTGTAATACCTACAACCATCAAAAAGAAACGCAAAGTATACCTATCCAAAAGAAGCTGATAGAAATGCTCTTAACGCCTTTTTAAGAGACAGTCTCAGCTCCTACCGATCTGATCATGCAAGCGTAGAAAAGATGTGGAATGATTTCAAAGAGATAGTATCGACGGCAATTGTGAGATTGATACTACATAAATTAATAAGTGTGGTACACAAAACGGGTCAGTTCGCTGTTGCAGAAGCAACGAAAGAAGCAAGCCAAATTTAAAAGAACGCAAAATCCCCAAGAATGTGAAAGCTTTGCAGCACTTCGAAATATTGCACGTACTTCAATGCAAGACGCTTTTAATAATTTCCACAATGGAATTCTGTCTCGGAATCTGGAACAGAACCCAAAGAGGTTCTGGTCATACATAAAGCACACCAGTGGTAAGACACAACCAATACTTTCACTGCGCAATAACGACGGTGAAGTCACTGATGACAGTGCCACTAAAGCAGAGTTATTAAACACGGTTTTCCGAAACTCCTTCACCAAAGAAGACGAAGTAAATATTCCTAAATTCCAATGAAGAACCACTGCCAAGGTGAGAAACATAGTAGATATCCTCGGTGCAACAAAGCGGCTTAAATCACTTAAGAAAGACAAGGCCTCCAGTCCAGATTGTATACCAGTCAGGTTCCTTCCAGAGTATGCTGATACAGTAGCTCCATATTTAGCAATTTTATACTACCACTAGCTCACAGAAAGATCCGTACCTTAAGACTGGAAAAGTGTTCAAGTCACATTGTAAGGCGTCATGGTCTCCTGACCTTCATTGCTTACATATTCTGCCCTCACAATTATATTCCGCACATCAAGACGCTTCATTCGAACCCAAACTCGATAAGATAAAGTCAGTGTTGTATGAATTCATGTAAACGATATGCAATTAACAAGTAAGCACACCATGGTTGAAATACTCTAGGCTGGCTTACACACATACATTCCAGACACAATGGTCACAGAAGCTTTTAGTTTGGGAGAGAAACCGCACAACGGGACGCCGGTCCCTTCAGAGGACGACCCAGCCTATGTCAGCCAGTGACTGCCCGTGTAGCGGACAGCGTGGGCCTGAGTGAAAGGGAGGAACAACCCTGTGTTCAGCTTAAAAGCAAATTCCACTACATTTTGTGGGAGCGGCCAGCCTACGCATTCTTTACACATAACACGCAGTTTCAGACATTTTCACAGAGAGACAGCAAACGCCAAACGCCAATGCTACGGTTTCCGGATTGGTCGCCTTAAACGAAACGTCATTCTCCCATTTTAGAAGAGCAATGCTGATTGGCAGTTGATATTTTTGACGCCTTGAGCTGAAGGAATAATGGAAGAGACCGAAAGATATACCCCTTCACATCTGTCGTGGGGAGGCACCGTTCCGATGTCACTCTTAAAGCAAGGAACAAGTCTCTCCTCAGTACTTCACTGGGAGAGCACCTCTGTTGAGAGCGAATCGAAGTGCTACTCTATATTGAGTCCTTGCGATTAAGCATTGTTCACTGTGTTGGCCGACACACTTATTGTGCGGTGTGAGCAGAGAGAGTTATAGTCAAACGCCTGTGAGCGAATTTTGAGTGGCATCGCGGTGGACTGGTTATCTAACCAGTGTACCACACCAATAGTTAGACTAGGGGCGAATAGGAATCCTTGACTTCACCGACATAGGGAGAGTGTGATTGGCGAAGGTCAATCCAGATAGAACGAGAGTTTTCTTATTTGTCAGCAGCGAGCGGCTCAGACAGCAATCATCGCAGCTTACGGTATTGTGCGCTACAACTATTGCGAGCCCCATATTTCCTCCACAACAGTACACTTCACTGCATTTCAGACGCGACAGCCTTGACCGTACCTAGCAACATTCTAAAGGATAATTATTCAAGTTGAGTAGGTGCGACTATCAGCCATTCTGCCAAGTCAACAACCATCTTAAACTCTGTATAGATATTTCATTAGCGAATCCTATCCTTGAGAGGTAACTTCACATTCCAAAAAGAACCAGGATACAACTTGTTCAATTCATAACTAAAAGTGCCATTGTGATTTCTCAGAATTTTTGCAAAATAAATAATAACTTTCGTTAGTTTCATGTTTTTCTTACACTAACTAGCACTACTCCAGTACCCAATTATCCCACCAGTTACGTAAGAAATTTTGTGAATTTTTGCGTCATTTCCTTACAGCGGACGACTCCAGAAGATATTTATTGCTGAAAGTTTTTCAGGCATTTCTTTTTAGAACGTTAGGAGCGTCTGTCTGACTTCTGTAGTAGTGTGGGGGTGGAAATCGCATCTTGCAGGAGCCACGGTTAAAGGGTACATTTCAGATTAATCCGTTGTGCAGAATAACACAGTAACAGATCAACCCCACACCTCAGAACATCAATACCCAAAGAGGGAAGTAGGAGTAATCCGCTGAATTACAGGTCCACATCACTAACGTCGATTTGCAGAAGGGTTTTGGAACATATACTGTGTTCGAAAATTACAAAGTACCTCGAAGAAATCGATTTAAGGACACATAGTCAGCATGGATTAAGAAAATATCGTTCTCGTGAAACACAACTAGCTCTTCACACTCATGAAGTAAGGAGTGCTATCGAAAGGGGATGTCAAATAGATTCAATATTTTTAGATTTCCAGAAGGCTTTCAACACCGTTCCTCACAAGCGTCTTCTAACTGCATGCCTATGGAGTATCGCCACAGTTGTGCTACTGGATTCGTGATTTCCTGTCAGAAAAGTCACAGTTCGTATAATTGACGGAAAGTCATCGAGGAAAACAGAAGCATTATCCGGCGTTCCCCAAGGAAGTGTTATAGATCCTCTGTTGTTCCTAATCTATATTAACGACAGGCCGGCTGCAGTGGTCTAGCGGTTCTAGGCGCTCAGTCCGGAACCGCGGAACTGCTACGGTCGCAGGTTTGAATCCTGCCTCGGGCATGGATGTGTGTGATGTCCTTAGGTTGGTTAGGTTTAAGTAGTTCTAAGTTCTAGGGGACTGATGACCTCAGATGTTAAGTCCCATAGTGCTCAGAGCCATTTTTTTTATAATAACGACATAGGAGACAATCTGAGTAGCCCCTTAGATTGTTTGCAGATGATGTTCTCATTAACCGTCTTGTAAAGTCATCAGATGACCAAAACGAATTGCAAAATGATTTAGATGACATATCTGTATGGTGAGAAAAGTTTCAACTGGCCTTGAATATAGAAAAGTGTGAAGTTCTTCACATGGGTAGTAAAAGAAATTCGCTAAATTTCGATTATGCGGTAAGTCACAAATCTTCAGGCTGTTTATACTTAAGGATTACAATTTCATATAACCTAAGTTGGAATGATCACATAGAAAATGTTATGGATAGAGCAAACCAAAGACTGCGATTCATCGGCAGAACACTTAGAAGGTGCAACAGGACAACTAAAGAGAGTGCTTACACTACGCTTTTGCGCCCTATTCTCGAGTATTGCTGTGCGGTGTGGGATGCGCATCAGGTACGACTGATGGATACCATCGAAGAAGTTTAAAGAAGGGCACATCGTTTAGTATTACAGCGAAGTACGGGAGATAGTGCCACAGACATGGTATTTGAATTCGACTGGCAATCATCAAAACAAAAGCGTTTTCCGTTGCGACGGGATTTAAGTGTTCGCTTTTCTTGCGCGCCGTTCGAGAGTGGAACGGTAGAGAGGCAGCTTGAATGTGGTTCACGGAACCCTCTGACAGACACTTTGTTTTACATAGCAGAATAATCACGTAGATGTAGATAGATTTACGCCGACTTATTCCACAGATCTGTTATAGATGCCAACTTATCGTTTACTCTTCGTGTTCTTCGATCAGACTTGCCATCGAAACGTAACACACGTCAGATGCAACAGAACCGTTTCAGCGACATTAAAGCAGGGAAGATGGCTCCACATGTTTCCGGACATCACAGACTCTTTGTTGATATGTTGATTCACTATATGATTTGTGCACACCAGTCGGTAATATAGCCCTATATAGGCTTCAAGTGTAATGCTTCCCAGCTGTACCCTCAATGTTAGGCATTGCCACCACAATACTCTGAATGTTATCGTTCATCATAACTTGAAAATATGATTTTATATAACTCATTCTCACGACAGCGTACCAAGTCGGACAGGGAGTCAGTTTTATGATATTTGCACCAGATGCTCTTCGAGTCTGCGAAAAAGGTTTCAATCTCCACGTAATTTTTTTTTTCGTTTTTAGTCTGAATCAGTTGAACAGATTCTTGCCATGAAACTTCCTGGCAGATTAGAACTGTGTGCCGGACCGAAACTCGAACTCGGGACCTTTGCCTTTCGCAGGTAAGTGCAAGTGACGGGGCGTGAGTCGTGCTTGGGTAGCTCAGATGGTAGAGCACTTGCCCACGAAAGGCAAACGTCCCGAGTTTGAGTCTCGGTACGGCACACAGTTTTAATGTGCCAGGAAGTTTCATATCAGCGCACACTCCGCTGCAGAGTGAAAATCACTCCAGCTTCTTGCCAATTGTCATTTGAGATATCAATATCTGAAACGTTTTCTGAATCAGATGAAGGACGTACGTTGTCACCTCTGGTGTGGCTTTCTTCTTCTCGCTGTCAGATGCTTTTACTAATGCTTCCAATTGCTCATCGGAAAGAACCCGTTTTGTCGGTGTAACCACACAGAAATTATTACGACAAATACACGAACTGCATCTGCACACAACGGTTGATAAAATTCAGCTGTTAATGGTAATGTGCTATAATAATTTGAAAGCAATCAGCGTCTAACACTGTGGCGCAACCTTCGCACATTTCACAATAAGGAATCATAAATTTACATTGCCACAGAAAACCCATTATGCGTACCCCAGGCATGTAGAAATAAAACTTGACTATGATATTTGTACGAGGATCACTCCAAAAGAAATACACACTATTTTTTTTAATCCATCTTTTATTCTACATGTTTGAAAGTTTTACGGTGTGTAGATACATCCTTTAGGAACAATATTTTCATTTCTCCACATTATTTCCATCCCTCTCAACTGCCTTACGCCATCTTGGAACCAGCGCCTGTATACCCGCACGCTAAAATTCTGGACCAACCTGTTGGAGCCACTGTTTGGCAGCGTGCACAAGGGAGTCATCATCTTCAAACCTTGTTCACGAAGAGAGTCTTTCAGTTTCCCAAAGAGATGATAGTCAGATGGAGCCAGGTCAGGACTGTAAGTCTGGTGTTTCAGTGTCGTCCATCCGAGTTTTGTGATCGCTTTTGACTGACATGTGGCCGTGCATTGTCGTGCAACAGCAAAACAGCCTGCTTTTGCCAACGTGGTCGAACACGACTCATTCGAGCTTGAAGTTTCTTCAGTGTCGCCACATATGCATCAGAATTTATGGTGGTTCCACTTGGCGTGATGTCCACAAGCAAGAGTCCTTCGGAATCGATAAACACCGTAGCCATAACAATCCTCAATGTTGCTGTGCCCGCTTTCATCACGTAACCTGTTTGCCCACCGACTAACTGTACTGCGATCGACAGCAGCATCTCAATACACCTTTTTCAACCTCTTGTGGATGTTTCCCACTCTCTCCTTTTCATAGCACAGGAATTCGATGACAGTACGTTGCTTCTGACTATCGTCAAGTGTAGCAGCCATCTTGAAGACATGCTGTGACGGCGCCACTCACGGGAACAGGCTGAACTAAGTTTGAAAACAGGCGGGAAGGATGTATCTACATACAGTAAAACTTTCACACATGCAGAATGAAAACTGTATTTTTACAAAAATAGTGTGCATTTCTTTTGGAGTGACTCTCGTATATTGTAAGAATTTTTAAGCCCCCTGGGATCATACTAATCCTAGGAGCAGAAATGTAACAATTTAAATTTTAGCGAGAAGGAGAAAAGTAATTTTTTTAAACAAATTGAGTTTTAAGGCATTTAGAATGTTTAGAAAAAAGAAGTCATCAAGTTTGGAGAAATACTATTTAAATATTAAAAAGTGGTGTATGAACCAATTCCTTTTCGGGTCATATTGACCAGAAGATAACAGCAGGGTTAAAATGCGTGTCACGTTAATCGCAGTTTGTTTCGAGCAACCGTCGCCCTCCGTCAGCGAGCAGCTGCGGGCGGCCGTGGCTGGTGGACCACCGCAGCTGCCAGCCGCCCCTCCTCCTCTCCCGCCCCTCCTCCACCCCCGCGGCCCGGCGGCATTAACAGGAGACGCACGTGTCTGGCGTCCACACACGCAGTCAAAGCCTCGCCGGCCGCCGATAATCCAATTACGGCGCCTACCAATAACTCCGGACGCGACGCGCAGCGACGGAGCGGAGCGGCCGGCCGGCCGGCGCCCGCCGCGCCCGATCAATAGCGGAGGGCCGAGGGTGGAAGCGCGCGGGACACCGCGCCAGCTGCAGACGCAGACACGCGACGGGGGCCGCCCGCGCTAATCGGCCACGCCTCGCAACTAGCGTTTTTAATTACGAGTTGCCGGCGTGTGGGAGGGGGAAGGGGGGGGGGGGGGGGAGAGGAGAGAAAGGAGTAATCAACGGGCACCGTGACGACTGCATTTGTCATGTCAGCACTGCGTATGGCGAGTGTCATCGCTGCTGACAGGGTGCGTTCATCCTCATCCCGGCTGTCCACGCCCTTGGCTTCCGTTTCGGGATCGTTGCAGTGCCCCACCGGCTTACATGCTGAAGCGCCCAAGAGAGAACATGCGAACTAGGATGAAACGGTAAAATTTATCATAAGTCACGTATAAGTTATTTTATATTCCTCTGCGAGGTTCTGGGGTGGAGAAGAGTTTGTACCTCTTTAATTCAGACGAATTTTGCATGAGAAAGAGACATGCACTCGACCCCCTCCTTTACCAGCTAATTAATTATGAGCACAATGGTAACGGAATGATGGTGGACCCTGCTAGTAGGTAAAATAAGGAGTGCATACTTACAATAATTTAATAAAAATCGTAATCTACTCAAAAAAAGGGAACTTCATCATAATAAACAACAGGAAATGGGATTCTGCCTATATCTATGAAATGATATGCGGATTAAATATCACAGTGATATTTATTATACAGGGTGATTCAAAAAGAATACCACAACTTTAGGAATTTAAAACTCTGCAACGACAAAAGGCAGAGCTAAGCACTATCTGTCGGCGAATTAAGGGAGCTATAAAGTTTCATTTAGTTGTACATTTGTTCGCTTGAGGCGCTGTTGACTAGGCCAATAAAGTTTTTGGTCCCTTTTTCTTCGAAGGTGCTACTGTAACTGGACTACAGTATCTGGAGATGTTAGAGAATTGGCTGTTCCCTCAGCTCGAACAAGAAGCACAACAATTCATATTTCAGCAGGATGGAGCGCCACCACATTGGCACGTATCTGTCCGTAACTACCTGAACGTCAACTACCCGAGGCGATGGATCGGCCGCCAGGCAGCCCGTGACAGAGCACTTCATCACTGGCCTCCAAGAAGCCCTGATCATACCCCCTGCGATTTTTTCTTATGGGGGTATGTTAAGGATATGGTGTTTCGGCCATCTCTCCCAGCCACCATTGATGATTTGAAACGAGAAATAACAGCAGCTATCCAAACTGTTACGCCTGATATGCTACAGAGAGTGTGGAACGAGTTGGAGTATCGGGGTGATATTGCTCGAGTGTCTGGAGGGGGCCATATTGAACATCTCTGAACTTGTTTTTGAGTGAAAAAAAACCTTTTTAAATACTCTTTGTAATGATGTATAACAGAAGGTTGTATTATGTTTCTTTCATTAAATACACATTTTTAAAGTTGTGGTATTCTTTTTGAATCACCCTGTATATCAGAATATAAATGCACATGATTGTCGACACACGCACTAGGTCAAAGGATAGGGTATACTGAAATATTATGAGAATAAGAGTTGGCTCGAGAACAAGGGACTCCTACTCTCTGTGATGCAATAGATTGGCGATAATGACTGGAGGTCCTAATGAATCAAATATTAATCTCCCTACTATACAGGCTGTTACAAAAAGGTACGGCCAAACTTTCAGGAAACATTCCTCACACACAAATAAAGAAAAGATGTTATGTGGACATGTGTCCGGAAACGCTTAATTTCCATGTTAGAGCTCATTTTAGTTTCGTCAGTATGTACTGTACTTCCTCGATTCACCGCCAGTTGGCCCAATTGAAGGAAGGTAATGTAGACTTCGGTGCTTATGTTGACATGCTACTCATTGCTCTACAGTACCAGCATCAAGCACATCAGTGCGTAGCATCAACAGGTTAGTGTTCATCACGAACGTGGTTTTGCAGTCAGTGCAATGTTTACAAATGCGGAGTTGGCAGATGCCCATTTGATGTATGGATTATCACGGGGCAATAGCCGTGGTGCGGTACGTTTGTATCGAGACAGATTTCCAGAACGAAGGTGTCCCGACAGGAAGATGTTCGAAGCAATTGATCGGCGTCTTAGGGAGCACGGAACATTCCAGCCTATGACTCGCGACTGGGGAAGACCTAAAACGACGGGGACACCTGCAATGGACGAGGCAATTCTTCGTGAAGTTGACGATAACCATAATGTCAGCGTCAGAGAAGTTGCTGCTGTACAAGGTAACGTTGACCACGTCACTATATGGAGAGTGCTACGAGAGAACCAGTTGTTTCCGTACGATGTACAGCGTGTGCAGGCACTATCAGCAGCTGATTGGCCTCCACGGGTACACTTCTGCGAATGGTTCATCCAATAATGTGTCAATCCTCATTTCAGTGCAAATGCTCTGTTGTTGTGTGTTTCCATTCCATGATTAATATGATTTGAAGAGAAGTAATAAAATGAGCTCTAACATGGAAAGTAAGCGTTTCCGGACACATGTCCACATAACATATTTTCTTTCTTTGTGTGTGAGGAATGTTTCCTGAAAGTTTGGCCGCACCTTTTTGCAACACCCTGTATAGCAGTATCGCAATTAGTAGTGAGAGCTCAAATGGGATCACATGGAGAAACAAGCAAGGTGGACTTGTAGCAAAGCGAACGTGCGTGCTGCTGAGGGATTCAGTATAAAACTGATAAGGTCCCACAATGCCGGAGCCGCAAAATACTGTACCAGTACTGAAATCTGCAGCACGTCGTCGGTTGGCAGCGTCCTGTTGATGTAGGCGCCGACTTCTGCCGTGCAGCAACTCTGTGTCAACCCCTGGCCGTGAAGGCTGTCCGAAAATTCTAAGTTCTTCCGGAAACGAGCGACCAAGTCGCAAGCCCGTCCGACTCCGATGAAGATCAGATCCCGAATCCCCCTCTGTGATGCGATGCAAGAGCGAAGCCAGCGTTGCTCAACTCCCTATTCTCCTCCAAAACCGCGAATCAGCATTCAGTTCTGATTCCAAAATTCCCCCGCACTGTCTCAGGACATCATTCGGGCCAATAGTGACCATTCCTTCCAATTTCGAGCAGGACTTTATGATGTCAACTAGCCTCAGTTTAAGTTGACCAATCATGCCTCTGCTATTCAGCTGAAGGCACTGAACCTGCCGTTTGACGGGCTACGAAAACAACCAGCCTAGACCACTGGCCATCCGACGCCAGACAGTCGCAACCCAGCAGGGTACAGGCCACAAGTATTCTCGGAATCAAGAGGACAATGCAGCCAGTCGGTGCCAGGAATCCTCTTTCCGGACGCACCGGAAAGGTAAACACATAAACTGCGGCGACACTCAGACGTCTCGCAGGCGTTTCGCCCTGCACACAATGGGCGAAACTCAACCAACGTCAGTCGTTCGGCCAGCCTATTGTACGAACCTCTCAGAATTCAGGGAAGTGCAGCTCCCAACTGGAAACGCAGTGTGCCTTGTCCTCCGATGCTCGGCTCGCACAGGCCACCCAGGGAAGGAAAACAACATGTTTAGGAATCGAGTGAAAAGTATTTTTTTGAGCTCTCTCGCACAGGCCACCCAGGGAAGGAAAACAACATGTTTAGGAATCGAGTGAAAAGTATTTTTTTGAGCTCTCAGTACAAATACTCTCATTACAAAATCCTTATTCGGTCTTTTACTACCGTGCAATGACATAGAACATTAATAAAATTGATGAAAATGGGAGGAGACATGCAAAAGAGGGCATGGAACCTCTCACCTCGTTGCATAAAATACACTGACCGAAAAAAAATCGCAAGAGCCACAAATAATTGCTGTTGAATAATGAAATTACAGGAATACATTTGTCTAGGTAATACATGTAAGTGATTAACAATGCGATATCACATGTTAGTTGCACCATTATCTCCTTTCGGCGTAATTGTTGTGTTGTTGAATTAATTTAGTTACTTCTTATAAGTCAGTGCAGATTGCTGCGTGTGATTTGAAATACGCGCGCAGGTGTCGGTCGGAACCTACAGCAGTGATAATGTAACGTAGCGGTTTAAACTCTAAATATTGTTTTTGGAGCGCCACGTATATTTTGAACGCGTGTAAATGCGTCTTAAATATAGGTAGCGTGACGTAATCTCAATACGCAGGCAAAAAGTTATTAATTGTTAATGGAAATGTTACGCTATCTTTCAACAACTGACAACGTAACGTAATCTGCGACTAACCCAGCGGTAATATAGAGCATGAAATGATTTATTTTCCCAGCAAATTAATATAATATTACACAGAAAGAAAGAATGGTACAAACACCTGCGTATTTTTGAAATAATTGCAAAAAAATTCTTTAACTTTATCTCTTTAAGAATTGAGCTAACTTTTAATCCTTTGTGAATTAACTGAAAATATTTTCCAGAGGCGAAGCCTCACCTAAGACTTGCGGTGTTAAATCTCTGAATAAGTTTCGTAATCAAAATATTAACTTATATTGAAAACTGACTATAAAAATTCATAAAAGCGCCTACGATTATTCTTCTTTTTTGAGTGAAGCACGCAAACACCGAAATATTCTTTAGTACGCGTAACTGCGGACTCAGCGCCACCGAAACAGTCGAAGCCAGATGAGCAATCGACAGCGATATTACTAGCTTTATTTAAATTCCACGTGGAGGGAGAATCATTTTTGAAAGGAAACTTAAGGTACTTTCAATTAACAATATATGGTAACTTTAAAGCACATACAATTGCATAGACAGCGAATTATACATACACCGACTCACAGGCGAGAAACAGAGGACAAACGGGGACGAGCAACATGGCTCTTATATATTACACTCGAAGTTCCATGCTTTCATGGAACGTATTGAAATATCGTATCCTTTGTCTCTCGAATTAATGGAAAATATTTACAATATTTTTCATAAAATATTATCAGACTCGACAAACGACTCATAATAGTACAGGCTTTATTTTCTCGGTTTGCATTACATTCATATCAACTGAATAAATCGCGTCATACAATAGAGGGGTTTCCAGGTGACTCCACATGATTTAAGCTCGAGATACGTACAGGGTGGCCAATGCTGTTTGTGGATGGCGCTGGAGACGTCGCCCAATAATATCCCTTATGTGCTCGATTGGAGACAGATCTGGTGATCGATCACGGCAAACAAACATGTCGACACTCGATAGAACATGGCCCTCGTAAGATATTAACCATCCCGCCGTTGATGCTGAAATATAAGCCCTTGCTCGAGATCGTATCGCCAAGAAGTAGGCAATTGAAACGTGAACCGTGTGTGGGATCAACTTTTACACTTAAAAGTTGTTCGTGAGCGAATAAGACTCGCGCGCTGAGGGGTTCTTACAAACTTAATTACGTATATAGACAGTTTATCCATTCCGGGAATCGAGGATCTTGGCGATTGTTGCCTATAATCGATACTGATACTGGTAAAATATCGACCCCAGGGATTCCAACACTTTCTATAACGTTTTAATTTCAAGTTTGAAGTCGGATTACAAATGATAAAAGAAATACTTAATCGTGGGACCTAACTAAAAATTACAGTTTTCTGATTCTTTCCTGTATTTGTGCTGTGAAACTTCTCTTCTTGGCAAATTCCATCATTATGCGTCAAGGGTTCCACCTTATAGGTTTTAACGAGTGATTATTCATCAAAATACGTCACATAAATGGTCTTATCTTCTGACTGAATTGACTTATAAGATAACTTTTGTTGTACCGCCAAGGGACCGTAGGCCTTAGTATGTCACACAAATTTCAGTTTGCTACGCCTAACCGTTCCTGAGAAAAAGGGGTCTTAATAGACGGTCGGACAGACAGTCTGACAGTCTGATAACAAATGAAAAAAATTTTGAAGTTATGGATTATCAACTTTCGCATGCTTTTTCCTTTAGTTTTGGTGTGAAGCATTCCTTCTTGGAAAATGTTACTGTATGATTCTAGGTCAACGGGAAGTGCCTTGTATATTATGTTGAGTCGATTTCTAGTGTCAACATATGTGACATAAAGGGCCGTATCTCTTGATTGCGTTGAGTTAGACGTTTCACTTTTCTACGTCGCTGAGGGATTGGAGCCTTTAAAATGTGACAAAAATTTCAACTTCATTCGTAAATCCGTTTCTGAGAAAAATGGTTCTGAGGAGTCGGACACACAGAAAGACAGATAGCAGATGGACGGACACAGAGTGATCCTATACCTGTGCCGTTTAAGGTATGATGTAGGGAACCCAAAAACGGAGCTTTTAGAGCAAATGGATATTTTCAGTCAATTGATATGTAAGGCACTACGGGTAACAAAAGGAAGTGGAAGTAAGGATTGAGAAGGTTGAAATAAACAAAAGAGATTTAAGACCGTAGTTTTCCTGCCGTCTGTGGGCAGTCTATTGTGGAAACTAGATCGGATCCTCATGAAGCATTGTGATTTTTCGCGTTTTATAAAAAACAACAGCACTTTTTGGTTCATTGAAAGGTGACATGGCGCTCCGAAAGCCTGCGGTTTAATGAACTGCGAGTGTGACCTTTTACGTCGGACAGACTACCCGCACAGCGCAAGAGATATGCACGTAATCCTGTTAACAGCAATTTATTCAGACTTCGTTGGCCACTTGTATTGTCTATTGGTTTTTGTCTCGGGATCTTCGGCTGAAGCGTGCTTAAAGATTTTTGTGACGTTTCACCAACTAGAGTGGAATTGCCGAATGTTTACCGCCCATTACTGTTGACGAACTGGAGTCGAGCCACGCGGTGGAGTACCAACATCTGTGGGCCTTACCATGCTCATTACCACTGTGGTTCTCTCCTTGTTACCTGCAACGGTCGTTCGCAGCACCACGGTAACCACCAAACTTTTGCCTTGAGACTTACCTCGTTTATTGCTAAAACTAACTTCATGTTTGCGAAATTCTATAGCTCCTCGAAACTAACGGACGTGGAATTTTTTTTCCACAGTGAGAACTTGCGTTTCGGCATGTTCTATTGCGTGCCATTTTTTTCCTTTGATTTCATCGACTGGAAGCACCCAGATAAATACCATCACAAGTTGGAACGTCATATTCTATGAGACGTAATGAGGACGTACATCTACATCCATACTCCGCAAGCCACCTGACGGTGTGTGGCGGAGGGTACTTTGAGTACCTCTATCGATTCTCCCTTCTATTCCAGTCTCGTATTGTCCGTGGAAAGAAAGATTGTCGGTATGCCTCTGTGTGGGCTCTAATCTCTCTGATTTTATCCTCATGGTCTCTTCGCGAGATATACATAGGAGGAAGCAATATACTGCTTGACTCCTCGGTGAAGGTATGTTTTCGAAACTTCAACAAAAGCCCGTACCGAGCTACTAAGCGTCTCTCCTGCAAAGTCTTCCACTGGAGTTTATCTATCATCTCCGTAACGCTTTCGCGATTACTAAATGATCCTGTAACGAAGCGCGCTGCTCTCCGTTGGATCTTCTCTATCTCTTCTGTTAACCCTATCTGGTACGAATCCCACACTGCTGAACAATATTCAAGCAGTGGTCGAACAAGTGTACTGTAACCTACTTCCTTTGATTTCGGGTTGCATTTCCTTAGGATTCTTCCAATGAATCTTAGTCTGGCATCTGCTTTACCGACGATCAACTTTATTTGATCATTCCTACTCCCAGATAATTTATGGAATTAACTGCTTCCAGTTGCTGCTATATTGTAGCTAAATGATAAAGGATCTTTCTTTCTATGTATTCGCAGCACATTACACTTACAATCCCGCGTCCGGTCATCCTGCTTTAGGTTTTCCGTGATTTCCCTAAACCGCTCCAGGGAAATGCCGGGATGGTTCCTTTGAAAGGCCACGGCCGACTTCCTTTCCTGTCCTTCCCTAATCCGATGAGACTGATGACCTCGCTGTCTGGTCTCCTCCCTGAAACAACCCAACCCCACATTACAGTTGTAAACATTGAGATTCAATTGCCATTCCCTGCACCATGCGTCAATTCGTTGCAGATCCTCCTGCATTTCAGTACAATTTTCCATTGTTAAACCTCTCGATATACTACGTAAATTTTGAATGTGCTGTAACAACGGAGAAGTGTGAACGGGAGCATCAACTGACTTGTGAAATAACTAGTTACGATAATTCACATGTGCGGTGAATTGAGGTGTAAGTTATCCATACTCAAGAAACAATCATGGTACGAGAGCACGCACTGTGTAATGACTGCTGCTAGGGTAAAATGTAAGCAGTCCGGTAATGAACAAACAAAACTTGATTTTCCTTCTTCAGAGCTGCAACACAGTTGTTGCCATGTTCATCTAACACATAAACAGATGTACATTTTTCAGTACCGTCACAGATCATCATTGCCATGATTTAGTAAATGCTTTGCATTTTGATGTTAACAACCAAATTTTTTTGTGTACAAGTCTCTTCACCGTTTCACAGCTTTACTTCCCCCTGCTCCAAACTGTTTCTCTTGTAATCTTCGTTTTGGTTTTTTGCATTCCCATCTTAGCAAGAGTCTTTGCGTTGTGAAAATGCCTAGTTTAGTCTTTATATTGTGAATTAATACTAGCCTACGACCAAGTTATACTTCTAGGGGAAGTGGACTCA